>NC_060149.1:60270233-61575233 GCF_021461385.2 Schistocerca piceifrons | reverse complement strand
TTTCATAGTTCCACACAACTTCTTCCTGTTTTCTCGATTGATCTGTTTTCAGTTTTTCAAGGCCTATCCCTGTGCCAACTTATAACTAAATCTGAGGGGGGTGCGATGGGGAGGTTCCCTTGTAAGTATAGGGGACTGATGATCTCAGATGTTAAGTCCCATAGTGCTTCGAGCCATTCGAACCAAACACTACAGGGGATCTCTAAAGTTGACAGTACTAAAACCGTTAATCTGCTTTTTCTTTAGAGATTCACTGTACTTTCGTGGAATCCTCCTAACAAATATAAGTCTTGTATTTACCTTCCATACTTCTAATTTGTTCTACGTATGACCGCCTCAGCACACTGTGTTTTGCCATTGTATACGCAAAGACAAGTGGCACGTTATACACACCCAAAAATATTATTCTTGTCTGTGTGTCTTACACTGATTTACACTCCGCCACAATAAGGAGAAAGATTTTTGTAATACTGAAATCTGAATTTTTAAGAAAAAGTTCGTAAAGGAAAGAAGTTTCGCGTAAACCGGGTGTATCGCCCCGTCACACTCGCCCACGTGATCATTTCGGTCATTAAAACTTGAGCTAAGGAGATACTTTTATGTCGATTTTCTCAAAATCTTCAGGCCGTTGCGCTAAAATCCGAAACAGATGACGGTTTGTTGCAATGCAGATCATGATTGCGGTAATTCGACTAAACTAGAGACCTACAACTAGCAGCCTCCCTTCTTCCTGTTGACACCCACCTACATAGGGAGAATTGATCATCACGATAAAATAAGAGAAATCAGGGCTCGTACAGAAAAATTTAAGTGCTCGTTTTTCCCGCACGCCGTTCGAGAGTAAAACGGTAGAGAGACAGAATGATAGAAGTTCATTGAACCCTCTGCCAGGCACTTTATTGCGAATAGCAGGGTACTCACGTAGATGTAGATGTAATATCGTGTGAAAGAAACACAGAAATTTAAGATGAACAGTGAGTATGGGATAGCCGACCCCTTTTTCCTCATGGAGGTCGCTCGATAGTTGAGAGAAGGATTCTGTTCAGGAGAGGCGGGGTACTTCAAATGGTTCAAATGGCTCTGAGCACTATGGGGCTTAACATCTATGGTCATCAGTCCCCTAGAACTTAGAACTACTTAAACCTAACTAACCTAAGGACATCACACAACACCCAGTCAAAACGAGGCAGAGAAAATCCCTGACCCCGCCGGGAATCGAACCCGGGAACCAGAGCGCGGGAAGCGAGAACGCTAGCGCACGACCACGAGCTGCGGACGCGGGGCACTCTTTCAGCAATCTGCTTTTCAGCGTACCAAGGTTTTTCTAAGCCACTTTGGATAAAAGCTGAGGTTGATGTTTCAATAAAGTAGTACAAAATTCTTGCCTCATATTTCTTAACGTGATCTAGCTCTTCGGACCGCAGATTTCTCTTTCTGTAACAGACCTTCCGCGGTTTAACAATAATTTTTGTGGGAACCAGATGCTCACATACATTTTTAAAGGCTACACGGGATTTGACAGATAGGTCAGTTTTCAGTAGTGTAGACCGCCGCATCGGAACGTGCGCACGGCTGATCCCGGCGGAGGTTCGAGTCCTCCCTCGGGCATGGGTGTATGTGTTTGTACTTAGGATAATTTAGGTTAAGTAGTGTGTAAGCTTAGGGACTGATGACCTTAGCAGTTAAGTCCCATCAGATTTCACACACATTTGAACATTTTCGGAACGTGCGACGTGTGGTGTTGACTAGCTTCGACTCAAAAAAATGCCTCTGAGCACTATGGGACTGAACATCTGAGGTCAGCAGTCCCCTAGAACTTAGAACTACTTAAACCTAACTAACCTAAGGACATCACACACATCCATGCCCGAGGCAGGATTTGAACCTGCGACCGTAGCGGTCGCGCGGTTCCAGACTGAAGCGCCTAGAACCGATTGACCACTTCGGCCGGCAGCTTTGACTCAGCCATCGGCACAGAACCTGTATCTATGAGATATTGGAAATGATTGTAAGTCGAAACCGATTTATCCGTTAAGGAATGTACGTGAGCATTTGACTGCAATAAACTTTGTCGTTAAAAGTAATGTTCCCGTTGCCGTTCGTTGCCAGTAATATGGAAAATATTGACGTATCACAGATTTCCTTTTTTAAAGTAAGAAGTATATCTTACGAGCAACAGAAGACAATCTAGTTAGATGTAACTCTCGGAGTTAATCGTGCTGTGCAGTGACGTTATCTGTACTGTGTGGTTTTTAAAATGAAGACTTCGAGCAGGCGTAATTTGCATACGAATTATAACAGTTTTAGTCACTGGCTCGAATAGCGTAGAGTGTCTTGTGCAGATACGGGCTCGGGTAACACTGCAACTAGGGAGACAATTTTGAGGGGCAACGGGGCAGAACGATATTTTTCCGCCTCTGAAATTCGTGCACCGCTGACCTCGTTAACTGTTTTTTGCTGGTCCGAAATAATTGTACTGCGAATTATAGCTGTATTATTTAAATGTTTGCTGTGGGCGTAGAAGTTGAGTGAAGTGTTTGGATAGAGCGGCGAGCTGTAGCGGAAAGTAAACAGAGGGGCTATTTAATCAGGTCGCTCATTGTCTTGGCCGGCCGCCGGCCGATACACACCGGCGCTGGCGGTGTTTGTATGCGGCGGCTGGCGTGGCCGACACGTGGCCCGGCGCGGCTGCGGCCGCCCGCGCACACACGCGCTCCTTCCTTTGACGTAAACAGAATGCGCGAAATGAAGCCGTGCACTGTTTGTCCGGCGAACAATACTCTGTTGTTATTGACCTGAAGTCGGCCAGCGCGTCACCGATATCGCGAAAAAACTTCGCAGATCACAGAGTGATCGTTCTGGAAGCACGTAGGGACTTTCACGGGTGATTATTTTCAGGTGCGTTATTTTCAGGAGTGATGGAAATTTCATCTGCGCATTGTTCTTGCGTCACAGCTACGAGGAAAAAAAACTCTAACTGTATTCTTCTCACTTGCTATATATTTAACCGACATTTCCGTGGTACGAGCTTTTTTCTGAGGGAATTAAGCTGTCGTGATGCTAGCTAAGGAAAGTGAAACGATATTTGTGGTCGAACGAGCCCGAGATTTGCTGAAGAGCCGCAGGGATCGAAACGGTATCAAGCGCTGTTTAAATTTCGCCAACACTGGAGGAACTTGTAATATATCCTGTCCTCGACATACACAGTACGAACTACTGATTTGTTTGAATAAACTTGTAATAAGGGTTCTCATACAGTACACATGGTGTTCCAGATATGGTATATGCTCCGTAACTATGTTGCTATTTCTCCTGAGTTATGAACATAGCTTATTAATTAATTTCCAGAGATCTACAGAAACCAGTTGTAATTTTTAAACAGAACTTCATTTTTTATGTCATGTAGCTGAGGTATTTAAATTTACTGCATACAGATAAATTTATTTCAAGCTTCTATCAATTTTAGCTAGTGAGCTAGAATCGTTCAAAGTTACAGGGATTGATGCAAATTGCTGTATATAATTGGCCGTTTTCAGATGGATCTTTTGTTGGTGGAACGTGAATTTAAGTGAGATGTTCAAAGAAGTGCCCATGTTTTAAATGCACAATTTAATGCCTTCTAAACGACATGCGGATGAGATGAAAAGCACTGGCGTCGCATAGCAAAGGGATTCATCGTTACGCTGTTTGATATAAACGGAGCTTGTGGGCTGCCACACAAATGGAGACTGTCTAACATTCTGCGTGGTGCCAGTTTGTTCTAAGTCGTGTCTCCCTACCACTTTCGCGCAACGACGCTCTGAGCGTGTTTTTTAGGGAATTGACTAGTTTGAACCTAGGACCTGTTGCTGGTAAGGAGACGCCAGACCACACATGACATGTAGGGTTCAGAAGAGTTCAGTGAGACTAGCGATGATATAACCAAATACTCAATGATTTCAGCGTCAGCTCCACTGCACTCCCTGTAAAAGAATCTTAATACTAACTAAATTTAGTGGAAGGGGTTCAAGGCTTTCCTATTTTTAGTTAGCTGGTAAAATAACGTCGAAAAAGCAGTTAAGTTTACCATTGGAAATTTTATTCTACTCACAAAACATTGTTTATAAATTGCACTATTGATAAAAGGAAATATTTTAATACAGGATGATAAAAACCAACTGCGTTCAACAAAAATGTGAACGATTATTCCCTGAGTGGGTTTCCAAGTTCTACAATAGAGCGAATGATGCCCTATGCCATATCACATCTATAATCTAGGTTTAAATTAAGTTTCACAAAAGAGAAAACTATCAAAATGGTCTACAGTGACCCTCAATTATCTTTAATTACTTATCTAACTTGTCGTAAATTACAGTGGCTGATGTGGCTTCTCAATAATTATATAACAGAAAAATCATCACGTTTCAGATATCAACTTACGTAGCAAATGTGAATACCATGAGCTTCAATTGACGATCGACACTAGTATTACGTAAAAAGGGGATGTAACAGATGAGACTTCTGCAGTTGTGAGTAAAGCCTTATGCACTGAAAAATGCGGCATCACGTGCGTTCATTACCTTGTTGGTGTTCGTCAGGGGGCGGCGGGCGGCACAGCTCCACACACCTCGCCGTCTCGGAAGCAACTCCCTCCTAACTTCTCCTTACCACAATTTACCGAAGTTGGTTTAAAAAAAACTATCTGGCTGTGTTTTCATCTGACCAATCAGGGTCTCAAAGTTAACCTTAAGCTCCGCCTACAAAAACTCTGTGTATCCAATGAGTTTCCTTCTCGAAAGTGTTGAAATTTTCTGACTGTGAAGAAATGATCGTTGTCGTACTTCGTCATAGTTCCATATGAAATTCGCGATTCTTTGCCACTTTTGTTTCTGACCATTTCTCCCGTCGTTCTTTCCGGTTGTGGTAGATCCATTGGATACTGTCCACTGTAACTTTCGCCTACCCTTGCGTAGTATCGTTGGAGTGGTACGCAATAATTTTCTTCCGTCGGTTGTGAACGTGTAGCTGAATGCATTGCACTGTACTCTTCGCTACCTGGCTTTCCATTGTCACGTATTGGTTCAGTATCTTGTCTGGCTAACCTTGCTGCTTCATTGCACGATCCAAACTGTCTTGAAACATACACTTGTGGTTCCGCATGTGTTTGTGGTGCCGTTTGTTCATCAAGAATTTCGAAACGTGTTTGTTGCTGTGCAGGCTGTCTGATTTCACGTATGTTACTTTCCGCCTGTGACTGGAATCGCAAGTGCGTAATATCTTCGTTAATTGCTTGTTTTTCCGGTGCTGTTACAGATACGGATGTGGTTGCAGACTCAGTGCTTGTTCGATCCTGTTCACTACGCTCTTCAATAGTTTGCAACAACTCTGTTCGCAATTTCTGAAATTGTTGCTTCGTTTGCGCTTCTATTTTGACTATGCGGTTATCATATCTTTTCAGCGCTGCTTTTGTGATACGTTTGTGTAACACATTGTTTTCAACAATTTCACGCGCTGTACCTGCTGCTTGTCTAGTAATTACGTTTATCTGTTTCTCTAGTTTCTTGTCTTCTCCCTGGGTGTTGTTACGTAATGTTTTGATCTCGTCCTGAGTGTCATTACGCAATGTTTGTACGTCCGCTTGTACCTTGTCAATGTCTGTTCTCAATTGATTGTGACCTGTTACTAAGTTTCCTATCAATTCTCGAGATTCTTTTGCCTCGTATTCAATATGACTTAGGTGTAACTGAATTTTTTTGTTTTGTTCTTTAATCTCACACATTTGTCTCGTGGTTTCTGGATTATGAATTTGAATTTGGTTCGCTATTTCTTTATTTTGCCTTGTCATGGTTTCTGTAATTTGTTGTAATAATTCTGCCAGATTGGTGGGTCCTAATACGTTTTCTTCCGACGTCCTACGCTCTGTGGGTTGGGTTGTTTGGAGAAGGAGACCAGGAGGCGAGGTCATCGGTCTCATCGGATTAGAGAAGGATGGGGAAGGAAGTCGGCCGTGCCCTTTCAAAGGAGCCATCCTGGCATTTACCTGGAGCGATTTAGGGAAATCACGGAAAACCCAAATCAGGATGGCCGGACGCAGGATTGAACCGTCGTCCTCCCGAATGCGACCTACGCTCTGTGTTTTCGCCCAAGTGTTGGTTCGCAACCGATTGCATTGAACTGTACGGTGACACGTTTCTGCTCGCATTCCTTGTACTCTGTGGTGAGGGAGCTTTGATTACTTGTACTATGGGTTCTACGTATTCAAGACGCAAGTTAGAATCCTCATCGACTGTCTCTCTATTTTCCTGCTCCTCTGTCGTATGCTGACTTACGTTTTCTATGCCTTGACGTAAATTATCCTCGTTATGGTGCGTTATCTGTCCTATTTCTCGCGATACTGCATCGTCTGTTGGACTGTCCTCTATTCTCTGTCCATCTTCATGCTGGGTCTCTACCTCAATTCGGTCAAGGTCTCTATCTGCCATTGCTAATGTTTCCGAATCCCTTATTTTCTGTTTTAAAAGCAATTCACGCGCCATACTTCGCGTCAACATGCGCTCATACGATCTCACGCGTTTCATAAACTTTTTGCACACACGAGTTGACAATCCATTCACTTACTTGTTGGGTCAGAACCAACTTGTCAATGATGTATCCGCCACCTGTGCGCTTGCATTGGAGAGAAAACTTAATTCTAACAATATTAAAATTCATAACTTAATTATGTTATTGTCTCTGCCAGAATGTCTCACGTTCTATTGAATACTTTCTTACTATCTATCGCTGCAGCTACTGTTTTCGACTATTTATAACTTTAGGAAAAATATTTTTGATACAAAAATTTTTCAACAAGATATTTTTCTGACCTAGTTAGGCATGTGGTCGACCTTCAATCAAGGTATTTTACCATCCTGGCAGGGTCACCATTCTCTAACATTCTGCGTGGTGTCTGTTCTAAGTCGTGTCTCCCTACCACTTCCGCGCAATGACGCTCTGAGCGTGTTTTTTAGGGAATTGACTAGTTTGAACCTGGGACCTGTTGCTGGTAAGGAGACGCCAGACCACACATGACATGTAGAGTTCAGAAGAGTTCAGTGAGACTAGCGATGATATAACCAAATACTCAATGATTTCAGCGTCAGCTCCACTGCACTCCCTGTAAAAGAACCTTAATACTAACTAAATTTAGTGGAAGGGGTTCAAGGCTTTCCTATTTTTAGTTAGCTGGTAAAATAACGTCGAAAAAGCAGTTAAGTTTACCATTGGAAATTTTATTCTACTCACAAAACATTGTTTATAAATAGCACTATTGATAAAAGGAAATATTATAATACAGGATGATAAAAACCAACTGCGTTCAACAAAAATGCGAACAAATATTCACTGAGTGGGTTTCCAAGTTCTACAATGGATCGAACGATGACCTATGCCATGTCACATCTATAATCTAGGTTTAAATTAAGTTTCACAAAAGAGAAAACTATCAAAATGGTCTACAGTGACCCTCAATTATCTTTAATTACTTACCTAACTTGTCGTAAATTACAGTGGCTGATGTGGCTTCTCAATAATTATATAACAGAAAAATCATCACGTTTGAGATTTCAACTTACGTAGCAAATGTTAATACCATGAGCTTCAATTGACGATCGACACTAGTATTACGTAAAAAGGGGATGTAACAGATGAGACTTCTGCAGTTCTGAGAAAAGTCTTATGCGCTGAAAAATACGGCATCACGTGCGTTCATTACCTTGTCAGTGTTCGTCAGGGGGCGGCGGGCGGCACAGCTCCACACACCTCGTCGTCTCGGAAGCAATTCCCTCCTAACTTCTCCTTACCACAATTTACCAAAGTTGATTTAAAAAAAACTATCTGGCTGTGTTTTCATCTGACCAATCAGGGTCTCAATGTTAACCTTAAATTCCGCCTACAAAAATTCTGTCTATCCAATGAGAAACGTTATACTTTTCGTGGTGGGGCAATGTTTCTAACGTTTGCAACGAAACAGAGACGCGAAAAAGTCTCACGCTAAAACTTGCAGCTGGTGTGGCCCTTTTAGTGTTATCATAAGTTCTATACTGTTCTTCTGGAGGGCTCTATCTTTTAACATGGGCTGGGGGTGGTCCTGGTGGTTGGGTGGCAACGTGGGTGTTCGTCCCTTATCGTAGGGCCTTCTAGCTTAACACGGTTCTGCTCTCGGTTTCTGTTCTCGTTTCTTCCCTCGGAACTGCGTCTGTTTCACGGTGGTATTCCATTTGCTCACTCGTTGATCGTATTACTTTGGTTAATTTAATGCCAGGATTTATTCGGAGCTATGTGACATACTGCCGGATTTGCTTATCATGTCAGGGTTTTCATGGAAGGTGTTGGATTTGCCTGACACCTTACAACTGGTGTTAAGTTTTAAGACAGTGCGGGCCATTCCTGAGGATCAAGGAGCCCTTACCATCTTCCAGGACATCTGTTGTCTCGCACAACATCACCCCTAGAATGGGCTGGATGACCATCGTGACCGATGTAACACCAGCAGATCTCTTTTCTTGGGAACACACAACTCCGGATGACTTACAACATTGCATCAAGTAAGCCTGTCGCTTCTTGACATCGGATACTTTACATCTCGTCTGCAGGCCGTCTAGAAGGCGCAATGAGTTGTGCGCTCACTAAAATGGGCACATTGTTTGAACACTTCACTTAAATGAACATTCCACCAATTTAGTATCCTCGCCGGAATCGGAAGTCGAATCGAGATGCATGCACGAGCATTTTGGCGTAGACTTCGCGTCAGCTGGTAAAGCCCTATTGCTTCCGCTTCGGTAGCAGCGTGATCAGCGCGGCGCAGTGCTCACAGAAAGGGCCCCAGTTCGATTCACGGCCGGGTCGAAAACTTTCTCCGTTCAAGCACTGGGCGCTTTGTTGTCCTTACGTTCGTATCATCATAATTGACATTTCACTGTTCAGGGGCTGTATGGGCACTTCCCGAAAGCCAATAAATTTTAAAGAAAAGCGCACCTGCCGATATAAGAGAAAAGTATGGATTCTTTTTCCATGCAGTTATGTTGATGTTTCAGAAGCTTTTCGATCGCTGACATTACTTTCGCACACAGTTACAAGCTCCCTCTTCGTTATTCTAGTGGTTTGCTATTGTGGTTTTGTTTGCACGCAGTTGACGGTTTGTGGCTTTCACTTTTTGCATTGCGCTCAGTTTGCCTGTTTGAATTTGTGTACAATTTTTGCCATCGACCACTCATTCCTTTCGGTCACAAGCCACTCCCACACCTTGGTAGTGCATTACTAAATCCGCCAAAACTTCTTCCATCCGAACACAGCCAATTGCGCAGAGCATGTTGCATGCGACCTTAAAACTTTGAATGTTTCTGGCTCCATAACTAAAACTGACAGAAATCTACATTGCGCAACACAATTAGGTCCTTTTTCGATACTCCGTAATTGTGTCCCTTTGTGACTCAGAAGTTTGAAATTTAATTCAAAGGTGCCTATAACCTCAAATAAAAAAAAAAAAAAAAAAAAAAAGGCCAGAGCTCACAAATTCATGTGAGGTATAATGTGGGTTAAGGATGTTAGACTAGCTTCAGATTTCACCTCAGTTCTGCCACTATTAACGTGCCACGTTACAGGAAGGCAGTCACACCCTCTGTTACTTACATTTCACCCGTTCACAAGACGTCTCTGCAATGGAGATCAGAACGGAGACGCCCAGCGCTGAAATCCATTTCTGCACACCACAACTGAGTGGCGTTATGTCACTGAACTAGTGCCTGTTGGCCATAGGCGAAAGCTACGAGGAGTTGAGAGAGATGCCTGTCATGCCATCGCCTAGGAATCGGTGAATGGCTGTCCCTGTTCAGGGACTGAGGCGCAGCGCCTTCGCATCGCTCCTGTCACTTGTTAGGACGATATCGTTATAGGCATGAGTCATCGACAGATGTCACCAGCCGACATGGACCTGAGTTACAGAGCTGCACGTAGTTGTACCAGTAGGCGGCAGAGGTCAGCAGTTGACGGACAGTGCTAGCAGTCGTAGTCAAAACAATGTTGTAAAGTTATATTTGATTAATATTTAATGTATTTGCATAATTATAATTGTTTTATATGTGTAGTAATTAGCAGTGTGAGTGTTGTATGAGTGAAGAAGAACAGAAGTAAATGAAAATTGTTTTGTTTATTCACGAAGTACCAGTTAAACTATACAGGGGATTTACTATAATTAAATGTGCAGTCAGTTTATGGTACTAATAAATCGTGAGTAGAACACAAATTAATCGGTAATTTCAGAAGGAATAATTTTATATTTGATACTTTTCTAAATTTATTTATTTAGCAATTGACATAGAAAGAAATGTTTTACTGTGATTGGTCATTGAAGTAAAGCGCGGGTTAGCGCGGGATAATACTGCAACCTGATTTGCTGTTTGTGGTATCAGCCAACCAGAAAAATGCAGGCTCGCGCCAGTCTATGCGGGGAACAAAGCCTTTGGTGTGATCTAGAGAGGTCGGGGCTGAGGGTTCGAACTAGTAGCATCTCATTGAAAGCAGCTCTGACGAAAGTACTGTAAAATCGCGGAAAAATGCTAATTACGAGTTCGCGAAGTAGTACAAAGTGTATTTAAGTGAACAGTATTGTGGAAGTCGTGTGGAATTTCAGACGCAATATCAAAATTATTGCTTTTGACTGTTAGTTAAAACCGCGTAGCGTGTTGTGCGATCTAAGATTGGAACAGGTATTACGTGTAGAGCAGAGTGCACAACTTTTGAGCGAGCATTTTCATAACTAAACAATCCGGTGAACTCTATTAACTTCGGTAACAGGTGTAAATACCATAAACTGGCTACGTGTGTGATTGTGGTGTGCGTGTGAACTTTACATTGTGTGTTAGTTCAAACTTGGCAGTATTAACTGTGATCTTTATCTTAAAAATACACCTGAAAATTTACATTGCCAAGTTAAAAATTTTATTCCAGTAGCTAGCCACATCCCGTTTACCGGACAATTCTATGTATGTTGCGACCTGCAATAGACAGTAGTGGTCTAGTATTTTCTACTACAGCTTTTAGCTAGACAAATGAACATTGCTGGACCCTGGCAGGGCGGTAAAAAGTAACGTGCTGCACCGAAGGACGTTTGTTAGTGCCCAACGAAGTTGCGCAGGTGGCACCGATAATGTTCCTGGGAGGGGGAGGGGGGAGGGGGTCTTAGAGGGACGCTTTACCGTATTATTCACACATGTGTCAGTGGTCAGTGTCGCAATCCCCATGATCACGCCGCAGGCGGGTGTCAAACAGAAGGGCTGAAAACGCATATACAGCCTTTGCTGCTTTAGGTCACATTCAGATTTCGTCCAATCGGTTTAAACAGTCCTTCCTGTTTACACCCTGTGCACCAGAGCAAAATTTGCGGCCGCGCTACACTCGGGAGGGGTGGAATGACATTCAGCGTGATTACAGGCTCTCGATGTGTTTTGAGAAGTCTTGGATCGTGTGGGGGATATCAGTAGTGTCAAAGGTTGTCTACAACGTCGTACTGTTGCTTATCGCACTGCGAACTGACGCTTTAGAATGTGGAATGTGTAGGAGTCAACACCCAAAGGGCTGCCACCAAAGCCCTCTCGACAGCATGTAATTAGGCCGCACCGCTGACGGAAGGGCCTCACTGACTCACTCTGGCTACGACAGTACATAGCGATCAGATTAGTGCCTATAGAGGGACCAGCAGTGAGAGTTTATAATAGAGCAGCAGTGAGAGTTTGTAATAGACAGATTACCGATATTGTCTGCAAGAGGGCTATTACTGATGAACTTATACCGCAACACATAGACTCTGTTAAGTAACAGCTTCCTGTCTATGTAACTAAAGAACCATATTAATCAATGTGATGCATTTATGTTGTAGAGAGAGGATACTGGCCACCGTAACAACATCCTCTCCCTTGCTTGATTGCTGTACAAGGCATTACAGTTTTATTGACGCCCATTAAGCCAGCCCTACACTGGGCGTCGCGTTTTTGGCCTCCATTGCAGAGTCCTCAAAAGAAACGGTGAAATGTATGTAAGAGGGTGTGTGATAATGTTATCATTGTGTGACACATCCACGGTGGCGTTGGGCAGAATTGCGGTGAAATTTGGTGCCAATGTGACATCATTAACCCACCTTACACCTCACATCAAGTTGTGAGCTCTGGCCTTTTTTTCGCATGTGTCGACAAATTCCTGACCGTAGCTCCGCCGAGCCCGAGGGCTCCACGCTTTTGTAGCATTACAGAGAAAGGTTACAGACACCTTTGGGCCATATTTAAAACCTCTGTGTCACAATGGGAGACGATTACATGGTATTACAAATGTGACACTTAATCTGTGTTGCGCAAAGTATTTTACTAAAACCCTATCCCGTCACCAGAACGAGTTGCAGATTGCCTATCTACTAACTTTCTGGGGCAACAGAAAATTTTATTTTCAGTATTTCGCATAATTAATAATCGAATTTAAAATTTAAGATGCTGTCTTAATCAACTCGTTAACAGATATAACCTCATGTTAGAAGTTCAACACAATTAGACAAGTATTACAATTTGAAACTATGTTACTGTCTTCAGGCAGCGTGCAAATACCTGGACTATCTAGTATTTGAGAATGAGATCACTGACAGACTTCCGAAAAACTTAACGCATAATTTCAAATCCTTTCGAAACTTTTTCTCGGTGTTACCCTCCACAAAATGATCAAAGGAAAACAGGTTATCGGTCACCATATTTTCGGTGTTCATGCGGTCAAATTTCTGCATCAGGCATGACAGTTTAATTTGCTATTTCTTTACTATTGACTCTACTTCGCAGACAGTATCCACATATACCACTGAATGTATCTGCAAAATAATATCATCGTATGACTCACAGTTCAGGAGGCGTGACGTCATGAACATTGAGATGCGTGGAAAACTAGTGTTTGCTTAAAATGGAGTGCAAATTAGCCAAACTATATTTATCTATTGTTTCATAATAAGAGCACAGACTTAAGCATAATTTCAAACCTTTTCCACTTTCCCAAACTTTTTCTCCCACACATGCTTGAAGTTAAGTATTCAACACATTAACTTATTTGTAAAGTAATTAAAAGTTTGAAGCTGTTTTAAGCATGGCAGTTCGATTCCTTAAAGCATATGTGTCTTACTAGAGTGACATAAATTGATTTTTACACTGTTGCTTTTAATGAATCAGCTACATGACAGAAATATATAATGTTCTGTTTATAAATTATAACTCGTTGCTGTAAGATTAATATTACTTAGGTTTCTCTATGGAAATAAGTGTTGATTACATCTATTACTTTCTAAGTATCTTATCTGATTTCACAAAGAACAGTAAATAGGTTATTTCAGTGAAGCAGTTTGTAAGTTATTCACTGAATGTGAAACATGTCTAACAAATGTTTAATGGAAAAACAACTGTACATTTCTGTTTACTCTTTATTTCGCTTTCTGAAAAATTATTATTTATTCATAAAATTTCATTATTTTGGTGTCCATATCCCTTAACTGTAACGTTATTCCCTCCTGTGTTGCACTACAATGTGTTCCTCTCAAAACACATATACGTATTTATGCATTTTGCTTACATTTTATGCCGTGGGGTCTCTAATCTTGCTCAAAAATATTTCGCTTGATGACGAACGTTTTCGCCTTTGACTGTTAACTTTATTTCCAATCACCACGATTGTAATTTCGATCGCAGCATCATTTTCAAGTGGATTTTGAGCTACATGTCAAGTAATTAAACACACCCTGTCACACATAAATATGGTATGGAAATTTTGAAAGTGAAACGCGAAAATATTATCTTTTAGAAAGTATTACATGGTTGTAAAGTTGTCAAAAGCAGAAATATGGTTTCATTTGGTTTGCCATCGAAGTCTTCCATGGCGAATTCCTCACATAAATTGTTTTCTTTTAACTTGCTGCTTCAAGTTTGGATGCAGTCCCAAGCTTTCGACGTCTGCTTCTAACAGTGTCATCAGGGGTTCAGTGTGACTTGTGAAACGATTTTTGTCCTTTATTGAATTTCGATTCCCCCCTAAGGGGGCGGGCTGGCAGCAGCTTAGTACGCTGCTCTGCAGCCTACAGACTTTTTAAAACGTAAGAAGAAGATAAGAAACAATAAAAGCAGGCGATAAAACTGTGGCTGAAGTTGTAAAACGGTGGAAAATTGTGGAAAGTTAAAACATAAAACAAAGGGGTGGCAATGCTAATAAAATACACAGGAAGCAGACAGGTAACATAATAGACAGACAATTAAAAAAACATGGTGACAGTCTGGTTTCTGTTCGCAACAGATATAAAAATCACACCCAGCGACAGTAAGACACACAACACTGAACACTCACTGTAAACACTGCACTAAAATGTCGGCACAAAGATTACACACCATAGCCAAGGCAGATGGGGGAGGGGGGGAACCTGGACAGATAAGGGGGAAAACAGGGAGGGAGGAGAGGAAAAACGAAAGGGGGGGAACCGAATGAGGTAGAGGACTCATAAGGGGGGGGGGGAGGGGCAGGGAAAACGCGAGAGGGAATGGGAAAAGGCAGAGGAGGGAAATGCAAAAGGACTCAGGGGTGAGAAGGGGGCCAAAGAGAGGGTAGGTGGGGAAAAAAAGAGGATGGAAGGGGGGAGAGGGAGCCCAGGAAAGGATGGAGGAAAGGAAGGGGTGTGAGGATCAGAGTTGATAGGAGGGATAAGTGGAGGGAGAGAGGGCATCATCCGAGAGGGGGAGTTGATGGAAGCCACCTAGGGAAATGAGATGAAGGGTGTAGAGATGGAGGGTAGAGGGGACACAACAGTGAAGATGTGGCAGGGGGCAGGGATGGGAGAGGAGAGGAGCAACCCGGGGGGTGAGGGGAATCAAGGCAGCGGGAGGTGTAGAGTATGCGGGTATGTTTGAGGAATAGGAGCAGGTGGGGGAATATGGGCTTGGGACAAGGAATGAAAGAGGAGAAAGACTAATTGAGTTCTGTAACAAGTTTCAGCTAGTAATAGCGAATACCCTGCTCAAGAATCAGAAGAGGAGGAGGTATACTTGGAAAAGGCCAGGAGATACGGGAAGATTTCAATTAGATTGCATCATGGTCAGACAGAGATTCCAAAATCAGATACTGTATTGTAAGGCGTACCCAGGAGCAGATATAGACTCAGATCACAATATAGTAGTGATGAAGAGTAGGCTGAAGTTCAAGACATTAGTCAGGAAGAATCAATATGCAAAGAAATGGGATACGGAAGTACTAAGGAATGACGAGATATGTTTGAAGTTCTCTAACGCTATAGATACAGCAATAGGGAATAGCGCAGTAGGCAGTACAGTTGAAGAGGAATGAACATCTCTAAAAAGGGCCATCACAGAAGTTGGGAAGGAAAACATAGGTACAAAGAAGGTAGCTGCGAAGAAACCATGGGTAACAGAAGAAATACTTCAGTTGATTGATGAAAGGAGGAAGTACAAACATGTTCCAGGAAAATCAGGAATACAGAAATACAAGTCGCTGAGGAATGAAATAAATAGGAAGTGCAGGGAAACTAAGACGAAATGGCTGCAAGAAAAATGTGAAGACATCGAAAAAGAGATGATTGTCGGAAGGACAGACTCAGCATACAGGAAAGTCAAAACAACCTTTGGTGACATTAAAAGCACCGGTGGTAACATTAAGAGTGTAACAGGAATTCCACTGTTAAATGCAGAGGAGAGAGCAGATAGGTGGAAAGAATACATTGAAAGCCTCTATGATGGTGAAGATTTGTCTGATGTGATAGAAGAAGAAACAGGAGTCGATTTAGAAGAGATAGGGGATCCAGTATTAGAATCGGAATTTAAAAGAGCTTTGGAGGACTTACGGTCAAATAAGGCAGAAGGGATAGATAACATTCCATCAGAATTTCTAAAATCAGTGGGGGAAGTGGCAACAAAACGACTATTCACGTTGGTGTGTAGATTATATGAGTCTGGCGATATACCATCTGACTTTCGGAAAAGCATCATTCACACAATTCCGAAGACGGCAAGAGCTGACAAGTGCGAGAATTATCGCACAATCAGCTTAACAGCTCATGCATCGAAGCTGCTTACAAGAATAATATACAGAAGAATGGAAAAGAAAATTGAGAATGCGCTAGGTGACGATCAGTTTGGCTTTAGGAAAAGTAAAGGACGACAGAGGCAATTCTAACGTTACAGCTAATAATGGAAGCAAGGCTAAAGAAAAATCAAGACACTTTCATAGGATTTGTCGACCTGGAAAAAGCGTTCGACAATATAAAATGGTGCAAGCTGTTCGAGATTCTGAAAAAAGTAGGGGTAAGCTGTAGGGAGAGACGGGTCATATATAATATGTACAACAACCAAGAGGGAATAATAAGAGTGGACGATCAAGAACGAAGTGCTCGTATTATGAAGCGTGTAAGACAAGGCTGTAGCCTTTCGCCCCTACTCTTCAATCTGTACATCGAGGAAGCAATGATGGAAATAAAAGAAAGGTTCAGGAGTGGAATTAAAATACAAGGTGAAAGGATATCAATGATACGATTCGCTGATGACATTGCTATCCTGAGTGAAAGTGAAGAAGAATTAAATGATCTGCCGAACGGAATGAACAATCTAATGAGTACACAGTATGGTTTGAGAGTAAATCGGGGAAAGACGAAGGTAATGAGAAGTAGTAGAAATGAGAACAGCGAGAAACTTAACATCAGGATTGATGGTCACGAAGTCAATGAAGTTAAGGAATTCTGCTACCTGGGCAGTAAAATAACCAATGACGGACGGAGCAAGGAGGGCATCAAAAGCAGACTCGCTATGGCAAAAAAGGCATTTCTGGCCAAGAGAAGTCTACTAATATCAAATACCGGCCTTAATTTGAGGAAGAAATTTCTAAGGATGTACGTCTGGAGTACTGCATTGTATGGTAGTGAAACATGGACTGTGGGAAAACCGGAAGAGAAGAGAATCGAAGCATTTGAGATGTGGTGCTATAGACGAATGTTGAAAATTAGGTGGACTGATAAGGTAAGGAATGAGGAGGTTCTACGCAGAATCGGAGAGGAAAGGAATATGTGGAAAACACTGATAAGGAGAAGGGACAGGATGATAGGAGATCTGCTAAGACATGAGGGAATGACTTCCATGGTACTAGAGGGAGCTGTAGAGGGCAAAAACTGTAGAGGAAGAGAGAGATTGGAATACGTCAAGCGAATAATTGAGGACGTAGGTTGCAAGTGCTACTCTGAGATGAAGAGGTTAGCACAGGAAAGGAATTCGTGGCGCACCGCATCAAAACAGTCAGTAGACTGATGACAAAAAAAAGGGGGGGAAAGGAATGAGGCCATAGAAGATCCGCGTGGGGGACGGGAGGTGTATACGGAAGGCGAGGCGGAGTGCGTGACGCTCAAGGATCTGGAGGGACTTATAGAATTTGGGGGGGGGGGGGCAGATATCCAGGCGGGACTGGCATAACAGAGGATGGGACGGATTAAGGATTTGTAGGTGTGGAGGATGGTAGAGGGGTGCAACCCCCATGTCCAGCCAGAGAGGAGTTTGATGAGTCGGAGGCAGTTGTGGGCTTTGGATTGGATGGAGCGGAGATGAGGGATCCAGGTGAGGTGATGGTCAATGGTGAGGCCAAGGTAGGTGAGGGTGGGGGTTTGTGAAACGAGTGAGGCTCCCCCTTTTATACCCGGAAGACGACATCTGATTGGGCATATTGTGCCATGATGACACCACGGAAATAGTACGTGCTGAGCTGGCGCCCCCTGCCTGCATAGATTACGTTTGTGCTCGCTGTCCAGCGTCGCCTGCAGCGCCATCACTCATAACAAGCGATAAACGGCGTGACGTTTTTCTCTGTGACCTTTCTTTATCAAGTTCATGTCTCCATGCATTACTAGGTGCTATACTCTGAGTATTTACGTAAAGGAAAGAAACGTCCGACAAATATGTGAGCATGTGACGCCATTAGTCCGTTAGCACCTATCGTTCTTGGACGCTCTTTCTCTGAAGATCTGTGAACTCAAATATCCGTGCATTTGACGCTATTAGTACACTAGACCTTATAATTCTGGAATGTCCTGTTTGTGAAGATCTGCAGTTTCAAATAAAAGGCACTGAAACACTCACTAACATTGTTAAAGACAAAGAAATCTGGCACCTAATGAAAGAAGTAGCTAATGTGGTATCCTGGGAAGATCTTAGAAAATGTTTAGAAAATAAAGACACTGTAAGATAAAACCCGAGTGTGGTATACCGGGAGTGCAGTGAATATCACATGGAATTCATTGACATCGGAATTAGCTCGTACACAGAGGAGAACCAGAAGCAGTGGATATTTGGCTAACAACGTAGCAGTTATGGCAGAACTATCAGAATGAATAAGAGCTAATAGGTGACTTATATGGGACTATCAGCAGGAGAAGGCTGCCGGAGGTGTCGTGGCTCCAATGATTCAGCGCACTGGGACTGTGAATAGCGGCACTAGCTCACCTGTGGCCCTGTCTGAGGGCTAGTGAGCCGCGGGGTGAGCTCGGGATTGTTAGATGACTGTGGGTGTTTCCTGACCCTGGTTCTAGAGATTTAGCATGTTGTCCCCAGTATCTGAGGCTCCCTCACATGGATGTAAGTAATATTAGCATAGGCCATAGACGTCGAATTAAGACTGAAGCGTCCCAGTGATTAATATCAGGCACTGCCAGTAAACCGTCTGCTGCAATGGTAATGTAGATGACCAACAAATGTTGTACCACGGTTTAAAGGTTTGAGGTATTTTTCCTTTTTTATGTTAGATTTAATTCAGCAATTGCTGTAAATGCTCAGCTACATTAATAATCAGGAAGCGAATGTTTAATCACAATAGCTTGCAGTTTATTGTAGCTACATGCAAATATTACTCGCGTTAAATTCTAAGTTGCGGGTATCGTGATTGTAACCAATAATAAATGAATAAAAAAATACTGAGTGCTTAGCCGGTGTCTCTATTGAAGTTGTTATCATGTAGCCTAATTTGCAGTGCCTTACTGATCGGAGTGTGAACTAGAATTTTTGAATGCTCTAACTTAACCTTCTGTTTATTTATTTAATTGAGCTTGATCACCGCTGATGCTACATCGAAAATATGAACGGAGTTGTTGTTGTGGTATTCAGTCCAGAGACTGGTTTGATGCAGCTCTCCATGCTACTCTATCCTGTGCAAACTTCTTCATCTCCCCGTACCTACTGCAACCTACATCCTTCTGAATCTGCTTAGTGTATTCATCTCTTGGTCTCCCTCTACGATTTTTACCCTCCACGCTGCCCTCCAATATTAAATTGGTGATCCCTTGATGCCTCAGAACATGTCCTACCAACCGATCTCTTCCTCTAGTCAAGGTTTGACACAAATTTCTCCCCACTTCTATTCAATACCTCCTCATTAGTTACGTGATCTACCCATCTAATCTTGAGCATTCTTTTGTAGCACAACATTTCGAATGCTTCTATTCTCTTCTTGTCTAAACTATTTATCGTCCGCTTTAACTTCCATACATGGCTACACTCCATACAAATACTTTCAGAAACGACTTCCTGACACTTAAATCTATACTCGATGTTAACAAATTTTTCTTCTTCAGAAATGCTTTCCTTGACATTGCCAATCTACATTTTATATCCTCTCTACTTCGACCATCATCAGTTATTTTGCTTCAGAAATAGAAAAATTCATGTACTACTTTAAGTGTCTCGTTTCCTAATCCAATGCCCTCAGCATCACCCAATTCAATTAGACAACATTCCATTATCCTCGTTTTCTTTTTTATGTTCATCTTATATCCTCCTTTCAAGACACTGTCCATTCCGTTAAACTGCTCTTCCAGTTCTTTTGCTGTCTCTGACAGAATTGCAATGTCATCGGTGAACCACAAAGTTTTTATTTCTTCTCCGTGGATTTTAATTTCTACTCCGAATTTTTCTTTTGTTTCGTTTACTGTTTGCTCAATATACAGATTGAATAACATCAGGGACAGGCTACAACCCCGTCTGACTCCCTTCCCAACCACTGCTTCCCTTTCAAGCCCCTGGACTCATAACTGGCAACTGGTTTCTGTACAAATTGTAAATAGCCTTTCGCTCCCTGTATTTTACCCCTGACACCTTCAGAATTTGAAAGAGAGTATTCCAGTCAACATTGTCAAAAGCTTTCTCTAAGTCTGCAAATGCTATAAACGTAGATTTGCCTTTCCTTAATGTAGCTTCTAAGATAAGTCGTAGGGGCAGTATTGTCTCAGGTGTTTCGATATTTCTACAGAATCCAAACTGATCTTCCCCGAGGACGGCTTCTACCAGTTTTTCCATTCTTCTGTAGCGAATTCGTGTTAGTATTTTTCAGCCGTGACTTATTAAACTGATAATTCTGTAAATTTCACATTTGTCAACACTTGCTTTCTTTGGGATTGGAATTATGATATTCTTCTTGAAGTCTTAGGGTATTTCGCCTGTCTCATACATCTTGGTCACCAGATTGTAGAGTTTTGTCAGGGCTGGCTCTCCCAAGGCTATCAGTAGTTCTAATGGAATGCTGTCTACTCCCGGGTCCTTGTTTCGTCTTCGGTCTTTCAGGGCTCTGTCAAACTCTTCACGCAGTATCATATCTCTCATTTCATCTTCATCTACGGCCTCTTCCATTTCTATAATATTGTCCTCAAGTACAATACCCTTGTATAGATCTTCTATATACTCCTTCCACCTTTCTGCTTTCCGTTCTTTCCTTAGAACAGAGTTCCCATCTGAGATCTTGATATTCATGCAAGTGGTTCACTTTTCTCCAAAGGTCTCTTTAATTTTGATGTAGGCAGTATGTATCTTACCCCTATTGATATAAGCCTCTACATCCTTACATTTGTCCTCTAGCCATCCCTGCTTAGCCATTTTGCACTTCCTGTCGACCTCATTTTTAGACATTTGTATTCCTTTATGCCTGCTTCATTTACTGCATTTTTATATTTTCTCCTTTCATGAATTAAATTCAGTATCTCTTCTGTTACCCAAGGATTTCTACTATCCCTCGTCTTTTAACCTACTTGATCCTCTGCTTCATTCACTATTCCATCTCTCAAAGCTACCCATTCTTCTTCTCCTGTATTTCTTTTGCCCATTCTTGTCAATCGTTCCCTAACGCTGTCCCTGAAACTCTCTACATCCTCTGGTTCTGTCAGTTTATCCAGGTCCCATCTCCTTAATTCCCACCTTTTTGCAGTTTCTTCAGGTTTAATCTACAGTTCATAACCAATAGATTGTGGTCAGAGTCCACATCTGCCCCTGGAAATGTCTTACAATTTAAAAACTGGTTCCTAAATTTCTGTTTTACCATTATGCAATCTATCTGAAACCTTCCAGTATCTCCAGGCCTCTTCCAGGTATACAACTTTCTTTCATGATTCTTGAACCAAGTGTGAGCTATGATTAAGTTATGCTCTGTGAAAAATTGTACCAGGCGGCTTCCTCTTTCATTCCTTACCCCAATTCCATGTTGACATACGACGTTTCCTTCTCTTCCTTTTCCTACTACCGATTTTTAGTCACCCATGACTATTAAATTTTCGTCTCCCTTCACTATCTGAATAATTTCTTTTATCTCATCATATATTTCATCAATCTCTTCGTGATCCGCAGAGCTAGTTGGCATATAAACTTGTACTACTGTGGTAGGCGTGGGCTTCGTGTCTATCTTGGCCACAATAATGCGTTCACTACGTTTTTGTATTTACAGCCCTGTAATCACCTCACCAGAAGTCTTGTTCCTCCTGCCACCGAACTTCACTAATTCCCACTATATCTAACTTTAACCTATGCTTTTCCATTTTTAAATTTTCTGACCTACCTGCCTGATTAAGGGATCTGAAATTCCACGCTTCGATCTGTAGAACGCCAGTTTTCTTTCTCCTGATAACGACGTCCTCCTGAGTAGTCCACACCGGGAGATGCGAATTGGGGACTATTTTACCTCCGGAATATTTTACCCAAGGGGACGCCATGATCATACAACCATACAGTAAAGCTGGATGCCTTCGGGAAAAATTACGGTTGTAGTTTCCCCTTGCTTTCAGCCGTTCGTCGTACCAGCACAGCAAGGCCGTTTTGGTTAGTGTTACAAGGCCAGATCAGTCAATCATCCAGACTGTTGCCCCTGCAACTACTGAAAAGGCTGCTTCCCCTCTTCAGGAACCACACGTTTGTCTAACGTCTCAACACATACCCCTCCGTTGTGGTTGCACCTACGGTACGTCTATCTGTATCTCTGAGGCACACAAGCCTCCCAACCAACGGCAATGTCCATGGTTCATGGGGGGTGTTCGGTGTACATCCAGATAGTAGAGTCACAGCGGAGATAGAGAAGGATGGGAAGTTGACTTTGTTAGACGTGTTGGTCGAACGGAAATCAAGTATACGGCACCGCCATTGTGTGTATCGAAAACCGATGCATACGGATCAAGGTCTCAACGGGCGTAGCTCAGAAGAGAGCTATGCTGAACCAGTTTACACACAGAGCCGGCACAGTTTCGGACAACGACCACTTCGGATCAGAAATTAATATCTGATTACGGTGTTCAAAAGAAACGGGTATTCAGTCCATGATATGAGTTCAGCTCTGTCGAGCAAACCAAGACGCTACGCTGTTCAACCAAGCCAGGAGGACCAACATATAGCATGACTTCCATTATGTGGTGCAACAACGAATAAGCTAGGGAGAGTCCTATACAATCAAGGAATCTGACTGGTCTTCCAGTTAACCACGAAAATTAAAGAAATATTGCGACATATTAAAGATAAGCTCACACTGAGAGTACCAGGAATTTGTAACATGCCTTGATAGCGTGCCAGCAGTCATATGGAGCAGACTTTACGGACTGTTGCCGATAGCTATGCTGAACGTCAATGTGACCGAGTTTTGAAAACTCAACGACGGCCTTTTTTGTGTATTGTTAGTTCAACTCCTCGTCTCAGAGGTGCGAGATGGGCTGGCAGTGGAAAAATACTCTGTTCGTAAGCGAAAAGAGTGTAAAACATAAAAAGATGAAATCAAATTTTTAAAAGGATGAACACTATACAAGTGTTTTAAAATACATAAAAGGATGATTTTCGTTGATGATGTTTAAAATAACATTGAGGCAAACGCTGTACGACATAAAAACATGGAGTTGGGAGATGTTAAAACAAATACTGCGCAGTATTTCAGTTCACTACCACTTGATGGGAGGGATCGGTATTAAGAATGAGTAATAGGGAGGTGTAAGATGGATTGTTCCTTTGGGGCAGTTAAACAGCTTGTGAATATACTTGATTTAGGTGGTATGGATTGAGAGGACAGGCATAACTTGGGCCGCGTGGGATTAGCCAAGCGGTCTGAGGCGTTGCAGTCATAGACTGTGCAGCTGGTCCCGGCGGAGGTTCGAGTCCTCCCTCGGGCATGGGTGTGTGTGTTTGTCCTTAGGATAATTTAGGTTAAGTAGTGTGTAAGCTTAGGGACTGATGACCTTAGCAGTTAAGTCCCATAAGATTTCACACACATTTGAACATTTTTGCATAACTTGGGAGGATGACTGGCAGGAAAACATGAGATTCAGGATACGGGTCATGTCAAGATACAGGTCAAGATCTGGAGCAGGAAAGAAAATGGAGGGTTGTGGGAGGCGTGGATTAAATCTGATGGGAGGGATGTATGGCAGGACGGACTTGGTTGTCATGGAGTGGGGTCTGTTAAAACTGCGCTGGGAGAGGATAAGGAGATAGCATTAGGTGTAGACTGGGTCGGACCTGTTGATATATGAGCGGCAGTACACCACGATTTATGGTTAGGGAGGAACCAGTGGGCTTCATTGGGGTGAGGTTTCGGGAAGTATAGGATATATGGAAGAGCTCAATGTGGGCAAGGAAGTAGGAAAAAAGAGATGAGCTGATAAAGGATTCCTGTTGTAAGGGAGTGTAGGCGGATTTGGAAAGTAAGACAGAGTGTGTGGCGTTCAAGGATTTGGAAGGTTATAGAATATTATGGTTCAAATGGCTCTGAGCACTATGGGACTTAACATCTGAGGTCAGCAGTCCCCTAGAACGTAGAACTACTTAAACCTAACTAACCGAAGGACATCACACACATCCATGCCCGAGGCAGGTACAGAATATTGATGAGACAGATATCCAGGCGACATTTGGCTCGAAGAAGACAAGTTGGATCAAGGCTTTTTGGTTGTCTGGATGTTGGAGTGTTGTAATCCCCATTTTGTGCTTGTTGGTAATTTTAGTATATTGTGGTCTTTCTGTCGGATGCTTAGTAGGTGGGGTTTCTATGCGAGTTTATGATCAAGAGTTAGTTAAAGATATTGTAGTGCGTTGGTTAATTTTATATGAAATTCATAAATAGTGTGATAAGAGTCATGGATGAGGAAACTGTGAGTGGTTCGCCCTATAATGATTGCCTGGGGTTTGTGGACCCACAGGAGCTGAAACAGTTGAGATGGATCTAGAGGGAGCACTGGACTTTCTGGAGGGTGGGATAGAGGGCTAGGCAGGCGGTGTCATCGACGTATTCGAGGAGGCGGACGGGAGGTGGTGGTTTAGGCATGCCAGCAGTGTAAAGGATATAAAGGGTGTCAGCGTGTTAGCGGTCCAGGTGTAGGTTTTTTATTGGTGTCTGAGCGCAGTTCACTGAGCCACATTGCATCAGTAATTACTTCATTTGCAGACTAATAATTATAGCTATTAGGAGTAGTATATTTTGAGATTGCTTAGTACTTCCAAGCACATGCGGCAACAGCAAGCCACTAATGCTTATTTTCCTCTGGAGAGCAAGTCAGGTGCTGAAGTGTGGACACGTTAATACCGGACTCGCATTCGGGAGGACGACGCTCCAATCCCGCGTCCGTCCACCCTGATTTAGGTATCCCATGATTTTCCTAAATCGCTCCAGGCAAATGCCGGGATGGTTCCTATGAAAGGGCACGGTCGACTTCCTTTCCCGTCCTTCCCTGATCCGATGAGACCAATGACCTCGCTGTCTGGTCTCCTCCCCCAAAAAACCCAACCCAACAACCCAAGTGGACGTGTTGACGCAAAACAGTTACCTGTGTTGACAGACGTAGTCCACTTAATGGTACAGAGACTAATCTGCAGAAAATATCAGGTGGTGAATTATGTGACGTATTTGCGGGTAAACTGTTGGACACAGGGAAAAACAACTAACACACTGAAGTGGACACATATTAAGGAACCAATAATCAAAGATCTGCACTTATACTCCTAACATCATATGTAAGAGAGGAGAGAGGACACAGTCTTGGGACGCACCCACCAGTAGGATAGAAGATATGGAGATTGATATTGTTAATAATGACAAAAATTGACTGTTAGATAGAAAGGAACAAGTTAGGCGGACGTAGATAATTAGAAGAGCTTATGTCGGGAGTTTGAAGAGGAGACCGGAATGCCACACACAGTCATAGGTTTTTTCTAAATCAAGGGATAAAAAACGGCGGATTTACGAATATTAAGCTGTTGTGATAGGAATTGGGTTAGATCAGCAGTTGGTAATCGGAAGATAAATTCGGGGAAGGCTCACTGATTTATTAATGGGTTAGATGGTTATGGATGCTTTGAGAGAGGATGGTTCAAAGACCTCGCTACACACTGAAGTGAGACCGATGGGGCGGTAGGAGCAGCATTCACTAGGGAGCTTATTCGGTTTTAAGGGAAAGTAGGATTCTGGAGGTTTTCCACGTTTCAGGATGACAACTTGTATGGAGGATAGTGTTGTAAAGAGTGGCAAGGGTTGCTTGGAAGGTAGGAGGGCATTCTTTTAGATGTGTACAGATAATACAGACGTGACCAGAAGCAGTGTCACGTTTCTTGTGGAGGGTCTGTTTCATCTTATGTGATCTGATTGCTGTACTTCGTTCAGTCTGTGCTACGGCGTATAAGTACTAGATACTGGGGGCAGGGGTTGGGACAATCGTATTTGTACGTTTATGGACTGTTGAGATTATGCAGCAGTCGAAATGAGGGTCATGAGGAATTGCACAGATGTCGGACAGACAGGTTGCAAAATGATTAGCGTACTCAGGTCGTCAGAAAGGAAATGGTTCTTGTAGAGGAAAGGATAGTAAGGTGCAGAGCTGTTGCTGGTGAACTGGTGGAAAGCTTTTTAGTACGTGAAGCTTGTAGGGAATGAAGAATTATGTCCGTTACATGTCTGGCTGCAGTCAAAACTGTTTTTACGTTCAAAATGTTTCTAATGTGTGTCTGTATTTTTCGTTGGCGTGTGAGTGTATCCTGGTTCGCCACCCCGTGTGAAGGACCGTTATAATCGATGGGATTGCTGTGGGAGGAGTAGAACTCCTGTAGGGAGAATGGCTTAGTTGGGATAGGTGAGAAAAATAAAAAAAATGGTTCAAATGGCTCTGAGCACTATGGGACTTAACATCTTAGGTCATCAGTCCCCTAGAACTTAGAACTACTTAAACCTAACTAACCTAAGGACATCACACACATCCATGTCCGAGGCAGGATTCGAACCTGCGACCGTAGCAGTCCCGCGGTTCCGGACTGCAGCACCAGAACCGCACGACCACCGCGGCCGGCTGGAAAGTAAAACCAAGATAATTTTTGATTTGGAGAGCTTTATGGATTTCGATGTCAGGATGGGAGGTAATACCTCCTCACCAGTGATCTCAGTCTATTCTTGTGATCAAAGCTCTGGGGTCGGGAGAAGGGAAGGGAGGTTGGTATGGGAGGTGATAGGAGTGAGAGAGCTAGGTAGACACTGGGACTGACGTCAATACATGGGAGTTTATTGAGACGTGTATGTGGCAGTTATGATTGGAGGATCTGATCAGGATTTAATCCTTTCCGCTGATTATTTGCTATATGGCAAGGTTTGGGATTTGGGATGTGTTTTTCGATTTTGAGGTTTAAGACTAGGGTATCCATAAATTTTGGTTGACCGCTGGACAGGACGTAGTTGTGAGACTCAGAAGAAGGTGAAGGAGGTGTAGGCGTTGCATTAATGTATTCAGTGATTTTTTAATTGTTTTTACCTGTTTACTGCCATTGTGAAATTCAAATACCTATTGGTAAACGTTTTTCCTTCTCACACGAGACATAACATAATCTTCTCACAAGCAAACAACATTCAAATGCTCTTCCTGAATAAGAAACCCGCTGGGTAATCTTTCCTTATGTACAGAATGTAGATTGCGTTACTCGTGCCTACTTTTTGCAGTAGTGACAAAGTGCTAATCGTTTGTTTACCCAAGCACATGTCACGTCAATTTGACTACTGTTGCATGTTGACTTCATGGTGTTACAGATTTTGGCCAGAGAGCACACTGGTTTGATTTGCTTAATTTATTCTTCGTGATATGGTATCTGCCTTCTACATGGAATGTATAAGGGTACAATCGTTTTTATTAATTCACTTTTAAAGACGTATTTTACCTTTAAGTGTTCACAATGTTATCTCAGTTTGCAGCATGTCCACACTTTGTGGTCCATTGTCAATATTGCTTCCCCTCTTTCAACTCTTTACGTTCCCCAAAAGCCTCTAAAAACAAAACTTCACCCATCTCCTTTTTCATCCACCCTCACATCTCTGATCTTACACTATTGAATTGATACTTCTCCTGGTGAGTCACAATTCAATCATAGGCTTCAAATATCCACACCATTTAAATGTATTGTTTCTCATTGTTTCATTTACTAAATTCGGATTCAGATTTGTTGTTGTTGTTGTGGTCTTCAGTCCTGAGACTGGTTTGATGCAGCTCTCCATGCTACCCTATCCCGTGCAAGCTTCTTCATCTCCCAGTACTTACTGCAACCCACATCCTTCTGAATCAGCTTGGTGTATTCATCTCTTGGTCTCCCTCTACGATTTTTACCCTCCACGCTGCCCTCCAATGCTAAATTTGTGATCCTTTGATGCCTCAGAACATGTTCTACTAACCGGTCCCTTCTTTTTGTCAAGTTGTGCCACATACTCCTCTTCTCCCCAAGCTGTGCCACAAAGTTCTCTTCTCCCCAATCCTATTCAATACTTCATCATTAGTTATGTGATCTACCCATCTAATCTTCAGCATTCTTCTGTAGGACCACATTTCCAATGCTTCTATTCTCTTCTTGTCCAAACTATTTATTGTCCATGTTTCACTTCCATACATGGCTACACTCCATACAAATACTTTCAGAAACGACTTCCTGACACTTAAATCTATACTCGATGTTAACAAATTTCTCTTCTTCAGAAACGCTTTCCTTGCCATTGCCAGTCTACATTTTATATCTTCTCTACTTCGACCATCATCAGTTATTCTGAATTTTTCTTTCGTTTCCTTTACTGCTTGCTCAATATACAGATTGAATAACATCGGGGAGAGGCTACAACCCTGTCTCGCTCCCTTCCTAACCACTGCTTCCCTTTCATGCCCCTCGAGTCTCATAACCGCCATCTGGTTTCTGTACAAATTGTAAATAGCCTTTCGCTCCCTGTATTTTACCCCTGACACCTTTAGAATTTGAAAGAGAGTATTCCAGTCAAAATTGTCAAAAGCTTTCTCTAAGTCTACAAATGCTAGAAACGTAGGTTTGCCTTTACTTAATCTTTCTTCTAAGATAAGTCGTAAGGCCAGTATTGCCTCACGTGTTCCAACATTTCTACGGAATCCAAACTGATCTTCCCCGAGGTCCGCTTCTACCAGTTTTTCCATTCGTCTGTAAAGAATTCGCGTTAGTATTTTACAGCTGTGGCTCATTAAACTGATAGTTCGGTAATTTTCACATCTGTCAACACCTGCTTTCTTTGGGATTGGAATTATTATATTCTTCTTGAAGTCTGGAGGTATTTCGCCTGTCTCATACATCTTGCTCACCAGATGGTAGAGTTTTGTTAGGACTGGCTCTCCCAAGGCCACCAGTAGTTCTAATGGAATGTTGTCTACTTCCAGGGCCTTGTTTCGACTCAGGTCTTTCAGGGCTCTGTCAAATTCTTCACGCAGTATCGTATCTCCCATTTCATCTTCATCTACATCCTCTTCCATTTCCATAATATTGTTCTCAAGTACATCGCCCTTGTATAGACCCTCTATATACTCCTTCCACCTTTCTGCTTTCCCTTCTTTGCTTAGAACTGGGTTTCCATCTGAGCTCTTGATATTCATACAAGTGGTTCTCTTTTCTCCAAAGGTCTCTTTAATTTTCCTGTAGGCAGTATCTATCTTATCCCTAGTGAGATAAGCCACTACATCCTTACATTTGTCCTCTAGCCATCCCCGCTTAGCCATTTTGCACTTCCTGTCGATCTCATTTTTGAGACGTCTGTATTCCCTTTTGCCTGCTTCATTTACTGCACTTTTATATTTTCTCCTTTCATCAATTAAGTTCAATATTTCTTCTGTTACCCAAGCCCTCGTCTTTTTACCTACTTGATCCTCTGCTGCCTTCACAACTTCATCCCTCAGAGCTACCCATTCTTCTTCCACTGTACTTCTTTCCCCCATTCCTGTCAATTGTTCCCTTATGCTCTCCCTGAAACTCTGTACAACCTCTGGTTCTTTCAGTTTATCCAGATCCCATCTCCTTAAAGTCCCACCTTTTAGCAGTTTCTTCAGGTTTAATCTACATTTCATAACCAATAGATTGTGGTCAGAGTCCACATCTGCTCCTGGAAATGTCTTACAATTTAAAACCTGGTTCCTAAATCTCTGTCTTACCATTATATAATCTATCTGATACCCTTTGGTATCTCCAGGATTCTTCCATGTATACAACCTTCTTTCATGATTCTTGAACCAAGTGTTAGCTATGATTAAGTTATGCTCTACGCAAAACTCTACCAGGCGGCTTCCTCTTCCATTTCTTAGCCCCAATCCATATTCACCTACTATGTTTCCTTCTCTCCCTTTTCCTACTCTCGAATTCCAGTCACCCATGACTATTAAAGTTTCGTCTCCCTTCACTACCTGAATAATTTATTTTATCTCATCATACATTTCTTCAATTTCTTCGTTATCTGCAGAGCTAGTTGGCATATAAACTTGTACTACTGTAGTAGGCGTGGGCTTAATGCTGCATGCCCTCGGGAAAAATTACGGCCGTAGTTTCCCCTTGCTTTCAGCCGTTCGCAGTACCAGCACAGCAATGCCGTTTTGGTTAATGTTGCAAGGCCAGGTCAGTCAATCATCCAGACTGTTGCCCCTGCAACTGCTGAAAAGGCTGCTGCCCCTCTTCAGGAACCACAATTTTGTCTGGCCTCTCAAGAGATACCCCTCCGCTGTGGTTGCACCTACGGTACGGCCATCTGTATCGCTGAGGCACGAAAGCCTCCCCACCAACGGCAAGGTCCATGGTTCATGGTTTGAGATTTATACGTTGTTTGTGTAAACCTGCTACTGGTCCCATTAATAAATACCAGTTACAATGATAGGCACGTCCATGTCAACTACATTTTGTTATGGCGTTACATTATCTGGACTAATAACCCACGATACTTGTTGTTTCTAAGCTACGTTTCATTAATATCGTCGTTATCTAACAGAGGAACGGAAGTGTATGTTCTGTTACAGTAGTTCCAATTTCGACCACCAATGACGTCATTTCCTATTGCACTAATATCGTCATCTTCCCATCTTCCCATTTCCACGACATTCCTCTTGCTAAAAGTCTTTTCGAATTTTTCATCATTTTAATTTGGTCAGGGGAAGAAATTCCATGTGTACTCTACGTGCATACCCGGAGCAGTCATCCAGTATGTGGAACGGGTCCTTCTATATGCCACAAAGAGCACAGTGTGTAGCTAACTGCAGATGGTGATTGAGGATATGGAGAGATTTTTCTGATTTCTGGCGGCCTCCTCAGGTCCTAAAGACAGCCAGTCTTGCTTGCGAGATGAAGACGGAGGCTCAACAGTACAGCATTGTTGACAGGACTGACCAGGGACCTGTGATACAGAACCGAGAAGAGGGCCTGAATCAGTGACTCAGACAGTTATGTGTCCGTGCAGGCTGCAGATTCCTTGACTTGCATCGTAAGATGGAGAATTGTCTCAGTCCGTTTAGCATATCAGTGGTCCAATACACACAGAATATGTCTACACAGGTAGCGGGAGCTGTATGTCTCGGGAAAGTGCAATCAGGGTTCCGTCCTAAAGGGTGCAGGTTAAACTTAGGACGGTATTATAGTTGTAAATTGTCATAGCTGTGTTGAGTAAGAACCAGAGTTCCAAGCACTCATAGAAAACAGTGAAACAGGTATCGTTATAAGTAATGAAAGTTGGATAAAGCCAGAGATGTTTAAAACATAGAGCAGACTTCAGTTCGAGATGATTTTAACAGCTATCATAACGAAAATCTGTTTCGAAATCTCGCATAAAATCTAAATTAATTCAGGTTGTATGTTATGTATACCAGCGTCAAGACACGATAAATACTGTACTACTGTACAGCTATACTTCAAGGACGAGAGGGATGCTTAAGCCACAGCTGGGAGATGAGACTTTTCCAAAAGCCAGAAAAGCTTACGTGAGGCGTCAAGAAGGTACACTATGTGTCTCTTCTGATTCTTCTGACTGCCTGCTCACTATGCCATTCTGTCAACTGGCTGTCTGCTCGCTGTCTCCTCCTCTGTTCATTGACTACCAGCCATCTGATCTCTGGCTTCCAGTTGTCTATTAGCTGTCTCATCAGTATCTCATCACTTTCTGTCTGCCATATTGATCCCTCCGAGTCACTGACCATCCCACTGGCTGCTCCTGCTTGGCAATTTTGTCCATGGTCTCCCACATTCTGCCCTCCAATGTGCTGGGTTTTCTGTTGTACCGTTTTGTCATTGGTAGATTTAATCTGCAATCTCCCTGAATGACCACCCCTCCCCCCTAGTCTTTGTAGAGAGTGAAAGTTTTTGATTTTGTGGCAGCTGGCATGTAACTTGTGAGCCCCCATCACATTCTCCAGAAATGAAACAACGAGAAAATTTGAGAAATCAGAGCTAATACAGAGGGCTACGGACTATCATTCTTCCCACGTGCCATTCGCGAATGAAGTAGGGAAGGGAACAGGGGAAGGAAGGTCAGCTAATGGTATCGGAAGTACCTGCCGCCACACACAGCAGTCGTAAATGTTCCTCATTCTGGCACTAGTTCGTGCTGGCTGAAATCTCCCCAATAACTGGCACCACACTTGACATTACTTTAAGTTCTTGTCTGCAGTCCTGAGTTATCAAGAAAGCAGACACCCAACAGCAAACTTGCTAGTTTGTAGTGAGAATGCTTGTTCTTTCCTCATGTCTAGTCATGTGCTCGTGATGTGGTGGCATTGCAGTAGGTGTCTGTCAGGCTTTACACAGGAGCAACGCAAACAGTTTAGTTATACTGTTACTGTCTGGCTTTTGGAAAAACCCCACGTCCTAGTTGTAGCTCAAGCATTCCTCTCAGCCCTGGTGCCTGGTGGCTCCTTGGCATCTGTCGTAATCTTTTGATAAAAGAGGGTTAGAGTGATGGTAATGCAACTCATATATGCTCGGCTGGGCTGTCACACTCACACATTTCCTATAATTAAAAATATCTTTACTTCCTACTGAAAAATTGTTATTTGTGCCGAAGCGTGTCAAGCCCAGCGGATAACTTACACAAATAAGTCGCTTCAGAAGTTATTACATGACCTATTACTACTAAAAAGTATGTTTGGTTTCTGTTTCTAATGCTGAACTGTTTCAGGTTGGTTTCTGAGGTATTTCTTGATGTGACGATGGACTGAAGTTGTCGTACCCAGGTGTGTGAAATGGCAGCATTCAAATGGAAAACATCCAAGTTCCTGGAAAGGGGAAGATTCGTTCTTAATTTTATTTACCTTCTTACTCTTCTTAATTACACAGAAGAGCCAGAAAAACTGGTACACCCGCCTAATATGGTGTAGGGACCCCGCGAGCACGCAGAAGTGCCGCAACATGACCTGGCGTGGACTCCACTGATGTCTGAAGTAGTGCTGGAGGGAACTGACACCATGAATCCTGGAGGGCTGTCCATAAATCCGTAAGAGTACGAGGGGTGGATATCTCTTCTAAACAGCACGTTGCCAGGCATCCCAGATATGCTCAAGTTTGGTGGCCAGCGGAAGTGTTTAAGCTCGGAAGACTGTTCCTGGAGCCACTATGTAGCAATTATGGACAAGTGGGGTTCGCATTGTCCTGCTTGAATTGTCAAAGTCCGTCGGAACGCACTATGCATATGAATGGATGCAGGTGATCAGACAGGATGCTTACGTAAGTGTCACCTGTCAGAGTCGTATCTAGAAGTATTAGGGATCCCATTCACTCCAAATGCTCACGCCCCACGCCATTACAGAGCCTCCACCAGCTAGAACAGTCTCCTGTTGACATGCAGGGTCCACGGATTCATGAAGTTCTCTCCGTAGCAGTACACGTCCATCTGCTCTATACGATTTGAAACGAGACTCGTCCGACCAGGCAACATGTTTCCAGTCATCAAGAGTCCAGTGTTGATGTTGATGGGTCCAGGCGAAGCGCAAAGCTTTGTGTCGTGCTGTCATCAGGGGTACACGAGTGGGCCCGTTTGGTCCAAAAGATAATCTCGATGATGTTTCGTTGAATGGTTGCACGCTAACACTTCTTGATGCCCCATCACTGAAATCTGTAGCAATTCGCGGAAGGGTTGCACTTCTGTCACGCCGAACGATTCTGTTCAGTCGTCCTTGGTCCCTTGCAGGATCCTTTTCGGGCCGCACCGATGTCGGAGATTTGATGTTTTACCGGACTCCTGATATTCACGGTACACTCGTGAAATAATGGTACGGAAAAATTCCCACTTCATTGCTACCTCGGAGATACTGTGTCCCTTTGCTCGTGTGCCGACTATAACACCACGTTCAAACTCACTTGAATCCTGATAACCTACCACTGTAGCAGCAGTAACCGAACTAACAACTGCGCCAGACGCTTGTTGTCTTACATAGGCGTTGCCGACCCCAGCACCGTATTCAGCCCGTTTCTCTGTATTTGAATTCTCTTGCATATACCAGTTTCTTTGGCGCTTCAGTGTACTTTTAATTGTAACCGCAATCAATTTTTGATTCTTTAGGACTCAGTGCAGTTATGAACTTGCTTGCACCGGCTTGTTGTCCTGTGCTATATCATACTGAACATGGTGCATGATCGAAATAAATATTTTTTTATGATTCCTTTTTTATCGATTTTGAAGTGGTATTTTGCTCAGGGAATATGCTATTCAGTTTAAATCGATTTAAGAAATGTAACATATTGTTCAGAACAAATCAAATTCATAGATGTGTGATGATAATTACTGCCGTTATCAATAAATGGTTAAATGTTGCACCGTTAATCCAGATACAGTCAATCTATTCCATGGCAAACTTATTATTTGCTGACGGTGCTACAAAGCCCAATGCTACCGAGCCGAATGATATAAGTGTTTCTGCTGCTGCAATTTATGCTCCGTTTGAAGGAACCTTAGATATCATGCTAATGGGGATGGTTGTACTCCCAGTCAGGTATGGGAGTTGCAGAACCGTTTTAACCACTATCTGCACAGAATGAGTGAAATAGTGGGTGCACACAAAAATCAGGAATAGTGTTTGGAGGCCTACAGTAACTCCATTAAGAATATAGGATAAATAATTCTATTAAGAATATTCTTAATATCGGAACCCTTTAGAAGTCCGAACTGTGACTTTGACAATGTATTATTTCTTTTCATGTCGTTAAGAAGCCGATTGTATATTGTTGTTGTTGTGCTCTTCAGTCCTGAGACTGGTTTGATGCAGTTCTCCATGCTACTCAATCCTGTGCAAGCTTCTTTATCTCCCAGTACTTACTGCAACCTACATCCTTCTGAATCTGCTTAGTGTATTCATCTCTTGGTCTCCCCCTACGATTTTTACCCTCCACGCTGCCCCCCAATACTAAATTGGTGATCCCTTGATGCCTCAGAACATGTCCTACCAACCGATCCCTTCTTCTAGCCAAGTTGTGCCACAAACTTCTCTTCTCCCCAATCCTATTCAATACCTCCTCATTAGTTACGTGATCTACCCACCTAATCTTCAGCATTCTTCTGTAGCACCACATTTCAAAAGCTTCTATTCACTTCCTGTCCAAACTATTTATCGTCCATGTTTCACTTCCATACATGGCTACACTCCATACAAATACTTTCAGAAACGACTTCCTGACACTTAAATCTATACTCGATGTTAACAAATTTCTCTTCTTCAGAAACGCTTTCCTTGCCATTGCCAGTCTACATTTTATATCCTCTCTACTTCGACCATCATCAGTTATTTTGATCCCCAAATAGCAAAACTCTTTTACTACTTTAAGTGTCTCATTTCCTACTCTAATTTCCTCAGCATCACCCGACTTAATTCGACTACATTCCATTATCCTCGTTTTGCTTTTGTTGATGTTCATCTTATATCCTCCTTTCAAGACACTGTCCATTCCGTTCAACTGCTCTTCCAAGACCATTGCTGTCTCTGACAGAATTACAATGTCATCACCGAACCTCAAAGTTTTTATTTCTTCTCCATAGATTTTGATACCTACTCCGAATTTTTCCTTTGTTTCCTTTGATTGTATATTACCTTTCCTAAAATTGTGGAGAACGATGCCAACTGTGAACTGAATGGTATTTTGATGATATTTATCTCCTTTCTTAAACAAACAATTGATTTCAGAATATCTCAACCATTCAGGAAATGTCCCACTGATAAATGAGTGGGCACTAAGATAACTCCAAATATTACTAAACTCAGAAACACACTCCTTAACTAACTTTGTTGATATTTTATTTATCCACAAGAATTTTTTGATTTTGTAGGTTTTATGGTGTATATTACTTCTACTGGTGTAGATACACTGAAGATATTTGTATTGACTGGTGTGAGCTATTCCATGGCAGTATCTACTGAACCTGACAACCCCATCCTATCACTAAGAGATATGAAATGCTTGTTAAAAAGTTTAGCAACACTGCACACACCTATTACCAATATATGATGTACTCTTAATGCTACCTGCTCTTCTTCTTGTCTGGTTCGACCAGTCTCCTCCTTCATTGTATCCTTCTTCATTAATTTGTTACGTGATATGTGTATCTTTTTCATGAAATTTATTCGTATTGATGTCCCTGTTACTGTTTTTGACTGAGCTGTCTTTCACACATACAGCTTCATTTTTATTTTACATGTTTATTCGTTTAGTAATTCATGGCTGCTTAACGGCTTTGGTATAATATATATTAGTTTTGGGGGAAATGGTATTCAAGTAAGTTAAGGACATTGTTAATAAAAGTGTTGTATTTTTGATTCACAATATTTTCATAGGTCAAGATAAATTTAATCAAACAAACATTTATCCTCTTATGAATCGCCTTTCTGATCACGATGCACTGCTAGATACTGTATATGATATAACTCCGTACAGTAATGCAAAACAGTCCTCCGAAATGTGCTTTCAGTTAACGATTTAACGACTGAAAATTTTAGGGAAAGCTTCCATAAGTTAGACTGGGATGATGTGTAGCGGGAACCAGATGCCAATTTAAAATGTAACTTACTTCATAATACGTTTGTGAGTAATTTTGGAAACAGTTTACCTAAGAAAACAGTGAAATATTATTTTAAGAAACCATGTAAAAAGCCATGGCTTATGAAAGGGATGAAAATATCTCGTAACCTGAAAAGGGAAATATATCTAATAGCAAGAAAGAGTAATGGCTCAGAAACAGTGAAATATTATAAAAGCTACTGTACTATACTGTTGTTGTGGTCTTCAGTCCTGAGACTGGTTTGATGCAGCTCTCCATGCTACTCAATCCTATGCAAGCTTCTTCATCTCCCAGTACCTACTGCAACCTACATCCTTCTGAATCTGCTTAGTGTATTCATCTCTTGGTCTCCCTCTACGATTTTTACCCTCCACGCTGCCCTCCAATACTAAATTGGTGATCCCTTGATGCCTCAGAACATGTCCTACCAACCGATCCCTTCTTCTGGTCAAGCTGTGCCACAAAGTTCTCTTCTCCCCAATCCTATTCAATACTTCCTCATTAGTTATGTGATCTACCCATCTAATCTTCAGCATTCTTCTGTAGCACCACATTTCGAAAGCTTCTATTCTCTTCTTGTCCAAACTATTTATCGTCCATGATTGACTTTCGTACATTACTACATTCCATAGAAATACTTCCAGAAATGACTTCCTGACACTTAAATCAATACTCGATGTTAACAAATTTCTCTTCTTCAGAAACGCTTTCCTTGCCATTGCCAGTCTACATTTTATATCCTCTCTACTTCGACCATCATCAGTTATTTTGCTCCCCAAATAGCAAAACTCCTTTACTAGTTTAAGTGTCTCATTTCCTAATCTAATTCCCTCAGCATGGGGAAGTTATTGAAAAGTCCAGAAGTATGTGTGTTATGTCTGAGATTAGAAAATCTGATAATAAAATTAAAACAATTTTTAATATTGAAATAAATGGCTGTAACTCCGTCATAAATTGCATTGAGAAGTATCCGTTTTTATTTCTTGATGGTGACTAGTTTCGTATACCCGTGTCCGTTTTCAAATCATCCTACAAAGAAAATAATTGTTGACATGACCCGTGTCCGTTTTCAAATCATCCTACAAAGAAAATAATTGTTGACATGACATTTTTATACAGAGGAGCACCATATTTGCAATGCAGTTATACTATTCTAATATGCATGTAAGATATACAAATTCGTCATGGTTATTTAGTCTACGAGTTTCCTTGAAAGTTATGTAACGTACTGTAAGTACAAATAGAGGCGACAGCCTATGTACAAAAACTGCCCGTGCAGTGATGATCAGAGTGTCACTATGATCGACTCAACGGCAGTAGATAGACCACATAGGACGGACAATAGAGAACTGGTGTGCAGAGACGCCAGTGGTTACTAGGTAAAACTCTTAGAGACCGCTGAAAGCGGCGGGTGCCGAAGATAAAATGTTTACTGACTAAACAACACGTTATTTTTATTTCATTAACTTAATATAGACTTATAAAGGCTACAATGCCAAAACTTCTTTTGCTAAGACCACTCATTGGTCTCCAAAGGGTCGAATTACAACAAAGCGCTATGCGTTACGTGATAACATGACGTCACCTGCAGCAGATGCTACAGTTGCGTGAGTTACGCTCAGTAGTTATACTGCTATGCACTATACATAATTTATGCCCAGCTCCAAAAAAGTTACATGTCCTTACTACAACTCGAAACCAAAAAGTGTGGCAGCCCCCACTCTAAATATAAATTAACCTGGCAATTTACAAGAAGACTGCCCCCAAGCAGGCCATCTCAACAGTAATTCATTAGTTTCTATGCACTCTTCTAATGGAGAAGAGAAGTGTCTTACTTTCCTATAAAAAATAGTAAAACAGTTATACATAGTGACCAAAAATTACATTTGATTATGAAACCTGAAGCCACAACGTGCGGCATTATGCTCAAAAACTAAAACGTAGAATCGAACAACCAGCATATAGTAAAACACCCTTAGACAAGCCATTTTTAACAGATTTATGGTGTTACGTACTGTGCTCTAATGAGCAAAAATTACATTTCTTTTAAATCCATAACACAACTAATGGGACAACACAACTAATATTGAAACTCTAAGTCATTTACAACAGTTTTGCATAGTTTTGCGTACTGTACTCCAATCAGCAAAAATTACGTCTCTTTTTTTTTTACAAATTAAATCCATAGTGCAGCTAGTGCGACAGTACATCCAAAATTGAAACGTTACGCACGGTCGACTGACGAAAACCAGATGGAATGACCAAAATACATTTTAAAAAAGTTTTTAAGATTCGTCATAAAAGGAATAAATCCTTTTTTTTACAGACTGAACTTCATACTATACAACTCAACTCGATCCTCAGTGAAAATTAATGCGAGAGTTTACCCCCATATTAAAATTTAATCAAGTTTGATGAGACCGCCGAGTGGCAAAAATCAGATAAATGAGCAAAAACTGTATTATTTAAAAACATTTAAGATATATCATAAAATAGCAAATCCTTTCTTATTACAAATTAATCTTCTTATTATGTGCCTAAACTCCTACACGGAAGCGGCACGTTAGCACGCACAGTATTGCATTGCATCATTTGCATACATTAAAGATACTTATAGGCCAGTCCAAACTGCTGTGAACTTAGTATAAATGATGGCACTTATTCACACTACAATATCAAAAAAGCTAAGAATATACACTGGTCTCAAGTGGCCAGAAATACAAGAGAGTGCTCTTGCGCTGCGTCAATGACGCCACGTGTAGTTGGCACCACAGTACCATAGACAATTCTCGGTAGTCATATTGCTATACATTACACTTCGATAAAATATAGCACCTAATGAAAAGACAGTCATCCACACGAAGTCGTCTCAACAGTTGACATTAATTGACATACAGTTCTCTAATGCCTGGGAGAAGAGGTTTTTTAACTACAATTTACAAACCACAGTAATAACGGTGTTTAAATTCATTCTTACAATGAACAAATATCTTTACAATTTCATTATTACCGCATCGAAAACCATAATGTGCGCAAACACGAACGGAGACCAAAATAACTACCAGCTTATAATAATTCGGTTGCCATGTAAACCGCCGGCAAGTAAAACCAGGTGACACTAGGAATGATTACAGTTCCTTTATAACCACTTAAATACAACATCAACTAAATTCTGACGTGCAGTAACCCATCAGACGCAAATCAAATGAAAAACCGCATTAGACAAACTATTAACAGCCAAATGAGCAGTTTCATGGTATTAAAATTTGGCTGCAGAAAGCTTATTTTAGTCCTTAAACCATTGTAAGGGACAAGTCATATCAACGAATAGGCTATACAACTTCGTCCCCGATATTCGAATGTACGGAAGTTCCTCACACTGCAAAATAACAAGAATATTATGTAAGTAACAGGTCAAAAATGGCGTAAAATACATGATGTCATTGTGCCGTGACATCCGGTAAACAACTGTTTACTATCTGTTTATGCTAGCAGTACACACTCCATAGCAGCAGCTGGTATCTCCTCCCCCACATGTTAGTAACTACGGTTCCTGCTTAAACAGAGCAAAGAACCCTTTATGTCTAAAATCTACTTGCTCAATGAGTACTTAGTCTGTTTCTTTAATTTTATTCCCGTAAATTTCTAATGCTTCAAGAATCTCCAGCTGCAGGCCTTTAGGAGCAACGTGCTAACTAAGATGACAAATGATTCTATTTGTATACACTTTAAACAAAATTTGTATATGGCACTTTACAATAACTTAACCTTACAGATTACATGAACGAATTAAATAAACAGCCAACAGATGGCACCAAAGGCTGGTCAGGTAGCGCCTGTGCACAATCAGTATATGCAAAACAGTTCGGACAGTAATAAACTAATACACTCTAAGACAAAAAAAAGTGCACCACGAAGGAATTATCCAAATAGGACGGAAATCGGTAAGTGTGATGTACATGTACAGACAAACAAATGGTTACAATTTCTGAAAAAATGTATAACTTATCCAAGAGAGAGATTGAATTTTCAATTGGTGACGGTCTTTCTCTTGACTAAATCAACTAATTTTTCTGAAATTGTAATCACTTACTTGGCTGTACATGTACATACATCACATCTACCTGTTTCCGTCCTATTCGGATAATTCCTTCATGGTGTGTCGTTCTTTCTGTCTTAGAGCGTATCTAAACGTGTAGCCTTAGTATTATGAAGTGAATAGATGTCCACCGTCTACTGCAACAATCGTTTGTAGTAGCTGGTGCACAGACTTTTGGATAGACGTAAGTGTTATAGACTGGTATATCATGGTATGCTCAGCAGCTTCGTGAATCGGCTCCACACGTCATCGAGGAGCTATTTGTCCTCGCTTGGACTGAAACCGGTTACCAAAGTGAATGAATAAATAAATAACTGTAGCTATCTGGTCTGACTTTTTCTGTTATACCACCGATGATCTGTTTAACTGCTGTTTTGGGCGAAGGAAGTGAGTTGCACAGTGCGTGGGTAGCATGGCTTATGGGTAAATACCTTTTGGTGCTTTATAACTGACTAATTGTTTAAAGTTCTGAGCCAAATTATCCCAGATCTCTTTGCTGTTCAGGCACAGCTTTCTATTTTCATCTACGAAGTCACGTTTACTATTGGTGTTTTATTTTATGACGAAAGCTAACCAGTTGCAACGAACCAGTCGGTTTGTAGCAACAAAATAAATGGAAGTTAATCATCAGATGAATCATATTGTTGCTACCTGACGACAGGTGGGCAAGCACACAACAGTTTAATAAAATCAGTGGCTGGTTTGCTATCTTAGGTATGAGGTTCAGGGCTGTTGCACTGCATGCATAAGAAATTCCGTAAATAATAATAAATCAGCAAAAATTAAGTACCTTTGAATGAATAGATTAAAAAGCGCAAATAAATATGAAATCCATAGGTATTATAAAAATGAACGTATGTGTACATGTATGTATGTGAAAGTACAGGGTGTCCATAACTAAAGTTACAGTTTCAAAACGCCGTAGAAAGAGAATCACTGCTCGGAATGACCTCTAATTTGAACAGCATAATATTGACGCAGGGGAAAACGTCATGGAACAAGAAATAACTGTCGCCAGGAAGGATCGCACGCTGCTGGTAAATCTCTATTGCAGGAACGGTGTCTGTGCGCCACTTGCCCTTCAGAAGCTCCGGACACTCGAGTGCGTGAAGAAAGGCGTTGCCCCACGTCCGCAAAGGGTCTGGAGAGATTAGAAAATTCGAAAGACAGGTTGTTTTGAAGTGGAAGGAAAGCAGTTGATCCGATGTCTGTCGAAGATGTGGCCACAGCACAGCAGGAGGAGTCGAGCAGTGGTGTACAAACAGGCCGAAAGTTGGCCGAAAGTTGGAAATGCCTGCGAGCAAGGTGCATAAAATCCTACGAAACATCCAGCATTGTGATCCATACAAAATCATCCCTGTTGAGGAGTTGATTCCCGCTGACCTGCCAGCAAGACAAACGTTCGCTCTAGAATTTCTTGCTCGCGTGGAAGTGGACAATGAATAGCCATGGAACATTCTGTGGACAGACGAAGCCCATTTTCATATCCAATGATATGCCAATAAGCAGGATTACAGACTATGAGCAATGGGAAAACCGCACGCACATCAAACTGTATCACTTCATTCTGCAAAGGTGAGTGTGTGGTGTGGGTTGACAGCGTCGTTTATCGTAGAGTCGTATTTTTTCGAGGAGATGAGTCCTTAGGGTCTTGTTGTCTGTACCATCAATGGTAAAAGCTACGAGAGTCTTTGCGCACCAATGTCATTCCAACACTTCAACAGCATGAAAGTGTTGGTAGGATCATTTTTATGCAAAATGGCGCTCCTCCGCAGACTGCAAAGTCAGTGAAGCGGCTGCTGCAGAGACATTTCGGAAATGCTAGAATTATCAGCTGTCATTTCCCTACAGCCTGGCCGTCCAGATCGCCTGATCCTAATCCGTGTGACTTTTGGTTGTGGGGTCAGCTGAAAAATGTTGGGTTCAGTGCTCCAATTACGAACGTAGCTGAACTGAAAGCACACATTGCGTAACACATTCTGAACGTGACCCCAGAGACACTCCGATCTGTTGCGGAACGCGATGTTTCTCGATTTGACTTGTGGCATAAAATGGCGGACATCATGTTGAACATGTCTTGCCCCAGTCTCACGATTTCGCTTTTCGTGCGGTTTCTGGCCTCAGGACAATTGAAAACCGATGCCTTTTGCTTTTTATGCTGTTTTTAGCCTCTGGACAGTTAAAAACCGATGTCATTTCGCTTTTTATGGGTTTTTGAACGCAGTGCAATTAAGAGCCGATTTTTTCAATCCGATGTGGCACGATCTTGCCGTGGTGAACGGGCTTACCTAAGTAACAGTGGCACAATGGTTGACTATCGAATATGTGCAGTCAAGCACAGTGGACAGTACGGATAGTGCAGTGTGGAATTCAAACCATAGCCGTCATATTGCGATTCGTATGTCATTTGTAGTCGACCTAATTTACGTTAAGATGCTTACAGCTCCAATTATTGGTAAAATTCTCGTTAATTTTCTTCCTGGTTCCATGACGTTTCCCAGTGCGTCAATAATACGCTGATCAAAGTTGACGACATTCTGAGCAATGGTTCTCTTTCTTAACCGTTTTTAAACTGGAAGTTTAATATTATGGACACACTGAATGTTCCATATCTCCTCCTAAACAAAACTTGGTACACATATCACTGATTAAAAAGAATCGCTGCGGGGTTAAAAACCACCTACCTTGCAAAGAAGTGGGGTGAAAAAGCAGCGTAGCCCACGGCGTGAGAACATACTTACTTTAGTCATCCAATATTTGAGAATGAGAGTACTTAGTGCCTTGCAACAAACTTGACATATAATTTCAAACCTTCACGAAACTTTTTGTCGCTGACAGTCCCCACAAAATGATGAAAGGAAAAAAGTTTATCGCTTACTACATTTTCGTTGTTCATGCGGTAAAACTGCTGCATCAGGCATGACGTTTTAATTTGTTACTTCTTTATTTGTAATTATATTCGCGACACACTTTGCAGCCAGTATTCACATATACCACAAAATGTACCTGTAAAATGATATCATTGTTCAGGAGATATGGTGTCATAACAATGAAATGCGTGAAAACTGTCGCATGGTGTATGCGTGTAAATTCTCTGACTGGCCAAGAGGCATCGCTTAAGAAAAACTGAAACATGGTGCCAAGTTGGGTATATAGCGAGTGTTTGTTTTGTTTACCTGGCCCATAAAATACTGGGCTGTGATTTGAGGGGGGGCGAAAGATGTGTATTTTCGCTCAGAAGATCTCTGACTAACCAAGGGTGTGGCTTAAGAAGGAGTTGAAACATAGTGTCCAGTGAGGTACAGTACATGCTAATTGGCTGCTTCATTTTAATGGCTGGTGAAATACTGGGATTTGATTGACGGGGTGGAGTGAAGGGGGGAGAGTGGACGTGGCTTAGGAAGGTGCGTGGCCTAGGAACAGGGTGAGGTCAGCACCTGCCACAGTGCGTGGAATGGCCGTTTTGCATATTTGGTCCGAATGCCAATTGCCCTATCTATCTATCATCACATCTTCATTTTCTTCCTCTTTTTTTAAATATTCTTTTCCAGCTTTCTTCACATAAAAAGACCTTTTATGTATTCCTTCTACCTTTCTGCTTTCCGTTTTTTGCTAAGTATGGGCAAGATTGCTGAACGAAACTTGATTATGGAAATTTAGATGCAGCGAAAAGAAAAGAAATTATATTAATATAAAATGTTCAGGTGGTAAACCTGAACATTTTATATTAATATAGTTTCTTTTCTTTTCGCTGCATCTAAATTTCCATAATCACGTTTCGTTCAGCAATCTTGCATTTTTCGTCCATCCATTCATTCCTGCGAGTTTGCACTTCGTGTCAGTCTCATTTTCAGACGTCTTTATTTACTTTTGCCTTCTTCAATTACTTCTTTTAAATATTTTCTCCAATTGTCTTAGTTTAAATATCTCTTGCAGTATCCAAGAACTTCTTCTAGGGCTTGTCTTTTTGCCTATTTGATCTTCTGCTGCCTTCTCTATTTCATTTCTCAAGCTTATCCGTTCAACTTCTGTTGCGTTCCTTGCACCTGTTTCAGTCAATAACTGCCTAATTCTTCCTTTAACCTTTCAACAAACTCTTTTTCTTTCAACTCACCAAGGGCCCTATGTCCTTAATTGCTTACCTATCTACAGTTTCTTTAGTTTACTCTTAAAGGTTTTTTAAAAAAAGAAACGTTATTAACATTCTACATCTTTATTGTTCGTGTCCACGTATTTGTAGCCCTCTGCCTCTAGAGAGCTCCAAGTTGTAGTAAATAACATGACGGTGTTTACTGTGGCTATGTCGGTACATGAAAAATAATGTGCTGTAACGGATTTTCGAGTTCGAAGAGTTCGTCCACACATGAAGCGCCGTTTGCTTCAGCATGACATAGCCAGACCAGTCAAAACAAGAGCGTTGCAACATCTGCAACAATCCGACGTCATGGGATCACTGTCATTGATCATCCTCCATACAATTTCCACTTTGCCCCATTAATTTTCATCTGTTTCCAAAATTTGAAGAACACATTAAAGCACTTGACTTTATGATGAAGTGGTGGAAGCGGAGTTGATGCTGTGGCTTCATAAACGAAGTCAAACATTCTACTGTGACGGTATCAACAAATTGATCTCTCTTTGGGAGAAATGTGTTCGTCGCCAGGATGACTATGTTGAGAAATAAATATCTAGAGATGAAGAGTAAATATGTGGTATGTTAATAAAGTTTGTTTTATTTAAAAGTTTAAAATCCTTTAAAATTTTTCACATAAAGGATTAGGAGGCATTACTTTTCAGCATGTCCTCGTAATCTACAGTCCATGATCAATTAAATATGATCAGAGTTCATATCTCCCTCTGGAAATACGAGTATTTTGCAGCCTAAAATAAGGTTAACAAATCTCTATGTTTACATAATGTACTCTATTTCAAACCCACTGATCTCGCCAGATCTCTTCCACGTACTGAATGTAGTTTCATGATCTTTTTACCAAGTTTTAGCAATGATTGAATCATTTTCGGTTCTAAATTCCCCTTTCCCTTATCCTATTATTCTTCTGATCTAGTGCATGTTCCCCTTCTATTTTTTCTTCTCGGCTTTTTCCTGCTATGGAATTCCAGTCCCCTATCAAAACTGAATTCTGGTATTCCTTAAAAATTTGAATAATTTGTTTTGTCTTATCATACATTCCTTCAATCTCTTCATCATCTGTGGGACTTGTAGGCGTATACTAATGTGGTGGGTGTTGTCTTTGTGTCCACCTTGGCCACTATAATGCGTACACTAGACTGTACACTAGACTCGTGTTGCTATTTTCTTATTCATTATTAGATCTACTACTGAAATTATTATTTAATTTTGTGTTGATGACCTTGTACCAACTAAGCCAAAAGTCCTATTCTGCTCCAGTTCTACATCTGCATCTACATACATACTCCGCAATCCACCATACGGTGCGTGGCGGAGGGTACTTCGTACCACAACTAGCATCTTCTCTCCCTGTTCCACTCCCAAACAGAACGAGGGAAAAATGACTACCTATATGCCTCTGTACGAGCCGTAATTTCTCTTATCTTATCTTTGTGGTCTTTCCGCGAAATATAAGTTGGCTGCAGTAAAATTGTACTGCAGTCAGCCTCAAATGCTGGTTTTCTAAATTTCCTTAGTAGCGATTCACGAAAAGAACGCCTCCTTTCCTCCAGAGACTCCCACCCGAGTTCCTGAAGCATTTCCGTAACACTCGCGTGATGATCAAACCTACCAGTAACAAATCTAGCAGGCCGCCTCTGAATTGCTTCTATGTGCGCCCTCAATCCGACCTGATAGGGATCCCAAACGCTCGAGCAGTACTCAAGAATAGGTCGTATTAGTGTTTTATATGCGGTCTCCTTTACAGATGTACCACATCTTTCCGAAAATCTACCAATGAACCGAAGACGACTATCCGCCTTCCCCACAACTGCCATTACTTGCTTGGCCCACTTCATATCGCTCTGCAATGTTACGCCCAAATATTTAATCGACGTGACTGTGTCAAGCGCTACACTACTAATGGAGTATTCAAACATTACGAGATTCTTTTTCCTATTCATCTGCATTAATTTACATTTATCTGATCCCGTTCTGTTGCTACTAATTTCCAATTTATCTAACCTCAGCTTATCAATTTTCCTTTTTAAATTCTCTAACCTATCTAACAGAATCAGGGATCTAAAGTTCTATATTCCGACCTCTAGAATGCCAGTTTTTTTTTTTTTTTTTTTTGATGATGTCATTCTCCTGAGTAGTTCCTGCCCGGAGATCCGAATGGGGTCTATTGTATGTCAGGAATACTTTTCCCCGGGGGGATGCTGTCATCATTAAGCTATACAGTAGAGCTGCATACTTTCGGAACATCCAACGGCATTACTTTTCCCTTTCTTTCAGTCATTTGCTGTGTTGTATCCGCCTGATAGTCAATTCACATGCATACCAGGCAGGCCGTGCGGGCAGCCGCCCAGACAGGCGGACGTGCTCATGCCGTAGAAGGGAAATATCTCGGTGTTGATGAGAGTCGTTTACGTACGTTCTCCTTCCGTCGCAGCTGCCCGAACGGCCTGTCTGGTATGTGGAGGAGTCGACTATCATGCGGATACAACACGCAGTACCGACACAGAATTTGTGTGTGGTGAGAGAAATATCTTTCTCCGATGATTCTGTCATTAGCATCTAATTGAGATCATGTTTTACAATACATTTTAGTGGCACGAGGAAACAGGCGCTCGGTACAGACAGGCTACACAGGAGTATACCGAGTTTTTCCTTTGGTATCCCCGTCGGAAGAGTTTGCAGCGTGTCTCACACTCGCAAGGACGCTAACATGTTAAGATTCCACACACTGCCGTTGTTGACATTCCCGTGTCGTCTCTTGGGCGATTCGTCTGGCCGTCCTTGGCAAATAAATGAGTCAGTCCTCACACACTGATGTCCCACAACATGATGACCACTTGCTTTTGGAACACAATACAGGAAAGATTCTGCGTGGCACGAAGTGGACAAGGAGTGGTAGGTTTCGAACGGAATGCGGCACAAGATGTCTACCAACATGTCTCGTAAAATATGGGCCAGCGGTTTGTAGACTCGGAGCTGACGAACAATAGCAAACTAAATTTATCTCAGCGTGTCCAGATCACGCAAATTTCGAGGCCGAGACATCAACGTGAGTTCACTATCGTGCTCCATAAATCGCTTCCAGCGATTGTGGCCATGTGACACTGTTATCCTGCAGGAAGTTGCCTCCGCTGACGGGGACGACATGAAGCATGGAACGATGCAGGCGCTCCGCAATAATGTTCACGTAGTCCACAGCTGTCATGGTGGCTTCTAGTACTACCACAAGTCCCTTGGAAGTCAATGCGAATGTACTCCATAGCATAAAACTGACCTCACCCCATTGCATGTTTTGGCTGATGGCCTTTCTGGACACTACTATCGACTTGATATAACAAGAAACGCGATTCCTCCGACCAGCCTATACGTTTCCATTAACCCACGCGTCCGCATTGAAATAGTAACTGTCGATGTCGTTGTGTTAACATGGTTACACTGTGCTGCGGAGCACTAAACAGTATGCCCTGAAACACTTGTGCCGGCATCAGCATTGTATGGTTCAAATGGCTGGGAGCACTATGGAACTTAACATCTGAGGCCATCAGTCCCCTAGAACTTAGAACTACTTAAACCTAACTAACGTAAGGATATCGCACACACCCATGCCCGAGGCAGGATTCGAAGCTGCGACCGTAGCTGCGACTGAAGCGCCTAGAACCGCTCGGCTACAAAGGCCGGCCTCAGCATTGTACTCTGTTATCAGATCTTCCAAATCGGCAACTATCCTGCTTTACACAGTGAACAAGATTCCGACACTGACGTTCTGTGATGAAGTGTGGACGTCCAAGATCTTACAGTTTACTCGTGGTTTGACCGTCCTTCGACCACTTTCCGTAGCTGCTCACAGTAGTAGCATGTTGACAGTCGATCATCTTCGCTGTTTCCGAGATGTCCATTCCTAGGCGCCGGGCCATAACCATCTATCCATTGCGACAGTTGCTTACGTAGTGAATTTCCCAATTTACAGCCCGTATCGTGGATAGAATGATACTCCATTGCTCTGTGCTCGACTTAAATGCTTCCACTATCTCCACCAGATGGAATCTAATCGCTCGATGGGCAGTGATCGCAATGTTTTGGCACACCCGTGTAGCTGTTTTGGCACACCCGTGTAGCTACACCGCACGGACAGAGTAAATCATAGGCTTACTGTATACACGTAAATGAAGTCCTATCTGGCTCGTATCGTGACATAATTAAATTAAAGTACTGCTCATTACTCGATTCTAATAAGATTTTCGGGAAGTTTACCTTGGTTGTAACGCACATGCTGGATTCCAGTTGACCTAATAATAATAATAATAATCCCGTGGAGGCCCGGGAAAAGAATAGGCCTCCGGTATGTTCTGCCAGTCGTAAAAGGCGACGAAAAGAACAAACCACTAATAGGGCTAACCCCTTTTAGTGTGATTAGTTGGTTCAGGACAGAACTAATGAAGCCTCGGACAAGATCTGTCATGGTCGGGGACGACGCTTCAACCCTATGCCCCTTCACAATGGTAACGACACTGCTAGCCACACGGAAAATGATTTAAATCCAAATAGATGTGTTTTGCAGGATATGCTTCCTGCAACCACTCTAGAAGGAAAACAAAGACAGAGGATGAGATGGTCAGATGAAGTTAACCGACACCTCATGTTCTGTTGTTACCAAGCAACAAACTTAGGAACCAACACAACTGGATACAGATTACAAGTATACACAACATTTATTACCAGATACACAAAATTAAAATTTTTAACAGAACAACGACTAGCTGATCAGATCCGTGTAATAATCAAAAATAACAGGATGCCCCAGTCAGAATTAGAAAATGTCAAACAACAAGTACAACAAATACTAGAACAAAATAATGTGCAATCAGAAGAAAATACAGTAATGGACTCAAACATCCCAGAGCAAACAAACAAAGAACAACACGCATCAATTAAACAGAGGAAAACGAAATCTTAAGACAGCCACCAGAACAAGTACAAATAGAACAAGAAGTGACACACGTGTTAGATATAGAAGAAAAATTTCAGCTGACATATATAGAATACAAAGACACAAATACAGGCATTAGACCATTCTTGCATAGACCACCAAATAACCCACAAGTCGAAACAACAATAAGAACTATCAACACAATCATACACAAAAAATAAGTGAAAATACTACTATGGAAGAGTTACAACTACTGATTTGTATAGGAGCACTCACTACACTAAATATACACACTAGGCAGAGATCAGAACCAACCAACACACAGAAGAAACCCACAAAACCAGCATGGCAACACAGGCTACAGATCAGAATAGAAAACCTGAGAAAAGACATCGGACAGCTAACACAATTTATAAGAAATGAAATATCAGAGAAAAAACGAAAAAGGTTAGGTAAAATCTCACAACAAGAAGCGATAGAGCAATTAGATGAAAAGAAGCAGAAATTACAAGCATTGGCCAAACGACTTAGAATATACAAAAAAAGTGAAAATAGAAGAAAACAAAACCAAACATTCAACACACACCAAAAGAAATTTTACCAGACAATAGATAACACACACATTAAAATAGACAATCCACCAAACATAACAGACATGGAACACTTCTGGAGCAACATATGGTCAAACCCAGTACAACATGACAGGCATGCATGGTGGATACAAGCGGAAACAGACACATACAAGATGATAGCACAAATGCCAGAAGTGATAATTTTGCAACATGAAGTCACCCAAGCAATTAATTCTACTCACAATTGGAAAGACCCTGGAAAAGATAAAAAAGCAAATTTCTGGCTAAAGAAGTTCACCTTAACACTTTCACATCTAACTAAATTATTTAACAGTTACACTGCAGACCCATACGCATTCCCTGAAACACTTACACATGGAATAACTTATCTGAAACCTAAAGATCAAGTAGACACAGCAAATCCAGCTAAATATCGCCCCATAACATGCCTACCAATAATATACAAAATATTAACTTCAGTTATTACACAGAAATTAATGACACATACAACACAGAACAAAATTATAAATGAAGAACAAAAAGGCTGTTGCAAAGGAGCACGAGGGTGTAAAGAGCAACTGATAATAGAAGCAGAGGTGACATATCAAGCTAAAACTAAACAAAGGTCGCTACACTACGCATACATTGATTAGCAAAAAGCTTTTGATGGTGTACCCCACTCATGCTTACTACAAATATTGGAAATATACAAAGTAGATCCTAAGTTGATACAGTTCCTAAACACAGTAATGAAAAATTGTAAAACCACACTTAATTTCCAAACAAATTCAAATAATATCACATCACAGGCAATAAAAATTAAGCGTGGAATATACTAAGGAGACACATTAAGTCCTTCCTGGTTCTGCCATGCTCTGAACCCACTAGCCAACATGCTAAATAATACAAATTATGGATACAATATTACTGGAACATACCAACACAAAATCACACATTTGCTATACATGGATGACCTAAAACTACTGGCAGCAACAAATCAATAACTCAACCAATTACTAAAGATAACAGAAGTATTCAGTAATGATATAAATATGGCTTTTGGAACAGACAAATGTAAGAAAAATAGCATAGTCAAGGGAAAACACACTAAACAAGAAGATTACATACTGGATAACCACAGCGATTGCATAGAAGCGACGGAAAAAACAGATGCCTATAAATATCTAGGATACAGACAAAAAATAGGAATAGCTAATACAAATATTAAAGAAGCACTAAAAGAAAAATATAGACAAAGACTAACAAAAATGCTGAAAACAGAATTGTCAGCAAGAAACAAGACAAAAGCTATAAATACTTATGATATACCAGTATTGACCTATTCATTTGGAGTAGTGAAATGGAGTAACACAGAACTAGAAGCACTCAATACACTTACACGATCACAATGCCACAAATATAGAATACATCACATACATTCAGTAACAGAAAGACTCACATTAAGAAGAAGGGAAGGAGGAAGGGGATTTATCGACATAAAAAAAAACCTACATTATGGACAGGTAGACAATTTAAGAAAATTCTTTATAGAACGAGCAGAAACTAGCAAAATACACAAAGCAAACACTCATATAAATACATCGGCTACACCACTGCAATTTCATAACCACTTCTACAACCCTTTAGATCACATAACATCAACAGATACGAAGAAAGTAAATTGGAAAAAGAAAACACTACATGGCAAGCACCCGTATCATCTAACACAGCCACACATCGATCAAGACGCATCCAACACATGACTAAGAAAAGGCAATATATAGAGTGAGACGGAAGGATTCACGATTGAAATACAGGATCAAACAATAAACACCAGATATTACAGCAAGCATATTATTAAAGACCCCAATACCACAACAGATAAATGCAGACTTTGCAAACAACAAATAGAAACAGTAGATCACATCAAAAATGGTTCAAATGGCTCTGAGCACTATGGGACTTAACATCTGTGGTCATAAGTCCCCTAGAACTTAGAACTACTTAAACCTAACTAACCTAAGGACATCACACACATCCATGCCCGAGGCAGGATTCGAACCTGCGACCGTAGCAGTTGCGCGGTTCCGGACTGAAGCGAATAGAACCGCTCGGCCACCGCGGCTGGCTAGATCACATCACAAGCGGATGTGCAATACTAGCAAATACAGAATACCCCAGAAGACATGACAATGTAGCAAAAATAATAAATCAACAACTTGCCATACAACATAAACTAATAAAACAACACGTTCCCACATACAAGTATGCACCGCAGAATGTACTGGAGAATGATGAATACAAATTATACTGGAACAGAACCATTATAACAGATAAAACAACACCACATAACAAACCTGACATCATACTCATCAATAAAAAGAAGAAATTAACACAACTAATCCAAATATCCATACCCAATACAACAAATATACAGAAGAAAACATGAGAAAAAATTGAAAAATACATCTAACTGGCTGAGGAAGTCAAGGACGTGTGGCATCAGGATAAAGTTGACATTATACCTATTATACTATCAAATATAGGAGTCATACCACGCAATATCCACCAGTACATCAACGCAATGCAGCTACATCCAAACTAATATATATACAACTACAGAAATCTGTAATTATTGATACATGTTCAATTACCCGAAAGTTCCTAAATGCAACGTAACGTATACCGTACAGTTAAAAGGAAGACACGCTTGATCAAGGTCCGCGTCACTTTCCATTTTTAACCAGACATAACGTCTGAGAAAGGAAACAAATAATAATAATAATAAAAAGCTTACATTCAGAATTTCTCGCTGCGTCGCTTTCTCAGATCCTTGTTTACACTGCTCATCAACTTTTTAATTTCTTTTCTGGTATTGAGACTTGTGCTACCGGCTGTTCTTGCTTAGAAAGTTCCTACACCGAAATCCTTTTTGCCCTTCAATGACGACGCAGCTCTAGGTCGGTCGTTATATAACACTGTATCAGCTCGTTTTGAGCTATAACAGTAAAATTTTAATAAATTCGTGTTGAAACAAATACGAAACGTACCTTCCAGTGAAATCTATAGTTCTACTAGCATTCCTCCATCGCAGACATCAATATAATCTACTGAAGCATGAATAAATTTCTAGTCCACTGCATACATCGGCAGGACGTAATTCTGTCAATTTTTGCATACAAAACACCAGCACAGGATCAGTTAAAATAGCGACACAGATCATAATGATGAAGAAAGTCGGCCAAAGTCTGAAATAGTCTTTAAACCTAACGCGGCAAGTAAACTAAGGGAATGTGATGTAGCAAATTCATTTGTTGGAAAAAAAGTTATTTGGCTAGAAATAATGCGAGATTTGTGTGCTAAGATCACATACGCGACTTTGTTTAACTGTGTGATGATCAGTTATTCAAAATATTCACCTAGACTGATTATCATTATGTGCTAATTACTTCTAGCACAAACAACTGTTTTTGATCTAATAGGGGAATTAAATGAAGTTCTTGTGCAAACGGCAGCAAGAAGCAGTGATCCTCCTCAGAAAATGCACAGTGTACCACAAGAAATACTTTGTGTGTCGAAGCTAGTTCCTGTCACGCAACTCATTTATAAAAGTCTCGTAGGGAGATTCAACTAGTAATCTGGAGTACGTACAGCCTAATATATTGTTGGACTTGGTAACATATTCGTGAAACAACAATTTGCCTGCATTCGGTAGAGCAGCAAGTTGCTGCAGAGTGTTTGGTAGAAGTCACTTTGCTCGACTGTAAGCCACTTCTAGTTCCATTCCGTTCACGAATGGAGCGAGGGAACAATGACTGCTAGTGCGAATGCAAGATCAGCTATCTTTCTCATTTTAGTCTCATGATTCTTAAGTAATATGTGCGACGCCTCGAAAACCGGTACTGTGAATTTATACCACATCATTTTACGACAAGGGTATATTTTCACCACGGAATACAGTTCTTTGAGAATCTCTTCTAGATTTTCGTGTGGTTTAGCCCATATTTGTTAAGATTCTGGCTGGTACGGTAAGAGGTTTCTTGTGTGTAGGTCCATTTTGTAACACAGAAGTTGGTGACATTAAGTTTCAACATCAAATTGACCTATCAGGAAGATTCGAAACCCTTCCTCGAATAAAAAGATTTCGTAAAGACGAGTTTTATGTGAAGGTCGTTCTCCAAGATATGACTGAGGAAATTGTTAACTGTATGCTTAATCCTTCCTATTGTTTGCACAACTTACATCCCCTTCTGACGCGAGAAAGTAAAAACTTTAGTTTTATTCGTTGGTACCATGAAAACAGAATAGCTATTTGCTTGTCCTTCACTAAGTATCGATGTAAAGCAGGAGTGTGCCTGGAATTTGAACGCAGCTCTTTTATGGCTGTGAGCTGTGAACTAAATGTTTTCAGCCGATGCTAGTGTTTGTCATTTTTGTCACATAAAAACTCTTTCATAGTGTTCTTGATAACTATTGGCGCAACAGTATCATCATGATAACTAATTCCTTTCCCTTTGACGACAGTGACGACTAGATTAGGTGTACTGGTATCCAGGACGTAGGTGTCCATCTTCATGGATAGAATACATAAGTAATCATTCCAGTCAATACTAGGAAAATTAAAATCACTTATATCTGATACCTTCTGTTCCACATTATCGAATGTCGAAGACCTTTGAGCGAATCTAATACTGACCTGTCTGCATCTGATGGCCAGTAAAAATATCTTATTGTTAATCTACATTTCACTATCCCAGTTAATCTCATCCTCTTAAGTTCTCAGTTAAATCGTTTACCTAGTTTGAGATGTACAGAGTGAAGGTACGCAATAATTTAAACAGCCTGAAAGGCTGACAAACGGAAAAATAGTTCTTTATCTAACGAGATACTATCTTTTCATCATTGCCAAATTTTGCAGAAAAAGAGAAAAGCATCACAATTATTGTCAGGCAAGTGACGATGCTATGGCACTAAAGATCATAAAACGGATTTTTAGTACGTCTCAATACATGAGACACAATAAGTTGAAAAGATCTTTTAGTTGTACATTAAAATGAAAGTAATGCACTATCAAATCTCCATATACAAGTTATAAACAGTGACATAGCCACTGGCGTCCATAAGTGGAAAGAAAGGAAGGCAAAATGGTCGGTTGCACACTCAGGAAAACTCTATTCGACTTTCGGGCAGATCTCCTTGATTTATCGGTCAATAAAAAAAATGTTTCTGGTCTTCGTGACTGGCAGCGATATTTCTGTTTATTGAGCAATCACACGGGCGGTTAGAGAACTCGGCAAAGTACCCAGTGTGGATGTAGGTTATATTACATTCTGTTTTCTTCCTTACATTCGCATCGAATCGTCAGAAGCATGCAGCAAGCAATTCTTCCGTTAAACGGCACTATCAGCTGTTGCTTAACTCTAAATTGAAATGTTGTTACAAGCATTTTATTGGAAGCAGCAACGAAGAGTCATAAGAGAACAGCTAAGAACGAATATTTTCGTTTATTGGAAGTTTTGTATTGTAACGGCGATAAGCAATATTTCTCTGGTACTTAGACATCATCTAACAGTTAAAGACAAAAAATGAAAATTATAATACATGGACCAAAAACTATCAACGCCTTATTACAACAGTTAATAGTATGGAGATATATAAGAGATGACTCTTATTGTAAGAGACTATAATAAAGGAGTTTTACATGAGTTAGAAGCGAAACTACACTGAAGGAAAAAAACAGCAGCACCAAGAAGGAGTTGTGCTTAATAAACTTAAGTTACACTACTGACCATTAAAATTGCTTCACCACGAAGATGACGTGCTACAGACGCGAAATTTAACCGACAGGAAGAAGATACTGTGATATGCAAATGATTAGCTTTTCAGAGCATTCACACAAGGTGGGCGCTGGTGGCGACACCTACAGCGTGCTGACATGAGGAAAGTTTCCAACCGATTTCTCATACACAAACAGCAGTTGACCGGCGTTGCCTGGTGAAACGTTGTGATGACTCGTGTAAGGAGGAGAAATGCGTACCATCACGTTTCCGACTGTAATAAAGATCGGATTGAAACCTATCGCGATTGCGGTTTATCGTATCGCGACATTGCTGCTAGCGTTGGTCGAGATCCAATGAATGTTAGCAGAATATGGAATCGGTGGGTTCAGGAGGGTAATACAGAACGCCGTGCTGGATCCCAACGGCCTCGTATCACTAGCAGTCGAGATGACAGGCATCTTATCCGCATGGCTGTAACGGATCGTGCAGCCACGTCTCGATCCGTGAGTCAACAGATGGGGACGTTTGCAAGACAACAACCATCTGCACGAACAGTTCGACGACGTTTGCAGCAGCATGGACTATCAGCTCGGAGACCGTGGCTGCGGTTACCCTTGACGCTGCATCACAGACAGGAGCGCCTGCGATGGTGTACCCAAAGACGAACCTGGGTGCACAAATGGGAAAACGTAATTTTTTCGGATGAATCCAGGTTCTGTTTACATCATCATGATGGTCGCATCCGTGTTTGGCGACATCGCGGTGTACGACCATTGGAAGCGTACATTCGTCATCGCTATACTGGCGTATCACCCGGCGTGATGGTATGGGGTGCCATTGGTTACACGTCTCGGTCATCTCTTGTTCGCATTGACGGTACTTTGAACAGTGGACGTTACATTTCGTATGTGTTACGACCCGTGGCTCTACCTTTCATTCGATCCCTGCGAAACCCTACATTTCAGCAGGATAATGCACGACCGCATGTTGCAGGTCCTGTACGGACCTTTCTGGATACAGAAAATGTTCGACTGAAGCCCTGGCCAGCACATTCTCCAGATCTCTCACCAATTGAAAACTTCTGGTCAATGGTGGCCGAGCAACTGGCTCGTCACAATACGCCAGTCACTACTCTTGATGAACTGTGGTATCGTGTTGAAGCTGCATGGGGAGCTGTACCTGTACACACCATGCCTGTTCTGTTTGACTCAATGCCCAGGCGTATCAATGCCGTTATTACGGCCAGAGTTTGTTGTTCTGGGTACTGATTTCTCAGGATCTATGCAAGAAAATTGCGTGAAAATGTAATTACATGTCTGTTCTAATATAATATAATTGTACAATGAATACCCGTTTATCATCTGCATTACTTCTTGGTGTTGCAGTTTTATTGGCTAGTAGTGTAGTATGCGTGTTTCTACAATTGAAAGATGATGTCTATTGAAATATCGCGCCAGTCGCATAAGAGTGGTGCTAGTAACGCTACTATGAGGATGCAAATAAAGTTCCTCGCTCCAGAAATCCCACTTCCCGTACATGACCACTATTTATTGTAAGGCTACATGTAACGTGATCGTTAGTTACCTTTGAGAGTGGACGTGGTGAGTTGATGTTAGTCAAAGATGCCGTTATCAATACCTCACTGACTTTGAACGAGGTTGTGTAATGGGGCTACGAGAAGCTCCATGTTCCTTCTGCAGAAAGGCTTGGCAGGAAAGCAGCCACTGTACTTGATTGCTGACAGCGGTGGTCACGAGAATGTATGGTCACAACAAGACAAGTCTCCGGGCGGCCACTTGGCACTACCGAGATTCCAGAGGGAACACCGTCCCGCTCGGCGTATGGCTCTGGCGGATCATTCTGCATCTGTAGCAGCATTAACAGCAGTAGTTGGCACCACAGTGACACAACGAACTGTTACAAGTCGGTTACTTCAAGCACAGCTCCGAGCCACAAGCCCTGTAGGGTGTGGTCCACTGACCCCAAACCACCTCTGTTTGAGGTTTCAGCGACGTCAAGCGAGAGATAATTGGAGGGCAGGGTGGAGTTCTGCTGCGTTGATGAAAGCTGATTCTGCCTCGGTGCCGGTGACGGCCGTGTGTTGCTGAGGAGGTGGTCAGTTGAGGACCTGCAACCAACCTGTTTGCGTGCTAGACATACGGGACCTACACCTGGAGTTATGGTCTGGGCTGTGATTTCGTATGACAGCAGGAACGGTCTCGTGGTTATCACACGCATCCTGACCGCAACTCTGTACGTCAGTCTGGTGACGGGACCCGTTGTGCTGCCAATCATGAACCGCATTCCAGGGGTGTGTTTTCCAACAGGATGACGCTCGTCAAAATGCCGCTGTTGTAACCCAACATGCTGTACGAAGTGTCGACATGTTGTCTTGGCCTGTTCGATCACTATATCTGTCTCCAATCAAGCACATATGCGACATCATCGAACGACAACATCAGCGTCCTCCACGACCAGCATTAACCCGTCCCTGTATTGACCGACCAAGTGCTACAGGCATCGAACTCCATCCTACAAACTGACATCCGGCAACTGTACAACAAAATGCATGCACGTTTGTATGCTTTCATTCGACATTCTGTCGGTTACACCTCTTGTTAATGAACCGGCGTTTCACATTTGCAATGCCTTATCCCGTGCTTACATTAACCTGTGATCTTGCAATGTTAATCACTTAAATACACTATGCGATCAAAAGTATCCGGACACCTCGGTGAAAATGACTTAAAAGTTCGTGGCTCCCTCCATCGGTAATGCTGGAATTCAATATGGTGTTGGACCACCCTAAGCCTTGATGACAGCTTCCACTCTCGCAGGCATACGTTCAGTCAGGTGCTGGAAGTTTTCTTGGGGAATGGCAGCCTATTTTTCACGGAGTAATGCACTGAGGATAGTTATCGATGTCGGTCGATGAGGCCTGGTGCGAAGTCTGCGTTCCAAATCATCCCAAAGGTGTGCTATAGGATTCAGGTCAAGATTCTGTGCAGGCCAGTCCATTACAGGGATGTTATTGTCGTGTAACCACTCCACCACAGGCCGTGCATAATGAATAGGTGCTCGATCGTGTTGAAAGATGCAGTCGCCATCCCCGAATTGCTCTTCAACAGTGGGAAGCAAGAAGGTGCTTAAAACATCAATGTAGGCCTGTGTTGTGATACTGCCACGCAAAACAACAAGGAAGAGCATGACCACACCATAAAACCATCGCCTCCGAATTGTACTGTTGGCACTACACACGCTGGCAGACGACGGTCACCGGGCATTCGCCATACCCACGCCCTGCCATCGGATCGCCACATTCTGTACCGTGATTCAACACTCCACACAACGTTTTTCCACTGTTCAATCGTCCAATGTTTACGCTCCTCACACCAAGCAAGGTGTCGTTTGACATTTACCGGCATGATGTGTGGCTTATGAGCAGCCGCTCGACCATGAAATCCAAGTTTTCTCACCTCCTCCCTAACCGTCATAGTAATTGCAGTGGATCCTGATGCAGTTTGGAATTCCTGTGTGATGGTCTGGATAGATATCTGCCTATTACACATTACCACCCTCTTCAACGGACGGCGGTATTTTTCAGTCAACAGACGAGGTCGGTCTTATGCTTTTGGGCTGTACGTGTCCCTTCACGTTTCCACTTCACAATCACATCGGAAACAGTGGACCTAGGGATGTTTTAGGAGTGTGGAAATCTCGCGTACAGACATATGACACAAGTGGCACCCAGTCACCTGACAACATTCGAAGTCCGTGAGTTCCGCGGAGCGCCCCATTCTGCTGTCTCACGATGTGTAATCACTACTGAGATCGATGGTATGGAGTAGCTGACAGTAGGTGGCAGCACAATGCACCTAATATGAAAAACGTATGTTTTTGTAGCTATCCAGATACTTTTGATCACATAATGTATGTTACCTAGAAAAGAGTGTTCCCGAAATTTCATTACTCTACATTAATTATTTTTGGTATGGCGATATTTTTTCCCCATCAGTGTATTAATGCAGATATTTTAGACGTCCTTTTGAGACGGGACATTTCAAAAACGACTCTTTAGCCATGAATTTGATTCGAGAAGGAGTCATGAGTGCAGTGTATTAACAGCGCAATAGGCAATATATCAAAACATGAAATGAAACAAAATACTTTCGTACGTAGTCGCTTTGTTATACCGCTGAAGTTTCTTAATGAACAGCTATATTCATCTAGAGGAAACGAAAACTCTTTATAGAAACCAACGGGCTTCCTTTATGTAATTAACTCTGGAGTATCCAAGACGAAAACTCTTTCGATATTGTAGTATTTTAATTTGGTAGAAAATACCATCCAATAGCGTGTTGGCTGCTTTAGCACATCATTTGTAGCATTTCCGTATCTAAACCAGATGTCTGGTCATTTTGAACGGCTAGAGGCAGGCAGTACGGTATCACCACATGAAAACTTTTATTAAAAAACTGCTGCACTATGATGTCTTGTCCCGTATCCTATATGCTAAATACAAAATTCCCACTCTTCACAGGTGTAATAACTTCAGCCAACCCGCGGTTCTCCCACGTATGTCATACTCAGAAAGTGGCCTACTATCTTATACTTTCTGGAAGTTTGTGGCAGCGGTCGTTACGGTTCCTTCCCACGTTTTCTATGACACCAAACGCCGTTCACATGGCATGGAGACATCTGAGTAGCAGCCCCTCGCCCCTACAAACGAAGAAAAGAAATTCTGAAACGAACTCAGTTATTTCTTTTCCCAAGAAAAAGAGTGAGATCTTTATCTGTGAATGGCGTCCCAATATCTTGTTTTCTAGGAAGGCCACTGGCAACAGCAAAATAATTGTATATACCGGAGCTTTAAGCAAATAGGTTTGGCTTCGTAAAAGTGGACAGTATTCTGCACAGAGCCAAATTTTGGTCACAGCTCTTTATGTTGTTGTTGTTGTGGTCTTCAGTTCAGAGTCTGGTTTTATGCAGCTCTCCATTCTACTCTATACTTTGCAAGATTCATTATCTCCAAATAACTACTGCAACCTACATCCTTCTGAATCTGCTTAGTGTATTCATCTCCTGGTCTCCCTCTTCAATTTTTACCCTCCTCGCTGAACCTCCAATGCTAAATTGGTGATGCTTTGATGCTTCAGAACATGTCCTACTAACCGATCCCTTCGTCTAGTCAAGTTGTGCCACAAAATCCTCTTCGCCCCAATTCTATTCAGTACCTCCTCATTAGATACGTGATCTGCCCATATAATCTTCAGCATTCTTCTGTAGCATCACATTTCGAAAGCTTCTATTCACCTCTCAATAGTTTAACTGTTTATCCTCCATGTTTCAGTTCCAAACAAGGCTACACTCCATACAAATACTTTCAGAAACGACTTCCTGACACTTAAATCTATACTCGATGTCAACAAATTTCTCTTCTTCAGAAGTTCTTTCCTTGCCATTGCCAGTCTACATTTTATATCCTCTCTACTTCGACCATCATCAGTTATTTTGCTTCCGAAATACCAAAACTCATTTAATGGCTTGGCTCTGACCACTATGGGACTTAACAGCTATGGTCATCAGTCCCCTAGAACTGAGAACTACTTAAACCTAACTAACCTAAGGACATTACACAACACCCAGTCATCACGAGGCAGAGAAAATACCTGACCCGCCGGGAATCGAACCCGGGAACCGCGGTGCGGGAAGTGAGAACGCTACCGCACGACCACGAGCTGCGGACTCTCATTTCCTTATCTAATACCCTCAGCATCACCTGATTTAATTCCGCTAGATTCCATTATCCTCATTTTACTTTTGTTGGTGTTCATCTTATATCCTCCTTTCAAGACATTGTTCATTCCGTTCAACTGCTCTTCCAGGTCCTTTGCCGACTCTGACAGAATTACAATGTCATTGGCAGACTTCAAGGTTTTTATTTCTTCTCCGCGGATTTTAATTCCTACTCCAAATTTTTCTTTTGTTTCCTTTACTGCTTGCTCAATATACTGATTTCAAGACATTGTTCATTCCGTTCAACTGCTCTTCCAGGTCCTTTGCCGACTCTGACAGAATTACAATGTCATTGGCAGACTTCAAGGTTTTTATTTCTTCTCCGCGGATTTTAATTCCTACTCCAAATTTTTCTTTTGTTTCCTTTACTGCTTGCTCAATATACTGATTGAATAACATCGAGGATAAGCTACATCCCTTTCCAACCACTGCTTCCCTTTCATGCCCCTCGACTCTTATAACTGCCATCTGGTTTCAGTACAAATTGTAAATAGCGTTCTGCTCCCTGTATTTGACCCCTGTAACCTTCAGAATTTGAAAAAGAATATTCCAGACAACATTGTCAAAAGCTTTCACTAAGTCTACAAATGCTATAAACTTTGGTTTGCCTTTCATTAACCTATCTTCTAAGATAATTCATAGGGTCAGTACTGCCTCACGTGTTCCACCATTTCCAAGGAATCCAAACTAATCTTCCCCGAAGTCGGCTTCTACTAGTTTTTCCATTCGTCTGTAAAGAATTCGTGTTAGTATTTTACAGCCGTGACCTATTAAACTGATAGCTCGGTAATTTTCACACCTGTTAACACCTGCTTTCTTTGCGATTGGAATTATTATATTCTTCTTGAAGTTTGAGACTATTTCGCCTGTCTTATTCATCTTGCTCACCAGATGGCAGAGTTTTGTCAGGGCTGGCTCTCCCAAGGCTATCAGTAGCTCTAGTGGAATGTTGTCTACTCCCGGGGCCTTTTATCGACTTAGGTCTTTCAGTACTCTGTCACATTCTTCACGCAGTATCATGTCTCCCATTTCATCTTCATCTTCAGCTCTTTACACCGACGTTTTAACGTGTAGTTGATTGTCCCTCATGCTGTGTGAGCACTGTATTCTGAGGAGGTAACTGCGCCCACACCCGGTCGGAGCCTGTCTGGAACGAAACATTCGTCGGGATACCGGGCCCGTACGTGGCCCAGTGACCCGCGTCGCTACTCCTCTTGCAATGAAACTCCCCAACGCACCCCTTCCCCACCACACACACACAGATTTAGTGGTAAGATGGCCCGGTGGATAGCCGTCAAATACTGAAAACAGATCAAGCATGAAAACAGAAGAAAGTGTACTTACTTCGTAAAAGAAGCAAAATGTAGACAGTGAATGGTCCAGGCTTAAGATATGCAACATCGAGCTACTTATAAGAGCCACAGCGCGGTGGTTATGTGATCACATTGTTGGACTGCAAAGCGGGAGATCCGTGTTCAAATCTTCCTCGTGCCGCACTTTCTTCACAAAATTATTGACTGTCCGTCCGGTCATTGAAGTGTCTGTTTTCTTTCTGTAGTCTTGGCAATTTTCATACTATACATTGGTTATTGAATATGAGTCATGTGGTAAGAAATTATTATCGTCGCAATTAAGTGCTGAATAGTGAGAGCAGGCGAGATAACGCATAATCCTGTCACAGAAATGAAAATAACAAATAAAGGGGTGTGAAATATGTTATAAAAAGAACTTCAAGAGTCAAAACTTCCAAAAAGGAACGCAAGAGCCACAACATGTGGTAATTGTATGGAACAAATAGGAGTTACGTACGTCTGGAGGTTCATCGTCTTGTTGTCGATTACCGGGAAAACACACAAGTTCTCGGATACAAACCTACTAGTATGAAGGTAGTATCTGTTCCCGGAAGAACAGATACCTTTGATGACCGTGCAGCTTCTCTAGAATGAAATCATAATTAAATGGACACCCTAGCTGCAAACAGGCGTTGATATATATCCTTGGGGACGTGTTGAAATTGTGTGTCCCAACCGGGACGCGAACCCGGGATCTCCTGCCTCTCATCAAAGGTATCTGTTCTTTCGGGAACAGATACTACCTTCATATATAGTTAAAATATGGCTTCCCGGCCACTGACCTTCTTGTGTGAACGCACACGCTATGCCCCAACTCGTACGGGACTTGGTAGATTAATCTGCCACCAGTAATGAGTGTGATGGGCAAACATCTATTAGGCGCACTACGAATGCAGTGGTGTGGACATGTTGGGAATGTGGGTCTCACGGGGAGCGTGCAAGGGATAAGTCCCTGCAGGCGCCCACTCCTCCGTACCCTCGGTGGCTCAGATGGATAGAGCATCTCCCCTGTAAGCAGGAGACCACGGGTTCGAGTCCCGGTTGAGATATACACTTTTAACATGACGCCAATGATTATATCAACGCCTATTTGCAGCTAGGGCGTCGATTTAATTATCATTTAAACCTACTAGTGATTCAGACCCACTGTAAGCAGTAGGTCCGATGCAAGATAACCGAGCTGTGGTATGTTGTGCGGAATCAACTCTAATTATAGATCCATTCCTTACACGTAGCTGTCGCAAACGGACGTTACACCACGACACAGACACAAATTTGACTACACCTATCAGACACCGTCAATGACAGGATGGGCAGTTCACTATCTTTAAGCAAATAGGTTAGGCTTCGTAAAAATGGACAGTATTCTGCACAGGGCCAAATTTTCGTCACAGCTATTTTTTTTGTTGTTGTTGTGGTCTTCAGTTCAGAGTATATATATATATATATATATATATATATATATATATATATATATATATATATATATAGTAAAAAGGGGAGGGGGCACGTAAGAGATTTGAAAATGTCTCTTCCGCTTTGTAGACCAACACCGAGTCAACATAACCACAAAGCTATTGCTCTTCCTACTCCCTCGATGTTGCATATCTTGAGCTTGGACCGTTAACTGTTTCCTCACAGTTTAGTACACCATCTTTCTGTTTTCATGCTTGGTCTGTGTTAACTTATTTACGGGCTATCCACTGGGCCATCTTATCACTAAATCTGAGTAGGGTGCGATGTTGAGTTTCCCTTGCTTGAACGGGGCCGAGATGCCCCGGGGACTACCCTGGAGTCACTGTCCGTTTCAGAACTCATTATACGTCCCAGACATGTAGCCACACAAAATGCACATACAAAAACAGACCGATATGGAGTAAGTACGAAATGGGAAATGACATTAATTGTTGTAATCACTGAGGCTGGGCAGTCGAGCCATTCTCTACATTGATTCTGATAAAATACAGAGTGTCTGTTTTAAGATGGTCCAGATGTGCTGTAACCATACCGAAGTAAAAGTACCGTGTTCACGCCAAACTAATGAGCACTTTTTCTTTTTTTTTCTTTTTTTTTGCGATACGCAGTACTCAAAGCTGGGGTGAACATAAGATTCGATGCCTCATTACATTCGAATACAAACTTGAATTCGTCTTTCACCGGCAACATCTTTGAAATTTAGGTTTTTTCATTACGTCACACCGCATTTATGAATTTCACAACTTCCTTACATTATTGTTGACCAATTAATGCTTAGTGTGTTTTCATTTTCCACAACTTCGTTACATTATTGTTGACTGCGTAGTGTGTCTGCATTATGTAGTCACGAGATGGAAGGCAAGCAGAAAAGAACATCACACGCATTGCTCTCAAACGTAAATAATACTTTTTGCTGAAAAATATGGTAACAGGTGGGCCAGACGAGAGTTCAAAGTGGCTGATAACGAAATTCACTGGCCGGCGCAAAGGAAGACATTCTAAAGTTGAAGCAAATGTTTTGGAACTCGAATGTGGAAGGAGAAATAATGGGAAATCTGTGAGTAGTAACATCATAAGAAAAAAGCAAAAGACGTAGCTACAGTTCTCAGTATATCGAGGCAAGAATTTAAGGTTAGCCGTATATACGTTAATCGCTTTATGAAGCTGGTGGGCTTATCTGTACAACTTATGCCAAAAGCTTCCATAGGATTTTGAGAAAAAACTTCAAGAATTTCAGCGCTATGTCACCACACTTGGGAAAGAAAAGCATTTTTAGATGGGCTGATGAGACGCCAGTTTGGTTTGATATGCCACGTAATTACATCATTAATGAGAAAGGACAGTACAGGGTGTTACAAAAAGGTACGGCCAAACTTTCAGGAAACATTCCTCACACACAAAGAAAGAAAATATGTTACGTGGACATGTGACCGGAAATGCTTACTTCCCATGTTAGAGCTCATTTTATTACCTCTCTTCAAATAACATTAATCATGGAATGGAAACACACAGCAACAGAACGTACCAGCGTGACTTCAAACACTTTGTTACAGGAAATGTTCAAAATGTCCTCCGTTAGCGAGGATACATGCATCCACCCTCCGTCGCATGGAATCCCTGATGCAGCCCTGGAGAATGGCATATTGTATCACAGCCGTCCACAATACGGGCACGAAGAGTCTCTACATTTGGTACCGGGGTTGCGTAGACAAGAGCTTTCAATGCCCCAATAAATGAAAGTCAAGAGGGTTGAGGTCAGGAGAGCGTTGAGGCCATGGAATTGGTCCGCCTCTGCCAATCCATCGGTCACCGAATCTGTTGTTGAGAAGCGTACGAACACTCCATCGTGCATGAACCACATGTGTCGAAATTGTAAAGACACATGTTCTAGCAGCACGGGTAGAGTATCCCGTATGAAATCATGATAAAGTGCTCCATTGAGCGTAGGTGGAAGAACATGGCGCCCAATCAAGACATCACCAACAATGCCTGCCCAAACGTTCACAGAAAATCTGTGTTGATGACGTGATTGCACAATTGCGTGCGGATTCTCGTCAGCCCGCACATCTTGATTGTGAAAATTTACAGTTTGGTCACGTTGGAATGAAGCCTCATCCGTAAAGAGAACATTTGCACTGAAATAGGATTGACGCATTGTTGGATGAACCATTCGCCGAAGTGTACCCGTGGAGGCCAATCAGCTGCTGATAGTGCCTGCACACGCTGTACATGGTACGGAAACAACTGGTTCTCCCGTAGCACTCTCCATGCAGTGACGTGGTCAACGTTACCTTGCACAGCAGCAACTTCTCTGACGCTGACTTAGGGCTATCGTCAACTGCACGAAGAATTGCCTTGTCCATTGCAGGTGTCCTCGTCTTTCTAGGTCTTCCCCAGTCGCGAGTCATAGGCTGGAATGTTCCGTGCTCCCTAACACGCCGATCAATTGCTTCGAACGTCTTCCTGTCGGGACATCTTCGTTCTGGAAATCAGTCTCGGTACAAACGTACCGCGCCACGGCTATTGCCCCGTGCTAATCCATACATCAAATGGGCATCTGCCAACTCCGCATTTGTAAACATTGCACTGACAGCAAAACCACGTTCGTGATGAACACTAACCTATTGATGCTACGTACTGATGTGCTCGATGCTAGTACTGTACAGCAATGAGTCGCATGTCAACACAACCCTGTAGATCTTAAGGAGGGAGAGTGCAACAGCCCGGACTGAGCAACCATGCGGAGCGGATGGCCTACGCGAGAGGTTTCCAATAGCGCGGGAAAATTTCATAATCTGCAGAAACGATTTTATCCTGTTACTCGGGAAGTGACGTTTAATTCGGCAGCGACCATAAAAGCACCGAAAATCACTTGCAAACTGAAACTAAGCAAGGTTTAGTGAATGTCTGATGCTGTAGGGACATATTACTTATGAATAAACTATAGTAAATCGACTGTTTACTAAATCAGTGTTAACATCATTTGACCTTATCATTTTCAGGCTGGTGTTTTGGTGGGGATTATAAACAGAGTAAAAGGAGAGATAGGTAGGAAATATGTTAGTAGGTTCAAAGCAAGGAACTTTCATGATCTTCCACGTGTACCTCGGGTATAAATTTGACCATCTATGCTGTCAGAATCGACAAGTCCGATGGCCATGAATTTCAGACAGCTAAAATACTAAGTATTTAGGAGCAGCTAGACGTTTGTTGACCGGTGACATGAGCGAATTGTTCAATCTTCGGAGGCAGTAGTGGAAAGAAATGAAAGAAGGCAAATTACATCTGGGTCTGCGTGACAGTTCGCAAACTGCTTTACATTTTGGATGCGATCGTGGGAAAAGAGCAATGAGTGTAGGAGTCGTTTCCAAACATTTCGGACACGCCGAGGCACGTAGAGAGAAAAAGACGCCAGTGGATTAAGATGTCACATCACAACACGTAGCAGCCAGCAGTTGTAGAAAACAGGGTTGTTATAGGCCAGTGTTTTTCAACCGGTGGGTCGTGACCCCTAGGGGGGTCGCAAAGTCTTGCTCCCGGGGTTGCGGTCGCGCGACTGACTTCAATGTAAACACTTTAAATGATACAACAAGAATTTTAAGCGTGGCCATTGTAATGCGACGATCATCTGCTATGGAAGAAACGTCGTTAAGGGGCTCCGGAAAGGCTCAAAATCATGAAAAGTTCAATTTTTACTTTTTTGCGTTTCCTGAATCTGCAGACTATTACCTTTTAATAGATATACAATTTATTCAATTTCGAAGACTACAACTATTTTTAAATTTTTTTTGAAATGTGTTCTACATGGGCGTGACCCACTGTGGCGCTGTTAAACTGCTGTCAAATGGTGTTATTATTAACGTCCGTGTTCATCAGGTACATTTTAGTGATGTGAGATAAAGTATGTGTTGTGGCTAACCTGTGATGGTTCAATATATATCGCTGGTGTGATTGTCGATTGTTTCATGTTTATTTACTCTGTCGTTATCTCGAAAATATTCGTAATTAATTCTGTTTCTTGAGTCTCTGTTTTGTTGAAGTATAATAATGACTAAAAGTAAAGTTATTAGAAATCCTCTGAAGGCTTTTAAGAAAAGAAGAAATGTTGGAAAGCCAAAGGTATGTGTTATTACTGTAAACAATAAAGACGATAACCAAGTGAGTGAACCTAACCTCTCAAGTACACCTGCCCATAGCAGTCAAAGTGGGAAAGAAAATACTTCACAGAAGAAGCTTGGTTCAATGAGTGAAAACTATGAATGTTTTATGGGCGAATCGGATGTGAATGAAATATTTGATATGTCGGTTCTCAAAGGAATTTTTTCAAACTGTGTAAGATGTATTCATTGTAGTGAAGTTGGTCTGGAACTCTCCATAATAAAGCACGTAGGACTTGCTAGTGAAATACAACTGAAATGTGATAAGTGTTCATACATGACCACCTTTTGGAACAGTGTTGCAGTAACTGCAACTGAAGAAAATGGTAGCAAAATCTACGAACACAAGATTAGATTTGTTTATTCCTTGCGATCAGTTGGTAAGGGTGCTACTCCAGGTGCAATTTTCTGTGGCATCATGAATCTTCCAAATCCCCCAACCAAGTTTACGACCTATAATAAATTAATAGGGTGTAAAGTAGAAGATGTCTGTATAGAATCTATGAAGAACGCTGTGGAAGAGGCAGTAATGGAAAATAATGGTAACAGAGATTTGACTGCAGCGTTCGATGGTACCTGGCATAAACGGGGACACACATCTCTTCATGGTGTAGTATCTGCCACCAGTATGTATACAGGGAAAGTTTTAGATGTAGCAGTAATATCAAAGTATTGTAGATGTCCACAAAAATATAAAGGTACACATGGAAATAATTGCAAAGCTAACTATAGTGGCAGTAGTGGAGGAATGGAAGTGGCTGGTGTTGCCAGTATATTCCAGCGTTCTGAGGCGTGTGATAAAGTGCGATATGTTAATTACCTTGGTGACGGTGATTCTAAAAGTTTCAAACATGTTCAAGGACTGAAGCCCTATGGTGATGATGTTGTAGTGCAGAAATTTGAGTGAATTGGACACGTACAGAAGCGAATGGGAGCAAGACTTCGGCGACTGAAAGCTTCGTACAAAAAACAAAAACTCAGTGATGGTAAAGGGTTGGATGGGAAGGGAAGGTTAACTGGCAGTGTAATTGACAAAATAAAGAACTATTATGGAATGGCTATTAGGCAAAATACACAAAGTGTCGACGAAATGAAGAAGGCTGTTTGGGCTCTTTTTTTTTCATACTTCTTCAACCGATGAAAATCCCCAACATAGCAGGTGTCCCACAGAAGAAGACAGTTGGTGTAAATATAACAAAGGATTGCTAACTGGTGAAGTGTACACTCATAAGCATAGTCTGCCTCATGCGATAATGGAGATGATAAAACCTATTTTCAGAGACTTAGCAGCACCTTAACTGTTGAAAAAGTGTATTCACAGAAAAACTCAAAACCCCAATGAAAGTGTAAATAGTGTTATATGGTCGAGAATCCTCAAGACTGTATTTGTTGGAATAGAAACACTTCACTTTGGTGTGTATGATGCTGTTGCGACTTTCAATGATGGCAACATTGTAAGGTGCAAGGTATTTAGAAATATGGGAATGAAGGTAGGTTCTAACATGGTACGAGCGATGCTTGCTTTAGACAAGGAACGTCTTCGGGCTGCAGACAGGGCTGTAAAGAGTCTAGAAATACAAGCAAGAGTAAACAGGAGGAGGAACAAGAGGAAGCTGGAGGAGGAGTTTGCAGAGGATGAAGATAATCGATCCTATGGACCTGGAATGCACTAAAAAGTTAATCCAATCTTTGTCGCTCGATTCCCAAAACTTTTATTTTCTCATACTAATTACATGTTTTCTAAGGATCTTCCAAACATATTTGTTTCAAACTTCCAGTAAATGTTACACAGTATCTTCTGCATAATTTAACACAGCCTTTTTCCAAAAAACTGTATATTTTTGAATATATAAATAAAAAAATTGCAAAAAAATGTTGTGAATTTTCATTACAATTGAAAAAAAATCATCTTTAATAACTGAACTAAAATTTTGTAAAATCCCTGTGTTAAGTTGTAGCCCATATTCCAATAAATAATCTGTAAAAAGTTCAACTTCCTACGTCAAATACTTTGTGAGGGAAGATGTAATTTACAAGCGTTATTTTAACATTGCAAGTATAGGGCGTTCCGGAGCCCCTTAAAGCACATTGTGAAGTCGCTCACGTTCAGATGTCGTACTTATTTGTAGCAACGGACGTTAATTTAATTAAATCTGTTGAAAACGTCAAATACGCAAAGACTTGCAGCAGTGAGAAGTGACACGATGTCTATCGAACTCTTCCGACAGATGCTGAATGGAACTAGGGCAGCGAGGGCCACTAAATTCTGTACAGACTGCAGTCATGAGTTCACTTCTGAATGGCTTGTTGGAAGAGGGGCGGTACGGCGGTTCAGTCACAGCGTCTTATGCAATATTGACAACTTAATTACCGTGCCGATCAACTGTTGTAATAAAAATATCGCACAGAACTAGAACCATTCATGAAAGCGCATCTCAAAGACGCCCATGTTGAAATGTGAAACGAAATGGCTGCAACAACACACACACACACACACACACACACACACACACACACACACACCTCACAAGCAAGATGTCGCAACCGGCTACTGGAATGCACTTCAGTACCAGTGCATCGAACCAAACAATAGTCCCTAGGATTGGCAACAGTGATAGAAGGCACGAAGTTCAGCAATTCCTATCGAGCGCATCTAGGACGCTTGGATTCACCTTAGATTGTGTGTTGACGTTTTTTCTATTTACGTTGTTTTGTGGATTGTTTCGTTTTGTTAATTGTGATTGCTGTGAAGTGAATCATTGTTATCTTGATAGTGCTTTATACAAGAATTGAAAAAAATCTTCTAAAAAACTAGTAACATATACCAAGTATTTTAGCAATTAATTGAGAAAAGTGAAATTTATTTTTCATTAAAATTACGTAATCCCTTGTTTCACATGAATTCTGAATTGCATACAATGTAGATTGTTAATAAATACAGACTGTTAAAGGTGAATAAACGCAAAACCTGAAAACTGTTTTCACGAACCGCTCTAGAACTAAATGAACAAGATGAACTTTGAGACATTCGAAAAAGAGACCTACTTCTTTACAAATTGACTGTGCAGTGGGTCCTAGCTTAACGAGCGCATTCCGCTTCCGAGTCTTGCTACACGAAACACCCACTATGCGAAACATATTTTTCTGTAGGAATTCACCTAAAAATAGGATAACGCGTTCCATTCCGGAAAAAATATTAAAACGGTATATAAAATATTAATATAACGTAAAACACTATAAATAATTTTTATAAGATAGTTATCTAAAGACATTTGTTTTTGCCTACTCTTCAAAATGAATGTTAAACTCAAAAGACGGCTGGTTGAATGACACGTCTCCAAACACGTTGGTTAATGGACAGCTTTACTGAATTCGTGTTGGTTAAAGGCGACAAATCTAAAATGGAATTCATAACTAGGTATTTCAAGGTTGGTTCAAATGGCTCTGAGCACTATGCGACTTAACTTCTGAGGTCATCAGTCGCCTAGAACTTAGAACTAATTAAAACTAACTAACCTAAGGACATCACACACATCCAAGCCCGAGGCAGGATTCGAACCTGCGACCGTAGCGGTCGCTCGGTTCCAGACTGGAGCGCCCAGAACCGCACGGCCACTCCGGTCGGCGGTATTTCAAGGCCATGGATTAACTTGTGTCTTCCTGGTTAGGAGAGCATGCAATGTCGTCACAGAGAATTTGAAACATCGGTGAGGAGGCCGAAGTGGAGGTACTGGAAACAACAACGACAGCGCGAGAAGCGTCGCTAACAGTACAGCTGAATACGGCATTGGCGGCAGCATTGCCACTTATTGGAGCTTCTACTGTACAAGGCGGAAGGTCATAGTCACAGAACAGCGAGTGATTTATTGCCTAACTACAGCAGCTGAAGAGGTCTATCTAGATCAGAAGGTGGTTTTTGAAGTGGTTACCGAAGACTGAAAAACAAAGGAACAGACTCATTATTTGAACAATTGCTCATTAAGCGATTCACGCTTTTACAAAATTACATTGTGTGTTGCTCGTTATGCGAATCGCTCTTTCTATACGGTTTGACTATACTTTGTTCCTCGTAATAATACACGGTCCAATCACATCAATGTGATCACCAACTATGTTCGATGTCAACGTGAAATTACCTATTGGCTTCTGTCTCGGGTTCTTCGGCCGACGTTGTATTTCTACAACTTCTCTGAACAACCGCGTGTGATAGTGCTTCTCTACAGCCAGAACTTCCGTGTGGAGCCATGGTGAAGAACAACTCGGTGACTTCCTAAGACACCTAAGACACCTAAAACACGCGAACAGTTTCAACAAGAAAGAGGAAAGCCTTAAGGTAAACGGATCCTGGCTTCCCGTACTGCAGCGAACGACCGTCGCAGGTAGCAAGAGGAGAACCGCACCGGAAATGACCGCGGAGAAGCCCTCGGACGTTGGCGCGCCAGGTACATATAGTCTGCGGCCTCGAGCTCGGCTCCAGTTCACCACCGCCAATGGAGGGTGAAGCTTTGACAATGCCAGCCACTCGTGCTGGCGAAACGTCAGAAAAAATCATTAGATGAACGTCGGCCGAAGAACCCGAGACAGAAGCCAATAGGTAGTTTGTCAACAAGTGGCCACGAAAGCCTTAACAATTTTGTATCAACGTGAAATAACCACTCACAGACGGCAGGTGGCAACAGTAGCAGTGGAGGGTATATAAAGCATGTCTGGGGGGGGGGGGGGGGTTGGAAAACAGGGCTGTCGTTATCATAATGTGGAAACGGAGTGGTTTATCTGACGTCCACAAGCGAGAGTGTGGAAGTATTCCCGAAACGGCGAATTCTGTAAACTGTTCGCATATCGCCATGGTTAAAGAACACGGTGAATGCAAAAATGGCGCTATGCAAAACGGGCGCTGAGGCAACTCTAGTGCACTACGGTCCATAGAAGACAGCGTACGGGTGAATAGACGTGCAGCTGTTGAGCAACTGACTGCCCAGGTGAAACAAGGGGCTACCAGCACTGTTTCCTCAACGACGGTTCAGCGAACTTTGCTGTATATGGGCCACCGCAGCAGACACCTGGTTCACGCACCTATACTGACTGCCGTTCAACGGCGACGAAGGTTGGAATTTGCATGCCCATACTGCAACTGGGCGCCCACCGAGTGCTGACAGGTGGTCTCTTCAGACGAATCACGTTTTACACTCCGGTGGACAGATGGCAGTACGACCTTGAAACAAGCGTCGGAAGGGTACAGGCCGGATGAGTGAGCATTACGTTCTGGAGAATCTTTTCGTGGAATTTCCAGAGTGATCTCGTCATTCTTGAAATCACAGTGTATCATCACACGTATGCGTCTAAACTTTGCGACCATGTCCACTCATACAGGGTGTTACAAAAAGGTACGGCAAAACTTTCAGGAAACATTTCTCACACACAAATAAAGAAAAGATGTTTTGTGGACATGATTCCGGAAACGCTTAATTTCCATGTTAGAGCTCATTTTAGTTTCGTCAGTATGTACTGTACTTCCTCGATTCACCGCCAGTTGGCCCAATTGAAGGAAGGTAATGTTGGCTTCGGTGCTTGTGTTGACATGCGACTCATTGCTCTACAGTACTAGCATCAAGCACATCAGTACGTAGCATCAACAGGTTAGTGTTAGTCACGAACGTGGTTTTGCAGTCAGTGCAATGTTTACAAATGCGGAGTTGGCAGATGCCCATTTGATGTATGGATTAGCACGGGGCAATAGCCGTGGCGAGGTACGTTTGTACCGAGACAGATTTCCAGAACGAAGGTGTCCCGACAGGAAGACGTTCGAAGCAATTGATCGGCATCTTAGGGAGCACGGAACATTCCAGCCTATGACTCGCGACTGGGGAAGACCTAGAAAGACGAGGACACCTGCAATGGACGAGGCAATTCTTCGTGCAGTTGGGGATAGCCCTAAGTCAGCGTCAGAGAAGTTGCTGCTGTACAAGGTAACGTTGACCACGTCACTGTATGGAGAGTGCTACGGAAGAACCAGTTGTTTCCGTACCATGTACAGCGTGTGCAGGCACTGTCAGCAGCTGATTGGCCTCCACGGGTACACTTCGGCGAATGGTTCATCCAACAATGTGTCAATCCTATTTCAGTGCAAATGTTCTCTTTACGGATGAGGCTTCATTCCAACGTGATCAAATTGTAAATTTTCACAATCAACATGTGTGGGCTGACGAGAATCCGCACGCAATTGTGCAATCACGTCATCAACACAGATTTTCTGTGAAAATTTGGGCAGGCATTGTTGGTGATGTCTCGATTGGGCCCCATGTTCTTCCACCTACGCTCAATGGAGCACGTTATCATGATTTCATACGGGATAAACAACCTGTGCTGCTAGAAAATGTGCCTTTACAAGTACGACACAACATGTAGTTCACGCACGATGGAGCTCCTGCACATTTCAGTCGAAGTGTTCGTACGCTTCTCAACAACAGATTCGGTGACCGATGGAATGGTAGAGGTGGACCAATTCCATGACCTCCACGCTGTCCTGACCTCAACCCTCTTGAGTTTCATTTATGGGGCCATTGAAAGCTCTTGTCTACGCAACCCCGGTACCAAATGTAGAGACTCTTCGTGCTCGTATTGTGGACGGTTGTGATACAATACGCCATTCTCCAGGGCTGCATCAGCGCATCAGGGATTCCATGCGACGGAGAGTGGATGCATGTATCCTCGCTAACGTAGGACATTTTGAACATTTCCTGAAACAAAGTGTTTGAAGTGACGCTGGTACGTTCTGTTGCTGTGTGTTTCCATTCCATGATTAATGTGATTTGAAGAGAAGTAATGAAATGAGCTCTAACATGGAAAGTAAGCGTTTCCAGACACATGTCCACATAACATATTTTCTTTCTTTGTGTGTGAGGAATGTTTCCTGAAAGTTTGGCCGTACCTTTTTGTAACACCCAGTACATACTGTTTGTTTTTCCTTGGCAATCTACCAGCAGGAGAATTCGACATGTTACATATCTCGCAGTGTACGTGCGTGGTTCTAAGAGCACAAGGATGAGTTTAGCGTACTCTCCTGGCCATGAAACCAGCCGGATTTGAAACCAATCGAGAATATGTGAGTCCATCTCGATCTGGATGTACGTGCCATGGATCCTCAACCGAGAAACCTACAGCAGGTGGCCACAACACTGGGGTCGGCATAGCTCCACCTCCCTGTCATTAACGTCCAGAACTTCTCAATGATCTGCTTTGCAAAAGGTGATCATTCATGTTTCTGACAGGTGGTCACTTTAATGTGACCGGTGAATATTAAGAATAACTTTATTAAATGCAGTAAATTTATGTTGAGACGTTACGAGAATGGTAGCAAAATATCCATGTTAAATAGTCATCACAGACACGTGAAAAACTAAATCCATTTCATGTTCGCAATACATAAAATATTCACTATCTGACAATAATTCAGAGTTCAGCATGATGGTTTACACGTTTACACAGGAAAGATAACTATGAGTTGTTCAATTATTTTATCTTGGCGGCTGGCGCATGCCCGCCCAGACACGGGAGATTGCTGCATTGCCAGTTGCATGCGCCAGGAGAAGCAGCGCCATAGTATAGTATAGTTCGCAAACTTACGTTTAGGGGGGAACGCGCAGTTTATGAAGTAAAGGCGCATTAACCCATTCGCTGCTTCAGAGACGTGCTCCCCAATTCCGCGCTGTGCGTGATTTTGTCATCACTGCGCTGCTCGCCTGTGCAGACACATGGTGATCCGACTGCTTTGACACACTTATCATTCGATTTCACAAAAACTATTTGGCTCAAAAATTTGATTTTAACACATCTTTTTGACTGATACCTTCCCCCCATAAATGACTTAATTTTGTTTCGATGTTCAACGCCGTTATTGTGCGGCATTAAATGTAGTAAGCCATTGCACGAAAATTTGAAGAGTTTGCAGAGGTAAAAGACCACAGTGTATACTTTCCGTATGGTCGATTTTAGTTGCCACTAGAAATTTCAAAAAATTACATTCAAACGAATAAAATTCATGAAGTAAGACACTTCGATATTGTTTTTAAATAAGGAAAATATTAAGCACCGAACAAGATTTGAACTTTTTTTTGTTGTTGTTGTTTGATGCATCTGCTCGGTGCGGACGTCGTAAGACATCCGTTTTAGGTTCGTTGTTGATCGATTAACTCAGTTTTTTATTACAGAGGGTAGCTAGCCCTCTGACCGAACACTCTGACCTACCGTGCCGGCGTTTTTTCTTTCGTTCGTTTTATCTGCTCGGGGCGGTCGTCGTAAGACACCCGTTTAAGTTCGTCGTTGATCGGTTAACTCAGTTTTTTTTTTTATTACAGAGGGCACCTAAACCTCTGACCGATCACGCTGAGCTACCGTGCCGGCTGTAACTCGAAACCTTTTGCTTATCAGCCAAACACTTTAACTGTTACGCTAACGCAGCTCGTCCTTCAACAGAAGTCCTGGAGAACTTTAACAAATCACGCAAAATACCGACAAACACTGTTGGTATGACTACGAATTACTCACGTTTCATCGAAGTACAATAGGAAATAAACAATTACCGCTGTTCTTTATTGCGAAAAAGCGGTTGGTGAGAATGAATTTCCTTGCTATCGCCTGAATTAGGAGGCTTATTGCTTGTTTGGTTTAATTAATTAATAGAATATGAAGCAGTTGGTATAAAGAATGCTTTTTCCAAACTTTCTTTTATAGAAAGTCTGCTATCAAGACATTGCTTTTGTTCAATTACTTTATTTATGACTGAACATTTCTAAAACTGAAGACACTCGTCCGTGCTCTGCACTGCAGTCGAGCTCTGGCAACGTCATTCTCTGTTCACTGGCTGACTGTGTTTTGTGACGTCAGGTGCGCAGAACGAACCTAAACTCGGCCGCCATCGTAAATGACGCGCACTTTAGTGGAAACTCATACTCTGTTCTTAGTTCCGTAATGCAATCGGAAGAAATAAAGTTCTACAAATTCAGACCTCGCGAGAGTTAGAGTCTCTTCGAAAGTTAAAATATTGTAGCTGCTGCTCACTGCCCAGAATCTATCACTGACTCGACCAGATAACACACGTTACCCTTTCAGGACCAACATAAAACTGTCTAGAATCGCTCCCTTGAGTGCGCCCACTCGATAAGTGTCTGTCTGCACTTGACTTCAGCAAGGTTCAGCCAGGACCTGCTTCCCACCAAAAATGCATCCTTACTGTGTTCTACAGACATGGTTTTGACTCAACTTGACCACTTTTCGCACTAATATATTACAACAATATTTAAATAGATAAATGTTATAAACATTATACGTTTGTTTGTGTGACCATCTTCCGCAGTGACTATTAACATCTGTTATTATAGGCTATCTGTCTTGAGCTGACTGCAGTGTAATTAAAAAGAATTATACCAGACACGTTTTGCTTTTATTTACAAAGCATCTCTCTGTGGTTCAAATGGCTCTGAGCACTATGGGACTTAACATCTGAGGCCATCAGTCCCCTAGAACTTAGAACTACTTAAGCCTAACTAACCTAAGGACATCACACACATCCATGCCCGAGGCAGGATTCGAACCTGCGACCGTAGCGGTCGCTCGGTTCCAGACTGAAGCGCCTAGAACCGCTCGGCTACACCGGCCGGCTCTTCTGTGGTATTCTGTAAATTGGATACACACGTTTGTACATATATTTTTCCGTTCTTTTAGGTTAAAAACAGCGTTTTCTTTATGAAGTTGGTCTGCAGGCTACTTACGGCATTTCTTTACATAGTCTGCACCTTTCCCTCTTGCTAGCAGTGATTGGTGTAGACAGGCTTCATTTCACATCTGCAGTTTTTGGCATTTTGCGTTATTTCCCGCGGTGCATTATTTGTAATTGACTTTCTTAGCTGTTTTTCATTCATCACTGTTACAGTGTTTATGCCTATTCGTTTGTTTTCGTTCACACTGTGCGTGTTGCCAACCTACGAAACGATTGTGTGTGTGTGTGTGTGTGTGTGTGTGTGTGTGTGTGTGTGTGTGGGTGGGTGTGAGAGAGAGAGAGAGAGAAAGGAGGGAGAGAGAGTTAGTGAAACTGTCTTGTATGTAGGTAGAGACGTGAGAGAGGTGGCGTTTTTTTTTATTCTTATGCCCAAGGGGTATGGGGGAGGGGGACGGGGAGGAACGACAGGGGTGGCCTGGACAGTGACTATGGGACAGATCTTCGAGGAAATGGTAGTGGTAAATGGACCTGTGGATATATTTGTACTTTTAATGTTACGTTAAGTGGCCAAGTTAAAGAGTGTGTGGTTTGCCAAGTTGATCTGATCATTTATGAGTTGTTTCTTCTCTGTTATGGTTTTTTGGATGTGGTACTTCCCTTGTAAGGTGAGGAGGTGTTTTTTGTTGTGATTTCCATGTCTGTCTCTCTGGTTGCAATTTCATGTTGGTGTTGGTTCTGCAAAAGTTGAATTGTTTGTCCTATACTTCCATGCACTCAGATGTTCTTTGCATCTGGTGTCAAACGTCCTCCTGGTTTGACTTATGTATCTTCCATCACATGTATTGTATTTCAGTTGGTATATTCCTGATTTCTGATACAGATCAGTTTTTCCTATTGTTTTTGGGAAGTATTTCTGAATTGAGTTGTCTGTTTTGTGTGTTATTTTTATGCCTTGATTTTTGAAAATATTGGATATTCTGTGTGTGTATTTGTGGTTGTATCTCTTTGTGTACCATCTTTTACTTTCTGTTTCTTTCACACTTTGTGTTGTTTCTATTCTTTTATTTTGCGTATTTGTTTGTGTGTGATTTTGCCCTTGTGTTGATGACAGTTGGGTGTTTCCTCTTTTCTGTTTCTTGATTTTCTTATTCAGCTTTGTTACTATGTTATCTTTGGCTCTTTTGTTTGTGGCTATTTCATAGGTTGGAAACACTCACAACGTGAAAGAAAACAAACGAATAGGCATAAACACTGTGGCAATGATGAATGAAAAACGGTTAAGAAAGTCAATAAATAGTGTAACGCAGGAAATAACTGAAAATGCCAAAAACTGCAAATGTGAAATGACGCCTGTCGACACCAACCACAGCTAGCAAGAGAGGAAGGTGCAGACTATGTAAAGAAACACCTTAAGTAGCTTGCAGACCAACTTCATAAATAAAACGCTATTGTTAACCTAAAAGAACAAAAAAAATAAATGTACAAACGTGTGTATCCAATTTACAAAATGGGTCAAATGGCTCTGGGCACTATGGGACTCAACTTCTGAGGTCATCAGTCCCCTAGAACTTAGAACTACTTAAACCTAACTAACCTAAGGACATCACACACATCCATGCCTGAGGCAGGATTCTTACCTGCGACCGTAGCGGTCACTCGGTTCCAAACTGAAGCGCTTAGAGCCGCACGGCCACACCGGCTGGCTCCAATTTACAGAATGCCACAGAAGATGATTTGTAAATAAAAGCGAAGCGCACCTAGTGTAATTCTTTTTAATTACATTGCAGTCAGCTCAAGACAAATAACCAAATAAATGTTCAAATGTGTGTGAAATCTTATGGCACTTAACTGCTAAGGTCATCAGTCCCTAAGCTTACACACTACTTAACGTAAATTTTCCTCAGGACAAACACACACACACCCATGCCCGAGGGAGGACTCGAACCTCCGCCGGGACCAGCCGCACAGTCCATGACTGCAGCGCCATAGACCGCTCGGCTAATCCCGCGCGACGACAAATAACCTATCATAACTGATGTTATAAAGATTCATCCACACCCAGACGATTCGCAATACATATAGATAAGGATTTGTTCATAAATAAATAAACCAGCATTTTTCCGCAAGAGCACTCGCGTTGAATGCCAACAAAATGTTATATAATAGAAGTGTCTTATGGTACTCTTTTCAGTGGTGGAGTTAGCCGACAAATGCGACTGACGACTTTTAAATTTTCACATTCTTTCACACCAGCTGTAATCAACATTTATATAACGTTACTGGCAAAGTAAAGTACATACAGATGTGACATGATATGAGGTATTCATGCTTTTTCAGTTCCTGTGTATTTGTGGAGGATATGATTTTCTGAAACACATTTGCATAATGTAAAAGATATGGTTCAAATGTCTCTGAGCACTATGGGACTTAACATCTATGGTCATCAGTCCCCTAGAACTTAGAACTACTTAAACCTAACTAACCCAAGGACATCACACAACACCCAGTCATCACGAGGCAGAGAAAATCCCTGACCCCGCCGGGAATCGAACCCGGGAACCCGGGCGTGGGAAGCGAGAACGTGTAAAAGATATAAAAAGAAAATAAACCAATAAATAAAATAGTTGCAGATACGTAGCTTTCAGGGATGGTGGCTATAATGCTATACTATCATCTGAGATTTCATTCGTTGAAATCGCGTGATGCCTTTAAAAGGAGTTAATTCTATGGTTCATTGTGGCAATATTTACTCATTGCAAAATATCAACTTACATTATTGTATCACTGGCAACGGCTCATCTTCATCAGATCGCCGATGTATTCAGATTTGCTTTATTATTTAAATTTAACATAATATAAAATTTTTAAGAGTTATAAGGAGCCGTATTTCAGACTGTCTCACACTTCGCCATTTATGGTGCGTCTTTTGCACAAAGGCCACGCGAGCAATCGCCGTTCAAATTCGCAGCTTTGGGATTTAGCCATTTCCGGCTGCTGGCTAACTGCCTTTGTACTCGGGCCGACCAGCAACGTTCGCTCGGGCTGGCCTGGCCCTGCGGCCTCCTGTTAGCATTGAGTTACACAAACAAATTCACATAACCTCGTACCAGTAACTCACCAACATGCCCGTAACGTTGCAGAGGGCATCTACTTCTAAGTTACTCATATTGGCAGCTGTTCTTAACTCGAATTCCGAAATATTTACCGTATCTTCTTTGGTAAAGGACTTTTGGAAAACCGTGTTTAGTAACTCTGCTTTGGTGGCGCTGTCGTAGTTTCTACGCAGTGATGTTTCGAGTGCGTGTTGCCACAGGCGCACTGCACATATCACCAGAGCGTCTTCGGATTTTCTGCCAGATTTCGAGACAAAATTTCTACATCTACGTCTCTACATCTACATGATTACTCTGCCATTCACGATAAAGTGTATGGCAGAGGGTTCAATGAACCACCTTCGGCTGTCTCTCTACCGTTCCACTCTCGAACGGCACGCGAGAAAAGCGAGCACTTAAATTGTTCCGTGCGGGCCCTAATTTCTCTTATTTTATCGTGATGATCATTTCCCCCTCTGTAGGTGGGTGCCAACAGAATGTTTTCGCAATCGGAGGAGAAAACTGGTGATTGAAATTTCATGAGAAGATCCCGTCGCACGAAAAACGCCTTTGTTTTAATGATTGCCACTCCAATTCACGTATCATGTCTGTGACACTATCTCCCCTATTTCGCGATAATACAAAACGAGCTGCCCTTCTTTGTACTTTTTCGATGTCATCCGTGAATCCCACCTGATTCAGATCCCACACCGCAAAGCAGCACTCCAGAATAGGGCGGACAAGCATAGTGTAAGCACTCTCTTTGGTAGACCTTTTGTACCTTCTAAGTGTTCTGCCAATGAATCGAAGTCTTTCGTTTGCCCTACCCACAATATTATCTATGTGATCGTTCGAATTTAGGTTATTTGTTATTGTAATCCCTAAGTGTTTAGTTGAATTTACAGCCCTCAGATTTGTGTGACTTATCGCGTAATCGAAATTTACCTGATTTTTTTTAGTACTTGGCCGGCCGGGATGGCCGAGCGGTTCTAGGCGCTACAGTCTGGAACCACGCGACCGCTACGGCCGCAGGTTCGAATCCTGCCTCGGGCATGGATGTGTGTGATGTCCTTAGGTTAGTTAGGCTTAAGTAGTTCTAAGTTCTAGGGGACTGATGACCTCAGAAATTAAGTCCCATAGTCCTCAGAGCCATTGAACCATTTATATCACTTCCTTGGGGAACGCCGGATATTAATTCTGTTTTACTCGATGGCTTCCCGTCTATTACTACGAACTGTGACCTTTCCGACAGGAAATCACGAATCCAGTCTCACAACTGAGGCGATACTCCGTAGGCACGCAGTTTGATTAGAAGACGCTTGTGAGGAACGGTGTCGAAAGCCTTCTGGAAATCGAAAAATATGGAATCAATTTGACATCCCTTGTCGATAGCACTTGTGTTTCACAAGAACGATATTTTCTGAATCCGTGGTGACAATATGTCAATAAATCGTTTTCTTGGAGGTACTTCATAACGTTCGAGTGCAGTATATGTTCTAAAACCCTACTGCAAATCGACGTTAGTGATATAGGCCTGTAATTCAGCGATATAGGCCTGTAATTCAGCGGATTACTCCTACTTCCCTTTTTGGGTATTGGTGTGACTTGAGCAATTTTCCAGTCTTTAGGTACGTATCTTTCTGTGAGCGAGTGGTTGTATATAATTTCTAAATATGGAGCTATTTTATCAGCATACTCTGAGAGGAACCTGACTGGTATACAATCTGGACCGGAGGCCTTGCCTTTATTAAGTGATTTAAGCTGCTTTGTTAAACCGAGGATATCTACTTCTATGTTTCTCATCTTGGCAGTTGTTCTTGATTGGAATTCATTGTGGAAACTATTAAAAGCATCTCTCACTAAAGCCACACTAATTTTGGAGCTTCTGTGAAACATCGCCAGTTTGGAAGATTTTGCATTGTTTCAAATCAGGCATACTTTTTTCGTTGCGTCTGTATTGCAGGACCTAAGTGTGAGCCATTGCACAACTGACATTTTTAACTTGCATGCTTCTTGCATTTCCAAATATTTCTGTCATTTCAACTTAGAACACGTGGGTTGCGAAGTAAGAGGAGTGGTGGGGCCTGACTTCAGCACCATCACAAATAATATACTAGTGACAGAAATCAGAACTGTTACCTTGGAGCCGGCCGGAGTGACCGAGCGGTTAAAGGCGCTACAGTCTGGAACCGCACGACCGCTACGGTCGCAGGTTCGAATCCTGCCTCGGGCATGGATGTGTGTGATGTCCTTAGGTTAGTTAGGTTTAAGTAGTTCTAAGTTCTAGGGGACTTATGACCACAGCAATTGAGTCCCATAGTGCTCAGAGCCATTTTTTGGTTACCTTGGATTTTTTAAATTTTCGAAAATTTTTACTAGTGCGGGTGTGCTCTGTGACGGTGATCGCCGATCGTGGTCTGTGTTTTTCATCAGGCAGTAGTGCCGGCAGCATGTGTAATGTGTCCTGTAGTGGGCCTAAACATGGAGCTGTCAGTGGCCAAGTGGACACGTGGCGTGGTGAGGCATGGGAGGTGGTGCGGAAATGGCGCCATGGCGGCCCTCCCATTGCGGCATGTGTTTAAATGAAAACGCAGTTATCCCTATCCTATTACACATATGCCGTACGTGTTTAAACAGTGCACAATTTCAAACTTCGGACAACTATGCACTCACCATTGGCATGTGGGGTAAGAAACATTGTATAAAAATTCAAGCTGTTGTGATGATGCAGGGATTTTTACAGTATCAATTATCGCAGCAACGGCATATGACAAGTTCTGCCTGGACTTATTCATGTTATGTATAGTATAACACAGACAATAATTGTAGAAATTATGTTAATTTCTGTTTTGAAATGTACAAATGTGTGTGTTGTTTCTTATGTTTCATGAGCGGCGCACTAACTAAGCAGTAACGGAAGGAATGTTCCATCTGGTTCGGAATATGGAAGTCGCCGGATGCAGACGTGAGAAAGCCGAGGCCGTGTGCAGTAAGAAGATATAGGAAGCTCTTCTTAGATGCTGTGCTCTATGTTTTTAACAGCGAAATTATGTTTCATAAATGAAAATGTAATGTTGTAACTTAAGTTATATGTCGGAGTTCGATGCTAGCTGTTCTGGAAGAGACACGCTTCATGGTAGATGTACATAGAAATACTCACGTGGCAGTCATCTGCGTAAGGTGTTACGAAATAAAATGTTTTCTGTCTTCTAAAAAGAAAAGCGCTAAAGAATTAATTATCTTGCAAATTGGTGAATCCAGTTTCTTTATACTGAGATGTGCGTGAAGAATAGGAAGAGTAGTGATTTTTGCTAAATGAAAATTTACAACCTTACGGCGCTAAAAGAAAGTGGTTCTAATCTCTGACTTATCGAGTTTACGAGGAGTGATATAAACTGTCAATCTAGGAATGATTTTCAAAGCATAGTGATCAGATAGTATATATCAGTGAAACGTTATCAGTTTTATTAGTCAAGAGGCGTCTACATTGAACACACATTACGTAATGAATAATTTACTACATTTGAGAATTTTAATACGCTTACAGACATAACTGTGCTTACGGAGATTGGTGTTAACAGTCATCTTTGTTTCGCATACTAACGGATAAACGATGGGAAGAAGATCTTTAGTTTCAACTCACATAATTACGCCAAAAGATAATTTTTCTGAAGCATTTATACTATACAATTCTCACAATTCGATCTCTAGAGCGGAGTGAACCTGTCTAAATAATAATTTCCCTAATTTTCGGATATATGGAGGTATGGTTAGCTGTGGTCTCTGTGAAGAAGAGAGTGGAACATACTTGGCCTACGAACTACGTAAGATACCCTTGACCAGAAGAGTCCTTAAGCTTCTGATTACTAATATACCTATAGAGAGATTGTGACGTGGCCCAGCCTGAGATAGTAACTTCTGAATTTGCCAGTAAACTCTGATGTTAGAGTAGTTGGTGAAACTGTTGAGATGTCATTTTAAACTTAAGACAACTGGGTTACTTGAATTTACCAGTATTTTGAACTGAGTTCTTAAATTTTATACTTTTGACAAGATATTTCAAATGGCTCTGAGCACTATGGGACTTAACTTCTGAGGTCATCAGTCCCCTAGAACTTAGAACTACTTAAACCTAACTAACCTAAGGACATCATACACATCCATGCCCGAGGCAGGATTCGAACCTTTAGGTTCTTTACTTAGCATAAGTGATCTGACAACCATGTAGGCTGTGCGTGTTTGCAGAGGAGCACCTTGACTTCTGTATTTAGCCCAAGTGATCTGGCAATGGCAGCCATACAGCCAGTGTTTGTATGCCTACGTCTGTCATCTTGGGTCGCCATCTTGTATTCTGACTTCAGAGGGCTGGGGAAACCCAGTTGGGCAAATGTTCTGGCAACCATGCAACCCGTGCTTGTATGGCCAAGCCCATCATCTTGAAATCTAACTTAGGACAAGTGATCTGCCAACCATACAGCCTGCACTCGATTTATACTTGAGCAGTTGGTCTGCGTCTGCCTTCTTGGATGTTTCGAATTTTCTGCCGATTTTTACTTCTCACTATTTTATACAGGGTGGGGCAAACGAAAGTGGTCCTTAGATCAGAGTTCCCAGATACAGAGAAATACAGCAGAGGAAAGGAAATACAGTACTAACCTGAGTATGGAAGATATTGAAAGTGACCATGATTCATCTCGTGTCACTTTTGGGCCTTGGTTCGGAATGCTTTTTGATTTGTTCAAAACGGATTCTGTCTAACGCCATTTTCGAAATACGCGTTGCATGACACTCTTTGCTGGCACCTTGATGCCATTAAACTTCTCAGTAAACAAGTGACTACACCGTTTCCGCGACTTTATTGTCACGTATCATTCCGCTTCTCCACTGTGAGTACCATGGTCCTCTTGGTACTGCTCCACTCACACTGACACAGCCCGCACCACACTTGGGACCGGTGTGGCTCACGTGGCGGGCGTACTCGTAATGTGCGCGCACGAGTTGTTATATGCATACATTCACGTCCAATCGTATCCACTCGTCCGCGCCAATTTTATTTGCCCCACCCTGTGTATAGGCGATTGGCCTAGGTCCACTGTGACGTCAGAAGATCGGGGGAGACGGAGGCGAAACATAACAGCAATGCATGATGACGTCAGAGATGATGGACCCAGTATTTCAAATAGAAACAAAATATGAAATAACATTTAAATGAATCCTTGTTACAATTACATTCTGTACAGAGACGTCATAACGATAGTGAAGCTTATTTCTAACACCGTAGAGAAAAACCGTAATAAGTGTTTATTTGATAAAGGAAATTCTTCGTGGTTTGTAGCCATAGAGCAAGGTAAAATGAAAACATAAGTCAGCAGCTGTTGAAGGCAGCATTTGTAACAAGCATTTTTAGCAAATTGCGATTCTTTTAATTTCTGTTTCCCATACACGTACAAGCTCTGTCACATTTAGCGCGAACATCAGTGGCTTTCAGAATGAGATTTTCACTCTGCAGCGGAGTGTGCGCTGATATGAATCGTCCTGGCACATTAAAACTGTGTGCCGGACCGAGACTCGAACTCGGGACCTTTGCCTTTCGCGGGCATGTGCTCTACCATCCGTTCTTTTTTTTTTTTTTTTTTTAATCTCATTTTGTTCGTTTTCGTTCGTTGTATCTGCTCTGGGCGGACGTCGAAAGACACCCGTTTCAGTTCGTTGTTGACCCATTACCCATTAACTCAGTTTTTTTTTATTACAGAGGGCAGCTAACCCTCTGACCGAACACGCTGAGCTACCGTGTCGGCTGCCATCTGAGCTATCCAAACACGACTCACGCCCCGTCCTCACAGCTTTACTTCTGCCAGTACCTCGCCTCCTACCTTCCAAACTTTACAGAAGCTCTCCTGCGAACCTTACAGAAGTAGCACTCCTGAAAGAAAGGATATTGCGGAGACATTGCTTAGCCACAGTGTGGGGGATGTTGCCAGAAGTTTCAGCGCACACTCCGTTGCAGAGTAAATATCTCATTCTGGAAACATCCCCCAGGCTGTGACTAAGCCATGTCTCCGCAATATCCTTTCTTTCAGGAGTGCTAGTTCTGCAAGGTTCGCAGAACAGCTTCTGTAAAGTTTGGAACGTAGGAGACGAGGTACTGGCAGAAGTAATGCTGTGAGGAGGGTGAGTCGTGCTTGGATAGCTCAGATGGCAGAGCACTTGCCCGCGAAAGGTAAAGGTCCCGAGTTCGAGTCTCAGTTCGGCACACAGTTTTAATCTGCCAGGAAATTTCATCAGTGGCTTTGTTAATTTATTTCACTGTCTGAAATTTTTGTCAAAATGTGATACTGTTTGTGTGTAGCGAAGGACATCTGTGTACTTTGGAACAAATTGAGCTGTAGAATGGAAAGGGTATTTTTGGTGTTCTGCCCACTCGTCGAGTATATGATGCTTAGTAAGCCTCCTCTCTCGGATGGCTAGACAACCGTTCAAGCAAATCGTATTACTGAAGTTTATTACAGTAAGATAAATGACAATACTTAAGTTTGAGAAATGTACAATGAGATGCCGAAAGCTAAAGGTGACATGAAACATAAGCAATCTCTTCAGTTTATATAATTCCAATACAAGTCCAGTAATACAGTACTAAGTCACTGGTGTAGAGCTCGTAGATCCGCTAGACTTGTGTTGCGGCCATGCGGAGCGGTACTTCTATTTTCTTGTCCTAGATGCCGCTCGTGTCTAGGTGTCGTCCTAGAGAAGGGTCTGTCAGCTGACGTGGGCTCACAGCCCTCTCTGCTCTTCCGTACTTGACCGTCGTGCCGGCGCTTCACGTTACGCCGCAACAGTATTTGTGCTTTGTACTCTTCCGTATCTGAAAAGAGACTCAGATACCACGCAGTGAAAAATATAATATTTTGCGCTCTATTTTTCATTTTCTTTAACTACGCTACTGGCTTACTTCCTCTTTCCTTTCCACAGACACAACATGGCGCAGTGCCTCCCACGTGCCAAGACACTTATTTCCTTCGTAGGACTGAAGTTTAGCACATAGAATGAGATGGCACTGTGTTTAGCACGAGACAATGTAATTAAAATGTGCTTCCGTATTACGTTCCTCCATCAACGATGACACTTGTCGAGAAAGAAGCATACTGGAAATATATGTAAACCAGAAGAAGAGCCGGCATGTGTGGCTGAGCGGTTCTAGGCGCTACAGTGTGGAAAAGCGCGACCGCTACGGTCGCAGGTTCGAATCCTGCCTCGGACATGGATGTGTGTGATGTCCTTAGGTTAGTTAGGTTTAAGTAGTTCTAAGTTCTAGGGGACTGATGACCTCAGAAGTTAAGTCCCATAGTGCTCGGAGCCATTTGAGCCAGAAGAAGAGGAACATTCTGACGGCTGGTGACGGGTTTCTGTACCTTCAACGTAATCTCTGTACGTCTCAATGCGTTTAAGAAGAATGATGTCTCCTAGCTTACCATGAAGACTTTTCGTAACTGATGATGAATGCAAGGTGGTTATAATTACACTTTCGCCACTTGAGAGGGCTCCCATGATAAACGAGTAGTCGTCAGGCAATGAATCTTCAGCGAAACATTTGGAATGACATGTGGAAATGAAATGATAAATTAACCATTGAAAGAAACGACAACGGCGTTTCCCCAGTGGTAACACCGGTTCCTGTCAGATCACCGAAGTTAAGCACCGTCCGGCTGGGCTAGCACTTGGATGGGTGACCATCCGGTCTGCCGAGCGCTTTTGGCAAGCGGGGTGCACTCAGCCCTTGTGTGGCAAACTGAGGAGCTACTTGATTAAGAAGTAGCGACTCTGGTCTCGTAAACTGACATATGGCCGGGAGAGCGATGTGCTGACCATGTGCCCCTCCATATCAGCATCCAGTGACGCCTATGAGCTGAGGATGATATGGCTGCCGGTCAGTACCGTTGCGCCTTCGTGGTCTGTTCGGGAGGACTTTAGTTTTATTGAAAGAAACATATTCTAATTTACGCATAAGAAGCTCAAATTTGTTAATTGTATACCATGTTTACGTTCGAAGTTACAAACGTTACTCAGTGTGTCGACCATCTGCATCTACGATAGCCTGAAACCGCACTAGAGACTGCTCTACTGCTGCCCGAAACAACGGTGGACCATGGAATGTTCAGATGTCCTGAGAAAGTACGTGATAGGGCTGAAGTTCACACTCTGCGTGCAGTATTTCCTGCCATGGCAACAGTAACTTCTTTGACAATTTGTGGCGCAGCTGGTCGTCGGCTCCTCTCAGGTGCAATTTCCAAATTGCCAATTAATTCGAATTTCCGAATCATGTTCTTCAAACCCGATACGGAAACAGGACCTCACCAAGTTTTTTTAATACGTCGATACTCGGAAATAACAGCTGCACAATTGCTGTCTTGATAAAACAGCTTTACGAGTAAAGCCTTGCTCAACTTTTCCAGACCCATGCTGACTGTCTGCTGCTGTAATGCACACTGATGCGTATGTTTCAACCCTACGTCGCAGTACCAGTGCCGGCGCTTAATAGCAAGTCATGGAACATTAGTAGCAACGCAAATTCTGGAGCGCATAATCTGAACACCATTCCTATAAAGTTGGGTATTCCTATGGTAAATATGGTAGTTTTCGGTTTTCACTGGGCCAAGTAGTGTAATACTACGGTATGTTGATGATTTTCACTTATGGACCGTCTGACAGCAACTGAATAAAACACAATTTTAGTGCCATACGCGTTTCGCCTTTATTTTCTGCAAGGCATCATCAGTGGCCTGTAATATGTACATGTGTTAGCTATTTTATTTACATTTTTGTCACTGTGCCTATAGGTTATAAACAGTTCTGGTGGTTGGTATTTCCTATTAAGTAGTAAGTTTTGAACTGTACTTACAGGTTGCGTAGACAGTTTCTTACATATTACGCTCCTGTTGCATTTTTTGGTCTTGTTCTTCTTCCTATGAGCGCCAATTTGCTGTTTTTTCTGCATTCCACAGCACTATGCACTGAACGCTTTTTTTTAATGCAATGTTTTGGTTTCTGTTGCCGACTGTCAAATGTTTTTGCCAAAGATCGAATATTACTGCGAAACTTATGAGTGTAACTATCGAAGTATCTGTGGTGTGTGTGTGTGTGTGTGTTATATACTTTGTTTTATGTTATCATTTCCTTTATTAAGTGTAGTAAGGAGCCTGTGCTGATGTGTGTTTGTTCATTTATCACATGTTTGTTTTCTGCTATGGCTTTCTGGATGTGGAAGTTTTCTCGCATTTGTATAAAATGTTTGTCATGGTTGCTTATTCTCATTATTTTCATTTCTTGTTCCATGTTTGTAGGATGGTGGTTGTAGTGTTTTAAATGCTCTGCAAATGTGGAATGGTTTGTTTCATACTTCCAACATCTGATATGTTCTTTGTATCTTGTTTCAAAATTCCTGCATGTCATGCCTATGTATACTGCATCACAACTTTGACATTCAAGTTTATATAGTCCTGATTGTTGGAATTTGTCCCTCTTGGTAGCTGGCTGGCTTAGGTGTGATTGAAGGGTTTGCCCAGGCTTATATGCTATTTTGAAGCCCTGTCTCTTTAGGATGTTTGCAACTCTGTGTGTTAGTTTATGTGTGTAGGTCATGGTGTACCATCTGGTTCTTTTCTGTGTGGTGTTGTCATTGTGTGTGTTTGTTGAGTGTGTTTGTAAGTTTTCAGCTTGTGAGTTCTTTTGTATTGTGGAAATGTTGTGTTTGTTTTTTATTTGTGTTTTTATTTTTTGATTGAGCCTGTGTACCACATGTGTGTCATACCCGTTGTTCCTAGCTATTTGTATGATCGTGTTCATTTCTTGTTCATAGTTTCTCTTACTGAGTGGGATTCTGTTTAATCTATGTAACATGTGTCTTAGTGCTGCAAATTTCTGGCTTTGGGGGTGGTTGGATGTGGAATGTATTATTGTGTCCGTGGCTGTTGGTTTTCTAAAGATGTTAAATGTATGTTTTCCATTTTCTTTTTTAATTGTAATGTCAAGAAAATTTATTTGATTTTCTTTTTCTTTTTCAAGTGTGAATTTTATGTTCTTATGAGCTTTGTTTATTTCTGAATGGAGTTCATCTATTTTTTCACTTGGCTCGTCTACCAAACAAATAATGTCCTCCACGTATCTGTACCAATATATGATTTTGAAACTTTCATTTGTGGTTATCTTATCAAATATCTGATTCTCAAGGTGACTGATGAAAATGTTTGCTAGTGTTCCTGATATTGGGGATCCCATGGGCAGTCCATCAGTTTGTAGATAATATTCTTCCTCAAACTGAAAGTAGTTTTGTTCAGTTGTCAGTCTGAGCATATCTGTTATTTCTTTTATTGCGTCTGTGGTGAGGTTGCTGTGGGATGAGAGATTTTGTTCTATGATTTCTATTGTTTCTGTGATAGGGATGGAGGTATACATATTTTCTATATCGAATGAAATCAGTGATGCTGCGTGTGGTACCTGTATGTTCTGTATATTTTCTATTAGGTTTCCTGTGTTTATCACTGTTCTGTTGTTTTCTATTTTATAGTGTTTTGTAACTAACTTTTGGAGGTGTTTGGCTATGCGGTATGTTGGGGCTTTCTTGAAGTTGATAACAGGTCTCATTGGCATTCCGTCTTTATGTACTTTCGGTTGACTGCGGAGTGTTGGTGCTTGTGGGTTTTTCTGTGTTAAGTAGTATGTTTGTTTGTCTGTGAGTGTGTGTTCAATGTTTTTCAGTGTTCATTTCACATTTGCCTGGAATCGTGTAGTTGGACCTGACTTCAGTTTTTGTATTGCGTTGGTGTTTATGTATTCCTTGGTTTTTGTGATGTATTGCTCTTTATCCATGAGTACTGTTACATTTCCCTTGTCTGCTCTTGTTATTAATACGTTGTTGTTTGTTAACTTTTGTTTTAACCTTTTCATAGTAGCTGCTTCTGTTTGGTTGTTCTTATTGTGTGTCTGCTGTGTTTGTTTTATTATGCCTTTTATTTCTTCTTTTACTAGTTCTCTTGTCAGTCCTATGTTTATTTCACAATTATTTTGTTGTTCTTCACGTGTAAGGATGTGTTCGGTTTCTACTATGAGATTTTCTATGTATTGATTGTTCACCTTGCTATTGGTGCAGTGTTTCAAACCTTTTTCCAAGAGCATTTTTTCGTTTTCGTGTAGTTCTGTCTCTGTTAGGTAAACTAAGCGTGGATGGAATGAGTGTTGGTGTTCATGTGGTTTCACATTTAAAATGGAAATGTATTTTTGCGTCTTTTTTACTGTTAGTTTCATTATCTTGTGTTTATGTTTGTTTTGTAAATGTTTCATTGCTATGTATGTGTTGTGCTCAGTTTTTTCTACTAGTGCCATGAAAACTGCGGCGTTTCCTACGTTTTTTGCCAATTCTAGATGAGTTTCATAGAGCATCATGTTTAGGTGCTGTTTTTTCGAATAGAGCATCTTAATTTCATGTAGTAACCATTTTTTCGAATAGAGCATCTTAATTTCATGATGCTCTATGAAACTCATCTAGAATTGGCAAAAAACGTAGGAAACGCCGCAGGAAATGATAACATAAAACAAAGTATATAACACACACACACACACACACACACACACACACACACACCACAGATACTTCGATAGTTACACTCATAAGTTTCGCAGTAATATTCGATCTTTGGCAAAAACATTTGACAGTCGGCAACAGAAACCAAAACATTGCATTAAAAAAAAAGCGTTCAGTGCATAGTGCTGTGGAATGCAGAAAAAACAGCAAATTGGCGCTCATAGGAAGAAGAACAAGACCAAAAAATGCAACAGGAGCGTAATATGTAAGAAACTGTCTACGCAACCTGTAAGTACAGTTCAAAACTTACTACTTAATAGGAAATACCAACCACCAGAACTGTTTATAACCTATAGGCACAGTGACAAAAATGTAAATAAAATAGCTAACATATGTACATATTACAGGCCACTGATGATGCCTTGCAGAAAATAAAGGCGAAACGCGTATGGCACTAAAATTGTGTTTTATTCAGTTGCTGTCAGACGGTCCATAAGTGAAAATCATCAACATACCGTAGTATTACGCGCAACTGAGGAGGACAGGACCAAAAAATTGAAGATGTCAAGTGGTGTAAGTTTAATTACAACGATTCTGTATGTGTGCGCGCTATAAAAGACCGAAATTCTGCCCTCCGAACATTTGATATCGTCGAAGAAACAACGCACGGTGAGTTGTCTGTACCCTGCGACGTACTGCCCTGTCAGCTGTGACTGCTAGCCATCGATCATTGTACTCATCAGCGGTGGTCTTGTTCCCGCTGGCAGCGCCGGTAACGGCTGTCGTTACTCTGTGATTCCCACTAGTTTATGAAACCCATAAATCACGTTGGGTCCTCATCTAGAGAGGTGCTAAATCGCTGATATCCTTGCTCCATCTACGGATAAAACGAAGTCAAGAATGTAGGATGTTTTCTGTACAACAGTCTGCCAGACCAAAGCGATTAATAATTTATCAGTCATCACGATCTAGTGAATATGTCTGCGTAGCCGAACTTACTAACACACGCTAGCATGGTGACCCTGGACCACATGCAGGATGACTGGATTCGTGGTGATACAAGAATTTTCATTTTTGTGGTGTCGAGAGTGTGCCACCAAAGATTGAGAAGATTTTTCTGATACACTCGGTGTGTTACTGTTAGTGCGAAAAGCAATGAAAAATATTGTGAGTGTTTCAAGGATCCTATTACAGGCTTCTAGGAATTGTAGAGGGGACTTAGTAGATACAGTTTTGGCAAGGAACTCAAATCCGGAAACGCATCCTTTGGATGTAAAATAAGGTTGAAGATCGAATCACTTTTAAATATCATGCTTCAAGGTACGGTGTATAATAACAGAGCTGGACGACGCATGTATGAGAATGTTTCCCGAATCGTCTCAGTCCACCACGTAACATTTTCTTTCGACTACAACAACGGCTGTGAGAAAGTGCTACGTTCACAACCGTCAGGGTTGGCGGTGGTGCTAGATGGACGCAGACCATGATCACCACGTACCATTTTCTTTCGACTACAACAACGGCTGTGAGAAAGTGCTACGTTCACAACCGTCTGGGTTGGCGGTGGTGCTAGATGGACGCAGACCATGATCACCACGTACCATTTTCTTTCGACTACAACAACGGCTGTGAGAAAGTGCTACGTTCACAACCGTCTGGGTTGACGGTGGTGCTGGAAGGACGCAGACCATGATCACCACGCACTATTTTCTTTCGACTACAACAACGGCTGTGAGAAAGTGCTACGTTCACAACCGTCTGGGTTGGCGGCGGTGCTAGATGGACGCAGACCATGATCACCACGTACCATTTTCTTTCGACTACAACAACGGCTGTGAGAAAGTGCTACGTTCACAACCGTCTGGGTTGGCAGTGGTGCTAGATGGACGCAGACCATGATCACCACGTACCATTTTCTTTCGACTACAACAACGGCTGTGAGAAAGTGTTACCTTCACAACCGTCTGGGTTGGCGGTGGTGCTTGATGGACGCAGACCATGATCACCACGTACCATTTTCTTTCGACCACAACAACGGCTGTGAGAAAGTGCTACGTTCACAACCGTCTGGGTTGACGGTGGTGCTGGAAGGACGCAGACCATGATCACCACGCACTATTTTCTTTCGACTACAACAACGGCTGTGAGAAAGTGCTACGTTCACAACCGTCTGGGTTGGCGGCGGTGCTAGATGGACGCAGACCATGATCACCACGTACCATTTTCTTTCGACTACAACAACGGCTGTGAGAAAGTGCTACGTTCACAACCGTCTGGGTTGGCAGTGGTGCTAGATGGACGCAGACCATGATCACCACGTACCATTTTCTTTCGACTACAACAACGGCTGTGAGAAAGTGTTACCTTCACAACCGTCTGGGTTGGCGGTGGTGCTTGATGGACGCAGACCATGATCACCACGTACCATTTTCTTTCGACCACAACAACGGCTGTGAGAAAGTGCTACGTTCACAACCGTCTGGGTTGACGGTGGTGCTAGATGGACGCAGACCATGATCACCACGTACCATTTTCTTTCGACTACAACAACGGCTGTGAGAAAGTGCTACCTTCACAATCGTCTGGGTTGGCGGTGGTGCTAGATGGACGCAGACCATGATCACCACGTACCATTTTCTTTCGACTACAACAACGGCTGTGAGAAAGTGCTACGTTCACAACCGTCTGGGTTGACGGTGGTGCTGGAAGGACGCAGACCATGATCACCACGCACTATTTTCTTTCGACTACAACAACGGCTGTGAGAAAGTGCTACGTTCACAACCGTCTGGGTTGGCGGCGGTGCTAGATGGACGCAGACCATGATCACCACGTACCATTTTCTTTCGACTACAACAACGGCTGTGAGAAAGTGTTACCTTCACAACCGTCTGGTTTGGCGGTGGTGCTGGATGGACGCAGACCATGATCACCACGTACCATTTTCTTTCGACTACAACAACGGCTGTGAGAAAGTGTTACCTTCACAACCGTCTGGTTTGGCGGTGGTGCTGGATGGACGCAGACCATGATCACCACGTACCATTTTCTTTCGACTACAACAACGGCTGTGAGAAAGTGCTACGTTCACAACCGTCTGGGATGGCGGTGGTGCTAGATGGACGCAGACCATGATCACCACGTACAATTTTCTTTCGACTACAACAACGGCTGTGAGAAAGTGCTACCTTCACAACCGTCTGGGTTGGCAGTGGTGCTAGATGGACGCAGACCATGATCACCACGTACCATTTTCTTTCGACTACAACAACGGCTGTGAGAAAGTGTACCTTCACAACCGTCTGGCTTGGCGGTGGTGCTAGATGGACACGGATCATGATCACCACGTACAATTTTCTTTCGACTACAACAACGGCTGTGAGAAAGTGCTACGTTCACAACCGTCTGGGTTGGCGGTGGTGCTGGATGGACGCAGACCATGATCACCACGTACCATTTTCTTTCGACCACAACAACGGCTGTGAGAAAGTGCTACGTTCACAACCGTCTGGGTTGACGGTGGTGCTAGATGGACGCAGACCATGATCACCACGTACCATTTTCTTTCGACTACAACAACGGCTGTGAGAAAGTGCTACCTTCACAACCGTCTGGGTTGGCGGTGGTGCTAGATGGACGCAGACCATGATCACCACGTACCATTTTCTTTCGACTACAACAACGGCTGTGAGAAAGTGTACCTTCACAACCGTCTGGCTTGGCGGTGGTGCTAGATGGACACGGACCATGATCACCACGTACAATTTTCTTTCGACTACAACAACGGCTGTGAGAAAGTGCTACGTTCACAACCGTCTGGGTTGGCGGTGGTGCTGGATGGACGCAGACCATGATCACCACGTACAATTTTCTTTCGACTACAACAACGGCCGTGAGAAAGTGCTACGTTCACAACCGTCTGGGTTGGCGGTGGTGCTAGATGGACGCAGACCATGATCACCACGTACCATTTTCTTTCGACTACAACAACGGCTGTGAGAAAGTGCTACGTTCACAACCGTCTGGGTTGACGGTGGTGCTGGAAGGACGCAGACCATGATCACCACGCACTATTTTCTTTCGACTACAACAACGGCTGTGAGAAAGTGTTACCCTCACAACCGTCTGGGTTGGCGGTGGTGCTAGATGGACGCAGACCACGTACCATGTTCTTTCGACTACAACAACGGCTGTGAGTAAGTGCTACGTTCACAACCGTCTGGGTTGGCGGTGGTGCTAGATGGACGCAGACCATGATCACCACGTACCATTTTCTTTTTTCTTTCGACTACAACAACGGCTGTGAGAAAGTTCTATGTTCACAACTGTCGGGGTTGACGGACGTACTACATTGACGCGTAACAGGATTTGGTGATAGGGTGTATTGTAACACTGTCGTTAATTTTGGGCGTTATTCTAAGAAAAGCAGCACCATTGCAACAGCATGTGAGGCGAGCAGGCAGGCGCAGAGGTGTTAGTATGTGATTTCATAAACAAGCCTGTTTACCTACCACAAGACGCTCCAGGTCGAGCCACGTAATCTTCGCGACGTCGCAGAAAAGCCGTCTAACTACGAACCGGCGTGAGAGATGTATCCTCACCATTGGGCTACGAAGGTGTTGATCTGTACGTGTCTGGAAGCAGCGTATCGGTACTACATACACGCCATTTACCGCCATACGTTCCCTCTGATACTGGCAAACCGATGCGCAATCTGACAGCACCCTTCACGTCACCAGGGTCACCCAAGTCTCCACCGGTATTTGGGCAAGCGAGCAGCCGACGGCGGCCTGGACAACCTTCTCCACGAGACACTTCACGGGGTTAAACCCGCAATAATGGACACAGAGCCTTACAACGGATGAGCCATCTCCGTTCTCTACAGCAGCAGCCGAGCTTCTGCCTTGGAGAGCAACGCTTCGCGGGCAGGACGACGCCCTTGCGAGTTTCTCTTCCGGTAGCAGTGGACCTCAACGAGAATCCAAGTAGACGTTCGCGTCGGTGACACTCCACGCCCGCACTGTCCTAACAGGGACACGTGGTGCTGAGTGAATAAACGGGCTCATCCAAGTGGGACGCTGACGTCATCCACCTAGCATTCTGCCACGGCCATCAGCAGCTGACAGCTCAGCCGGTAGACCAAGCGCCTGCAGGGAGCATCATAACAGTTCGAGCTTTGTAACGCAAACTGAATAAAAGGCGTTTGACCTTGCAGCCATGTTTCCCTAGGTACCACTGACCATCCCACAGTCTCGATACGCCGCCTCTCCACCACCTGCATCAAATACGCTTTGTGGCAAGTGGGGCAGCTCCTGTAGAGAACTCGGGTCACAGCTCATTGGCTTCATTGTGTACGTTCCCTGAAGCGGGAGATATGAAAGTCAACCGATTTTAAAACTTATTTTAAATCCAAAAGATACATTATCGGACGTGTTTTTTTTATTTTATAAAAACGTTGTCTACTGACTCCCTTCTACAACCCCTGCAAGTCTAATATGAGTTGTGAAACACACTGTACTTGAGAAAGAAAACTTGTTTGTGCATTTCCAAGATTTCTCACTACAAGCTCGTTTTTCACTGCTACTGTTTCAGAGATGTTCATGCAATCTGGTGCAAGGAAGAAAGAAAATTATGCGCAACCACTAATTGGCAGTTTCAAATACATCAAAATCCTACAGCGCAAAGCAAATAAATTATGAGTCATTTAGGGTGATTATTTATCTGTTGGATGGCTAATGGAGGACTTGACAGTTATTGATCTCGAGACCGTGCATATAAGCCATGCGTGAAATTCAGAACGTGTCCACAATGTCTTCTTGCAAGATGGTATGACACATAATTGATGGTGATCCGTCTGTAGGATGAGAATATCATGCGTAGCACCACCTTTGGCGCTATTCGAGAGGAGTTCGCTATATGCTGACAGATTGGCTCTTGCCTCTCACATTGTTAGCTACAGCACTGATACGACACTACAGCTGACAGACGTAACGCACATCAATTCGACAGGACGGCGTTTCAAATCCTCGTCAGGCCTACCTGGGTTAGCTTTTCTCCGGCTTCTCTAACTCTACTGAAGTGAATGACTGGATGGTTTTATTGGAGAGGATATGGTTGAATTCCTTCGCCGTCCTTCCCCTATCCGGGCATGTGTTTCGCCTTTAACGATCTCTTCATCGGCGGGACGTTAAACCTTGATCTTCCTTTGTTTCCTTTTTTACGAAACAATAAACCACGCAAATCATTATGGTCACCTAATCTAAACATATACAATTAAGACACAAGCGGATTTCCGGAACGTAATATACCAACGTGCGTAGATTCATAAGTTCTCATATGTTTGAAGGTGTGTGTGTGTGTGTGTGTGTGTGTGTGTGTGTGTGTGATGTGTGTGTGTGTGTGTGTGTGTGTGTGTGTAGCCTGAACCTGAAATCCACCGAAAAAATTAAGGCGCTGTCCAGGGATGTTTTCAGAGCATTTTGATGTAAGAGACCAGCGAATTCCGGTGGTTCATTACAAGGTAAACGCATTTCGTTTCATTTCGTACCCCTATTTATCTCTATATCTGTATTTCACCGAAAGCATCTGCGCAGCAGTGTTGATGTCTTCGGCACGCGCTGTGTGTCCTGTTTGTAAACACATTTTCTTCGTTCACTCATGGTACATGCTGCCGACAATATTAACATTACTCTTTGCCTGAAACTTCCATTCAGTACTGCTCGGTTCTTGGTTTTCTTTTTCCACCAGTATTTGCTGTAAGTGAACTATGATACGCAGCAATATGGATAAAATACTTGATGAAGAATTGGCCGCAATGCATCTCGTATATAGATTGCTGTGGAAGAGCGATAAACGGACGCTATACTGATCTGGCCCCACAGTAACGATAGCCACATCACAGTACTTTTGTATCTATATGTACATAGGTCGCTAAGAGAAACCGGATCCTTCCATGTTCAATGTTTTGATTACTACAAAAAAAAAAAAAATGGCTCTGAGCACTATGGGACTTACCATCTGAGGTCATCAGTCCCCTAGAACTTAGAACTACTTAAACCTAACTAACCTAAGGACGACACACACATCCATGCCCGAGGCAGGATTCGAACCTGCGACCGTAGCGGTCGCGCGGTTCCAGACTAAAGCGCCTAGAACCGCTCGGCCACCACGGCCGGCTGATTACTACATATTACAGACTTTTTCACTGTTGTGAAGGTGTTTTCACAGAAATAAGGGCAACTAGGATAACAAACTAAATAAACTATTACTCCGTAATGAGTCACTCTTATATCAAAATACTCAGAAAATATCCCTGAACAACCTCCGACGTTTTACACAGTATGCATCCACACAGTAAAATAAGTTCTTGTGGATGAACACTCATACACTATGTGAACAAAAGTATCCGGTCACCTGGCTAAAAATGACTTATAGTTCGTGGCGCTCTCCACCGGTAATGCTCGAATTCAATATGGTGTTGGACCACCCTAAGCGTTCATGACAACTTCCAATCTCGCAGGCATACGTTCAGTCAGGTGCTGGAAGGTTTCTTGGGGAATGGCAGCCCATTCTTCACGGAGTGCTGCACTGAGGAGAGGTATCGATGTCAGTCGTTGAGGCCTGGTGCGAAGTCGGTGTTCTAAAACATCCCAAAGGTGTTCTATAGGATTCAGGTCAGAATTATGTGCAGGCCAGTCCATTACAAAGATGTTATTGTCGTGTAACCACTCCGCCACAGGCCGTGCATCATGAGCAGGCGCTTGATCCTGTTGAAAGATGCAGTCGCCATCCCCGAATTGCTCTTCAACATTGGGAAGCAAGAAGGTGCTTAAAACATCAATTTAGGCCTGTGCTGTGATAGTGCCACGCAAAACAACGAGGGGTGCAAGCCTCCTCCATGAAGAACACGACCACACCATAACACCTCCGCCTCCGGGTTTCACTGTTGGCACTACACACGCTGGCAGATGATGTTCACAGGGCATTCGCCATACCCAAGCCCAGCCATCGGATCGCCACATTGTGTACCGTGATTCGTCACTCCACACAACGTTTTTCCACTGATCAATCATCCAATGTTTACGCTCCTTACACCAAGCAAAGCGTCATTTGGCATTTACCGGCGTGATGTGTTGCTTATGAGCAGCCGCTCGACTATGAAACCCAAGTTTTCTCACCTCCCGCCTAACTGCCATAGTACTTGTAGTGGACCCTCATGCAGTTTGGAATTCCTGTGTCATGGTCTGGGTAGATGTCTGCCTGTTACACATTACGACCCTCTTCAACTGTCGGCTGTCTCTGTCAGTCAACAGACGAGGTCGGCCTGTACGCTTTTGTGTTGTACGTGTCCCTTCACGTTTCCACTTCACTATCACATCGGAAACAGTGGAACTAGGGATGTTTAGGAGTGTGGAAATCTCGCGCACAGACATATGACAGAAGTGACAACCAGTCACCTGACCACATTCGAAGTCTGTGAATTCCGCGAAGCGCCTTATTCTGCTCTCTCACAATGTCTAATCACTACTGAGATCGCTGATATGGAGTACCTGGCGGTAGGTGGCAGCACAATGCACCTAATATGAAAGACGTATGTTTTTGGGAGTGTTCAAATGGTTCAAATGGCTCTGAGCACTATGGGACTTAACTTCTGAGGTCATCAGTCCCCTAGAACTTAGAACTACTTAAACCTAACTAACCTAAGGACATCACACACATCCATGCCCGAGGCAGGATTCGAACCTGCGACCGTAGCGGTCACGCGGTTCCGGGATTGTAGGGCCTAGAACCGCTCGGCCACCCCAGCCGCCTTTTGGGGGTGCCCCTCCCCGTTGCGGGGCCGCCCATATTGCCACCCACGACGCCCCCGCAGTCAGCCCGCACGCTATTAGTTCGTTTCTTTCGTCAGTCAACTCAATTGAATCGAGTTATCGAGTAGTTGTACTTTCCTATGTAGAACGCGCATCCGCGTCATCGTATTTTATATGTTTCTGTCTGGCACATAGAGATCGACTTAATGGCTTAGCTCTGTTGAACACTCACCCTGACATTGATTGTGCTATTGACGATGTAATTAACCAATTTGCCAGGAAGAACAGGCGCATAGAATTCATCACTTAAGGAAGAGAACCACAATTGTAACTTTTTTATATCATAAGATGGCATTGTCTTGTATATGTGGATAATCAGTTTAAATAAAATTTTCTTAAAATTTGCATGTGACTTGATTATTTTTTTTTTGTTACGGTACAAGTATAGGTAGCTCAGAATATCTTTAGCGCCCTCTCCTCGAGGTTTTTCTGTATCCGCCACTGATTTGAGCAGACAACAACGTGTTTAGAGCAGTCGCTATGTTTGGTTCTCCGAAGCTATCTCTGGTTGTATTTTTAATGTAAGGTAGTTCGCTCACTTTTGCTAGTGATACATTTGACTTAGAACAAATGTTACCATAGGCAGTGTCCATAGTGGTGTCTCTGATGGATACCTCTGGCGTGGGCTTTGCAGAAGCGACTCGCTTTGCCCTGGCCCTCACATAACGTGACGTTCCAATATGCGATGGTCACAGGGTGCCTACACTCTCGTGCGCAGGTGACGGGGTTCGGAAATTTAGCGGCCTTCAGACGTGCACCTGATGAGCGATTAATGTGACATGTCTCTACGGACATATGAACAGTAAAAAAGATTAAGACCATTACTTAAGTTAATTTCTTGTTCCGTTGTACAGAGTATTCATATAATCTCAAGCAGGTTCCTTAAATCATAGGTGCCTTAACTCTCATAACAATCACTGAGGAGTGTTAGAATCACAGTTGAAATTCGCTTATACATGATCAGTGTTACATAGACGGAGGACCACTATCAATATTGATGAATATTTTAAAACGTTTATAGAGTTGTCAATGGCGGCCGTGATTTCTCTAAACTGTGTAAGGCGAATAAGGATCTGATTACTTTGAAAGGTTCACGCCCGGTTTCTTTCCAAATCCTTGTCAAATTTCAATTCACGCACCGTTTCTTACCGTATCGTTCCAATCTAATCTTTCTTCCTCTTTCTTTAATGCGACTTCAATAATTAACACTGGGCAGAGTCGTACTGTATCTTCTTTGTCGAAATTGACGAAGACGAAGCGTAACTTATTTCAAAATATCTGTTGCGCAGGCAAAGGTAAGTGCTGATTTGTGGTGAGAAAGACTCCGGTCGAGTAAAGATGTTTTTATTCGGTTTTAGATATTCTATAGTTTCTTTAAATAATATCGGGAAGTAATGTAATTTATTCCTCAATAAAAGCTGAGTCCCTGGAAAGTTCATTGCAAAATCACTTCATTTCTAGTTATCTACGTGCCTTACCTAGAAGACAGATGCAACTTATTTCAGTATCTCTGTAATATTCGTATTTTAATGGGTTACTGTAGCCTTTGTGAAAAAAAGCGCACGGGCACGGTATGTTTTTCAAGACGTTTAAACCTGGGCACAAATCTGTATACATGTTCATTTATCCCGCCCGGATTGCCCTCAGTGGCCTGATGAATACACCTTTGTTTGTGGTTCGTCTAAATGCAAATGAAAAGAATGTCATCTGTCTGCCAGATGAGTTTCGCCTCTTTTATTATTCAAACAGCATTGTCATCAACCTGAAAACATTTACATTAATAACTGATTTTGATTGCAGTTTTTCGCATATGTATGTACTTCATTTGATAGTCTTCAGGTAGTACTTTTCGGCATTCTACAGGGAACACAATCGTAAAAGTACCTAAATATTCATACTAGTTCTCTGTTGTTAACGCTGCAATAATAAGAGTTTCTAAAATCGTGGTGACAGTAATAGAACTCTTGTACTGTAGAGATTGTTACTATGTGTTCAGAGAATTAGTGCTGATAGAGAGCCGACACTTTAAAACGCATTTCTAGTGCCGAAAAAATGGAACATTTTATTAATAGATGACGTGACAGGTAGTTTATCATTGTAGGAGTATATGATAACAAATTCATACGAAGTGAAACACACACTTCACAGCAAAAGGTGCCAATCAGTCGCATCAGCACACCGTTACCCTCCTCTGGTGACAACGCAGGCGTGTATTCTTGCATGCAAACGATCATAAAGATGCTGAATGGCATCTTGCGATAGACTGTCCCAAGTATCTTGCGCCTTTTATTCCAATTCGGCAATGGTTACTGCAGGCACTGAAGAACGAGTAAGTTCCCGCTTCATCGTGTCACATAGGTGTCCAGCTGGCCAGAGATCTGATGATCTTGCTGGTTATGGCTGCTGTTGTACACCACCAAGAGCAGCCTTATGTGGACGTGCATTGTCCTGCTGAAAAAACAACGTCCTGTCGAAGAAATTGCAGTAGCACGGGGTAACAACCTGTACAATGTAGCGGGCACTGGTTACTTTACCCTGCAGAAACACCAAATCAGATCGCGAGTTGTAACTAATGGTGCTCACTCCATGAAGCCTGTGATGGGACCTATGTGTCGTGCGCACTGGAACAGGCGGCTCACCAGGTCTACCAAACACGTGTACGTCCATCACTCGGATACAGACAGAACCTACTCTCATCACTGTTTATTTAGTTGTTTATTTAGCGTATGGCAATATAAACTGAACTGCACGTAATATTCATAAATTGCATAATTTTAGAAAATAAATAGAATTAAACAACTAAATCGACAAATTAATATCGAAATTTTCAGCCATCTACATCTGCATCTACATCCATACTCCGCAAGCCACCTGACGGTGTGTGGCGGAGGGTACCTTGAGTACCTCTATCGGTTCTCCCTTCTATTCCAGTCTCGTATTCTTCGTGGAAAGAAGGATTGTCGGTATGCTTCTGTGTGGGCTCTAATCTCTCTGATTTTATCCTCATGGTCTCTTCGCGAGATATACGTAGGAGGGGGCAATATACTGCTTGACTCCTCAGTGAAGGTATGTTCTCGAAACTTTAACAAAAGTCCGTCCCGAGCTACTGAGCGTCTCTCCTGCAGAGTCTTCCACTGGAGTTTATTTATCATCTCCGTAACGCTTTCACGATAACTAAATGATCCTGAAACGAAGCGCGCTGCTCTCCGTTGGATCTTCTCTATTTCTTCTATCAACCGTATCTGGTACGGATTCCACACTGCTGAGCAGTATTCAAGCAGTGGGTGAACAAGCGTACTGTAACCTACTTCCTTTGTTTTCGGATTGCATTTCCTTAGGATTCATCCAATGAATCTCAGTCTGGCATCTGCTTTACCGACGATCAACTTTATATGATCATTCCATTTTAAATCACTCCTAATGCGTAATCCCAGATAATTTATGGAATTAACTGCTTCCAGTTGCTGACCTGTTATATTGTAGCTAAATGATATGGGATCTTTCTTTCTATGTATTACACTTGTGTACATCGAGATTCAATTGCCATTCCCTGCACCATGCGTCAATTCGCTGCAGATCCTCCTGCATTTCAGTACAATTTTCCATTGTTACAACCTCTCGATGTACCACAACATCATCCGCAAAAAGCCTCAGTGAACTTCCGATGTCATCCACAAAGTCATTTATGTATATTGTGAATAGCAACGGTCCTACGACACTCCCCTGTGGCACACCTGAAATCACTCTTACTTCGGAAGACTTCTCTCCATTGAGAATGACATACGTCGTTCTGTTATCTAGGAACTCTTCAATCCAATCACACAATTGGTCTGATAGTCCATATGCTCTTACTTTTTTCATTAAACGACTGTGGGGAACTGTATCGAACGCCTTGCGGAAGTCAAGGAACACGGCATCTTCCTGGAAACCCGCGTCTATGGCCCTCTGAGTCTCGTGGACGAATAGCGCGAGCTGGGTTTCACACGATCGTCTTTTTCGAAACCCATGCTGATTCCTACAGAGTAGATTTCTAGTCTCCAGAAAAGTCATTATACTCGAACATAATACGTGTTCCAAAATTCTACAACTGATAGACGTTAAAGATATAGGTCTATAGTTCTGCACATCTGTTCGACGTCCCTTCTTGAAAACGGGGATGACCTGTGTCCTTTTACAATCTTTTGGAACGCTACGCTCTTCTAGAGACCTACGGTACACCGCTGCAAGAAGGGGGGCAAGTTCCTTCACGTACTCTGTGTAAAATCTAACTGGTATCCCATCAGGTCAACCAGTTCACGAGATGCCTCAATTACTTAAATCTTCTAGATTTCGATGGTAAGCTCGTCTGCTACAGCTTCTTATAACGTATTCGCTAGTCTGATGTTAATTGCCGCAGTCAAATTGAGAAGATGAAGCCATCGGTGGAGGCTTTCTGCTCAAGTGTCATGGCCAGTACGAATACTATTAATTGTTTTCCCAGCACGTCGTGGTAATTATATGGCAGCTGGTCTTGTGCCAGATCTTATGAGGATCTGTTGTTCCTCATGGGCAATGTTATTCCATGTTTCTGACCTCTTTCTGCTCAAGCTGAAATCCACTGCTTTCAGCGATACTGGGGTGACTGCTTGGATTTTAATCAGTTCATTCTAAATTCAGGAACATCAGAGTGGAGGAGCTGAAGAATTTTAATTACTGTTTCATTCTCCTCGAGAACAGTACTCTGTCTAAGAAGATATGGTGGCTAAATGTGGCTTAGAGGCGCTAACCAGTCAAGAGGAGTAGATCTGTTGCAACCTGTTATTGTCCTCATTGCTGCGTTTAGCTGAATGTCGATTTTAAACACATGTGAACTATTAAACCACACTGGAGCACGGCAGGAGAATAGACGAGTCCTAAGGGAGAACATCGTAGTGTTGTATGTCTTGCAGCACATGAGGTACCACTCAGCTTCTGAACGATGTTATTGCGCGATCTCAGATTTGCTGCGGTGTTTTCTATGTGTTAATTGTACGATAATGTTCTCTCAGGAGTTACTCCCAGATATTTCGGGAAGCACTGATGGCGGAGAAATCACAATATACATAAATGACTTTGTGGATGACATCGGAAGTTCACTGAGGCTTTTTGCGGATGATGTTGTGGTACATCGAGACTTCGTTGGATTTGGTGTTATCCTCCACTTTTTGAACAATGAATGTATTGTACTTGATCTGCAGAGGATATCTCTTCACCAACTACAAGACTTTCCTAATGAATACCAAAGCCAAGTCGTCTTTATAAATGTTCTTCCTCAACTCTGTTCCAGGTAGATCAGATGAACATAAGTTGAATAGAAACGGTGCCAAAAGTGAAACCTGGGGAAGAACATTATATAAGTTTCTTCTGTCTGCTTAATCGACTGCCGTGGACCACTTGAAAGTGCCTCTGAGACAGCATGTTGTGTACGAGCCTACTTATGGTCTGCCATTGTACAACACTTGCGAGTTCGTACAGGAGTCCTTGTTTCCATACTGGACCATAGGCAGTTGTAAGATCAATAAAAACCACTGATGTTTTAAGTTGTTCTTGGAGCCCAGCTTCTACATGTGTGATTAATCTAAATACTTGGTCTGTACTGCTTCTATTAGGTCTGAATTCTGCTTTTCGATGGGAGAAACTTAATGGATCCTTGAACCGATCCTGTTAAGGATGTGCCTTTCTAAAGCCTTGTAGCACCAGAACGCTGACCAACAGCTTAATTCAGTAGTGTACCAGACTTCAGTATAACTACGACTGTTTGGAAGGCTTTTGGAATGTTACATGATAGCATTATTTTGACGAAAAACCTCGCAATCCATTTAAGAGTCTTGTTTTCACAGTTGATGAACTCTGGATGTATCCCGTCAAATCCGTTTATCTGGCCCTAAACAAAATTTCCACTTGCCTCGCGTCTTGACAACATTGTTGCAGATTTCTTGAAAGCACAACAGCAAACAGCGGCTAAGCTAGGTCTCTGTTTCTAAGTAAAATTTCCAAACAATATTCAAACTGTTGCGTACCACACAGTGCAATGTGGTTATGCGTAATGACAAACCCTCTTTAAATAGCGGGATGGGGAGTAACTATTCCTGTGAAACGATATTCAAAGACAACGATTTTATAATAAAGTATGTATTCAAAAAGATAGAGTAAAATTTCTCGTGATCTTCGTACATAACATTGGTCAGAACACTACTATGCTTAACAAAGCGAACAATGATTTGAAAAAGGTACAATGTTAACAGAGCATTTCTATAAAAACTCAAAACTCCTTTGTTATACTGGAGTCAAGGTAGCCCCTGAGGGCCGGCAACCCATATAACACCACAGAGGACGAGGTTGTCTAGACCCAAGGCGTACCCAAAAGCACCATGGTAAACAACCGGCTATTTACGTACAAGGTAATGGAAACAGACATTCCGAGCACTACTTCCTGCAGGGGGAGCTCGAGCCACGGCCTGCAGGAAGTATCCCTACGCCAATACCTGACTGGCTGGAGACAGCGATTTAGGGGCTAGAACCTCCGTGTACTGCGACCTTTGAAGATTACGTCTTCGTCTCGGAATTGGACTGTTACTAGTGTGTGAGAGTGTTACCACGAACCTTTGTGGAAAATTAGAAGTGAAGTTTTGTTTGCCTCAATTAGGAGACTTTTTCCGTTATTGTTACCTTTCGTTTGTATGTTCAGTCATTAACCTTGTGAACTTACATCAAGAAAAGTTGCGTTTGAGAAAAATTGCAAATTGTCAGTCACAACATCCTTCTCTTCAAAAAATAACATTATTCAATACTGATATTCTTTTCGCCTTCCCGTATATACATCATATTCATCCTTGCTGTCCATTACAATAAATATTTCTTCCTTTAACGACTACAATCACAAGTCAACAAAGCACTACTGAATACGTTCGTCACCCACCAAACTTAAACTAAGAATGTGTCAGGCTGAGCAGAGGCAAAGACTGTGCCACAACAAGACCAAAGGTTGCTTAACAGTAACATAACTTGCTTCCTCTCTGAAGTGCACATCGATAACTCACAAAAATCAAAATGACATGCCCATCTTACACATTCTCCAGTCAACAGTTTCACGACACCAGGGTAGCCATCCTTGGTGGTGCCGTGGTATCATTGGTAGCGTGGATAGAGGTACACGTGATCGTGATCCTGCTGCAAGCAGACGGTTCCCCAATGGTCCCAGATGACGCATCAGGTGTAACATGTGTCCGGATTTCGTCCCTGGATGATGTTCGGTCGGCCACCTCAACTAGCACAACGCGTCGATTTTCACGTGCGGCTGAACTACGCGAACGTTCAAAACAGTGTCTACGGTGTGGAAATATTCCATAGACCACTGTTGAAAACAGCGGCACGACACCCATACACTGTGCTCAACATGTACAGCAAGCAGTCGAGGCGCCATGTAGCTTCCCGCAGGCCCACAACGCGACCCCTTTCGAATGGCTGAAGATGTTCAGCAGGAGTACGTACTCGTCGACTGATCATGCTTGTACCCTAGAAAAAAGGGTACAAACACTGTTCACCTCTAAACTCAGCAGAGCTACTGCCTGCCGAGTCGAAACAGGGTGTTCACAGACAGGCCATCTGATCGCTGAAGACCGAGGCAAATGAATCGCTAAGACTACAAGCCCTCAGTATGCACACATTATACCCTGATCGCCACTGAACACTGTCCTTAAGGGTGTTGCATTTTTTCCCGCAATTTATACACTAAAGAACCAAAGAGACTAGTACACCTGTCGAATATCGTGCAGGGCCCCCGCGAGCACGCAGAAGTGCCGCAACACGACGTCGCATCGACTCGAATAATGTCTGAAGTAGTGTTGGAGGGAACTGACACCATGAATCCGGCAGGGCTGTCCATAAATCTGTAAGAGTACGAGGGGTTGGAGATCTATTCTGAACAGCACGTTGCAAGACATCTCAGATATGCTCAATAATGTTCATGTCTGCGGAGTTTGGTGGCCAACGGAGGTGTCTAAACTCAGAAGAATGCTCTGGAGTCACTCTCTAACAATTCTGGACGTGTGGGGTGTCGCATTGTCCTGCTGGAATTGCCCAACTCTGTCGGAATGCACAATGGACATGAATGGATGCGGGCGATCAGACAGGATGCTTACGTATGTGTCAACTGTCAGAATCGTATCTAGACGTATCAGAGGTCCCATATCACTCCAGCTGCACACGCCACACAACATTACAGAGCCTACACCAGCTTGAACAGTCCCCTGCTGACATGCAGGATCCGTGGATTCACGAGGTTGTTTCCATACCCGTACACGTCCATCAGTCGATACAATTTGAAACGAGACTCATCCGATCAGGAAACAGGTTTCCAGTCATCAATAGCCCAATGTCGGTGCTGACGGGCCCAGGCGAGGCAGTCATCAAGGGTACACGAGTGGACCTTCGGGTTCGAAAGCTCATATCGATGATGTTTCGTTGAATGGTTCGCACGCTGGAGCTTGTTGATGGCTCAACATTGAAATCTGGAGCAGTTTGCGGAAGCGTTGCACTTCTGTCACGTTGTATGATTCTCTTCAGTCGTCGTTGGTACTGTTCTTGCACGATCTTTTTCCGGCCGCAGCGATGTCGGAGATTTGTTATATTACCGGATTCCCGATATTCACTGTACACTCGTGAAATGGCCGTACGAGAAAATCCTCACTGTACACTCGTGAAATGGCCGTGCGAGAAAGTCCCCACTTCATCGTTACCTCGGAGGTGCTGTGTTCCATCGCTCGTGCGCCGACTATAACACCGCGTTCAAACTGACTTAAACTTGCTAACCTGCCATTGTAGCAACATTAACCGATATAACAACTACGCCAGACACTTGTTGTCTTATATATGGGTTGCAGACCGCAGCACTGTATTCTGCCCGTTTACATATCTCTGTATTTAAATACGCATGCCTATTCCAGTTTCTTTGGCTCTTCAGAGAATTTGCACATTACGAACGCGATTATTTCATGTATCGCATTGCTGAATGTGGTTGTCAGGAGGAGTGAAGTGTGGAAAGAATAAGTTGTTCTTTTAACGATCGTCTTGTGAGTCAGGGGCTCCGAAATCGCTTGTTTCAGTCTATCTCTAGACGCGAACATTTGGCTACGACGTATCTGCAAAAACCTTGTAATATTTTAGTTCTAATTTTCTTGAGAGTCAATGATACGGTGCCCTGTGTTACTGCGTATCTCCCGAAGGATGCATTTAATTTTTATCGTTTGTAGCTATGGAATTACGACTCCAACTTAAAAAAATACGAAATACGTACTTTTCTCTGTAACACTGGAAGCAACCTTACAAGAGCACTTCAAAGACATAACATGTGTGGAACTTGATCAAGTTGTGACAAGATAGCAGCGCCGCAAAATACTCTCTCGCCGGTTCGTTTGTTTATTATTTATTATGCCTGTCGTGTAAAATACTGAGGAAATTTAACATCCAATATTATCTGTCCCCAGCAAGCAATAATGTTCAAGGTCAACATTTTGAGTCATAATAGTGAACACACGAACCATACCTGAGTTATGTGTTTGCTTAAATATAGCGCAACAGGACAGACGTTTGTGGGACTGCTTCCACTGACCGCGTGGCAATGGTTCCCAGCGCCGTTATCTTGTTACTATTTGATCCAATTACCCACAGGTTATGTTACTGAAGTGTTTTTTTAACATTCTTTCCAATGCTACCGAAAAATTTATGTAGTTACACTCAAGAAAAGGTCGGTGCTATAATTCAACAGCTATAAACGTTAAAAATTACTCGCGTAAGTTAGAAAACTTGTCAAGTTGTCTGTTATAACTTATCAGAAATCTCACCTCGATATATTGACTCCTTCTGGATGTATTTTGGGTGGTCTGCGTAACCGTGTTTAACCGTCTAAGGAAGTCCAGCGATCTAAAAGGAAAGTATGCTGATAAATAAAGTGGATTTTACTGCGGATGTCAGGTCCATAATTGAGTCTTGAAGACTACAACGGAATATTTTAAAGCTGCCCTCTGTCATGAGTAAGTAGGAGTAGTGTTTATTTGATTACCTTCGAACTGTGTTAGAGGTGTGGCACTACGTTGTCGATTGTTGTGATAGGTTTCAGAGTGTCAGATCTTTGTATTGCTATGAATGAGTATCGAATGAATGAAAGAGAAAATGTGGGTCTTAGTGCTGTCGTACAACGGTCTCGTGTCATTAGTCACCAGGAGGAGAAGGAGGGGGGGCTGAGATTAATGTAAACGTTTTCATGCAACGAACGGATCATCATCAATACTATCACATATCGTCACTGCATTAGATGGTGCGATTTGGGTTTGGATTTGACTCAGGGCACTGGTACACAGTGCAGATAAACTCCGCCGTAAGCCGCTGGGAGCTAACCGAAGACAGTCTCATCTTCAGTCTGTGGCGCCATTTGTGGTCACATAAGAACGAACCAGTGGTCGACACATCAGTCTCACAGTCGTTAATGTCAACTCTTTTCCTAGCAGAGACGCTAATTGTTTCTTAAGTAGCTCCTAGCTGATCACCGAGCGAGGTGGCGCAGTGGTTAGCACACTGGACTAGCATTCTGGAGGACGACGGTTCAATCCCGCGTCCGGCCATCCTGATTTAGGTTTTCCGTGATTTCCCTAAATCACTCCAGGCAAATGCCGGGATGGTTCCTTTGAAAGGGCACGGCCGACTTCCTTCTCCGTCCTTCCCTAATCCGATGAGACCGATGACCTCGCTCTTTGGTCTCTTCCCCCCAAACCAACCAACCAACCATCCTAGCTGATCCGCCCAAATATTGGCGAGGAGAATTTCTTTATGCACACCAATTACAATTGTTTCGATCATCAAAACGCTAAGAGTTCGTTAGAGATTCGGCTACGGAGGTGTGTCAGCATATTCAGAAGCTGATGTTTAGGTGCCTTCTAATCGGTTTCGAGCACCACAAAAGCTGTCTCAGTCCTGCTTATGGGTCGAAGTAAAGTCAGTCAGCTCAAGTGTGTGACTGCCCTTATCACGTACATTCACTTGGAACGCCAAGTTACACGCAGCAGTTAGTAGGGCAAATGAGAATATTTGTTTCAAGGTTCAGTTGCATAAAATAAAGTTGTATGGCGTTGTTGGCTGGGAGAAACCGAAGGAGAAGCTTAGTCACATCTTTCTTTGCTGCCAGCGACTTCTTTACTTCAAGGAGAGTAAACGTTCTGTCATAATTGTATCTGTTTAGTGTAGATGACTGTGATGAATGCGCGTGGAAACTGAGTGTCATGTTTGTGTTGATGATGATGACGATTATGGTGGTCATGATCATGATGATCGAGAGAGAGAGATGCGCAGTATTCGAATAGCAACAAGGAGAAGACCGCTCAGCTTAACCTCCCCGTCTGGCTGACAGAATACAAAGAGTGCCACTCGCCCTCACTGCACGAGTAGCTGCGGGAATGCTTCGAATTTAACTTAGAACACTAATGTAAATACACTACTGGACATTAAAATTGCTACACCAAGAGGAAATGCAGATGATAAACGGGTATTTATTGGACAAGTAAATTATACTAGAACAGACATTTTCACGCAATTTGGGTTCATAGATTCTGAGAAATCCGTAGCCAGAACAACCGACTTTGGCCGTAATAACGGCCTTGATACGCCTATGCATTGAGTCAAACAGAGCTTGGGTGGCGTGTACAGGTACAGCTGCCCATACAGCTTCAACACGATACCACAGTTCATCAAGAGTAGTGACTGGCGTATTGTGACGAGACAGTTGCTCGGCCACCATTGACCAGACGTTTTCAATTGGTGAGAGATCTGGAGAAGGTGCTGGCCAGGGGAGCAGTCGAGGATTTTCTGTATTCAAAAAGGCCCGTACAGGACCTGCAACATGCGGTCGTGCATTATCCTGCTGAAATGTAGGGTTTCGCAGGGATCGAATGAAGGGTAGAGCCACGGGTCGTAACAAATCTGAAACGTAACGTCCACTATTCAAAGTGCCGTCAATGAGAACAAGAGGTGACCGAGACGTGTAACCAATGGCACCCTATACCATCACGCCGGGTGATACACCAGTATGGCGATGACGAATACACGCTTCCAATGTGAGTTCTCCGTGATGTCGCCAAACACGGATGCGACCATCATGATACTGTAAAGAGAAACTGGATTCATCCGAAAAAATGACGTTTTGCCATTCGTGCACCCAGATTCTCGTTGAGTACAACATCGCAGGCTCTCCTGTCTGTGATACAGCGTCAAGGGTAACCGCAGGCATGGTCTCCGAGCTGATAGTCCATGCTGCTGCAAACGTCGTCGAACTGTTCGTGCAGATGGTTGTTGTCTTGCAAACGTCCCCATCTGTTGACTCACGGATCGAGACGTGGCTGCACGATCCGTTACAGCCATGCGGATAAGATGCCTGTCATCTCTACTGCTAGTGATACGAGGCCGTTGGGATCCAGCACGGCGTTCCGTATTACCCTCCTCAACCCACCGATTCCATATTCTGCTAACAGTCATTGGATCTCGACCAACGCGAGCAGCAATGTCGCGATACGATAAACCGCAATCGCGATAGGCTACAATCCGTTTATCAAAGTCGGAAACCTGATGGTACGCATTTCTCCTCCTTACACGAGGCATCACAACAACGTTTCACCAGGCAAAGCCGGTCAACTGCTGTTTGTGTATGAGAAATCGGTTGGAAACTTTCCTCATGTCAGCACGTTGTAGGTGTCGCCACCGGCGCCAACCTTGTGTGAATACTCTGAAAAGCTAATCATTTGCATATCACTGCATATTCTTCCTGTGGGTTAAATTTCGCGTCTGTAGCACGTCATCTTCGTGGTGTAGCAATTTTAATGGCCAGTACTGTAATTATATTGATGAGGAAGAGTACGCCATACATTTAAACGCCTTGCTGGGGAAATGTTGGTGATAATTCCTCTCTTATCAAGAATCGAAAGCCTTGCCACTGAATACTGGTATTCAGTTGCATGATCATACCAAGCGAGATTCCGCGGTGGTAAGACGATGGACTAGTACTTGGGAGGGCCGTAGTGAGACAATGGACTTGTATTTAGGCAAACGGTGGTAAGACAATTTGGGGGTGACAGTGATTCAAATCTCTGCCTGGCGCCCGAGATTTCGGTTTTCAGTGCTGAATGCTGAGATGTTTACTTTGAAAGGGCAGAGCCGTTTTCCTTCTCCATCCTCACCCAATTCGAGGTTGTGCCCCGCCTCTGATGACGTCGTCGGCGATGGGACGTGAGACTCCTATCTTTCTCCCTTGTTTGCGCGGTCGCCGCGGTCGGCGCGAAGCCGTCTGTCGCCAACCGATACGTCCCTCGGGACGGACCGGAGACTCGCTGCGACTGCAGCTGCGCCAAGGAATTTTATTACGGGTAAGATGAAACGACAAACACGGGAGGCCAATTTATAGGAACGGCAAATCACGAAAAAAAGTGAAGACATATCTTACTGTTGGAAGACCCTGTCTTGGTTTTCAGAGGTGTCTAGAGCAGCTGGCGCCATTTGATCTAATATATTTAGTTTTTGCTTTTGTGCGTGAGCGTATATTTGTATGTGTTTTGACAAAACTTACGAAATACACAATAAATAACACAAATCTAAATGCTGTAAATGCAATTAAATACTTCGGGATTACAATTACAAATAACTTAAACTGGAACGATCACATGAAGAAAGCAAAGCAAAGAGTGTGATGTATTGGCAGATCACTTGGAAAATGCAACAGGTCTACTAAAGAGACTGATTAAATCACGCTTGTCCGCGTTCTGCTGGAATTGCTGTGCTGTGTGGGATCTGCCTCAGATGGGACTGACAGGAGAAATCGAAAGAGTTCTATGAAGGGCAGCTCGTTTTGTGCCATCGCCAAATAGGGGAGACAGTGCCACGGACATGACTTGTGAACTGGGATGGCAATCATTAAAACAAAGGTGTTTTTCGTTGCGGCAGGATCTTCTCGTGAAATTTCAGTCATCAATATTCTTCTCCGATTGCGAAAATATTGTGTTGGCGTCCACCTACATAGGGAGAAATGATTATCATGATAAAATAAGAGAAATCAGAAATTCCACGGATAGATTTAAGTGCTCGTTTCTCCCGCGTGCCGTTCGAAAGTGGAACGGTAGAGAAATAGCTTGAAGGTGGTTCGATGAAGCCCTGTCAAGTACTTAATTGTGAATTGCACAGTAGTCATCTAGATGTAGGTGTAGATGTACAACTGCAGCAGCTGACAACAGGGGCCGACCGCGGTGGCCGAGCGGTTCTAAGCGCTTCAGTCCGGAACCGCGTGACTGCCCAAGGCCGCAGGTTCGAATCCTGCCGCGGGCATGGATGTGTGTGATGTCCTTAGGTTAGTTAGGTTTAAGTAGTTCTAAGTTCTAGGGGCTGATGACCTCAGATGTTAAGTCCCATAGTGCTCAGAGCCATTTGACAACAGGGAAGAATGTACGAGGGTCACTCCAAAAGAAATGCACACTATTTTTTTAAAAATCCATCTTTTTTTCTACATGTCTGAAAGTTTTACGGTGTGTAGATACATCCTTTAGGAACAATATTTTCATTTCTCCACGTAATTTCCATCCCTCTCAACTGCCTTACACCATCTTGGAACCAGCGCCTGTATACCCACACGGTAAAATTCTGGACCAACCTGTTGGAGCCACTGTTTGGCAGCGTGCACAAGGGAGTCATCATCTTCAAATCTTGTTCCACGAAGAGAGTCTTTCAGTTTCCCAAAGAGATGATAGTCACATGGAGCCAGGTCAGAACTGTAAGGCGGGTGTTTCAGTGTTGTCCAACCGAGTTTTGTGATCGCTTCCATGGTTTATTGACTGACATGTGGCCGTGAATTGTCGTGCAACAGCAAAACATCCTGCTTTTGACGATGTGGTCGAACACGACTCAGTCACATATGCATCAGAATTTATGATGGTTCCACTTGGCATGATGTCCACAAGCAAGAGTCCTTCGGAATCGAAAAACACCGTAGCCATAACTTTTCCAGCAGAAGGTGTGGTTTTGATTTTTTTTTTTCTTGGGTGAATTTGCATGATGCCACTCTATTGATTTCCTCTTCGTCTCTGGCGAAAAATGATGGAGCCATGTTTCATCACCTGTCACAATTCTTCCAAGAAATTCATCACCACCACTCTCGTACTGTTCCTAAAGTTCGCTGCATACCGTTTTTCTTGTTTCTTTGTGAGCCAGTGTCAACATCCTGGGAACCCACCTGGCACAAACCCTATTTAACGCCAACGCTTTCAGTATTCTGCAAAAACTTCCTTCTCTATCCCAACGTAGCGTGACAATTCGTTCACTATGATGCGTCTGTCAGCAGTCGCCAATTCGTTAACTGTCTGCACATTGTCTGGAGTGTGTGCAGTACGAGGCCTGCCGCTGCGAGGACAATCCTCAATATTGCCGTGCCCGCTTTCATCACGTAACCTGCTTGCCCACCGACTAACTGTACTGCAATCGACAGCAGCATCTCCGTACACCTTTTCCAACCTCTTGTGGATGTTTCCCACTGTCTCGTTTTCACAGCACAGGAATTCTATGACAGCACGGTGCTTCTGACGAACGTCAAGTGTAGCAGCGCTCTTGAAGACATGTTTTGACGGCGCCACTCACGGGAACAGGTTGAACTAAGTTTGAAAACAAGCGGGAACGATGTATCTACACACTATAAGACTTTCACACATGCACAATGAAAACTGTATTTTTACAAAAATAGTGTGCATTTCTTTTGGAGTGACCCTCGTAGTTACCTGCGAAATTAAAGAAATTTTGTCAGAAACTAATGAATTATTAATTAATTCGATAGCAAAATTATTTTCTACGGTGTAAAAGGGGTAAGATCTTGAAACTTTCTGGCGGATGAAAACTATGTGCCGGAGAGAGATTTGAACCCGGAGCCTTGCCTTTTGTGGAAAATGCTGTTACTGCCTGAAGTCTCTTTTTTGTTAAATAATCTTTAATGTGCTGAATACTATACACTGGGGTGACAAAAGTCATGGGATAGCGATAGGCACATAGACAGATGGCGGTAGTAAGCGTACACAAGATATAAAAGATCAGTGCGTTGACAGAATTGTCATTTGTACTTAGGTGATTCATGTGATAACGTTTACGATCTGATTATGGCCGCACGACACGAATTCACAGACTCTAAACTCGGAATGTTAGCTGGCGGTAGACGCATTGGTGGTGGCGGGGAAATATCCACTGTTGTTGATACTCTGTTATTAAGCTTGTGAAAAGACACTTAAATTGTTTGTGCGTGCTTTACACCTACTCTCGCCGTTTACAAGAGTTAGAAGACCATTTTTACGGTCAGCCAGAAAGCGGTGGAGAACATACTGATCATAATTTCCAGCCTGCAAGTCCATATTACTCTTTGAACGCACTGAAGCAAAATGTTCCTACTTGCTATTTACTCAGCAGGATCTGAAACTATGACTATAAATAAAAGTTTTCAGTTGTAACTGATTGATTTATTCTTTAAAAGCCCAAACACACAAAATGTAATAATATCTCTTATAATAATAATATTAACAATAATAATAATAGTGTCCCAATCAGAAACAGCACTATTAACAGTTCAGAGGTGACCTCTACGGGAAGTTCCAAGTAAAATGGTTTATCACCCTGACTTCTAATCACCAAAGTTAATTGCTCGCCTTGAAAATGAAGCTTGCCACGCAGTTTTGTCAACATTACGGGCGGCACACAAACAGTTACTTCCGTGAAATCTGAGCGGTCCAGGACTGTGTACAGTACTCGCGAGTTCACTTCGTACGATTTTGGTAGTTGGCCGGCTCTGACGTCATCCGAGGCACAGCCCACACAGGCGTTTGACTGACGCGAACAGATTGATATCTCGATGCGAAGTGTCTCTCTCCTGGCCCTCTGGCTGTATTTATTTATGGGCGCAGTCGACCGGCAAACGGAACATCTGATACCAACTGCCCCAGGCACAGGTAGCGGTATCTAAATATCCCCTTTCTCGGACCCATGTTGATTAAAATCTCTCTAGTTTAACAATTTACAATCTTCTGAATATCTACGAGGGTCGGAACTTAAATAGTGGCAACTATTTATTCACAAACGATACAAAATAGTTACGTGTTTGCATCTGTTACTGTCCTTCAAAGCAGTCACCAGCGTTGTGTTGAACCCGTTGCCAGCGCAGTGGAAGGCGTAGTATACCGTTCGCAGAGCCTGTTCTGTTGATGGTGCGAATGGAGCGGTCTACTGCCTGTCGAATCTCTGGAACAGTGCTGAAGCGAATGCCACGAACTGGTTCCTTCATCTTCGGAATCAATTCAGAGTCAGAAGGACTGAAGTCCGTGGAATATCGTGGATGGTACAGTACTTCCCAGTCCCATCGACCGAACAGAGCAGCCACAGCTTGCGCTCTATGCACCCGCGCATTGTCGTGCAAAATGATGGGTGGGTTGCGCAGAAAGTGTCGCCGCTTCTTTCGCAAAGCTGGTGGCAGGGGATGCTCCAAAAACGAATAGTAATACTGTGCACTGACTGTCTGCAGTGGAGGAACGTAATGCGTTAGGATAACACCATCACAGTCATACACGAGAATCATCTTAACTTTAGACCGCTCCATTCGCACTACCAACAGAACAGGCTCTGCTAACGGTATACTACGCCTTCCACATCGCTGGCAACGGGTTCTGCACAACGCTGGTGACTACTTTGAAGGACAGAAACAGGTGCAAACTTGTAACTCTTTTGTATCGGTTGTGAATAAATATTTGCCACAATTTAAGTTCCAACCCTCGTATAGAAATAGAGTTTAATTTGCTTTACTTACTAAAAGAGTTTTAGCTCGACTGCATTTAAACTTTGCTGGCTCGAATTTTTAGAACGAAAGCGACAGTAGAACATGACCTATGAACTGCCTCTTTAAGATTCCTTGCAATTACTATTATTTACAATACAGTCTTGAAACTTGGTAGAGCCGTATTGTTGGGTAAATATAATCGAGTGCTTTAATTAGAACTTTCCATTAGAAATACAAATGACACTTAATCTACCATGGATAAGGAAGTTTTCGTTCCAAATTTGATTTTTAGTAAATAAATTGAAAACTAAATTACTATTAGTGTCACATAGCTAATGTTTTTATTTGCAACTGACGGTAATACGAATTTTCATCTTTCTGAGCCTAATATTTAGCGCCTTCTATTTCTCATAAAAACGCCAGTTTTGACCGAAATATTGCTCACATCAAGTTGAGACTTGTAAGTTTTTATTGTGATATACATTTGAATACTCTGAACATTTTTTACCTTTGTAGTGTTATTATTCTGTGCCACTTATGTTTTCGTAGCGTCGTGTATTTTGTCTGACATTCATTTGATCATTCTGAGACCTTAAAATGTTAACACTAATATACTGAAGCATGAACTGAAGAAGTCTGGAAAAGTTATTTTAATTTTTAATTTCACTCTTAGATTATGGTATGTTAAGCACAGGCACTCTATGATGACATGGCGATGGTGGTGGTGGCGAACTGGGATAAGCCCTGGCACACTCGATCATCTCAGATACCTTTTACAATGACACAGCGCTTGTTTCGCTTCAGCATGGGACATTCCATTTGGAAGTAGTTAGGGAATTCAATATTCAGAGATCCACAATATCAAGAGTGTACCGAGCATACAAAACTTCAGACATTAACTCTCACCACGGACAACGCGATGGCCGACGCTTTCACTTAACGACCGAGAAAAGCGGCGTTTGGGTAGAGTTGTCAGTGCTAACAGGTAAGCAAAACTGCGTGAAATAACCGCAGAAATCGATGGTGGGATGTACAACTAACGTATCCGCTAGGACAGTGCCGCGAAATTTGTCGTTAATGGGCTATGACAGCAGACTACTGACGTGTGTGCCTTTGTTAACAGCACGACATCGCCTGCAGCGATTGTCATGGGCCTGACCCTTGACCTGTGTGACCTGGTGAGGTCAGTCCCGATTTCATTAGGTAAGAGCTGGTGGTAGGGTTCGAGTGTGGCAAAGATCCCACGAAGCCATGGACCCCCGTTGTTGTCAAGGTCCTGTCCAAGCTTGTAGTGGTTCCACAATTGTATGGGCTGTCTTTGGTCCAACTGAACTGATCATGAACTGAATATGATTATCTTCGATTACATGGAGACCATTTGCAGCCATTCGTGGACTTCACGTCCCCAACCAACGACGGAACTTTTGTGTGTTCCCAAACAACGACAGACTTTTGATGGATGACAATGCGCCATGTCACCGGGCCATAGCTATTTGCGATTGGTTTGAAGAATATTTTGGCCAATTCGAGTGAATTATTTGGTTACCCAGATGGCCCGACATGAAACCAGCCGAAGATTTATGGGACATAATCGAGAGGTCAGTACGTGCACAATATTCTGCACCAGCAACACTTATGGACGGCTATAGATGCAGCATGGCTCAATATTTCTCGTAGCGGACTTCCAGCGAGTTGTGGAGTCCACGCCACGCAGAGTTGATGCACTACGCCGGGCAAAAGAAGTCCGACACGATATTAGAAGGTATCCCATGCCTTTTGTCACTTCAGTGTAAGCTGTACACATGTTGACACAAATCTCAATCTTTATCCACACATTTCTTATGTTATTTGCATCAAGCGAAGAGTTACAAATAGCAGTGCACATTTTGTACAACATTTTCAAGCAATATAAAGTGATTTGAACTTCTCCTTTTAGAGACCTTCTGTGCTATGCTGATGTACTGTTTCAACCAGTTCTGGATGTAAATTAGAGAGCTCAGACAGCGGAACTACTGCTATCCTAAGGTAAAAACAGCATGTGCACTACCAAAAATTGAAGATGTACTATTTATGCTGATGACGCGAGTGACCTGTTGAATTTCGATGCAGATTAAAACATTTTGTCCAAATTTTTGTTAGCTTAACATTTTACCCACTAAAATTATGGAAAGAAGTAGACACATTTTCTTCGCCTACATAAAAAGAAAAAAAAAACCACCAATATTACTCAAAATAATGTTTTTGTTTCTATTGTTTCTTGTATGTAGCCTCAAAACAGTATACAATTTAAGTATTTTTCCCTTACCATTCTACGAATGAATTTTTCCAACTGTCTTTTTCCATCAGTTGAGATATTATTGGTTTCCATGCACGACCCACAGCACGTCGTAACATCTTCACTCCTGATAGTGACGATGAGAAGTGAAGCTAAGAAGGAGGGTCGTGAGAATGTCTGGATGCATCAGTCTGTACGAGACTTGCATGTGGAAAGCAAGAGTCTGTGCTATAGTCCCGGTCCTGTGCGCAGTTTTACTTATCCAGGAAGCATCAAAACAGTTCACACTCCACTGCAGACTGAAAATTTGATTCCGGAAGTCAGATCTTGTGAAATCTAAATAAGCACGAACTACATTAACAGGTGAAAAGTCGAAACAGTCAAAAGTTCAGTGCAAGTCGGTATTGATTAATTTGCTGTTTAGGGGGAGACAGTGATTTCACTGTGCTTTCAAGAGACACGGATTATACGACTCCTGTTGTCCCACCAGTAGCGGCGCTACCGCCTTCATTAGTCTTCTCTTCATTGTAGCGCACGAACCCTCACACCTGTCTCTGAAGGTGCCTTTAAATAACGCGATGTGCGCTGGGAGGGGAATATTCCTGCCAGCTGGAAAACTGTCATTTTTAAAAATGAAGACAGGACAGAATACAAATTAAGCAGGAATAAGCCTTCTTAATGAAGCGTACAACATACACTATCTAATCAAAAGTATCTGGACACCTTAAAGCGATCGACAATTGACCACTACATGCCACGAGAGGCAGATCCGCCACTATAAATGTAACTGTGGACTGTTATTTTCAGCCAGTGTGAATCATGGGTGGCCCCATCCCTTGTTCACGCACTGGTAAATACCTCGGCGTCACACTGGGCTGGTGCCTGACATGGATGGCGCACATACGGGAGGTGAGGGGTAAGGCGTCGACCAGGATGCGCTTGGTAAACCCCACTACGACGCTATCCTCACACTGTGGCATCACATTGCACCTAGCACTCAATAGGCCACTGCTTGAGGACGCTGCTGTGGTGTGGAGAAACGCTGCATACACGTTGCTACAGCTCGGAGTGGCCGCGCGGTTATAGGATCCACGTCACTAATCGTGCGGCCCCTTCCGCCGGAGGTTCAAGTGCTCTCTCGGACATAGGTGTGTGTATTGTCCTTAGCGTTATGTTAGTTTGAGTAGTGTGTAAGTCTAGGGGCCGATAACCTCAGCAGTCTGGTCCCTTAGGAATTCACACACATTTGAACATATATATATATATACGTCGCTGAAGGTTCTGCAGACATTGCAGAACAAAGCATTTCTGGAATTCTGAGGTTTAAAGGAATATTCCTGCACTCCACAAGAATACTCTCCGCGGCAGTGGATTGGGCAACTAGCTTCACCGGTGGCCGTCCACGAGATGACAGGATCTGTGCTTAAGTAATCATACCACTCAACAAGAGATGAAGAAACTACCAAGTGGCATCGAGAGGAGAAAAATCACAAGGAGAGGCCACACAACACGAACCTTATGAAGCAGCAGGAACAGCAGCTACTGATTAACCTGCAGATAAACTAGGCAGGAAGCCTCGCGGAAGCCGCAAATGAGTGAGTCTGTTGCCAGGAGGGAAGCAGTAACAGCAGAACTGGTCTATTAGGAGGACTTACTGACTTAGATCTTGCACTTGTCATCGGATGTCACGCGAACAACAAATCCATCACGAACATTTCAGCTGTTATAAAATTTGCCAAGTCGACTGTTGGTGATCTGATTGTGAAGTGGAGATGCGAAGAGCAGGCAGACGTCATTGACGGACGGGGACCGTTGAGAATTGCAGATTTTGCGTTCAACAAAACTTTTATTTCGAAGTCTTTTAAAAATTTACTTCCTGACTGTTGAGTTCTTAGTTGAAGTGTCATTGTGAACCGTCGAAGGCTTGCAGAGATTAACAATGTTGCCGTCATTCACAAATCTTTGTGGACACACGGCACACGGGACCGCGGACCGCTCCCTGTAGAAACGCTGCTACCTTGAATGGCACAACAAGAACTGTAGCCAAGAGAAAATAACATGAAACTACGAGTAACATGTGCCATTTAGTGACAGCCGCTGCAGCTTCACTACCTTCCCACTACAAATTATGCTATCTCTAAAATATTTTATTGAAATATTGCTTCTTTTTATTATGTCACGTTTGTTTGCTTTTCGTTTTAATTTTTATCACTTGTTGTTCTCATCACGCAATGTGGCATATTGGAATGTAATAGGCAGTGTAATGTAAATGCTCTCTTGATCTGATCCATCCTTTGCTATGCGAATGTTGCATGGGTCTCTGCCCATCCATGTTCTGTAAGTCCCTCGAGATCCTGGAACGCCATGGACTTCGCCTCTCCTCACTCACATTGAACGCTCCCTAGCTATGTACACCATCTGCAGCCTCGAATCTGGCTATAATTTCCATTCTGCTTTCCAATCGTCATATGCTACCGTACCTTTACCAACACATCACACCAACCCTGCACCTACACACCCACCAGATACTCTTCCAAAAAGCTTCAACCAGCCCCCCTTGCCAGATCATGAACTCAGCCCCAATATTTACTCACCCTACCAGCTCTGTGTCAACCCCACCCGTTTTTCCTCATCAGGGCTGCCTCTCCCTCCCTTCCGCATATTTCCTTAGTCCCTTTTTCTCCCCATCTTCCTTTCTTTGCCTACCCTCTTTAACCATCAATTTTTAACCTCATAAACACCGCTCTCTACGCCACCCCCTCTTCTATCTCAACAGCTACTCCTGCTCATCGATATTGTGCAACAGTCATCCATCCTTATACCACCACATTCCTACACTGCCCGCCGGCTTAACGTTTTCCCTTCAAACAACAGACTCCCTATACTAGGGCAGGTCCTTCCAGTTTCATTACCAGGAAAGTACTTCTTTTAAATATCAGTGTTTCAGCATCTTGCTTGAAATGTTTCTAACTGTGCTCATATTGTATTTCGTTCTACCTTTTATTATTACTGTTTTTAACTACAAGTGTAAAAAGTGTTGCCTCTTGTATATACAAAACCTTCCATTCTATTTTCACGTATAAAAAGTTTTAAATTCATTATAAATATCTCACCTTTTTGTTTCTTGTTTACTTTCTCTCTTTGTTTTTGTTGTCATTTGACTGAAGAGCGAGTTGATTGTACCTGAACTCAATGGAACACTTTTGGGATGAGTTAGAACGTCGACTTCGCTAAAGATCCTAGCGTTCAACATCACTACATTTTCTTGTTCTGGCTATTGAGGCAGAATGGCCTGCCATTCCTCCACATACATTCAGTCACCTTATGTGTCATGAAACCTTCAGTAGTAGTACAAGACAGGTTTGAGAACAAATGGTCCATTGTTATCATATGCCAAGGTCACTGAACATCCTCCCATCCTCCTCCCCTCCCCTGGGCACGTGACGACGTCACGAAACCACAGTACAATTTCCAGAACAAAGGGTCCATTTTTCTAGAATGTCAAGGTCAATTAACCTCTCCCCCAGCCACGTGATAACTCCCTGGGCCAATAGGAATCAAATTCCCCAAGCTCTCCCTGCTATTCATTGTTGCAGTTCTGTGACTTCCATCATTCATTCGAGGTTTGTACTCTACAGTGAATGAATCATGTTTGTTTGGGGGTATCTCTTATAAGTCATAATAGTAAGTTAATATTGGGTTTATTATTAACAGTAAGATTCATCCCTTCTTCTAATTCATTTTAATCTCTAGAGCAATTCGTCATTTATACCTCTTAGTTAGAGTTTCAGAGTCTTTCTCTTTGTGAATATTACTTCACAATACAATCACTTTTTACTGCAGTAGAAAACTTATGTAGAAATAGAGAAACTCGGTTTACCATTTGTTATTTATATACTTTTATACAACACATGTGAAAAACGAGACTAATTGGTACGACTATGAGCAGGTAAAGAAAAAGAAACAGTCACACAGATGTCTATATTATGTGCAATATATATACACCATGGACCTTGCCGTTGGTTGGGAGGCTTGCGTGCCTCAGCGATACAGATAGCCGTACCGTAGGTGCAACCACAACGGAGGGGTATCTGTTGAGAGGCCAGACAAATGCGTGGTTCCTGACAAGGGACAGCAGCCTTTTCAGTAGTTGCAGGGGCAACAGTCTGGATGATTGACTGATCTGGCCTTGTAACACTAACCAAAACGGCCTTGCTGTGCTGGTACTGCGAACGGTTGAAAGCAAGGAGAAACTACAGCCATAATTTTTCCCGAGGGCATGCAGCTTTACTGTATGGTTAATGATGATGGCGTCCTCTTGGGTAAAATATTCCGGAGGTAAAATAGTCCCCCATTCGGATCTCCGGGCGGGGACTACTCAAGAGGACGTCGTTATCAGGAGAAAGAAAACTGGCGTTCTACGGATCGGAGCGTGGAATGTCAGATCCCTTAATCGGGTAGGTAGGTTAGAAAATTTAAAAAGGGAAATGGATAAGTTAAAGTTAGATATAGAGGGAATTAGTGAAGTTCGGTGGCAGGAGGAACAAGACATTTGGTCAGGCGAATACAGGGTTATAAATACAAAGTCAAATAGGGGTAATGCAAGAGTAGGCTTAATAATGAATAAAAAAAATAGGAATGCGAGTAAGCTACTACAAACAGCATAGTGAACGCATTATTGTGGCCAAGATAGACACGAAGCCCATGCCTACTACAGTAGTACAAGTTTATATACCAACTAGCTCTGCAGATGACGAAGAAATTGAAGAAATGTATGATGAAATCAAAGAAATTATTCAGATAGTGAAGGGAGAAGAAAATTTAATAGTCATGGGTGACTGGAATTCGGTAGTAGGAAAACGGAGGGAAGGAAACGTAGTATATGAATATGGATTTGGTGTAAGAAATGAAAGAGGAAGCCGCCTGGTAGAATTTTGCACAGAGCACAACTTAATCATAGCTAACACTTGGTCCAAGAATCATAAAAGAAGGTTGTATACATGGAAAAAGCCGGGAGATACTGATAGATTTCAGATAGATTATATAATGGTAAGATAGAGATTTAGGAACCCGGTTTTAAATTGTAAGACATTTCCAGGGGCAGATGTGGACTCTGAGCACAATCTATTGGTTATGAGCTGTAGATCAAAACTGAACAAACTGCAAAAAGGTGGGAATTTAAGGAGATGGAACCTGGATAAACTGACTAAACCAGAGGTTGTACAGAGTTTCAGGGAGAGCGTAAGGGAACAAATGGCAGGGATGGGAGAAAGAAATACAGTAGAAGAAGAATGGGTAGCTTTGAGGGATAAAGTAGTGAAGGCAGCAGAGGATCAAGTAGGTAAAAAGACGAGGGCTAGTAGAAATCCTTGGGTAACAGAAGAAATATTGAATTTAATTGATGAAAGGAGAAAATATAAAAATGCAGTAAATGAAGCAGGCAAAAAGGAATACAAACGTCTAAAAAATGAGATCGACAGGAAGTGCAAAATGGCTAAGCAGGGATGGCTTGAGGATAAATGTAAGGATGTAGGGGCTTATCTCACTAGGGGTAAGATAGATACTGCCTATAGGAAAATTAAAGAGACCTTTGGAGAAAAGAGAACCACTTGTATGAATATCAAGAGCTCAGATGGAAACCCAGTTCTAAGCAAAGAAGGGAAAGCAGAAATGTGGAAGGAGTGTATAGAGGGTCTATACAAGGGCAATGTACTTGAGAACAATATTATGGAAATGGAAGAGGATGTAGATGAAGATGAAATGGGAGATATGATACTGCGTGAAGAGTTCGACAGAGCACTAACAGACCTGAGTCGAAACAAGGCCCCGGGAGTAGACAACATTCCATTAGAACTACTGACGGCCTTAAGAGAGCCAGTCCTGACAAAACTCTACCATCTGGTGAGAAAGATGTATGAGACGGGCGAAATACCCTCAGACTTCAAGGTAGAATATAATAATCCCAATCCCAAAGAAAGCAGGCGTTGACAGGTGTGACAATTACCGAACAATCAGATTAATAAGTCACGGCTGCAAAATACGAACGCGAATTCTTTACAGACGAATGGAAAAACTATTAGAAGCCAATCTTGGGGAAGATCAGTTTGGATTCCGTAGAAATATGGGAACACGTGAGGCAATACTGACCCTACGACTTATTTTAGAAGCTAGATTAAGGAAAGGCAAACCTACGTTTCTAGCATTTGTAGACTTAGAGAAAGCTTTTGACATTGTTGACTGGAATACTCTCTTTCAAATTCTGAATGTGGCAGGGGTAAAATATAGGGAGCGAAAAGCTATTTATAATTTGTATAGAAACCAAATGGCAGTTATAAGAGTTGAGGGGTATGAAAGGGAAGCAGTGGTTGGGAAGGGAGTGAGACAGGGTTGTAGCCTTTCTCCGATGTTATTCAATCTGTATATTGAGCGAGCAGTGAAGGAAACAAAAGAAAAATTCGGAGTAGGTATTAAAATCCAAGGAGAAGAAATAAAAACTTTGAGGTTCGCTGATGACATTGTAATTCTGTCAGAGACAGCAAAGGATTTGGAAGAGCAGTTGAACGGAATGGATAGTGTCTTGAAGGAAGGATATAAGATGAACATCAACAAAAGCAAAACGAGGATAATGGAATGTGGTCGAATTAAGTCGGGTGATGTTGAGGGTATTAGATTAGGAAATGAGACACTTAAAGTAGGAAAGGAGTTTTGCTATTTGGGGAGCAAACTAACTGACGATGGTCGATGTAGAGAGGATATAAAATGTAGACTGGCAATGGCAAGGAAAGCGTTTCTGAAGAAGAGAAATTTGTTAACATCGAGTATAGATTCAAGTGTCAGGAAGTCGTTTCTGAAAGTATTTGTATGGAGTGTAGCCATGTATGAAAGTGAAAGTGGACGATAAATAGTTTAGACAAGAAGAGAATAGAAGCATTCGAAATGTGGTGCTACAGAAGAATGCTGAAGATTAGACGGGTAGATCACATAACTAATGAGGGGGTGTTGAATAGGATTGGGGAGAAGAGAAGTTTGTGGCACAACTTGACTAGAAGAAGGGATTGGTTGGTAGAACATGTTCTGAGGCATCAAGGGATCACCAATTTAGTATTGGAGGACAACGTGGAGGGTAAAAATCGTAGAGGGAGACCAAGAGATGAATACACCAAGCAGATTCAGAAGAACGTAGGTTGCAGTAGGTACTGGGAGATGAAGAAGCTTGCACAGGATAGAGTAGCATGGAGAGCTACATCAAACCAGTCTCAGGACTGAAGACCACAACAACAACAACAACATATACACCTATGACAAAAAATCCATGCTACTATTCCATAAAGTATAAATACATCCACTCTATCACTATCTTACAAGCGAGTAGTGTGAGAATGGGAGGGTACCAATCCCATCTTCACGGATAAACCGTTCGTCATCCTGATGTGACAGCTGAATTACAGCTGCAGTGCAGTATGTGCCTCATGCCTCATTCCTCATGATCGAAAAACTACATGGCACACCAAGTGCAGAAGTCGAGAAGGAACACCACCAATGCCCTCGCGTAGACACTCCTTGTAATCTTCAATTGTTAGAGCCTTTGAGGCAGCTCGATGTACATCGTTAGCCTGTCTTTGGATGGCGCCTGTGTCAGTATGATATGCGTACATTTTAGGTCTGAGACCCACAAACTCCACAATCTCCGATCCAGTCACTTCCTGTTTCATTAGGCATATAACACTCTATAAGAGCTATGAGCTGCAGATGCAGATATGCCGAATGTTTCAGAATAGTGCCTTATTACTTAATATGTTATGCAGCCGTGCACTTAACTGATGAAAGTGTTTGCATCCATCTAAAGTAAATTTGGATCAGTGAAGCATGGTTTCGCAAACTCATAATGGAAGTGATACATGTGGAATTTGGAAAGGTCTAATATACACTTACTGACAGGTAGGTTTCGTGAACTCTACTGAAGCTTTAGCCATCTCCAGAGCAACTAATCCTTCATGGAAGATAACGGCTCGCTTAGAATTTGGCCTGACGATGTAATCTCTTGCGCCATAGTGTCCACCCCAATGGTGAACTAAACGAATTTCGTAACACCTTCTCAAACCTTCCATTGTTTTACCAAAAACTGAGTTGATAATTAATTTAAAAAAATACTTTTCAAAATCATGCATCACGAGAGCCCTCTTTTCGGTATTCAAATCGATGTACTCCTTCAACCAGCATGGCTGTTTGAACATTATGTGGTGGTAAAAAGTTCCATTCTCAAACTAAGGCGTTCCTCGAAGTTTTTGCTGTGTATGATGTATCTCTGTTTGTTCCTCATTGTTGTCATCAGCATAGGGATGGAACCATTGTGTAGGACTAGTCGTTCTGGACGCAGCCACAAGTCTCTGTGTCTGCCATTCAACTGGGCAGAATATACCATATCTGACTTCATGACATATCCATTACTAGAATCTGCAACCGCATCTTAGAACTTATCCAACCTGGCGATTTCCTCTTCAGACACCCATCAAAATCCTCTAATGGTCAGAAATTGTTGCATGGTGTGGCCAGAGTTGGCGTGGCAGTGCTGGGGCCTCTCAGCGGGCTGCGGCTCGTCGGTGGCCGCATGCTGCCAAACGTTAGCCGGGGTCCATCGGCTGTGTTGCTGGGAATTCCATGGTGACGCTATGTCGATGAGGGAGTCATGCCGGTAGTGCAAAAGAGGACAGACTTTGTGAAACCTTCATGGCAGACATTACACAGTACACATAGAAATTAAAAGTAGACAGATGAACCATGATACCTCAAAAAGAAACATGTACATTACCATCATTTGCATGACGATTCTGATGGTGTAATCAGATTTTAAATATCTTTATTAGTTTAAAGTTTAGTATCTGACGATAAATAATACAAGTAACACCCAGCAACGAATTTCCAAAAACTAAATAGTTCATCCGATTTTGTCGATCGACATGTCTTTAGAAAGCTATTAGTGTAAACCTAAATTGGTATAAATTACAGGCATGTAACGTGAATAGTACATGAGCTATTGGAGGTCAAAGTGGCTGATTACTATTAATCGCGTCAGGCCATAAGTACTCCACAGTTACACGAGAAAACGGTAGCAGCATGCTTATAAATACATTTATTCATATATGTCTTTGTTTATAGCCGATATATACTATTAATGAAGAAATTGGTCAATTATTTACTGTGTTTTAGAAAGCACAGGGCCATTAGGCAACTGGCTTACTTCCGTTCTATTTCTTTGATATATGTTTATTTAATTTGTTTATGTATTTAATAATGTGTGTTAGAGCGTGTTTAAGGTCCAGCCGTAGGAATATTTATTTAATTTCAAATTATTTAAATGTAAATCCAATATTTTGAATGTGTTTCATTCTGTTTGTGAATGTGCGTTGGCTTGGAGACAGGGCGGGAGCGCTCTAGCCAATCACAGCGATCGTTCCAAAAAGGACACGTGGAGGGACTGTATGGAAGTGGGGGAGGAGCATCGTTTTGAGAGAGGACAGGGGGTTCTGGACAGGATGAGAGAGGACACGAGAGAGTCCTGGAAAGTATGGCGCGACGGGCAGCCGCGGGAAGGGCTTGGAGAGTATAGCAGTTTGCGCGTGGTCGCGGGAGACAGAAATATGTCTATATTACGTTCAAAATTCGCAACTGCCGAGTGATAGGAACCTTCGACCAATCGATTCTTGTGTATATTCATATTGTATACTGTAGACTCAGCAGTATTTGGCATGTAATGCAGCAACTACGTATTCCAGCCCCTAGACAACGAAACCAGCCAAAACTTTTAATGTTTCAACTCTGAATCTGAGGGTACGTAGTTGAGGGCCACCACACAACTCATCATGTTTTATTTGAAAGCCTGCATTGCTCATCACAGTTTATTTGCCCTGGCATACCAATGTACACACTGGCAAAGTCGCCCACGAATCCAGCATGTAAGGAGGAGCAGCCTGTCAACATCGGTCAACAATTCGATATCGACAGGTGTCCTTTTTAACAACACGTCCCACGAAAGCCCTGGTGTGGTGTAATAAAAGGCAGAATCCAGCATGTATGTGTCAGTGCACACACTATGGTTTTTTTTCGAAAATACCAGCGAACAGGTGCACGTTGGTTTCCATGTATAGTCCGGCATATTCTTCTAGAGATGGGATGCTGAACTCCTATGAAACATTCACCGCGTGACGATTAGGGTGTCCCGTATTTTCCGACATTAATATTTTTGAGCCCTCACCCTCCAGTATAGTTTGGATCGCTCTAAAACACGTGAGTACAAAATTTTGTTGCGATCGACCGACTGTAACCCGTGCCGACTTGAGCCCGAACTCGCTTGAGTTCACATTGTTCGCAGATGTTGCGCTGACGTCCACTCAGCATATAATTACGAGCGCGTGCAGTGTAGTCAGTTGTTTATTTGTTACCGTATTTTCCAGTCGCTATCTAAGATGTCACATCAATTAAGCAGTGCCAAGGAACGTGTGATTTTAACAACTAAACACAAATTAACAACAAATAAACAAGTGCTGGAAGTTATATTTGATAACATACGAGAAACATTAGTAAAAGTGTTAATTTCGTGCATCATATTTTGGGAGAAAGAAAAAATTCCGACAAGAACTATTCAACATTCTTCACAAAACATTATCTCGCATTTGGAGTGGAGAAAATTCCGAAATGACGAAAAAAAATGTCAAGATGTGTTTAAGGGCTGCGAAGAAACGTTTATAACTAATTCGGAGAATCTGATACCACACATGCCAGTGCTAAACAAACAGTCAAGTTGGAGGAAGATAGAATGTTTTTATTTCGACAGAGAGAGCCAGGGAGTGAACGCTGCATCCGAGAAGTAGACCGAACACTTGCAGACAAAGAAGAAACGGCGAGGCAAGAGTACCAAAGTGCACAGCATCTACTCGTGCGTCTTATCCCATACTTCTTTCCTCATCATCTGAAGAATCAGATAAGGCATTATCAAGGTCAGATGAATTAGACGTTGATGAAGGTAAGTTTTTACAACTTAGTTCTGAGAGAATTTCATTGGAGAATGCTGTCAGGCGAGGTACCAACGACTTTATTACTAGAAAATTAGCGGCTGCCTTCGATAGATGCTAGCTGAGTGTAACTGATTCTGTGTATATTCTTCAGGCGACAGCAAAGGCGCTTTATCACAATACTGAAGAGCTCTGTATCAATAAATCTGTTCATAGAATCGGACAGTAGAAGAGAAGAGAACATCTGAAAAAATAATATCCCTGTAGCTCTTACTGCTCATTGTAATGATAAACTGCTGCCAGCGTTCCATATCAGGGACTCAAAAAAGGGAAGACCTCCAGCCGTTGTTACATTTGGTGATAGTGAACACGTTAATGGCGTTCCGAACTATACAGAATGGTTCTGATATAAATCAATGCTTTAATTTATCTGGCTATTGAAGACTACATAAAAATTATCTGCAGTGACACAACTGCCTCAAACAATGGCCGTCTTATAGGGGCTGCATCTTACCTCAAAACAAATTGGACAGGAAATTGTATTTCCCATGATGTAATAACATCTATGACCTTGTTTTAAAAAGTGTGTTTGAATGTAAAGTACATGGTGTAACAAGCAGTCCTGAGGTACCAGTTTGTCAACATTTGAGATAACACTGGAAAAGTGTCAATGTCAGAAGCTTTCACACTGGCAAAAGAGTTTGTAGATTTCTTTTTCAGTGAGTCAGAAATAAACTATATGTTGGAATTTTATGAAAGAGAATTAGATAAACCAAAAGTGAAAGGTGATTATTGTGAACTCATAGAGCTCTGTACAATATTTTTGGGAGGAGATTTTGGGAAAAAAACCTGAAATTATACCCTCTAGGGGGAACGCATCAAGCATGAAGGATGGCAAGAGCATTTTATTGCTTGAAAATGTTTCTGCTAAGATCAAAAGTTGGACGAACTATTGAAAATAATAATTCACTGAGGGGTGTCTTTCTTTTCATTGTAGGTGCTTACGCCAAAACTTTGCTACAGTGCCGTGGAGCTATAAAGAGCTTCTTATCTGGATCTCTGTTTCTTAAAAGATCTGAAATCAAGAGGAAGGATAGACCCCACGATTTCGAAAGCAGTTGTAAGGAAATTTAGCCATTATTTGTAGTATTTATCGTAACAGTTGTATCTCTAATCGCTCTTTGATGGTGAAGTTGGACTGGAAACCAAAATCGTAGTGAATTTGGACATGAAGAATATTCCTTTTTATGGAAAACTGGAAGAATCGTTATAGGGTAACTTAAATATTTTACTGATTACCATTTGTTATTGGTTTTAATTCGTTAATTTACATCTCCTAATTCAATATCACCTTCATTTCAGAGAAATTATTAACCGACTACATGTCAAATCAGAGCAGAAATCTGTTCTCTTATCTGAAGATTATGGAGACTATAGTTTTACTCAAGAATACTCTTCGATATAGAAGAGTAATACTTCATATTTAGACGTTAAAGGATAGATAAGGAGCTAAAACTGTTAATGACTGCTGAAAGATGTGTCAAATAAATGCAAGATTTTTCAGGAATTGTTTCCGGCAGATGAGGAGCAAAAGGAATGTACTGCGTAGTTTTAAAAACATTGTAGGGTGTGCCCGTATTGCAAGAGAGCAACACTGAAAATAAAATATTCCCGAGAATACTAAATGCATCCTAAAAAGCAAAAAATGTATTTAATGTTGATTATATGCAGTCGTCAGTAACTTTTACACCAATCAAAAACAACAAAATGTAAGACCCCAATATTATAAATTGAAGCTCTACTCGGCATGGGTTAACATCATCCTATTGAGATGACTTTTTTTTACAGAGTGTATCTAACGAAATGGAAAACTTTTAAGGGGTGAGCGTAAAATTTATTGAAAACAAATTTTTAGGGGGAAATAAGGGACACCCTAATGACCATATTCTGCATCCGTTATGAAAGTACCTATAAGTTTAACAGTGATTGTGGCTATGGTGGGCAATGCGTTTATGTGGAGTCTCTGTATTGAATCCCGGTATTCGTAAGGAAAGACCCGCTTCTTCGTCACAAGCTGAATCTTCGCGCCATCAGGTTGTGTAGCCCCAGTGATGTGCATGTCCTCCCGATGCATTGTCTCAGCAAATTTCTGAGGATGTACGTGCACGAAACACAGGGACTCTAGAAACTGAAGGGTTATTTTCAGCGTGATTCGTTTGGAGAATGAGATGTATTTTTCGACATTATCAGGCAGGACACATACCTTATCTTGTATCAGACTGACACCATCCAAGTGCTCAACAAGGAAGTTAGCATCATATCCATTCAGATCGTGAAACAGCACAGGTGTATGTTATGGCAGTAAGTATTTTAAGCTGTATACGTTATGTGCTGCAATAGAGAACGTCCTCATCAGATGACAATGGTCTCTACGTGGAGTTTCCTCACTTCGATCCAGTGACAGCCCGAAAATATGACAATCTGCTACTATCTTCTGTGATTTGGTCATGGGAATGTTGTTGAAATAAACCCAATGAATACTTAACGAACATTTTTCGAGCTCTGTGAGCAATGATATTGCAGTACTCTCCTCGTCGTATGATTTTAGTTGATTAAGACTGGAGTCAAATGGGCAATCAACTTGATGTGCAGCCGCATAAGTTTGTATGAGAGGCGGTGAGGTCACCTTCACAACGTGCCACAGGAGCTAGTAGGCACTCTAAATCCCCAAAACGACAAAGGTGTAGCCTTCCTGGTGGTGGGCATTCTTAAACTTAAGGAATTTGTTTGCCTCAGTTGGCATGTTTACACACACTGGTTCCTGGCAAGGGCAATCAGTCAGATGCTATTCTGAGTAATCGCTATTAGTAAAGAAGTTTAGACATGTACAGAAAAAGTTCCATACACATTTCCTTGTACTCATTTCAGCAGAAAGTAGTTGGATCATGCTTTTGATCCAGATGTTCAAATGGTTCAAATGGCTCTGAGCACTATGGGACTTAACAGCTGATGTCATCAGTCCCCTAGAACTTAGAACTACTTAAACCTAACTAACCTAAAGACATCACACACATCCATGCCCGAGGCAGGATTCGAACCTGCGACCGTAGCGGTCGCGCGGTTCCAGACTGTAGCGCCTAGAACCGCTCGGCCACTCCGGCCGGCGATCCAGATGTAGTATTACTTCTCACTCTCGGAGAATAGCAACAAATCTACATATTTAAGGCACTGACCATCTACTTTTGAAAAATAGAGTGGTCCACCTACCTTATGCTTCACATTTTCTGTGTTCTGCACAATATGGTCTTCAGTTTCTTCTTCTTCTTTTTCTGAATTGTTTCTTTTATCTTCCATCAGAAACTGAATAGGCGGGATTCATTCTTTAAAATTTCGGAAGGTCCTGAGTTTAACGGGAGATGAGATCCCAGTGAAGTTTTAATGCTCGCTGAAATCAGATATTTGGAACAGTCATACGATGAGAATTTTTCTTGTAGTCTCTGTTGAAAACCTGAAGTGACTATGGAAAGTAAAATTTGTTCGCTTTAGACGTATTTTGGACATCGATACACTCCTGTTTAACAGCAATATCTTTTGGAAGACAGATAAAACTGGACCCATTCAGTTACTGGATTGTACACATGTGAATACAAATAGAGGTAGAGCACACGATTGACTGCCTTACAAGATCATCTTTCCTGAATTTCGCAAAAATTCCCAGAATGACACCCTTATTAAAAGTTGTAAACCAATCTGTAATTGAGTGTCCCGATTACATCAATCCATTATCCCCCCAAATGTAGACAATGGACTTTCCTCAACACCATTACTGCCTTCGTTTGGAGAGGGGTAGGGGGTTGGGTTTGTAGCATATAATTGCACTGCATTTAATGACTCGATACTGCAGGTCATTGACGATTCTGGGACAGGTAGCCGTGTGTTACGGGAAGTATATGGGTAACGGTAGCCCGCATTAGAACTGTCTATGTAAACTGGCGAGATATTATCTCTAAATTGCCAGCAACCACAGAGCAGTCCAACGTGGGAATGTTTTCTACCTAGTGATCATTAACAGGGTAGTCTGCTGCTAGGTCCAGGACGATGATGGTGAGATGGTCCAGGGAGTGTGGCCCAGATCGTGACAAATGTGCCGGTGTTGTCAGTCCGTACCAAGTTGATGATGCCACTGATGAGGTATCTCGCGGTGACAGTGACGTTTGCACGTCGATGGTGTTGACACAAGTCCACCTCCAGGCTGGTCCAATACTCCTGCAAACGAAGAGGGTAACTAATAAGTATCATGTGCGTGTAAGACACACATGTAGATGTCACTAATAATAATAATTCCCAGTACTTACATGGAGAATCACTGGAGTTGGTATTGCCACATAGGGATTTCAGCTATTCATTATCCTCAGCACTGAATGGAAAATTCGTTCTTAATATTTTGTCCTGCTAAAATCAATATCCTGCTCAGTGTGAGCGGGTGTGACATCACTCGGTTTAATGGTTTCCAATGTTTTATCCAGTTCAACATAAACATTAATTTCAGTGTGATAAGGTGTGGCATCGACAGTAGCTGGAACGGAATAAAAAGAACATCTCATAAGTAATGCACACAAGCGTCAATTAATATTGAGAAAAATTCAGTTATATTTGTATGATAGGAGCCCTTCTCTATGTGGAGATTTATGCATCTACCGTACTATATATCTCTAAGATCATATCGAAGTGCCTAACATACAAAAACCAATAAAATTTCTTAAACATCATATAAGTTCGTATGTAACACTTATGTGAAACACTCGCATATTCAAGGATCCTGAGAGCTCACGACAGGGACCTGATTAACCCTGCCACACAATTCGAAGATCATATCCAGGTCTCCTAAAAATCGACAAGCACCTTTTATAAGTATGTGTAATTACATATAAGATTCCTGTATGAAATACTAATACCATTTACCTATTCGGGGGTCCTAGGAGTTCTAAAAGTGAAGTGTGTGATCTTCCTCGATGCTATGCTCTCGTGTTGTTTTCTCTGCCTGTCCCTGTCGTACATGCCTGATGTGCTCCTCGCAGAGTTTCGAAATACATAGAGAGCTGCGTTTGCCCCATGTACTGCTGGCCACATTCACAGAAAATGCTGTATACTCCAGGTACGTTCATTTTTAGTGGATCTTTCGCAGAGCCAAGCCACTCTTTCGTCTTCCGTAGTGGTTGGAAGACGATTTTAAAGTTAGTTTATGGTAGATTTTTCGAGTAGCCTCGCAATTTTGGCAGAGAGCGGCCCCAAGTGCGAAAATAGAGCAAGTCTCTTGTCTTCTTCTTCCTCGTCACGGTTTCCAGTATCTTGTCTCGCCTTGAATGACCTACTAATCTGCACTTCACTGTACCCATTTTTGCGGAATACTTCCTTCAGGTGCTGTAGACCCTCTGGGAGGCTTTCTTTATCTCAGATGACGCGCGGCCTAGGTACCTGCGTGGTCAGAACTGTCTGTTGTGGCTCTGTTAAAGAATTCAGATCCCGGAGAGCCAATGAAGAAGTGGCTGCATACCAGGGCCACGCCTGTACAGACTGCCGAAAACCTACGAGAAAGGGGCGCCTCTGCGCGCAGTACACGACACCATCATTACACACAGTTATGGACTGACCAAATATTAGGAGACACTTCTAAAACCCCTTCTGGCTAGCTGACGTCATTTTGTTAATAACTTGCCTATTTCGTGAAAGTAGTTAAGGACATGCGATTACGAAGTGATGACCTGTTTAGACATTTCATCGCTATTCACGAAAGTACCTCTGCAGGACGACTTAATGCTTTCTAAACATTTTGAGCAGCAAATAGTTAAACCCTTTGAATATGCACTGGCGACCACCTACTCCAATTGCAACGCAAAGTTTTGCGAATAGATGGATGGAGTGGCTATGGGATGCCTACTGGTTCCACGGACCGCAAATCTCTACATGGAGACATTGAAGAGGTGATACTTCAAACAGTTCACCAAAAACCCAAGGGCTTCTTCCGCCAGGTCGACGACACTTCCGTGGTATGGGAGCTTGGTAAATAGGCACAGGATGAATGTCTGGATCACCTTAACAGCAGCATTCAAAGCATTGCTTTCATTATAGAAATAGAGGCGAGCGGTTGGCCATTAAGTGTATAGGAAGAAGACGCACAGACCTGTAGCTGCATGCATTGAGCTGCTGTCATACAGCGCAACGGCAGACAGCCTGACTACTCTCGTACAAAACGCGTGCGTCATCTACGATAAGGAAAGCCTCTCAGATGAACTACAATACCTATAGGAAGTATTCCGCAAAAGGGTACAGTGAAGCGCAGGGCATTAGGGCATTCAAGAAGAGACAAGATACTAGAAACAGGGAAGAGGAAGAAGAAGAAAAAGAGACTCGCTTTGCTTTTGTAGTGGGGTCCACTCTCAGTCAAAATTTCGATGCTACTCAAAAAATCAAACATAAAAGCTGTCTTCCGACCACCGCTGAAGACGAAAGAGTTGCTTGGCTGTACGAAAGCATCACTAAAAATAAACGTACCTGAAAAAAATACATATATATATATAGCGTCTCCTGCGAATGTGGCCAATAGGAGAGCATAGCATCAAGGAGGATCACATCTTTGACTTTCAGAACACCAGGCAACTTTGCCGAACAATCGTCTATTGGAACAGTGTCATAAAGGAATTCACGAAGATAGTGCATACGAGAATCTGGTCAACAGAGATGAAGCATACCAAGCGTGTGCAGTATGGAATACCGCCTCAGCGGGAATGCGACGATAACTTGGCCAGCACCATCCAACTAGGAGACGCAGCCGGAATGTCCAGAGAGAGATGCGGTGTGTCCGCCGGCTGAACAGTACCCGCCCGCCCGTAGCCAGATGGAGGGGGCACTCCACTCGTATAAATATTACAGCAATCGTATGTCTCGACACTTCCCCAGATGACTCTCGTCGAAACGTCGATGTATTTTAACTGTAACACCCGGCTCCAAACCCTAGAGCTTTTTGCCACTTGTTTATTTGTTTGTTCTCGTCACGAGTCAATTAACAGAATAAATTTGTTCTGCCGTACACAGGGCTTCATCACATCACTCAAAATTTTTCCTGTATAGTTTGATGAAGTAATAACGGCATTCAGATATTTTGCCGCATACGTACCCACCGTTTTTACGTCCTTCGTCCAAAATTTTCCTTTCCCTTTCAGTTCCTTTATAAAAATACTAATAAATATAATATACTGAGCAATTTTTCTGTTTGTTTGCAGTGTAAGTAACGTAAGAACTGAAAAAAAAGTTTTCGCATACGGACTTCACCCCGCGGTCTTCGGGTTACCGTTTTCTACTCTCTCCGCTGCGCCAACCGCTGCCTACATAGTTCACTCACCTGTCAGAAAATCCAAAGAGATTCTGGCCAATGCAATAGCAATGGAAATACCATCGACGACAGTGCTGCCAAAGCAGAGTTTGCTAAACACAGCCTTACGAAATTCATTCACCGAAGAAGACGAAGTAAATATTCCTGAATTCGAATCAGGAACAACTGCCAACATGAGTAATGTAGAAACAGATATCCTCGGAGTAGTGAAGCAACTTAAATCACTTAACAAAAGCAAGTCTTCCGACTCAGACTGTATACCAGTTAGGTTCCTTTTAGAGTATGCTGATACAATAGCTCCATGCCTGACAATCATACACAACCGCTTGCTCATCGAAAGAACCGTAGCGAAAGATTGGAAAGTTGGACAGGTCACACCAATATTCAAGAAAGGTAGTAGGAGTAATCCAATAAATTACAGGCCCATATGATTTTGAAACATTTGTATTCCAACATTATGCATTACCTCGAAGAGAACGGTCTATTGGCACACAGTCAACACGGATTTAGGAAAGGCCGTTCTTGTGAAACACAACTAGTTCTTTACTCACACAAAGTGCTGAGTGCTATTGAGAAGAGATTCCAAATTTATTCCGTATTTCTAGATTTCCAGAAGGCTTTTGACACTGTACGACACAAGCGGCTTGTAGTGAAATTACGTGCTTATGGAATATCGACTCAGTTATGTGATTCGATTCGTGATTTCCTGTCAGAGAGGTCACAGTTCGTAGTATATGACGGAAAGTCATCGAGTAAAACAGAAGCGATTTCTGGTGTTCCCAAAGGTAGTCTTATAGGCTTTTCGCTGTTCCTTATCTAAACTACTAGCCATTAAAATTGCTACACCAAGAAGAAATGCAGATGATAAACGGGTATTCATTGGACAAATATATTATACCAGAACTGATATGTGATTACATTTTCACGCAATTTGGGTGCATAAATCCTGAGAAATCAGTACCCAGAACAACCACCTCTGGCCGTAATAACGTCCTTGATACGCCTGGGCATTGAGTCAAACAGAGCTTGGTTGGCGTGTACAGGCGCAGCTGCCCATGCAGCTTCAACATGATACCACAGTTCATCAAGAGTAGTGACTGGCGTATTGTGACGAGCAAGTTGCTCGGCCACCATTGACCAGACGTTTTCAATTGGTGAGAGATCTGGAGAATGTGCTGGCCAGGGCAGCAGTCGAATATTTTCTGAATCCAGAAAGGCCCGTACAGGACCTGCAACATGCGGTCGTGCATTATCCTGCTGAAATGTAGGGTTTCGCGAGGATCGAATGAAGGATAGAACCACAGGTCGTAACACATCTGAAATGTAACATCCACTGTTCAAAGTGCCGTCAATGCGAAAAAGAGGTGACCGAGACGAGTAACCAATGGCACCCCATACCATTACGCCGGGAGATAAACCAGTATGGCGATGACGAATACACGTTTCCAATGTGCGTTCACCGCGATGTTGCTTAACACGGATGCGACCATCATGACGCTGTAAACAGAATCTGGATTCATCCGAAAAAAATGACGTTTTGCCATTCGTGCACCCAGGTTCGTCGTTGAGTACACCATCGTGGGCGCACTTGTCTGTGATGCAGCCTGAGGGGTAACCGCAGCCATGGTCTCCGAGCTTATAGTCCATGCTGCTGCGAACGTCGTCGAACTGTTCGTGCGGATGGTTGTTGTCTTGCAAACGTCTCCATCTGTTGACTCAGGCATCGAGACGTGGCTGCACAATCCGTTACAGCCATGTGGATAAGATGTCTGTCATCTCGACTGCTAGTGATACGAGGCCTTTGGGATCCAGTATGGCGTTCCGTATTACCCTTCTGAACCCACCGATTCCATATTTTGCTAATAGTCATTGGATTTCGACCAACGCGAGCAGCAATGTCGCGATACGATAAACCGCAATCGCGATAGGCTACATTCCGACCTTTATTAAAGTCGGAAACGTGATGGTACGCATTTCCCCTCCTTACACGAGGCATCACAACAACGTTTCACCAGGCAACGCCGGTCAACTGCTGTTTGTGTATGAGAAATCGGTTGGAAACTTTCCTCATGTCAACACGTTGTACGTGTCGCCACCGGCGCCAAACTTGTGTGAATGCTCTGAAAAGCTGATCATTTGCATATCACAGCATCTTCTTCCTGTGGGTTAAATTTCGCGTCTGTAGCACGTCATATTCGTGGTGTAGCATTTTTAACGGCCGTTAGTGTATATAAACGATTTGGGACACAATCTGAGCAGCCGTCTTAGGTTGTTTGCAGATGACGCTGTCGTTTATCGACTAATAAAGTCATCAGAAGATCAAAACAAATTGCAAAACGATTTAGAAAAGATATCTGAATGGTGCGAAAATTGGCAGTTGACGCTAAATAACGAAAAGTGTGAGGTCATCCACATAAGTGCTAAAAGGAATCAGTTAAACTTCAGTTACACGATAAATCAGTCTAAAAAGGCCGTAAATTCAACTAAATACCTAGGAAGTACAATTACGAACAACTTAAATTGGAAGAAACACATAGAAAATGTTGTGCGGAATGCTAACCAAAGAGCGTGTTTCATTGGCAGCACACTTAGAAACTGTAACAGATCTACCAAAGAGACTGCCCACACTATGCTTGCCCCTCCTCTTTTCGAGTACTGCTGCGCCGCCTGGGATTCTTACCAGATAGGATTAACGGAATACATCGAGAAAGTTCAAAGAAGTTCAGCACTTTTTGTATTATCGAGAAATAGGGGAGAGAGTGTCACAGACATCGTACAAGATTTGGGGTGCACATCATTAAAACAAAGGTGTTTCCCTTTGCGGCGGGCTCTCCTCACGAAATTTCAATCAGCAACTTTCTCCTCCGCATGTGAAACTATTAGTTTTGACGCCAACCTACATAGGGGGAAAAGTCATCATAATTGTTGTATCCTAGCCAGTAATGCCACCCGAGCCCGCTGCCAAAAGGTTGGCAGCACCAAAGTCCGGACGCCGTCCGCATAAGCAGCGCCAGCGAGACAGGAAATCGCCGCAAGTCTGCGCGCGCCACCGCTGGCTTCTGGCTTCTTAAGCACTGGAGTCGCGAGCGCTAGGACAGTTCTGTATTCGCCGCTCAGTTGTATACTCGCCACCGAATTGTGTACTTGCTAGTCAGTTGTGTGTTCATCGCAGCAGAGTTGTTGTTTGTCGTCAGCCGACGCTGACCTAGCCGCTCCGACTCGAACTAGACAGATCTCTGTAGACACGGAGTTCACTACTGTGTTTCTGTATCTTCATTAATAAAGATAAGCACCGACTTTTATTTAATCAGAGTGTTTGGGTTTTCATCTTTCTGTTCACTGTTCCAGCGGACCGGTCGGCCCGCTATTAAAAGTGTGGCGGTGACTTCGTAAGCCGTTTCTACAGCGATTTGTTTGTCGCTACGAACACCGCCACAAAAATAATAAAATAAGGGAGATCAGAATTCGCATAGAAGGATATAACTGTTCGTTTTTCCTACATGCTGTTTCAGAGTAGAATAACAGAGAATTGTTGTGAAAGTTGTTCGATGAACCCCGTGCTTGGCACTTAAGTGTGATTTGCAGAGTATCTATGTAGATGTAGACTTAGATGAAGTGGCCGATGCCTCGCCCGACTCTAGAGAAAAGCGATGTTATTTCTAAACGCTTGGCCAGTTGGAGCTGTCACTTTCGTCACTTTCATTTCTGGCTAAGGTGTTGTTATAATCAGGAATAACACAATACATATTTCACTATTTCATCGTTCTACGGTTTACTGGCACAACATTGATAGAAATAATCCTGTTACCAAGCGCCGAGTTGTAGATGAACACTTTATGGAAAATTATATAAATTGATGATGGTTACTCCAATGTCCAGGAAGTGCATGTGAAATGCAGAATTCCTGCGGAATCATAAGTCCGTTGACATACTAAGCTTAGTGAACTCTGAAGGCCAAGTTCCATATAACTTTCGGATTCTAAGTCCTCAGCGCAGCCAAATCAACATCGAACAGCAAGTCCACCGCAGCGTAGCACTCCCGAATTGTGTAGTGGAACATAGCACGATGAGAACTGGCTTGTAGGCGTCAGTAGCGGTGTTAAATAAGGCCGGTCTGAGGTCGCTGTATTTTCTGGCCGGCCAATCGCTGAGTGTTATGTGTGGCCAAACGCTGTGGTATGAAGCGCGGGCGCGAAGGCGGCCTGCGCTGTTTGTAGCGGACCGCGCACGGAGAAGTGCGGCCAATGATGCGTTCCTCGACCTCGCATAATGGAGAGCGCCGCTGCTCGGTGCGGAGCCTTAATAGTGGTGGATATCGTAGGCCCACATATACCATACATTTGAACGAAATCAGCGATGCCGAGTATGCGCGCTCCCCTTGTTATTTGGAAACTGCTGTTTTTAGGAACTCATCATGTAGCTGAATCTCTATAGATTCCTTTTAACCCTATCCCAGAATGCATTCTCCTCTTTCAATGACTTTATGCCATCATATTTCATGCTATGTGCTATGGAGAGACAACAACTGAATCTGTTTGTTGTTTCTTATCTGTGTGACGCTTGCGTTCTGTGCGTCTTGTCCGTGCCGTCCGGATGGTCTGACCCTATGTACATTTTTTCGCATTAGCACGGAATGCGGCAGAGTTCTTGGTTCCGGAGTCTTTAACGTACCAAACATTACTTTTGTTGTGGGTGGCGGGTGAAATACATTCTAGATTTGTTTTAAATTTTAAGACATTTCCGGGGGCAGATGTGACCTCTGAAGAAAGTTCACTGGTTACGAACTGTAGATTAAAACCGAAGAAACTGCAAAAAGGTACGATATTAAGGAGTTGGGATCTGGATAAGATGAAAGAACCAGAGGTTGCTGAGAGTATCAGAGGGATGATGACGATTATGCTTGATTTGTGGGGAGCTCAACTGCGCGGTCACCAGCACCCGTACAAAGTCCCGAGTTTTTTCACAGCCCAATTTTTATTCACAGTCCAATCTAGCCACTGTCACGAATGATGAGGATGATGATGAAATGATGAGGACGACACAAACACCCAGTCCCCGGCCAGAGAAAATCCCCAACCCGGCCGGGAATCGAACGCGGGACCCCGTGGTATCAGAGGGAGCATTAGGCTACGGTTGACTAGAAGAAGGGAAAGAAAAACGGTAGAAGATGAGTGGATAGCTTTGAGAGATGAAACAGTGAAGGCAGGAGAGGATCAAACACGTAAGAAGACAAGGCCTAGTAGAAATCCTTCGATAACACAAAAGATATTGAATTTAATTGACGAAACGAGAAAATACAAAAATGCAGCAAATGTAACAGGAGAAAAGCAATACAAAGGTTTAAAAAATGAAATTGATACGAAGTACGAAATGGCTAATTAGTATTGGCTAGAGGACAAATGTAAGGATTTACAATCATGTATACTAGGTTGAAGTCCGATATCGTCTACAGGAAAACTAAAGAGGCTTTTGGAGAAAAGAGAAGCAGCTACGGAATTATAATTCAGAAAACTCCCACACACAGGTACAAATTTCAAAACATAGGCACGACACAGAGACACCAGATTTATACAGGCATCTCATAACCGCGGCTGCACCTCTCTCGATCGAGTGGTCTTTTTTCTAGTATCACCAGGAGCCCCTCAGTCGGTATGTATCTATAGACAGAAGCAGGTTTCTAGCGCCGGGCAGAGGACCTGTGCTTGCAATATTTCTTACCACTAACATAGTCCACGAACAATGTTTCTGCTCTGTCAACCAACCACTTACAGCACACGTAGGAGAATTTGCATTCAAAAAACGGTGAAAATTATTTTATGCTTTTTTCGCCATGGAATCAAATGAAATACATTTCTGGAGGTTAATTACATGTTTATTTGCATAACATGCAAATATGACATGCAAACTATTACAATATACCTTTATTCAGTGCCAAACTGTTGGCAATCGTCCTCTTCGTCAAATGGCTTTGAGCACTATGGGACTCAACTGCTGAGGTCATTAGTCCCCTAGAACTTAGAACTAGTTAAACCTAACTAACCTAAGGACATCACAAACATCCATGCCCGAGGCAGGATTCGAACCTGCGACCGTAGCGGTCTTGCGGTTCCAGAGTGCAGCGCCTTTAACCGCACAGCCCTCTTCGTCATCTTTGCCTTCCTCTACAGCTTCATCGCTATCATTTGCGATCATTAGACTTACTGCCTCTTGCGAAAATGGGACACTTCTTATGTTACCTTGGCCTGCTACAACATAAATACATCTGAACTTAGTAACTATCTTTGTAGTACATCTCTGTTACAATCCGCACGTGAAAATTTATGGACAAAATTTATTCTGTGTTCCCGACGGTGCTTGTTGCCAGCCTGAGCTTCTTCCTCTGGCAATTGGCCTGTGGGTAGAACTGCTTTAGATATGACTTCGGCATCATGCATTAAAACTGCGTGAAGACTTGGTGACATAGGATACGAGCCATACAAATGTGTGTAACATTTTTGCGGTTCACGAGTAAAAGCATGACATTTTACAATATCCGTGCATTTGCCACTCGAAATCAGTTCCAGGATTACTCTGAATCTAAATTAAATTTAATTAAATGGTTCAAAATATCACACAAATTTGTTCTAGTAAATTCGTTGACAGTTCCTAAATAATCTACGAAGAATAAACTAAAAATGTCTATGTTCAAATGGTTCAAATGGCTCTGAGCACTATGGGACTTAACATCTATGGTCATCAGTCCCCTAGAACTTAGAACTACTTAAACCTAACTAACCTAAGGACAGCACACAACACCCAGCCATCACAAGGCAGAGAAAATCCCTGACCCCGCCGGGAATCGAACCCGGGAACCCGGGAAATGTCTATGTTGCAATAGTTTAACTAAGATAACATTTCACTTTGAATGAATAAGTTACAAAATAGTGGATGAGGACGGACAATGCTATTATGTTAAACAACTGTCATAGATATAAATTTCATACTTCTAAAGGAAATATAATTAAACGGGACACGACAAGTAACTGTTGTTGTTGTGGTCTTCAGTCCTGAGACTGGTTTGATGCAGCTCTCCATGCTACTCTATCCTGTGCAAGCTTTTTCATCTCCCAGTACCTACTGCAACCTACATCCTTCTGAATCTGCTTAGTGTATTCATCTCTTGGTCTCCCTCTACGATTTTTACCCTACACGCTGCCCTCCAATACTAAATTGGTGATCCCTTGATGCCTCAGAACATGTCCTACCAACCGATCCCTTCTTCTGGTCAAGTTGTGCCACAAACTTCTCTCCTCCCCAATCCTATTCAATACCTCCTCATTAGTTGTGTGATCTACCCATCTAATCTTCAGCATTCTTCTGTAGCACCACATTTCGAAAGCTTCTATTCTCTTCTTGTCCAAACTATTTATCGTCCATGTTTCACTTCCATACATGGCTACACTCCATACGAATACTTTCAGAAATGACTTCCTGACACTTAAATCAATACTGGATGTTAACAGGTAACTAAGAACACTGAATTCTCAAGGTTTGAGGTAACGGAAATATCAGTTCAAATACTGTCAATAAATATGCAAATTAAACAATAGAACATTAAAGAGATCATTGAAGATAAAGTACAAACCTTCCATTTATATATTCAGTAGGTGTTTTTAGCTAAATTTAACCACAAAAGCGAGAGAAACAAATGCGAGTGAAACAAATGTCACAAACAAGAGAGCACGAAGTAGCGCGTGTATTTCCCACCATGTCCGGTTTGCCACTGACTTTGCAACAGGTGGTGTGAATGTAGGGGGAGGTTCGGAACGCCGAAAGACCGGCAGGCAATCGACCTTGAAGATTAACACGTTAGAAAGAATTTAAAGCAACTGGGAACTTTTGATTTTTGACCTGTTTTAGAGAGCAACGATGCCAATATGTGGACCCATCACGCATATTCGTACTAGGGGGAAGCTCTTCCGTAGACTTCCTCCGAGTCGGAACCTAACCTCATTCTAGCCTCGTTCCTATTCATTCGTCTTTTCCTTTGTTCTTGCAGAGGATAACGCTTTCGGACACACTTATTTCGTGGGGTTACATGACGTGGTTGTAGGGTCATGGTCTATGGCACTTTGAAGTAAGGTCATGGTTGCTGTTCAATACATTTACCACGGTAAACAGCACCGTAAAAATACTTTTGCTACACTGTCCTAACATTTCATGGCAGAAATTGGTTACAAATTGTACGTCACAAGTACGGAGTCCTAAGGAGTTGGTGCCGATTGGCTACAGCTTTAGCATCTGCCACAGAACTTCATGCAGAGTTGGGCACGATCAGTTCTATCTTCATACCGTTTATTACTTTGTTAATTTACATCTGAAGCATTATGCAAAATGGAAGATCCAGATCCAATCGATACCAGTTATCATCAAGCAGAAAATGTTTTTTGAATGACAGCCTCTCACTCGAAATAACCTCAATAACACACCTGGGCATTTATTTTCTTCTAGCTCCAGCATTTGCCTGAACTTGTTGCCCTTGATAGCAGGGTGTACTTTACACCACGCGCTTCCTGTGCATCGCTTCTTTTCGTTTCTGCGAGCTCTCTGTAGGTTTCAGCATCTGATTGAAGAAAGCTCTTCATCGCAGTGTTAGCATGGTTTCCAGAAATAAAAGTGATTTCTGGTTCCTTTTGGTTATTCTAAACTAGAAAGTTTTTAGAAAAAGAAGTAATACGAGGTGCATTCAAGTTCTAAGGCCTCCGATTTTTTTTCTCCGGACTGGAAAGAGATAGAAACATGCGCATTGTTTTAAATTGAGGCCGCATTCATTGTCAATACGTCCCAGAGATGGCAGCACCGTACGGAAGATGGAATTTTACCGCCAGCGGCGAGAATGAGAACTGTTTTAAATACTTAAAATGGCGACGTTTTCCTTACTTGAACAGCGTGCAATCATTCGTTTTCTGAATTTGCGTGGTGTGAAACCAATTGAAATTCATCGACAGTTGAAGGAGACATGTGGTGATGGAGTTATGGATGTGTCGAAAGTGCGTTCGTGGCTGCGACAGTTTAATGAAGGCAGAACATCGTGTGACAACAAACCGAAACAACCTCGGGCTCGCACAAGCCGGTCTGACGACATGATCGAGAAAGTGGAGAGAATTGTTTTGGGGGATCGCCGAATGACTGTTGAACAGATCGCCTCCAGAGTTGCCATTTCTGTGGGTTCTGTGCACACAATCCTGCGTGACGACCTGAAAATGCGAAAAGTGTCATCCAGGTGGGTGCCACGAATGCTGACGGACGACCACATGGCTGCCCGTGTGGCATGTTGCCAAGCAATGTTGATGCGCAACGACAGCATGAATGGGACTTACTTTTCGTCGGTTGTGACAATGGATGAGACGTGGATGCCATTTTTCAATCCAGAAACAAAGCGCCAGTCAGCTCAATGGAAGCACACAGATTCACCGCCACCAAAAAAATTTCGGGTAACCGCCAGTGCTGAAAAAATGATAGTGTCCATGTTATGGGACAGCGAGGGCGTAATCCTTACCCATTGCGTTCCAAATGGCACTACGGTAACAGGTGCATCCTACGAAAACGTTTTGAAGAACAAATTCCTTCCTGCACTGCAACAAAAACGCCCAGGAAGGGCTGCGCGTGTGCTGTTTCACCAAGACAACGCACCCGCACATCGAGCTAAAGTTACGCAACACTTTCTTCGTGATAACAACTTTGAAGTGATTCCTCACGCTCCCTACTCACCTGACCTGGCTCCTAGTGACTTTTGGCTTTTTCCAACAATGAAAGACACTCTCCGTGGCCGCACATTCACCAGCCGTGCTGCTATTGCCTCAGCGATTTTCCAGTGGTCAAAACAGACTCCTAAAGAAGCCTTTGCTGCTGCCATGGAATCATGGAGTCAGCGTTGTGAAAAATGTGTACGTCTGCAGGGCGATTACGTCGAGAAGTAACGCCAGTTTCATCGATTTCGGGTGAGTAGTTAATTAGAAAAAAAATCGAAGGCCTTAGAACTTGAATGCACCTTGTATGCTAGTATATCTTACGCTATCGAAAACGTGATGGTTTATTTCCTCACAAGAATATGGTGATACTTTTTTCCGATGTGTCACTGAGTCTCACAAGAGAGAATGCAAAACAAAGAAGTGAGGAATATGCGTTCCTGTACACATGTTTTAGAGAGACCAAACAGCTAATTCCATCAATATCTTATTCTGCGTCTGCCTGTGAAACGGAAATACGCTGCATGATTTCATTGCTCGAAAACTAGGAATTTCCTTAACAGAGGATCTACACCACTGCGTTCACCGACTTGAAAGATAAATGAGTTTCTCCCAAATAAGGCTCATACAGTTCAAACACCTATCTCGTCAGAACAGTTTGGATTTCAATCCGAACATACCACAGTCCACCACTTGCAGCAGTTACAAAGAATCAAGGAGACACCTCTGGTAATGTGTTATTCGATGTAAGAAAGGCTTTTGGCCGTGATAGCTACTACAATATATTTTGTAATGGCGATGCTGCACAGCGCGTAAGTATTTAAAAAACGTTAAAGACCACCCGCGAAGACCTGCTGTTAAGTATTTCTTTCTCACAACAGCTTTTCATCTTCATTCCTGAGCATGTATCTTAGACATTTGTAACAGCTTAGATGACAATTTTAAAACTGTGGCGTCAAATAGCATAAAATCTATCCTACGTCACCGCTTATCGTAACAATAACATGATTAACACGTTCGCTGCCATCAGCGCAACAGCGCGCCCGGCCGATACTGGTGCACATGCCGTGGACGCGCCTGCACGCCGGGAGACTCAGCTGTTGCGAGGAACCACAGTTTAGTCGGGAACAGCCATTCGGTGTGGTTTATTGCGCAGGCACTCTAAGAACGTATTGTTTTCAGTTTTAACGGGTGCGGTTCGCGTTTTTTCCCTACAGTTTTTCTCTGTTGTGGGACTGAAAATGGAAAGCAATCGTGACACGGCGGGCTCTTCAGAACCTAAGAAACGTAAAATACGGGACACAATAAATGTACAAAAACTAATGGATGCGGAATTATTACGAATATTAGAAGAAAGCTATTCGAAGACGGAATTGGCCAATGGGGAGGACGGGTGGGAATCCAGTGAAGAGTCTGAAGGAGCCGAGTTTGCTTTAGATGAGACTGTAGATCCAAGCGACAGGGAAAGGGCAGAAGGAGTGGTAGCAAGTGCTAACATAGCTGATACAAGTGTTGCATCGGAAAGCGAGCAAGTTGGAATGGTAAATTGCCCGTTTATAAAAAAATGAGGGACTGCTAGTTCAACCAACGGGAAACAGTCCCTTAGAGTATTTTCGTCTTTTGCTGACGGACGAATTTCTATTGAAAGTTGTAGAAGGAACAAATCGAAACGCAATTGAATTATTCCTTTCTGTGGAAACCAAAGAACAATCATGAATAAAATGTTGGAAAGATGTGACGGTTGGCGAATTGTTAGTGTTCTTGTTAGTTTTCCTGCACATGGGAAATGTAAAGATGAGGAAGTTGCAGGACTATTGGAAAAAGGAACCTTTATTTCACATGAAAGGAATTGCCGATAGTGTTTTCTTCTAATATTACGTGCGTTGCATTTTTCTGAAAATCCAAAACAGGGCAAACCAAAACTATCCGACAGGTTGTATAAAATACTTCCAGTTATCAATTTTTTCAATGAAAGGGTGTGCCAAGTGTACTGCCCTGGACGGGAACTGTCACTGGACGAATCAATGATGCCGGCCGGTGTGGCCGAATGGTTCTAGGCGCTTAAGTCTGGAACCGCGCGACCGCTACGGTCGCAGGTTCGAATCCTGCCTCGGGCATGGATGTGTGTGATGTTCTTAGGTTAGTTATGTTTAAGTAGTTCTACGTTCTAGGGGACTGATGACCTCAGATGTTAAGTCCCATAGTGCTCAGAGCCATTTCAACTATTTTTTAAATCAATGATCCTTTGGCGTGGAAGATTACTTTTCCGCCAATACTTCAAAAGTAAAAAGCACAAATATGGCATAAAGCTATATATTTTGACAACTACCACTAGAATGGTCCTAAAATTCTCGGTATACACTGGCATGCTGGACGATTTAGGAGGAAGAGGCCATGCGCAAAAAATTGTTCTTCATTTACTCGATGAAAAGTTGAATGCTGGTCACCACGTGTACATGGACAATTACTACAATAGCTTCGCATTGGCTAAGTTGCTCCTGGATAAGAAGACTCACTGCACGGGAACTCTGAGGGCGAATAGGAACGATACACCCAATGAAATACAGAAGGTAAAACTACGAAAAGGTGAAGCCGTTGCCAGATTTGCGGAAGGAGTTATGATAGGTAAGTGGAGTGATAAGAGGTTGGTTTGCTACATTTCTAATGCACTTACAAATGAAATGGTTGAGGTTGAAGACAAAAGATAGGAGAAGAAATCCAAGCCCTTGGCCATTGTAAACTACAATAAATTTATGTCGGGACTTGATCGGCACGATCAGATGTTATCATATTACCTCTCGGAACGAAAAACCATACGCTGGTTCAAGAAACTTTTTATCCACGTTATGGAAATGATGCTGACAAACGCACATGCCCTACACAGTAAATATTCTGGCACAAAAATGCCCCTCCAAGAATTCAGACTCAGTATTATTAGAGCACTATTGCAACAAAAGCAGGTAGAACGGCCAGTCGGAAATCCCCAACAGGTTGTGGTAAAACAACACCATCGACATTTGTCTTCAAACAACAGCCACGGTCTCCATCATGTCATCATATGACAAAATTGCAAAAAACGAGAATCAACTGGAAAATCAAAAACACCGAGAAAAAAGTGCAGATCATGGGCCAACCGAGGACGACGAACAGACACGATTTACAAGTGCCCAGATTGCCCAAATAAAGCAGGGTATTGTTTGAATTGTTGTGTTATTCACCTCCTCTAAAGGCAGATAGCACTTTCGTTGTTCTTTCTTTGTGTAGGTACTATTTTTGAACTTTGTATTTATTTTATTTGTTTGAGTGTAATCGGTAAAGTTCTTGATTGTATCTTTCCTGAGATTTGACATACATGGTATTTCAGAAGTTTCTTCAACGTCTGGCATTTGTTTTTGAATGCTGTTTCTACTACACTTTTTGTTCAATAAATGTGTCGTTTGTCAGTAGAATGTTTCGTTGTAGTTTTGAATATAAAATAAAAATGTAGTACTCTAAATTGTCACAATTTTCAGGAAAAATATACGAGACGCACAAGCGCGTCCATGGCCACCCACTACAGAATGTGGCCTGATATGCCACTGACGCCTTACTGCCCCCCCCCCAAAAAAAAATTGGTTAACGAGATAAATTTTATCTTTTACTTATAAAATAAATACATTTTATATTACTTTTAGCAGTACACTTTGAGATTCCATTTAAAAAAATAATTGATTACGTAGCAACGCAAGGCCAATTACAGTGGCAGCGAACGTGTTAATAATAAAATGTACCAAAAACTGTTTATCTCCGTCTACACGTTAGTTGCGTTGCAACATTTTATGCCTCCTAGGTGGCACATGTACCAGCAACTAGTATGAGCTTCGACTACAAGAACTTCAAATACGTCATTCATCCGCCAAACGCAAAAACCACAGAACACGCAAAAAACATAAGCAAAACATGCAAATCACTCGCAAAAACCACAAAACGCATACAAAATTAAAAAAAAAATACAGAAACAAAACCTCGTAATACCTGGTAATTGAGGTGTGGACGGCGATGGGTTGCAAGTGAGAAGATTACGCAAACTCATGATGTCTCGTGCATCCTTTCCTTTATTTGGTGGTCGTTGATAGGCTCTTTTGACACCACGTCATTAGCTGACAAATTGTCTTTCGAACAGTCTGGCATGGGTTGAATAGAATATTGATAATACCTGAGATATAATCACGTAAATGAATGGTCAAGGGTTCCCTTCTCGGTCGGTCATATGATTTTTCTGTCACTTACCGCCTCTTTCACCTCTTTTTTTTTCCTTTATTGGTATTTCAATACCTTACACAAAAGGTGGGCCGGCAGCGGCAATATTACGCCGCTCTTCGGCCATAGATAGAACAAATAGTCATAAGGAAGATACAGAAAAACAAAATATAATGGTGGACAAAAAACAGTAGACACTTGAGTAAAAAACATGGATCCGTTCACAGGTGGAGCATAATAGAAAATAACGTTCAGCACTTGGACACGGACACTGATGACCGAAACGACGCATGTGAACGGTGGAGCGTGGGTGGTGAAAACACTAAAGCACTAACACGACAGCACACACACAGAACCGATGGCGATAATCTCCGGCGCGCAAATGTTCATGTGACGTGTGCGAGTCCGGGGACCTGCCAAAAAGGGAAGAGGTCGGGGAGGAGGGAGAGGGGAGTGTGTAGATGCCAGTGGCAGTGGAGATGGGAGGGGGAGGAAAGAAGGTATGGGGGTAGGGGAAGCCTGGGGGAGGAGAGAGGGAGGAAGGGTGGAGGGAGAGAAGGGAGAAAGGGTGCCCTAAGGAAACACAGGGTGAGGATAGGGAGGATCAAAGTTGATAGGAGGGGTAGATGGAGGGGATGAGGGCATCATCAGGATGGGGGAGTTGGTGGAAGCCAGATTGGGAGAGGGTATGGAGAGTGGAGAGATGGAGAGCAGGTGGGATGTGGAATACAGGAGCAGCAGCGGACGGGGGTGGGAGACGATGGGAGAGACAAGCCGGTAAGGGGGCTCAAGTTTACAGGAGGTGTAGAGGATCTGTATCCGTTCGAGGAAAAGGAGGAGGTGTGGGATCGGAATAAGGTCATACAGGATCCGTGTGGGGGAGGGGAGACGGATGCGATAGGCGAGGCGGAGAGCATGGCTTTCTAGGATTTGAAGGGATTTGTAAAAGGTAGGAGGGGCGGAGATCCAGGCAGGGTGGGCATAGCAGAGAAGAGCGCGGATGAGGGATTTATAGGTGTAGAGGATGGTGGAGGGGTCCAGACCCCATGTGCGGCCAGATAGGACCTTGAGAAGACGGAGTTGGGAGTGTGCCTTGGCTTGGATCGTCCGGAGATGGGGGTCCAGGAGAGACGGCGGTTGAGGGTGACGCCAAGGTACTTGAGGGTGGGGGTGAGGGCGATAGGACGGCCATAAATGGTGATATAGAAATCGACCTCTTTCACCTCTGCACAGCCTTGTTAATGTGAAAAAATGCCAAGTCGCAGCCTGGGAAGGAGTCCACGTGAAAATGTAAGTCGCCCTGCAACTGGCTGGTAAGTCACTTCAGGGCATTCCACCTCCATTCCAAGTAAAATGCAACGCTTTCAAACCATCTTTCGTGTGGACACGTGGTAGTTGTTGTGGTCTTCAGTCCGAAGGCTGATGCAAATGGTTCTGAGCACTATGGGACTTAACTTCTGAGGTCATTAGTCCCCTGGCAATTAGAACTACTTAAACCTAACTAACCTAAGGACATCACACACATTCATGCCCGAAGCAGGATTCAAACCTGCGACCGTATCGGTCGCGCGGTTCCATCCCGTTGCGCCTAGAACTGCTCGGCCACTTCGGCCGGCAATACTGATACAACTCGCGTCACTAGTCTATCGTGTATAAGTGCTGTCACTCTGCCGGACGCGGTATGCAGCTCTAGTCTCTAGAGGGCGCCACACCACAGGCAGTTTCAACATAGCGCCACACATGGTATGGGCACCTGCCTCCTAGGTGGCACATGTACCAGTCTGTGCTTCGACTACAAGACCTTCTAATAGGCCAGTCATCCGCCAATTGTTACGACTGCCACCACAGAGAATGCAGGAACCACGATCTATTTTATGCATCTGCTAAATAATTCGCAGGATAAGATTCATTCGCCGAGCACACGATTTAAGTGACTGCACGCCGACGCTCTACCACTTCCAGTTCGCACCAGTTCCACTTGTCAGCAGCTCCAGTTTCAGTCATGACTCAGTTACTGCACGGAAGCCGTCAGCAGTCAACGCCACAGGCCTCTACCGTTGCCAGCCTGTGCAGAGCAGCCTAGTCGGGTAGTTTACGCCAAGTGTCTAACAAAGGGCTGGGCAAATACCGTCTGCCCGCAAGGCCTGCCCGCGGCTCTCGCCCACTCTGCCAGCCAGCAGTATCCCCAACATATACTCACCTAGCCACGCACGTGAATGCACCGCGCGGAGCCACTCGGTCCTTTCATTTCCCGTCGTTTCTGTTGTCTGTGTAGACATCGCGTTCGGTGTTTGCGATAAAACAGAACTTGTGGGCAGAAAATGGCTGAGAAGGAGTTAAAATCGTCGAAAGGAAAGTCGTTTGAATCCATACTCGTTAATCCACAGCGGGAAGAAGAGTACTTTTTGTTGGAACGCAAAACGGACCTCAGTGTTTGATTTGCAATGCAACATTGTCTTCACGGAAGAAGTACAATGTGAAGCGACATTATCAACTGCTTCACGAGAAGGATATAGTCGGTTTGAATAATGAAGAAAGAAAAGCCAAACTTATCGAACTGAAGCAGAAGGAGGAGAAAGACATACGTATAGATGTAGATAATTATGACATTGACTCACATTATTACTGTTACTAATAATATGTTATGTGCATTTTCCATCACTTTAGCCGACCAGGGTGGCCGAGCGGTTCTAGGCGCTACAGTCTGGAACCGCGCGACCGCTACGGTCACAGGTTCGAATCCTGCCTCGGGCATGGATGTGTGTGATGTCCTTAGGTTAGTTAGATTTAAGTAGTTCTAAATTCTAGGGGACTGATGATCTCAGAAGTTAACTCCCATAGTGCTCAGAGCCATTTGAACCATCACTTTTATCTTCTTCTGAACGTGTTTACAGGACGGAAAAAGAAGGTTCAAACGGCTCTAGGCACTATAGGACTTAACATCTGGGGTCATCAGTCTCCTAGACTTAGAACTACTTAAACCAAACTCACCTAAGAACATCACACACATCCATGACCGAGGCAGGATTTGAACCTGTGACCGTAGCAGCAGCATGGTTGCGGACTGAAGCGCCTAGAACCGCTCGGCCACAGCAGCCGGCGACGAAAACATCATCCACAACGATGCAGCGATGACAGTAAGCTATCATGTAGCTCTTGAAATAGCTAAAACAGCACGGCCCTTCGGTGATGGAAATTTTGTGAAAGACTGTTTTGTTGCTGCCGCAACAATTTTGTGCCCAGCAAGTCTTCCTGTTTTTGAAACGGTTCCTATTTCACGGAGAATGGTTTGCAGGCGCATTGAAGAAATGGCACACTATGTGGAAACACAATTGAGAAACAGGATCAAATATTTGGTTTTCTTTTCATTAGCAGTGGACGAAAGAACTGATGTATGTGATGTTGCTCAACTTGCAGTCTGTTTGCCAGGAGTTGATGCTCAGTTCAACGAAGGCGGACGATATATTTTCGTGCATAGAACATATAATAGAGAAATACGAGGCGGCCGGGGTGCCCGAGCGGTTCTAGGCGCTTCAGTCTGGAACCGCGCGACCGCCATGGTCGCAGGTTCGAATCCTGCCTCGGATATGGATGTGTGTAATGTCTTTAGGTTAGTTAGGTTTAATTAGTTCTAAGTTCTAGGGGACTGATGACCTCAGATGTTAAGTCCCATAGTGCCCAGAACCATTTGAACCATTTTAGAGAAATACGACCTATGTTTGGAAAATCTTTCATCGATTGCAACAGATGGAGCTCCTGCAATTACTGGTCATAAGTCACCGGTAGTAGACAACATCCCATTAGAACTAATGACAGCCTTGGGAGAGCCAGGCCTAACAAAACTCTACCATTTAGTGATCAAGATGTATGAGACAGACGAAATACCCTCGGACTTCACGAAAAATATAATAATTCCAATCCCAAAGAAAGCAGGTGTTAACAGATGTGAAAATTACCGAACGATCGGTTTAATAAGCCACGGTTGCAAAATACTACCACGAATTCTTCACAGACGAATGGAAAAACTGGTAGTAGCCGACCTCGGGGAATATCAGTTTGGATTCCACAGAAATGTTGGAACACGTGAGGCAATACTGACCCTACGACTTATCTTAGAAAATAGATTAAGAAAAGGCAAACCTACATTTCTAGCATTTGTAGACTTAGAGAAAGCTATTGACAATGTTGAGTGGAATACCCTCTTTCAAATTATGAAGGTGGCAGGGGTAAAATACAGGGAGCGAAAGGCTATTTACAATTTGTACAGAAACCCGATGGCAGTTATAAGAGTCGAGGGGCATGAAAGGGAAGCAGTGGTTGGGAAGCGAGTGAGACAGTGTTGTATCCTCTCCCCGATGTTATACAACCTGTATATTGAGCAAGCAGTAAAGGAAACAAAAGAAAAATTCGGAGTAGGTATTAAAATCCATGGAGAATAATTAAAAACTTTGAGGTTCGCCGATGACATTGTAATTCTGTCAGAGACAGCAAAGGACCTGGAAGAGCAGTTGAACGGAATGGACAATGTCTTGAAAGGAGGATATAAGATGAACATCAACAAAAGCAAAACGAGGATAATGGAATGTAGTCGAATTAAATCGGGTTATGCTGCCGGAATTAGATTAGGAAATGAGACACTTAAAGTAGTAAAGGAGTTTTGCTATTTGGGGAGCAAAATAACTGATGATGGTCGAAGTAGAGAGGGTATAAAATGTAGACTGGCAACGGCAAGGAAAGCGTTTCTGAAGAAGAGAAATTTGGTATCATCGAGTTTAGATTTAAATGTCAGTAAGTCTTCTCTGAAAGTATTTGTATGGAGTGTAGCCATGTATGGAAGTGAAACGTGGACGAGAAATAGTTTAGACGAGAAGAGAATAGAAGCATTCGAAATCTGGTGCTAAATAAGAATGCTGAAGATTGGATGGGTAGGCCACATAACTAATGAGGAGGTATTGAATCGAATTGGGGAGAAGAGGATTTCGTGGCACATCTTGACTATAAGAAGGGATCGGTTGGTAGGACAAGTTCTGAGGCATCAAGGGATCACCAATTTAGTATTGGAGGGCAGCGTGGAGGGTAAAAATCGTCGAGGGAGACCAAGGGATGAGTACACTAAACAGATTCAGAAGGATGTAAGTCGCAGTAGGCACTGGGAGATGAAGGAGCTTGCACAGGATAGAGTAGCATGGAGAGCTGCATCAAACCAGTCTGTGGACTGAAGACCGCAACAACAACAAAAACAACATCAAGTCTAGTGTCGTTGCTTTGATACCAAAAAAGCTGAAAGCCGTCGGTGTCTAGCAGGAACTACCAGAAATACATTGCGTTCTTCACCGGGTTCTTCACCAGACTAGTTGGCGTCATGGACATGATTATAAAAACAGGTAATATTCAAAGATAGCACAGTTTGGGACACAGACAATTCAGATCGTTTCTGGAAGATCTCGAGTGTGAATACGGCGATGTTCCATACTTTTGTGAAGTACGCTGGTTGATCCGAGGTATGGTTTTAGAACGATTTTTTAATTTACGTAAAGATGCAGCGTTATTCATGGATGCGAAAAGCAAACCGGTGAAAGAATTGGACGACACACAGTAGATTTCAGACATTGCGTTTTTAATTGACGGAATCAAGCATCTGAATAGCTTGAATGTAGTTTTTCAAGGTAGAAATAATGTAATTAGCGAAGTGTTCGACACTAATTTGGCATTCAAGAGGAAACTACTTTGTGGGCAAAGCAACTGTCAGGAATGTCGTGTGTACACTTCCTGAACATTGCACTAGTTGTTAGTGAAAACAATTTGAGACAGGAGAGGCTCAAAGAACACTATGATGGGTTTTTGACGGTGCTACAGTCTCTCGAAGGAATTTTTGATAGTAGATTTGAGGACTTAGATGGACTTGAGTGCGATGTCAACATTTTTGTGACCCCTTTTGCAGTTAACGTTGAAATAGTGCCTTCTGAAATTCAGTTAGATTTCATTGACTTTCGCTGCAATCGTGTGTTGAAGGAAAAGTTTCGCACTGCAGAAACCTTGGAAAGCTTCTACAAATATTTCCCACGTGAACAGTTTCCATTGTTATTTAAAATAGCTCCTCGTGTGTATAGATTTTTGGAACAACATACTTATGCGAAAGTGTTTTCTCCATAATGATACTGACAAAATCGAAGCGTTGGAATAGTCTTACTGAAATTCATCTGACTGGTGCAGTGCGCTTAACGACCAGTAATTTCACACAAAATATCGTGATGCTAGTTCAGAATCATTGAAAAAACATCCAGGATGATGTAAATTAATGCCTATGCCCTATTCGTACGTAGCAGCATCCCTTGAACTACACACGTCTGTGTAAATATACTACTAGCCATTAGAATTGCTACACCACGAAGATGACGTGCTACATACACGAAATTTAACCGACAGGAAGAAGATGCTGTGATATGCAAATGATTAGCATATCAGAGCGTTCACACAAGGTTGGCGCCGGTGGCGACACCTACAACGTGCTGACATGAGGAAAGTTTCCAACCGATTTCTCAAACAAAAAACAGCAATTGACCGGCGTTGCATGGTGAAACGTTGTTGTGATGCATCGTGTAAGGAGAAGAAATGAGTACCATCACGTTTACGACTTCGATAAAGGTCGGATTGTAGCCTATCGCGATTGCGGTTTATCGTATCGCGACATTGCTGCTCGCGTTGGTTGAGATCCAATGATTGTTAACAGAATATGGAATTGGTTGGTTCACGAGGGTAATATGGAACGCCGTGCTGGATCCCAACGGCCTCGTATCACTAGCAGTCGAGATGACAGGCATCTTATCCGCACGGCTGTTACGGATCCTGCAGCCACGTTTCGATCCCTGAGTCAACAGATGGGGAGGTTTGCAAGACAACAACCATCTGCACGACAGTTCGACAACGTTTGCAGCAGCATGGACTATCAGCTCGCAGACCATGGCTGCGGTTACGGTTGACGCTGCATCACAGACAGGAGCGCCTGCGATGGTGTACTCAACGACGAACCTTGTTGCACGAATGGCAAAACGTCATTTTTTCGGATGAATCCAGGTTCTGTTTACAGCATCGTGATGGTTGCATCCGTGTTTGGCGACATCACGGTGAATGCACATTGGAAGCGTGTATTCGTCATCGCCATACTGGCGTACAACCCGGCGTGATGGTATGGGGTGTCATTGGTTACACGTCTCGGTTACCTCTTGCTCGCATTGACGGCACTTTGAACAGTGGACGTTACATTTCAGATGTGTTACGACCCGTGGCTCTACCCTTCATTCGGTCCCTGCGAAACTCTACATTTCAGCAGGATAATGCACGGCCGCATGTTGCAGGTCCTGTACGGGCCTTTCTGGATACAGAAAATGTTCAACTGCTGCCCTGGCCAGCACATTCTCCAGATCTCTCACCAATTGAAAACGTCTGGTCAATGGTGGCCGAGCAACTGGCTCGTCACAATACGCCAGTCACTAATCTTGATGAATTGTGGTATCGCGTTGAAGCTGTATGGGCAGCTGTACCTGTACACTCCATCCAAGCTCTGTTTGACTCAATGCCCAGGCGTATCAAGGCCGTTATTACGGCCAGAGGTGGTTGTTCTGGGTACTGATTTCTCAGGATCTATGCACCCAAATTGGGTGAAAATGTAATCACATGTCAGTTCTAGTATAATATATTTGTTCAATGAATACCTGTTTATCATATGAATTTCTTCTTGGTGTAGCAATTTTAATGGGCAGTAGTGTATAACGTAACATTTACAATACAAATGTGCCCGTTTCTTAATCCTTTCCGTCTGTGTCCTGTTTGTGGTTATGAAAGTAGAACGTGTTACAGTGGTTCGCAACTTTGTTTCATCCGTACATATCCAACCGTTGCATGGCACAAGATACACAAACCTCGGGTAAGCACGTTTTACACTTATGTCCCCCACACGCACGCTGTGCCACATATGATTGGTCTCACGATAACCGAGTACCGGTGCCGAGTTACGGACACCACATACGCTTGAAACGACCTCGGAATAGGTGTGTTCCACCTGCCCATACTCAGCTCTCACAGCGGCACGGTTGCCCCCCGTGCAGCGTGCACACCCAACCGGCCAGCCACACCTGACAGCTCTGCTACCCGCACTACGTGCCCTCACAGCTTCTCACCGTTGCCCTCGCGGCTCACGGTGCCCGCGGGCAACCGTACGGGCAGCTCTCGTGCAAACCCCTGGTCTTCAAATGGCTCTGAGCACTATGGGACTTAACATCTGAGGTCATCAGTCCCCTAGAACTTAGAACTACTTAAACCTCACTAACCTAAGGACTTCACACACATCCATGCCCGAGGCAGGATTCGAACCTGCGACCGTGGCAGTCATGCGGTTCCGGACTGAAGCGCCTAGAACCGCTCGACCACACCGACCGGCCCACTCCTGGTCTAACATCAGTTAAGTGAAAGACAAGTAGTTTACCTGGTGAGATAAAGAACTTACACCTCAGAAAGATAGTTGAAAATCATCTACATTGTACAGTGTTAGGCTAGATTAGGTTCGTCGGTATCACGTCTTCTCACAAACAAATGTTGAATATCTGTTATTTCATGTATTTTCTTATAATAAATGATGTTTGTTGTACTCATGTGTTGCCACTAACGGTTGTGTTTTAAAGACACTGTCCTGTGAAGAATGTACAACTAGTATGCCAGCTGGCCACTTTCATTTAGCTACATACAACTGTAGTAGCGGATACGCTTCCAGCTGCCTTTATGTTTGATACCTACCCTAGCTGTACATTGTTCTCCTTGTGTAAAGAAACAGGCCACTTCACCCAGGCCTCTTACTGGCGCTTATGTACACAAGCCACACACTTGGCTGTGACCAACAAACAAACAAAATGGCCGCCAATGCTTTAGCTTTAAGTAAACCAATCGGTCACTCTTATATAAAAAAGATGGCCGCTCATGGGAAGATAAGCAAGACCTCACGCTGCCGTCCAGTCACATCTTTATGAGATCTTTCCATACATATTATCATGATTAAACTAGTAATGACGGGTTCGATAATTTTCTCGTGAAATTCTCTCAAAAATTCATCTTTTCTCAACACACCTAAAGCGTTATACATATATTGACAGAAAAAGTTACAACATCAAAAAATAATTAATGTAGAGTAATGAAATTTCGAGAATACATTTGTCTAGCAACACGTCTAAGCGATTAACAGGCCATTGCAAATGTGAAATGCTGGTACATTAATAACCGGTGTAACCACCAGACTGTTGAATGCAAGCACTCAAAAGTGCGTGCATTGTGACGTACAGGTGTCAGATGTCAGTTTATGGGATGGTGTTTCAGATCTGTTGCACTTGGTTGGTCAATACATGGACGGTTAATACTGTTTGTGGACGACATTGGTGTTGTTATCTGATGATGTCCCATGTATGCTCGACCGGAGACAGATCTGGTGTTCGAGCAGGTCAAGGTAACGTGTCGACACACAATGGAACATGTTGGGTTACAACAGCGGTATGTGGGCGAGCGTCATCCTGTTGGAAAACACTCCCTGGGATGCTGTTTACGGATGGCAGCACAACAGCTCGAATCGCCAGACTGGCATTCAAATTTTGAGAGATTGTGCTTTGGATAACCACGAGAGTGCTCCTGCTGTCATATGAAATCGCACCCTAGGCCGTAGGTCCAGGTTTCGGTCCAATGTCCCTAGCACGCAGACAGGTTGGTTCACAGGCCCTCAGTTGGTTACTTCTAACAAACTCACAGCCATCACTGGCGCCGAGGCAGAGCCAGCTTCCATCAGAAACACAACAGATTTCCACCCTGCCCTCCACTGAGCTCTCGCTTGACACCACAAAAGTCGCATATGGCGGTGATTTGGGGACAATGGAACGCACGCTACAGGGAGTGTGGCTCGGAGCTGTCTTGATGTAACCTATTTGTAACAGTTCGCTGTGTCACTGTTGTGCCAAGTACTGCTCAGATCGCTGCGGCAGATGCAGCAGGATGCGCCAGAGCCATACGCCGAACACGATGGTCTTCCCTCTCGGTAGTGCCAAGTGTCTACCCGGAGCCTGGTCTTCTTGCTACCATACATTCTCGTGATCATCGCTGGCAGCTATCATGTACAGTGGCTTCATTCCCGCCCAGTCTTTCTGCAGTATCACGGAAGGAACATCCAGCTTCTCGTATCCCTATCACACGACCTCGTGCAAAGCTAGTGAGGCGTTGATAATGGCGTCTTTGTCGCCTTAGAGGCGTTCTTGCCTAACTTCCACTCATCACATCCAGTCTCGAAGGAAATTAACACTCACGACCGTTACAACGTGCATTTAAAGCAAACTTAATTTGTACCCCCATAGTGGCTCTACCAGTGTCACCCTTATTCGACTGGCGCGAAATTTGAGATATGGAAGCACGCATACCAACTTTCGTTTATGTCACACAACCCCTTCTTTTATCCGTTGTTGTATATGAAATGAAAAATGAATTTAATGCTTCGAGGTTTGCATCACTTATCAGTGTTACATGGAACAACGAGATGTATAGTGATTGATTGAAATATTCATTTTTAACAATTCTGTTTGAAAGTGGGATAATTTTAATATGAGATTTAGGGTAGGGGCAGCATATATCTCATCCATCTGCTGCAGAAACCTGGAGGAATTTCTTTAATATCGATCTGTCAAAGTCTGTTACATAGATCGCCTATTTTTTTTCAAAATCTGTGGAATAACAGCATTTATGGGAACAGTTTGCAATGCTTTATTCTTAAAACCTATAGAACATTAAGAGGCACAGTGTTCAGTACGCCACATATTGATACAATGCTGTCACCTTTCTTTAAGAAATGGCTGTTTCATAATATACTTTCATAATATACTCAAGAGCAGACCTATATTAAAAAAACAGATCGTCTACACTACCCCAAGTCAGTGTCATTTTAGAGTATTGCTGCATGGTACCGCTTTTACTCATATTCTTGCTGTTAACAACTGTTCCATTAAACTATGTTCTTCAATGTATATAATTTACATCTCCAACTTCCATTTACCAACTTTGAAATCTAATTTTATTATTGGATGCACAGTTCTAACATCCTGATTTTGAAATGCAACATGCGTATTGCTCTCAGCACTTTCCTTTACACTAATCCTACATAATAATTTTGCCATCATCCAACACAATGTACTAATCTATCGTTATTTTTTCTGTAGTGGTAAACTCATTCCACGACTACTAAATCGACTGTTCCTATGACTTCCGCGTTACAGTGAAGAACCACTATGTATTATAAAAGTTCATTCGCATTTGATGGTAACTCCCAACGTCAGTGACCTTCGATTAGATGTAGAGCAGGGTGGTCCATATCTTCTCTTACATAGGCAGTGCACATGCACACAGTGGTAGTTATTTCGTTCCAAAGATGCAAGCTAATTGTACTTTAGAGCCGGTAAGTGGCACATAGATGTGATTTACCTGACTGACACAGGTCAAAGATTCATATTTAGAATTCCTGATCAGAATCTTTGTTGAATACAGTTCTTTAAATATACGAAATAGCTTATCACTAGAGATAGGCCGCATTTTCTTTCGAATGAGGGTATTCAAATACAATACGATTCTAGCAGTGTTATAGAGCTTCCGAAGTGGACTGGCAGTTGGCCAGACGTAAATAACTCTAACTGCTGCACATAATTTGGCCTAGCAAGGGGGTCAGGGATTTTCTCTGCCTCGTGATGACTGGGTGTTGTGTGATGTCCTTAGGTTAGTTAGGTTTAAGTAGTTCTACGTTCTAGGGGACTGATGACCATAGCTGTTAAGTCCCATAGTGCTCAGAGTCATTTGAACCATTTTCTTGGCCTAGAAATCCCTTTCTGTGCAGTTACAGGAAGTGAATCCCTTGATACTGATGTACACTCAAAGACGAAGAAGAAAAAGGAAAGATGCACCATGAAGGAAGTGTAGGAATGGGTTGAAACTCGATAGATGTGATGTAAATATACAGACAAACAAGTGATTACGGTTTCAGAAAAACTGGATAATTTATTCAAAAGAATGAGCTTAAAAAACTGAGCAAGTCGATAATGTGATGGTCCCCTATGTAAATTGCACTTCGGCTGGGCACTGATTTACAGGGTTTTTCGATGTCCTCCTGAGGGATATCTTGCCAAATGCTGTCCAACTGGCACGTTAGATCGTCAAAACCCCGAACTAGTTGGAGGGCCACGCCCATAATGCTCTGAACGTTTGCAATTAAGGCGAGAGCCGGCGGGCTTCCTGTCCAGGGTAGGGGTTACAAGCATGAAGAAAAGCAGTTGAAACATCCGTCGTGTGCGGGCAGGCATTAACTTGCTGAAATGTAAGTCCAGGATGGCTTACCATGAAGGGCAACAAAACAACATGTAGAATATCTGGCTGTAAGGGAGCCGTGAATGACAACCAAACCGGTCCTGCTGTGAAATGAAATGGAACCCCAGACCATCACTCCTGGTTGTCGGACCGTATGGGAGACAACAGTCAGGATGGCATCCAACCGATGTCCAAAGAGTCTCCAAACACATCTTTGCCAGTCAGTGGGCCTCAGGTCTCAGTGGTACTCATCATTCTTGAGTCCCGCTTCGAACGGAGCCAGATGATCAGCAAAGACGTGTCTGGAGGCGCCCAAGACTGTGTTCAGATACCAACATGATTGTCGCCCGCCATACGACCCAACAACCGGAAAGGATGGTTTGGGGTGCCATTTCATTTCACAGTAGGATCTCTTTGGTTGCCATCCGCGGGCTGCACTTACAGCACAGCAGTACGTCGACGATATGATACTCCTGGTTTTCTTGCAATTCATGGCAAGCCCTCCTGAGCTTACATTTCAGCAAGATAATGCCCGTCCACACACGGCTAGAGTTTCTGGTGCGTGTCTTCGTGCTTGCCAAACCCCGCCTTGGCCAGCAAGTTCGCCGGATGTCTCCGCAGCTGACAACGTCTGGAGCATTACGGGCAAGTCCCTCCAACCAGCTCGGGGTTTTGACGATCTAACGTGCCAGTTGGACAGCATTTGGCAAGATATCCCTCAGGAGGACATCCAAAAACCCCGTAAATTAGTGCCAAGACATAAAACTGATTGCATATAGGCCAGATGTGGACAAACACGTTATTAAAATTGCTCACTTTGTGAAGCTATTTCTCTTGAATAGATCATTTAGTTTTTCTGAAAATGTAAGCATTTGTTTTTCTGTACATATGTATGACATGTACCGATTTCCGTCCCATTAGAATAATTTCTTCGTGTTGTGTCTTTTTTTGTGCCTTCGAGTGTATGTAGCTAAATGGACGTGGCCTGCTGCCACACTAGTCAGACATTCTTCGTCGGGCAATGTCTTTAAATCAGAATGATTAATGGCAAAATATGAGCACAAAAACAATTACTTATTAACAGAAACTAAATCACTAAATAGATAGTCAACTTTAATTCGTGGGAAGGTGTGGCAATGATGAAGCTATCTAACGTAGCAGGGTAGATGATTTCTATCTAACTGAAGTGATGTTTCAATTTCTCCTGCCGTACTTCAGGACGAAAGAGTTCATGGGTGAACAGCTGGGTGTTAGTGTTCAACAGGTACAACATTTCGGCAAGCGACCACGTTGCCATCACCAGGTACACTGACGAACTGAGCACGGAGTCGTAGGCGCCGGGCTTTTATCTCCTCCCCCCCTCCACCCCCCTCCCTCCAGGTGTTCAATGTCGCTTGTGAGCTGAATCACACATTACATTATTTTACTTAAGTTGTGCTTCTTGTTTCTGTTGTAGTGCAGATCATTACAATTACGACTTTACCCTCCAAAACCTAGGATGCTTTCTCTGTGACCCTGTAAATACCGGAGCTAATAAATGTAGAACAACAACGTACGTTACAAGCATAGCATTCGGTATTACTTCATTTCCTTATTCCTAACATTTTAAAATTGTACGTCGACTTTAGATGACATGCCAATCATAGATGTTCTTAACTCTATTTAGTGAACGTATTTTCAGTCATGTTTTGAACATTGTCCCGCCACACTTTACTAACTAATGTTTCGTCGCAAGGGATATCGGATTTTAGAGAGTAAATTAATATGGAGCATGTCGTTATTCTTTTCAAACATTCACATTCCCATTTCTTCTTTCCTTATTGTCTTTTAGGCATGCAGTTGTAGTAATTAAAGTAGGCACAAATGCAGTGATTAAAAAGAAATGATTAGCGTACATTCACATTCTCTTTACATCGCTCCTTTCTTGTTGCTCCCATGCCGATGGACTGTTTCTATCGCAATCAGTAAGCGTGAAAGGAAGCTACCCTACAGACAGAGGGATCTATATTTATACTTGGCAGAGTTAATTACATACTGACACAATCGTCGGTATTGTTTTCGTTTCCCAAAAGTTATAAATATTTCGATTTCTGAAAAAAAGCTCTGTATTTCGCCAAGATGTCGAAGAAGAAGGCCCCTTACGTGCTGGTTGTATCGAGTAAGATGTGGAGATGGTGGTTTGAAAGCGGACAGAGGTAGTACGAGGAAGGGTGTCCCTTACCTGAGGGATCGCTACTCAAGCTACCTGGCGAAGGGGCAAATGTGGCAAATGTCCGGCGTGGCAAATGTCCGGCATTCCTTCTCACCGCAGTCTGCGCCCGGGTGCGCGTGCCGGCGGCGTCTTCTTAGTATCTCTGCCTGTTCTCGAAGTCAGTTCGGGGTGGGATACCTTCTTACTCCTTTTAACCGGATTAACAGCGGGTTCCCAAGCCTTACTATGGATGTAACCGCTATCTCGATTGATCAGCGGTTTCCGTACTCGAATCTCGATAGATTCTTTAATGACACAGTCCCAGCATTTGGATGTCTCTCCGTCTGGTCGTAATTCGTAAATTTGTTAACATCGAGTATAGGTTTAAGTGTCAGGAAATCTTTCCTGCAAGTATTTGTATGGAGTGTAGCCACTTACGGAAGTTAAAAATGTACGATAAACAGTGTAGACAAGAAGAAAATGGAAGCTTTTGAAATTTTTTGCTACAGACGAATGCCAAAAATTAGATGATCACGTCCCTAATGAGGAGGCACTGAATATACTTGAGGAGAAAATAAATTTGCGGCACAACCTGACTAGAAGAAGGTATCGGTTGGTAGGAGACATCTGAGACATCAAGGTATCACCAATTTAGTACTGGAAGGGGGCGTGGGGCTAAAAAGCGCAGAGGGAGATCGAGAGATGAGTACAGTAAGCAGATTCAGAAGGATGTAGGTAGCAGTAGTTGCTCAGAGATGAAGAGGCTTGCACAAGATAGAGTAGCATGGAGAGCTGCATCAAACGTCTTCGGACTGAAGACCACAACAACAGAAAATATGATACATACTGGGTCCAATGGTATATAGCTTTAAATGAAATTAACTGATGTGTTTGTTGAGCCATCTCATGAACGATATATTGGAAGTTAGTAATGCAAATATAGTTGACAACGTTTTCGGTGTTTTAGGCAATTCATATGCTTTGACACACTTTTTGATAAATATTCGGGATACTTTTGAGAACAGTCCAAATGGGGCTACATTGTAGTAGCAATAATAGACTTTCAGAGGAGGAGAGTAGGGAGAGGTGTGTGACATACTCTTTGGATAAATATTTCAGGTCCTCTGGTAACATCTGAGCACAGCCCAGATGGGCCAACATTGTAATTGGCTCTTGTGTTTTAATAATAGGTTCTGATAGGAGGAGAGGGGAGCCGTGAGAGGGTTGAAGGGAAATGGAAGAGAGAGCGAGGTATATATATATATATATATATATATATATATATATATATATATATATATATATATATATATATATATGATGGATTTTTTAAAAGTAATTCAGAATCATTCAGATATTTTAGAACAGAGCCCAGGTGGTGTGTGTATATAAATAATGTAATTTCACACTTTTCAACCAGAGCTGATATATTCTGGAAATAGTGAGTGTCTATGACTTTAATCTGAGGGTTACGTAATTTTTGCTGCATATTTTAAGCTATTCTTAATACTACTCTCCAATTGGTTGAAGACATGGAAGTGTACAGTACATTGGAGATAATGTAAGCTGACACCATTTAAATGCTATGCTCTGATTGGTTAGAAGGAGGAGGGGGTGTGGTGTATAAAGCACACAAATGGTTTATACCCATCATCTTGGATTTTTAATATTGTACATGATTGACTGGAGATAATGATTACTGCACTGTGTGACTGGCTGCAAATTGGTAAGGGGGAGAGGTTTTTAATTTTCCAATAACACTGTTGAACTATTTCCATCATCTTGAATTTTTAGTGGTTGTTTCATTTTTAATACTATGATTGGTTGGAGTCAGGGTGGAGGGGTGGGGAGGGGAAGGAGATGGGAAGGGAGACGGGTATAATTACGTCATGAGGTGAACGTTGTCTCATGGTCAAGTTCAAGGTGAAAGGTCATTGGTGCTGTCCCTAACTGTAGGTAACCCACTCGAACACTTGCAGTTTTTAAAGTCATTGAAGTGCAAAGTGTGTCACGATGGCCATAGCATTACTACTCATAAAAAATTTACAATACTTCAGTCTGTGAAAGAAATGTGATTTAATATACGACAATTGAGAAGAAATGTTTATTCAGGATTTCCACTTTTTATGTAATTGCACTGACATCTTCGTTCAGACTTCAGTTATTCAGTATCTTTGTAACAACTGAAGTAGCCTTCTCTGCCGGGCCCGCAGCTTACATCAGTTCGTAATATGACATAATTTTTATACTTTTTCAAAATTGTTGTTTCTACATAGGATCACTACAAACTTGTTTCGGAATTTGTGCCATTTTCAAGCGTTCCTGTTGACATTACATTTATAAAGCATTGTGTTATGGGCCTATGTAACAGTACTATGAGATTTTTATCTTATACTTACGTCTAGATGGTATGATGTCCATAAATCATCTTGGGATACAATTTATTTTATTTACTACATTGTTAATATAGGTCACATATTTGCCTTCTACATCTTTGTTCTTCATGTCTACATATTTGCAGCGCTCTGCCACTAGAGGGCTTAGAATTGTAGCGTGTAACATGGCGGTGTGTAGCGTAATTATGTCGGTGTCTGCTGTAATCGACTTTCGGATTCGGAGAGTCCTCCACACATGGACCACCCTCTCCTTCACCATGACAATGCCAGACCACACACAAGCGCTGCAAGATTTGCAAGAATCCGACGGCTTGGGTTATCTGTCATCGATCATCCTCCATACAGTTCCGACTTGGTCCTATCCGATTTTCATGTTTCAGTAACTTAATGGACACCTTAGAGGAATTCAGTCTGACAGTGATGAAGCAGTGCAAGCAGAAGTGAGGTTGTAGCTCCGTCAACAAAGTCAAACATTGTACAGTGACGGTATGCACCGACTGGTCTCTTGTTGAGAGAAATGTGTTCGTCACCAGGATGACTGTATTGAGAAATAAATAAGTAGACATGAAGAATGGCGCTGTAGAATGTTAATACAGTTTGTTTTATTTAAAACGCATTAAGAATTTTCACGTAAAAATTCTGAGGCAATGCTTTTCAGTACGCCCCCGTATAATACGAATAGGCCCCTGTCACACACGGCTCGTAGTTCAAACGGTGATCTTCGCTATTTGTGGTTGTCGAAGTTCAAGAGGTCCCCATATTTGCAAGTAGTGCTAAGTCGTAGGTGACTGTTTGATCGCGAGTTAACCTTTTGACAGCCTGCTCGCTGCCGCACCGCTGCCGATGCTCAGGTCGCAGCCAGCAGCAGATTTGCCGGCGAGGCATCGCGCCGCCTGCCGGCGACAGCCGTGAATTGCTTTCCAGCCGTCACGTGCGGCGAGGAATCAGTGCTCGGCGCCGATGTCTGAGTGCCGTGCCACTACAGATACTCATGTTCTCTCTCCTAAATACACTGGACGGAAATGAAAAGTGTTACGCCACGAAGCAGCAGAACAATATTTGTCAAACTCTATTGAGATGTTCATTATACAGCAAGTATTAAATGAATAACTCTACAACACTTACGGTGAGTGTCCGGGACTCAATGCATTACAATTTCTTTTTACTAGCCATAATTATTTGTACTGCATTTCATCATTTAGCTATACTCCTAGCATCATGTTGTGCTCCTATAAATGATAAGCACTAAGTTTTTAATACCTAAATTCTTTTTTAAAATTATTCATGCATTAATACTTCAGCTGAGTCTCTGTGACTCATTTTATTTTTTAATTTCTTTGCTTCACTTACGGTTCATTGTTCACTGTACATTTGTGCAATGTAATGCTCCAGTGCAAAATGATATCTGGTAGCTGCAAAACATATTAGCTATTAGTCTGAGTGGTGGCGCGGTTTGAGGTGTCATGTCACGGACTGCGCGGCCCCTCCCGCCGGAAGTTCGAGTCCTCCCTAGGGGATTGTTGTGAGTGTTGTTCTTAACATATGTTAGTTTAAGTAGTGTGTAAGTCTAGGGACCGATGACCTTAGCAGTTTGGCCCCCTAGGAATTCACACACATTTTTTTTGCTATTAGTCTTACGGTATGACAAAGGGAAAATTGACACATGAAGAAATTCTTCAAGTATTGGAAGAATCTGATGATCTCAGCGATTTCAGTGATGAATGTTCCGACTGAATGCCAAATGATGAAGATAAAGATGGGGAAGACGATAATGTGTTGCCAGCGAAGTAAGTAATGTACTTGCCTCAACAGATGTTTCGACCCTGGGAGATGAAGATGATACCAATAATACTGGAAGTATTGATTGCCAATTTATTGGAATAATGGAGTTATATGGAATAAAATTCCACATGAGGAAAAAAGTAAGGAAAAATAATACAACAAAATCTTAAAAAGCTTCAGTCAAGTTCCCTGGTTTGTAAACAATGACAGACGCATATGAATTATACATTTTTTCAGATAATATACAGAAAATTGTAGAGATTACTAACAGTGAAGCTGAAAGGATGCCCAAGGAAAAAGAGTTTTGAGAAGACTTGGGGAAAATGTGGTAGAGTTGGCTCTGAGCACTATGGGACTCAACTGCTGAGGTCATTAGTCCCCTAGAACTTAGAACTAGTTAAACCTAACTAACCTAACGACATCACAAACATCCATGCCCGAGGCAGGATTCGAACCTGCGACCGTAGCGGTCTTGCGGTTCCAGACTGCAGCACCTTTAACCGCACGGCCACTTCGGCCGGCAAATGTGGTAGAGTATATGACGTATAAAAAGTTTCGGTGCCTACAGTGTCACGTCTTTCAGTGTCACACAAATTTTTATTTTGAAAGGGGATCAAAACGGCTCTGAGCACTATGCGACTTAACATCTGTGGACATCAGTCCCCTAGAACTTAGATCTACTTAAACCTAACTAACCTAAGGACATCACACACATGCATGCCCGAGGCAGGATTCGAACCTGCGACCGTAGCGGTCACCCGGTTCCAGACTGAAGCGCCTAGAACCGCACGGCCACACCGACCGGCTTAAAGGGGATCACTTAAGACTATTTCCATTGTTTCGCCCCTCAAAGTCCTCCCTCATATCACAAAATTGTCGTCTCATGTAGTACAAACTGAAAAAATAAATTCCTTTTAAAGCACTATTTCGTATATAATTCATATAATCTTGGGAAATATTATCTACCAAACGAAAACTTGATGATCGATGAACAACTAGTCCCATTCCGTGAACGATGTGCGCATAGACAGTGTATGATTTCAAAACCTGACAGATATGGAACAAAATTTTTCCTTATATGTGACAAATTTTCTGGCCACTGAAAGGGCTACCAAATCTCGGAAAAGGAGGAAACGAAAAACATACTACAGAATTTTGTCATTCGCTATCATACTCTGCTGCCATACATTCTAAAAAGGGTAGAAGTGCAGTGCTACTTTCTACAATGCAACGCACACCAAATTACTGAAGATGCATCTAAGCCAAACGTAATAAAGTAGTATAACGAGACGAAAGGGCAAGTAGACTCATTAGATCAAATGGTGCATATTTTTACACGGCAGAGAAGAAGATGGCATTATCCATGAGCTCAGTTGATGTATATTGCGTTGCAGCATAAGTGGTATTTTTGAATGAAAATTCAGTATATCCCATCACAAAGATGAAATGTAGGCGTCAGATTTTTCTTATCGAGCTCACTGAAGATTTGATTCAACCACACATCAAAAGAAGGCCAAAACTAGGACTTCAGAAACCTGTTCTTCATTGTATGGAAAGTGTTGGGCACGAAACTCAAGACTCCAGTGCAGTAGTAAAAGAAAAATCTCCAGCAAAGAAGCGATGCAAAAAAATGAAGACCGCAGAAAATCGTTTTTTATAACTGCAGAAGTAGTGAAGTGCAACTAGTGCTTTGTGTGAAAGCAGCACACAGAAACAGAGCTTTTTCAGGAGTAAAGTCTAGCAATATAATATAAAAATTTGTAACAGATATACGTGATCCTTTTCTCCAATATTTATCATTCAGCGAGTTTTGGAAAAATAAAGTTTTGTTGCTTAAGCACGTTAAATATTTATATTGATACTAATAAAACTTTTCTCATGGAATTTATTCATATTTTCATTGCTCTCTTAGAGAAAAAAATAACATTATGAAGAAAAAATACCTATCAATCTCGCAGGCTCACCTCAGGTGTGTAACGTGATGAAGTAACTTGAGTATTCTAGGGTTAAACATGCATTTCATTCGGAACTGATGTCCATCATCAACATCAGTAGACGATGCGACCACCACGGGCACAGATACACTCTTGTATTCCCTGTGACTTCGAAGGTGACAGCCTCTAATCTCATCTTGAGGAGCTTCTTACCATGCCTGAAACAAATTCAGTGTCATCTTAAGAAGTCTGCAGGCCGATATGCTCCCATCGTAACTCAGACAAGTGACGATAGAGGGACTGGACAGAATAGTCAAGGAACCATGTATTTATATTGTGGGGTTTTGTATTATCGTGCTGGAATATGCCATTTGGTACCCTGGTCATGTAGGGTACGCACACAAGATTTACCATTCTTGCCACATGCTAGGGAGCGTTCAACTTCCCTTAAACAATTACCAAATCTGTTATCATATACAATATTGGAGAGTATGTATCTCTAGAATAGTTGCTTCCTGAGATATTTTCACCCAGCCGTTTACGAGGACCTTCGCGTCGATCTGTCCGCTACCAACATAAGCGAGACTCATCGCTGAACACCACAGAATGCCACTAAATGTCCCAATTGTCGCTGGATCTACATCATGTAATCACTGTAGTTTGGTGTGAGCTGTAAACTACGCTTGGTAAATAGAGATCTCTACTCGGCTTCCCATAATCTGTTTCGAACGGTTGGTTGTGACACTGCGTGCTGCATCTGTGCGGATTATAACTTACGTCATCCGTCGACTCGTCACAGGCTTCAAACATACGATCTTCTCGTGGAGCCCTTCTGGAAGGACCTGTGTCTACTTTTCTTGCAATATCGCTGTCCTTGATACATCTCAACATCACTCGTTCTGCAGTCATTGCACTACAGTCTACAGTCTGTGCAGTCTGTTGTTGTGATGCTGCTTTGTCCCTCGTGCAATTACTCGGTCTTTCTTAAAGTCCGAAAGATGGAGATAAGCTATGCACGCCATGTTCTCTGGGCGTTCTGTGTTGAAAATTCCACCTGAAAAGTTCTAGCAGCGTTAGGCAGTCGAATAGCCATAATATTCACACACCATTTTTCAGGTGTAGGAATGGCCTTTTCTGTTCTGAGAATAAGCTCGCATAAAGATGAAATTTTAATCAACATGCCCCAAATGCATAAAAACAGTAGAGTAGTACAAGTTCCGTCAAAGTGTTGTTGGTGTAACACATTCCATTCAGGTTATCAGCCATTCTGGGAGCGCAATGGCCAATTCGTCGAAAGCAGTTTGTTAACGAAAACATTTCTTTACAAAGCAAACAAATTGTAGCGACTCTGACGGATCGGTGTGAGCACTAAGATAGAAAGAGCAAAAGAAAGAAGAGTAACTGCTCATGGATGGATAGTTAACACCAAGAATTTCTTTATTACGGTTTCCGTGCCGTAGCTGATCGCAAGGAGCATCGAGAAATACAGAATGAAAGAAGAGCAAATGGTCAAAGATGAATTGCCAAAACTAAGAACCACTTTATTACATATTCTGTGCCGTAGCTGATCACACTCTGAGCTGAGGAGGAGGTTGGATGGTGTACACTTAGCAGATAATTCCGTGTATCGTGTTGACCACTTTTAGGATGCTTGGCAAAAGGACGTGTTGTAGACAATTTGGATGAGAATGGTAACAGCAGTACAACGCACAGGAGGGTGGGGAAGTTGTGGCGTGGCTGCAAAAAAATCCTCATTAATGGAGGTGAAACTACACTGCTGGCCATGTAAATTGCAACACCACAACGACGGCATGCAACAAACGTCAGACTGGCGCAAAATGCACTACGTGCTGGGATATGCAAATGACTATCATTTTAGTGCAACCTCAAAAAGTAGGTAGGAATAATGCCATCTATATTCTGTATATAAAGAGAGATTAAGAGGTGGCATCCTTATTCATAAATCGCATTTGAATGTGAACTGTTTCTGAGAAGACCGTCAGCGGCTATATCGTAGCCTCCGCGATATTGCTACATTCCTTGGTCGGGATCCTACGGCTGCCATGCGAATATGGAATCTATGGGTCCAGAAAGGCCATTCTCAACGCCATGCAGGATATCAACGGCCCCACGCGACGCGTTGTTCGTTCCACTTTGCAGCACCGTACGTCCATGTCACGCACATTGAGACGGGGGTGGGTTTAACTGGATGAAGTAAGACAGCCATAAACATGGAGAGTGCGATGATGTCTGGACCACGACGGTCCGTCAGGAGGGCATACATTGTCGAGGCTTCCCTTAACGAGGCAGCAGAGAGCGTGGGCGTCGGCAGTGGTGCGCCCGACGACTGTGGGCCTAAGAGTAATACCATATCGTCTTTACACACGATCACTATGCACGTATCCGTGTATGGAGGCATCGAGAAGAACGAACGTTGCAAGACTGCATTCGTCATAGTCATATGGGGCAGAATCTATCGTAATGGTAAAGCGTGTAATTGTGTACAACATGAACACCTCTGGATCATGGTAGGCGTTAAACTAAACAACGGGTGCTATATTTCTGACGCGTTAAGTTCAGCGACTGTGCCCTATCTTGAGTAAGATAATACTAGAACTCGTGTTGTCCGTGCTCTCCAGACTTACCCCGATACAAATGTTCGGATGTTTCGCTGGACAGTGTGTTGTCCAGGTTTGTCACCCACTGAAATATCTGGTCACGGGCATAAACACGGATAGTGCGATGATGTCCGGACCACCACTGTCTGTCAGGTGGGCGAACATTGTCGAGGCTTCCCTTACCGAAGCAGTAGAGAGCGTGGGCGTCGAGAGTGGTGCGCCTAGCGACGACTATGGACATGAGAGTAATACCACGTCGTCTTTTCAGACGAAGCTCGGTCGTGCGTAGAACATCACTGCAAAGACTGGGAGGCCACTGTTAGCTAGGCAATATCAAACTGGCTCAAATGACTCTAAGCACTATGGGACTTAACATCTGAGGTCATCACTCCCCTAGACTTAGAATTACTTAAAGCTAACTAACCTAAGGACATCACACACAGCCATGCCCGAGGCAGGATTCGAACCTGCGACCGTAGCAGCAGCGCGGTGCCGGACTGAAGCGCCTAGAACCGCTCGGCCACGGCGGCCGGCAGGCATTCATTATCACTGATGAACTCTAGCACAAAGTTAAACATGCATGAAATGCCATGCCTACATATGATCCAAGCTCTGTCCGACTTGCGGCGCAGGCGCATTAAAGGTGGCTACTCTGTGTATGAAGTTTGGCACACAAATTCACCTGCAAATTTAAATGCGTGTTCTTTCTATCATAACGTAAGAGCACAAGGAGTAAATTTTTCAAGGAATGTTATTCTTTGTGGTTCGGTAATTTTAATGGCAAGTATTGTATACAGGATGATTCAGCTCAACTGCTTACCTCAAATGTTTCCCAAACTGTTTGATATACCTTAATTCTATTTTCACCCAAATGAATTCGCTAAACAGTGCAATCTCTTTTCATGGCTACATTAATTACAGAGATATCTTTATCAACTTCACTTTTTTAAGTGGAGCTATAATAATTTCTGCTGCTGGTATTGTACTTACAGAAAGGGCAAATTAAACGATGTTTTGGCTCTTCAAACTGCAGTAAGTAATTACGGAGAAATTACAGTATTTGGAAAATAGGACATATCTGTTATGAACATCAAACGGGTTGCTGCCTTATGCGGAAGATCGCTACTTCATTCCCAAATAAGCAAATATGTCACGTCGGACAGAGAAGGAACAGAGTGTTGCACTGCCGCGATATCGGTATGAACGGAGCAGAGAGGAAATGTAGCCTTCATTTTGCCTCTGTGATTCACTTGTCCCAGGTACTGGTTAGTTTGCAATAATAAATGTCTTTCGCAAACCAAGGAGAGGTAAGTACGCAGGTTCTTTGTGGAGAATGCGAAAGGAAGACGAAGTGTATAGTTGGGATGTTCACACAAAGTTATAACGGCAGATGGTCTCTAACACAAATGAGAATTCAGTGAATGTGCGTAAACGTGTTACTGCAAAGGCGCTGGTATACTATGTTGAAGGTGAGAAGGAAACCTGCAACAATGGGAGCGAACGAAACAGATGTTCTGGCAGTTGTTGGCCATAATCCGCACGTAATGCCAAGTAAAACTGCGAGTGCCTCTGCAATAAGTCAGCACTGCCTTGTTCTCACTTTGCACACGAACGCTTCCACCAGGGATGTTTTAATGGCACATTAAACGGCGCTATTGCGTAATACGCATGGAGTACTGTCGCTCGCTTGTGATGCGCCATAGGACAACAGATTCTTTCGCCAAAGAATTTTCTTTGTCAGTGAAACTACCTGTAAAACTAAGGGAAAGCTGTCTGTATGTAAGATGCATTGTTGGGTCACTTAGAACCCGCACTGGTCGAGGCATGTTCAACATCAGGGGCAGTGGAGTCTGAACATTTGGTGCGAGAGTATTGGAGACTACCTGACTGCTTCTCACTTCAAAATGATTCAAATGGCTTTAAGCACTATGGGGCTTAACATCTGAGGTCATCAGTCCCCTAGACTTAGAACTACTTAAGCCTAACTAACCTAAGGACATCACACACATCCATGCCCGAGGCAGCATTCGAACCTGCGACCGTAGCAGCAGCGCGGTTCCAGACTGAAGCACCTAGAACCGCTCGGCCGCTTCTAACTTCCTCGAAGAAAGCTTAACAGGTAAAATATACGCTCAACTTGAAACACGCAGATGTATGTGTTACCAGCACGACGGATGCCATCCTCAGCACCCGCTTGGGGGTAGGAAAGCGCTCACCCTGTTTTCTGGTTACTAGGTAGGACATAAATGTGTTGTAGTTGGTCTGCTCATTAACCTTATTTCACCCCACTGAACATTTTTGTTTGGGGTAAACTCAAAGATGAAGTCTATAAAAAAGTTCCAACGACTCAAGGGTATTTAAAACATCACATTGTTGCAGTATATACAATGATAACGAAGGAGTGTTCAGTCTCTGAAGGCATCCTTCCACCAGCGGCTGAAAAAGTGTACTACAGTAGACGGTGCTCATTTCAAACAGCTAATGACATAGATGGAATTTTAAGGAATATTTAGAGATATTGTTTTTGCTGCTGTTGCTGATGTAATTGTGAAACCTATGTTTGTATCTCAAAATTAAATTCATTAAACTAAGTTATTATTTAACAGTCTTTCTACCGCAGTTTCCCGTTTTATAGATGCATTCAAATTTTGTCCTTCACTTTTCTTTCAACGCTCTGGCAGAAACAAGAGCAAAGCTGTTGCCGCAGTGAAATGGCGAATCATCCATGATGCCACGTCCTATGACATCCAGCTCTGTGTCGGTCCAACCACATACAGGGTAGCTCAGGAGGAACTGCAAGTATTCGGGGATGTAACACGAACCATCATTCGAAACAAAAAAGGCTACTAAACATGGGCTCTAAAATGTATACCTTAAGAGATATGAGCACGTTCATCTTAGATATTGTGAAACAAATCTCTTCTTCTGCAAGTCCTTCTTTCCGTACGTACCAGGAGGTAGTACGAACCAAGACAAGAAAAAATGCATAACTTAAGTGCTATGAGCACTTGTTCAGCAGAAGAGATGTATAACTGCTTATTGCTCTTAAGGTATGAATTCTAGAGCCCATTTTTACTAGACTTTTTTGCTTCGAATGATCGTTCCCGTCATTTTCCTGAATATTAACCATTCCTCCTGGGACACGTTATATAGCCAACTGTGGTTAATATGTTGAAATTTAACTTTCCTCCGAAATTCCGCTTTTGTATGTTGGCTTAGATGCGTCAAGCAGGGGAACCCCATCAGCCTGATACGACATTTCTGTATTAAATTATTTTCTGTATAAATCTGCAATCGGATCCGTATCGAAAACAGGGAAGTCGTATCTTCTAAGTACTGTAATTTCTCGTAAATTGCCTCTTTTAGAACTCCGATACTATCAACAGAAGTTACTATAGTTCCAAACTAAAAGAGAAGTTGATACCGGCAACTCTGTAACTACTGTACCTATAAAAAGACACTAAATGTCATTTAGAGAAGACTTTGTTACAATACATTTGGATGCGATATCTTAAACGGTTCAGGAAATAGGCGGTGAACAACTCCTCTGAATCATCCTGCATTCCCTCGTCAGGTAAGAACAGACATTGAGACTAACGAAGGTTATCAGAACATTCATATACAGAGACAGAATACTGAAAATCAGACACAATGATGCAACGAAGCTACAAAACATATCTTCGACATTTGTTTTCCACAGCACGTTAACGTTTTAGCAGTGATGGTGTTTTCTATAATTTTTGGCAACCAAGAGTCTCATTTACCTGTAAATGTTATTTGACTTTTTGCATGATAAAACAATTTCAAACATCCACCATAGGTAAACTGATTTTATCGTTGAAGACTTACGTCGAGTCTGTGGACCCACGCATGAGAAAACTAGTTATTTGAGTTTGCTGTAGGTCTATGAATTCGCAGACGAATGTGACTTACTTGAATCGTTTGAGAATAACTGGCAGTGTCTGAACATACTGGAAACCGCGGTGCTTCACTTTAGACAAAAGTGCGATGTCACACACAACTGCGTGATGTGGTTTCTTTCCTGGAATTAGGTTTCACGAATTTTTGTCCCAATACAAGGAAGCTACACATTCCTGATGCGTTTCATAAATGAATGTGAAGCAATAGCATTCACTGCCTGACAAAAAAAAAAAAAAAAAAAAAAAAAAAAAAAAAAAAAAAAAAAAAAAAAAAAAAAAAAAAAGTGGATCATCCAGAAGAGGAGGAGGAAACGAAATGAAACTTGGCAGGTTGTGAAGATATGTGATGTTATTTCAGGGATTACAAAACCGCGTCAAAGTTTCATTGAACTTGGAAGTATGAAGTCACTTATCAGTATAATGTTACACCACCTCTGGCCTGGACGCATGCGCTGATTCGTTTGGGAAGGCTCTCATAAAGCCGTCGTATCTTCTCATGAAGCAAGCTGACCAATAACTGATGTAACTCTTCAGGCTTTCCCGGCGAGATCTTGACATGTGGAATAATCGGGTATACTGCCAGATGTTTGTGTCGCTCTGTCACAATATTTCGGCCACGTAACTCGTTGCCTTCTTCAGGTGCTACCTGAGACTGCCGTATTGGAGGATCTTGTCCAGTATTGATGCCCAGAGGGCTCTGGGTGCTCAGGAGAGGCCTCAGAGAGTTGCCACAGATGGCAGACGTCCGAGGGAGCACTCGGGAAGAGACAACACATTACAGGCAGCGCCAGGCGGGCGCGGACGGCAAAGAGAGCAAAGAACTTAGAGTCCGACTGGCTGAATACAGGAGTGCTCGCTGGGAAGACACACTACAACAAACGGAGAATAATCGCCAGAAATTCTGGAGAATAGTCAAAAGCCGAAAAGAGAAGCCCCGAAGCATCCAGCCACTACATGGAGAGAATGGCCTCGTCTACGACCCCCCCAGAGAAAGCGGAGGCTATGGCCAACTCTCTTGAACTGCAGTTCAAGATCCACAACATCGACGATGAAAAAGCAGACGCCCATGAGGAACGAGTGGAGAGGGAGGTTCCCAGAATCCTGCGACGCGCGTCACCAACTTCCTTCGAGCCCGTCACATGCCAAACTGTCTGTTCGATTATTAAAGGGCTCGGCAACTCCAAGTCCCCTGGTCCAGATGGCATACGCAATCTACAGCTCAAAAATCTACCACCCACAGCACTCCTCTACCTTACATCAATCTATAACTCCCGCCTCCAGAAGATGTATTTCCCATTCACATGGAAAATAGCTAAAGTCATTACCCTGCCAAAACCCAACAAAAATCCCTTATTCCCCCAGAATTTCCGCCCTATATCACTCCTCAGCTCGCTCGGAAAAATCCTAGAACGCTTGATCCTAGCAGCCCTCAAATCCTTCCTCACTGAACATAATATCACCATCCCAGAACAGTTTGGCTTTCGTGCTGGGCGTGGCACCATTTCCCAAGCCACCCGAGTAATCGAACAGATATGTAAGGCAAGGGCCGAAGGGCAGAGCACAGGCGCGGTCTTCTTAGATGTGGAAAAGGCTTTTGACCGAGCCTGGCACGACGGCCTAATTTACAAGCTCCACCAATGCGACTCTCCTGTACACTTAGTAAAAATCCTGGCTTCCTTCTTAGAAAGTAGAAAATTTTTTGTTATGCTAGAAAGTAAGAAAAGTAGCCTTAAGGACATAGAAGCAGGGGTCCCCCAAGGATCTGTATTAGGCCCATTCCTATACAGCCTGTACACAAATGATATACCAAAAAGTCCCAACACCCATATTACACTATTTGCGGACGATATGGCCGTCTATGCAAGCCACCCGAGCCTTAATTACGCGACACACCACCTTCAGAGACACCTAGATTTAATCACGCAATGGTGTAATGTTTGGAAAATTAAACGCAGAGAAATGTAATTCAATCATGTTCACCACCAGGAGAAGGCCTCCAAACCGCCAAGTATCCATTGATGGTAGGGACCTCCCCTGGTGTAACGAAGTGAAGTATTTAGGACTAACGATAGACGCCAAACTGCTGTCGAACTCCCACATTGCAAATGCGTGTAATAGAGGTTCGGGTAGCATCTACAATCTATATCCACTGCTGAAAGGCAATGGCCTGTCCACCAGAACTAAGCTTAAAATATGGAAGATGGTAGTCCTACCATCTCTGCTATATGGCTGTGAGGTCTGGGGAATGGCAGCAGACTGTCACCATAAAAAACTTCAGGTTCTCCAGAACAAGGCACTGAGAATCATTACAGACGCGCCCTGGTTCGTCTCAAATAATACAATCCACAACGATACCAACATGCCAACCATCACCACACTCATCCAACAGAAAACACAATCATTCTACACATCTTCTGAAAACTCGCCGCATCATCTCATCTCCTCACTCGGATCAGATCCATTTCACATCAGTTACAAACATCCGAAAAACACAATAACTCGACACTACAGAGTATAACACATTCACAACAAAATACATGCACAAACACAAATAACTCATGCAAATAAACCAACATGTCAAAACCCCCTAGCTCATGACAGAAGGCAAAATGGCGAAGTCCACTGGTCCTTCAAACGCTAACGGGCAAGACCAACTGGCCCGACATGATACTCCGTCCGTCCGTCAATACGGCAGTCGCAGGTAGCACCTGAAGAAGGCAACGAGTTACGTGGCCGAAATATTGTGACAGAGCGACACAAACATCCGGCAGTAGACCCGATTATTCCACATGACCAATAACTGTTGGTCTGGTTCTTGATATGCTGGATGCTGGCACTGGGACACAGTTTACGACCGAGCTGGTCCCACATATACTCTATTGGGTACAAATGTGGGATTTTGGTGGCCACTGGTGGCACTGTCGCATGAAGAGTAACATATGAGGACGGAGAAAGTCTGTGACTTATCTTCGAGCCGTCAGAGTTCCTTCAGTCCCTACCAGTTGTGATCTAAATTCATTCCCAATAGGCTCCCTACACCACGACTTCAGGAGGAGTAACACAGCGGTGTCTCCGCAAAACATTGGAAGAATGGCTCCTCTCCAGCATACTTGCCAATGACGGGCATCCAGGGTATTGCACAACCACGATTCATTACTGAATACAGTGAGACGCCATTTATCAGCAGTACATTTTGCCTGGTCACAGCACCAATCCAGACGCAGCCATCTACATCTACGTCTACATCTACGTGATTACTCTGCTATTCACAATGAAGTGCCTGAGAGAGGGGTTCAATGAACCACCTTCATGCTGTCTCTCTACCGTTCCACTCTCGGACGGCACGTGGGAAAAACGAGCACTTAAATTTTTCCGTGCAGGCCCTGATTTCTCTTATTTTATACTGATGATCATTTCTCCGTACGTAGGTAGGTGGCAACAGAATGTTTTCGGAATTGGAGGAGAAAACTGGTGATAGAAATTTCATGAGAAGATCCCGTCGCAACGAAAAACGCCTTTGTTTTAATGATTGCCACTCCAATTCACGTATCATGTCTGTGACACTATCTCCACTATTTCGCGATAATACAAAACGAGCTGCCCTTCTTTGTACTTTTTCGATGTCATCCGTCAGTCCCACCTGATGCGGTTACCACACCGCACAGCAATACTCCAGAATAGGGCGGACAAGCGTAATGTAAGCAGTCTCTTTGGTAGACCTGTTGCGCCTTCTAAGTGTTCTGCCAATGAATCGCAGTCTTTGGTTTGCTATACCCACATTATTATCTATGTGATCGTTCCAATTTAGGTTATTTGTAATTGTAATCCCTAAGTATTCAGTTGAATTTACAGCCCTCAGATTTGTGTGACTTATGCCGTAATCGAAATTCAGCTGATTTCTTTCAGTACTCATGTGAATAACTTCGCACTTTTCTTTATTCAGGGTCAATTGCCACTTTTCGCACCATACAGATATCTTAACTAAATCATTTTTCAAGTCGTTTTGATCATCTGATGACTTTACAAGACGGTAAATGACAGCATCATCTGCAAACAATCTAAGACGGCTACTCAGATTGTCTCCTATGTCGTTAATATAGATCAGGAACAATAGAGGGCCTATAACACTTCCTTGGGGAACGCCGGATATTACTTCTGTTTTACTCGATGGCTTTCCGTCTGTTACTACGAACTGTGACCTTTCTGACAGAAAATCATGAATCCATTCCCACAACTGAGGCGATACTCCGTAGGCACGCAGTTTGATTAGAAGACGCTTGTGAGGAACGGTGTCGAAAGCCTTCTGGAAATCTAAAAATTTGGAATCAATCTGACATCCCCTGTCGATAGCACTTATTACTTCATGAGTATAAAGAGCTAGTTGTGTTTCACAAGAACGATATTTTCTGAATCCGTGCTGACTATATGTCAATAAATAGTTTTCTTCGAGGTACTTCACAATGTTCGAATACAGTATATGTTCTAAAATCGTACTGCAAATCGACGTTAGTGATATAGGCCTGTAATTCAGCGGATTACTCTTACTTCCCTTTTTGGGTATTGGTGTGACTTGAGCAATTTTCCAGTCTTTAGGTATGTATCTTTCTGTGAGCGAGTGGTTGTATATAATTGCTAAATATGGAGCCATTTTATCAGCATACTCTGAGAGGAACCTGACTGGTATACAATCTGGACCGGAGGCCTTGCCTTTATTAACTGATTTAAGCTGCTTTGTTACACCAAGGATATCTACTTCTATGTTTCTCATCTTGGCAGTTGTTCTTGACTGGAATTCAGGAATATTTACTTCTTCTTTGGTGAAGGCGTTTCGGAATTTGTGTGTTGTGGTGTTAACGGCAGCCTAGGCATGGGACTGGAATTCCCTTGTCCAGATGCTGCTTATCTCCGCCCAATGGTGCGGGGTAGCACACAACATTGCAAAGAGTCCATTACTTCTTCTTGGATGGCAGGCACATATGTGAAGGGGCTATGATGTGCTTTGTGGACGATATGTCGGTCCTCTCGTGTGGTGATCAGACGAGTATGTCTGCTGCCCACCAAATCCGATAGTGCGCCAAATGGAGACTCGCAATGAGCTCCCTTTCAAGCTCTCACAGCTGCTATTAGCAATGCTCACCCATTATCTAACGCTTTTCACGTCCCTTACGTGCCCTAGCACGGCTGGTAACAACATTAAACACGAACAGTGCTAACGCACTCTGGTGGCGATTCTGCCTGTCACAGAGAACTGCAACTCTAATGATTTACATACCGCAGTTGGTATCTACATGCACGCATCTACACTGACATCCGATACTGTCTGCTGGGCGCTTCACTTTTTTTGTCAAACAGTGTATTTATTTACTGGAAAAGGAGTAGGAACTGCTACTATAAAACTGCTGTGAAAGTTACTACTTACTCATGGCACTATAGTTTGTTTTTATTTCACGTAGTTAAGTTTAAGCGCCACCTGTAGTGCCTTCGCTACTTTACGATGTAGTACTTACAAACGCTGCTAGATGTTTCTATATTTTTAATACTAAAAATTATAGCTACGGTAATACTTTCTGTGTGAACGTTGTGAAGTTAAATTATGCAATACCATCATCTGCTTCATATGGTTACTAAAGATAAGAATAGAAAACTATTGCTTTAAGTACCGTGAGAAAGTTAATGGTGTACTTCTAGATGTACACCTGAGCTATTATTTCCACTTTCTGGTGGGAGTACACACAACAGCGAGTACACATAGCACCAAAACTCGCAGTACCTGAAGGCGACGGCCTGGTCGTTTGTCGTAATATTTAGCAAAAATGGGAACACGTCAGCTGTAAACTCGGAAGTACACGGCAAGAAAACCTGAGAGATCACATCAAAGTAAAGTAATTAGTATTATCTTACATAGGAATAGTTAATTTAATTTCACCGAGTTTTAACAGTTGCGGACGTGACTGTACTGAATACTTTGAAAATATACCGAAACAACACCTTGTGTCACCTACAATTGTGCTTTTTTACACTGAACTATGCATTTGAGAACCTGTTGGCCCATTTTTAGGTGTGTCTATGTGGTTACATAAATTTTCTTCCTCTTGAGTGAGATAATACTTCAGTATAGTGCGTTCATGTTATTACAAGTTTTTGTGTTAAATCTGGAAATCGTGGCTAAAGAAAACGAAATTTCTCTCAGCTAACGCCATTTTCAGTCGTTTTGTATTATTCACGATTTCCAAATTTAAGACATGATCTAATAACAACAACACACTAAGCTGAAACATCATCTCTGTCAAGGACAAGAAATTCAATGTTACTACCTAAATACATTTGAACATAGACCTATGAGGACTGAAATTCACAGCGTAATGCACAAATATTAGTGACTAAATTCATTGTTCCAGTATGTTTTCAGAGGAATAGCTACTGTCTTGTACTGCCGATACCATATACTATATTTACAGTTTATCAAATTCAGGTTGAAAGATTGTCTCGTGGCACACTCTTTCTACGCTGTACGGGAGTTCATCGCAGTAGTTCCGAACGCCTTATCTGTAAAGCAATTTTTTTGTTTTATAAATTCTTTAATTATTTTATTACAAATTTTTTAATCAGCGTTATATAAACTACGTAGGTCCTACTCACTCGTTCCACAACCAAGTATGTTTGTTCCATACCGACCCTATGAAGCCGATAAATAAATAAATAATTAAAGTGACCATCATCAGAAATGTTTTGTTTATTTTTCTCTTAATGTTGAGAATATGAATCACAAAATCTTATCTTGTTCTCGAGTGGTACTTGGATTTTCAGTTACCTTGCTCATTCTGCATGAAAATTAGAAAACAATTTAAACAGGTTACTGTACAAAAATCTTCTCATCAATAAGGACTTTCTGTTGGTTAATACAGTAACCACAATATTACTTCGGGTGGGACGAAAATCTTACTTGCTATGCAGGTTTTGTGTACATCACTTTTGGTCAGTTGTTTATGTATTTATGAACATAGTCAGCATTTCATTTTCCATAACGAGCACAATAAGAGATCACTTTTTTTTTACTTACTGATGGTTTATCAATATTACATGTAGCGTATTATAAACACAATCATGTGAACAAAAAAAAAACACAAAAGTGTTCCACCACGAACAAATTGTACGAAGGGGCCGGAAATCGGTAGATGTAATGAACATGAACAGGCAAACAAATCATTACAATATCAGAAAAATTGGATGATACATTCAAGAAAAAGAGCTTCACAAAATTAGCAAGTCAGTAACACGTGGGGTCTGCCTCTGGCTCTTATGCAAGCGGTTATTCGGCTTGGCACTGGTTTATAGAGTTGTTGGATATCCTCCTCAGCGATATCCTGCCAAATGCTGTCCGATTGGAACGTTAGATCGTAAAAAGCACGAGTTGGTTGGACAGCCTGCCCATAATGCTCCAAATGTTCTCAATTGGGGAGAGATCCGGCGAACTTGCTCGACGCGGTGGGGTTTGGCAAGCACGAAAATAAACAGTATGTACTCTCGCCCTGTGAGGGTGTTCATTATCTTGCTACACTACTGACCATTAAAACTGCTGCACCAAGAAGAAATGCAGATGATAAACAGGTATTCATTGTACTAATATATTTAACTAGAACTGACATGTGATTACATTTTCACGCAATTTGGATTCATAGATCCTGAGAAATCAGTACCCAGAACAACCACTTCTGGCCGTAATAACGGCCTTGATACGCCTGGGCATTCGGTCAAACAGAGCTTGGATGGCGTGTACAGGTACAGCTGCAAATGCAGCTTCACACGATACCACAGTTGATCAAGAGTAGTGACTGGCGTATTGTGACGAGCCAGTTGCTCGGCCACCATTGACCAGACGTTTTCAATTGGTGAGAGATCTGGAGTATGTGCTGGCCAAGGCAGCAGTCGAACATTTTCCGCATCCAGAAAGGCCCGTATATGACCTGCAACATGCGGTCGTTCATTATCCTGCTGAAATGTAGGGTTTCGCAGAGATCGAATGAAGGGTAGAGCCACGGATCGTAACACATCTGAAATGTAACGTCCACTGTTCAAAGTGTCGTCACTGCGAACAAGAGGAGACCGAGGCGTGGAACCAATGGCACCCCATACCATCACGCCGGGTGATACGCCAGTATGGCGATGACGAATACACGCTTCCAATGTGCATTCACAGCGATGTCGCCAAACACAGATGCGACCATCATGATGCTGTAAACAGAACCTGGATTCATCCGAAAAAATGACGTTTTGCCATTCGTGCACCCAGGTTCGTCGTTGAGTACACCATCGTAGGCGCTCCTGTCTGTGATGCAGCGTCAAGGGTAACCGCAGCCATGATCTCCGAGCCGACAGTCCATGCTGCTGCAAACTTCGTCGAACTGTTCGTGCAGATGGTTGTTGTCTTGCAAACGACCCCAACTGTTGACTCAGGGATCGAGACGATGCGTTACAGCCATGTGGATAAGATGCCTGTCATCTCGACTACTAGTGATACGAGGCCGTTGGAATCCAGCACGGCGTTCCGTATTACCCTCCTGAACTCACCGATTCCATATTCCACTAACAGTCACTGGATCTCGACCAGCGTGAGCAGCAATGTCGCGATACGATAAACCGCAATCACGATGGGCTACAATTCGACCTTTAACAAAGTCGGAAACGTGATGGTACGCATTTCTCCTCCTTACACGAGGCATCACAACAACGTTTCACCAGACAACGCCGGTCAACTGCTGTTTGTGTATGAGAAGTCGGTTGGAAAATTTTGCTCATGTCAGCACGTTGTAGGTGTCGCCTTGTGTGAATGCTCTGAAAAGCTAATCATTTGCATATCACAGCATCATCTTCCTGTCGGTTAAATTTCGCGTCTTCGTGGTGTAGCAATTTTAATGGCCAGTAGTGTAAAATGTAAGCCCATAATGTTTGCCGTCAAGGGCAACAAAACATGGCATAAAATATCGTCGACGTACCGGTTTGCTGTAAAGGTGCAGCGGATAACAATCAGAGGGGTCCTGGTATGAAATGAAATGGCACCCGAGACCATCAGATCTGGTTTTTGGGCCCCGTGGAGTTCGACAGACTGTTTGGTATCCTACAGCTGTCAGAGACGTCTTCAGACACATCTTCGGCCTGGAAGCTGATTAATTGGAGTAGAACTGTCTTCGGTGATGAGTCTCGCCTCGAACTGAGTCTCGAAGACGTGTCTGGAGACGCCCCAGACAACGGTGGGATACCATCCTGTCACCCACCATACGGCCTGACAACCAGTAGCGATGGTATGGGGTGCCATTTCCTTTCATAGTGGGACCCCTTTGGTCACCGCCTCACCCTTACAGCAACGCATTACGTTAACCATATTCCACACCCCGTTTTGTTGTCCTACACGGCAAGGCATCCTCGGCTTACGCCCTCTAGCAGACGTCGAGAGTTTCTATTGCTTGTCTTCGTGCTTACGAAACACTACTTTGGCCAGCAAGTTTACCGGATCTCGCCCCAATTGAGACTCATTGGAAAATTATGGACAGGCTCCTTCAGGCAGCTCTGGATTTTTACGATCCAACGCGCGAATTCTAAAGACTTCGGCACAATATCGCTGAGGAGGACATGCACCACTCTACCAATAAACGCCAAGCCGAATAACTGCTTGCATAATGGCCAGAAGTGGACCAACGTGTTATTGAGTTGCTTAATCTGTGAAGGTCTTTTTCTTGAACGAATCATTGAATTTTTCATTTGTTTGTCTGTTCGTGTACATCACATCTACCGATTTCCGTCTCATTCGGCTAATTTCTTCGTGACCCATCGTTTTTATGTCGCAGAGAGTACTTTGAAAAACTGTTAGTTATAACTGTCTTGCAATACCTAGATTTTTTCATTCATAATTTTCAATTGTTTGTAAATAATGCTTTCTTGTAATTTATGTATATTTTGTTAGCGTTTATATTTATTTTGTACCGAATGTGAACCATTCTATACATGCCATGTAAGCTGTGAACATATTGTATGGTTTAGTTGTCCATGTATAGGGTAGCTGTAACTGCAACGACAGGACGGGAAAAGCCAGGGGGAAGTACCTCTGCGTTAAGGAGGCAAAAACAAGCCGATGGAAAACGTGGAGGGCATGAGGAGAGCATGTCAGCAGAGCACAAAGCACCAGTAAGTAGTCAGCCATCAGAGTGGGAATATCTCGGCTTGGATACGACGCTAAGTTCTATACTGTTATAAGAATTTCCTGGTTCTTTCCACTGGTAAAGATGCAGTGTTTAACAGTGCGCAACGGCTTTTGTTATTTGAAGAGTCATATGTGAGTTATGTAAAAATTGAAAATTTGTGGTAAGGACTAAGAGCCCAAACTACTGAGGTCATCGGCCCCTAGGCTTACGCACTCGTTAATCTAACTTAAATTAACTTACGCTAAGGCCAACACACGCACCCATGCCCGACGGAGGACTCGAAACTCCGTTGGGGGGAGCCGCGTGAACAGTTATGTAAACGCCAAAGCTAAAGCCACGTACAGATTGTCAAATGGAGACCCTGATTTCAAAATTAAATATCTAGAAAATTAAGATCGATAGACGAGTGCAATAGAAGGCACGTTTATTGTGAAAGCTGTGAGTATTTTATGTAGAAGTTATACAGAAGTTTCGTCCGCAGCTCGTGGTCGTGCGGTAGCGTTCTCGCTTCCCGCGCCCTGGTTCGATTCCCGGCGGGATCAGGGATTTTCTCTGCCTCGTGATGACTGGGTGTTGTGTGATGTCCTTAGGTTAGTTAGGTTTAAGTAGTCTTAAGTTCTAGTTGACTGATGACCATAGATGTTAAGTCCCATATTGCTCAGAGCCATTTTTTATACAGAAGTTTCAGGATAGTTCGGAAACCTGCTAACGGATGGCGCTCTATGCTGTGCAGGTCGTGCATATCAGCGTGTGTAATTAAACTTGTCTTCTGCAAGCAGTCTTTCAGTCACATCACAGTCTTTTCGAAATCGTCATCGCTGCAGTACGGATGTGTCAAATTTCAATGTTTGTTTGTGTCATCATATATCGTAGTGTCTAAACGGAAACTAGTTCAGACGCCACACAGATCGTCGATTCAAGTTCGTCCGGAGTTTTGGGAGTGGTTCCGGTAGACCGTGTCTTTCAATGCTCCCCACAAAAAGTAGTCACAGGGAGTCAGATCGGGCGAATATATAGGACAATCCATCCCTGCATCAGTAAATTTGAAATAATCCAGTGCAATAACTGTTCCCGAAACATTCTTCAAGTAAGTGCTATTCCAGTACCAGAAAAGCACGTTGTTCAATGGAACACATGATTTCAACCTCTTACTTCGGCACGCTAACCTCCTTTCACGTTTCAACTGTGGAACTGATCACCAAACTGTGTGCACTTTTTATAGACAATGTGCATTGAGATTACAGCAAAATAATTCAGCAGCTTTCCGAACTATTTCGAGACTTCTGTACAAATTTCTTTCAGCTTTCACAGAACATACCATTTGTTGTACTCGTCTGTCGATCTTAATTTTAGAGATATATTTAATTTTGAAGCTAATGGCCTTGCCATTTGCGAACAGAAACCAGACTGTCGCCGTGTTTTTTTTTAATTGTCTGTCTATTGTTTTACCTGTCTGCTTCGTATGTATTTTATCATTCCCCTGTTCTTTGTTTTACGTTCCACGATTTTTTTTTCGCCATGTTACTCTTTAAGTCTCAGATTTTACCGCCTGTTTTTATTATTTATTCTCTTCATCTTTTTAACGAAGTCTGTAGGCTGAAGAGAGGCATACTAAGCTGCTGCCAGCCCGCCCCCTTCGGGGGGAATTGAAATTCAATAAAGAAAAAAAATGGCCTTGCCACAGTAGTAACATGAGTTCCCATCAAATCACTTAAGCTAAGCGCTGTCGGGCTTGGCTAGCACTTGGATGGGTCACCGTCCGGTTCTGCCAATTTGCTGTTGACAAGCAGGGTGCACTCAGCCCTTGTGAGGCCAATTGAGGCGCTACTTGATTCAGAAGTAGCCCTGGTCACAAAAACTGACAACGGCCAAGAGAGCGGTGTGCTGATCAGATGCCCCTCCGTATCCCCATTCGGTGACGCCTAAGGGTTGAGGACGGCACGGCGGCCGGTCGGTGCCGTTGGACCTTCAAGGCCTGTTCGGACGGTGTTTGCTTTACTTTTGACATCAGGAAATCCTTCGCTGCATACGTTATATTATTCGACGAGTAGGCGCGTCACGGCCGAGAGGTTCTAGGCGCTTCAGTCCGGAACCGCGCTGCTGCTTCGGTCGCAGGTTCGAATCCTGCCTCGGGCATGGATGTGTGTCATGTCCTTAGATTAGTTAGGTTTAAGTAGTTCTAAGTGTAGGGGCTGATGACCTCAGATGTTAAGTCCCATAGTGCTTAGAGCCATTTGAACCATTTTTTTTTATTCGACGATGCTGATTCAGCTCTTCGAATTGTTGGCTTTGTAAATCGCAGGTTTCATTATTAATTGTGTTTAATTTACGTGTGCATACAAACTGTTATGGAGCCAAGTGATACTATCTGTGATAGGTTAGTGGCCCGAAACCTAAAATTTGCCTTAGTGTTAGAATTACAATGAAAAACCTTCTTCAACGAAGATTGGCAGAGATTTTTGTTATCCAAGAAAACAATTTACCGATTCATTATAATAAAGCTGTGTAGTCAGTTAGTTGCAAAATATTTTAATATATTTTGAATTTTGTGAAAAGATAACAGGTAATCTAAAAACAACTTAATTCTGACAGGAACATTTAAAAAAGATTCATAATAAGTGATTTAAGTGTGTTTAGCATTTCATTGTTTGTAAAGTGTGGAAAGGGTGCATTACTTTATGTGTATTTGAGGTTATGGAATATCGTTGTAAAGGAGGACTTCAAATTAATTTATTCAATTACTTCAGATGTTGCTTTACTCAAAACTATATAAAGTATTTTTGTAGTCGTTAATGTGAGGGAGTTATTTGCTGGTTAATTAGTATCTCACACTAATTACTTACATAAATGTTACAGTTAATGCAGACAGTTTACCAGTCACTGAAATTTTTGCTTTTGAAAGACACCAACTGTTTCTTGGGTATCCAAAACGTCTAAATATTGGTAGTTAATTGTTTGACGTTACGATCTATCGGCCTATAAAAGGGACTTTTCGTAGCCGCCAGCTTCCAATTTAAGAAATGCAGTGTTTAATATTATCTAACTTGCCCTGACTGGCGAAGTCGCCTAAAGTGTCATTATCATTAACAGAATTTAGCTCTAGTTATTATCACAAGGGAAACGTGCAATGGAAGTCTAACAACAGGATTCAGACTAACTGATCAGGGATTGAATTTCACTATATGCTTCCCAATAACTTCCTGTTACAGGGTGCAAGAGGGTAGCGATCACAGGAGAAAGGATGGCGTGCTGGTGAGCAGCTTGGGGAGAATTTAGTATGCTAAATTGAAACCAAGAGGACATTTATTCAGATAGTGGAGTGTACTCCTGAACTGCATTATACATGGAAAATGTATAAGATCTTAATGTTATGGTGCCGTTAGAGCAAACTATATGATGAAATGGCTCTGAGCACTATGGGACTTAACATCTGTGGTCATCAGTCCCCTAGAACTTAGAACTACTTAAACCTAAGGACATCACACACATCACTGCCCGAGGCAGGATTCGAAACTGCGACCGTAGCGGTCACGCAGTTCCAGACTGAAGCGCCTCGAACCGCACGGCCACACCGGCCGGCAAACTATATGATGATTATTATTCAGTGAGGATTAGGCTGGGTCGGGAGCACAACATGGATACACATATGCTCACATTCATAGAAATACCGAAGTTAGTATTTACCGTTTTCTATGCAAAATTGAGTCCTGAAAACAGGCTTGTGTCTGGCAGTGGTAGGCAAACACGACGTATAGTCAGTATCACTATGCATGAAATGAAACGTGTCCGGATAAAGAACTATTTCTGCCGCACCTGACTTTAGTTAAATGATTGCAGAATCAATCACGAGAACTCCAAACGATTCTGCCAAAGAAATTTAAAGTTAGAGAAAGTTTCCACTTCGAAAAATCTCAACTAATCGTCGTCCAAAGTCACCGCCTAAGTGAACACAGAAGCGGCACATCGTACTCACTGCACAACAGCCAAGACACTCCTCAGCGATTCGACTACTGCATCTCCCTGACGTCTGACCTAAAACAAGTCTGCCTCGCCTCCGAGTACAGAGGCCAAAAAATCCTGGAGGGGGCGAACAGACCAATCAAATGACGAATTCTTTAGTGGTATCAGGTATCTCGTCCAGTCAGAAGACATTTTGTATCAGTTAAAACGAACCAAATACGAGCGATTACGTTCCTCTGGTGTGGCTCTCAATGAACTAATTCCAAGGTCACCTGATACGAAAATGTGTGCAATTAACACTTCGTCGTTCCACGGGGTGGCGCCCAAAGACAGCTATCAAAGTTGTACTCAAACAGTTTCCACAACGAAACTTTGTCTCAAACCATGGCAGAAAATCCAAAGAGATTGTGGTTGTATGTGAAGTATGTTAGTGGCAAGAAACAATCAGTGCCTTCTCTGCGTGATAGCAATGGAGATACTATCGAAGACAGATGCCAAAGCAGTGTTACTAAACCCAGCTTTTCGAAATGCCTTCACAAAAGAAGACGAAGTAAATATTCCAGAATTCGAATCGAGAACAACTTCCAACATGAATAACGTAGAAGTAAATATCCTCGGAGTAGTGAAGCAACTTAAATCACTTAATAAAAGCAAATCTTCTGGTCCAGACTGTATACCAATTAGGTTCCTTACGGAGTATGCTGATGCATTAGCTCCATACTTAACAGCCACATACAACCGCTCACTCGACGAAAGATCCGTATACAAAGACTGGAAAGTTGCACAAGTCACACCAATATTCAAGAAAGGTAGTAGGAGTAATACACTAAATTACAGGCTCATATCGTTAACGTCGATATGCAGCAGGATTTTGGAATATATATTGTGTTCGAACATTATGAATTACCTCGAAGAAAGCTGTCTATTGACACACAGTCAACATGCGTTTGGAAAACATCGTTCTTGTGAAACACAACTAGCTCTTTATTCACATGAAGTGTTGAGTGCTATTGATAAGGAATTTCAGATCGATTCCGTATTTCTGGATTTCCGGAAGGTTTTTGACACTGTACCACACAAGCGGCTTGTAGTGAAACTGCGTGCTTATGGAATATCGTCTCAGTTATGTGACTGGATTTGTGATTTCCTGTCAGAGAGGTCACAGTTCGTAGTAATTGACGGAAAGTCATCGAGTAAAACAGAAGTGATTTCTGGCGTTCCTCAAGGTAGTGTTATAAGCCCTTTGCTGTTCCTTATCTATATAAACGATTTGGGAGACAATTTGAGCAGCCGTCTTAGGTTATTTGCAGATGACGCTGTCGTTTCTCGACTAATAAAGTCATCAGAAAATCAAAACAAATTGCAAAACGATTTAGAAAAGATATCTGAATGGTGCGAAAAGTGGCAGTTGACCCTAAATAATGAAAAGTGTGAGGTCATCCACATGAATGCTAAAAGGAATCCTTTTAACTTTGGTTACGCGATAAATCAGTCTAATCTAAAGGCCGTAAGTTCAACTAAATACCTAGGTATTACAAATACGAACAACTTAAATTGGAAGGAACACATAGAAAATGTTGTGGGGAAGGCTAACTAAAGACTGCGTTTTATTGGCAGGACAGTTAGAAAATGTAACAGATCTACTAAGGAGACTGCCTACACTACGCTTGTCCGTCCTCCTTTAGAATACTGCTGCGCGGTGTGGGATCCTTACCAGATAGGAAGAAGATGAAAGAAGAGCAGCACGTTTTGTATCATTGCGAAATATGGGAGAGAGTTGGGCTCGACATCATTAAACGAAAGGCGTTTTTCGTTGTGACGGAATCTTCTCACGAAATTCCTATCACCAACTTTCTCCTCCGAATGCGAAAATATTTTGTTGACACTGACCTACATAGGAAGAAACGATCACCACGATAAAACAAGGTAAATCAGAGCTCGTACGGAAAGATATAGGTGTTCGTTCTTTCCGCGCGCTATGCGAACTGGAATAGTAGAGAATTGTGAAGGTGGTTCGATGAGCCTTCTGTCAGGCACTTAAATGTGATTTGCAGAGTATACATGTAAATGTAGATGTAGATGCAGTTCCCATGTTCTTTGATTCAAATGCTAAACAAAGAACGCCACCTGAATTCACCCAGTTGCATGCGTTTGTGTTTACACACACATTCATTTAGTCCAGTGATAGTCTTTGCTCAGGACAGGAGGTTACAGCTACACGATGTGCTGAATATCATAAAATGTAATAACGATGAAAATAAAACACAATATTTCTGTTCCCAGCGTTATGTCCCTCTCTGGCATGGAAAACATTTGAGAAAATGGCAGAGAATAGACAATCGGCACAACTTGACAAAAAGACAGATTTATAAAACCACAAAATTATATGATAGGTGGACTGACTGCAGCGTTTCACTCACTACAAAGTAAAACTTGGACTAGTGACCGTAACTTTGCCATGCTTCGAACGTTCGATATTAGGAACGGGATTATTTGACTTTCGGGCATGTTAAATTTGGATACAAGGATCCTTGATTGGTAAGCCACTGAGCATTCTATAACGGGCCTTGGCTCTTAAAGCAGACAATGCAAACCAGGGGTGGCCAACATTACGGCTCGTGCACCACGTCCGGGCCCGAGTGCCAATGTGCTGTCTCACTTCACATTCTCCCACTGTCACACAGTGAACGCGCCGCATTTAAACGGCAGTAGAGTGGTAATGCATATCACTTTGTTTTATATTTCACATTTCTCAACAACATAGTTCACAAAAAAACTAAGGTTTCAGTATTAATTCATTATTTTCGGTGCGCTGAAGAAATATAATTTTTATCTGTTAGAAACTGTCGGCATGCAGACAGACGTAGACGGTTTCACAGAGTCTCGAACTAAGTAGCCATGTAATCGTGCCTTATTTAGTTTCATAATCGAAAAAAGGTCTTTCACTCAAATATGTCCATAGAAATGTAGTACCTTTGCAACATCATTATGGAGACTTGGAAAATCTACCTGTGAAAAGGAATGGAGCTGTCCCAAATAGTGTTAACTTAAAAAGATTTTTAAATGAAACTGGAATTATCCTGCAACTCAGTAAGTTACATCTGCACATGCAGAGGGGCGCTTACAACTCAAACGTCAAACGGTCTCGAAAATAGCTTGCAAACAGATGTAAGATTGATAGTGTCCTCAAAACGTTTATAAAACTATCGTTGTAATTCTTGCGAGACAGCAATGAATTCTTCAGACCTCGCGCTTTCTTTAACGCCAGCGAGCTAAGGGAATTGGATTGTCTTTTAAATGAATCTCCATCAAATCAGAAAGAAGTTACCCTCCAGTGTCTTACTGTGGGGAGTGTGCGGTAAAATCCAGTCAAAATGAGAAGTCTGCAGTCCATTCCAGACGTTCTAATTTTTGTTCCTGCACTCCTTTTCCCTTCATAAATTCAACAATAGCTAGGTTTAAATCGAAAAATCGTTTCAGGCATGTCCCTTGACTTAACCAACGTACTTTGCAGTAACATACAAAGTGAATCACGTAAGACTTAATATCCGTTTTATTTGTGAACGGTTACATATATCGAAACGCGATTTTTGGCAAATGTTATAGCGCCGAGGGGCATGTATGTTTTTGTTTGGTTAATGGCTTTAGCGCTGGTATCAACTGAGATACTTAAGTAAGTGCTTTTTTAAAACTGAACCGTATACTTTTTATAACAGCATTCGATAGCTGTTAAGAAAATGACAATGATGTAGCGTTTGTTAATGTTGACGTTGAAACCTGTCGTAAAAGTTCGAGAAATGTCCTAGAATGTGAGACCACAGTGGCCAGAAACGGCGTCTGGGGTGCAAACACTGCTAAGCAGGCGTCTTGGACCAGGGTGCGTAGTTGTATACCGTAAGGTAGGTCTACACTACGAGAATGAAGCTTTATTTCCCTTTCAACTAACTTACGACCTAGATACAGGTTCACCTATGAATGTTGTACACGGAAATACTACATAGGGAGAAACCTAACGTATCGCAAAGGGCGTAGGAAAACTATTTCACATTTGTGTATTCTCCCAGATTTACGTGAGCTGAAACAGAGAAATCAGCTGTTCGTTTGTCAACAATAAAAAGGTTTTATACGCTGAAAAAACCAACTTCTGTATTAAATACCTAAATTTTAGGAGGAAGATGTGCCCATCTTTTCCTGTACGAGGCTGTGTGCTTCTTAGAGGTAAAATACGTGCAGTCGGGCAACTGCATCTACCTACATTGCTCTAAATTATTTCATATGAGATACATTCGTTGAACTAAAAATATTATTAAAAATACCTTGGTGACACCTGTACACCGCAAAATAAATATTCTTCTTAACGTAGCGTCGTTTCGTGCTGAACCTAGGCTTGTAATGACAATGTTACCAGCTACTTGCAACATGCGCTGTCGACTTATTTGGTACAGAAAGAAGTAAACGAAATAAACAATTTACCAACAATGATTTGGTAATCTCTCAAGTCACGTAACAAAAATTTTGTCTTACAATAAACTACCTTTATCCTTTATTTAAGCATATGTTGAAACTATTGATCATGAACTCAAAGGAACATTTACAATCGCCTTTCGAAAGTACGATGAACAGATTGAACTGGCGATTCGACGACACATATCGACTGGCGTAGTTGAGGCTTCCTCATAGACTGCATCTTTGAATGCCCCTCAAAGAAAGAAATCAAGAGGAGTCAAATCGGGGCCCTCACAGGCCGTTTGACAACAGAATTTCGTCCCATCCAACGTCCAGGAAAGTTCTCATTCGGTATTGGCGTTGCAACACGAGTCAACCGAACAACCATGGAGTATCCAGTGATACCTCTTCTAGAAGAATCGGCAGAATGTTCATTACAAGCTGTGCGTAAGAATGTCAATTTAGAACACATGAGATGAGTAAGGTCCCACAGTGTAATTTCATATGATACCGCATCATAAATTTACGCTCCACGGCCGTTGACATCGCACCTGACAGAGCGAGTGTGGATTTTCGGCTGTCCAATAGTGCATGGTATACCATACAAATTTACATTTGCGTGATTAGTAAACGTTGCTTAATCGGCAAAGAGCGCACGTTGGAAAAACGTAGAGTCGTCTTTCAATTGTTGAAGGACAAACCGACAAAATTCTATACGACGTTCTAAACCACGGTCGTCGTCGGGTGCCTGATGTAGTGACATAATAGGGATCGAAATTCTGTCGATGCATGATGCGAATGACGCTCCTTGGCAATATGTCTTTCTGTGCCAAGTCATTGGCGTCGTAGACAGAACAGCTTCTTCTTGTTCTCTGTCAGTTTCAGGCTTCTTTCTTGTCCTCTTTTTGACGTTCAAGCAACCTGTCCGCACTAGCGTCTTAATAACTCGGGCAACTGTCTAGCGCATCCGACATTGGCGATAGGATAGATAGCCTTATATCCATGAACTGTTTTTACGGCATTTCCTTCACATTCACCACGTAGAAGCTGTATGTACAACTTCTCCTCATTGGTGTACATGTACGCACGCAACGAGTGTTGAAACAGAAATGAGCGGTCTGCAGTGCAGACCAGTAAAAAGCAGATGTGTTGACATTCTGACACAGTGTAGCACCAGATCTCCGTTTGGCGGTGTTTGCACCGCTAATGCCGATTCCGACCACCGTGCTCCCAAATTTTAGGACATTTCTTGAGTTCTTTTATGATTGGTTTCAACTTCAACATTAATAAACGCTATATCACTGTAGCTATCTTCTCAAGAGCTATCGAATGCAGCTATAAAAAGTATATAGTTTCATTAAAAAAACATACTTGCTTCAACTCCGTTGATAAGAGAGTTAAAAATATTAACCAAACAAAAAATACGTGCCCCTCGACGGTCTAGCATTTGCTCGAAAACCGCATTTCTATAAGTCTAACCGTTCACAAATAAAGGAGGTGTTACATCTGACGAGACTTCAACCATTTCCATTGAAAACTGTTGTGACTGATAATCGGATAATGGGCGGGACTTCAAAAATTTGACTATCCATACCACCAATTTTAAAGGACAAAGTGCTTCTTGATTTTCAGAACAATGAATCCTGTCTGTTGATCATCGTAATTTTTATGCTTTCATTGTCACCTAAAAGTCTAAATTCTTTCTGCATGGTACTACGATGTCGTTTCGCAGCAAATAAGCAGTAACCGTCGCTTATGCGAACTGAGGCTTCTCATCTTGTCTTCCATCATTCCCATTCATTTTCAAGGATTGTGGCGACAGAGGGCAGTAGTAAGGCAAACTATATTTCAGCCCAATTTGTTAGTGTGGGTTGCCTACACCAGGGCCAAGCATATATTCAGGGCAAACCAACTGTTCTCTTTTGATTGACATATACTTAGCCTATTGTCCTGCTAAGAGGATTAAGACTCCGTGTGGAGAATCCGCTGTTTGATTGACACGTTATGAACCTCTGGGGGTACTCCACCCTTTTGACTGACAGGACATTAACCTACTGTTCCCCCATCCTCCCGCCTACCCCTCCTCCCCCTCCACCTCCTCCTCCCCCATCCCTCAGGGAACACCACTAGCCAATACGAACACACTTTTGATATAAATCTGATTGATTAATTACTTAAACCGATCAGTTAATTAAATCCACCGGCTGGAACACCCCCAATCCTCCCCCTCTCCTCCCCCTCACGGAAGTTGGCGGGAAAAAGACTCATCAGATTGGTTATATGGTGGGAATTCCATTGCAGTTTATGGAATATTGTTTAAACAATTAAGACACTGTGTGGAATATCGCTTATTTATTTATGGCAGTATATGGAATATTGTTTATTTATTTTGTTATAGAATTTGCCAGGAAATCGATTGCAGTGTATGGAATATTGTTTGCACAATTTACACAATGTGTGAAATACTGTTTATTTACACAATTTACGTGTTTAAAGGTAGTGTTTGGAATATAGTTTACTTATTTAGTTAAAGAATTTGTCGGGAAATTGACTGCAATGTGTGAAAACAAAGCACAGATGGAAAAATCGGAGCAGTTACATATCTAAAACTTCATGACATTTGTCGAAATTCAACATCACTTCCTGCAGATTGGCAACTTACTAAAATCTCAGCGGCAAACTATTTTGAACAGATCGAGAAACATACAACCGTCATATTGCACTGACAGTTAAACCATGCAAAATTGGTCTACAAGTCATGTCTGGAATGAAGTGCGGTATAGTAGCCACCTTTTGGGGTCTCCCGTGTGTGTCTCTATCGTTAAGGCACCGCAGCGAAGGTCAAAACAATCCAATAACCTAATTACATATCACGTTACAAAATATCACCGATCACGGACCGGATATTGGCCTCCTTTTATCTCGCAGCCCCTAAACAAAGCATCAAGAGGCAGTATTCTGTTGGTCGGCAATTTCCAGACTCGCTTCCTGTCACTCTCACTCCCAAGAAGCCACTCCACGCTTGTCTGTGTGAACCAAAGTCTCCAAACACCTCACGATGATCCTTCTTCATAATGAAACATATTTTCAACGTTTGAGTATCACATACAAAAATTATGCAAATCAAGTAATGAAATTTCCACAACAAACAGATTATAGTGCTAAATATATCCGAGATCTTGTACATGCCCTCCTCAACCACAACATTTCCACTAAACATACCGATCACACAAACTAGCAATTCCTAGGCGTGCGCCGTTAGCTGTCTACAGTGTAGCCTCCATCCGCATTGACCAGGAGAGAGACCCATACCCAAATGCATGCGTGCACGCAGTACCACCATCTCTAAAATTTGTATGTATGTATGTATGTATTAAACCAGATACCTAGAAACGACAAAGAGGCTGCATCTCGCTGTAGCCTTCAGTGGTTCACAACCCCACAACAGGCCAAAGTGGTCCACCCACCCCACCGCAGCCCCACACCGAACCCAGTGATATTGTGCAGTTCGGCCTCCAGTGGACCCCTCTGGACCCCTCTGGGAATGTCTCATACCAGACGAGTGTAACCCCAGATGTTTGCATGGTGGAATAGTGATGGTGTATACGCACATGGAGATGGTGTTTGTGCAGCAATCGCTGACACAGTGTGAGTGAGGTGGAATAAGGGAACCAGCCCGCATTCTAGGAGGTAGATGGAAAAAACCTTGAAAATCCATCCACAGGCTGACTGGCACACTGTTAATCGACACTAATTCGCCACGTGGATGCGTGCTGGGGACCGCAAGCCTTCCTCGTTGGAAAGCAGCGCGTTAGACCGCGCGGCTAGCGGGCGCAGACCACTAAAACTTGGATTATAAAAATAATTATTCCAAGATTGTAATGAGAGCAAAGCAAAATTCTATTATTTAAGCTGAAGTACTATTGGCATCCAACTGACGGTAGTTTGAAATCTAAACTCTACTCAGCTCGCTACTTTGTGAGAAATTCAAAATCATTAATCATTAAGACTAGATAAAATACAAATGCCCAAAGAAATAGCAATAACAATAAACCCAAGAGTTTGCTAAATTTGCGCCAGACACTAGCTTGACTCATCTACACAAATAATGTTTCAGTGGTAGGCATTCAGGAAAATAACGCACCTGGCTGAGGTGAAACAACACAGACAGCTATTTGTACAATCCACCAGTGTGCCCGAACCTAGCGTCAGGTTACTTTAACACTTACAATTATAATGGACTTATAAAACAGAGAGAAAACCACAATTAGCGTACAGATTACAATAAAGCAAGTCAGCTATTTATGAATTCAACAAATGGCTCAAGCTAGGCACGCAGCCGGCCGATGTGACCGAGCGGTTTTAGGCGCTTCAGTCCGGAACCGCGCTGCTGCAACGGTCGCAGGTTCGAAACCTGCCTCGGGCATGGATGTGTGTGACGTCCTTAGGTTAGTTAGGTTTAAGTAGTTCTAAGTATAGGGGACTGATGACCTCAGATGTTAACTTCCATAGTGCTCAGAGCCATTTGAACAGGCACGCAAATGGCTGAAACAGCTAGCTTGAATATCTATGACTGAAGTAAATCACGACTGCATTAGTTAACACCTTAATATTAATACAAGGAGTGAACATATTGTAGTAGTTCAATGTTCAGAGAGCGCATGCTGGCAGCCATTCATTTGGTAAACACAATATGCAGTTTCACACATTAGTTTAAAAGCACAACTAAGAGAGTATACACTACTGGCCATTAAAATTTCTACACCACGAAGATGGCGTACTACAGACGCGAAATTTAACCCACAGGAAGAAGATGCTGTGATATGCAAATGATTACCTTTTCAGAGCATTCACACAAGGTTGGCTCCGGTGGCGACACCTACAACGTGCTGACGTGCGGAAAGTTTCCAACCGATTTCTCATACACAAACAGCAGTTGACCGGCTTTGCCTGGTGAAACGTTGTTGTGATGCCTCGTGTAAGGAGGAGAAATGCGTAGCATCAGGTTTCCGACTTTGACAAACGGATTGTAGTCTATCGCGATTGCGGTTTATCGTATCGCGACACTGCTGCTCGTGTTGGTCGAGATCCAATGACTGTTAGCAGAATATGGAATCGGTGGGTTCAGGAGTGTAATACGGAACGCCGTGCTGGATCCCAACGGCCTCGTATCACTAGCAGTCTAAATGACAGGCATCTTATCCGTATGGCTGTAACGGATCGTGCAGCCACGTCTCGATCCCTGAGTCAATAGATGGGGACGTTTGCAAGACAACAACCATCTGCACGAACAGTTCGACGACGTTTGCAGCAGCATGGACTATCAGCTCGGAGACCATGGTTGCGGTTACCCTTGACGCTGCATCACACACGGGAGCGCCTGCGATGGTGTACTCAACGACGAACCTGGGTGCACGAATGGCAAAACGTCATTTTTTCGGATGAATCCAGATTCTGTTTGCAGCATCATGATAGTCTCATCCATGTTTGGATACATCGCGGTGAACGCACATTGGAAGCGTGTATTCGTCATCGCCATACTGGCGTATCACCCGGCGTGATGGTATGGGGTGCCATTTGTTACACGTCTCGGTCACCTCTTGTTCGCATCGACTGCACTTTGAACAGTGGACATTACATTTCAGATGTGTTACGATCCGTGGCTCTACACTTCATTCGATCCCTGAGAAACCCCACATTTCAGCAGGATAATGCACGACCGTATGTTGCAGGTCCTGTACGAGGCTTTCTGGATACAGAAAATGTTCGACTGCTGCCCAGGCCAGCATATTCTCCAGATCTCTTGTCAATGGTGGCCGAGCAACTGGCTCGTCACAATACGCCAGTCAGCCGGCCGAAGTGGCCGTGCGGTTAAAGGCGCTGCAGTCTGGAACCGCAAGACCGCAACGGTCGCTGGTTCGAATCCTGCCTCGGGCATGGACGTTAGTGATGTCCTTAGGCTAGTTAGGTTTAACTAGTTCTAAGTTCTAGGGGACTAATGACCTCAGAAGTTCAGTCCCATAGTGCTCAGAGCCATTTGAAGCAATACGCCAGTCACTACTCTTGATGAACTATGGTATCGTGTTGAAGCTGCATGGGCAGCTGTACCTATACACGCCATCCATGCTCTGTTTGACTCAATGCCCAGGCGTATCTAGGCCGTTATTACGGCCAGTGGTGGTTGTTCTGGGTACTGATTTTTCAGGGTCTATGCAGACAAATTGCGTGAAAATGTAATCACATGTCAGTTCTAGTATAATATATTTGTCCAATGAATACCTGTTTATCATCTGCATTTCTTCTTGGTGTAGCAGTTTTAATGGCCAGTAGTGTAGTTTGTCACTGACATGCCACTTAACAGCCTAACCACCTAGCCAAATTAAGAATGAAGGTAATGTGGGGAAACTTTGTCCAAATGGAATGTCCGGCAGGTTCTCAACGTTAATCAGACTGCAGAGAAAGTTAAGACAGCAGCCTTCAGCACAGTCCGGCTAACGTGCCCTGCACCGCGACCCACTGGGCCAACAATAGCACGCCGGGCTCTCAAGTACCTCTTCCGGTCGGAGGCGGTTACGAGACAGCCTCCTTGCACACCGTCCGCCTCGGAACTGGCGGCTGGCTCGTGCCCAATACAGATGGTGGCATCGCTCTCCATCAGCGGCGCAGCGTCCCGCTCTGTGCTCGACAGCCAAAAACCGGACACAGCTCACTTTTGTGTCTGTGCGCGCCTTAAGACCCTTCCCTAGACAAACAGTACACACGCTGTCAGCGGGAGGTCTAAACTCTTTGCGTGAGCGATACCTACCTGGTGAAGAATAGATACGGATTATCAGTGATATTCCTCGTAGTCACAGCTTTATGTGATCTTACAGAAACTATTTTCAGCCCTCATTTTTTCTGTACTGATTATATGTTTGGGGGATGAATATGTATTTTGAGATCAAATGCCTGAACTAACAGTCAGTAAGACGATAATGGCCAAAATTTAGTCAAAATAGCTGCACCATAACAAGTATTCAATTGTGAGGGGGGTGTGTTATCGTCTGTAGGATTACATTAATATTTCGTGGAATTATGCGGAATGACCCAAATGTAACGACTGTCCAAGTTTTCGACAGTTACTGAAATTTGTAATGAACTCTCGCTACTCCGTATTGACATTTGTGGATAATGCAATTTGTTAAGCTGGATGTGACTGTTTCACTTAAACAAATATTAGCTGATTTTATTATCCCAAATCAACTTATTTCACGTCTACATATTAACTGTGAAGTGATATTCAGAGTTTTTCAAGTAAATTGATCATACGTAAATGCGCAAAATAATCCTGGAACGATCATACGGTGACGAGCGTAAATCATAAGATGTTTTTTAAATGAGTGCAAACGTTTTTGATATTGCCTGTACGTGCATTATTAAGAAAAGCACTCCGTCTTCAGGCCACAAGTGGCCCATCGTGACCATCCGACCGCCGTGTCATCCTCAGTTAAGGTTGCGGATAGGAGGGGCGTGTGGTCAGCACACCGCTGTCCCGGTCGTTACGATGGTTTTCTTTGACCGGAGCCGCTACTATTCGGTCGAGTAGCTCCTCAATTGGCATTACGAGGCTGAGTGCACCCCGAAAAATGGCATCAGCGCATAGCGGCCTCGACGGTCACCCATCCAAGTGTCGGCCACACCCGACAGCGCTTAACTTCGGTGATCTCACGGGAACCGGTGTATCCACTGCGGCAAGGCCGTTGCCCGCATTATTAAGAAGCCCGACAATATGTGCCCCATTCAGCGCACCTGAGGAAGAGAAGTGATACTTGCAACACGACGGATTTAAATGTAATGTGATATACTCCTTACCACTTTGGAATTTTCAGTGCGAAGACTGAATAATCTTTGGCTCGTATACTTGATAGGGGTTGTAGCTGAACTACTTTATAAAATTTGAAAATCTGAAGTACGTTCCTAAGGGACCAAACTGCTGAGGTCATCGGTCCCTAGGCTTACACACTACTTAATCTAACTTAAACTAACTTACACTGAGGACAAGACACACACCCAGGCCCGAGGGAAGACTCGAACCTCAGACGGGGGGAGCCGCACGAACCGTGGCATGACCCCTAAGAACGTCTGAGGTCATCAGTCGCCTAGAACTTAGAACTAATTAAACCTACCTAACCTAAGGACATCACACACATCCATGCCCGAGGTAGGATTCGAACCTGCGACCGTAGCGGTCACGCGGTTCCAGACTGAAACGCCTTTAACCGCACGGCCACACCGGCCGGCCTCTCTCAATAAAAAGTTGAGTAAAATGTCACTTGTATGTATAATCAGAAAAAATAAATTTGTTAGGCTGTTTAAAAAAATGGTTCAAATGGTTCTGAGCACTATGGGACTTAACATTTATGGTCATCAGTCCTCTACAGCTTAGAACTATTTAAACCTAATTAACCTAAGGACATCACACACATCCATGCCCGAAGCAGGATTCGAACCTGCGACCGTAGCGGTCACGTGGTTCCAGACTGAAGCGCCTAGAACCGCACGGCCACACCGGCCGGCTGTTAGGCTGAATACATAGGTGTGATCTGTTAATCAATTTCACACATTCAACAGGGACTGGTGCTGACAGATCTCACTGCTGTTCCAGTTTTGATCTACGAGTATGATTTCAGCACCCATATAGTGGTTCCACAATCACTATTCATTTAAATAAATACTTTTTGTAACAGCTTTTAAAATTTAAAGTTCCGCCGAATCATGTATAAATTCACAGAACTGAAAGCTACAAATATATAAATTCAACACAGTCCGAATTGGCTGAGGCAGAATCCCAAAGACATGATCTGCAAAATAATTCAGAGGGCAGTCCGGCTGTGCAAGCAGCAAACACAAAAAGCGGCTAAATCGCCGCCCAGAGCGACACGGATCTTGGGTCTTCAAACGCTTCCAGTACACTGCCCCAGGCCTACATGGCCGCTCCTTTTATAGACAGTACCTGAGTTTCGCCTTAATTGCGATGAGATATTAGTATGATCGTTCAGCGATCCGAATTACAGCTTCTACTCTTACGTATTACCTAAGACTAGAGACACCAAATGATGCACGCTGAAAGGGTGATTAAAATGGTACGTCATAATAAATATCTGGGTGAATAGTTCGCGGGCAATCTTAGCTCAAGTGAAAGTAATTTTTACCTAATTAGGAGTATATTAATGATGTGTGCCTTGGACATTTACAGGCTACATCTAACAAGGGAAACGCCACATCGCACTCCGCTCTGATTCAGTGGTATGAGGGGCCAGTGTACAGCCCGTCAAAAACTGAACACAAATAAAGTATGAAAACAGGAGGAAGATTTACTGAACTATGAAAAAAAAAGCAAAGTGGAAACAGTGAATGTGAAAGGTTCCCTCTACTACTTCACTTTAACACTACGCGCCACAGATTTATTTGCGGGACGTTTGCATAAATGCCCGTACTTGAAAGCTATGTCAATTCTGCTTGCCCCAATGATTGACATTCAAACATGTACTAAAATCATTAAATAAAATTTCTTTTTTCAAGAGATAATAGAATAAAATAATGACAGGTGTGTCTACTCTTATAGAAAGCATGTTCCGACTCTAATTTGAATTTTATATAACAAATGGTTTATTCATTAAACATTTCAGATAATTATAAGAACAAAAAATTCACTTCTTTAAACAAATTTTAACGCATCCGATCTGTACACAGCATGAAATTTGCATCAGATTCCACAATGTAAATTAAACGCAACAGACTTTCTTATTAACAATGTAAAATTTAAAGCATCCGACTTTGTATTTAAATTTATCGTTAATGCATCTGACTTCTTTACTAAAACTATCTTCTCCTACAGAATGGTTTCTCTTATTACCACAAATGTCCACTTTTGGATCGGAAGAAGAGGATGTTCCACAACTGTATCCATTAATCAACATGCACACACAATTACTGCACCAACATATGCGCAGGAGAAACCTAAAGATCGAGCAGTTAGCAGTACCGATATTCACCATTCAATAACTCTCTCTACACAAAATTATCCCACCGAAAACCAAAATTATCACATATAAATTCCACTCCTATTTGATCATTCATTTTAATAGCCACTATTGTACTGCTGCCTACTCCCGACATAACTTCACCCATTGAAATATGAAAAACCTTCCAAAATTACACATACAAAATACACACACTCAAGTTCAACTACTTACTTTGTTGCAGCGAAAGTTCACGACTACGATATCAGTTTACTAATCTCTTTCCCCGCTTTGCAATATTGATTATTCCAAAAATTCTCTACATGGCTCTACATTCCAATAAACATGAATAAGCAAGCATTATCTTCACTTGGTTTGCTAAAATTCGACACACGCTTTCACACGAAATACCACGTGTCCTTAACAAAGGATCCACTTTACTAAATCTTTCAAGATTGCAGATATGTAAGAAAATTGAAAAATTATAACAGTACTTAATTCAACACGCATATTTCATGTAATAGCACGCTTCCTACTTGCATGCTATAGGTCCCTAGCACTCGTGCCTCCACTAGTTATAAGATTCTTGATGAGCCCCACGTAGTGAGTGCCAGGTGTACAACTAAGTAAATTGCCACACGCACTTAAATATTTCATTTTTCCTAATGAACATGCTTGCTCAACAAATTAAAATTAAATTATTCACCGCGAAATTGTTATAAAACCCCAAAATAGCGAATTACTATCACAAAGCAAAGCAACATTTCTACATCACCTACTATTGCAGATTACCTACCTAAATAAATTTCCTTACCCCAAAATATTAATATTACTTTACGTCTAGCTGCAAAAAGAGGATTGTTCACCTAATGTGAAACCATTAATCATAAATATAGCACACTTCCCACACTCAAATCGAGCATCGCTCGACCCATCTCAGGAAAGCGTCCTCTCTCGTACAAGTCTTCAGCAGCAGTTCCCGACTCGGACCCACGTTACTGTTCTGCTCGCTTGACCGCTCATGGCGGGGACGACTCCCAACCAATCATCAGCTCAGAATTTCCTCGGTTTAAAATTTCCAGTTGAACCTCCCGTTTACACAATGGGAAAGATCCCGTGCCTTGCCTCCCAAAGACTGAAACGTAAGTTTTGCAGACTATCCAACCTTCCTACACCTCGCTTCAGCCAAAGACTGAAGTTTCAGAGCTTCCATAATCGCTGCCTATCGACTAGTTGTTCCCTATCGTACACCCACAATTGCTAAATGTCGTTCGATCCATATTCTCTCCCCAAACATTCATCCTGCAATTATTTTCATACATTCATTTCTTTCTCCCTCCCGCTGTGGACTCAGTAGGATAAGGAAATATAGGATACAGTGGGCATTCTTAACTTATACAATCAATAAAAACATTTCGATTCTTCTGGTCATTCTTTTATAACTTGGTGTTGATTTGCAGACATCGACAGTAAGTCTGTGCTAAGTAAATTAAATGATTTTATTACGATCAAACTCGTATTCTCAGAAGAACACGACGATCAATTCCATTAAATATTGTTACATTATTCGAAATATAAGTGAGAGTTGCCACTGCCGAAGACAATGGCCACCTCTCAAATGGTCCAAGACTAACAAGTCCCACATTAGGTATGATGGTTAATGCCGGCACGGTAGCTCAGCGCGTTCGGTCGGAGGGTTAGTTCCACTCGGCAATACAAAAAGCTGAGTGAGTGGATCAACAATGAACTTCAACGGGTGTCATGGGCTGTCCGTTCTGAACAAATGTAACGAAAAATAATAAACGAAATGAGATAAGAAAAAAAGAAGTGTCCACGCTGTTTTATTGCAAAGCGGGCGATCCGGCTTAAAGCTTCCTCATGCCTTCTTTTCTTTTTTGATTTTTTTTGCACTGTTCATTGTGTTAAAATTTGTGTCTGTGTCGTGGTGTAACGTCCATTTGCAACAGCGAGGTGTAAGGAAGGAATCTACAATTAAAGTTGATTATGCACAACTACTCTATTAGCAGCCGAAAGGCATGGGAACCACAAAACTATGATGACAGGACGACAAATCAACCGAATGCTCCGCCGGAAAACACGTCTGGTGTATCACACACGGTATTAGTGACAGTACATGTGTCCTATGACAGGACCAAATTTGTACGCCTGGTGAGTGAGTGAGAAATGCCTCCTTGACGCGATTTCTGTGTACGTAGGAATGTAAATGTGATCACTCCCAAGGGAATGATGAAAACATATTAGTTTGTCACATAAGCTGCGACGAATGAACGCAACAGTTTCACAGTCACACAGTTTCTCTGTGCTCTGTCAAAACATATGTTTTTACCGTTTTTGAAGTTTCATTCCGTTCTGGGAGTTTTGACTTTTGAATTCCTCTGTTGTAACATAGTTCACATCCGTTTGGAACCCATCTCACGCATTTCATAGTACAATAACGTGACCACTTATCCACGACGCCATGGCTATTAACTTCTCCAGACTCTTGCACTTGTTAAAGTTGCACCGTTCACCGTTCCTGTTTTGTTTTCTTGTGATAATTCATTACACCTTCTTCCTGTTTTCATGCTTCCTCTGTGTTCAGTTTATGATGGGCTCTCCACTAGCCGTCCCACCACTAAATGTGATGGGGAGGTTCCTTGTAAGTGGCACATCGGTTTCAAGAAAATGAGGTGTTCATTCTGATGGTGCCATTCCAATTTGTGCAGCTCTCGAAATATTTAAATTATGAGTAAATTTGTCCAGAAATCTAACAAATTAATCAAAAATAACAATTACACACTATAAAATTACAATGTAATCGTAGTTCGTAATGTGTGATTACGTTTTCCAACAAATGCTGCAATGTTATTTGTGTATTTGCTTTGTATAATTAGGTGTGCTGACTTTAATTGATCACTTAATGCATATGCTTTTATTGGCGAGTGAAGTGTATAAATAAACACGTTAGTAGCTCATACACTTTGCCTACTCTCGTGCTTTCATTTGGTAGGTCGATCTTCTGTGTGGTTTAATGAGTATAGATGTTAGTATGGTTACTGTAAAAAATCGTGACCGATTTGTTTTCCGCTCAGTAACTAAATAAATACTTCACTTCCCCAGGCGATCTATAGATAATCTAAACCTCTCATTGAGCTCTTTAATTTTTTTTGCTGCGCTTTGCTGTGTTTGTTTACGCTGAATGTGCGTAAACGTCCATCAAGATGACTGTCGTTGTGTAAACTGTTAACGGCATTGGTGACGTAACGTCCGAGCACTAGCGACTCTAACAGGGGCACCTGGGTTCTGTCGCTGCCTCAAAGTTCCGGCGCCACGTCCACCAGCCTCCCGTGAAATTTCAGAGCACATGGAGGAACTAATAAATTCCAGAGCGTCGCACAGACAAGCGGCCGCGTGCACAAACCAAAAAAAGCCATCTCGGAGCTCTTTTCAGTTTACTCTGTCACATACTTTAAGGTCTCGTCCACGTCGAGGTCACTAGGGATCACTGGCTCAATCGAAGAAAAATGTACCAAAAATCTGGACCCAGGTTTATTGAAGGAATCATCTCAGCATTTAGTAAAACTGTCGGAAAGCTAAATCGGAAGAACTGAAAGGGAACTGGAAACTCACAACTCCCCAATGTCACTTCAGTGTGATTTGGGGCACTATTAAGGTGCTGCACGAGTGGGGCTCTAAATTTCCGTGTGGACTTCAACAATAAGTAATTTCGTGTTTTTCTTAAATTGATTACTCCTAATCTTAGATTAGTTTCTTTCATTCTTCTACAATCCTGCACTTTTGCTGCACTTCTAATGCAAATAAATGCGAAGTTCAGTGCTCTGGCCCTGATGGGCCAACCAGGACCGACCGGCTGGCGTGTTATCAGCTGCCATATGGCGTCACTGGATGCCGAATGGGGTCAGCGCACCGCTCTACAGTTCGTTGTAGACATTCTTGACCGTCGAACAACTTTGTCTCACTCAAGAATCTCCTCAGCTGGTGTGACGAGGCTGAGTGCATCTCGTTCCAGTCATCCTATCAATGAAAAATTCCTGGCAGTACCCAGAATCGAACCCAGGCCTCCTCATAGAAGCACTGAATTACAGATGTGGACTGCACCTTTAATGACGAGGCGTACATCATCCTTTCCTTTCAGTGCCTTAAGTTAAGGTTCCTTTAGGAATATGTGGTAATATATAGGATGTGGCAGTTAAGTCTGGTCACCTTAGGTATACAGAGAACGAGTGCGGGTTTCGCTAATTTATAGTGGACAATATATGAAATTTTCTGACGTACTTATGTAATTTTTAATGTTTATAGCTTCCTTTTTATGGCACGGACTTCTTTTAAATCGAACTATGTACCCGTTCCTGTGATAGAAGAAAGAGGTTCGAAGAGGACTTCACCGACGTAAGACGTGTGGAAGTTCATCATGTAGTAAGAAGGAAACGGCGCAGCAAACCACTGTCGCCCCATCCCACAAATCCTGCCCTGCTGTGTCAAACATAACGTAATGCTGGCATGGTTCTTGTCCGCCTGAAGCTCGTCAGTCTGTGATCTGAGTTATTGATCTGGAGCTATTCAGACTTTCAAATAATACGAAAGTTGAAAGTGGATACGGTTTTTGTTTATGGAGAATGTCAATACATTGCAAGAGTAACAATGCGATTCTACACTGATGTGTTCAGAACGAGCCAAGGGCTGATGATCTATCTTTCCAAACATCATCAAAATATCAAGGACTGGAAGTGTGATGAATACAATACGCCAACGAAAAAGAACAACTAATGATAGTAATACAATTAACATTTTAGCAGCGATAACACACAGTACACACGTCACTACGAGGTAGTTTGAAAGTGCGAGTAGAGTCAACCATAGGATTTTTCAGCAGTACCACAGTACAAACAAAATCGATTCCACCTCTCCCAGTGGTGTCCGATGCGATGTTCTTATATAATACTCGTATTTTGCTGACGGATGAACCATCGTTTACAAAACCGTGGGCAAACTAGTCTTCGCAACATGCAGTACTGTCAGTTACTGAAGATACACGCTGGCTGAGAAAAGTGCATAAACAGCGACAATGATCTGTCAGAGTGAGGTGTGGGCTTTTCAAGAATTGCATCATTGGTTTTTTTGTACTGGTTGGACTATAAAGTAGCATCAAGTATCAGTTCTTTACAAATTTACTGCCGAAGATTTTGAAAGACGTTTCACTGAACACAATACAGTCTATGTTGTACCAACATGACGAATGCCCCGACAATTGCTCACGAATAATTACAGACCTTCTTAACAGAACATCTGGAGATCGTTGGATCGGTCGGTCGGGGACATAAAACGGCACGCACTACATTTAACACCTCTTTAGTTTTATATGTGGGTAAATTAAAATAACAGATCTGCAAAGGAACAGTTACTATTCGCGACGACATGGAATGGGAAATAACACGGGCGTGTGGTAGTATAAGTCATATGAAGTTCAACGTGCAATATTGTCTGCGAGGAATCGTTTTATAATCATCTTGGGGTTGAAGCTCTTTTCTTCCGTGTTTGCTTTAACAATATGTATGTTTTTGGATGGGGTTCTCCTTTAGCAAAAGACATTTTTTGCTTTTAGCCCAAACATGTTTCACTGCAGTTGCAGCATCTTCAGTGGGCTTTTATTTTCCATCTGTTAAAGATAAAGAGTGTTCTTTGCTGTTTGTATACATGTAGCTATTAGTTTTTAAATTGGAATTACAAATGTTTGAAAAAAACACATAAATTACGAATTCATACCTTTTTACCACATGGTGTGGTTTTTCTCATGTGATGTGTTTCTACAATGACCGTTTTTTTTCTGCACAGTTTGTCATCTGCAAGCACTTATACCTAAAAAGTAGACAAATTGTTTAAGCCAAACTTACGATTTGAAAACTTGTTATTTCTATGTCTGAGATTCACTTACGTTTTCCTTTTAATCATCTTCATCACTGTTGAAAACTATATATTGAGTTGTCACTGCCACTGTCACTGTAACTGTTTCACTGCTTTACCAGCTGTAAATACAAACATGGCGGGCAGTTTTTACACCTTCAATTGTTCCACTGCCCGCCATGTTTGTTTTTACTTTAATTCCCCACGAAACATGGACCTTGCCTCAGCTTGTGGCTTCTTGACCTCAACGGCACAGATACTCGTCCGATGTCGTTATCCGCTCAGTCCGGCTGTCTGTGGAGAGGTCAAACTAACACATTGTTCCTGCAGAGAGGCAGTACCCTTCTCAGTAGTTGTAGAGGCAATAGCCTGTGTGATTGAATGATCTGGCCTTGTCCTTGCCGTGCTAGTAGGAGCGGTTATTGCCCCTATAGGATGTGTATCTAAGAACACACGATGTTTTCTGGTTGCTACTCGAGCCTAGAGATTAATTTTAGACTCACAATATGTAATGCGCGCTAGAGACCACCATAAGCAGTTGCCGCCATTTCTACTGTTTTTGTTGTTGTTTGAAATGAGTATGTGTTTTGCTCGGCATTTGTAAATACTCGTATTTCGCGTTCTGCACATTTAACTGATGTATATTATTAGACAGAAAAGGACTTGGAAGAGCAGTTGAACGGAATGGACAGTGTCTTGAAAGGAGGATATAAGATGAACATCAACAAAAGCAAAACGAGGATAGTGGAATTTAGTCGAATTAAGTCGGGTGATGCTGAGGGAATTAGATTAGGAAATGAGACACTTAAAGTAGTAAAGGAGTTTTGCTATTTGGGGAGTAAAATAACTGATGATGGTCGAAGTAGAGAGGATATAAAATGTAGACTGGCAATGGCAAGGAAAGTGTTTCTGAAGAAGAGAAATTTGTTAACATCGAGTATAGATTTAAGCGTCAGGAAGTCGTTTCTGAAAGTATTTGTATGGAGTGTAGCCATGTATGGAAGTGAAACATGGACGATAAATAGTTTGGACAAGAAGAGAATAGAAGCTTTCGAAATGTGGTGCTACAGAAGAATGCTGAAGATTAGATGGATTGATCATATAACTAATGAGAAGGTATTGAATAGAATTGGGGAGAAGAGGAGTTTGTGCCACAACTTGACAAGAAGGGACCGGTTGGTAGGACATGTTCTGAGGCATCAAGGGATCACCAATTTAGTATTGGAGGGCAGCGTGGAGGGTAAAAATCACAGAGGGAGACCAAGAGATGAATACACTAAGCAGATTCAGAAGGATGTAGGTTGCAGTAAGTACTGGAAGATGAAGAGGCTTGCACAAGATGGAGTAGCATGGAGAGCTGCATCAAACCAGTCTCAGGACTGAAGACAACAACAACAACAACAACAACAAGTTTATATTGAAGCTACTTGAAATATATTGTTAATTCTTCAGGTAGAGAATTTTATGGTGAGCACAATACTACACCTGCCTCAGTAGCCGCGCTCTCTAACGTACATTTGTACGGCGGCGCATGACTCGGAAATAAACTGCTTTGAATCCTGGTGGCGATGATATTTTCTCTGCCAGTGTTTGGCCGGCAAGGGGCGGAGAAGTGTTGTCGTACAGTTCTTGATCACCAGTCTTTGCGCCAATGTCCTGTATTGATTTCCAAACCTCTCAAAAATGGTTCAAATGGCTGTAAGCACTATGGGACTTAACATCTGAGGTCATCAGTCCCCTAGACTTAGAACTACTTAAATCTAACTAACCTAAGGACATCACACACATCCATGCCCGAGGCAGGATTCTAACCTGCGACCGTAGCAGCATACGGTTCCGGACTGAAGCGCCTCGAACCGCTCGGCCACAGCGGTCGGCTCCAAACCTCTCCTCGGTGTCTCATGCAATGAGGGCATGTGACACTATTGATGATGATGATCCGTCCGTCGGATGGGGACACTGAACTCAGCGCCCCCCACTCCCCCCCACCCCCACCCCCCTAGCGCTACTCGCTTGGAGTAGGCTATGTGCCGGCACCAGGTTTCACCCTTTGCTTTCCTTTCATCCATAACAACGCAAAAGCCAACACTACACCATACACACAAGTCATTCACACGACGCAAATGCACACTTAACATTTCATAACAGGTCGGAGGAAATCAATGGCAAACCACTTCCATTCGGACCATGCCATGAGTGGCGGTGCGGGATTCCTACATCTGTCCCCCTACGCTCACGTATTGAGTATTGGACTACTTATTTATCATACTATGCTACAAAATTTTAGAATTATTTACATAAAAAATACACAGTTAAGCCATACTTCTTCAGTCATAGACCCTGTTGTAACTTGCCACTGAAGAAGATCCTTTCCCATGTGTAGGGAAGCAGCCTACTCACGCTGTAGTAAATTCACATCAGTTTTTCCATTGTGTGCCAGCCAGTCTGCTGTAACTAGCTCTGACGTCATACATGTTGCGCAATACTTTAAAAATCAAGCAAATAACCTGAAATGTTTCTAGCATGTCAGGAGTAATACTAAATTAATGTGTGTTGAATATCAGTTCGATAACTTTAGCCATTTTCGAAATTTGGACGTTTTTCTGTAAAAATCATTGGCGCAACAGAAAAGAGCTAGAGAAGTAAAAATTCATATTTAGATTCCTCTATCATAATAATTTAATAAAAACAATCTTCTGGATCTCACAAATTAACATTTTAGTGGAAATTCATGATTTTCTGGTTTTCGTCTTAAAACTTATGGAAGCAAGATAGATTAAGTAGGCTAATAAATAAGGCTAGGATGTTTATATTTAAGTAGATTGGAGATCCGCTATAACTATGAAGATGTGAGAAGTTTCATTTGAATACCTATAAAACTATAGCGACAGCGTATCTCCAAAGGGCCAGTTCAGAGCTCGTCTACTGCGTGCAGTGTAATCAAATTATTTCTCTCGCCCAAAATATTTAACTTAGCCACGTCAAAATTTTATTATCAATACTTACCTGCGTGCTGAATGCACATTTAAATTAAGAGCTTCATCGGCCATAAGCAAAAGAAGCTATGATTTATTAGGTAACTTAAAGTGGTGCATTACTAGCCCAACGGCTAGTCGGAAGAGCCGATTTGATCAGGCGTTCCCTTAGCCGTCCGCACCGCGGCTTTATATATAAGAAAGCTGGGCGAGCAGGCAAGGTGCCAGTTCTCTCCAGACGCTGAATAGCACGCCATCTGTGTCGGGAGTCGCGTCGCGTCGGTATCATTACTACAAACAGCCTCGGATGCCGTATTAAGTTACTCGAAATACGCGTAACCATGAAATCATTTGCGAGTGAAGTGTTAATTCTGGGTTGACTTTAATTATCGATCTTCAGTTTGCGTATTGTCGTATTTTCACGTGCCGTCGTGGGACAAACATTCTACCATTATTTAGCGTGGCGTTTGATGAACCTAATCATCAAATTATGGCGAGCATTCATTTAAACATTTAATTTGGACATTTATAGTTGCATCAGCGCATTAGACTCTTAACTGCTCTGTTAGTTAGGTTGTGTGGATTCTTTAGTTTTTCATCTGTGACTTTCAGAATATACCCAACTATTTTAGAAAATCGTTTTTGATTATAAATCCCAGACAATCTCCTAATTCCTCAGAGCTATGAGCTGTAACTATAAGTGTATTCTCAGGTGAAGTGGGCACTAGGAATTCTAATTACAGGCTTCACGTTTTGCTAATCACTTTCTGGTTGCCAATATTGTAGTTAGAGAGCCAGTGTTGAGAACGGCGAAAGACAGCATAAATAACATTCTAAATAACGGGAAATGCAGTGCTTCTCCATTCAAACAAACATTTATGCAACAGTTAAACAATTAATACTGTCCGATGCACCATATGTGGGGCGGCGGATGATCATTCTGAGGGCTTGTCTGCAGCTAGAGGCTCAACATGCTTTCAACTCTGGCTTCATAAGCAAACGCTTACCCTCCTGTAGTATTTTCTATTCTTTTCAACTAATCTTCGTCAACCACGGTATAACTTCTGCGCATGTAAATGTTTGATCCAGATACGCGTTCATTTGAATCCTATTTCAGATCCCTTGTCCAGATTTGCCAAGGTATTGGCTTATTATTACCAATGATTGATAAACCGTTTCTTTTCATTTACTTTCAATAAACTGAATTAAATGACATTCTTGTTTAATTTCGTATTAAATGGGACTCCTTTGTCGTTATTTTCATGGGGAACGATTTAGTTATGTCAGATATACAGGGCCACATTACTATTTCCAATGAACCATTCAATACAACGACAGCTTACAGTTTCTATGCTATTAAATTTCAGTAGAAAATTTGTTCGTAAGTACATGACCGTGTTGTGACTTGGAACACGTTTTACATTTTCACAAGCCTTATTATGCATTTGTAATTTTTGTAATTTCAGAAAAACACTGCAGCAGATAGAAAGTGAGTGTCATCATTTACGAGAGTAATAAAAAAAGGTATTAAACTACACTACTGGCCATAAAAATTGCTACACCAAGAGAAATGCAGATGATAAACGGGTATTCATTGGACAAATACATTATTCTAGAACTGACATGTGATTACATTTTCACGCAATTTGGGTGCATAGATCCTGAGAAATCAGTATCCAGAACAACCACCTCCGGCCATAATAACGGCCTTGATACGACTGAGCATTGAGTCAAACAGAGCTTGCATGGAGTGTACAGGTACAGCTGCCCATGCAGCTTCAACACGATACCACAGTTCATCAAGAGTAGTGACTGGCGTATTGTGACGAGCCAGTTGCTCGGCCACCATTGACCAGACGTTTTCAATTGGTGAGAGACCCGGAGAATGTGCTGGCCAGGGCTGCAGTCGAACATTTTCCATATCCAGAAAGGCCCGTACAGGACCTGCAACATGCGGTCGGGCATTATCCTGCTGAAATGTAGGGTTTTGCAGGGATCGAATGAAGGGTAGAGGCACGGGTCGTAACACATCTGAAATGTAACGTCTACTGTTCAAAGTGCCGTCGATGCGAACAAGAGGTGACCGAGACGTGTAACCAATGGCACCCCATACCATCACGCCTGGTGATACGCCAGTATGGCGATGACGAATACACGCTTCCAATGTGCGTTCACCGCGATGTCGCCAAACACGGATGTGACCATCATGATGCTGTAAACAGAACCTGGATTTATCCGAAAAAAATGACGTTTTCCCATTCATGCACCCAGGTTCGTCGTTGAGTACACCATCGCAGGTGCTCATGTCTGTGATGCAGCGTCAAGGGTAACCGCAGCCACGGACTCCGAGCTGATAGGCCATGCTGCTGCAAACGTCGTCGAACTGTTCGTGCCGATGGTTGTTGTCTTGCAAACGTCCCCATCTATTGACTCAGGGATCGAGACGTGGCTGCACGATCTGTTACAGCCATGCGGGTAAGATGCCCGTCATCTCGACTGCTAGTGATACGAGGCCGCTGGGATCCAGCACGGCGTTCCGTATTACCTTCCTGAACCCACCGATTCAATATTCTGCTAACAGTCATTGGATCTCGACCAACGCGAGCAGCAATATCGCGATACGATAAACCGCAATCGCGATAGGCTACAATCCGATCTTTATCAAAGTCGGAAACGTGATGGTACGCATTTCTCCTCTTTACACGAGACATCACAACAACGTTTCACCAGGCAACGCCGGTCAACTGCTATTTGTGTATGAGAAATCGGTTGGAAACTTTCCTCAGGTCAGCACGTTGTAGGTGTCGCCAGCCTTGTGTGAATGCTCTGAAAAGGTAATCATTTGCATATCACAGCATCTTCTTCCTGTCGTTTAAATTTCGCATCTGTAGCACGTCGTCTTCGTGGTGTAGCAATTTTAATTGCCAGTAGTGTATTATTAAAGGGCGAACGCCTGAAAAGTGTACCACGGTACAACACCCCGCCACCGCGGCGATCCAAAATCAAGTAGAAACTACAGCATTTATATTTCTCGAGTACATGCAACTCTGATATATAATTTTATTATAAAAAAATCCTCATGAGTGAAGTGTTCTAGGCGTAAATTGGTTCCCCACTGGACCACTGTGTGGTGACTGCTTAAGAAAACGTTAGCAGAAAGAAAAAAAATTATATGTGGCATTCTACTTGTCGCAGAGTACAACCTTAATCGGGTTTGTAGGTTATAGAATCTAAAAAGAGAAATCGACACGTTGAAGTTAGATGTAAAATAAAGCAGTGAAGAGCGGTGAAAAAACGAAAAAGAACAGGATATCTGGTTAGGAGGGTACAAAGCTGTCTACACAAATCGAAATAAGAGCAACGTAAGAATAGGACTAGCAATACATAAGAAAACAGGATTGCTGGTGAGCTACTAACAATAGCATTGTGGCCGCATAATCGTAGGCGCGCCGGCCGGAGTGGCCGTGCGGTTCTAGGCGCTGCAGTCCGGAACCGCGTGACCGCTACGGTCGCAGGTTCGAATCCTGCCTCGGGCATGGATGTGTGTGATGTCCTTAGGTTAGTTAGGTTTAAATTAGTTCTAAGTTCTAGGCGACTGATGACCTCTGAAGTTAAGTCGCGTAGTGGCCAGAGCCATCGTAGGCACAGCTGACACAGTGACTAAACCCACCTCTGTAAAACAGGTTTATTTGCCTGTTAGCTGTGAGGATATTGAAAAGATTGAAATAGCATTCAATGAGATACACTGAGACGACAGAAGTCACGGTATACCTTCCAATATCGTGTCGGACCTTCTTTTTCCCGGCGTAATGCAGCAGTTTGACGTGGCATGGCTCAAAAAGTAGCTGGGAGTTCCATGCAGATATACTGAGCCATACTGCCTCTATAGCCGTCCATAATTGTGGAAGTGTTGCCGGTGCAGCATTTTGCGTACGAAGTGACTTCTCGATTACGTCCGATAAATATTCAATGGGATTCATGTCGGACGACCTGAGTGGCCAGGTCATCCGCTCGAACTGTCTAGAAAGTTCTTCAAATAATCGCGAACAATTGTGGCCCGTTGACATGGCGTGTTGTCATCCATAAGAATTCCCTTGTTGTTTTGGAACATGAAGTCCATGAATGGCTGCAGATGGTCTCCAAGTAGCTGAACATAATCATTTCCAGTCTATGATCGGTTCAGTTGGATCAGAGGACCCATTCATTCCATGTAAACACAGTCCACACCATTATAGAGCCACCAACAGCTTGCATAGTGCCTTGTTGACAACTTGGGTCCATGGCTTTGTGAGGTCTGTGCCACACTCGAATCCTAGCATCAGCTCTTACCAACTCTGGACTCATCTGTCCAGACCAAGACCACAGTTTTCCCGTAGTCTGCGGACCAACCGGTATGGTCACGAACCCAGGAGAAGCCTTGCAGGCGATGTCGCACTCTTAGCAAAACACTCGCGTGAGTCGTCTGCTTCTATGCCTATTAACTCCAAATTTCGACCCACTCTCCGAATGGACACGATCGTCGCACGTCCCACATTGATTTCTGCTGTCGATTCACGTAGTGTTGCTTGTCTGTCAGCACTGAGGACTGAGCAAATGCTGCTGCTCTCGGCCGTTAAGTGAAAGCCGTCGGCCACTGCGTTGTCTGTGGTGAGAGGTAATGCCTGAAATTTGGTATTGTCGACACACTCTTGACACTGTGGGTATTGGAATACTGAACTCCCATGCGTCTAGCGTCAACTACTATCCCACGTTGAAAGTCTGTTAGTTCCCGCAGTGTGGCCATAATCACGTCTGAAACCTTTTAACATGAATGACTTGCGTTCAAATGACAGCTCCGTCAGTGCAATGCCCATTTATACCTTGTATTCGCGATATTACCGTCATCTGTGTATGTGCACGTCACTATCCGATGACTTTTGTCACCTCGGTGTAAAATAAATTTAATTCATTAATGGAGACAGAAATTTAACGGTGATAGTAGGAAAAGGAAGAGAAGGAAAAATAGTAGGAGAACATGGACTAGAGGAGACGCGTAGCTACCACGCACCCTGACGACAAAAGCTAAATAATAATTAGATCTGGTGACTGGTGGCCAGGGGAGGTACGACAACTCATCGTAAATCACAAAACCACACCTGGGGGTGTGACCTGTGTGAATACACCAACAAACATTGTACCATGGGATGGAGCTGATCAGCCACAGTGACCGCATAATCGTTGGCGGTAATGTGACGTTGCAAAGTAACCATGGGGCCCGTGGAATTCCACGATGTGGACGCTCAAACAACACCGAACCCTCACCGTGTTTCACTCTTGGCGTATAAACTTTGCCGGATGTTGGAAACAGTGTGAAACAGGACTAATTTGACAAAATGACTGTCTTCCATAGTCCCGTTTTGTGGCTTCATCACGTGTCCCTGTCAAAGGCATGTGCATTACTGATGAGTAGTTTTGGAATTCCATCTTGCCCTGCGATTCCCTGCTTATGGACCTCCCTTCATATTGTCTTGGGGCTGATAGTGGTCGTGAGTGCGATATTCAGTTCAGCAGTGACTTTTGCAGCTGTCGTCCTCTTACATTTCGCCACAGTTCTCTTCAGTGACCATCTGTCATGATCACTCAACTTACACATTGGTCCATATTGTGAAGTAGCGTATGGAAGTTTTGGCCGGCCGGTGTGGCTGAGCGGTTCTAGGCGCTTCAGTCTGGAACCGCGCGACCGCTACGGTAGCAGGTTCGAATGCTGCCTTGGACATGGATGTGTGTAATGTCCTTAGGTTAGTTAGGTTTAAGTAGTTCTAAGTTCTAGGGGACTGACGACCTCAGATGTTGAGTCCCATAGTGGTCCGAGCCATTTGAACCATTTTTTGATGAAGTTTTTCCACTGTCCCTGTATGTGGTTAAAATTTTCGATGTAGTGCCTCTTGAAACACCAAACACTTCGTCTACCTTGGTTATGGAAGCAGCTACCACACGAGCACCGACAATTTGCCCACATACGAATGCACTGAGCACTGACACAATGCACTCACAACTACACAGAACACTGTTATGATCATGACTAACACTTGCAACGTATTTGGCACCTCACAGATTTATCATTTGTGGTCAAATACAACAATGCAACCTGAAGGCTTAGCTAGAATCTGCATTTGTGTTCAACCATGAATTTCTCATGATGTTTCCATATTTTTGTCCATCCCCTGTAGAAACTGATTTACTCAGTGGTTATGGGTTGTATCGTTGAGATAAAGGAGGATGTTTAGCTGAGACAGAGTTGAATTAAGACGCTTCAGAGGAAATTCAGCCTGTAATTAATTTAAGAGTGGGTAATATAAGTGAAGTTACTCTTTAGTTACTGTAGTACTATCTGTGATCTATCAGAAATATTTCATGATTACATTACATCCAAGATATTGAAGAATTCCCTTGCAACAGGTGCAAAGATAAAAATTCCTCTGGAAATTTCAATAAACTATTGAAGAGAGAAGTTGCATTATAAACAGATGTAGGAGGGGAACAGTACACTCAAACTTTTCTTGTAATTCCACTGTTGAGTGTTAGACTAATTATAGGTGCAGATTTTATGGGGAAACAAGAGGAAGCTAGTTTTGTGTGGCTCAATGTGAGATGGATAAATTAAAGGTTGTTGACGAAGTAAGAACGAAAATGACAGTGAGCGAATGGGCTTATTTTGCAGATTAGTGTGATATGTTCCTTTAAATAGTAGATTTGACAAAAGACAACAAAAATAATTCCAGCTTGTATCAACAGTTGTTACAATAAGCAATATTTTGTTTCAATTTAGAGTATGTGAGACGCCTACTGATGAAACTGCTGAGTTAAATAGTAGAGTGGGAGATAGAGAAGTTTAAGTGATATCTATGTGATAATCTGTGCAAGTCCTTATCGAATATTTGCTCAGTTCAGTTGTGTGGGAGTAACACAGTTGTTTCCATACACTGATGCAAATGAAGAAACTGTTAGAAACTACGTAACGCGGATTTATGTGGACAGAGGACTCTGAAATATGACTGACTCAGGCTGAAGTTCAGTAGGGAAACAAGAATCTTAAATGTCAAGCCAAGTGAATTTTTTTGTCTTTATATTTATTGAGATTTGTCAGTTTATCATAGATACTAGGTTAAGGTTCCGTTTCGGAATGGAGTAAAATATTTATTATGCAACATTAAATGTATTTGATTAAAATGTAGTCAAGTTGCTTGTAAAGGACAGTTGCTGCGGCTGGTAACGAGATAGAAACTTGTTGGTTTTGTTCATGAATTGCAGCAGTTTATAGTGCTTATGTTCTTTTATTTTGTCATGAAATAATGTGTCTGCAGTCAGCAGGCAGTTGATAAGATGTGGGAGATTAAATTTATTTGTTGTTGCAACTATATTGTGTTTTTATGCATTTTTGGGTGGTGATGTATCTTTTAGATACATTCCCAACTTTTTGTATGTTGGGGTCAGGTATGAACAGATGGCACTTCAGCAGATTTTATTAAATTTGGTGTAAGTGTTAACTTAAAAGTTCGTTGGCATAGGAGTTGGATTAAAAGTAATGAAAGGGTCTTAAGCTTGTTACTCTAGATGTACTTGATTTGTTGATTCCTATCCATGTTCCATGAAACGTGAGCACTGGTTAATGGGTCATTATAGATTTAGTGTTGTTTCGTATTCTTTACAGTAACGGTTAAACTTTTAATTTCGTGCCATACTTGCGATCAGGGATGGTTTTGTCATTTCCATTGCGCAGAAAGATAATGGCTTTGCATATATCTGTTTACAGTGGGAAAGTTGGGGTTGTTGAGCAGCAAACTTGCAAATGACGCTAATCGTAGAAAATTACGCTTTCATAGCTTTACTTACTCCATGTCTTCATATTATTTTGCTTGGAGAGGATTTGTCTTAGAGCTGTGCAGTTTCAAAGCTTGTGTTCCGTTATGTTAGAAATGCATGTGTTGTTGAAACAGAAATGACATGTCTGTACTAGTATTAAGCCGTGAGAGTACAGCCGATATGTTTGCGGGTGTCTGGTCTCTTCTTAAATATTGTTTGTGACTGTGGCAAGTGTGAATAGCAAAGGAGACGGGTTTAGTCTTACAGGTTCTTGTCTCATAAGACACACATTGACGAGTGACTCACTGAGTCAATTTTCTGTGAGTTTTCCTGGCACCAAAACGGTCTGTCTGGTAAGAGAGACTGCAATAGCGCTCACGTTCAGGCTGCACCAGTGTCACGAGTGCAGGGATTGACAGAGAAGACAACGAAAAGTGTAGTGAGAAGAGCCTATTGTGCTATCAAGAAACATTAAATTTGTGTACAAATGTCTAACAGAAATATATCGCGTGATTCATAGTGAAAACAAGTTGATAAATAGTCAGTATGAACGTGTCAGGCCACCTGAATAATTCAGCCACTTTTAGTGATCAATTTGTCTTCTTAGTTACTCTCATCACTTTAAAAAAAATAATATTTGTTCATTTCACGCTCTTCGTTTGGCTATGAAAATTCGAAATAAATGTCTCCCTCAAATCACTTATTAGTATTTTCCGAATTATACTGCTTACTTGCAAGTAATTAAATCTTTCTTTGTATAAACAGACCTCACACTGGTCAGTTTGATACACAGTTTCACCATTTCCCACCCTACATTTGGCTGTGAAAATGTGGACCAAACTACATTGTACAATTTCATAGGAGTCTTGATTTCGATACACGCAAACATTTGACCAAAGAGTAGTGGTCACAAAGCCACAAATAACGTTTAAGTATACAGAGTCACCATTCGTCCATCCAGAACAGAAAGGGATGTTCGTGTGTTGAATAACTCATTCACTTTTGGTGCTGAAAGAAAATCTGTCAAACAAAAGTTGCTTAGCTTGTGGGAGGACATGATGCGATGCTCACCATTTTTCGTTGCTGGAAGGGTAGAGAGATACGATAGATTTATTATTTTAAATGGACTGGAATCTTTTATTACTTACCTTTGAATAATGCGTTTTAAGACACTGTTTGGTTTGATTACGTATGAGAGTCCGTTAATTATGGCGTATCAGCGACAAAGAACAAGCACACTACGTGGTTGCTTTAATTTTCAGGTTACATCGAATGTAAACAACATTTCACTCATTGCAGGGTTAGTGTGTTTATCTGTTGCATGAGGAAAATTAGTCTACCCTTTGCTGTCGTAGCAAGTAGATGACACCTTCATAAATTTATCAGATTTTCACAATGTTCAAGGTACGAGCTGAGAAATCTGATATGGGTTTTATTTACGGCGAATATCGCCAAAATATGAGAGCAGCAGTACGATTGTATGTTGAGAGATATCCTGACAGTGCTACAGCTTCGCTGTCTACATCTGTAAACATAACAGAAAACAGGAAACGTCGATAGTAAAAAATTTAAACGGCTCAAATCAGCAACCGATGAGCCACACGCAGTTGACATCTGCGAATACTACATTCCAACATATGTCACCTATACCACAAACCACTATATCAGTAGCTCCATGGCGATCACTTTCGACGAAGGGTACAATTTTCCGAATGGGGACTACGGAAACTGCAAACATGTGTGATGTTCCTGACATTCTTGACCCAAGGACATACGAAAAGTCACTTGGTACCAACACGACTGATATCCTGCACATTCTCCACAGAGAATTACAGAGGATATGAACAACAGATCTGAGGTTCGTTCGGTTGGTAGGTGCGGCAACACAAAATGGCCTGCACGTTCGCCAAACCTAACGCCCCTGGACTGTTACTTGTGCGGTACATTGAAAAAACAAGTTGTCCTACTATCTCCTCGGAAATTCAACGTACAGTATTGTCCACATCCAATCGTTTTACAGCATGTACGGCTGCTAATGGTCACTATTTTGAGGACCTGATGTAATAACGCTATCAAACGTCATTAGGTTACTTACTATACATTTTATCCTGGTCTCACTGCATGCATTTGCAGATACATAGTAAAAGGCCAACACATTGATCTGATGTAAGGTAATTACGGCATAACCTAATACAGTGTACGTGTCTTCAAACATATTATTATTAAAAGGTAAATAATATAACATGCCAGTCCATTTAAAGGAATAAAACTATCATATCTCCTCTACCCTTCCACTAATGAAAAAATAGTGAACACCATACCATGTTTCCCTTCAAGTTAAACATCTTTTGTTTGAGAGATTTTCTTCTAGCACTAAAAGTGGCTGAGTTATTTAGGTCTTGGGCGCCTCACTCCGTATACTTAAATATTACTTGTGACATTGTGACCACTCATAATTCTGTTTCTCTTTGGTCAAGTGTTTGAGTGTATCGAACATCTAGTTTCCCTATGAAACTACACAATGCGTTTTTGTCCATATTCTCATAGCCAAAGGGAAAGTCGGAAACGGTGAAATTGTATATAAAATTGACCAGTGTGAGGTCTGTTTATACAAAGAAAGATTTAATTACTTGAAAGTAATCAGTGTAGTTCAGAAAATCCTAGAAAGTGATGTGAGGGAAACTTTTTGTTCGAATTTTTATAGACAAAGAGTGTGAAATGAACATATAGTAATTTTTTAAAAGTAATAAGAATAATTAAGAAAAAATTAATTACTGATTTGAGGAAAAATTAAAAAAACGTAAATGAAGTGTTGAAAAGTTCAGCTCTTCAAGGCCTAGCTATTTTACGCAAATAAAAAGTTACACTGGTGCAGAAATTGTGGGATTCTTTATTTCATGTTGAAAAAATAAAATAAATATAAAATTACAACGTAAATTGGAACTTCAGTGTGTTCTCTTGACTTAGATACTCTTCATAATAACAGAATATCGTTTTATGCAATAATTTGTCTATAAGTAAAAATAAAATAAGATAGAGAAATATTTGACGCTCCTTTGAGTGATGCTCGAAGTCTTGTACAGAACTGAGAGGCTTATACATTAGTGACATATGGACAGAAAAATTCCCCCCAATCCATAACATACACAGGAACTTAATATCTCACGCAAAATGCCAACTCGGCAAAATTACTGGCCCTTAAAATAAATGTAACTTAAGAAGAACAGACGTGCACAAGGTAAATCAACAATACTGCAATTAATTAACTGTGCAAGGTGGAAGGAACAATAATTTATTAAGATATCTGGGCACAAGCTATGGTGGAATTCACAGATAAAATACAGGGTGGTCCACTGATCGTGACCGGGCCAAATATCTCACGAAATAAGCGTCAAACGAAAAAACTACAAAGAACGAAACTTGTATAGCTTGAAGGGGGGGAAACCAGATGGCGCTATGGTTGGCCTGTTAGATAGCGCTGCCGTAGGTCAAACGGATATCAACTGCGTTTTTTTAATCAGGAATATCCATTTTTTTTACATATTCGTGTAGTACGTAAAGAAATATGAATGTTTCAGTTGCACCACTTTTTTCGCTCTGTGATAGATGGCGCTGTAATAGTCACAAACGTTTAAGTACGTGGTATTACGTAACATTCTTCCAGTGTGGATGGTGTTTGCTTCATGATACATTACCTGTCTTAAAATGGACCGTTTACAAATTGCGGAAAAGGTCGATATCGGTTGATGTATGGCTATTGTGATCAAAATGTCCAAGGGGCGTGTGCTTTGTGTGCTGCTCGGTATCCTGGACGACATTATCCACGTGTCCGGACCGTTCGCCGGATAGTTACGTTATTTAAGGAAACAGGAAGCGTTCAGCCACATGCGAAACGTCAACCACGACCTGCAACAAATGATGATACCCAAGTAGGTGTTTTAGCTGCTGTCGCCGGTAATCCGCACATCAGTAGCAGACAAACTGCGCGAGAATCGGGAATCTCAAAAACGTCGGTGTTGAGAATGCTACATCAACATCGATTGCACCCGTACCATATTTCTATGCACCAGGAATTGCATGGCGACGACTTTGAACGTCGTGTACAGTTCTGCCACTGGGAACAAGAGAAATTACGGGACGATGACAGATTTTTTGCACGCGTTCTATTTAGCGACGAAGCGTCATTCACCAACATCGGTAACGTAAACCGGCATAATATGCACTATTTGGCAACGGAAAATCCACGCTGGCTGCGACAGGTGGAACATCAGCGGCCTTGGCGGGTTAATGTATGGTGCGGCATTATGGGAGGAAGGATAATTGGGTCCCATTTTATCGACGGCAGTCTAAATGGTGCAGCGTATGCTGATTTCCTACGTAATGTTCTACCAATGTTACTACAAGATGTTTCACCGCATGACAGAATGGCGATGTACTTCCAACATGATGGATGTCCGGCACATAGCTCGTGTACGGTTGAAGTGGTATTGAATAGCATATTTCATGACAGGTGGTCGTCGAAGAACCATACCATGGCCCGCACGTTCACCAGATCTGACGTCCCCGGATTTCTTTCTGTGGGGAAAGCTGAAGGATATTTGCTATCGTGATCCACCGACAACGCCTGACGACTTGCGTCGGCGCATTGTCAATGCATGTGCGAACATTACGGAAGGCGAACTACTCGCTGTTGAGAGGAATGTCGTTACCCGTATTGCCAAATGCATTGAGGTTGACGGAAACCATTTTGAGCATTAATTGCATTAATGTGGTATTTACAGGTAACCACGCTGTAACAGCATGCGCTATGAGAAATGATAAGTTCACAAAGGTACATGTACCACATTGGAACAACCGAAATAAAATGTTCAAACATACCTACGTTCTGTATTTTAATTTAAAAACCTACCTGTTACCAACTGTTCGTCTAAAATAGTGAGCCATATGTTTGTGACTATTGCAGCGCCATCTATCACAAAGCGAAAAAAAGTGGTCCAATTAAAACATTCACATTTCTTTACGTACTACACGAATATGTAATAAAAATGGGGTTTCTTATTTTAAAAAAAAAAGCAGTTGATATCCGTTTGACCTATGGCAGCACCATCTAGCGGGCCAACCATAGCGCCATCTGGTTTCCCCCTTCAAGCTAGACAAGTTTCGTCCTTTGTAGTTTTTTCGTTTGACACTTATTTCGTGAGATATTTGGCCCGGTCACGATCAATGGAACACCCTGTAAGAATGGGACCTGAATCAAAAACACTTAAAGTTAACATTAATTCTGTCACTCAACTAATTCCACCCTTCGAGTGAAGCAGCTTTTGTTTGAAAGATATTTTTCTGTCACTAAAAGACAGAGCTATTCAGATGGCCTGTCAGCTGTCTCTCCCTGTCGCAACGGAACATCCTCATCTAGCATTACTTTTCCTCAACGGTAGTTGTCGATACCAGTATTATTTTTCGAATTTTGGACAAGTCATTAATATCTCAGTTGCTTTAATGATAGCTTACATGTAATTTTATACACAGTATGTTCTATTTCAAGCTAAAATTTATGAAAGGAATTACTTTATTTTGTATGTCATAATCGATAAGTACTAGTTCTGAATGTAAAGTTAAAATTATTTTTTTTAGAAATCTTTGAAATTACGAATTATTTGGCACACGTAAGATTTCAGTTATTAATTACACTATCTAGTACTGTTTACTATGGTTGTGTGTGGAGTCATTTATGAAATAATAATCGAAACTAATAGAAATTCATTTGACAAGAAAAACTGCAAACCCTTTGGAATATTATTTCCACTGAGTGACACAGTAGTAAGCATGCCTCAGATGAGATCGGGTTTATTTTTGTATTTTGTGCGAACAATGTAATTTCGGCTATGTTAATGCGAAAAATCAGAAGACAGTAAGATACACTAAAATGTGACAAAATATATTGACGTAACAAAAAAATTCTGCAACAATCCTAAAGTTTATTTAGATCAACTCAATCATGAGGACCTAAAACGTAAAAAGCTTCAAAAAACAGACCCCTAGACAAGAAGAACTGGAGGCAACTCTACGTCAAAAGGTAAGTGAACTAGAAAGTATATTGTAATCTTCGCTCCTCTCAAATCGTAATAAAAGACTAACGTGGAGAGCAGCTGCAAGTAGGAAGGAGGGGTAAGATTGCACTGTGTCCTTAAATGTTGATTGAGGCTCTGTGACCACTTAAAATTCTGATTCTTTTGGTCAGATGTTTGAGTGGGTCGAAAACTAGACTCACTATGAAGTTATGCAATGGACTAACGGCAGCATGAAACAGACAAGTTAAACTACACAGTAAATGCCTACACCATGCTGGAAGATAGCCAGATCAAGCGAAAGCAAACACAAGACCAATCGATTAGATCACAAATTAAAACATACAGAATTATACAATAAAAACACAAACAATAGTATAAGAGCAACCTCCCTCCCAGGTCTACTTCATACAATTTTTTAACAAGTGAAATGTAAACACACTTAGGCCTTTCAGTGACCCCGTCTTTATGACAACAATAAACAGGAACACTGAATCCTCCAGGTGCTAGTCTAGATTGAAGGTAAATGTAACCAGATTGCAAGCCACTGCAACAGCCCATTTTTTCATCAAGCACCACAGCCATGACACAGTGCTTGTAGACCGCCGATAAAAAGCGTACACTAGATGTAGTATGCACTCCTGTATCGTCAGCATGTCCTCCTCTGGAGCTAAGACGCCAGTCACCGTTTGTTGATCCAGAACAGGAAGCGATGTTCGTGTGATGATAACAAGTTCTACTGGCTGGTAGCTAAGGTCCGGACATGTGGCCCTGTGAACTTCCAGCTCTGTCCGTAGTGTACACGCCCGCCTCTTTTGCCCCCTTGTTGTCGTTTCTCGGTAGCTCTCCATAGATTCTCGTCTTCCTGACTTCAGGCTCCAGTTCCCATGAAAAGCGCGGCTGTTCCGAGCTTCATATATCCGGCTCCTCTATAGCCGGCTGCCAACAGTGAACCACCAATTATCCTCCGAGGTACCCCCTACCAGATTTCGCGTCTCCGCTGCCGCGCGACCCGTGCGCTCACTGAGGGTGACAAAAATCATAGGATACCTCCTAATATCGTGTCGGACCTCCTTTTCCCCGCCGTATTACAGCAACTCGACGTGGCATGGACTCAACAAGGCATTGAAAGTCCCGTACAGATGTATTGAGCCATGCTGCCTCTATAGCGGACCATAACTGCTAAAGTATGGCCGGTGTAGGTTTTTGTTCACAAACTGACCTCATGATTATGTCCATAAATGTTCGATGGGAATCATGTGAGGCGATATGGGACGCCGAACCATTCGCTCGAACTGTGCAGAACCTTCTTCAAATCAACTGCGAAAAATTGCGGCCTGGTGACATGTGCATTGGCATCCATCAAAATTCAATCGTTGTTTGATACCATGACGTTAATGAATGGCAGCAAATGCACTACAAGTAGCTGAACACACAGAGGACCTAGTGCATTCCATGTAAACACAGCCTACGTATCCACCAGCTTGTACAGTGCATTGTTGACAACTTTGATCCTTGGCGTCGTGGAGTCTGCGCCACACTCAAACCTACCATCACCTCTTACCAACTTAAATCGGCATTCCTCTGACCAGAGCAGTTTTCCTGTCGTCTAGGGTGCAACCAATATGGTCACAAACCTGGGAAAGGTGCTGCAGGCGACGTCGTGATGCTAGCAAAGGCACTCGGTTGGTCGTCTGCTTCTGTGCACCTTAACGCCAAATTTCGCCACACTGTCCTAACGGAAACGTTGGTCGTACGTCCCACATTGATTTCTGCTGTTGCTTAAGGCAGTGTTGCTTGTCTGTTAGCACTGGCAATCGTATGCAAATGTTGCTGCTCTCGGTCGTTAAGTGAATGCCGTCAGCCACTGTGTTGTCTGTAGTGAGAGGTAATGTCTTAAACGTGGTACTGTCGATACACTCTTGACACTGTGGATCGAGGAAAATTGAATTCCTGAACGATTTTCGAAATGGATTGTTCCATGGATCCAGCTCCAGCTACCAATCCGCGTTAAACCTTTTTACATGAATCACCTGAGTACAAATGAGAGCTCCGCCAACGCACTGACCTTTTATACCTTGTGAACGCCATACTACCGCCATTTGTATGTATGCATATTGCTATTACACGACTTTTGTCACCTCAGTAAATTTCCCAAGAGGCAAAATCTTTCCGACCAAGCATACCCGCTGTTGCCATGAGGCAAAGATGTAAAACTAGCTAGAACTGAGTTTTGTCTAGCAATGTCTTTTCCCAGCCAAATATATTCATTATGAAGAATTATGTTGAAACATTTTACGACTTGACGTAGTGCTACTGACAGACGGCGCTGTTATAAGTATATAGTTTTGCAACAGAAATTTAATCTGTTCTTTTAGCTTCGTGGCTAACCACATCTTCTGAAACTGTGACATATTTTGAAACAAACAACCAAATATTTGTGACAAGCAACTACATCCTCGGCAATTGCTACGTATTCGTAAATGAACAGTCAAATGTTTGTGATAAGTAAGGAGTATAAATGTCATTCCTGCTCGTTTTACTGGCAGCAGTTTGAGCTCCTACCTAATGATTCCCTCGGAAATCGCACATACACATATCGAAGAAGGTTTCGCATCACCTCGGTCCGAGAGTCCCGGAACCTGTACAGAAAATTGGAATAGAGATCAACATAAACATCACTTCCGTCGCTTTTATTTATCATGAAAACCACACATTGCATGTTGTACCACCATACAGCGAGACCTTCAGATGTGGTGGTCCAGATTGCTGTACACACCGCTATATCTAATACCGAGTAGCACGTCCTCTTGCATTGATGCATGCCTGTATTCGTCGTGGCATACTATTCACAAGTTCATCAAGGCACTGTTGGTCCAGATTATCCCACTCCTCAATGGCGATTCGGCGTAGATCCCTCAGAGTGGTTGGTGGGTCACGTCGCCCATAAACAGTCCTTTTAAATCTGTCCCAGGCATGTTCGATAGGGTTCATGTCTGGAGAACATGATGGCCACTCTGGTCGAGCGATGTAGTTATCCTGAAGGAAGTCATTCACAAGATGTGCACGATGGGGGTGCGAATTGTCGTACATAAAGACGAATGCCTCGGAGAAGGCTAACCAAAGAAAGTCTTTCATTGGCAGGACACTTAGAAAAGTAACAGATCTACTGAGGAGGCTGCCTACACTTCGCTTGTCCGTCCTCTTTTAGAATACTGCTGCGTGGTGTGGGATCCTTACCAAATAGGACTGGCGGAGTACATCGAAAAAGTTCAAAGAAGGGCAGCACGTTTTGTATTATCGCGAAATATGGGAGAGAGTGTCACAGAAATGATACAGGATTTGGGCTGGATATCATTAAAAGAAAGGTGTTTTTCGTTGCGGCGGAAACTTCCCACGAAATTCCAATCACCAACATTCTCCTCCGAATGCGAAAATATTTTGTTGACACCGACCTACATAGGGAGAAACGAGCACCACGATAAAATAAGGGAAATCAGGGCTCGTACGGAAAGATATAGGTGTTCGTTCTTTCCGCGCGCTAAACGAGATTGGAATAATAGAGAATTGTGAAGGTGGTTCGATGAACCCTCTGCGAGGCACTTAAATGTGATTTGCAGAGGATGCATGTAGATGTAGATGTAGATGTAGAATATGCTGCCAATATGGTTGCACTATCGGTCGGAGGATGGCATTCGCGTACCGTACAGCCGTTACGGCGCCTTCCATGACCAACAGTGGCGTACGTCGGTCGCACATAACGCCATCCAGAAACAGCAGGGAACTTCCACCTTGTTGCACTCTCTGGACAGTGTGCCTAAGGCGTTCAGCCTGACTGAGTTGCCTCCAAATATATCTCCGACGAGTGTCTGATTGAAGCATGTGCGACACTCATCGGTGAAGAAAACGTGATGCAAATCCTGAGCCGTCCATTCGGCATGTTGTTGAGCCCTTCTGTACCACGGTGGTGTCGTCGTTGCAAAGATGGACCTCGCCATGGACGTCGGGAGTGACGTTGCGCATCATGCAGCCTGTTACGCACAGTTAGAGCCATAACACGACGTCCTGTGGCTGCACGAAAAGCGTTATTCAACATGGTGGCGTTGCTGTGAGGGTTCCTCCGAGCCATAATCCATAGGTAGCGGCCATCCACTGCAGTAGTAGTCCTTGGGCGGCCTGAGCGAGGCATGTCATTGACAGTTCCTGTCTATCTGTATCTTCTACATGTCCGAACAACAACACTTTGGTTTACTTCGAGGAGACTGGACACTTCACACCTGTTGAGAGCCCTTCCTGGCACAAGCAACAATGCGGACGCGATCGAACCGCGGTATTGACCGTATAGGCAAGACTGAACTACAGACAACAAGAGCCGTGTACCTCCTTCCTAGTGGAATGACTGGAACTGATCGGCTGTCGGACCCCTCCGTCTAATACGCGCTGCTCATGCGTGGTTGTTTACATCTTTTGGCGGGTTTAGTGACATTTCAGGACAGTCAAAGGGACTGTACTGTGTCTGTGATACAATATCAACAGTCAACGTCTATCTTCAGGAGTTCTGGGAACCGGGCAGATGCAAAACTATTTTTTATGTGTGTATTAGGAGAAAACGGACAAATATTTGTGACAAGCAAGAATAAAAGTGTCCTTGTTGGTTGTTTCATCTGTAGCAGTTTAATTTTTTTGTTCTCCAATCGCCAGCCTGTGTGGCTGAGCGATTATAGGCGCTTAAATCTGGAACCGCGCGACCACTACGGTCGCAGGTTCGAATCCTGCCTCGGGCATGGATGTGTGTGATGTCCTTAGGTTAGTTAGGTTTAAGTAGTTCTAAGTTCTAGGGGACTGATGACCACAGATGTTAAGTCCCATAGTGCTCAGAGCCATTTGAACCTTGGGCATGGATGTGTGTGATGTCCTTAGGTTCTCTAGGTTTAAATAGTTCTAAGTTATAGGGGACTGATGACCTCAGATGTTAAGTCTCATAGTGCTCACAGCCATTTGAACCATTTTTTGTTCTCCAATCAGACAGGAATCACAAAACTGAAGAAATTCATTAGTGAGAGACCGCATTCTTCGTATGTAAATAACATAGAATATTGCAGAACATATTTCTATTACATGAACAAGAAAGTACACGAAAGTGTTACAAAAGCTGAGATGAAAAGAAAGTTTTTAGTATGTAACAGGACGCAAACCTAATTCCTTATATTCCTGAAGCCGAACCTACGACACTGTCAGTGCCCTATGCCGAGAACTAGCAAGGTGGAACTTTATTTATTTTCGAGTCTCTTGAGGCTCTTATCGATTATTTGTTATTGATGCGTTACTATTTACTTAATTACTTATGGGGAGCAAGGAAGGTGCCTCCACGAGTGCATTTTACTTACATGCTACATAGAAGAAAGTAAAATGCCGGCGCTCCTCGGAAACGTTGCCCAATGGGACAACGGCCAAATCTTCCACCACCGGAAACCAATGCAATCAAAAGCCAAAAACAGAAAGAGGTCCTCTTCAGGGCCAACCCTGACGATCGTCAGCCTGAACGTCGAGGGAATCACCAAGAATAAGAAGGATGTAATATCGCAACTATGCCGATCAGAAAAGTGGGACGTACTGTGCCTGCAGGAAACGCATAGAGATGAAACAGCAAACAGACCCAATATCAAAGGAATGCGCTTGGCAGTAGAAGCACCTCACAGAAGGTATGGGAGCGCAATATTTACCAGACCCGAGATGCTGCTCTCTTCCACGAGTAAGACAACCACCTACAACATTGAAGTGTTAGCGATAGAGAGTGGATCATTTACAATATGCTCCGTATATAAGTCCCCCGGCCAGAACTTACACACTTCAACGCCAGAAAGCTTCAACAACCAAAGGACACACTTCGTTGTGGGCGACTTTAACAGCCACAGCACCACCTGGGGCTACGATGAGACAGACGCCAGTGGTCAGCTGCTAGAACAATGGGCTGAGGCAAATAACCTCTCACTTCTCCACGACCCCAAGCTCCCCTGCTCCTTCAACAGCAAAATTTGGAAGCGAGGTTACAATCCCGATATTTGCTTCGTCAGCCGGAACATCTACGACACCTGCTGCAAAAGAGTATATGATGCAATCCCAAAGACACAACATCGACCTATTGGAATCCAAGTCTACTCAACAATCAAAACAACCAAAATACCTTTCCGTAGGAGATTCAACTTTAAAAAGGATAGGTGGTCAGAATATTCCCAAGCGCTGGATGGGGAATTAGCCAGTCTGACCCCAGCACCAAATAATTACCTTACCTTTGTTGAGACTCTGCGAAAGGTATCTAGACAATATATTCCTAGGGGTTGCAGACAACACTATATCCCAGGGCTCTCAAATGCCTCAAAGGACATCCTGGAGAAGTATCAAGTATTGTTCGCGGAGGACCCATTCAGCGACGAAACCACCACCTGTGGCACAGCTTTAGTGTCAGCCCTCAGCGAGGCACGCGAGAAGAAGTGGATAGCAACCCTAGAAAGAATGGATATGTCCCACAGTAGCAAAATAGCCTGGAACCTGATTAAGAAACTGAATGGTGACCCAAGGCTAAGCAAGGCCCCGGCCAACGTAACTCCAAACCAGGTGGCCAACCAACTCCTTCTAAACGGCAAGTTCAACTCCAAACGTCAGAAAACTAAAATCACACGCCTACTGCCAACGGAAAACACCAACTTCCAGAAACCATTTAGCATGAGAGAGTTGAACAATGGCATAAATACCATGAAGAATGGGAAAGCTGCTGGGTTTGATGATATTTGCGTGGAACAGATTAAAAACTTCGGCCTTGGCGCCAGGGACTGGATACTTGGACTTTTTAACGTGTGCCGTGAAACCTTTCAAATCCCGAAACTGTGGAGGAAGTCAAAAGTGGTGGCTCTCCTTAAACCTGGGAAGGACCCAGAGTCTCCGAAGAGCTATCGACCCATAACCCTTCTCTGCCATCTGTTTAAGCTCTATGAAAGATTGATCCTCAACAGAATAGAGAAGATCGTTGACTCGAAGCTAATTCCACACCAAGCAGGCTTTAGACCTGGAAAGTCCTGTACCAGTCAAATTCTAGCATTGACGGAACATATCGAGGATGGGTCTGAGAATAAACTAATCACCGGGCTGGCACTAGTCGACCTAAGTTCCGCCTATGATACAGTACATCACCGGACACTACTGCATAAAATCTACGGGACCCTGAAAGACTACCACCTAGTCAAGATAATCGAATCCCTGCTCCAAAATAGACAGTTCTTCGTAATGCTTGAGGGGAAAAAAGTCGATGGCGGAATCAGAAAAATAGGCTCGCCCAAGGGAGCGTGTTGGCGCCAATCCTATTCAACATATATACAAATGACCAACCAACTCCAGACAAAACCAAAACTTTTGTATATGCAGACGACCTGGCAATAACAGTTCAAGGCAACAGGTTTGAAGCCATCGAGGAGAAACTAGAAACCGCCCTTTCTATAATGTCAACCTACTACAAAAAGAATTCTCTAAAACCCAACCCCTCCAAAACTCAAGTGAGTGCATTCCATCTGAACTCGAGGCAGGCAAAGTACAGGCTCAATGTTACCTGGGATGGGACATTACTAGAACACACAGATACTCCCACCTACCTTGGCGTCGTGCTGGACAGAACATTGACATACAAATATCATTGCGAAAAAACACGCAAAAAAGTAGAAGCACGAAATTCCCTAATAAGAAAGCTGTCCAACAGCAAATGGGGTGCCAAACCTACCGTGGGCAGAACTTCAGCCCAAGCTTTATGCTTCTCAACTGCCGAATATGCCTGCCCGGTATGGTGCAGATCCGCCCACGCAAAAAAGGTAGATATTAGCCTGAATGAAACATGCAGGATAGTGACAGGCTGCATGAAACCTACCCCCATAGAAAATCTTTACAGGGCCGCAGGTTTCACAAACCCTGACTCACGTAGGAAAGCCCATGAACATACCGAGAAGCTAAAACAAACCTTTGATGCTCGTCACTCAATATTTGGCCTAGAGTGTGGCCCCAGCAGACTCAAATCCAGACGCCGTTTCCTAAGTTGCGCCTTAGATGAGCCCCCCATCTACTATCCACTAAGAGAGGACCCACCAAGCGGCGTTTCTGGTGATTGGAAAACCTGGAGAATGCTTAACCGCATCAGAACTGGGGTGGCTCCTGTGAAATCTAATCTGATGAAATGGGATTTGTTGGACGAAAATGACGAAAAATGCGACTGCGGCACTCGACAGGACATGGAACATCTCCTACAATGCCCAGCCTGCCCGCACAGATGCACCCTCAACGATCTATGGCTGGCTAAAGAAGAAGCATTGGACATTGCCCAATATTGGGCAAACAAATTGTAGTTTCCGGACACGAAAAAGTAAAGTAAGTAACTTAATTACTTATAAGAAATCGTGCAGGGTTGATGTTTTTATGATAAATCCTCAATGTACCGTTGCCTTGAAACGGCATGCTAAACTTACAATAACAAAACTGTGAAATACGACAAATCAATACGGCGTCTGATGCATGGACGCATCGATTGACACGTCATTTTGAAGTCACTTCCTTGCAAGCCGAGCGTGGTAGGTCTAACCTCTCCCGCTACAGAAACTCTTGCTACAGAAGTTCTTTGGCTGAGAAGCGACTCATTGGCTAATAGCATAACCGAGTCTCGTTGTTGCGAAGGAATTTTATGCGCGACCAAGTACAGAACTGCCGAAGAAATCGTGTGGCTCATGCTCCTTGCATATGGAGCCGTTCGCTTGTGTTGTCAGCTTGCTGCAGTGACACGGGTTGCACAGGTGTCGATTGCACGACTATGCGCTGCCATTGTTCGCCAGCCGGCCGCTGTGGCCGAGCAGTTCTGTACGCTTTAGTCCGGAACCACGCTGCTGCTAGGGTCGCAGATTGGAATCCTGCCTCGGGCATGGATGTGTGTGATGTCCTTAGCTTAGTTAGGTTTAAGCAGTTCTAAGTCTAGAGGACTGATGACCTCAGATGTTAAATGCTACAGTGCTTAAAGCCATTATAGCCATTGGTCGCCAGCCAACTCTATCAACCATACACTCTACGACGTAAACAAAACCGGACGGCGCGTCGTCCGTGACCCGGCGGCACACTCGGAATCATGTCCTGCGGCTGCTGCATGAGACCACGGCGCTGGATCCAAGTTGTGTACGCATCATGCTTCACTGTGACACTCTCGATTGCTCTCTGCTGTCACTCGTAGCCGCTCGTCACCTTGTAGAGGCACTGGGCTTGGCTTCCATTAACAGAACAATAACAGGGTAACGCGACAGGTGTGTGACTGTATCCTATATAGGTACAAGGTCAATGAACTCCAAAATTCAGCCACGCACTTAGTTAAACTTTTTGCCACACACAACAGTATGAGGAAAGAATTAAGTGAATTGTAACAAATACAGTAAGAGACGTATGGAAGCTATGAGAGACCAAGTATTGAAGGCAACAGAGGATCAAATAGGCAAAAAAGTGTAAAAACTACTAATGAAGCATGTAAAATGGAACAGAAGCATGTAAAATAGGATCGAAATGAAGTGCAAAACTGCAAAGTAGGAATGACTAGAGGCTATGCACAATATGTAGAAATTTGCTTGATTATGAGGATGAAAGCTGTCATATACAAGGAAAAATACAAAAAGAAATGGGTGGAAAACTGAGAAACAGCTGCATGAAGATTATGGCGATCCTGATCGCAATGAATAGTAATCAACGAAATTAGTGTGTGGTACCCTCCCTGTGTTACAACAGTTGGCACGTCCTTGTCTCCATTTGTACTGGTGTAACAGAACGCGTAACGGGCTTACATTTTCTGGTGATAAGTATCGGGACAGCTATATATAAAGCCGAACTGACCAGCAGATGTCGGTAGGGGCGGACACGCCAGTACAAATTGTGTTGTCAGCAGAGGAGCAGTGACCGCAGAACTGAACGATCAGGAGAGCTCACTCGCTTCGAACGTGCCCTTCATCGGATGTCACCGATGTCACCTGAGTAAAAAGTCCATCAGTGACATTTAAACCCTTCTAAAGCTTCCCAGGTCGACTGTTCGTAATTTTATTATGAAGTGGACTTGTGAAGGAATAACTGACAGATAGGGACCGTCGAGTTCTGCGGAGACTGAGCGTAGGCAGTTAAAAAGAGTAGAGTAAAATGGTCGAGCAGATACTCGTAAACCACACATTTCTGTAGTCAGTACCAAGCGTCGCTTGGTGGGGTGTAAACGGTGACGTCACTGCACATTAGATGACTCGATACGAATGATTTGGATGATGAATGAGCTACATCCTGTGGCAATTCGGTGGCAGCTTTTGGGTTTGGCCACTGCCAAGTGTAACGCCCCAAGGCCAGAAAACCCCAATTAACAAACTTTGTGGAAACTTAAAGTAAGGAAGTGAGTCATCTTGTCAGTGACGGCAACTATTGACGATAAAATCTACACTGGTAAGATTTTGATTAACACCTATATTATTCAGATACTGAGAATAGCACACAAAGAGGGGAGATAAAAGGAAAGGATTATCCTAGATTCTTTATCAAATATCTATAGAATAAATTCAAAATCATATGAACGAAGGTTAAATCCAAGAAAGTAATTCAGTCAAAGATAACATTTACCATGGAAGAGAGCTGTAGCCGCATCGGAAAGGCAATTCAATGCGACTACAATGCAACTCGGATATGGAAATGTTCAGTTAGTTGCTCTTGAGCCGTTCTAGAGTACTTTTGCGATAGTTTTCTGGACGCAAACGCTATTAGATTGTTTCAGTTTTGGAAGTTAGATAATTCGTGAGGTAGAGACTGAAGTGTTGTTCACTCATTCGACTGATGAAAGTTAATCTTTACCGTTACCAACGCGACGGTATAGTAAGAAGAATGTTACCTCGATTGAGTGATATTGATTTATCGGACTTCGCCTTCAGTACCTGAGTACCTAGCTTGCGCTTGTATGTGAAGGAAACACGTAAAATTTATAATGTCATCTCTCTTGGACGTCTATGTGTTACTTACGACAATTTTGTAAGGCCTGCGTGTTTTAGGCGGCTAGTAATATCACCATTGTTTGCCTTGATGTTGTAACCTGTATGTGTTCTAAGATCCGATGAAGGCGGCTTTAGTTTCGCCGGAACCGGTAATCATGGAATAAAAAGAATTCCTACGATCTTGGCTACCAGTTTATTGTTTTACAAGCATTTAGATCGCTCCCACATGAGCACAATGTGCTCCCTACAAAATTGTATACCTATTTTTTTATTCTTTGTGAAACCTACTCCTGCATTACCCCTATTTGATTTTGTATCTATAACCCTGTATTCACCTGACCAGAAGTCTTGTTCCTCCTGCCACCGAACTTCACTAATTACCACTATATCTAACGTTAACCTATACATTTCCCTTTTTAAATTTTCTAGCCTACCTACCCGATTAAGGGATCTGACATTCCACGCTCCGATCCGTAGAACGCGTTTTGTTTCTCCTGATAAAGACGTCATTTTGAGTAGTCCCCGCCCGGAGATCCGAATGGGGGACTATTTTACCTCCAGAATATTTTACCCAAGAGGACGCCATCACCATTTAACCATACAGTAAAGCTGCATGCCCTCGGGAAAAATTACGGCTGCAGTTTCCCCTTGCTTTCAGCCGTTCGCCGTACATCTACATATACATTTATACTCCGTAAGTCAACCAACGGTGTGTGGCGGAGGGCACCTTACGTGCCACTGCATTACCTCCATTTCCTGTTCCAGTTGCGTGTGGTTCGCGGGAAGAACGACTGCCGGAAAGCCTCCGTGCGCGCTCGAATCTCTCTAATTTTACATTCGTGATCTCCTCGGGAGGTATAAGTAGGGGGAAGCAATATATTCGATACCTCATCCAGAAACGCACCCTCTCGAAACCTGGACAGCAAGCTATACCGCGATGCAGAGCGCCTCTCTTGCAGAGTCTGCCACTTGAGTTTGCTAAACATCTCCGTAACGCTATCACGCTTACCAAATAACCCAGCACAGCAAGGCAGTTTTGGTTGATATTACAAGGCCAGATCAGTCAATGATCCAGACTGTTGCCCCTGCAACCACTGAAAAGGCTGCTGCCCCTCTTCAGAAACCACACGTTTGTTTGGCCTTGCAACAGATACCCCTCTGTTGTGGTTGCACCTACGGTACGGCTATCTGCACTGCTGAGGCACGCAAGCCTCCCCACCAACAGCAAGGTCCATGGTTCATGGGAAAGGATTTTAGTCCTACTCATGCCAACAAAAAATAAAATAAAACAAATTGTTCTTTAAGTGTATTTTAGTCCTACTCTTACAAATACACCTAAAGAACAAGTTTTTAAAATTTTTTATTGGCTTTCCGTCATTTGAATTGAAGAAATTAACCTGGTCAAATGATTTTAAGTTACATTTAAATCTTGCTTTGCTACATGTCAGACATTTTATGTTACTGGGCAAATGATCAAAGATTTTTGTTGCTGCATACTGAAATACTTTCTGAAGCACTGAGAGCTTTATAATGAGTAATAGAGGCAATTTCCCCCTAGTATTGTAGGTATGGACATCACTGTTCTTCTCAAATTGTGACCGACTGTTTACGGCGAATTTAATTTGCGAATATATGTATTGTAACGGCGCTGTTAAGATGCCTATCTCCTTGAAGAGGTACCTACATGATGTCTGTGAATGAACATCACATATTATTCTTACTGCTCGCTTTTGTGCAATTCCAGCATGGCAATGTTGGGTGCTCCAAGTATGCATCCGTTCGCAAGCAATGTGGCTACCAAATGCTCGTCTGAGGCTCCGCATCAGATGTTTTTCCGAGCAGTTTGTGAGCAGGTCGCGAGCATGTTGCTCGAAAGTGTACGGGCACGTTATCACAAAATACCGACACAGTTTTCACAAGCCCATCAAATCGCAATCGGTTGGCTGAGCGGCTAGTTAGTGCTGTGAGTGGGTCGCGTCGTCGCGTGTTAACGCGCCGGCCGTGCTAGTCACCGCCTGGGACGCCCTTACTAGATCAATGTCAATTACATTTTTTCCACGCTTAAAGGCCGTTCGCGAGGCTTCTTTTGATACTACCGACGCCACCGGACACCGCTATCTGCTAAAATGCTTGGCTGTGCACCACTTACACCCCAGCTGCCCTATGGCAGAAATGCTTCGCTCAGTGACATAATTCTCAAATTAATTTCGCACCATCTATCATTATTGCACATACCTAAATTGTACACAATAAAGCCGCCATTAGTACTATACTGTAAAACGCGTTTCGAGCCATGTAGGTTATTTCCCCTTATTTACGAGGGCGTGCTGAAAAGAAATGCCTCCGATTTTTTTATGTGAACACTCTTAAAGATTTTTGAATAGAACATACTTTATTAACATTCTACACCTTTATTGTTCACGTCTACATATTTACTTCTCAACATGGTCACCATGGCGGTGAACACATTTCTCCCAACGGGAGACCAGTTTGTTGTTTTCCCCACTATAGAATGTTTGTCTTTCTTAACAGAGTTACAGCTTCACATCTGCTTGCACCGCTTCATTACTACCAAAGTGAAGTCCTCGAAGGTGTTCTGAAAGCTTTGGAAACGGATGGAAATCAGATGGGCCAAGTCGGGACAGTATGGGAGTGATCGATGACAGTGAACCCAAGGCGTCGGACTGTTGCAGGTATCGCGGCGCTTGTGTGTGGTCTGGCGTTGTGATGCTGAAGGCGGAGGTGCTCCACGTGTGTACGAAGTATTCTGCAGATAGAAACTCGATTACAGCACACTGTTTCTCACGCACTGACATAGTTACGCTACACACTGTCATGTTACAGGCTACAGTTCGGAGCCATCTAGCGGCAGAACGCTGCAAATACGTAGACATGGAGAATGAAGATGAAGAATGTTGATAACGTTTGTTTCATTTTAAAATCTTTACGAGTTTTCACATAAAAAGTTCGAAGGCACTACTTTTCAGCACACACGTTTATATTTTCGAAACGCATGATGAATAACGCAGCATTATTAATTAAATGTAGAAAACAGCGTCTGGATCAAGTTTCTTATTCTGATTACCGGATCGATCCTGTGAACAGATCATGTTCACATATGGAACTGAAAGAAAAAGAAACGGGTGCGATCATGCAAAAATTGTCAGAATGTTTAACTGGTTACCAAATTGGCTGTTCCTTGGTTGACTAGGATACGTCCTCTAAGCGGTTCCCTTCTTACAGTACAGTTGTTCCACGATCTTTACCTCCATAAATCAGTTCAGTACCTCTTTATTATTTATCCGACCTAACCATCTACAGTCCAGCATTCTTCTGTACTATCACGTTTCAAAAGCTCCTTTCTCGTCTTTTCAGTTCTGTTTATGGTCCACATTTCAGTTCAGTGCTATGCTATACATCAGACAAATACTTTCAAGATAGATCTCCTAACACTTAAATTTATATTAGACGTTAAAATATGTCTTTTTTTGGGAAACACTTTTCTTGCTGTTAGGAGTCTGCATTTTGTATCTTCTCTATTTCAGAAATCATCCGTTATGTTGCGCTGCAAATAGCAAAACTCACTTACTTTCAGTCTACCACTTCCTAAACTAATTCCTTGACAAGTGCTGTCCCCATTTAATGTTCATTGACTAATATAAATGCAGTCAGGTTTCTGAACTAGTTGAAGACATTCTGCATTTTGACCCAGATAATTTTAGGATTTGCAATAGTGTATTGCAGTAAAAATTTTTAAAGCTTTCCCTAAAGCTAAAAATGCTTTTGTTAAATTAAAAAAATACGCACTCTCCTCAACCTACCGTTTACCTCTGCTAATGTCTCACACACAAAAAAAATCCACTATCTGATAAACAATATCCGGTCATCGCTGTGCAATGTACAGTTGGCCACTAGATGGCACCAGAGGCAGACCCATTAGTATACAAGGACACGAGTTGTATTGTGTTGTCAGCAGAAAAGCAGTAATAGCAGATGGCTCGGCTAGGAATGGTCGGTGACCTCGAACGTCGACTAGTCATTGGACGTCACCCGAATGAGAAAGCCAGCAGGGACATTTCAACCTTCTAAAGCTGCGCAGGTCGACTGTACGTAATGTGACTGTGAAGTGGAAACAATAAAGCTAGACCAGGCAGATCTCATGCACATACGTACAGGGACCGTCGAATATTGCGGAGGGTGACTGTAAAAAATCGCTTGAAATTAGTGTAAGAAATTTCTCGTGACCTCCAAAGTGCTACCAGCTGACCAAGTAACACAATTATTGTGCTTAGGGAGTCAGAGAGCAGTACTGTGATCAAGCAGCACATTCACGTAATCATTGCCAAGCGACGCTTCAGGTGCTGTAAAGGGCGACGCCACATCTACATCTACATGACTACTCTGCAATTCACATTTAAGTGCTTGGCAGAGGGTTCATCGAACCACAATCATACTATCTCCCTACCATTCCACTCCCGAACAGCGCGCGGGAAAAACGAACACCTCAACCTTTCTGTTCGAGCTCTGATTTCTCTTATTTTATTTTGATGATCATTCCTACCTATGTAGGTTGGGCTCAACAAAATATTTTCACATTCGGAAGAGAAAGTTGGTGACTGAAATTTCGTAAATAGATCTTGCCGCGACGAAAAACGTCTTTGCTTTAATGACTTCCATTCCAACTCGCGTATCATATCTGCCACACTCTCTCCCCTATTACGTGATAATACAAAACGAGCTACCCTTTTTTGCACGCTTTCGATGTCCTCCGTCAATCCCACCTGGTAAGGATCCCACACTGCGCAGCAATATTCTAACAGAGGACGAACGAGTGTAGTGTAAGCTCTCTCTTTAGTGGACTTGTTGCATCTTCTAAGTGTCCTGCCAATGAAACACAACCTTTGGCTCGCCATCCCCACAATATTATCTATGTGGTCTCTCCAACTGAAGTTGTTCGTAATTTTTACACCCAGGTACTTAGTTGAATTGACAGCCTTGAGAATTGTACTATTTATCGAGTAATCGAATTCCAACGGATTTCTTTTGGAACTCATGTGGATCACCTCACACTTTTCGTTATTTAGCGTCAACTGCCACCTGTCACACCATACAGCAATCTTTTCTAAATCGCTTTGCAACTGATACTGGTCTTCGGATGACCAATGCCACAGGGCAGTGGATGTCGAAAACAAGTGATTTGGAGTGATGAATATGTTATTCCCTGTGGCCATCCGATAGAAGGGTTCGAGTTGGCGAATGCCTGGACAACGGGTTCAAATGACTCTAAGCACTATGGGACTTAACCTCTGAAGTCATCAGTCCCCTAAACTTAGAACTACTTAATCCTAACTAACCTAAGGACATCGTACACATCCATGACCGAGGCAGGATTCGAACCTGCGACTGTAACAGCAGCGCGGTTCCGGACTGAAGCGCCTAGAACCGCTCGGCCACATCGGCCGGCAAGGAATAGGTGTATTTTCGTGTCTAGGTCGTGGTCTTCTTATTCCGATTTACTGGGAGAATTCTGAGAAAGTGTGGTCATCTGTAAAGGTGACCGCATATACGACGCTAGTGCGCGTACTGAGTACTGTTCGAGTGTTTCGGTTTTGTACCATGTCAGTTTAAAAGAAAATATCGAAGCAGTTCAAAGGTTGGCTACTAGACTTGCTACTGGTGGGTAAGAACAACTCGAAAGTTATGGAGATGCTTCAGGAACTCAAATGGGAATCCCGGGATGGAAGGCGACGTTATTATCGAGGAACATTATTGAGAAAATTTAGAGAACTGGCATTTGAAGCTGACTGCAGAACGATTCTGTTGTCGCCAGAATAAATTTCGTTTAAGGACCACAAAGATAAGAAATGAGTAATTAGGGCTCATATGGAGACGCATAGACAGTCGTTTTTCCCTCGCTCTGTTAGCTAGTGGAAGTGGAAATGGAACGACTTGCCGTGGTACAGGGTTAATTTTGCGGATCTGTCGTTTTATCCTTCTTATATACGGGAGTCACTTGCTCTTCTTTCCAGTCGCTTGGGACTCGCGGTGGACGAGAAATTCGCGATAAATACAAGCTAAGTAGGGGCTAATGCCGTAGTGTACTCTTTGTAAAACCGAACTGTGATTCCATGTGGAACTGGTGACTTATTTGATATCAACTCTTTCAGTTGTTTTTCTACGCTAGAATTGCTTATTACTATGTCTTACGTAAGGGAGTCTGTTCGCTGGTCAAATGACGTTATGTTTGTGTGATTCTCCTGTGTGAATCATTTCTTAAACGCGAAATTGAAAACGTTGCCTTTGATTTTACTGTCTTCAACTGCCATACCAGACTGGTCCACGAGCGACTGGCTGGAAACCTCAGATCCGGTTAGCCTTTTTACATAAGACTAGTATTATCTCAGGTTTTCGCTCAGGTCCTTTTCTAAGGTATGAAGATGGTAGCTGTATGCTTCGCGCATAGATCTTTTCACAGGCGCACGAATCTCTACTAACCTTCCCTGTCGTCATTTGCGCGTTTTCTTTTGAACCAAGAATGCAACAGCCTTAGCTTCCTCAGCATTTTCGGAATTAGGTTGTTAAACCTTGGGGGGGAGGGGTCTTTTTCGTTCTTAATCCAAGGGCGAATTTAGTTATTTTCCGCCTCTAGGCACAGAAAAGTATTTCTGTCCCTCATTTCGACATAAATGTACCTCCAACTAACTCGCATCTGTACGTAACTGAATACTACGTCTGTTGGTGCTAATAATAATAAATACCTGTATACTTTTTTTAAACATGTTAGAAACAAACACTATAGCTTACAAGTTATACAAAATGTTCCAAAACATGGTACTATAAGAATTACAATTACAATTAAATGGGGCGTGACCAGTATGCAGAAACTTCGCATGCTTCCTTGGTGGCATCGGTGACATTCTGTGGCGTGCATGACGGTGGACATAGGCTGCAGACAAGAAGATGACTCATTGTCTATTCTTCACCATATTCACATGCTGTGGAGTCTCATGCAAAACTCCACTTTTTCAAGTTGGTCTTCGTTCTTCCAACTCCAGAACGCAGCCTGTTGAGGGTCTTCCGTATTGACCAGCTTTCTTCGCGAACTGATGGGAGGCTTTGGGTCGGAATCATCCACCCTGCAAGGTGACTGGATCTGGAACGCCATGAGTTGACGCTGAAGTTCGAAGGTGGTTCAGTGAGGCTTTCCGTTGAATGGAGAAAGCTTTTCCTTGACTTGAGCCTGTATATTGAACTCACCGCCCTGAAGTCAGCCAAAGCTGTTTATGGCATGCTTTCTTTGTAACAAATTTGTCTATTACATTTTCGTAGTCTAATTACTGTGTTACGTCAGAATTCATGGAGAGGACGGAAAGACTGTTAACCCGATCCTGCGACGTGGATGACCGCAAATAATACTTGAGTCTTTTGAGGAGTGATAAAGAGCTCTGGACCGAACAATAATTTGGTTGCAGCAATTGACAAAAATATTCGTAGTGCAATCTCCAAATCACGTATGCTGGAAATGAGTAACTTCATCATTCAAAGATTATTCCAAGTCGTCTTTGTAGCCCTGTTGCAGTTTTCTTGCACAATTCAATTGTCCAGTGTTGCCCCGTCCAGGAAAATTTCTTAGGAACTCTAAATTCCTATGAAACTCTTCCAACGATTCTTTCTTTTCTCCATTTCGGATCTCAGTCTGTGTACAATAAACAGAAATGTATTTGCCCCAGTATCTTCCTATCTTTCAAAAGTAGTATCAAGTTCTGCTGTTTCCTTCAGTTCCAGTTTTATTGACCTGTTCCTTTTTGTGGCTGTTTTGTACATATTTATCTTACAGTTTTCGATTGAAGCGTTTTCATGTGTGTCATACACAGAACGATTCTTTGGAACATTTACAAGCGAAGACTCGTATAACATTATTACAGTCCCAGTATCGCTGTCAAGAATTAGTGAAGTTCGGTGGCAGGAGGAACAAGATTTTTGGTCAGGCGAATACAGGATTATAAATACAAAATCAAATTGGGGTAATGCGGGAGTAGGTTTAATAATGAATAAGAAATATGAGTGCAGGTAAGCTACTACAAACAGCATAGTGAACGCATTATTGTGACCAAGATAGACACGAAGCCCACGCCTACTACAGTAGTACAAGTTTATATGCCAACTAGCTCTGCAGATGATGAAGAAATTGAAGAAATGTATGATGAAATCAAAGAAATTATTCAGATAGTGAAGGGAGACGAAAATTTAATAGTGATGGGGGACTGGAATTCGGTAGCAGGAAAAGGGAGAGAAGGAAACATAGTAGGTGAATATGGATTGTGGGTACGAAATGAAAGAGGAAGCAGCCTTGTAGAATTTTGCACAGAGCGCAACTTAATCATAGCTAATACTTGGCTCAAGAATCATAAAAGAAGGCTGTATACATGAAGAAGCCTGGAGATACTGACAGGTTTCAGATAGATTATGTAATGGTAAGACAGAGATTTACGAACCAGCTTTTAAATTGTAAGACATTTCCAGGGGCAGATGTAGACTCTGACCACAATCTATTGGTTATGAACTGTAGATTAAAACTGAAGAAACTGCAAAAAAAGTGGGAATGTAAGGAGATGGGACCTGGATAAACTGACCAAACCCGAGGTTATACAGAGTTTCAGGGAGAGCATAACGGAACAATTGACAGGAATGGGGGGAAAAAATACAGTAGAAGAAGAATGGGTAACTTTGAGGGATGAAAAAGTGAAGGCAGCAGAGGATCAAGTAGGTAAAAAGACGAGAGCTAGTAGAAATTCTTGGGTAACAGAAGAAATATTGAATTTAATTGATGAAAGGAGAAAATATAAAAATGCAGTAAATGAAGCAGGCAAAAAGGAATACAAACGTCTCAAAAATGAAATTGACAGGAAGTGCAAAATGGCTAAGCAGGGATGGCTAGAGGACAAATGTAAGGATGTAGAGGCTTATCTCACGAGGGGTAAGATAGATACTGCCTACAGGAAAATTAGAGAGACCTTTGGAGAAAAAAGATAAACTTGTATGAATATCAAGAGCTCAGATGGAAACCCAGTTCTAAGCAAAGAAGGGAAAGCAGAAAGGTGGAAGGAGTATATAGAGGGTCTATACAAGGGCGATGTACTTGAGGACAGTATTATGCAAATGGAGGACGATGTAGATTAAGATGATACTGCGGGAAGAGTTTGACAGAGCCCTGAAAGATCTGAGTCGAAACAAGGCCCCGGGAGGAGACAACATTCCATTAGAACTACTGACGGCCTTGGGGGAGCCGGTCCTGACAAAACTCTACCATCTGGTGAGCAAGATGTATTAGAAAGGCGAAATACCCTCAGACTTAAAGAAGAATATAATAATTCCAATCCCAAAGAAAGTAGGTGTTGGCAGATGTGAAAATTACCGAACAGTCAGTTTAATAAGTCACGGCTGTAAAATAACAACACGAAATCTTTACAGAAGAATGGAGAAACTGGTATAAGCCGACCTCTGGGAAGATCAGTTTGGATTCCGTAGAAATGTTGGAAGGCGCGAGGCAATATTGACCCCACGACGTACCTTAGAAGCTAGATTAAGGAAAGGCAAACCTACGTTTCTAGCATTTGTAGACTTAGAGAATGCGTTTGACAATGTTGACTGGAATACTCTCTTTCAAATTCTGAAGGTGGCAGTGGTAAAATACAGGGAGCGAAAGGCTCTTAACAATTTGTACAGAAACCAGATGGCAGTTATAAGAGTCGAGGGACATGAAAGGGAAGCAGTGGTTGGGAAGGGAGTGAGACAGGGTTGTAGCCTTTCCCCGATGTTGTTCAATCTGTATATTGAGGAAGCAGTAAGGGAAACAAAAGAAAAATTCGGAGTAGATATTAAAATCCATGGAGAAGTAATAAAAACTTTGAGGTTTGCCGATGACATTGTAATTCTGTCAGAGATAGCAAAGGACTTGGAAGAGCAGTTGAACGGAATGGATAGTGTCTTGAAAGGAGGATATAAGATGAACATCAACAAAAGCAAAACGAGGATAATGGAATGTAGTCGAATCAAGTCGGGTGATGCTGAAGGAATTAGATTAGGAAATGAGACACTTAAAGTAGTAAAGGAGTTTTGCTATTTGGGGAGCAAAATAACTGATGATGGTCGAAATAGAGAGGATATAAAATGGAGACTTGCAATGGCAAGGAAAGCGTTTCTGAAGAAGAGAAATTTGTTAACATCGAGTATAGATTTAAGTGTCAGGAAGAAATTTCTGAAAGTATTTGTATGGAGTGTAGCTATGTATGGACGTGAAACATGGGCGATAAATAGTTTGGACGAGAAGAGAATAGAAGCTTTCGAAATGTGGTGCTACAGAACAATGCTGAAGATTAGATGGGTGGATCACATAACTAATGAGGAGCTATTGAATAGGATTGGGGAGAAGAGAAGTTTGGGGTACAACGTGACTATAAGAAGGGATCGGTTGGTAGGACATGTTCTGAGGCATCAAGGGATCACCAATTTAGTATTGGAGGGCAGCGTGGAGGGTAAAAAGCGTAGAGGGAGACCAAGAGATGAATACACTAAGCAGATTCAGAAGGATGTAGGTTGCAGTAGGTACTGGGAGATGAAGAAGCTTGCACAGGATAGAGTAGAATGGAGAGCTGCATCAAACCAGTCTCAGGACTGAAGACCACAACAACAACGCTATCAACACCTCGCTACAGATTATTTGTAGCAGTAAATCTCTTCAGTTTTGCTGACCAAAAAGTTGTCATTATCGCATTTTCTAGACTCTGGAGACTGCTCAGCGTTCCCGTCGCCTTGGCTCTTACTGAAGCCTATTGAGTTTCATCATCCTGAATAGCTTCCAAAGCTGATATTGTTTCTACCTAGTTAATATTGAGAATATAAAAGCCATTGTGGCGCGCAGACCAGAGTGTTTCTGAAGGTGGATTTACGAAGACTGAACTATTTAATTATGACTGCAAAATATTCCTACGGTTCGTTGAAGCAGAGAAGAAGCTGTAAATTTGTTGCAACAAACAGCAAAATGAAGCCGCTTGAGGACAACAATCTGCTATACTCGATCCTACTAAGTTAAGTTAAAATCCTACTAAGTTAAGCACACGGAATATACACAGCTAGAGAGGTGATTTGTTTAATTCTAGTTTGGTGACCAGAGTAAGTATCAGCCATATCCCTTGCATTGTCATATGACTGACCCCTGCATAAGTGACTGCCTGAATCTTATTTATTTAAAAAAAATTATTATTGAATCAGCTAATTCTTCTGATTTGTGCCTTGAATTTGGGGCGAAACAGATAAATGTTTGAACAGGGAATTCATCTTTTGATAAATACCCTGTAACAAAAGAACCATGAACCATGGACCTTGCCGTTGGTGGGGAGGCTTGCGTGCCTCAGCGATACAGATCGCCGTACCGTAGGTGCAACCACAACGGAGGGGTATCTGTTGAGAGGCCAGACAAACATGTGGTTCCTGAAAAGGGGCAGCAGCCTTTTCAGTAGTTGCAGGGGCAACAGTCTGGATGATTGACTGATCTGGCCTTGTAACATTAACCAAAACGGCATTGCTGTGCTGGTACTGCGAACGGCTGAAAGCAAGGGGAAACTACAGCCGTAATTTTTCCCGAGGACATGCAGCTTTACTGTATGACTAAATGATGATGGTGTCCTCTTGGGTAAAATATTCCAGAGGTAAAATAGTCCCCCATTCGGATCTCCGGGCGGGGACTACTCAAGAGGACGTCGTTATCAGGAGAAAGAAAACTGGCGTTCTACGGATCGGAGCGTGGAATTCCCGATCCCTTAATCGGGCAGGTAGGTTAGAAAATTTAAAAAGGGAAATGGATAGGTTAAAGTTAGATATAGTGGGAATTAGTGAAGTTCGGTGGCAGGAGGAACAAGACTTTTGGTCAGGTGATTACAGGGTTATAAATACAAAATCAAATAGGGGTAATGCAGGAGTAGGTTTAATAATGAATAAAAAAATAGGAGTGCGGGTTAGCTACTACAAACAGCATAATGAACGCATTATTGTGGCCAAGATAGACACAAAGCCCATGCCTACTACAGTAGTACAAGTTTATATGCCAACTAGCTCTGCAGATGATGAAGAAATAGATGAAATGTATGACGAGATAAAAGAAATTATTCAGGTAGTGAAGGGAGACGAAAATTTAATAGTCATGGGTGACTGGAATTCGTCAGTAGGAAAAGGGAGAGAAGGAAACATAGTAGGTGAATATGGATTGGGGGGAAGAAATGAAAGAGGAAGCCGCCTTGTGGAATTTTGTACAGAGCATAACTTAATGATAGCTAACACTTGGTTCAAGAATCATGAAAGAAGGTTGTATACCTGGAAGAATCCTGGAGATACTAAAAGGTATCAGATAGATTATATAATGGTAAGACAGAGATTTAGGAACCAGGTTTTAAATTGTAAGACATATCCAATGGCAGATGTGGATTCTGACCACAATCTATTGGTTATGAACTGCAGACTGAAACTGAAGAAACTACAAAAAGGTGGGAATTTAAGTAGATGGGACCTGGATAAACTGAAAGAACCAGAGGTTGTAGAGAGTTTCAGGGAGAGCATAAGGGAACAGCTCACAGGAATGGGGGAAAGAAATACAGTAGAAGAAGAATGGGTAGCTCTGAGGGATGAAGTAGTGAAGGCAGCAGACGATCAAGTAGGTAAAAAGACAAGGGCTAGTAGAAATCCTTGGGTAACAGAAGAAATATTGAATTTAATTGACGAAAGGAGAAAATATAAAAATGCAGTAAATGAAGCAGGCAAAAAGGAATACAAACGTCTCAAAAATGATATCGACAGGAAGTGCAAATTGGCTAAGCAAGGATGGCTAGAGGACAAATGTAAGGATGTAGAGGCTTGTCTCACTAGGGGTAAGATAGATACTGCCTACAGGAAAATTAAAGAGACCTTTGGAGAAAAAAGAACAACTTGTATGAATATGAAGAGTTCAGATGGTAACCCAGTTCTAAGCAAAGAAGGGAAAGCAGAAAGGTGGAAGGAGTATATAGAGGGTTTATACAAGGGCGATGTACTTGAGGACAATATTATGGAAATGGAAGAGGATGTAGATGAAGACGAAATAGGAGATAAGATACTGCGTGAAGAGTTTGACAGAGCACTGAAAGACCTGAGTCGAAACAAGGCCCCGGGAGTAGACAACATTCCATTAGAACTACTGATGGTCTTGGGAGAGCCAGTCATGACAAAACTCTACCATCTGGTGAGCAAGATGTATGAGACAGGGGAAATACCCTCAGCCTTCAAGAAGAATATAATAATTCCAATCCCAAAGAAGGCAGGTGTTGACAGATGTGAAAATTACCGAACTATCAGTTTAATAAGTCACAGCTGCAAAATACTAACGCGAATTCTTTACAGACTAATGGCAAAACTGGTAGAAGCGGACCTCGGGGAAGATCAGTTTGGACTCCGTAGAAATGTTGAAACACGTGAGGCAATACTAACCTTACGACTTATCTTAGAAGAAAGATTAAGAAAAGGCAAACCTACGTTTCTAGCATTTTTAGACTTAGAGAAAGCTTTTGACAATGTTAACTGGAATACTCTCTTTCAAATTCTGAAGGTGGCAGGGGTAAAATGCAGGGAGCGAAAGTCTATTTACAATTTGTACAGAAGCCAGATGGCAGTTATAAGATTCGAGGGGCATGAAAGGGAAGCAGTGGTTGGGAAAGGAGTGAGACAGGGTTGCAGCCTCTCCCAGATGTTATTCAATCTGTATATTGAGCAAACAGTAAAGGAAACAAAAGAAAAATTCGGAGTGGGTATTAAAATTCATGGAGAAGAAGTAAAATTTTAAGGTTCGCCGATGGCATTGTAATTCTGTCATGGACAGCAAAGGACTTGGAAGAGCAGTTGAACGGAATGGACAGTGTTTTGAAAGGAGGATATGAGATGAACATCAACAAAAGCAAAACGAGGATAATGGAATGTAGTCGAATTAAGTCGGGTGATGCTGAGGGAATTAGATTAGGAAATGAGACACTTAAAGTAGTAAAGGAGTTTTGCTATTTAGGGAGTAAAATAACTAATGATGGTCGAAGTAGAGAGGATATAAAATGTAGAGTGGCAATGGCAAGGAAAGCGTTTCTCAAGAAGAGAAATTTGTTAACATCGAGTATAGATTTAAGTGTCAGGAAGTCGTTTCTGAAAGTATTTGTATGGAGTGTAGCCGTATATGGAAGTGAAATATGGACGATAACTAGTTTGGACAAGAAGAGAATAGAAGCTTTCGAAATGTGGTGCTATAGAAGAATGCTGAAAATAAGAATTTTTCCGTCTCCTGACCAGGCCGTTCATGATGGGTCAGACCGTCAGCAGCGCTGCTAGTTCCTGCTGCTGAGAAGGCGAGTACACCGTTTGCTTGTTACATATTTTTATGAGCTTCAAACAGGAGCAACTGCAGTAATGGATAGGAACTGTGATTGTTGTGTACAGATGAGAGCTGAGTGGTCGACCCTTCGCTTACAGCTCGAGGCTGCTTTGGCTTCCATCACACAGCTTGAGGCTGCTGCCAAGGGGCGTCACTGTGGGGGTTCGAACGCGGGGATGCGAGGGACATCGAGCACGTTCCACGTGTCGTCCGATCGGTCCACTGTTGTGGCCGCCCCGGGTACTGCCTGCACTGAGGTTGACCCCTCACCCGTGGTCGAGTGGGAGATCATTCCACAGTCTGGCAGGCAGCAAAAAACTTTCTGAGGGGCCGATCGTAGGGCCTCCCCGGTTCGTTTGACGAACAGATTTCGGGCGTTATCTGTGGCTGACGATGTCTCTGAGCAGGATGCAGTGGTCCACCCTGTTCCAGAGGAAGCTTTTCGGCCCGCAAGATCTGGGCATTCACAGAGGGTGGGGTTGCTGGAAGTTGGGAAGTCCAACATTAGGCGCATAAAGGGGCCCCTTGGGAACACGGCTGCCAAGGAAGGGAAGGAAGCCAGTGTGCACTCCGTGTGCATTCCGGGGGAAGTCATTCCAGATGTGGAAAGGGTGCTTCCGGATGCCATGAAAAGTACGGGGTGCAGCCAACTGCAGGTGGTGGTTCATGTCGGTACCAGTGATGTGTCTCGCTTTGGATCGGAGCAGATTCTGTCTGGTTTCGGGCGGCTAGCGCAAATGGTAAAGACTGCCAGACTTGCTTCCGAGGTTAAGGCGGAGCTCACCATCTGCAGCATCGTCGATAGAACCATCTGTGGTTCTTTGGTGCAGAGCTGAGTGGAGGGTCTGAATCAGAGGCTCAGGTGGTTCTGTGATTGTGTAGGCCGCAGATTCCACCATCAGGTGGTGGGTTTCCGGGTTCCGCTTAATAGGTCAGGAGTCCACTACACACAGGAAACGGCTACACTGGTAGCGGGACTGTGTGGAAGGGAGTAGCGGAGTACGTGTGGAGTGCACATGGGGGTTTTTTAGGTTAGAGAATCCCCTCCCTAGGCCTGACAAGACGCCTCCTGAGACGCAGCAAGGTAGGAGTAGGCAAGATGCAACAAGGAATAACAATATTAATGTGCTAATAGTAAACTGCAGGAGCGTCTACAGAAAGGTCCCAGAACTGCTCTCATTAATAAACGGTCACAACGCTCATATAGTACTAGGGACAGAAAGTTGGCTGAAACCAGACGTAAATAGTAATGAAATCCTAAACTCAGATTGGAATGTATACCGCAGAGACAGGCTGGACAGTGAAGGGGGAGGCGTATTTATAGCGATAAGAAGTGCAATAGTATCGAAGGAAATTGACGGAGATCCGAAATGTGAAATGATTTGGGTGAAGGTCACGGTTAAAGCAGGCTCAGACATGGTAATTGGTTGTCTCTATAGGCCCCCTGGCTCAGCAGCTGTTGTGGCTGAGCACCTGAAAGATAATTTGGAAAATATTTCGAGTAGATTTCCCCACCATGTTATAGTTCTGGGTGGAGATTTTAATTTGCCGGATATAGACTGGGAGACTCAGACGTTCATAACGGGTGGCAGGGACAAAGAACCCAGTGAAATTTTTTTAACTGCTTTATCTGAAAACTACCTTGAGCAGTTAAACAGAGAACCGACTCGTGGCGATAACATATTAGACCTTCTGGTGACAAACAGATCCGAACTATTTGAAAAAGTTAACGCAGAACAGGGAATCAGTGATCATAAAGGGGTTACGGCATCGATGATTTCAGCCGTAAATAGGAATATTAAAAAGGGTAGGAAGATTTTTCTGTTTAGAAAAAGTGACAAAAAGCAGATTTCAGAGTACCTGTTGGCTCAACACAAAAGTTTTGTCTCAAGTACAGATAGTGTTGAGGATCAGTGGACAAAGTTCAAAACCGTCGTACATAATGCGTTAGATGAGTATGTGCCAAGCAAGATCGTAAGAGATGGAAAAGAGCCACCGTGGTACAACAACCGAGTTAGAAAACTGCTGCGGAAGCAAAGAGAACTTCACAGCAAACATAAACATAGCCAAAGCCTTGCAGACAAACAAAAATTACGCGAAGCGAAATGTAGTGTGAGGAGGGCTATGCGAGAGGCGTTCAATGAATTCGAAAGTAAAGTTCTATGTACTGACCTGGCAGAAAATCGTAAGAAATTTTGGTCTTATGTCAAAGCGGTAGGTGGATCAAAACAAAATGTCCAGACACTCTGTGACCAAAATGAAACTGAAACAGAGGATGACAGACTAAAGGCCGAAATACTATATGTCTTTTTCTAAAGTCGTTTCACAGAGGAAGATTGCACTGTAGTTCCTTCTCTAGATTGTCGCACAGATGACAAAATGGTAGATATCGAAATAGACGACAGAGGGATAGAGAAACAATTAAAATCGCTCAAAAGAGGAAAGGCCTCTGGACCTGATGGGATACCAGTTCAATTTTACACAGAGTACGCGAAGGAACTTGCCCCCCTTCTTGCAGCGGTGTACCGTAGGTCTCTAGAAGAGCGTAGCGTTCCAAAGGATTGGAAAAGGGCACAGGTCCTCCCCGTTTTTAAGAAGGGACGTCGAGCAGATGTGCAGAACTATAGACCTATATCTCTAACGTCGATCAGTTGTAGAATCTTGGAACACGTATTGTGTTCGAGTATAATGACTTTTCTGGAGACTAGAAATCTACTCTGTAGGAATCAGCATGGGTTTCGAAAAAGACGGTCATGTGAAACCCAGCTCGCGCTATTCGTCCACGAGACTCAGAGGGCCATAGACACGGGTTCACAGGTAGATGCGGTGTTTCTTGACTTCCGCAAGGCGTTCGATACAGTTCCCCACAGTCGTTTAATGAACAAAGTAAGAGCGTATGGACTATCAGACCAATTGTGTGATTGGATTGAGGAGTTCCTATATAACAGGACGCAGCATGTCATTCTGAATGGAGAGAAGTCTTCCGAAGTAAGAGTGATTTCAGGTGTGCCGCAGAGGAGTGTCATAGGACCGTTGCTATTCTCAATATACATAAATGACCTTGTGGATGACATCGGAAGTTCACTGAGGCTTTTTGCAGATGATGCTGTGGTGTATCGAGAGGTTGTAACAATGGAAAATTGTACTGAAATGCAGGAGGATCTGCAGCGAATTGACGCATGGTGCAGGGAATGGCAATTGAATCTCAATGTAGACAAGTGTAATGTGCTGCGAATACACAGAAAGATAGATCCCTTATCATTTAGCTACAAAATAGCAGGTCAGCAACTGGAAGCATTTAATACCATAAATTATCTGGGAGTACGCATTAGGAGTGATTTAAAATGGAATGATCATATAATGTTGATCGTCGGTAAAGCAGACGCCAGACTGAGATTCATTGGAAGAATCCTAAGGAAATGCAATCCGAAAACAAAGGAAGTAGGTTACAGTACGCTTGTTCGCCCACTGCTTGAATACTGCTCAGCAGTGTGGGATCCGTACCAGATAGGGTTGATAGAAGATATAGAGAAGATCCAACGGAGAGCAGCGCGCTTCGTTACAGGATCATTAAGTAATCGCGAAAGCGTTACGGAGATGATAGATAAACTCCAGTGGAAGACTCTGCAGGAGAGACGCTCAGTAGGTCGGTACGGGCTTTTGTCAAAGTTTCAAGAACATACCTTCACCGAAGAGTCAAGAAGTATATTGCTCCCTCCTACGTATAGCTCGCGAAGAGACCATGAGGATAAAATCAGAGAGATTAGAGCCCACACAGAGGCATACCGACAATCCTTCTTTCCACGAACAATACGGGACCGGAATAGAAGGGAGAACCGATAGAGGTACTCAAGGTACCCTCCGCCACACACCGTCAGGTGGCTTGCAGAGTATGGATGTAGATGTAGATGTAGACTAGGCGGTTTTTTAGGTGAGAGGGTCTCAGGGAACCACACAAGGGACGTCCGTCTAAAAGTTGGCAGGTAAAACACAGTAAGGTAGTTGTAGAAACGATTGGTATTGTAGTTGTAAATTGTCGTAGATGTGTTGGGAAAGAACCAGAGCTCCAAGCTCTAATAGAAAGCACTGAAGCTCAAATAGTTGTAGGTGCAGAGAGCTAGCTAACGCCGGAAATAAGTTCAGCCGAAATTTTTTCAAACGATCTAACAGTGTTCAGAAAGGATAGATTAAATACAGTTGGTGGTGGAGTATTTATTGCTGTCAGAGGTAGTTTGCCTTGTAGCGAAATTGAAGTAAATAGTTCGTGTTAAATAGTATGGGTAGAGGTTATACCTGACAATCGGACTAAACTATTAATTGGATCGTTTTACCTACCCCCCCGACTCAGAAGATATAGTTGCTGAACAGTTCATAGAAAACTTGAGTCACATTTCAAATAAGTACCCCGCTTCCGAAATTGTACTGAATGCTTTCTCAGGAAATTATTTTGAACAATTAGTTCATGAGCCCACTCGAAGCGTAAATGTTTGCGAAAGCATACTTGGCCTTTTAGCAATAAATAATACTGGACAAATAGTGAGTATTGTGACTAATACAGGGCTTAGCGACCACAAGGCAGTTGCTGCTAGGCTGAATACCGTAACACCTACAACCATCAAAAAGAAACGCAGGGTACATCTATTTAAAAAAGCTGATAAAAATGCTCCTAACGCCTTCCGAAGCAATTGAGAGATATATACCACATAAATTAATAAGTGATGGTACTGATCTCCCATGGTACACAAAACGGGTCAGATCGTTGTTGCAGAAGCAACGAAAAAAGCATACCAAATTTAAAACAACGCAAAATCCCCAAGATTGGCAAAGTTTTACAGAAGTTCGAAATATGGCGGGTACTTCAATGAGAGATGCTTTTAACAATTTCCACAACTAAATTCTACCTAGAAATCTGGCAGAAAACCCAATGAGATTCAGGTCAAACATAAAGCACATGAGTGGCAAGACACAATCAATACCTTCACTGCGCGATAACAACGGTGAAGTCACTGATGACAGTGCCACTAAAGCAGAGTTATTAAACACGGTTTTCCGAAACTCCTTCACCAAAGAAGACGAAGTAAATATTCCTGAATTCCAATCAAGAACAACTGTCAAGATGAGAAACAAAGAAGTAGATATCCTCGGAGTAACGAAGCAGCTTAAATCACTTAATAAAGGCAAGGCCTCCGGTCCAGATTGTCTAACAGTCAGGTTCCTCTCAGAGTATGCTGATAAAATAGCTCCATATTTAGCAATTATATACAAACACTCGCTCGCAGAAAGATCCGTACCTAAAGACTGGAAAATTGCTCAAGTCACACCAATACCCAAAAAGGGAAGTAAGAGTAATCCACTGAATTACAGGCCTATATCACTAACGTCGATTTGCAGTACGATTTTAGAACATATACTGTATTCGAACATTGTGAAGTACCTCGAAGAAAACTATTTATTGACATATAGTCAGCACGGATTCAGAAAATATCGTTCTTGTGAAACACAACTAGCTCTTTATACTCATGAAGTAATAAGTGCTATCGACAGGGGATGTCAAATTGATTCCATATTTTCAGATTTGCAGAAGGCTTTCAACACCGTTCCTCACAAGCGTCTTCTAAACAAAGTGCGTGCCTAAGGAATGTCGCCTCAGTTGTGCGACTGGATTCGCGATTTCGTGTCAGAAAGGTCATCGAGTAAAACAGAAGTAATATCCGGCGTTCCCCAAGGAAGTGTTATAGGCCCTCTATTGTTCCTGATCTATATTAACGACATAGGAGACAATCTGAGTAGCCGTCTTAGATTGTTTGTAGATGATGCTGTCATTTACCGACTTGTAAAGTCATCAGATGATCAAAACGACTTGCAAAATGAATTAGATAAGATATCTGTATGGTGCGAAAAGTGGAAATTCACCCTGAATAAGAAAAAGTGTGAAATTATTCACATGAGTACTAAAAGAAATCAGCTAAATTTCGATTACGCGACAAGTCACAAAAATCTGAAGGCTGTAAATTTAACTAAATACTTTGGGATTACAATTACAAATAACCTAAATTGGAACGATCACATAGATAATATTGTGGTTAGAGCAAACCAAAGACTGCGATTCATTGGCAGAACACTTAGAAGGTGCAACAGATCTACTAAAGAGGCTGCTTACACCACGCTTGTCCGCCCTGTTCTGTGCGGTATGGGATCCGCATCAGGCGGGACTGACGGATGACATCGAAAAAGTACAAATAAGGGCAGCTCTTTTTGTATTATCGCAAAATAGGGGAGATAGTGTCACAGACATGATACGTGAATTGGAGTGGCAGTCATTAAAACAAAGGCGTTTTTCGTTGCGACGGGATCTTCTCATGAAATTTCAAACACCAGTTTTCTCCTCCGATTCCGAAAACATTCTGTTGGCACCCACCTACATAGGGAGAAATGATCATCACGATAAAATAAGAGAAATCAGGGCTCGCACAGAAAAGTTTAAGTGCTCGTTTTTCTCACGTGCCGTTCGAGAGTGGAGCGGTAGAGAGACAGGTTGAAGGTGGTTCATTGAACCCCTGTCAGGCGCTTTATTTTGAAAGCAGAGTAATCACGTAGATGTAGATGTAGATGAAATTTTAGCTGTTGTTGCCATGTTAATCATATCCATTTAATTGTGAGTTAAGTTCTCATTTTCTTTTCAAGAATTGTGACCAATTTTTTTTAACAGGAACAGCTTATAAGTCACCCTTAAAATACGCCGCCCTTTACAATTTGCCGCCCTAGGCAGTTACCTTGAGTCTACCTAGTCCTAAGTACTCCTCTTCCTTAATCTACTTACGAGGTACATAGTTCTCCAGACCACGATTCACAATTTCTTTAAACGTCGCCCTTACTCCGTCTACTGTAACTAAATGATGTCAACTCACTGTGTATGTGAGATGCTGACAACCGCGTATCTGCTCTTTCTATCAGAAACACTCTTCTAGCCTTCATGACTGATTTATTAACTACAGTAAGCATAGTTGCCATAGTGACATTATGACTGCTAATTTTCGCATCTATGTTGAAGCTGTCGATAAGGTCAAGGTCCAGCCTGTTTGTAGCTACAAGATCTGAGATACTTCCTTTGGGTGTGGGCTACGGAACTAACTGTTCAGACAGTTTTCAGAGCAAGTGTTCAAAAGTACTTCGCCGGACTGTCCGTCTCTACCCCCACAATGAATCCATAGACGTCCCTGTCTATACAAGGTAGATTAAAGTCGCTTCCAAATATTATTGCAGGATCTACTGACCACAGACTTTCTTTGAATAGCTCTAGAACATCAATAGAGACAATATTTCTGTCAGCTGCAATGAACACTCCCCCTCCTGTGGTATCTAATCTGTCTTTCCGATATATGTTCTATGACTCGCTAAATATCTCAGAAATTTCTACTTCATGTCTCAGCTAGCTCTCGGTCCCAAGAATCCTTTCTGGAGAGCAGTAAATTCAGGACCTTTATTACGAACATTTGGACAATTTATTGATAAAATTTTGACAATTGAAGTGTTTTTACTGTGACAGTGGTCTGATTTCTCTTTCCGCATACCGACTGGCAGCGTTCAGCAGATTTCCTGAAACTACCGCCAAGGCTAAAAGACACTCATGTGCATTCCACAAGTATTCTGTTTCCCGAGTAGCTGCTTCCTCTGTGTAGTGCACCCCCAACCTTTCAATGCGACTCCTACAAACCCCCACCTGATAACACAAGTCTATAAATCTGTAGCCAAGATTGCCACAGGATCGACGAATCCTTTGCCTGAGGCCCTCCACTCGGTTCTAAACCAAAGGACCCCGATCAACTCTGGGAACAATGCTGCAAACTGCGAGCTCTGCTTGCATCCTGCGCACGAGGCCAACAGCCATAACTCCTCAGCCAGACGCCGGTATGAACTGAGGGTGGCCTCAGAACCCATGCGACATTCGTCTTTGGTACCGACATGAGCCACAACTTGCAGACGACGGCACCCTTCATGCTCGATAGCGCCAGGCAAGGCCGTCTCCACATCCCCAATGAGGCGCCCAGCAGACATACCGAGTTCACATTGGTTTTCTTTCCAGACTTTTTAAGGGGCTCTATAACGAGCCTCACATTGGATCTCCCAATAACCAGCAAACCTCCGCCCACATGTGAGTGCTTGGACGCTGTTGAAGGGACGGCCACATATTCACTCATAGGGCGAATAGGCGAGGCCAGATGGTCAGCCTGTTCATTTGCCTTCCACCTCAATCGACGCGAACGCGTTACCAGCAGCCACTCGCCCTGCCGTGAGGGCAGATCTGCCGCACGGGGTACACTAGGAAGTGCCTCAGCAGCAGAGTCCATGGGCGAAGTAAGCGACACTTGGGGGTGTCATATGCGACACGCCTGATTCTCCGCCGGGCTGGGCAGCAGTCTGAAGGCGACAGACCGTAGCCAAAACGCGTATAGCTGTTCGCGAACTGCGGCCAGCTACTCCTGCATTCGTACACAGCAGGCACGCATCCTATCCATCCTAGCAAGACTGACTGAAGTAGTGAACTATAAAAGCAGACAGAAACCTAGATATGCAACTTGCAACCCTTCTGACGTATCACCAACAGACGCTGATGTCCTCATGAGCTGTGTAGCTGGCTGGCTGGCGAGAAAGGTCGCCTGATCGAGAACGTTTGCAGCATTATGGGCCGGCCTCTCCAACCAGCACCGAGCGGGGTAGCGCAGTAGTTAGCAATGGCTAATGGCTAATGGCTCTGAGCACTATGGGACTTAACATCTATGGTCATCAGTCCCCTAGAACTTAGAACTACTTAAACCTAACTAACCTAAGGACAGCACACAACACCCAGTCATCAGTAGTTAGCACACTGGACTCGCATTCGGAGGGACGACGGTTCAAAAACGCGTCCGGCCATCCTGATTTAGGTTTCCCGTGATTTTCCTAAATCGCTTAAGATAATTGCCGGGATAGTTCCTTCGAAAAGGCACGGCTACTTTCCCTCTCCATCTTTCCGTAATCCGAGCTTCTGCTCCGTCTCCAATGACCTCGTTCTCTACTGGACGTTAAACACTAATCTGCTCCTCCTCCCTTCCTCCAGCCAACTCGTGACTTTGGCGATCTAACGCTTCAGTTGGACAGAATTCGGCGCGATATCCCTCCGGAGGACATTCAGCAACTCTGGCAGGCAATACAAAGCCGAATAACTACTCGCATAAGGGTCAGGATTGGGCCAACCCATTATTGACTTGCTGAGTTTGTGAAACTCTTCCTCTTGAATAAATCATCCAGTTTTTATGAGATTATAATCATTTCTTTCTATGTGCATTTACTTAACATCTACCGGTTTCCATCCCATTTGGATAATTCCTTCGTGCTGAGTCTTTTCTTTATTTTCCTTTGGCTGGGATGTTGTTTATCTGTTATGTAGACTTACATGGAAGTGAATTCTGAAGATTAGATGGGTAACTCACGTAACTGTATTGAATCTGAGAGAAAAGAAATGTATATCGCACAACTTGCCTGAAAAATATATCCGTTGATAGAAAACATAGGGAATAGTCAGTTTATTAGTAGGGGGATGTTAACGTTGGGGATAAAAATCGTAGAGGGAGACGAATGGTTGACTGTAGTAATCACGGTCAAGTGGATCTGGGCTGCAGTATTGCCGGCCGCGGTGGTCTAGCGGTTCTAGGCGCTCAGTCCGGAACCGCGCGACTGCTACGGTCGCAGGTTCGAATGCTGCCTCGGGCATGGATGTGTGTGATGTCCTTAGGTTAGTTAGGTTTAAGTAGTTCTGATGTCCTTAGGTTAGTTAGGTTTAAGTAGTTCTAAGTTCTAGGGGACTGATGACCATAGATGTTAAGTCCCATAGTGCTCAGAGCCATTTGAACCATTTTGCTGCAGTATTTTTGTAGAGATGAAGAGACTTGCACAGGATACACTAGCCTGGAAGGCTGCATCAAGCCAGTCTTCGGACTGAAGACAACAACAATAACCAAAACAACAAGTAAAACCTAAAGTCAAGTTGATCTTTATTGGCTGGTAGTGGTCTAGGAGCAGTCCGGCTTTCGCCGCCGTGCGGTGCGGACGTGTTGTTGTTTCCGCCTGCGGAGCGCGCGCGCTCGCTGTTGTTTACATTTCAGCGGCCGTCACTTACGTGTCGCTTACGCGCACCGTGCACTAGAACCATGGCCAACCGTTTTCGTAAATCAACATTACAATTCAACTTCTGCAACGAATACGCACGACCAAAGGCCTTGGAAGTGGAACGCTTCCTACGCGACGTTGCTAACAAGGAAACCTTCCCATCGCACCCCCCTCAAATTTAGTTATAAGTTGGCACAGTGGATAGGCCTTGAAAAACTGAACAAAGATCAATCGAGAAAACAGGAAGAAGTTGTGTGGAACTATGAAAAAAATAAGCAAAATATACAAACTGAGTAGTCCATCTTCATGATATATAACATTAAGGATAGTACTACCTCAGTAGCGCCGTGGTCCTGTGGTTAGCGTGAGTAGCTGAGGAACAAGAGGGCCTTGGTTCGAATCTTCCCCCTAGTGAAAATTTTAATTTTTTATTTTCAGACAATTATCAAAGTTCAGGCACACACACACACAATCAACTTCGTTCTCCAAAATTCCAGAACATGTTCAGATTTTCTTGGACATATGCAGGATTTGACGGTCTACACACGGAAAAATTTGGAAACGTTAAAAACATATGTTTTGACAGAGCACAAGGAAAACTGTGCGACTGTTGCAGTCATTTGTTGCAGTTTATGTGACAAACTCTTATGTTTTCATCACTTTTTTTGGAGTGATTATCACATCCACAAGAAAACCAAAATCGGGCAAGGTAGAAGAATCTTTTTACCTATTCGCCAAGTGTACAAGTTTGGTGGGTCGACAACATATTCCTGTCATGTGACGGACATGCCGTCACCAGTGTCGTATAGAATATATCAGACGTGTTTTCCTGTGGAGGAATCGGTTGACTTATGACCTTGCGATCAAATGGTTTCGGTTCCCATTGGAGAGGCACATCCTTTCGTCTACTAATCGCACGGTTTTGCGATGCAGTCGCAAAACACAGACACTAAACTTATTACAGTGAACAAAGACGTCAATTAACGAACGGACAGATCATAACTGCGAAAATAAAGAAATTAAATTTTTCACTCGAGGGAGGACTTGAACGAAGGATCTCTCGTTTCTCTGCTGCTCACGCTAACCACGGGACCACGGCGCTCCTGATCTCAGACTGTCCTTGATGTTGCATATGTTGCACATAGACTACTCAGTTTGTATATTTTGCTTATTTTTTTCATAGTTCCACACAACTTCTTCCTGTTTTCTCGATTGATCTGTGTTCAGTTTTTCAAGGCCTATCCACTGTGCCAACTTATAACTAAATCTGAGGGGGGTGCGTGGGGAGGTTCCCTTGTAAGATCCCAGCTTCCGACATCTTGGGCATCCATTTGTCCATATTAAGCAGTACTGTGTACGTCAAAGTCGTCAATGACGCGGTATGTGAAAGAATACTTCGTGACACCAACCATGGATTACGCTTTTCCCACGCCGACGGCAATGTCGGAGCGGTCACTGTCGACCATGCCGGCTTAGGAATGCGCACCATACAAGTTTTCGAACTCCCGTTCGAGCTTCCGGCGGAAGACGTTATCGCGGCTTTCCGCCCCTATGGCACTGTACATGGCCACTCCGCCGAACGCTGGGCGCAGTTCCAAACGTACCCCGTTCTTAACGGTGTACGGCAGATCACCATCGACCTCCATCGCCACGTGCCATCTTACCTGCAAATTAGCGGGTGCCGCGCGGTTGTCATATACGACGGCCAACCCAAGACCTGTTCCGGGTGCGGCAAAGAAGGCCACCTCAGATCTGAGTGTCTTCAGCGACGAATCACCCAATTGCCAGCCGCTACCGTGGCACCTCCGGCTCCGACGACGGTTTTACCGATCACCTACGCATCGGCACTCTCTTCTCCTCCCACCGGCCGCCGCCCGTCGGACCACGTACCGGTGACCCTTCCAGCTGCTACGGATACCGCCGGGGCCGACAAGTCGCGCTCAAAGCCTGACGCTACTCCGGCGCCACTACCAACAGCGACGACTTCCGACACCCACCCGCTTGAACACATGGACGCCCCTTCATTTGACGTTCCCGGGACGGCCTTCCTCTCAGAGCGACGCGACTCCCTTCCGTCTTCCGACACGGAGGGACGAACCCGCAAACAACGTTCACCTAAGAGGCGCAAGAGGAGGCGCCGTACTGTCTCGAAACGAGACGGATCACCTCCCCCTGATGCTCCAGAGGCCGTCCGACTCTACGAGGCCTCGGAGAACCTACACGACGATACGAATGCCGACAACATGACGCCGACTGTGGCTGTGCCGATGCCTACTCCACTGGCTCGCTCAGGTGCTTCTGAACCAATGGACTCCACCGTTGCGACTGCCGCCGAGACGTCCACCGCCCCTACGACCGAAGTGGAACGTACGACCATCACGACGACAGCGCCTTCAATGGTGTGGAGTGAGGACGTCGATGAGGATCCGGACCACACGCTGGGGACAGAGTTACCCCAGACGGAAGCATCGTCACGCCGCTGATAACGCCGTCAGGTGGCGTACGGCACGGCTCGCCGTTGCCTCGCCCCTCTTCATCCTCCGCCGGTGGAGCTCCCCTCCACGGCGGGGTACGGTTCCAAACCTACCGAATAGCGACGATCAACACTAACACCATTAGCTCACCAGTGAAACTTCAACTGGTGCGAGAGATGATACGGGCGTCGGACGTCGATATCGCACTACTACAGGAAGTACACTTGGCCACACTTCCAGACGTCGCGGGATATAACACTTATCCTTCTCCTGGTGACCACCTGGGACGCGGCGTAGCCATCTACGCCAGAGAAGGCATTCCAGTGGCCGATATCACATACCTTCCATCTGCCAGAGGCATGGCCGTCACTGTCATGGGGACTAGTATCGTCAACATTTACGCTCCGTCAGGCTCCACCCGCAGACGCGACAGGGCACTCTTCTATTCAGAAGAAATCACTCCTTTGTTTCTTGGACGCTGCGATCGTTACTTGCTTGGGGGTGATTTTAATTGTGTATTGCACCCTAAAGATCAAGTGCCCCACTACAACACCTGTCAAGAACTGCGTCTTATCGTCCGAGATCTGTTGCTCCGCGACACTTGGGAAGTTCAGCACGGCGACGCGCCTGGACATACTTACCAGACGAGTCACTCCGCGAGCCGCCTTGATAGAATTTACGTCTCTCGGGAACTCACACCTGCAGTCCAAGGTGCAGAACTTTGGCCCCTGGCCTTTTCGGACCACTGTGCCTATATCTGCAACATTCTCTTCCCCAAGCAAGTGGTCTGGCGTAGTCGTGCACCGTGGAAGCTAAACACCTCCCATCTTCATGATCCCGAATGTCTTCAATGTGTTACCGAGACATGGGCCACCTGCGAACGTCGCTTACCTAAATACTGCACGACCTTGACCTGGTGGCTGGAATGTGCCAAACCTGCCATTCGACGTACTTTGATTCAGTATGGAATGGAAGTTGCTACGTGGCGCTGGCACACTACCGACTATTTCTACGCCGTTCTCCGCGACCTGGACCCCCAACCGCCCACCCCCGTCACCCAGAGGGAACACAGCAGGATTAAGGCGTAAATTATAACTTTGACAGGCCGTAGACTGCAGGGGGCTATGGTGCGAACCCGATGTCAAGACTCGGCGGAACAAGAACATCCGACCATGCATCATATCGCCTCCGATAGGAAACATCGACGACAACAACTCATCACCGAGATCACCACCTGTCGCGGCCAGCACGTCACTTGCCAGGCCAAAATCGTCAGTGCCTTTGTCGACCACTACCGCACAATGTACCAGGAGGAGACTACCAACAACCACGCTGAGGAGTCTGTGTTACCACACGTAACTCGCACCCTCACGAGCGACGAAGCGGACGAGCTGATGGAGCCCATTACGCGTGACCAAATCCACGTTGCAATCAAAAAAGGTGCTCTGAATAAGTCACCTGGTGTCGACGGATTGCCAATAGAATTTTATCGCGCTTTCTTCACACTAATGGCGTCACGGTGGACAACGATGTTTCATGAACTGCTGACGATGGGGAACGCCGTACCGCAGTCCTTCCTCACGGGAATTATTATACCCATCAACAAACCGACACCAGGTGTGACGACTGCACATTACCGTCCCCTGACTCTGCTTAACGCAGACTGTAAACTTTTTACACGCCTACTGGCAACGCGATGCCGCAAGGTCCTGCCCAGCATTCTATCCCCGGAACAGACAACTCCGGGCGGCTCAGTTAATATACAAACGGCCACAGGAGAATGTCGCGATTTAATTGCACTGGCAGCGGCGTGCAGATTCCGCGCCGCAGTGGTTGCCATTGATTTTGACAGCGCATTCGACAAAGTGCGGCATCTTTTTCTGTTCTCAGTGATGAACCGCATGGGTTTTCCACCAGCCTTTATCGACGAGATCCGGCGCCTGTACGGCACCGCCGAATCACTGATTCATGTTAATGGCAGTGTGGCGGGACCAGTGGCGATCCGGCGTTCCGTACGGCAGGGCTGCCCACTTTCGGCCCTACTCTATGCCATAAGCCTGGAGCCACTCATCGCGAGTCTGACAAGCCACCTTTCTGGTCTCACTCTGCGACAGCACAGTTTTCGGTGTCGTGAGTATGCGGACGACCTCCTCCTCTTGATCCGCTCACGGAGTGAAACACACACGGTACTTGATTTGATATCAACGTACGGCACTGCAGCGGGCAGTAACATGAATGTGGCTAAATCCGCGGCGATGCCCATTGGACGCGGCCTCTCACACGACGACTTAGCACCTCTCCCGTGTGTACAAAAACTACGATACCTTGGTATCATTTTCACCTCCACCGTGCGCCGCTCCGCTGCCATCAATTTTCGGCGTGCACTCCAAACTATCCGTACGACGGTGCGACAAAATCTTCTCCGACGACTCGATTCTTTACAGCGTGTCCAATACCTGAATCAACATGTGGCGTCCAGAATGGTCCACATTGCACAGGTCCTCCCGCTGCCATTAACTATTGGACGCAGCCTCCAGGCTGCCTTCGGATACTTCCTTACGGCCGGTACGCTCTTTAAGGTCCGCTACGACACGCTCACCCTTCCCCCGCGAGCGGGGGGGCCTCGGCCTTGTCAATGTGCGACTCCGCGCGGCGTCTTTGTACATGTCCAACATGCACAAGCAGTGGCACGGGGGCACCTCCCTTACGCGCAGCTTGCTGGAAATTCTTGTGCCCGCGACCACAACACCACCAGTACCAGTCGGACACATCAAGCACCATCTGACGCACATTTCTGATTTCATCGTCGACTTCAGTTATGCTCACACTCACTTACCGACCACGCGTTCTCCTCGACCTAAAGATTTTTACACCCCACTCCTTCGTTCCATATTTAGCAACAATTTCGAACTGAGACATCAGTCCACGCGGTGGCCCACGGTTTGGCGTCACATCCACCAGCCTTTTCTTCCCTCCAACGTCCGGGCAACATGGTACCAAGTCGCAAATGAAAAATTCGCCACAAATCATCGTCTTCACGCCATCGGACTAACGGACTCCCCACTTTGTTCCATTTGCCACCTCGTGGATGACGATGTCCATCAACTGACTTGTGCTGCCACCAGTGACGTCTGGAAACTTGCCCGACAGTTCGTTGCCTGTTACCTCCGCGTTCCGCCGGACTCGATTGACCCATGGACTTTTATCCATCCTGAGAACACTTATTTCCCCGCCACCAAAAATCATGCGATTGTATGGGTCAAGGGATGGACGATCACCTACACGTATAATGATGGGGACAAACCACGCCTCGATTTCTGGCAGTACTTACAAACCGCCCACAGTGAAGTCGAACACCGACCGCGCTACCGCGCCTTCTTCGCCAATTACCTACATGCGATCTTTACGTCACCCCCGCTCAATTGGATGGTGCCACACGCCGACAACACTCCCGCCCCCCCCTGCTGACCTCTGAGACTCCCCGCGCTACTTTATATATTGTAACCCACAGTGGAGTAGGCGCATGGACACGCGCCTCCTTTCTTTTATGCACTACACCAAAAAACACTGGTTTTTCCCTCACTCCACTGTATATTGCTTCACACCTCTTAGCTTACATCTTTATTATTATTATTCTTTCTTTTTTTTCCTACACCTTGTTCATAAAAAAAAATTGCTCGCCATGTACGAGTATAATGTCTTGTGTTATTTTCGCCGGAAGGATGGCATTTCTGTTGTATTTAAGTTTGTACCAATAAAGATCTTTTGTTCATTTACCCTGTTCCTGGTAAAAGAAAACAAACATAATTAAAAAAAATTAGCATTACTGTCCTGAATAGAGTTGTTTGTTGGGGCGGTGGTTCGCGTCTTGCCACTTCTGAATTTTTTTCCTGACATTCGCGTTTTTGTTAGGTTCTGATACTTTATTATTAGTTTAATGTAAGTGTATACTACAATATCTGATGTTATGTAAATGTAAGTTCACCTTTTTTTGAGGGGTGACTTTGTTCAACTGGCTTAATCTACAGGACAGCTTGCACTACTTGTATAAAGATATTTTGCACATTTTTCTTTTTTTTTTAAAAAAAAGGGGTAACGTCTTTGATTCATAATCAAAAACGTCTTCGGTCCCGGGTTCGATCCCCACCACTGCCTAAATTTTGATAAATAATAAGACTTCCGGCATAAGAAGTCAGCCTCATTCTGCCAACGGCCTTGTCAAAGAGGGCGGAGGAGCGGATAGAGGTTCAGGGCACTCTCTTGTCCTAGGGGTGGGAAATTGCCCCTAAAGGCGGAAGAATCAGCAGTGATCAACGACATGAGGATGCAGAAGGCAATGGAAACCACTGCATTAAAGACACGTAACGTGTATCCACAGGACATGTGGCCTGTAATTGAAGAAGTGTCATGATGATCTCTCCATTGGCAAAAGATTCCGGAATAGTCCCCCATTCGGATCTCCGGGAGGGGACTGCCAAGGGGGAGGTTGCCATGAGAAAAAGATTGAATAATGAACGAAAGGATAACGTTCTACGAGTCGGGGCGTGGAATGTCAGAAGCTTGAACGTGGTAGGGAAACTATAAAATCTGAAAAGGGAAATGCAAAGGCTTAATCTAGATATAGTAGGGGTCAGTGAAGTGAAGTGGAAAGAAGACAAGGATTTCTGGTGAGATGAGTATCGGGTAATATCAACAGCAGCAGAAAATGGTATAACAGGTGTAGGACTCGTTATGAATAGGAAGGTATGGCAGAGGGTGTGTTACTGTGAACAGTTCAGTGACCGGGTTGTTCTAATCAGAATCGACAGCAGACCAACACCGACAACGATAGTTCAGGTATGCATGCCGACGTCGCAAGCTGAAGATGAACAGATAGAGAAAGTGTATGAGGATATTGAAAGGGTAATGCAGTATGTAAAGGGGGACGAAAATCTAATAGTCATGGACAACTGGAATGCAGTTGTAGGGGAAAGAGTAGAAGAAAAGGTTACAGGAGAATATGGGCTTGGGACAGGGAATGAAAGAGGAGAAAGACTAATTGAGTTCTGTAACAAGTTTCAGCTAGTAATAGCGAATACCCTGTTCAAGAATCACAAGAGGAGGAGGTATACTTGGAAAAGACCGGGAGATACGGGAAGATTTCAATTAGATTACATCATGGTCAGACAGAGATTCCGAAATCAGATACTGGATTGTAAGGCGTACCCAGGAGCAGATATAGAGTCAGATCACAATATAGTAGTGACGAAGAGTAGGCTGAAGTTCAAGACATTAGTCAGGAAGAATCAATACGCAAAGAAGTGGGATACAGAAGTACTAAGGAATGACGAGATACGTTTGAAGTTCTCTAACGCTATAGATACAGCAATAAGGAATAGCGCAGTAGGCAGTACAGTTGAAGAGGAATGGACGTCTCTAAAAAGGGCTATCACAGAAGTTGGGATGGAAAACATAGGTACAAAGAAGGTAGCTGCGAAGAAACCATGGGTAACAGAAGAAATACTTCAGTTGATTGATGAAAGGAGGAAGTACAAACATGTTCCGGGAAAATCAGGAGTACAGAAATACAAGTCGCTGAGGAATGAAATAAATAGGAAGTGCAGGGAAGCTAAGACGAAATGGCTGCAGGAAAAATGTGAAGACATCGAAAAAGGTATGATTGTCGGAAGGACAGACTCAGCATACAGGAAAGTCAAAACAACCTCTGGTGACATTAAAAGCAACGGTGGTAACATTAAGAGTGCAACGGGAATTCCACTGTTAAATGCAGAGGAGAGAGCAGATAGGTGGAAAGAATACATTGAAAGCCTCTATGAAGGTGAAGATTTGTCTGATGTGATAGAAGATGAAACTGGAGTCGATTTAGAAGAGATAGGGGATCCAGTATTAGAATTGGAATTTAAAAGAGCTTTGGAGGACTTACGGTCAAATAAGGCAGGAGGGATAGATAACATTCCATCAGAATTTCTAAAATCATTGGAGGAAGTGGCAACAAAACGACTATTCACGTTGGTGTGTAGAATATATGAGTCTGGCGACATACCATCGCACAATCAGCTTAACAGCTCATGCATCGAAGCTGCTTACAAGAATAATATACAGAAGAATGGAAAAGAAAATTGAGAATGCGCTAGGTGACGATCAGTTTTACTTTAGGAAAAGTAAAGGGACGAGACAGGCAATTCTGACGTTACGGCTAATAATGGAAGCAAGGCTAAAGAAAAATCAAGACACTTTCATAGGATTTGTCGACCTGGAAAAAGCGTTCGACAATATAAAATGGTGCAAGCTGTTCGAGATTCTGAAAAAAGTAGGGGTAAGCTATAGGGAGAGACGGGTCATATACAATATGTACAACAACCAAGAAGGAATAATAAGAGTGGACGATCAAGAACGAAGTGCTCGTATTAAGAAGGGTGTAAGACAAGGCTGTAGCCTTTCGCCACCACTCTTCAATCTGTACATCGAGGAAGCAATGATGGAAATAAAAGAAAGGTTCAGGAGTGGAATTAAAATACAAGGTGAAAGGATATCAATGATACGATTCGCTGATGACATTGCTATCCTGAGTGAAAGTGAAGAAGAATTAAATGATCTGCTGAACGGAATGAACAGTCTAATGAGTACACAGTATGGTTTGAGAGTAAATCGGAGAAAGACGAAGGTAATGAGAAGTAGTAGAAATGAGAACAGCGAGAAACTTAACATCAGGATTGATGGTCACGAAGTCAATGAAGTTAAGGAATTCTGCTACCTAGGCAGTAAAATAACCAATGACGGACGGAGCAAGGAAGACATCAAAAGCAGACTCGCTATGGCAAAAAAGGCATTTCTGGCCAAGAGAAGTCTACTAATATCAAATACCGGCCTTAATTTGAGGAAGAAATTTCTGAGGATGTACGTCTGGAGGACAGCATTGTATGGTAGTGAAACATGGACTGTGGGAAAACCGGAACAGAAGAGAATCGAAGCATTTGAAATGTGGTGCTATAGACGAATGTTGAAAATTAGGTGGACTGATAAGGTAAGGAATGAGGAGGTTCTACGCAGAATCGGAGAGGAAATGAATATGTGGAAAACACTGATAAGGAGAAGGGACAGGATGATAGGACATCTGCTAAGACATGAGGGAATGACTTCCATGGTACTAGAGGGCAAAAACTGTAGAGGAAGACAGAAATTGGAATACGTCAAGCAAATAATTGAGGACGTAGGTTGCAAGTGCTACTCTGAGATGAAGAGGTTAGCACAGGAAAGGAATTCGTGGCGGGGCGCATCAAACCAGTCAGTAGACTGAAAAAAAAAAAAAAAAAGAAAGTGGTATATGGGGTGGTCGACCCACGATAACTTTCACTTTCAAGCAATGTAGCCTGACTGTGTTATTTGTCTGTAGCTCATACCGTAATGCTACAAGCGAGGTTTTGCTTCTCTAATATACTACATGCACGCAAATCGAGCTTCGATGGAGTACTGAGAGAAAGGGAACAAAAAAAGACCACTGTCATTATCTTCGGAATATTTTTAGTGTTGTGAAAGGTAGGGGTACCAGTACTTAATGTCTCCTCAAAGGCGGCGGAGGAAAAACTCAGGAATGGAAATTGGCCGAGTTCTTTACAATGATACCATCCTGAAATATAGCTTTTGTGATTTTAAGAAACGACGGAGAGGGTAAATTTGGATAATCAGACGGAGATTTAAGCCAGACTCCTACTTATCCATTTTACCAAATCGCACGATTTTTCCTATTGTGGGACGGGAAGCAACCGTCAATGAATATTGACGTCTCTGATGTTCAACGCTTCACTGAAGATGGGAAATACTGATTAAACAGTTTTTATGGCAGCATGATACTTACAGGAGTCTGAGTTCCACATATGTCACACAGATGTGGCTGTCATGAAGGTTATTGAGTTTGTAGATACTCGAAGATAGGAACTAAACGTTCTTTTTCACTTGTAGGCTAAGGTTCATGTCGTTGTATGTATGCATTAAACCAGGGACCTAGAAACGACGGAGAGGCTTCGTCCCGCCGTAGCCCTCAGTAGTTCTCAACCCCACAGCAGGCCACAGCAGTCCACCCACCCCACCACCGCCCCACACCGAACCCAGGGTTATCGGGCGGTTCGGCCCCCAGAGGACCCTCCCCCACCCGGGAACGTCTCATACCAGGCGAGAGTAACCCAAAATGTTTGCATGGTAGAATAATTATGGTGGACGCATACGTGGAAACGGTGTTTGCGCAGCAATTGCCGGAATGATGTAACTGAGGCAGAATACGGGGAATCAGCCCGCGTTCGGCGAGGTACATGGAAAACCGCCTTAAAAGCCATCCACAGGCTGGCCGGCACGCCGGACCCCGACACGAATCCGCCCGGCTGATTCGTGCCGGGGACCGGCACTCCTTCCCGCTCGGGAAGCAGCGTGTTAGGCTGCGCGGCTAGCCGGGCGGGCAACCTGTTGAGGATTCATTCACTTTTCACTAGTTTTTGTAAATTTAGAAAATAACAAAAAGATTAGCACGTCGAGAAAGCTTTGTAACGTAAACCAAATGTGAGTGGAGTAGTGTCAAATTACTACTACGCAATATTACCAGTAGCTCAAGGCAGTGTATTAAGGTATTCTCTGGAAAAAGTATGTTGGCCTCCAGTAGCAATGGCGACTGGCATTGTCAGACTTCGGTAAAAGCTACTGAGCATTGCGGCTGACACACAATGGTTAAACTAGACCAATCATGCATTTACAGCATAATAATATCACTGCTACTTGCGGAGATTTCACGAGTTAATGTATACAAATGACCAGCGGATGCATAAATAGCAGTATTGGTACTGAGCAGAGTACGCTGCGCATTATTCCGCCGCAGTTCACTGCTACACTAAAACCTGAAATATTCGCTATGTTCACTATAATATACGCATTTTGCAAGACAAAATTTTCATTATAGGCCTCTACAAATCCTCCACTTCAGACTAGGGATTTCCTCTCCAGACATGGCGCTGTTATAAGCTCGGTCCTCAAGAAAGAATTAAGGTTAATTTTGTGTGGGGGCATTAGTATAAATTTTCTGACTGGTTATATATAGAAAAGACTGTTAATGAATTTTACTTGAATCTTACGAACTGGTACAGACAGTATATTTTCCAGCTAGAAATCAGGGAAACAGTAGCACGATCATAGACCACACCTTCGTAAGATGGTTTAGCAGCAGACCTGTGATTTTTTCGTGACTGTTCCTTGTCAACACGTTACTGACAAAGAGACCACACGGCAATCAGATTTTTGAATGTTCGCTCCAATGTAGAGGTCCTCACTGGTGCGAATTTTTAACCAGAGGTGCAAGTCCTACTATCATCTGCGTGAAGCATTAAACACAAATAAATGGAAAAAACCCATAGCACTCGAGATCTCTCAGGCGTGGGATGGATTTTTCAGTTTAAATAACGCTTGGGGATCCTGTACTCAATGTATTAAGATCTCGCCGACCATCACATCCATCAGAGATGGAAGACCCTGAGGGAATTTGCTTTTTCACGGAGTATCAATGCGTGCTGTGTAAAACAAAAGAGCATCAAAGTGCGCAGGGGCGTCGGGAATCGAACTCGACCATAAACAGCGACGTGAGACCAACAACAGCTCATCATTATTGGAGTCCAGGCAGCGAGTACACATAATAGCAAAACTCGTAGCACCTGAAGAAGACGACTGGGTCGGTCGTCGAAATATTGTGCAAAAAATGGAAACAAGAATTCGGCTGAACACCCGGAATCTCATTATTAAGTTGCGCTCGAGGTTCGTCATCCGTGATTCGAATCTCGTTTCAGTCATAAGTTTTTTCGTTTTTTTTTCAGTTCAGTTCGAGTATCTACATCATTATACTGTACAATTCATCAACTAATTTTTTACTTAAGGCATATGTAACTATCATTTTTATGAAAAACGCACTTCTCCCTATTTCTAAAAACATATTGCGCACGATAATATAGTTATCATTGGAAATACAAATTCCTGATTACTGATTATTTATAAAATATTGTCAAAAATGATTGTTTAAATTAAAAGAAATTACAAATTACGAAACTTCCTGTCAGTTTTTTGTTTTTTATTTAAAAAAATTTTTTTTTATGGATAATCGATTAGGTCGTGGGGTGGGGGAGGCAAGGTGGGGAGGGGTCGCAACCCGAGACCTGGCGATGATGTCTCCTCCCTCCCATCCTGGGGATGTGGTACAAAGGATGGAAGGGGGGTATTGTTTTCAATGTTATATATATATATATATATATATATATATATATATATATATATATATTCTTTTTTAATAGTAAGTAACTTAAACTAGTAAGGACACTCGTTGTGTCGAGTTGGGGACGCACATAACTGAAATCATGCTTGTAGTTGCAGCAAAGGGCATAAAGAAAGAAAGCAAAGTTTGAGGCTAAGGAAGCCATGAAACAAAACCTAAGGGTGGAATCAATACCACGATTAACCGGTACTACATCTTGCACCGGATGGGAAACAAAAACTGCAAAGAACTTTTCGCACTGGGGACAGAAAGAGGAAATGGGGCAAATACTGCTACACAGTGCGAGGGGTCACGACGAAACTCTCCATCTGCTGTGACATCCAGGTATGACCTCTCGCAATGACCAAGGTAGACCCTACGTTGTGACGTTGTACCGTGTAGTGTTCTGTTATCGTCTTGTAATTTTAGCTTCTCTTACCCGTGATGTTCCAGCTACGTGGAGGATATGGAACGCACTCCACAAATAATTGGAAAAATATTATCGATACTTTGGGTTACTGAGGATCTTGCAGTGCCGTTCCTGTAGATAGTTCCAAAAGTCTAAAGTGTCCTTAGTGCCGTCTTGAAACAAATGATGCACTGCATGTCTGCGAAGCCATGTCATGGCATTAGTTTTCCTGCGTGGGTAATACGTCTCATCCGGGAATAAGATAGTCTTGGGGTCGATATGATTCGGCGTCACTCGAAGGAAGTATGCTGACATTTGCTTCACTAAGTGCCACACTGCCGTAGACTCGCCACAGCTAAGACGGTGTTCATCGTTGTCTTGAACTCCATAGCTCGCGCACGTGGGTGAGTCTACCATATGGATACCAGGTAGCCTTGATCTGGTCACCCGCTTACCATTGACAGTGAATATACCACATCGCCGTGACGGCAGTGTCCAGTGCTATGTGGGGAATTGTCCTCCACACTACTTGCCAGTTGACGTTCGGGTGCTTCCTCTCCACGACGTTATCGGGTCGTCCACGTTGGAGGACGGATAAACCGTCTTTGCCGTCGCCAGTTGAATCGCTGGTAAGGCAAGTCGAACGTAACTGAGTTCGAGGTAAAAGACACCGATGTAGAAGAGTGACGAGGGGGCGTGGTGTATCGGCAAAGGTGGCAACAGAGAGGGCGGTGCTGGTTCTTCTATTAACAAACTCGTCAGACTGCCCGGACGGCGGTGCCATAGTTTGACTAACGCGCTCACAAATAGGGCGACCGCTCTGTCATGAACGTGATGTAGGCCAAGCCCTCCATGGTCCGGGGGACGGGCGAGAATCTCATATTTGATCTTGAAAAGTATTTCTGTACTCACGAAGGACTCAAAAGTCGCCAGTAAACGGCGAGCTAACATCACTGGTACAGGTAATATCTGGGCGATGTGCGGAATGCGTGACGCTAAATGTGTGTTGACATACTGGGTCCGTCGGACGATGTCCAGGGCTCGTAGGCGGTTGTTGGCTATCCCTGTCCGAACATTTCGCAAAAGCTGTCGAAAGTTTTGAGCAGCGGTTCGTCGTATATCGTCTGTGAAATCAATGCCGAGGCATTTCAAAATATCTCTGAGCTTTAAGTGGGTGACGCTGTCCTCAGACAGTCCGACCCCGATGTTCATCGCCACCGATTTTGCGACGTTGATACGACTACCAGTGACCATGCTATATATCGCTATCTAATTCAGTGCGCTGGCGGTGTCCTTGCCGTTGCGGATGACAATCGCCAGGTCGTCAGCATATGCTTTACATCGGAAAGTGCGGCCTCGTAACGTCACACCCGTTACTCGTTGGCGCAGGTCGCATAGGAGTGGTTCCATGGCCACAGCGTAAAGTAAAGTCGACAGAGGGCAGCCTTGGCGTATCGATCCAGAAATGGTGAGGGGCTACGTAGGTCGTCCGTTGACAATCACCTTGGATGTAGCGCCATTGAGTAGTCGCATGACGACAGTGACGAATGGCTGTGGGTACCGCATATGTTGGAGGACCGCTTCCAAATAGTCGTGGTCCACACGATCGAAAGCTTGACTGAAATCGATTGCCGCCAGCGCACCCTTCAGACGACATGCCCTCGCCAGTGAGACCAAGTCACGATATTCACTGAGTGCTGTTTGAATATTATTGTCGCCTCCTAATGACTTTTGATCGGGCGAGATGACGTGTCGTAAGGTCTGGTGTATCCACACCGCCAACAGTCGAGAAAAGATCTTAAAGTCTTAGTTCAATAGCGTCAACAGGCGGTAGTCCTGCAGCCGTGAGCCACCGGACGGTTTGTAAATAGGAATAATCATACCTTCCACAACGGGAGGCCATCAAGACCCGGAGACTTGTTCACAGCTCCTTTTCTAATGGCGTCGATCACTTCATCTTCCGTAATTTCTTCCATCAAGGCCGCTTCCAGACTGACAGATTAAAACTGTGTGCCGGAATGAGACTCGAACTCGGGACTTTTGACTTTTGCGTGCAAGTGCTCTACCAACTGAGCTACCCAAGCACGACTCACGACCAGTCCTCACAGCTTCACTTCTGCCAGTACCTCGTCTCCTACCTTTGAAACTTCACAGGAGCTCTTCTGCGCACCAGGAAGTTTCATAACAGCGCACACTCCGCTGCCGAGTGAAAATCTCATTCTGGAAACATCCCCCAAGCTGTGGCTAAGCCCTGTCTCCGCAATATCCTTTCTTCCAGGAGTGCTAGTTCTGCAAGGTTCACAGAACAGCTCCTGTGAGGTTTGGAAGGTAGGAGACGAGGTACTGGCAGAACTGAAGCCATGAGGACGGGTCGTGAGTCGCGCTTGGGTAGCTCAGTTGGTGTCCGGCACACAGTTTTAATCTGTCAAGAAGTTTCATATCAGCACACACTCCGCTGCAGGGTGAAAATCTCATTATGATTACAAATTACATTTTTTCATCCTTACGGATTTTAAGCTTTACGGAAATGCTAAAAATTTTAGTAGCTGGAGCTCGAGAGTTTTTGAGAGTGGCATTGAGCTTCTTTGAGATATTGATATTTGGGTTCTGAACCATAAGTACACAAAATTAAAACATATTGCCATGTGGTCTCCTTGCAAGTCATAATGTGCGAGTATAGCAATGTTAATGAAAAGAGTACTATTCCACTTTTATTATAGAATTTAAAAATGTAAATTACTATATTAATTACCATAACTGACAGAATTACGACGAAAAAGTGTTAAAAGAAGCGAAAGTGTTACTAACTAGCAATTTGCCCCGGATTCGGAAGGGTAGCATGAATTATCTAGGCGTGGCGTAGCGGTAATAAATTACACACACAAACTTCTAATAATGAAAAACGTGTGAAAATTCATACTATAGTTCCTGAGATTAGCACATACAGACAGAGGAAGGCTGCAAGGAGCTTTCAGTTATAAAATGCTCTTCAGTGACGAGTAATCTTATTCAGATGATATTTTTAAGCTAATAATAACGTTTCAGCTTTATACGAAACACACTTCAATAATTGCAATTCGTCTGTTTCATTTTAATGCCATTACACAATTTTGTTCGATATAAATTCTTGTCTTTCTTTAGTTTTCTTGTCAGTGTTTGGTACGGAACAGCGTTGACATTTAGCCAACTGTTTGAGTCTGAAAGCATCTTAAGTTACTCTATTTCTATTACTTACTATTTAAAAAAAAATACTATTACTGCTCTTCTTGTTCAAACATCCCCAACCCCGTTCACCAGCAGATTTCACTTTCCTGTAAGTTTTTATACAGTGAGTAACCTAATGTCTTTCACTATTGCATTACTTTTCCACTACACTGATCCTCACCTTCAGTATCAGTACCATACATGTCTAACTGCACTTCGAGACCATTTTATACATTTTCCACCGACGTTTCCATTGTACAGGTCACCGAGGCATTCTAATTATTAACTAGAAATTTCCATTAAAAAGTTCTTTATAATTATACAGTTTGATTCATTGTGGTATACGCACCAAGTAACACCCATCAATGTAAGACGTGTTCCCTTTATAACTCTTTTATGTACGTAGGGCAGTAATGCTATTGGCTCTTACAAAATTAGCAATAGAACGATAGTGTTACTCCTGTGAAAGGATTTGAATTTGACCGTGATCGTGCGTGATGGAAAGGTATTGGACTGTTTCCGTTTCTATAAAGATTTCTATTCAAAGGAAGCAGTAGCACAATAATCGGGAATGGAAGCAAGGTTCTGTTAGTAATCAAATAAACTATAATTACGTAAAAGTAAACGATCGCCCCTTATTGACTGGCGACTCCATAGAGTGCTGTGTGCACAACGACCATATACGTGAAATTAGAGAGAACGTCAGCGTTGCCCGTAATACTGATCGTTTATTGACAGCAAAAACTATTTTCAATCACATAGTGATCATCTTCAGTGCTGTGGTGTACAGATTAAACTCATAGGCACTGGTGTCAAGTTATTATCAGCAACCAAAGCTTATGAAACGATCACAATGTCAGTTATTGTGATCGTTTCATAATCGAGACACGAGAACAATGCATATTCGGACTGTTTACTTCTAAGGACACTAAAAAAATACATTTCCATAATTTTGACCACACTTTATCAAACTGAAGTTCCTCCTTTGAGTAAAAAAGATTACTCCGCTGTGGGGAGCTCTTGTCCTAATAAGAAGATTTCAAATTTTCGTGTTGACATCAACAATTTCTCCTTTTTCTGTTGGTCTCACCTGATTGCAATATATTTTAATACCAAAGTAATGTAGTTCCCCTCTATTTATTATAATTTTATTTCTTATCTCACATTGTACGCGTGAGGAAAAGAAGAGAGAGCTAAGGGAGAAAAAAGGCACATTAATTAAAACATTAAGTACTCCCACTCTTAAACAGCTTTGATGGCACTTTAAAAAAAATAAAGAGAAGCTTTTTTCAGTACGAACCACAGTGTCAGTAGTTACATGGTTGCGTGAGATTTGTTAATAAGTTTCAAGAGGGCCAGGAACACTCTAAGGCGTCCAGCGAATTGGTTAAGTCTATAGAAATGTAAAAGGTCGATACGACGAAACTTGGAATGGAGTATGTGAAGCGTGCGCGCCCGCAGCTACTCGTATTCTGTGACAGCCTGTCAGAGGCGGGCCGCTGCCGCTGCCGCTACCGCTACGTAAGCCAACATGGCATTGACAACGATACCTCGGACGGCAGCTCAATCAAACTTGTCACAATCATCCAAACAGGCAAGCGTATTCAACAGGGAACCGTCAAATATATATCTGAAACTAACAGCAGTCTGCACGCTTCAAGCATGAAAGCTCTCTTTGTTTCCTCCTGTCTCGAGATATACAGTATCTATTAGCCCAGAGGCATCAGGCGAAAATAAAATAAAAAAATTCTACCTCTAATATCGTTTCAGCAGCGACGTACCAACATAAAAATGCTCCTATCGGAGCACAAAAGAGGCGAATATGCTCCTGTTTAAAAGACTGTGACTGGAAAGTGGGTTGCCAGCTGCCTCATTCTACCTATCTCAGAGCCTTTAAAAATTTTCTCAAAAATTTTGACAAGCGAACGCATTCGCGTTCTTTTTGACATGGAACTCACCTCTCACTGCCACAAACACCACCAAGTGTAACTCGCACATAGCCACTAGCCCAACGCTGCTAAGTCGCTTGTACCCATCCAATCCTACTTGCCCATTCTCACTCAGTCATTCAGTGCACCCATTGTAATTATCTGTTTTTGTCTCTCTCACTTTCACAGTCTCCTGTCTCACAACCACAGTCTCCTTCGTTCTGTCCTACTACTCTTGTCCACTATCACTGTCTCTGTCTCCCTCTTGCTCTCTATTACTGCTACTATCTATTTCATTCATTCCCGTTGACGGTCTATCTTCTCACTGTCACTATATCTCTCTTCCTCGTTGTCGTTGTCATAGGCTCTGTTTTTCGTTATCACTCTCTCGCACCCACTTCCACTTTCTCCTTCTCCTTATTCCTGTCCCACTGGCACTGTCTCCTTCACTCTTTTCCTTGCACTGTTCTGTCACTGTCAACTATGTTCCACTGCTACTGTGTCCCCCTCTTTTTCTCACACTGCCATAGTCTTCTTCGCTCTTTCTAAACCACCACCATTGTCTACCACCTTCCAGTATTTATTACCTTTCCGTCTCTTTCCCATTGTCACTGGCTCATAATCTCTCAGCATAAAATAGCACAAATATATTCGGAAGCCAAAATTTTGGGAAAATTTTTAAAGGTGCTAAGGAAGGTATCTGGTACCCCATATTCAAGTCAGGGTCTTTTAAACAAGAGCATTTTCACCTTTTTGTGCTCAGATATGGGCATCTTCTCTGCCATATTTCTCTCATATGAAAAGAACTTTATCGGTTATTAAAATTTTGTTAATTTTACGTGCATAAAAAGTTGGCATGTTCTTTAGTAATACAACATGACGTTCCCAGAACACTCCTTACGATAACAGAGACTCTTTATAGCACATTTCTCCCTGATAGGTCACTTCATAAACTACGTTTTCGTCTCGCACCGGGTTATACATGTCTGTTTCGTTGTACGAAAACGGTGACTTTGAAGTTCCGTATCTCGGAACGGATAAAGATATTGAGAAAATTTCAATGTTATTTGAGATCGGGATCATAGTAATATATCCTAAGAATGTCAGCCATTTGCTGTGCATAGCCGTCTTGGAATCCGCGGCTCGGCTTTGTTGCTCAAAAACAAGTTTTTGGGGTGTTTCTCGGTAACGGATAAATATTTTCGAAAACGGGAAGATGTTACTTCTAGATAAATTCCTAGAGAATAGACCACTAAAATCTGACCAATTTTCTTGGGTTAGTTATTTAGACATTCGCTGCTGACGGCGAAACAAATGGCGAAAAAGCCTTTTTCTGGTTTTCGCAGGAACCGCCAATGAACTAACTGGTGCCTCCATAAGCCCCTTAAGGAGCACCATTCATCATATCTAACGTAGCAAGAACCGACCGATTTGCTCCATTTGCCAAGCTAGATGAAGTGTGTAATATTCAAAATTTGGTCCTTTACTGTAGGATAGTTACAGTAAGAAGACCCTTCTGGTGGTCCCTAGCCAAAGGCTACCCAAAACACTTGACCCTACGTTTCCATCACCAGTGGAACCCGAGGTATGAACCTTGCAAAAGTCCCGTTTTTATGCATGGCGTTTTGGAACATATTGGTACCGCATGCTGTCGCATGCATACCGTTTAACCGTCCACTCACGATTAGATAATGATAATATTATCCGTATGAAGCATATTATACAAGGAACAGCTTATGTGCTGTCTCACTTTCTTCTTTCTTTTCACTCCATACTCATCTGTAACAAAACAGATACAGCAACACTACAGCCGCGCGGCATTAGCCGAGCGGTCTTGGAGCTGCAGTCATGGACTGTGCAGCTGGTCCCGGCGGAGGTTGGAGTCCTCCCTCAGGCATGGGTGTGTGTGTTTGTCCTTAGGATAATTTAGGTTAAGTAGTGTGTACGCTTAGGGACTGATGACCTTAGCAGTTAAGTCCCATTATATTTCACACACATTTGAACATGTTGAACAGCAACACTACAAAGTACTCTCAACAGTCACAAACTAGAGTCAAATAACCAATGGTCGCAGCAGTTTGCTGTAACAAAAATATTCAGTTTCATCGCACCAACACCCATAGAAAACTACGAAAGAGTTGTAATTTCAACTATTAAATGAAAACATACAACCAGTTGAAAAAGTGCGTAAAATATAAACGCATATTTGAACCCTGAAGATTGAGCGTTTGTCCTGAAACACGTACAGAAAAAGTAAATAAATTATAAAAATTAAAATAAACTATGCAGACTTAAATCTATAAACAGATTTGCAACTACCGGTTGTAAGTAACTTCTGTAAAATACTTTCTGGAACATTTTGCAGAAGTATTGCCTCAACCGTCATTTGAAAAATGCTTTAGCATGCCCACTTAATTTTTCCCTTTTCCACAGATAACCGCTAATCTTCTTGGTAATCATAGCAAATCCCGCAGAACTATGGTTATTCCTAGGAGAAGATTTCGTGACATAAGTGTTCCACCTGGTATGAGACAGACATACCTTCAGACGACAACAGTAACGTAATAATTTCGAATGCAAAGAAAGTTTGATTGACAAGTGAGAATATTACAGAACAATCAGTTCAATATGTCATGACAAAAAATACTGACACCAGTTATTTACAGAAGAATAGAAAACTGGCAGAAGTCGCCATCGAGGAAAATCGATTTGGGTTCACGAGAAATGTAGGATAACGTGAGGCAATACTAATTCTACGACTTATCTTAGAAGATAGGCAAAGAAACTACGTTTATAGCATCCGTAGATTTAAAGAAAGCTGTTGACAACGTTGGCTGTAATATACCCCTCAGCATTACATGATACTGACCCCGAAAACGAATCTGAGATCAACCTGCTGTCGAATTATTGCAGTCTTCTGCCGGCGCGGGAAAAACGCCACATGTGACGCGGGTATTTCAGGTACTGTGTGCTCAATATACCCCGACTCCATGGCCACGAGCCACTTGCTGTTGTCATATGAAACTATACGTCTCGCTTAGTTCAACTATAAGTATAACAATCCTGCTTGGCAGCGGATTTATCTCGTAAGCGGACTTGTGTGTTTACAGCTCACGGCGACTGTCACTGTTAAAATAGACTTCGCTTCGCAGATTATATGCGCCGTTTTCAGTTGCTACGTAAGGCAAGTGGTAACACTGTTCAAATCCGTCAAAGTGCTTTATTTCTTTCTTCCAGTAACAAGTTATATGAGCTACTGCAGAATGTAAACGCGTTGGTAGAATCAAGCAGCTTGTCGTTTTCTTTTATCAGTGATTTGCTGACTAACCATTACGTACAGCAAACTCATACAGTAATCATAAAGTTAAAATTTTATCAATGTAGCATGGAATCTGGTCAGTCGTACCTGGACTGGGCTGCAGATTTAGATGGCTCATCTCGTACGATCAAAAGCACTTTCGTCACCTGATCCTTCACTGTGAAGTGTTTCATTTAATTAATCATTTGAAATGGCTTCATGTACACAGCATGTGTTTGAGAGCGACGTTGCCGTAGCTACTATGTCTAGCCAACGACGTTGTAATCAGCGGTCAACGGGTAAACGAACTAGTCCTTCTTTACGCACAGTCCACTTGTAACGCCGGAAATGCATATCCTCCTATTTCCATTTATTGTACTATAAATATTTTTCCTTATTTTGTTACCTGAATATATATATATATATATATATATATATATATATATATATATATATATATAGGGTGAGTCACCTAACGTTACCGCTGGATATATTTCGTAAACCACATCAAATACCGACGAACCGATTCCACAGACCGAACGTGAGGAGAGGGGCTAGTGTAATTGCTTAATACAAATTGTACAAAAATGCACGGAAATATGTTTTTTAATACAAACCTACGTTTTTTTAAATGGAACCACATTAGTTTTGTTAGCACATCTGAACATATAAACAAATGCGTAATCAGTGCCGTTTGTTGCATTGTAAAATGTTAATTACATCCGGAGATATTGTAACCTAAAGTCGCCGCTTGAAACCTCCGAAGTTCAGTTGCTTGTTGTAACAAACACGGGCCACGGTCGGCGAGCAGCATCTGCGGGGACATGTTTACGATGACGACCGTGTTTACGAGTGTGGCTGTAGTGCACTGTTGTGGTTTGGTCTAGCTGTCGCAGTGTCCGCATGTAGCGCTTGCTGCTATTGTTATTCTGCATTCGTCTCCTCACGCAGACCAACTGTAGTACACCGTGTTACCAGACGTCTGTGATAGTGTAGTGTTGTAGGAACTGTGACCATGGTGTATTCGAACTCTGAAAAGGCGGAGATGATACTCATCTATGGCGAGTGTCGACGAAATGCAGCTGAAGCCTTCAGGGTGTATGCAGAACGGTACCTGGACAGAGAGCATCCAACGTGCCGCACATTGCAAAACATCTACTGCCAACTGTATGCAACAGGTATGGTCGTAGCACGCAAACGGGTCCGTAACAGGCCCGTCACAGGAGAAGCGGGTGCAGTTGGTACTCCGTAATTGAAAACGGAAACCACGTGTGTACGTGTACCTCACCCCTCATGGTAATGTACATGTGCGTCAGTGAAAAAGACCAATAAAAAGGTATTAGCATGTGGACGTAATGTGCTGTTCCAGTCTCTTCTGTACCTAAGGTCCATCACCGTTCCCTTTGGATCCCTACGTAATTCGGTGCTCTCCGATACACACGATCGAACAGCAGGGGAGTGGTACTCAAGCGTCAACTTTAGATTACAATATCTCCGGATGTAATTAACATTTTACAATGCAACAAACGGCACTGATTACGTATTTGTTTATATGTTCAGATGTGCAAACAAAACTAACGTGGTTCCATTAAAAGAAACGTAGGTTTGGTTTAAAAACGTTCTTCCGTGCATTTTTTGTATGGTTTGTATTAACCAATTACACTAGCCCCTCACCTCACGCTCGGTCTGTGGAATCGATTCGTCAGTATTTAATGTGGTTTACGAAATATACCCAGCTGTAATGTTTGGTGACTCACCCTATATATATATATATATATATATATATATATATATATATATCGATGTATGATTAGTTTGTTTTGTAAATATTATTTGTATTTTTACGCTGGGTCTGGCCTAGAGAAAACTACGATTACACCGATAGTTCGTGTGGAGAACCAAAGTGTTTAGGATCTTTGGTAGTGTTAACTCTGCCGCGTGGAGCGCGGGCAGAGCAGGGTCTGGCTGGAGTAGGGCGGTGGAGCAGGTGTGTTGTGTGACGCTCCCGCTGGGTTTGGCAGCATGTAATTGCGCTCGACTTGCTATGATAGTTTCTGACACGGTGTCGGGGACGGGAAGCATTAGATGACGCACATCAAGAGCCCGTTTAGCCTGGTGACCGTGTCGAGAAGAATGCGCACCAACATGCAGCTTCTGCAACAGCGACGGCCGACAATGAGTGACTGTCGCCACCTCCCCGATAGACGACTTCAAACCTTCAATTAACCAACAAGATTGGAAGCACGTAAAGTTTTAGAACTGTATGGCAGACCTCAGCTTTTCAAACTGTTCAATTTGTCTCACAAAATTACAGCAACGTTGCTCATTGTCCAAATTGCATTACCAAGCAGGGTCCCTTCCTTTTCTGGAATGAACCCGAGTGTCGTTGAAATTCAAACGCCAGGATTAAAGTAATATCATTCCGTTTCAATGCTTTAATTTCAAAGTTCAGTTAAAGTATTCATAGCTGGCTACAATATTTAGATTACACAAGCACAAATTAAGAGTGCGAGTATTGTTACCATATGTTAGCTTATCTGTGACTGCAGCTGAGCTTGGTACGTACTAAATTTTACTATTGTTAATTGTTCAGAATCATTTAATTCAAGTTTGAAGTTAAATCTCGTATTTCTAAATTACGTAGATTCAAGTATCTTTTGAAAAGATTGTTGAGGTAGCCCAAGACTAACCTTATTTTATTGAATTTCGTAGTGCTTCAGAAACAAAGTTCACTATTAATTTCAGTCACTAAATTAACTTTCAATTTTCCGGTTTTATTAATTCTTTTGCTAAATTAAGTCAGAGTGTAGCGAAATTTATTACTTCTGACAAACATTCAGTTTTCACACAACACGTGTCACCCTTCAGTTGCCACGCTTTTGGTGCTAATTGTATGTGCAATAACCTTTGTTTTTCAGTTACTATAGTAGTTTTCCATAGGACTGGCGACCGTAATTTTCTCCAAATCTCAAATATCTAATTAACGCCAGTTAATTGTTAATGTAACGACCGCACATTTTGTGGTGTCACCGCCAGACACCACACTTGCTAGGTGGTAGTTTAAATCGGCCGCGGTCCATGTAGTACATGTCGGACCCGCGTGTCGCCACTGTGATCGCAGACCTAGCGCCACCACCAAGGCAGGTCTCGTGATACGAGAGTGGACTCGACCCCAGTTGTACGAGAACCAAGCTACCGCCCAGTTGTACGCGAACCTAGCTATCGCCCAGTTGTACGAAGCCTTTCTCTCTCATTAGCCGAGAGATAGAATAGCCATCAGAAGTTAATGGCTACGAACTAGCAAGGAGCCATTTGTATCAGTGCCTATAGCTTACGAGTAATCAAGAGAGATGTATTCCAAGGAATTATTAAAAGTTAAGTAAAAAGCATCTACATACTTTTCTTCTTATTCATTCATAAGTTTTTATGTTCCAGACTTCACGCCCGTATGCTTATTGCCGTGCGTGCACTATCGGCCACAGCGTTAGTTTAGCATTCCTTTTCAGCATTCAACTCCACGGTGTCGGTCCAGCTACCGACACTACAATTATTGGCGACGAGGGAAAAGGGACCTTTTTCTGCTTGCTTACATTTATTTCTGATTGCTTACATTTATTTGTGTCATGGCTTCGCCACATTCTCCAGATGTACTGTCCGAATTTTATCGCTTGCAGACTCAGCAGACGCAGGCGTTACTGGATGCCCTTGGACAGCTCGTCCAGGGTCAACGTGCGCTGCACACCGATGCGGCCGCCGCCGCTTCTTCGCTACCGCTGCCACTGAACGCTGTTGCACCTCCCTTTCGACCATACGTGGCAGCCGATGAGACCTGGCAAGAGTGGTCTCGTCAGTTCGCCTTTCACATGGCTGCCTACAGAATTCAAGGTAATGAGCGGCAGCCGTTTTTGCTTTCTTGTGTCGGTGTGTCCACATACCGTGTGATAGTGAAATTGTTTCCCCGGCGCGACGTAGCAACTCTGTCCTACGAGGAAATTTTGTCTGCATTAGATGCCTATTTCAAAGAAACAGTTAATGTGGTTGCACAACGGTATACGTTTTTTCGTACAAAACGTACGGCCGGTCAAACTAATAGGGAGTGGGTAGCAACATTGCAAGGACTTACTAGGGACTGTGCCTTTGAATGTGACTGTGGTCTTTCTTATTCAGATACAATGGTGCGTGATGCAATTGCACAGAACGTTTCTGATGTTCGCATACGGGAGCAAATTTTGAAACTAGTTAATCCCTCCCTTCAACAAGTGATAGACATATTGGATAGACAGGACACACTGGACTGTGCTCAGGAATCTTTTGAAACTTCGCCAGCCGTGTGTAACATTAACCGGCCCGCTGGACGCGCTGCGCGGCCCGGTACCCGGGCCTCGCGCACGGCGACACAGCGACCGCCGCGTGCTAAGCCAGGTGTGCCGCGCCAGCCCACAAATGTAGTGAAATCATGCCCGCGGTGTGCTACTAGACATTCGCGTGAACATTGCCCGTCACGCCAAGCTATTTGCTTTTTCTGCAATAAGAAAGGACATGTTCAAAGTGTTTGCCAGAAAAAGCTCAGAACAGACAATCACAATCATTCCAGGCCCTTTGCTTCGCGCCGGAATCGAACCAAGGACACTCAGGCTCGTGGACCTTCGCCTATGGACATTCATGTCGTTAATTCCACTTCGTCCAGTGACACTTTCTCTAACGGTAACTGTGATCGTCCCACAAAAACTGTGCGTCGACGTCGCCGGAAATCACGTCAATTAGCAAGTGATTCTGTACCAGTGTCTGTTCCAATTGCACAAAACAGTCGCTCTTGTCGTCAGCAGGACAATAAACTTTTTGTGGACTTAGACTTTGAAGGCAAAGTGATACCATTCCAGCTCGATACCGGAGCTGCAGTTTCATTGCTCAATCACGACACTTACAAACAACTGGGCAAACCTCCGTTGCGTGCCGCAAATGTTAAGCTAAATACATATTCCGGACAGAAAATTCCTGTGTTAGGACAGTGCAGCCTTCTTGCAACATACAAGGGACAAACAAAACTTGTGTCATTTTACGTTCTTCGTTCTTCTACGCCAGTGAACTTGTTTGGTCTAGATTTATTTCAGTTGTTTAACATGTCTATTGTAAATCAGGTCCTATCAGTGAATCAGACTGTGCCTACAGACAGTGTTTCTCGGCTGTGTGACGAATTTGCAGACATTTTTGCACCGGGCTTAGGTTGCGCTAAAAACTATGACGCACATTTAGAACTGAAGGTCAACGCGCAACCGCAATTTTTCGGGGGCGCAATGTTCACCACGCATTGCGTGATGAGGTCGCAAGAACGTTACACGATCTCGAATCACAGGGTGTAATTGAACGTGTGCAAGCTTCTCTCTGGGCCTCACCCTTAGTCATTTTGCCAAAACCTTCCGGAAAATTGAGACTTTGCGTGGACTTCAAGGCCACAGTGAATCCACAGCTAGTGACTGCTACTTTTCCTTTGCCCCGCCCGGAAGATCTTTTTGCTAAACTGTGCCCGGGAAAATATTTTTCAAAGTTGGACCTAGCCGATGCGTACTTGCAAATACCGGTGGACGACGAATCCCAGCGCGTGTTGGTGGTTAACACGCATCTTGGATTGTACCGCTTCAAAAGACTGCCTTTCGGGTGTGCATCCGCCCCTGCCTTGTTTCAGCAATATTTACAAACTATTTGTGCGTCGGTCCCTACTGCAGCAAACTATCTGGACGATATAGTGATCTCCGGACAGACAGAAGAAGATCATCTTGCGAATTTACGAACATTATTTCAGGTCTTGCGGCAAAATGGTCTTCGCTTGAGGAAGGACAAATGTGTGTTTTTTGCTCGTGACTTACCATACCTGGGACATGTCATTAATGCCCAAGGCATACATCCGAGTCCAGAGCACCTCCGTGCCATACAAGACTTGCCGTCCCCTCAAAATCTCAAACAGCTACAGAGTGTGTTGGGTAAAATTAATTATTACCATAAATATGTGCGCAATGCCTCTTCCATTTCAGCTCCGCTTCATCGCTTACGCCGTAAAGGTGTTCCGTTCGTCTGGACGCCGGAATGTGAACGCGCCTTTCGCCAGTTGAAATCGGCGTTGCTTTCTAATACTTGCCTTACGCCATTCGATCCCCAGAAACCCCTTTTGTTGATGGTAGATGCATCGGATTTCGGGATCGGTGCTGTGCTTGCGCACAGAGTTGGCTCACATGATCGCCCTATTGCCTTTGCGTCCAAATTGCTCTCGTCTGCGCAAAGAAATTATTCACAGATAGAGAAAGAAGCTTTGGCTCTCGTGTTTGGTGTTACTAAGTTCCATGATTTCTTGTATGGTCGTCACTTTACCATCATCACAGACCACAAACCTTTGACGTCGCTTTTTCATCCGAACAAGCCTGTACCTCCACGTACAGCGCAGAAATTCATTCGCTGGTCTCTTTTCCTCTCGCAGTACCGCTACGATATCTTGTATCGGTCCACTGCTAAGCACGGAAACGCCGATGCGTTGTCCCGTTTGCCTGTTGCTGAGGATAACGCATTCGATTCTTCCGAACTTGCTTGCATGTTCATTGATTCGGAAACCGATGAAGTGGTCGAATCGTTTCCGATTGATTTTCGTCGTGTCGCTACAGCCACAGCTGCTGACCCTGTCCTTGCTACTGTTTTACGTTTTGTTGCTACGCAATGGCCTTTGTCAAAGTCTCGGATCGAGGATCCGTTGGTTCGCCGATTTTTTGCTCACAAGGAGAGACTTTTTGTTCGACGTGGTGTTTTGTTGTTGCGTTCTGATAATGATCAGTCCAGAGTCGTGGTCCCACGTTCGTTACAGTCCTCTGTTTTACGGCTTCTTCACCAAGGACATTGGGGTATAGTGCGAACGAAACAACTTGCTCGTCAGCACTGTACTTGGTTCGGAATCGATGCTGCGATTACGAATATGTGTTCTTCGTGCCCGGCGTGTGCCGAACAACAATCCGCACCGCCGCGGAAAGTCTTTGCATGGCCAAAAGCCACTTCCCCTTGGCAACGCTTGCACATTGATTTTGCTGGTCCATTCTGGAATGCTCGATGGTTGGTTCTGGTCGACGCCTTCCGTAATTTTCCTTTTGTTGTCCGGATGTCTTCCACGACGTCCTCCGCCACCATCCAAGCGTTGTCTGCTATCTTTTGCATTGAAGGTCTTCCGCAGACTATTGTTTCCGACAATGGCCCACAATTCATGTCCGCAGAATTCCAGTCTTTCTGCCAGGCCAATGGTATTCAACATCTGACATCCGCGCCGTTTTCGCCTCAGTCAAACGGTGCCGCTGAACGATTGGTCCGGACTTTCAAGTCACAGATGTTGAAATTGAAAGAGTCGCATTCTCGGGAGGACGCATTGTTGCTCTTTTTGTCTTCGTATCGCTCTCAGCCCCGAGATGGTCGCTCGCCGGCTGAGTTGCTCCACGGTCGTCCTCATCGCACCTTGATGTCTTTGCTGCATCCGCCGCATCAGGTTCCTGTGCAGCGGCAGACTCCTGCTTTTGCTCCAGGCGACGTTGTATTTTATCGCAACTATCGAGGTTCACGGCGTTGGCTCGCAGGGCGCATTCTTCGCTGCCTCGGCCGCGCGATGTATTTGGTTTTGGGGGCCTCTGGTGAGGTGCGTCGGCATCTCAATCAGCTGCGCCTCTGTCGTCGCTCGGGTTCTGCCGCTCCCCGTCTGCTTTCAGCGACGGTGCCGTCCGGTCAGCGCCCTGGGGACCCATCTACTGGCTCGCCTCATCCCCAGGTGTTACCGACGATGCCTTCCATTTTGCCCCATGGCGACGCGCCGCCGCCGCCGCTTGTTCTCCAGCCGGCGCCGACCGCATTCGACGCTTCGTTGCCGCCGCCAGGCGCCTCCCAGGGTCACGCGCCGCCGACCGCTTCCCGTGACCAGCTGTCCGCCGCCATGGAACTCCCGCCCGCTCCGGACCACGTGACGTCATCGCGCGTCGGCTACCCCGACGCAATGGAGGTCGACACTTCGGCCCCTCATGTTTCTTTACGGGCGCATACACCGCATGTTGACGTGCACCCTGGACTAGTTTTGCAGGCGTTTCCTAGCTCCCCTCGGACCGGATGGCCGGGTGCGGGTGGCACAGCCTCGCCTGTTGTTAGGCTCCCCACCTCATCGCATACGTCAACATGTGGTCCTCCCCACGGCGGGCGGAAGCCTTATTACACGACCGTTCGCCGATTTGCGGGGGAGGAATGTGGTGTCACCGCCAGACACCACACTTGCTAGGTGGTAGTTTAAATCGGCCGCGGTCCATGTAGTACATGTCGGACCCGCGTGTCGCCACTGTGATCGCAGACCTAGCGCCACCACCAAGGCAGGTCTCGTGATACGAGAGTGGACTCGACCCCAGTTGTACGAGAACCAAGCTACCGCCCAGTTGTACGCGAACCTAGCTATCGCCCAGTTGTACGAAGCCTTTCTCTCTCATTAGCCGAGAGATAGAATAGCCATCAGAAGTTAATGGCTACGAACTAGCAAGGAGCCATTTGTATCAGTGCCTATAGCTTACGAGTAATCAAGAGAGATGTATTCCAAGGAATTATTAAAAGTTAAGTAAAAAGCATCTACATACTTTTCTTCTTATTCATTCATAAGTTTTTATGTTCCAGACTTCACGCCCGTATGCTTATTGCCGTGCGTGCACTATCGGCCACAGCGTTAGTTTAGCATTCCTTTTCAGCATTCAACTCCACGGTGTCGGTCCAGCTACCGACACTACACATTTACTTAACTTCGGTGACGATTGCTTTTCCCAAATTTCCATTAGGTGCACGCGGTTTAATTTTTCACTGTCATTAAGGTCGATAAGTGAGGGGGAGGTTGCACACTGTCTCGTGACGTACATCAGATCCGGGATACTCCATCTACTTCATCGGATAGTGCTCCTGAGCTTGATCTGCAGCACCACTATCCTCTTCCAGCGCAAGCGACAGTCACACTTCCGCCACAGCGCTTTCAACACTCCCTGACGCCTTGTATCTTTGTATCTCGTGCCCCGAGTGCTGTGATAAACACGTTGTGATACAACTACCCTAACCAACCTCGCCACGTGTTGAGACGTGTTCATGTGCGATCGCGCGACGCCATTAAAAAAAGACAAAAACGAGTAGTTATAAAAATCAATACACATTCACATAGAATTTGGAGCCATCCCTTCACACTAACGCGCTGGTAAAATCCAATGTTCGCTACTGATTTTGTTTCAAGGTACAGTAAACCTTTATATGCAGACTAAGGACCTTCCCCGGCTTCGCATGAATAGCACTGACAAGGGAAACACTCCATCGCACCCCCCTCAGATGTAGTGGTATGATGGCCCAGTGGATAGCCCGTCAAAAGCTGAACACAGACCAAGCATGAAAACGGGAAGAACTGTGGAAAGAAAGCGAAATAGAAAGCGAACGGTCCAAGAATAAAGAACAGGCTGAAACAGCAACGGCCTCGTGGGTAAGTGGTGACGGTGTAGGGCAGCCAAGCGAGCGATCCGTATTCAAAACTCCATGGTCCATTTTTTTTCTTCACAACTTTATGAACTGTCTGTACGATCACTGAAATATTTGTTCTCTTTCTGCAGTCTTGGCTGTTGTCACACTAAACATTAATTATAGACTATGAGTCATGTGGTAAGAATACGTTACCGTCAAAAGTAAATGTGACGAATAGTATGAGCAGGCAAGATACCACACAGATGTCCCACAGAAATGAAAACATCAAATAAATGGGTGTGAACTATGTTACAACAAAGGAATTCAAGAGTCAAAACTTCGAAAACGGAACGCAACTTTAAAAAAAAGTTAAAATATATATGTTTCAAGAGAGCACAGAGAAATTGTGTGATTGTGAAACTGTTGAGTTCATTTGTTGCAGCTTATGTGACAAACTGTTATGTTTTCATCATTTCCTTGGGAGTGATCACATTCAGATTTAAAGGAACACATATGTCGGGCAAGGACGCATATCTCACTCACTTACCAGTCTCATAAATTAGGTGCGTCGTTAAGAGATTCCTATCATATGACACACATTCTGTCGTTAATGTCGTGTATGACACACCAGACGTGTTTTCCTGTGGAGGATTCGGTTGACTTGTCGCAGAATCAACTTTCATTGTAGGTTCCTTCCTTACACCTCGCTATTGCAAACAGAGGTTAGACCCGACACAGACACAAATACGAGTAATGCGAACAGCGGAAGAAACATGGCAAAAGGGAGGTTAGAACACAGTTCGACTACTTGGCAGTTCAAAACCGTAACCGCGTAATCACAAAGCCATTTCTGTTCCCGGCTGCTCTATATTGCACTTCTTGTTTTTGGACCGTTCACTGTTCTTTTTCACAGTACAGTACACCTTCTTCCTGTTTTCGTGCTTGATCTATGTTCACTTTCTGACGGGCTGTCGACTGGGGCTTGGCTCTGAGCACTATGGGACTCAACTGCTGAGGTCATTAGTCCCCTAGAACTTAGAACTAGTTAAACCTAACTAACCTAAGGACATCACAAACATCCATGCCCGAGGCAGGATTCGAACCTGCGACCGTAGCGGTCTTGCGGTTCCTGACTGCAGCGCCTTTAACCTCACGGCCACTCGACTGGGGCCTCTTACCACTAAATCTGAGGGGGGAGGGGGGGGTGGATTGAGAGTCTCCCTTGTAAGTATCTACGATCGGACGACTTGTGTTTTGTAGTGGTAATAAATTGGACACACAAACCATTCTCCTGAATCAGTCTACCTTCTTCTTCTTCTTTTTCTGTGCCTTTGTGCCGCGTCGGCTCAGGTTCGCCATGGTTATTTACCGATATGTCATGAATAGTTCCAGGGGTGCTCAGATGACCTTCCTATGCCACACCGTTACCCCCAGGGACAGAAAATGGGTATCCCAACTGTCTGCGTGAAGTGTTAATCATGTGAAAGTGGGTGAAAGTTTTCTAAACGTTTGCAAATCGTTTAACTGAAAGGGGCTTGCGTACCAGCGCAGTACACACTTATACGAATGTAGGAAACGGCGTAAAAATCACATCCAGGCTGATCGGTACACCCAACCTCGTCGTTAACCCTCCCGGCGGTTTCGATCCTGGGCGCCTCCCCATCCCGGAAGCGACACTTTAACACTCACGGCTATTCCGGTGGGTTCCCGTTAATCAGTCCATCTATTAGTGGAAAACCGCATCCAAACTCCTACAGTAGTTTCTGAGATTACCCTTAGATATACGCAGAGAAACTCGGCCGGGAACTTTATCATATATACAGATAACTACCTCAGAAAGAAAATCTGAGATGAAAGAGGCAATAGTAGCCAGATTCATCAAATAGTCGAGAACAGTAATCCAGAATCTGACCTGTGATATAGTGATTGTGACAGTATTTACATATTTCCTCAGAATGACGCAGTGGTACGGAAAACGACCCGGCTTTCGTTCGTTGGCACTAGGCACGGCGAGGAAGTTCTGTGGACCGAAGACACTGTCTGTATTGTGGTCGCAGTAGGTAGAACTTGACCAGCTTTTCCTAGCAGTTGCTATGAGGCTCAGTTTTTAGGCCGGAAGCTTACTGCAGAGCTACCTCTCGGCGGTCATAAATCTGTGGTGCACGGTTGCCTCAGCCCGCTCCCCCTGACTTCAGCGGTACTCTGAGATGCTACACTTGGAACACTCCGACAGAGACTGTGATCAGCTCTTCTCACTTGCTGCCGTGATAAAGGTTTGCTATCTGGTATCTTCGCCGGCAGCTCGTAATTTTGCCCATGATTAAATGCTGCCTGTCTAACTGGGGGAGCGCAACTGCATCATGCAGGAATGGTGAGGTAGCATACCTGATGCTGAAATTTAATATCCGTATCGCCATAATGTAAGAAGTATCCCATTGCGCCCCCTCCCTCCTTTTGACCACTCTCAGCCACTCAGTTCTCTCTTTCCGATCTCTCTGATTCATCTCGAGATTGTCCACCCACAGTGTAGGAGTAAAATCTACCCACCAGTGAAACGGCATGTTGCCCGCCACTCGTGGATATCCTCGGTATGCTGGAAAAATTATACTTTTAAAGCCGGCGGCAGGCATAAAACGTCATCCGAAACTGTACTGAATGCTTTCTGAGAAAATTATTTTGAACAGTTAGTTTATGAGCCCACTCGAAGCGTAAATGGTTGCGAAAGCATACTTGACCTGTTAGCAACAAATAATCATGGACAAATAGTCAGTATCGTGACGAATATAGGGATTAGCGACCACAAGGCAGTAGCTGCTAGGCTGAATACCGTAACTCTAACAACCATCAAAAAGAAACGCAAAGTATATCTATTTAAAAAATCTGATAAAAATGATCTTAACGTTTTTTTTAAGAGACAGTCTGCACTCCTTCCAATCTGATCACGTAAGCGTAGAAACGTTGTTTAATGATTTCAAAGAGATAGTATCGACAGCAATTGAGAGGTACAGGGTGTTTCAAAAATGACCGGTATATTTGAAATGGCAATAAAAACTAAACGAGCAGCGATAGAAATACACCGTTTGTTGCAATATGCTTGGGACAACAGTACATTTTCAGGCGGACAAACTTTCGAAATTACAGTAGTTACAATTTTCAACAACAGATGGCGCTGCATGTGATGTGAAAGATATAGAAGACAACGCAGTCTGTGGGTGCGCCATTCTGTACGTCGTCTTTCTGCTGTAATCGTGTGCTGTTCACAACGTGCAAGTGTGCTGTAGACAACATGGTTTATCCCTTAGAACAGAGGATTTTTCTGGTGTTGGAATTCCACCGCCTAGAACACAGTGTTGTTGCAACAAGACGAAGTTTTCAACGGAGGTTTAATGTAACCAAAGGACCGAAAAGCGATACAATAAAGAATCTGTTTGAAAAATTTCAACGGACTGGGAACGTGACGGATGAACGTGCTGGAAAGGTAGGGCGACCGCGTACGGCAACCACAGAGGGCAACGCGCAGCTAGTGCAGCAGGTGACCCAACAGCGGCCTCGGGTTTCCGTTCGCCGTGTTGCAGCTGCGGTCCAAATGACGCCAACGTCCACGCATCGTCTCATGCGCCAGAGTTTACACCTCTATCCATACAAAATTCAAATGCGGCAACCCCTCAGCGCCGCTACCATTGCTGCACGAGAGACATTCGCTAACGATATAGTGCACAGGATTGATGACGGCGATATGCATGTGGGCAGCATTTGGTTTACTGACGAAGCTTATTTTTACCTGGACGGCTTCGTCAATAAACAGAACTGGCGCATATGGGGAACCGAAAAGCCCCTTGTTGCAGTCCCATCGTCCCTGCATCCTCAAAAAGTACTGGTCTGGGCCGCCATTTCTTCCAAAGGAATCATTGGCCCATTTTTCAGATCCGAAACGATTACTGCATCATGCTATCTGGACATTCTTCGTGAATTTGTGGCGGTACAAACTGCCTTAGACGACACTGCGAACACCTCGTGCTTTATGCAAGATGGTGCCCGGCCACATCGCACGGCCGACGTCTTTAATTTCCTGAATGAATATTTCGATGATCGTGTGATTGCTTTGGGCTATCCGAAACATACAGGAGGCGGCGTGGATTGGCCTCCCTATTCGCCAGACATGAACCCCTGTGACTTCTTTCTGTGGGGACACTTGAAAGACCAGGTGTACCGCCAGAATCCAGAAACAATTGAACAGCTGAAGCAGTACATCTCATCTGCATGTGAAGCCATTCCGCCAGACACGTTGTCAAAGGTTTCGGGTAATTTCATTCAGAGACTACGCCATATTATTGCTACGCATGGTGGATATGTGGAAAATATCGTACTATAGAGTTTCCCAGACCGCAGCGCCATCTGTTGTTGAAAATTGTAACTACTGTAATTTCGAAAGTTTGTCCGCCTGAAAATGTACTGTTGTCCCAAGCATATTGCAACAAACGGTGTATTTCTATCGCTGCTCGTTTAGTTTTTATTGCCGTTTCAAATATACCGGTCATTTTTGAAACACCCTGTATATACCACATAAATTAGCAAGTAATGGTACTGATCTCCCATGGTACACAAAACGGGTCAGATCGCTGTTGCAGAAGCAGCGAAAAAAGCTTGCGAAATTTAAAAGAACGCAAAATCGCCAAGACTGGCAAAGTTTTGCAGATATTCGAAATATAGCACGTAATTCAATGCGAGATGCTTTCAATACTTTCTACAACGAAACTCTGTCTGTAAATCTGGCAGAAAGCCCAAAGGGATTCTGGTCACACATAAAGCACACCAGTGGCAAGACGCAATACCTTCACTGCGCGATAACAACGGTGAAGTCATTGGTGACAGTGCCACTAAAGCAGAGTTATTAAACACGATTTTCCGAAACTCCTTCACCAAAGAAGACGAAGTAAATATTCCTGAATTCCAATCAAGAACAACTGCCTAGATGAGAAACATAAAAATAGATATCCTCGGTGTCGCAAAGCAGCTTAAATCGCTTAATAAAAGCAAGGCTTTCGGTCCAGATTGTATACCACTCAGGAGTATGCTGATACAATAGCTCCATATTTAGCAATTACATACAACCGCTCGCTCACGGATAGATCCGCACCTAAAGACTGAAAATAAAAAAATAAAAGCAATCCGCTTTGCGCTCCTCGCTAGTAATCGCGCCTCGTTCGCGGTGCTTCTGGCCTTCGCAATCTGTCTTTATAGTTTTGTTCGCAGCTTCACTACCTCATTTTTCACTTCCCTCGTTTCATGTTTTATCGACTGAGTCTCGACACTAACGTTTTGAAATTTACTTCGCATTTCAGAGCGTACTTCGTCATTCCCCTTTTCTATTTGGCTTGCCAATTCAGAGCTGACCTTTTGAATTTTACTTCCCAGTTCAGAGCGTACTTCATCATTCCCATTTTTTATTTGATCTCTCAATTCAGCGCTGACCTATTGAATTTTATTTCCCATTTCTGAGCTGACCTCCTGAATTTCACTTCCCATTGCTTTTAGGTATGCAAGGATGTCCAGCACACCTATGTTATCTAAATCTTCTCTCCTATTGTGACTTTCTCTTCCTCTACTCTTAGGTGATCTCCCCTTTTCCCTTTCCATTTCTTGGTATTCAAAAAGTCGTCACCGCGCGCCCCTGATATGCTGCCTCGTGACGATGTCACTGACGGCGATCTACCACGATTCTTAGTTGTTTCGCGTTCACTTTCACTCCCTACATTATAGTCCCATATCTTCACGATTGCCTCACTGTGTCTCTGCTCCTCATCTTCGCTATCAGATTGCCCACCACGGGCTTGAGTTCCCTTGGATCGGTATTCTCCTCCCCTGTGCCTTGTGCTGCTAAGAAAGTGAACTCTTTCTCATCCCATAGGCTTTCTTGCCTACCCCGTGTATCTGCCATTTCTATATTGTTACACTAGTGGTCTGATGTGCTACCAAGCGCGCTTTCGCCCTAGTTATCATGGACTGATAGCTGATAACAGTTCTCTCTTAAAAGTACACACAATTTACAATACCCACATTTATTATGTAATGGCCATGACAAGCTAAACTAATGGCAACGTCGTGAACGAGCAGTGTCGTTAAAATACTAACGAAATACAACAACAAATGACGTAACATAAATATCAATAAATTTCAGCCAGCTGGCTGAAGCACATCACCTCTGAAAAGAAATACAATAAAATACACAAATATATTTTTAATGTTATCGCGTGACTTTACCACTGCAAACTATACACGCAAGCTGGTGATCACTGTCAATAACAACTATATATTATAAAGGGAAAAAATTTTTTTTTGAAAATTTCCGATGTTTCAAACCACTTTATGACTACTATCAGAAGACTCTAAGTAGGATGCTGGTAGGGTAAGCCATATCCAAGATGTTACTCCAGCTGGGTGTAAAATGAATGTGTGCAACGGAATATACTGAACGCGAGAATGAAGATTTGGCCCTGCCTGACTACCCCCTGGAACAGATCTTAGGACCTCTTTATTGTGATATTGTTTCCTCCTTCTTGCAGTTTAACACACAAATTACAACTTAAATTTAAATGAATGATTAAGGGAATCACTAACTACTAAATGATAAATGTTGTTGCTGCTTATACATTTATTGTAGATTAAAAACCACTTTATATTACAAATGTTTGTATTTCCTAACTAGTATTACTGATAAGTTGCCCAAATCTGCCCCTTTTCATGGCTACGGGATCTAATATAAATAACGTGAGATGACTGACATCATCAACGTACCAAAAACTAGAAGCCACTACTTTCAAAGATGGTGTACAGTGGTGTGCAACCTCAGTGGAAATAAAACTTATGTGATCACAGCTGTTTAGCCTTATATAATAGGCCGAAGCAATTAGCAATACCACCATATGTACTGCATCTGGTGCGTCGGAGTGATGGTTCTTGTACACGTCTGCAACGATAAAAAACTCCAGCCACAAAATAATTCTGACTAGTATAATCTAATACTGTCTTCTCCTCTCTGTGTTCTACAGATAAGTAACGCGAACTCCCAGACACAAGGACGGAATTCAGACAAGGTCTCTACGTGAGTGTAGACAGAAGAAGTGCTCTCAATCACTGAACGCTGCGTGCTCAATGACGACTCCCTACCCGGATGCGAAGTCCAGAATCGTATAAGTTCACAAGAAGATCCAAAGAAGAGCGGCGTTTTCGTCACAGGGTTATTTGGTAAGCGTGATAGCGTTACGGAGATGTTTAGCAAACTCAAGTGGCAGACTCTGCAAGAGAGGCGCTCTGCATCGCGGTGTAGCTTGCTGTCCAGATTTCGAGACGGTGCGTTTGTGGATGAGGTATCGAATATATTGCTTCCCCCTACTTATACCTCCTGAGGAGATCACGATTGTAAAATCAGAGAGATTCGAGCGCGCAAGGAGGCTTTCCGGCAGTCGTTGAACAGGAAAGGGAGGTAATGACAGTGGCACGTAAAGTGCCCTCCGCCACACACCGTGGGTGGCTTGCGGAGTATAAATGTAGATGTAGATGTAGCTGTAGTACAGTGCCTAACAGTTCTAACTATAAAATCTCCAGAGAGCAAAGACAGCAAGTCCCTCTGTACCAACAAAAGCTGATACTGAGCGACTGTCAAACACAGGGGCTCAAAACGGAAGACCCCTTTCCTTCCATCGCTGGATTCCCAGCAAAGCTCGGCTCCCCTCCCCCGTAACTGCAGAAGGCGAATCATATTCTCGAAACCACGGAATACTCTTCCTCTCTACAGAGTCTTCCGAACGCCGACCAACCATATTTTAGTCTTTTGTCGTCCAGTGCGGGAAGTTTACGAGGAAATACCTATCCCCGTTAACTAGGAATTCATACAATGGCGCGCTACTCATAGTAAAAATCCTCGGAAATAACCCAGCCTGTGCGATTTCCAAAGTAACACTTCCTTGCTCTTCTCTGCTGCGTCCAAGATTTTCAGAGTTTCTGGTTATCCTTCCGGCCTAGCTACAATACCTGCCAGCCCGAATCCATTTTGCTTCAACCGTTCGGCTAGGGCTACTACCTCTATGAAGCAGTACTAACACACCTGTGCGGGCATTTCCACCCAGGGTGTGGGGCGGCGGGTTGAAATAATTTTGTTTTATTTTGGTTTGTATAAGTGGTACGGGTCTACTTACTCATGCGAGCCTGTCAACTAATTTAGTGGTCAGCCAGAAAGCCAACGGAAACATACTGACCTTAGTTTTCAGTCTACACGGCCACATTCTGGTCCAGCCCACTGAAAGAAAAGTTTCTGTTCTCCTATTTCTTTGCGAGATCAGAAGTATGATTTAAATAAAAGTGTATAGTTTCAGTTAAAAATTATATTACGTTAAGTTTCTCACATACAAAGTTTGCAATAAATGTTCGAAATTAATGCTCGGCATAAAAGTGGAAATAAAGTCACCACTTGCAACGCAGAATTGTAACTCACACGGGTGGCACTCTAACAGTTACTTTGGCGAATTTTAAGCGATCGAGGACGGTGTACAGTCCTCGCGAGTTCACTATCTGTTTTTACCGCAAAATACTCGCTTTGTCACAGTTCGGCTCTGATGTCATCCGGGGCAGAGCGCCATCCGACGTTTAACAGCCGTGGATCTTACAGTAGCTGAATGCGAAGTGAAGATTCCTACTGTCTCTCTGGCTGTATTTATATAGGTGCCGGAGCGGACGGCTGAGGGAATATCTGTTGTCTACGAGTATCTGCATACTGCAGCAGCTCCCGAAAGACCGCTTTCTCTGGCACATAATCTTTAATAACGTGTTTACAAATTAATTCAGGAACTTCTTAATTTTTACTTGTATATACACTCCTGGAAATGGAAAAAAGAACACATTGACACCGGTGTGTCAGACCCACCATACTTGCTCCGGACACTGCGAGAGGGCTGTACAAGCAATGATCACACGCACGGCACAGCGGACACACCAGGATCCGCGGTGTTGGCCGTCGAATGGCGCTAGCTGCGCAGCATTTGTGCACCGCCGCCGTCAGTGTCAGCCAGTTTGCCGTGGCATACGGAGCTCCATCGCAGTCTTTAACACTGGTAGCATGCCGCGACAGCGTGGACGTGAACCGTATGTGCAGTTGACGGACATTGAGCGAGGGCGTATAGTGGGCATGCGGGAGGCCGGGTGGACGTACCGCCGAATTGCTCAACACGTGGGGCGTGAGGTCTCCACAGTACATCGAAGTTGTCGCCAGTGGTCGGCGGAAGGTGCACGTGCCCGTCGACCTGGGACCGGACCGCAGCGACGCACGGATGCACGCCAAGACCGTAGGATCCTACGCAATGCCGTAGGGGACCGCACCGCCACTTCCCAGCAAATTAGGGACACTGTTGCTCCTGGGGTATCGGCGAGGACCATTCGCAACCGTCTCCATGAAGCTGGGCTACGGTCCCGCACACCGTTAGGCCGTCTTCCGCTCACGCCCCAACATCGTGCAGCCCGCCTCCAGTGGTGTCGCGACAGGCGTGAATGGAAGGACGAATGGAGACGTGTCGTCTTCAGCGATGAGAGTCGCTTCTGCCTTGGTGCCAATGATGGTCGTATGCGTGTTTGGCGCCGTGCAGGTGAGCGCCACAATCAGGACTGCATACGACCGAGGCACACAGGGCCAACACCCGGCATCATGGTGTGGGGAGCGATCTCCTACACTGGCCGTACACCACTGGTGATCGTCGAGGGGACACTGAATAGTGCACGGTACATCCAAACCGTCATCGAACCCATCGTTCTACCATTCCTAGACCGGCAAGGGAACTTGCTGTTCCAACAGGACAATGCACGTCCGCATGTATCCCGTGCCACCCAACGTGCTCTAGAAGGTGTAAGTCAACTACCCTGGCCAGCAAGATCTCCGGATCTGTCCCCCATTGAGCATGTTTGGGACTGGATGAAGCGTCGTCTCACGCGGTCTGCACGTCCAGCACGAACGCTGGTCCAACTGAGGCGCCAGGTGGAAATGGCATGGCAAGCCGTTCCACAGGACTAAATCCAGCATCTCTACGATCGTCTCCATGGGAGAATAGCAGCCTGCATTGCTGCGAAAGGTGGATATACACTGTACTAGTGCCGACATTGTGCATGCTCTGTTGCCTGTGTCTATGTGCCTGTGGTTCTGTCAGTGTGATCATGTGATGTATCTGACCCCAGGAATGTGTCAATAAAGTTTCCCCTTCCTGGGACAATGAATTCACGGTGTTCTTACTTCAATTTCCAGGAGTGTAGTTAAGTTGTTTGAACTCACAAAAAACGTTTCAGCTCGCTAGAATGAAAACTTCGCCTTCTAGAAATTTTATAGTGGAACTAACGGTAGATCATTACCTCTGAGCCGGCCGGTGTGGCCGTGCGGTTTAGCCGCTTCAGTCTGGAACCGCGTACCGCTACGGTCGCAGGTTCGAATCCTGCCTCGGGCATGGATGTGTGTGATGTCCTTAGGTTAGTTAGCTTTAATTAGTTCTAAGTTCTAGGCGACTGATGACCTCAGATGTTAAGTCGCATAGTGCTCAGAACCATTTAAACAATTTTTTTCATTGCCTCTGAACCATACTTTTTCCTAGAACTTACATCCGCTGTTATTAATCCTACAGCTTTCAAATTTGGTATAGCTCTATTAATTGGTATGTTTTATCATCAATTTTAACGAAAATTCTCTATCACTAAAATTACAGATATTTAATCTACTACAATTGGGTATACTTTAGTTACAAATTTGGTTTTTACTTAATTACTCAAAAACTGTAAGAAGTAGCTTAACGTGATCTTTCAGTTATTATTTCTGGGGTGAACTGAAGCATAAAACAAATTTTCATGTATTTAAGTCCATGATATAGCGCTTTTGATTTTTGCTAAAGACGTGGATTCCGGTGTTAATTTTTGTTTTATGATTTTGGAAACCTGCGACACTTTCTTATAAGCTCTAAAGACACCTTCTGACCAAATTCTGGCTTTCTAGCTTTATTATTTAGTGCCACTTATTTTTCTCTTCACACGGCATTTTTACGTAAACTGTTAGTCTAGAACACAACGACTTGATATTTGAAACCTTATAACACTAAACTATATTTTAGCAAAGTTTTAAACATAAATTTTGATTTTTAATTTCATACTTAATTGTGGTGCAATACTTGAGCGCTACGCGCAGACGCTTTAAGGTGATGTGGCGCTACTAGCAGTGAACTGGGGTAAGTCCCATCACACTCGCTCGCCTCTGTATCTGACATATGATACAGCACTTGCTTTGCTTCAAGGGCCTGAGTTACGCTTGCCCTTTCATTTCCATTGGCGTTCCAACTTCTACTAGTATAGGCAATCATTCATTACGCCATTTTGATAGTAAAGATACTCCTTCATCTTTCATGCAATAACCGTTAACAACTACAAAAATATATCATTGTACGATACACAGTTCAGGAGATATGCCATCAAATACATACATGCGTGAAAACCTGCGAATGGTCGACTCCTGTCTATTGGGAGGATTCTAAGAAAGTGTGGTTCATCTGTGGAGACCGCATGTAGGACGATAGTTCGACCTATTCTTGAGCATTGCTCATGGGTTTGGGATCCATACTAGATCGGATTAAAGGAAGACATCGAAGCAATTTAAAGGCGGGCTGCTAGATTTGTTACTGGTAGGTTCTAACACCACACAAGTGTTACGGAGACGCTTCAGGAGCACAAATGGGAATCCCTTGAGGGAACGTGACTTTATTTTCGAGAAACACTACTGAGAAAATTTAGAGAACCGGCATTTGAAGCTGACTGCAGAACTAGTATACTGTCACCAACGTACATTTCGCGTAAGGACCATTAATATGAGATACGAGAAATTAGGGCTCATAAGGAGGCGTATAGATAGTTGTTTTTCCTTTGATATATTTGCGAGTGGAAGAAGAAAGGAAATGACTAGTAGTGGCACGGGGTAAGCTCCGCCAAGCGCCGTTATGTGGTTTGCGAAGTATCGATGTAGATGTAGATGTGGATGTAGAAGAGGAGATGGACAGAGGGATGGGGGAGAGGAGATTGGCTAAGAGAAAGGGAAGAGGAGGTGGAATTAGAGGGGGAGAAGGAGATGGGTAGAGTGGGAAGGAGCGGATGAACAGAGGAGAGAGGGTCAGATAATGGGGAGGAGAAGATGGACAGAGAGGGGGATGAGGAGGAGATCGATAGAGCGTGGAGGATGGAGGAAGTGGACAGAGAGAGATGGTCGAGTAGATGGACAGCGAGAGGTGGTCGGGGAGATGGACAGAGAGGAGGTGGAAGAGCAGATGGACTAAGAGAAGACTGGAATAAATAGGTAACCTGCAATGCCAGCTACTTTTCTATTAAAAACAGAAACAGCATCAGGACCCATGATGTAGGGGCTGCTTCACACTGGGACGCAAGCAGTACCGCTCAGCGGGTGCACGAGTATTCCCCAAGCATTCCTGAAAGACTTGAGCTAAATTATTTAAGGGGATGAAACGTTTTTTGGCGGGATTATGACACAGATGGGCAACTTTGGATTAGTAGGCACACCTCAACTTAGAAATATGCTTAAAATAAAACTTTCGCTGCTTGAGAGCTCCCCCCTCCCCCCTCCATGAAACATTAGTGATCGCAGGACAATGACACTGTGTGGAAACACTTGTACGGAAGTGCGGAAGGGAAATATATGAGTAATATACGCTGGTTATTGGGACGATCATCTTCATCCACGACAGACTGGAACCGCACTAGAGATTGGTCGCAGCATATTTTGAACGCTGGACCATGGGATGTTCAGCTGTCGTGACACAGCTCGTGAACAGCCTCAAGGTCGTACATTGTGTCCATCATTCTCAGCCATGTCAAAAATTTGTGGCGCAATCGGTCGTCAGCCTCTCCCAGGATCAATTCACATATTGCCAGTTAATTCCAACATCCAAATCATGTTCTTCAATTCCGGTGCGGAAAGCGGACCTCTCCGTAACGTGTCGATATTCGTAGAGAGCAGTAGCAAAATTGCTGTTCCTGTTGTTTTGATAAAATAGGATTACGGGTGAAGCTCTGTTCAACTTGTCTAGAGCCACGCTGACTGTCGGCAACTGTAATGCAAATTTATGCTTGTGTTTCCACCCTACGTCGCCGTATCGGTGCCTAATGGCAAGTGATAACATCAACTCTACTGATAACGCAAATCCTGCAGCGTTCAGTCTGTACATCTTTCCTAGCAGGTTGGGTACCCGTACTGTAAATAATTTTTTCGTCTACACTTGCTGAAATAGCGAAAGTTTAATTAGAACCACCTTGTACATAGTTTGAATGTGGTCAATGCGCTTAATTTATACAGGATGTGGACGTATGATCTGATAGTGTCTATGGAATAATCCGTAATGAAAGAAAGTGGCAGCTGATACTCTGGCAAATAATAATATCCAAAGTTAAACTAGACGAATGTCAGAAAAGGAGATGTTCAGTAAGAGATTGAAATCAGAAGCAGTCAGACTACACGTGAGAAAGTTCTAATGAACGCTGTAGGTGAAGGAACATTATTAGGTGTTGTGCGAAGATCCATTTCAAGACTTGCCTCCCCAACGATGCAAGTAGTCAAACGTATACGGAAGATCAGTGACGAAAGGAGTAGTAATAGTAGACTTTTTTGTGAGTTGGGTGTCCGGTGCCGCGTTCTCCCGGGGAAAAATGGCTCCTGATGATTCCTGTGGGAATGTGGTGTTGGATGTTGGCGCAGCGATATCCGGAGGGAGTAAAGCCAGCGATGCCATACCAGCAAACACTTTCCTGTGGACACGGTGATCATCTCACGCTCAGCAAAGGAAAGTAGTTTCGTGCACTTCTAGTGCATTCAGCAATGTAACATTGGTAGTAGTATAAGTTTTATTCATCTGCAGATTAATTTTACAAGGATATTGGGCATGTCTTGGTATTAAAATTTAATAAGATAAAAAATAACGTAATTCATACACACAAGCATACTTACAGATCTAGGATGACAAGCAGACAGGCGGACGGCCGTGGCCTTATTGAAGGAACCATCCCGGGATATGACTGAAGTAACTAAGGGAAATTACGGAAAACGTAAATCAGGGTGGGCAGATGAAGACTGGAGCCTCCACACCACCGAATATAAGGCAAGTCTGTTTAAATCGGTGCTATTTCATTCGGTTTTTCCCCAGCGAACAGTACTGTTTTACCAATAAGTTACATAATAGTATAAAAACCTGGATCGTTTGGCAGATTTAAATAGTTTGCCGGACCGAGACTCGAACTCGGGACCTTCGCCTTTTGCGGACAAGTGGTCTACCATGTAAAAGGCTAGAGAATGACTGTTCATTGCTTCCTCACCCCCAGTCACTGTAGACACTGTACATAGTTTGTTTCTTAACGTAACAGTACACAAACTGTCATCTAATGTCAGGTTCATAGCGATGAAGTCTGTTTCCGTTTTTATATGAGTTGCATTTTTTACCAAACACCCACGATGTGTTAGCTAAGTAATACTTCAATGTATTGTTTAACAGGTACTTTTTAACTGCCTTTACTATCAATATGTTTCAGCATTCTCTTTTCTCTCCTCGTGAAACCGATGGTGCAATTTTATTCCTTGGTAGAAAATGTTGCTTTGAGTTTTATAGTTATGCTTCTTAGAGAAATGTCAGCTGAGTCTAGGTTTGATTCTACGGTCATAGACAGAATTGTTTGCGCAGTAATTATCGATGGACAGAGCTGTATGTGCAGTAATTATCAATGTTACTTCTTACTGGTGGGTATACTCACATAGTGTAGTTAAAATCCCCATTATTTTGAACATATCTTTACAATGAGCTAGACTACCATGTTTGGTTATTATTATTATGGTCCTTCTATATAGATTGGTCAGATAAAATCATTAGTACTCTGATTTTAGTAATAAAGTGAATAGCTGTAGTGAGTAGTTATGTTTTTTCTGATTGAACACAGATTGTGAATGCTGGAGCATCAGTTGCTCCAGGTATGACAGTTCATAATTAATATATAAAATGGCACATCTACTCCAAGTGACATAATTCTAGTATTTAGTTGTAAGGGGTCCGGTGGTGGGTTCTTACGCTACATAATTATAGCTGTATGATCGTATGAATGCATGCTTTAATACTGGGGCAATTATAATTCGTTGTATACAACCAGTATTAGTTAACGAGGCTGCATGTTTAGTTAATTATTAGCAATAAATAAATAAATTCGTACCGCATCCCAAGGTGTGGACTTGCGCTTTCGAGTGCGCCGTAGAGCCATATAAGTTCGCTGGTCTCCTTCGTTTTTTCCTGGATTTCTTTCCTTTTATGTTGTATATAATGTCAATAATTGCCACCTATACTTCATTTGTTGGGATGGGACTGACTACTGTTATTTCAACTTCTACGGCGTGAGGAAGCCTAAACAGCATGCCAACCTCACCGTTGTTGTTGTTGTGGTCTTCAGTCCTGAGACTGGTTTGATGCAGCTCTCCATGCCACTCTATCCTGTGCAAGCTTTTTCATCTCCCAGTACCTACTGCAACCTCCATCCTTCTGAATCTGCTTAGTGTATTCATCTCTTGGTCTCCCTCTACGATTTTTACCCTCCACGCTGCCCTCCAATACTAAATTGGTGATCCCTTGATGCCTCAGAACATGTCCTATCAACCGATCCCTTCTTCTGGTCAAGTTGTGCCACAAACTTCTCTTCTCCCCAATCCTATTCAATACTTCCTCATTAGTTATGTGATCTACCCATCTAATCTTCAGCATTCTTCTGTAGCACCACATTTCGAAAGCTTCTATTCTCTTCTTGTCCAAACTATTTATCGTCCATGTTTCACTTCCATACATGGCTACACTCCATACGAATACTTTCAGAAATGACTTCCTGACACTTAAATCAATACTGGATGTTAACAAATTTCTCTTCTTCAGAAACGCTTTCCTTGCCATTGCCAGCCTACATTTTACATCCTCTCCACTTCGACCATCATCAGTTATTTTGCTCCCCAAATAGCAAAACTCCTTTACTACTTTAAGTGCCTCTTTTCCTAATCTAATTCCCTCAGCATCACCCGACTTAATTAGACTACATTCCATTATCCTTGTTTTGCTTTTGTTGATGTTCATCTTATATCCTCCTTTCAAGACACTGTCCATTCCATTCAACTGCTCTTCCAAGTCCTTTGCTGTCTCTGACAGAATTACAATGTCATCGGCGAACCTCAAAGTTTTTATTTCTTCTCCATGAATTTTAATACCTACCCCGAATTTTTCTTTTGTTTCCTTTACTGCTTGCTCAATATACAGATTGAACAACATCGGGGAGAGGCTACAACCCTGTCTTACTCCCTTCCCAACCACTGCTTCCCTTTCATGTCCCTCGACTCTTATAACTGCCATCTGGTTTCTGTACAACCTCACCGTTCCCTAGCCTGAAAGAATGCAGGACTGCGAAATGGCACAAGTGGAAACAAGCACTCGTGCTCTCGCGGCAGGCCTGGTACGATCTCAACGTGGGCATCAGAGGATCCTCGTATAAGATGAATTTTTTACGACGATAGTCCAGCAGCCTGCCCGTGTGCGTGTATTCTTCCTTGTATATGCCGATTTCGAGTGCCTTCTCGCTCCTGTGGCGTTCTGTGCGAGCAATCGCACTACCTCACATATTGCATTCACACATGGCGCATACCATATGCAATAACATATCGGGTTTTGTTTTCATATGACTTGTAATCGTTTTGGGACATACGTTGTGGATAATCCTGCAGGGTAGTTGTTCTCTGGGGTGGAAACACTTGCGAGGAAAATTCACGTGATTTATCTCATCAACATTCCAGTGACCAAGCCTCAGCAAAATAAATTACTATACAAGAATTCAGTTGACTGCTAAATTTGTGGGCTGTCGTTAGCTAGAAAAGCCGAACCTCCATGTGGAGATTATTGTCATCTATATGGCAATTTCCATGGTGCAGCGCCCATTGCAGGCCATCTGAACCATAAACTACTACAACACATACCTATTTTCTTTCACGATGTGTAGTGGTCATGTTACTGTTCTAGATGAAAGAACAGAGAACTAGATGTCGTTTTTCAAGAGAATCGTAAAGTATAGTACACTGGGCTTACAGGAGTCATCATGATTTATACCTGCACCACTTCAGAAACTTGCTGAAACCATGTGCAAGGACGACATGCATCTCACTGAATCTGCACATCCTGATGATGCTATGTTTCATCTTGTGATGAAGAAAGGGGCATTTCCATACGAATGTCTGATTTGATAGAGAAACTCAACGAAATCACATTGCCTGACATAACCACATTTCCCAGTAACCTTAAAGGCAATGCCATAACGAATGTAGAACATAGGCATGCGGTATGTGTTTATCCGTAGTTTAAAATATCTAATTTAGGGGGTTATGGGAAATTTTATATGGACACAGGTTACTTAGTGTGCTGTTAAACTGCCATAGAATGTGAATTTGAAAGGTTTTTGAAAGATTATGAATAATGCAATTTTCTGGAAAATTATGCAAAGTGTGAAAACCATCAAAATATTTATTTAGTCAATTTTTCGCATGCAGTTGGTCACCAAGCCAGATTTTAAAATGAGATTAAATCCTCAACAAAAAATTCATGGCCCTGGAGATGACAAAGGTTTCGGTAGAATTTAGGAAAACGTTTCGCAACAGCTTGTGGATACTGGACCTATCTAAGCTACGTATGAACCATCTTCATTAAGAGTTTGCAAAAACTCACTTTGGAGACCAAAATTTGATTTACATTGATGCAGGCTGTTTCATTTATTGGGTGAAGGATTTCGATCCATATGAAATGATAAGGAGACACCCTGATGTTTTCGACATGTCTGTATATGTGGTCAATAATCTTCATGGCGTAAAGCTTGCTAACAATCAGGTTATTAGTCTAATTAAAGACGACCCGAATGAGTCGCAGATTGAGGAGTTCATAAATCTTAGATGGCAACTGTACTTTTATCTAACAGTGACAGACGCATCCAAAGGTGGGCAAAGGATATGCGGCATGTGGCCTCCATGGCTCTCACAGTTGATGATGACTTGGAATGTGCATATGGTGACGCAGATGATGGCCCCCCATATATGGTGCACTAAGCTAGTATTAAATGTGGAAACCACGTGATACATAATGCATCACAGCTTAAAAAGAAATGTCATATCATTACATGAGGATGGAATGGCTATCCTGCCATATTTGGACTATTCATTTGGGGGGCAGACACAGAGTGGATGTATGTGTATATCATACATATTCCATGATGCTACTCAGGCTGGTGTAAAATGAATGTGCGCAACGGAAAATTTTGAACGCGAAAATGAAGATTTGGCCCTGTTTGACTACCACCTGAAGCAGATCTTAGGATTTCTTACAACGGAACCTCCCCATCCCAGCTCCCTCAGATTTAGTTTTAAGTTGGCACAGTGGATAGGCCTTGAAAAACTGAATCGAGAAAACAGGAAGAAGTTGTGTGGAACTATGAAAAAATAAACAAAATATACAAACTGAGTAGCCCATGCACAAGATAGGCAACATCAAGGATACTGCGAGCTCAGGATTACCGTGGTCCCGTGGTTAGCGTGAGCAGCTGGGAAGTGAGAGGTCCTTGGTTCAAGCGACACCCCCGGGATAACAAGGCCCCCCAGCAGTGTTAGTGACGTCACACTAAGCGGCCCATAGCCGACGCAGCAGTCCACGGACACCTCCGTACAGACGCGCCTGATGCTAACGATCTTCTGTCCGTCATACAGAAAGGAGCGAACTATAATTAGAGCCAAAGACCAAATTATATATATTCTTGTAAACAGCATAAAGGTTCATAACGAAATACAGATTACATATACGGGCAGGAATAGGTTCTAGAGCTCCTCTGAAAAGTGTTTATCTTCAGTAACAGAATGAACATCAAATTGTCAGGTTTTCTAAATAGAAAAGCACTTTGTTAGTAACAGACAGCAATAACGAGACTTGCAGTTGGTGATTTCTACGTGGAAAAGGAAATAAGCTGTAGAGAGATTGAAATTGGTAAGTAAAGAGAGCCTCAGCCCTTTGCTCACATTCTTACATGTAATGCACTTGGCTGCTTTCATTTCCTTACCTTTCATAACATTTTTAATATTGTTTCAAGAAGTGTATCTTCAATAGCAGAGTGAACTTCAAATTGTCAGGCTTTTCTTAAAGGAAAGAGCAGTCCCTTAGTATCACAGTGCATGGCAGAATCTTGTGTTCAGTGATGTCTATGTTAAAAGGAGAATATTTGATATCTATCTTTTGTTTCCATTCTTTATTACTGGGGATACACTTGTAAAAATTCTTGAAAAGAGCTGTCACCATGAACATATGAGTAAATTCACAATAGTCATGTGTTTTATGAGATAAAGCGAACTCTTGTTACCTTATTGTAAACGAAAGTTGTGAGGGTTTTGCTATGTATGACAGTGTTTAAGATAATTTACTTTCAGTCTAATAGCTTTAAAATGTTAAGGTCTGCTGTCAGTTGGCATTTGTCACCACCTGTATGCGAATTTTAAAGCTAAATAGTGTTCTGACAATTATAACATAGTGGCAAAGTTCCTCAATCGATTAAACTTATTCCTGCCCGTATATGTAATCGGTATTTTGTTATGAACCTTTATGCTGTTTACAAGAATATATATAATTTGGTCTTTGGCTCGAATTATAGTTCACTCCTTTCTGTATGACGGACAGAAGATCGTTAGCATCAGGCGCGTCTGTACGGAGGTGTCCGTGGACTGCTCCGTCGGCTATGGGCCGCTTAGTGTGACGTCACTAACACTGCTGGGCGGCCTTGTTATCCCGGGGGTGTCGGTTCAAGTCTTCCCTCGAGTGAAAAGTTTAATTTTTTATTTTCAGTTTATGTGACGAACTCTTACGTTTTCATCACTTTTTTGGGAGTGATTATCATATCCACAAGGAAACCGAAATCGGGCAAGGTAGAAGAATCTTTTTACCCATTCGCCAAATGTATAAGTTAGGTGGGTCGACAACATATTACTGTCATGTGACGCACATGCCGTCACCAGTGTCGTATAGAATATATCAGACGTGTTTTCCTGTGGAGCAATCGGTTGACCTACGACCTTGCGATCAAGTGTTTTCGGTTCCCATTGCAGAGGCACGTCCTTTCGTCTACTAATCGCACGGTTTTGCGGTGCGGTCGCAAAACACAGACACTAAAATTATTACAGTGAACAGTAAACTTATTACAATGAACAGAGACGTCAATGAACGAACGGACAGATCATAACTATGCGAAAATAAAAAAAAAAAAATTACTTTGCATATCTTCCGCATGGACTACTCAGTTTGTATATTTTGCTTATTTTTTCATAGTTTCACATAACTTCTTCCTGTTTTCTCGATTGATCTGTGTTCAGTTTTTCAAGGCCTATCCACTGTGCCAACTTATAATTAAATCTGAGGGGGGTGCGATGGGGAGGTTCCCTTGTTAGTGGTGATATAATCTCCTCTTTCTTGCTCTTTAACATATAAATTACAACATAAACATAAATGAATGACTAATGGAACTAGTAACTACAAAATGATAAATGCTATTTCTGCTTATACATTTATTGTAGATTAAAACCCCTTTATATATCACAAATATTTATATATCAATCTCCAATGGACATAAAGAGATACAAATGAATTTCGTAACTAATACGATTGATCAGTTGCCCAAATCTGCCCCTTTTTATGGCTACGCGATCTAATACAAATAACGCGAGATGACTGATATCATCTACGCAGCGAACACTACAAGACACTACTTTCAAAGATGATCTACAGTGGTGTGCAACCTCAGTGGAAATAAAATTTACGTAATCACAGCTGTTAAGCTTTATAGCCCTAATAAACCAAAGCAATTAGCAATATCACCGAATGTACTGCATCCGGTGCGTCGGAGTGATGGTTCTCGTACATGTCTCCGACGACAGAAGAACTTCAGCAACAAAATATAAAAAAACCATCATTCAAACACTAGGATGGTAGGAGACGGGCCGCTGACTAGTATAATCTAATACTGTCTTCTCCTCTCTGTGTTCTACAGACGAGAAACGCGAACTCCAAGCCACAAGGACGGAGTTCAGATAACGTCTCAACGTGAGTATAGGCACAAGAAGTGCTCTCAACCACTGAACGCTGCGTACTCAACGACGACTCCCTACCTGGAGGCGAAGTCCAGAACCGTATAAGTTCTCAACAGTACGGTGCCTAACCTTTCTAGCTATAAAATCTACTCAGAGCAAAGACAGCAAGTCCCTCTGTACCAACAAAAGCTGGTACTGAGCGACCGTCAAACACGGTTGCTGAAAACGGAAGACCTATTTGTCATCACCGCTGGCTTCCCAGCAAAGCTCGGTTCCCCTCCTTCATATCTGCAGAAGGCGAATCATGTTCTCGAAACCACGGAATATTCACCCTCTCTACAAATTCTTCCGTACGCCAACCAACCATATATTACTCTTTTGTCGTCCAGCGCGGAAAGTTTGCGAGGAAATACCTATCTTCGTTAATTAGGAATACATACGATGGTACGCTTCTCAGAGTAAAACTCCTCGGAAATAGCCGAGCCTCCGTGATTTTCGAGGTAACACTTCCTCGTTCCTCTATGCTGCGTCCAAGATTTTCAGAGCTTCCGAAGTATTATCTGCTTATTCTTCGGGTCACGCTACAAACCGGCCAGCCGCCGCTGTACTGTGCTTCAGCGCTCAGGTGCCCCGACCGTCCATCTTGGCTACTTCCTGTGTTAAGCAGGACCAACACCTGTGCGGGCTTTTCCACCCAGGGCTTGAGTTACGCCTGCTGTTTCATTTCCACTGGCGTTCCAACCTCTACTACTATAGGCAATCATTCATTACGCCATTTTGATAATAATTACGCTCCGTCACCTGCCATGCAATAAGCGTTAACTACTATTTACAAGGTATACGTGACAAAGTCAGTATTCTTTAAATATTCATATATACGTTGTACAACCTATCAAATGATGCCTAATTCCGATTGTAAATGACGGCAAAGTATGTGGATGAGTGCTTGTAAGGTGCGAAATTTAAACCACCTTACAAAATAACTAAATTGTATGTGTGTGGAATTGCATGACCCATTTATCAGATTGTAAATAGGTGTATAGACATGGTGGTCCCATAGGAATGGTCAATGTTCACGGTTGTGACAGGAACACTCATTTGAGGAGAAAACTTCATATGGACATATGAACTATTCTGAATGATTTCGGAGATAGAACACATTTGATGTATATTTCTTTTTTGCGCTAGTGGTGCACACTTGTGTGTCATATCCAACTCATCCTACCTTGTTACTTTTAATCTCTTTGCTCTGGAAGTCCTTTTACCATTATAACAGCCTGTTGAATGCAAAGTCACCCATGTTGTTTTGTGCGTAAAGTAGTACAATGGATTTTGAGTGTATAAGAGAGAAACACCAGTTAGTTGTGTTTGTACACATGTTGACTAAAATGCCACACATCTACACTAATGATGAATATGAAGATATGGTCTATGTTTATGGCTTCTGCGATGGTGGTGCTTCTGCTGCTGTCAAAGAATACCATTGGGCCTTTCCTGCGCATCAAATTCCTGATCATACAGTAGTTACAAGAGTTTTGAGCACATTGTTTGAAACAGGTATTCATCCAGGTTCACATTTTTAGTTCAACAACCTGTGCAAGAAAGGCAACATGTTGTGCAAATGGTACTCCATAGATCTACTACCAGCACATGGCGACTTTCTACAAATATCAGTGTCTGAAAATAATGTGTAAGGCGAACATTACATGTGAGAGAAAAGCCTGGTTCTGTATATGTATATGCTCTGAGTTGAAACCACTCATTACAAAAGAAAGGGTACAGGAAGTGTTCGACATTACACATGTTGCTAAGAATGTGTAGTTTGCAGATAAGAAGTAAAACTCTGTTTATAAAATAACTGCATGGGATTTTGCATATCAAGCAACATATGTTGTTTCATGAGAGGGGGGGGGGGGCATGTGATCCTAGCAAGTTTCATAAATATATTTAAGAACTGTACTAGATGGAAGCCACAGACATCACACGTGGATGAAATGTTATGAAAAAATAACTGTATACCTACCAAGAATAAACAAATAATTTTTTACCATATGTCCTTGTTTTTATTTGAAGAAAACTTACCTGCATATGTAGGGGACCCTGTTCAAAGCTACTAAAGTCATCAGGAGAAACATGATGCATTAATGTCCACACAGATGTATATAGAAGTTTTGGTAGCATCGCAAATTGTAGAATTGTTGATTGTTGGTAAGGTAAGGGCATAACTCTTCAGGTGAGCATAACTCTCTGAATAAATCAGAATAGTACATGATACGCCGTTTTTTAGCATACGCAGACAAGTCATATCCAAGTTCTCCTGCACCATCTATTTTACTATCCTGCATATTTAGATTTGCACGTATTCTTATGCATCATGTTCCACATAAACACTCAACAAGATCTTAGAATGAATAATTTTTTGACGAATTTAAGCAGATCGGCATTTGTAAGCTCTTTCCTGTCTGGTTTTAAATATATTTCTTTTCTGATAGTGACGGATTCCATGATCCTATTGCCACTGTGCCTCATCAAGCTGTTCATGAGTGCTTCATGCATTTTTCACTGTTAGGGCTGCTACTTCTGCATCTAATGATTCCAATAGCTGAAAGGCATAAGAAATTACGAATGTGATAATAACACCTGACGTCTTAGATAAAGGTGGAACATAAGGTGCTACGACGATTCTTCTTATTATTCCTTTCTGTTTCAGTGTACTTTAAGCTGTTAATACTAATGATTAGATGCTATTTTTTAAACTTCAGTAGATTTCTTCTTCTTAAGTGGGTGATGAGCGACACTCAAAACTCGTGAGAAATTCGCCCCAGCACTGAATTTAAGTCACGTGCACCCTGCTTTAACAAGTGAAAATTCTGCTACATGTTATGCTATTCCCTTCTTACATGTATTTGCTTGACTTCATCTGCTAAAATTCGATCTGCAATGTGACATTCCACCAAACATTTAATTGCAGTCTATGCAATATCGTACTCTTTGCAAGTTTCGCTCAACAGATTGATTTCCTTATCACCAAATGCTAGTTGCTTTTACAGCTTTGTTCCTCGTCCACAATAACTGTGTGAGGAAATGTGTAATTCTACAGGCACCGCCATGTATAGTGTGGATCCTGCTTTATATGTTATGGCTGGATAGTTTGTGTGCCTTATACTATACCTCGTCTTAAGCTGTTGTGTGATGAATTGAAGCCAAGCCACTACACTGCGTCATTATTCTCTCATCACCTTATGACACACTATATGAGAAAAACGTCTGGTTCGCTGCGTCTCTGTAGGTCTTCTGTGCAAAAACTGCCAGCAATTCCACAAATGCTACCATTCATTAAGATGTAAGTTCTAGGGTTGGTTTGCTGCACTTTGGGAACTAAATAACTTCATCGACCAGTTCAGTAGATACGTTTTCTCAGATGTAGACTTGTGTTTTGAAATATGTACAAATCACCAACAACAAATTTCTGATTGCATTGTTCCACCATTTTAATTCAGTATATATTTTATTTAAAAGCTCATAATTACGAACGCCAATTGGTTTCTTTTTTATTCGATTGATGTACAGTTTAGTTACACCATTCAATTTTTTGTGAAAGAGTATCCATCCATTTTTATGATTTTGAAGATTAAAATGCATCCACATATAGGTTTTTATTGTACTGTTGAAATGTTCTATTCTATAATATATGCTTTCATGTAACTAAATACTGAGTAGTGGTGCAGCACATACTGTTCCAGCAGCATTGTGAAATAACTATTATAAAACTCACAACCGTGATCATATTGAAGCTGGAGGACACGGATTTGACCTCCTCTGCAGCAACTGCAATCATACCAGATTCCTTCTCCATAGTTGTTTTGAGATGTAGGTTCCAATAAAATTAGGAATATGTATGAATGACCACATAAACGTATTTGAAATCTTTTTTGCTCATGAATAGTCCTTCATATCTACAAGATCTGTCTGCCATAAATCATAAAAAAACTTGTATTAAGATATGTCCAGATGAGAATGTTTTGCAAAGTGGTTTGTGGAATTCTTGAACTATTGACTTCAATAATGTGTCCTCCTCAGATCTCTCAAATGACTGATAAGATTTCATTCACGTGAGATGTTTTTCTGACAGTGGCTGATGCTTTAGTCATAACTGCTCTGTTATTTCATTAGTATAGCCAATGTACATATATATTACAGAATTCTATTGTTCATATTTTTATGCTGAATGTCAATAACTATGTTGATGCTATGTCTACCAGTTAACATGGATTTAATAATGTTTTTGCATTTCCTAGTGTTTGGGCTTTTGATTCGTTGTATTTCATGTGTACATTATGCAAAAGTAATATTTAATCACATATTTACATCTGATTCGATAAATACTTGGGCGAGGTTTGAAGTATTGAAGAATCTTATATTAACTAAATTTGGCTTTCTTCCAAATTCTCCACTGTCAGTCTGTTTTGCATATGTGGTTATAGGTATAGATTACACACCCAGCATATACAGCCGTTCCCTACCACTTCCATATGTTCCATTTATCTCAGTATCTCCATAATGGTTAACGAAATGGACAATAGCTTTCCTCTTCCTCTCTTTCTTCATCTTTGCTCTTTTTATTGGGTGTGTGCAAAACTCATTTAAGAGTTTCAGTTACAGGTTTAAATGTTTCTGGGAGAAAATGATCTTTTTCCACCAGTCCTAATCTTTGTAGTCCTAATTTTTGCCAAAATTTCGTTCATGCCTCAATAACTTCGCTTTTTGTTGACATGGCGTTTCCTACTAAACAGACTTTGAGATAGTGTACAACACATATACTCTCAGATTTGTCACATCGGATGTTTGCTTTAGTTTTGCCAACCTGTACAGTTAACATATTGATTAATCTCAAAATGGATCTTACATTACCAGCACGCTCAGCTTTCATATCCCAGATACATTTGTCAAATGGTTCAAATGGGTCTGAGCATTATGGCACTTAACTTCTGAGGTCATCAGTCCCCTAGAACTTAAACCTACTTAAACCTAACTAACCTAAGGACATCACACACATCCATGGCCGAGGCAGGATTCGAACCTGCGACCGTAGCGGTCTCGCAGTTCCAGACTGTAGCGCCTAGAACCGCTCTGCTACCGCGGCCGGCATACATTTGTCAGTGATTTCTTCTTGAACAGTTAAATTTTTGATAATTTTCTCATGATTGATACTTTCTTTGATGTTTTATTCTTGAGAACTTATATTACTTGCTGGTTTCACCAATGCTTTCTTCTCAGACATTTATATACAGAGTTCTTTTGCAGATGCCTTTAGGAGCGAGCAGTTTCATGTCTTCTTTGACTGCCATGGTCTTTACAGCTAGCATATTGGTTATCTTTCACATACTCTCAAAACTTACATTTAACAACTACTCACTCTTCATGTGATTTGCGTTAATGTGCTAATCACTCCACTCAGAATTTGTATTAAACATTCTAGTAACGCTTTCAGTTTCCATAGTACAGCTTTTAAGATCTCTATAACTTATAAATTTTCCAACTATGACATTTAAGAATTTTGTTGATAGACTCATTTTTTGCATGAATGTATTAACAGACGATTGACTTCTGCATCATAATTTCAGAATGACTGCATGCAATGTGGGCAAATTTGTCCATCGTATATAATTTATGGTGTATTTATCTTTATATATAGATGCAAATTTACTTTCAAGTTACATCACCTGATCTGTTAATATACTGAGTTCTTCCACAACATTCCATAGTGTCACAACGCTAGATCCATGTTTTGCATCAATATGTTGAATAGTTTTGAGAATATTCAGTAACACAATTCTCAAGTTTGCGTGCATTTGCTTGCAAGAACGTATCATATGACTGCATTTGACCATCTCTATCACCTGTCTTTAAATTTCCTTGTTTTACTACTAACCAAAAATATTACAGCCTCCACATGTCTCGATAGCTTACCAGAAGATGTTGAGTATGATACTCGTAAAAATGTCATTGTATTTTAAGACCGACACACGGCTGGAAATTCAACCAAAAACCAGCACTGAATGTTTTTTCCGCTATCTCTGCATATTGTTATAATAAATTTATTGAATATCATTTCACTTCCTACCAGCGCTTGATAAATGTGTTTTAAATTTAATTGTCTCCTTTGAAAGGCTTGTGTTAACCTTTACAAATTGCATCCGAGTCGTAGATTATGTTTTACTCGAATAAAACGCATCTAGCCCCATACGATGACCGAAACAGATATATTTCCGATATTGTAATGCCTGTGTTATTCTGAATGACGACGAGAATTTCCTTCGGACATGCATGCATGTCTGAAGGAACTTCGCATCGTAATTCAGAATAACACAGGCACTGCAATGTCGCATTCATTTCCCGGCACTGGGCAAGCGACTTTCAAGTAAAAAATCTTTCCTGTACGGGAATATACGTAATGGGTATATGAGTGCAGGTTGTCGGCACATGATTGACTACATTTGGAAGTTTGGGTCTGACTATGAGTCGTGCTCGGATAGCCAAATGGTAAGGAAACTGCTCGCGATAAGCGGGAAATCCAGGATCGCTTCTTGGTCTGGTACAAATTTTCGTTGTTGTCATTTCATTATACAACTAATGGTTGTCCACATTTGCAACTGCGAATACATTTCTTGTAGATATATTTCCATAACAGCTGAGTACCTGGCGTTGTCCAGTTTGTATTTAGTCTATTGTTCTTTTAGTCCATCTATACCTTCCCTTTACATTCTTCATCTCCTCCTTCCCCTCTCTGTCCATTTCCTCCACCCATCTCTCCATATGCCTCCTCCAGCCTCCCCCCCCCCCCTTTGTCCATCTCCTCCTGCTCCTCTCTTTGTCCATTTCCTCTTATGCCTCTCTCTGCCCAACTACTCCTCTTCAACGTCTCTGTCCATGTCCTCCTCCTCCTCCTCTCGCTGCCCTCCTGTACCCCCCCCCCTCAGCATATCTCTTCCTCTTTCCTTTCTTTGTCCATCTCCTCCTCTCTCATTTCTCTGGCCATTTCCTCCTCTTCTCTCTCTCTGTCCATTTCGCCCTCCTCCTTTCTCTGTCAACGACATTCCACTATCTGTGTCCGTCTCCTCTCTTCTCTGTCCTCGTTATGACCCTCAACCTAATATGAGGCTGGTCGTTCTTATTCACACAGTATATCTTCCTAGATGTAACTGAAATGTGTATCAAATTTGGGTGTAATCGTTCCAACGGTTTAGGATGAGCTTTCCACTGTGACTGACGTGTCAAATATATTTGACACATTTCACAAATATTTGTGCACATATTTCTATCGAATTTTTCCCTGTGTTTCATTTTCACTGAGCTATATATTTACACTATCATATCTCCTGAACTATGTGTCATAAAACGATATATTTTTTGTAGTTACATTCAGCGACATATGTGGGTACTGTCTGCGAAATGTTTTGGAAATACAGAGGTGTAAAGAAGCAATAAATCAAATCGTCATGCATGATATGGCAGTCTTTCACTCATCTCAGTGTTTGATGTCATATTTCCTGAACTATGTGTTGTGTAATAATAAATTTTGTAGGTGCATTCAGCAAGATACGTGAGTAGTGTCTGCGAAATTTCTCACGAATAGAGTTAGGAACGAAGAAGCAATAAACTAAGACTTCAAGGATGATGTGGCAGTTTTCCACGCATCTCAGTGCTTATGATTTTCTCCTGACCCATGTGCTGTACAATGATGTAATTTTTCTGGTACATTCAGTGGTGTATGTTCGCATTCGGGAGGACGCCGTTTCAAGTCAAAGTCCGCCAAACCAGATTTCAGTTTTTTGTGCGTCTCCTAAATCAAATAGGAGCTTGTGCTCCGTCTCTGATGACTTAGCTGTTTTGACGGGGAGTTCAACACCAGTCTTCCTTGTATTTGTAATAAATTAAAACTTAATGATTCATGCGCTAGTTTTACTGCATGCACAGTGAAAATGTAGTAAGCGATCAACGTTTTCCTTGCATCTTTTTTAGGGGCTGTCAGCGAGAAAAAGTTTTGTAAATGTTTGAAATTAGGTGCAAAGTTAGTTGTAAGTTGTTAAGTGCTTTCATGCTCAAATACTGTATATATAAAGGCTGGGAATTCGCACGTTATGAACCACACGTCTTTTTCAATCCCACCCCCACCTCTTTGGTAGATAGGTGGTCCTTACCCTCACAGCGATTCTTTCTAGACAATATGTGTACCAGATTTGGTTGAAATCGATCCATTTAGGAGGAGATGTGGAACATACATACATACACATACACATACGTCCATACATTCTTACAATATGTATGGATTTGATCATGGCTTTCCCTATCTACTTCGACAAATATAAATACAATGTTTTGCTATACTCTTTCTGCCAGCAGGATGTCACTGTTGTTGTTGAATCTCATCTATGTTACACCGTCTTTAGCAGTCAATATATCCTGCAGTAGCTGATGTATGGGCTGAATTTTTTTTTTTTTTTGAAAATACATACGCATGCTCATGGTGAATTCCATGTGGGTTTATCAGCAGTGACATAATAATATTCGTCTAGACACAGTATGATAGACCTACACTTATCAATCGTATATCAGGAAGGAGAGTCCATTCTTCTTCTTCTTCCTCTGTTTCTCTATAGTATTGTACGACCAGTTAGTTACTACGAAGTCCTTGCAGCGAAGGTGTTTCATTCACTGAGCCATGGTGCTGACTATACATTTACATTGGAATACAAGGGATATTACAGAGGAAACACATGTTCATGTTCTTCTTACACATTTTATTGTTTATTCTTAAATATTATTGGATATATGAACAAAGGACGTAGTTCAGTGGCTATGTCTGCCGTGATGGGTTCAATACATGTTACCACATATTCACGCACAGCATTCGTCATAATGCTGAATGATGATATCTTCTGAAGGATGCAGAATTTGGCATGCTTACTCGATCAAACTGGTCCATGTTTTCTCCTAAAGTCTAGAGCATGCAGTATTGCGTAACTGGCATATATTAAAATTTTAAACGTGCGCTCTTGCAGGTGAATGGACTCTCTCTCATTATAAAGTTTAACCATTCATGGGAAATCCACTTGAGAGATCGTACGGTAGCCTAATATCAATGAAGAACTTCGAGCACTTCTGCTGAATATGGCAGCAATTTGCATTGAAGTCTCTTGTAGACGAATCCACTTACCCGAGGATAATGTAACTTTAGTATAACTATAGCGAGAGTTTTCGAAAACTAGCACTGGATGGAACCTACTACCTGAAATTCCAACACTAATGCATTTATTGTGCCTGCTGTTTAAAGTGTATGTTGAATTAAATAAAATTATTTTCACCTCAGATGGATGCGTTGGCTTTGCCTCACTGGCAATTAAAAACACCAATAATGAATTATGTATATAGAACTACATCCTACAATCGTCACCATCACTAATACTTAGATGATGGCTTTTTTGTTGCTGCTGCAGTGAGAAAAGGAGCTGCACTTATACTGCATATTTCAACATCTTCATCCTTTGAGAGCTCTTATGTGAGAAGGAATCATCTTTTTCAGGTATTGTTAGCAAATATCATTCACATCAGTGTAGAAGTACGCAAATCTAAAACACAGAAAGAAAAATGTACAGAGATACCATCTCTTCGCTGGGCATAAAAGAAACATAAATAGGGTTCAAATGGCTCTGAGCACTATGGGACTTAACTTCTGAGGTCATCAGTCCCCTAGAACTTAGAACTACTTAAACATAACTAACCTAAGGACATCACCCACATCCATGCCCGAGGCAGGATTCGAACCTACGACCGTAGCGGTCGCACGGTTCCAGACTGTAGAACCGCTCGGCCACTCCGGTCGACAATAAATTGGGCTCCACAGTCATTCCATCACTATTGCTCATGCAGTTACCTCATATACTACCGAAAAATGAATACGGTTATCGTTTGATGTCAAACACGACAAACTACACAGTGGCAGTATCAATTGTTACCTGAAATGATGGCAATGAATGTACACCACAGCTTCTGAACAATGAAGCATTTTTCAGTACTTTGAACTTACTCATTAAGTCACTGCTAAAGGAGAATGACGACTGGAAGATGTTGGTTTTCTCGAAACGTACTGTGATCCTATAGTCAACAGTCAATGCACTAAGCTCTGTCATCCTCAGGAACAAATTATTCCCGCAAATGTCACAATGCTGTAACTGGAAGACTACGGATTCGGTGAGAAAGAGATGGTTAATGTTTATTGCTTGTTCAGGTGGCTTAAATCTAAAAATTTGTGTAAGCTGCGTCTTGAAATTTATAAAAAACTTACAGAAGCCTGTCGTAATTTGAATTCAATTGCCTATAATTTGTTTCATAAATAACTGATACTTTTTTCATTTGACATTTTATGCAGCTCTTACGAGTTACTTAAAGTAATCGGGCAACGATGTAGCCTCTCCTCATTCTATCATTTCGCCTCTACAGGTGTTGGATACACAAATTCTACATTAAGCTATGTTCCATGCGTTTTGCGCCGATTATCATCCCACATTCATAGTTGGTTAATTTGCAACGTGTTGCCATGTTTATTACGTACGTTTTTGTAAGAGACTGCTCAGATATCGTGTCTACACTCACGCCATACACATCAAGTTGGAACATGTCAGGACCCTACTCCTCTTATTTTCGAATAAGACAACGCTTCCTGTAAGTTGTGGCAACTAAGTTTAATCTTGCAAACAATGAGTGAATCATAAATGAGAACATTAAATAAAGAATGATTACTTTTGTTGTCGAAATTTCCTTCATTGATGAGGATATGTTTCAGTCATGTCGGTTTTTATGGGAAGCACCATATACTTAAATCAGTATGTCCGATCACCGGTTAGTTAGTCTCCTCCGAGGCACTTTCTGGAGTGGCGATTTACACGTGTGGAGGACATGAAGGATTCACGATTAACACTGTTGACCACAGTTACGTGGTCACGTACTTTCAGAATTATCGTGGATTTGGCTGAGGGTATTTTCATGTAAATCGAATACCACTCTTGAGTGAATCGATCATAAATCAGATACGCTTTAACAGTATACAAGACAAGGCATGTATCTCTTTCATTGAAAATACTGTGGTGCTGGCTTTCAGTCTTACACATAGTATTGTCTTGTTAACTTATTCGTTTAAATCCTCTACTTCCACCACAACCTGCTGTGATGCAATGGTTAAGGCCTGCAGAAATAGCTGGGAAAGGTTTTTAGAACATAGTCCATTTTTATGGGATACATTTACCCTGTGTTCCTCCGATCATTTCTCTAGACTGGCGAGATGATTCGTTAACGAAGGCGTCGGACATAATCATCCCATGCTTGCCAGAACCGTGTTCCTAATCCCGCATTAACCTGCCTATCGCGATCTCAGCTGACTGGATGTTTATCCGCAACGAAAACTGAAAAGAGAAATCGGTAGTTTAATCGCTTTTAGTTTTTAAAAATAGATCACGAATTTATTCAACGGCGTTTGCATTTATTAGAATGCTTTCTCTGATACAAATAAATGTCGAAGAAACTGATTAAATATGCGCAACTGAGAATATAGTTTATATGAATCTTGATTTTAAAAACTGCTTGTCCACAAAATTGACACTACGTACTTTTAAATTTTTATCGTTCTTTCAGTAGCGCTAAGTTTATTGGACAAATTAATTGCTAAAGTATCTCAGAGATAGAGAGATTTTGTTGGAGAGCAGTTATTTTGTTCCGTCGCGTCTGTTATTTTTACTGTGCTCTCTACTTGTTTACATAAATACAGAAGGGTTCTCGTTTATTTGCTGCTCAATTGCCTCTCTGAATACAGCTATTCATTTAACTACATGGCTGTTGGCGTAATGTTTCATTACTTTGAAGTGCCTAACGGTAAAGTAGACCTCTACGAATGACCGTTCAGAGTTAAAGAGCTAAAGGTCACGAATACTGCAATCCGAATCAATAACACTTCATTCCTTCATTTCCTTTCATATTAGCTCCGATTTCTGCGAGCGGTTTTTCTTGTTCTACTGAAAATTAATTTCTTAGTATAGTCTGCTGCAAACTTATTTTTCGAGTTTCTTTCAACTGATTTCCCAATATATCTCATAGGGAAGTCTGATCATTTCACACTTAAGTACAAATAATGACTTTTAGCTCTTTTTAGGTATGTGGTCCTTAGTAACAGATTTTTTTTAATGCAAGACTTTCTTCAATGTACAGTTAAGATTTGCTACACATGACAATTCGCGAAAGCCAACTTGTTTTTCTCGATTTATGCTTCCTTTATGTTTGATACGTGGGTATCTTTCCATGTCTCTTGCTCTACTGAAAAATCTGTTGACAGTGTTTGACCAGAACGTTTCTTTTAACATTATGTCTCCGAAAGATAATATCAGTTTCGTGGTCGGTGGGTTGTCAGAATTATTAATGCGTCAATTTGGCTACAAAATGTTTGCAGCTTACGTAGGTATCGAACCTAAACATTTTCTGTAGAAGACGTATGTTATATTTGTGGTGCTAATATATCGATGATAAAACCCATTTATTTTAGAAGTCTTAATTAACTTTCGTATTAGATTATTGTTATTAGCAGTAGTAAGTTATTTTAAACCGTTATGGGTGTGTCAATACGGCCTAACAAAAACAGTCCTAAATGTGCACGTAAAGTTGATGCAATATGATGCACAAAGCAGGCATTAAATAAGTTCGTGGAGAGAATAAAAGCTTTGTTTCGCATCTAGCTCGTTCTGTAGTACGGCTCGAGGCACCAAAATTTCCTACTGTCAATGCCATTAGGAGGAAGAAGGATTTCGGGTTAATAACCTGTCGACGCACGGAGCCATTACGGACAGGAGTACCAGCCCGCGTAGCCGAGATCGTTAAACCACGTCTGTGCTGTAGTGCTCGATCTGGAGCAAAGCCAGTTCGAATGCTGGCGGTGGATGAGATTTTCACTACAGTATCTGGCCCACAAGGGGAGCAAAGGTGTTGGCATGAAGTTCGCGTTCACCAGTCTTTGTGCCGATGTTCTGGATTAAATTCCAAATCTCTCTGCAGTGTCTCATGATGTGAAGGCATGTGACACTGTTCATGGTGATTCCTCCGTCCGATGGGGACATTAAGATTGTCAGCCCCTTTGGTGATGTTGCAGAGGAGTACACTATGTGCTGCAATGTGTTTCAGCATCTCCCTTCTCTCATCATCATACAAGACAAAAAGATGCACTCCTCTACACTCTAGAAAAGTACATACGACACAGCTCTCACATATTCGCAGGAAAAGGGGCCTGTGCAGAGGAAGAACACGCTTTCCGATAAAAAGCTAAAACGCACACCTTGTGATATCCCAGCTAACAATGCCATATGACATTTGCATTTTACACTAAGTCGGAGCACAAATTCGGATTGTGGACGGATTCGGAACGAAATCGTTCATATACTGTACACAGGAACCATCCTGATATCCGCTTTAAGTGGATTAAGGAAACCTCGGAAAACAAAATTTTGATCAACAGATAAAATTGAACCCTGTTTCTTCCGAATGCAATTCAGAGCCTTAACCACTACGCCAACGTGCTTAACTTACATTCCCAGTGCTGTACGACATTTAATTCCTTGCAAAAGGCAATGCATGAATCCTTGTTTCAAATGGAGTTTCGCTACGCTATTCCTTCTCAGGTCAACGAAATAGCTATTTCACTGAAATTTTCTAATCTAGAATTGGTACTCTCATACCAAAACGCTATACTGTTCTTGAATTTATCAATTTCTTGTAGAATGTTTTGAAGATTGGGACTGATTGGTATGTTTATGAAGTAAACTATAGTGTTCTATTAAAAACGTTTGCTTGTTTCAGGTATTCTTGTGACAGTGTTGCTTTGTAGGATAACGAAAATTAAAGCAGAAGATTGTGTGGTGTCACCGCCAGACACCACACTTGCTAGGTGGTAGCCTTTAAATCGGCCGCAGTCCGGTAGTATACGTCGGACCCGCGTATCGCCACTATCAGTGATTGCAGACCGAGCGCCGCCACACGGCAGGTCTAGAGAGACGTCCTAGCACTCGCCCCAGTTGTACAGCCGACTTTGCTAGCGATGGTTCACTGACAAATTACGCTCTCATTTGCCGAGACGATAGTTAGCATAGCCTTCAGCTACGTCATTTGCTACGACCTAGCAAGGCGCCATTATCATTTGCTACTTATCTTGTGATGCATGTACCGTCAGACCGATGTTCACCAATTATGGATTAAAGTTAAGTATTCCAGAAGCTATGTACTATTTTTGCTACTATAAAGACCTTTTCCTGTTCCAGACCTCACGCCATCCTGCGTGAGCTTAAACGCGTGCCCTTCGGCCTCCCATCCTAGTGGATTGGCTGTCTTGTCAGTCCACAAAAGTTGACGATGAGGATTTTGCGTTCGCATTGATATTGCCCTGACTTACTTGTGTCATGGCTTTGCCACAATCTCCAAATGTACTGTCCGAATTTTATCGCTTGCAGAATCAGCAGACACAGGCCTTATTGGATGCCCTTGGACAGCTTGTCCAGGGTCAACGTGCAATGCAACACGATGCGGCAGCCGCCGCTCCACCGCTACCGCAGCCACAACACGCTGTTGCACCAACTTTTCGTCCTTTTGATGCTGCACTGGAAAGCTGGACAGAGTGGTCACGCCAATTTGGATTCCATCGCGCCGCCTACAGAATTCAAGCTAATGAGCGGCAGCCTTTTTTGTTAGCATCCGTAGGTGTCCAGACGTACCGTGTGATAGTGAAATTATTTTCGCGACGCGACGTAGCAACTCTGTCCTACGACGAAATTTTGTCTGCATTAGATGCATATTTCAAAGAATCATTCAATGTAGTTGCGAAAAGGTATACCTTCTTTCGTACAAAACGTACGGCCGGTCAAACTAATCGGGAGTGGGTTGCAACTTTGCAAGGCCTTACTAGGGATTGTGCTTTTGAGTGTCAATGTGGACTCCCTTATTCAGATACTATGGTACATGATGCAATTGCACAGAACGTTTCTGATGTTCGTATACGGGAACAGATTTTGAAACTAGTCAATCCCTCCCTTCAACAAGTGATGGACATATTGGATCGCCAAGACACACTTGACTTTGCTCAGGAATCATTTGAAACTTCACCAGCCGTGTGTCACATTAACCAGTTTGCGGGGCGAGCTACACGGAACAGTAAACAGCCCTCGCGCCCGTCCGCGCAGCTGCCACCAAGCTCTCCGCCACGTGTGCCGCGCCAGCAAGCAAATGCAGTGCTCAAATCATGCCCGCGGTGTGCTACTAGACATTCGCGTGAGAATTGCCTGTCACGCCAAGCTATTTGCTTTTTCTGTAATAAACGAGGACATGTTCAGAGTATTTGCCAGAAAAAGCTCCGATCGGACACTCACAACCATTCCAGGCCCTTTGCTTCGCGCCGGAATCGGAATCGAACCAAGAATACTCAGGCTCGTGAATCATCGCCCATGGAAATTCATGCAGTTCATTCCACTCCGCCCAGTGCCACTCTCTCTAACAGTGACTGTGTTCGTCCCACAAATAGTGTTCGTCGACATCGCCGGAAATCCCGTCAAGACGCAAGTGATTCTCTACCAGTGTCAGTTCACGTTGCACGAGACAGTCACTCTTGTCGTCAGCAGGACAATAAACTTTTTTTAGATTTGGACATTAACGGCAAAGTGATCCCATTCCAGCTCGTTACCGGAGCTGCAGTTTCACTGATCAATCACGACACGTACAAACAGCTGGGCACACCTCCGTTGCGTGCTGCAAATGTTAAGCTCAGTGGTTATTCAGGACAAGCAATCCCTGTGTTAGGACAGTGCAGCCTTCTTGCAACATGCAAAGGACAAACAAAACTTGTGTCATTGTACGTCCTTCAGACTTCTTCTGCAGTGAACTTGTTTGGTTTAGATTTATTTCAGTTGTTTAACTTGTCTATAGTCAATCAGGTCCTATCAGTGAACCAGACTGTGCCTTCAGACAGTGTTTCTCGTCTATGTGAAGAGTTTGCAGACATTTTTGCACCGGGCCTTGGTTGCGCTAAGAACTATAAAGCACATTTGGAACTGAAAGTAAACGCGCAACCGAAATTTTTCAGAGCGCGCAATGTTCCCCACGCGTTGCGTGATGCGGTCGCAACAACATTAAACAATTTGGAATCACAAGGTGTAATTGAACGTGTGCAGGCTTCTCTCTGGGCATCACCCTTAGTAATTTTGCAAAAACCTTCCGGAAAATTGAGTCTTTGTGTGGACTTCAAGGCAACAGTGAATCCCCAACTAGTGACTGCAACTTTTCCTTTACCCCGCCCGGAAGATCTATTTGACAAACTGTGCCCGGGTAAACATTTTTCGAAGTTGGACCTAGCAGATACGTACTTGACAATCTGGTGGACGACGAATTCCAGCGCGTTTTGGTGGTTAACACGCATCTTGGTTTGTATCGATTCAAACGACTGCCATTCGGGTGCGCATCCGCCCCTGCATTGTTTCAGCAATATCTACAAACTGTTTGTGCGGTCGGTCCCTACTGCAGCAAACGACTGCCATTCGGGTGCGCATCCGCCCCTGCATTGTTTCAGCAATATCTACAAACTGTTTGTGCGGTCGGTCCCTACTGCAGCAAACTATCTGGACGATATTGTGATCTCCGGAAAGACGGAAGAAGAACATTTAGCCAATCTCAGGACATTATTTCAGGTCTTGCGACAAAATGGTCTTCGCTTGCGGAGGGACAAATGTGTGTTTTTTGCTCGGGACTTACCCTATCTGGGACATGTACTCAATGCCCAAGGCATACATCCCAGTCCAGAGCACCTCCGTGCCATACAAGACTTGTCTTCGCCGCAGAATTTGAAGCAGCTACAGAGTGTGCTGGGAAAAATCAATTACTACCATAAATATGTGCGCCACGCCTCTTCCATTTCAGCTCCGCTTCATCGCTTACGCCGTAAAGGTGTTCCGTTCGTGTGGACGACGGAATGCGAACGCGCCTTTCGCCAGTTGAAATCGGCGTTGCTTTCCAATACTTGCCTTACGCCATTCGATCCCCAGAAACCCCTTTTGTTGATGGTGGATGCATCGGATTTCGGGATCGGTGCTGTGCTTGCGCACAAAGATGGTTCGCACGATCGCCCTATTGCCTTTGCGTCCAAATTGCTCTCGTCTGCGCAAAGAAATTATTCACAGATCGAGAAAGAAGCTTTGGCTCTCGTATTTGGTGTTACAAAGTTTCATGATTTCTTGTATGGTCGTCACTTTACCATCATCACAGACCACAAACCTTTGACATCGCTTTTTCATCCGACCAAGCCTGTACCTCCACGTACAGCGCAGAAATTCATTCGCTGGTCTATTTTCCTCTCGCAGGACCGCTACGATATCTTGTATCGGTCCACTGCTAAGCACGGAAACGCCGATGCGTTGTCCCGTTTGCCTGTTGCTGAGGATAGAGCATTCGATTCCTCCGAACTTGCTTGCATGTTCACTGATGCGGAAACCGATGACGTGGTCCAATCGTTTCCGATTGATTTTCGTCGTGTAGCTACAGCCACAGCTGCTGACCGTGTCCTTGCTACCGTTTTGCTTTTTGTTGCTACGCAATGGCCCTTGTCAAAGTCACGGATCGAGGATCCGTTGGTTCGCCAATTTTTTGCTCACAAGGAGAGACTTTTTGTACAACGTGGTGTTTTGCTGTTGCGTTCTGATAATGACCAGTCAAGGGTCGTGGTCCCAAGTTCGTTACAGTCCCCTGTCTTACAGCTTCTCCACCAAGGTCATTGGGGTATAGTGAGAACGAAACAACTTGCTCGTCAGCACTGTACTTGGTTAGGAATCGATGCTGCGATTACGAATATGTGCTCTTCTTGCATGGCGTGTGCCGAACAACAATCCGCACCACCGCGGAAATTCTTTGCATGGCCAAAAGCCACTTCCCCTTGGCAACGCTTACACATCGATTTTGCTGGTCCATTCTGGAATGCTCGATGGTTGGTTCTGCTCGATTCTTTCAGTAATTTTCCTTTTGTTGTCCGGATGTCTTCCACGACGTCTTCTGCCACCATCCAAGCATTATCCGCTATCTTTTGCATTGAAGGTCTTCCACAGACTATTGTTTGCGACAATGGCCCACAATTCATGTCCGCAGAATTTCAGTCATCCTGCAAGGCCAATGGTATTCAACATCTGACATCCGCGCCGTTTTCGCCACAGTCAAACGGTGCCGCTGAACGATTGGTCCGGACTTTCAAGTCCCAGATGTTGAAGTTGAAAAAGTCGCATTCTCGGGAGGACGCGTTGTTGCTCTTTTTGTCCTCGTATCGCTCTCAGTCCCGAGATGGTCGTTCGCCGGCTGAGTTGCTCCACGGTCGTCCTCATCGACCCTTGATGTCTTTGCTACATCCGCCGCATCAGGTTCCTGTGCAGCGGCAGACACTTGCTTTTGGTCCGGGCGACGTTGTCTACTATCGTAACTATCGAGGTTCACGGCGTTGGCTCGAAGGGCGCATTCTTCGCTGCCTCGGCTGCGCTATGTATCTGGTTTTGGGGGCCTCTGGTGAGGTGCGTCGGCATCTCCATCAGCTGCGCCTCTGTCGTCGCACGGGTTCTGCCTCTCCCCGTCTGCTTTCAGCGACGGTGCCGTCCGGTCAGCGCCCTGGGGACCCATCTACTGGCTCGCCTCAGCCCCAGGTGTTACCGACGCTGCCTTCCATTTTGCCCCATGGCGTCGCGCCGCCGCCGCCGCCTGTTCTCCCGCCGGCGACGCCCGCAGTGGTCGCCTCGCTGCAGCCGCCGGGCGCCTCCCTGGGTCCAGCGCCGCCGATCGCTTCCCGTGACCAGTTGTCCTCCGCCATGGAACTCTTGCCCGCGCCGGACCACATGGCGTCTTCGCCCGTCGGGTGCCCCGACCCGATGGAGGTCGACCCTTCGGCCCCTCCTGTCTCTCTACCGGCGCATACACCGCATGTTTGCGTGCACCCTGGAGTAGGTTTTCAGGCGTTTCCTAGCTCCCCTCGGGTCGAATGGCAGGGTGCGGGTGGCACAGCCTCGCCTGTTGTTAGGCTCCGCACCTCGTCGCATACGTCAACATGGGGTCCTCCCCACGGCGGGCGGAAGCCTTATAACACGACCGTACGCCGATTTGCGGGGGAGGAATGTGGTGTCACCGCCAGACACCACACTTGCAAGGTGGTAGCCTTTAAATCGGCCGCGGTCCGGTAGTATACGTCGGACCCGCGTGTCGCCACTATCAGTGATTGCAGACCGAGCGCCGCCACACGGCAGGTCTAGAGAGACGTCCTAGCACTCGCCCCAGTTGTACAGCCGACTTTGCTAGCGATGGTTCACTGACAAATTACGCTCTCATTTGCCGAGACGATAGTTAGCATAGCCTCCAGCTACGTCATTTGCTTCGGCCTAGCAAGGCGCCATTATCATTTGCTACTTATCTTGTGATGCATGTACCGTCAGACCGATGTTCACCAATTATGGATTAAAGTTAAGTATTCCAGAAGCTACGTACTATTTTTGCTACTATAAAGACCTTGTCCTGTTCCAGACCTCGCGCCATCCTGCGTGAGCTTAAACGCGTGCCCTTCGGCCTCCCGTCCTAGTGGATTGGCTGTCTTGCCAGTCCACAAAAGATTGTCCTCCAGTTTTAACAATCAGTTTCACATAGGATTCACGTATAATACGAATCAGAGAGGACTGAACGATTTGCCTTGAAAGATGACACGGTTGATTAGAATCTCACCACTTTCAGTAATTTCTGGAGTTGCATGCAACACGATTTTCGTTATTAACTGAAATTTCGTCATGGGCTGTCCATGGCTGTAGCTCCTAGCCTAGGTATCTTTAGTCGGTAACGCGCCGTCTTCATCCACAATAATTGCGTATATTTCCCTTTATGTCCAACGCGTTTCGGAACTAAAATTTCATTTCCAGGGACTACATTGACCTTTCTGGGCGTTAGATAAGCTTCAGTTTATCACCTTCATTTGGTCACATTTTGCACTGGCAAAGGACGTCCACATTGGGTCTTACACTTCAACAATTTTTAGTAGTCAGTCACTTGTAATAAATCATATTCTCTTTTGCTGTGAACGAGAGAACTTATAAAGTTATAATTATAAACTTATAAAGTTATAATTATAACTTTATGTTATAATTATAACATCAAAGAAATAAAGTTACGCAATTAGTTTTTGTTTGTTGGCAAGTTCACGTCTACAGCAGTTATCTACAACGAAATTCCCTCTCCACACTACCGTAGCACGCCACTTGAGAAGCCAAAACAATTGGCACAACCCATTCATAAAGCGGAGTATCGTGCTGCGAGTTTGATGGATAACAACGCTGCGGCAGTACACGTTGAGTTGGTGGAAAAGTACGCGAAGAATGCACTGTCATATGACACTGTGGCTACCTGCAGAGGACGCTCCAGCGAGGTCGAAAAAAGGAAGGATGATGAGGCAGTCGATCTCTCTTTGAAGAGAGTTGTATTCTCATGACTTCTTACTCTCTCTTGGGATGAAGAGACCTTCGCGTGGCAGGAATTACAGTACTGACGAAGAGGTGTTTTTCGAGGAGGAGCGTTTCCTGCAAAATACAGATTTTTAAACCAAAGTCTCCGTCAAGCCATCCATCCATTATTTGGAAAAATGTTTCACACAGATATGTGAATTTGTAGTGGTGCTAACATCACCACGTAGTTACATGGTAGTAGACTGAATTTTTAAGGATGATAATTGAAACTTTGAGATAACCCCTGGTACGTAATTCACGAACAAGACGCAATGGTTTTTATGCACCTAATTACAGTCTTGTCATTCTGCCACTAATCGGTCATTTGAGTCTTTCTACCCTTACTCGCAGACAATATTATTATAGTACATTCAAATTCCTTGGCATCATGGTACCAACATGCATGTTTACTTTGTATGAAAATAATTAGTCGATTTCCCTGAAGCACAAATTCTGCGTTTATCGAAAAAAACTTGTTACAGTGTTCGCAGTGGTAAGTCATTAGAGTAGCATTTGGGTAGAAGGCGGGTCATAGCTTTGCAAAATTATCCGGAATTAGATTACTGTGGTTTCCCTAAATCCCTATAGGTAAACAAGTTCTTAAAGTAGAACACGTGCGATTTCAGCTAACTTCTTTGTCAGTCAGAGCTTGTATCCCATCTCTGATTACTTCTTTGTCAACGGGACGCTAAATCCAAATCTTACTTCCTTATTGCAAATGCGGAATAATAAAAAAATTGCAGGTGCTTTTCTAAATGTGTTTAATGAATAAAAAAGTCGAATACACAATGCATAGTAAAAAAATTATTCCGCATCTGATTAAAGACGCTTTAAAAATCCTATTCTCTACTGAATTATTCTAATCCATGTATTACGAGGGCACAATGGAAAGTAATGCCTCTGAATTTTTTTATGTGAATACTCTTAGATCTTTTGAAATAAAACAAACGTTATTAACATTCTTCATCTTTATTGGCTCTGAGCACTATGCGACTCAACTTCTGAGGTCATCAGTCGCCTAGAACTTAGAACTAATTAAACCTAACTAACCTAAGGACATCACACACATCCATGCCCGAGGCAGGATTCGAACCTGCGACCGTAGCGGTCACGCGGTTCCAGACTGAAGCGCCTTTAACCGCACGGCCACACCGGCCGGCTCATCTTTATTCTTCATGTTTACATATGTGCAGTTTTCTGCCGCTACAGGTCTTCGAACTGTAGCGAGTAACATGTTGGTGCATCAGAAACGGCGTGCTGTTATCGATTTTCGAATTCGAAGGCTTCGTCCACACACGGAGCACCCTGTCCTTCAGCAAGACAATGCCACACCACACACGAACACTGAGACATCTACAACAGTCCGACGCCTTGGGTTCACTGTCATCGATCTTCCACCATACAGTTCGAACTTGGCCCCATCCGATTTTCATCTGTTTCCAGAACTTACGGAACACCTTCGAGGACTTCATTTGGATAGTGCTGAAGCAGTGCAAGCCGGGGTGAGGTTGCAGCTCCGTCAATAAAGTCACACATTCTACAGTGACGGTATCAATAAACTAGCCTTTCGCTGAGAGAAATGTGTTCGTCGCCATGATGATTATAATGAGAAATAAATATGTTGATATGAAGAGTAAAGACGTAGAATGTTAATAACATTTGTTTAATTTGTAAGCTTTAAGAGTTTTAATGCTCTCCTACGTCGCTTTGATAACTATTAGGCTTAAAATAGGGATCACCACCACTAGTTCATTCTTTCATTCTATAATTGATCAGTTCGTCACAGTAAACTAATTTATTAGTTTATGTATATTTTGCTACACATTGTATTTTTATTTACGTTTATAGCAAATAGTTTAGAATCAAAATTAGAATTGATGCATAATGTTTTGAACAGTGGGTTGCAGTGACTGTGAGTGGGAAAGACGAAGTGAGATTATTGTCAGCTTTCATAGTGTAGATCTACGCAATTTAAAAACGATATATAACAATCATCTGTAATTGTTTCAGTGAAATACTTAAAAACATAGGTATTGAGTGCCCTTCTACCAAATCATCACAACCATCCTGCAAAGTGCAACCCATCTTACAACCAGACGAATTTGTGAAGCCCTTGAAAATGATATTATAGGCTTCAGCGAATGAGAAACAACGAGTTTAGTAATTAGGTGATAATGACTGACATGAAGAGCAATTTTAATTAGATGAACTTACGTTTTACTATGCTCATCTTTATTGTCGCTTGAAAATTCTGACGATTAGTTTCCTTAAACCTCTAGCGTGTAAGACGTAAGACGGTTTTAGAGACAATGTTTTCACTGGATGTATATAATTCTGTTAAGAGGTGAATCCACGCATACTCTGAGCGACAGAGTAATTTAAAGCTTATATACAGTGGTTAAAGCCGCGGACGCGAGAGAAGCAGAACGCGGGTAGCTGCACGTCTCACGTCTGCAGCGAAAAGTCCGCCCTAAATCCTCCTGACTCAGGTGCCTCACCTACCCTCCACCTGGCTTAGGCTGACATTTCATATACTTCAACCAAAAGTCTTTACCGCACTTCGAAACGGCGAAAGGCAAAAAGATTTCAACAAGCCTCTTTCTGTATATAGCTCTCCCGCTTCTCAACTTAAGCCAAAGGAACAGAATACTTTGTAAAGAGGTACTTTTAACAGTATATGTTGCGAGACGATGTTTTTCGAAAGTTCATTTTCGTTATCCTCAGATGCATTATATTTAGTGTCTTGAAGGGTGAAGGGCAGTCTTGACAAGATGTCTACAACACGGACAACTTTAACAAAAAGTAATAAATTTCTAAAAACCTTTATTTGTTTATTTTATAGATTTTTCTATAAAAAACGAGGCATATATTCAGTAACAATAAGCAACCAGTTTTAATAAGTGATGCCATTAGAAAGGGGAACTGTACTATGATATGAACAGTCCTTCCTTTGAAAAGAGCGCATCCGATTTCCTTCCCCATCTTTCCCTAGTCCAAGCTTGTGCTCCGTCTTTAATGGCCTCATTGTCGACGGGACATTAAACTCTAATCATCTTTCTTCCTCCCTTATGGTTCATATAATTCTCGACCCCGACCATAGGTGCCTCATCTACTAACAGCACCTGCCCATCGCCAGCGCAAGCAGCGGGAACGAACAACTCGCAACCGTCGGTACTCCGCAGGTACCATGGCTTGGTTCCTAGTCCCACCCGTGCAGCAGGCATCAGCAGCCTTCCCTGACAGTTTGCCTCCATCCACTGGTCATGAGGAACACGACATGACGATCCCACCGTTGCTGTCGACGTTATCTCGAACTGGGAGGCGGGAGGCGAGCTTAACTGTACCTCTAAGAGTGCCCTACTTCACCTTCAAGGGATGTAGAGGTGACTCTCAGCTGGAGTTGCGCTCAACCAAAACTACGGTTCAGTCATTTTGGTACAGTGCATAACTGACGAAGTTAATGTTAGGTTTACCGGCAGTATTGGTGGGGAAGGTCAGCAACTGGAAGCAGTTAATTCCACAAATTATCAGGGAGTGCGCATTAGGAGTGATTTAAAATGGAATGATCATATCCAGTTGATCGTCGGTAAAGCAGGTGCCAGACTGATATTCATTGGAAGAATCCTAAGGAAATGAAATCCGAAAACAAAGGAAGTAGGTTACAGTACACTTGTTCGCCCACTGCTTGAATACTGCTCACCAGTGTGGGATCCGTACCAGATAGGGTTGATAGAAGAGATAGAGAAGATCTAACGGAGAGGAGCGCGCTTCGTTACAGGATCATTTAGCAATCGTGAAAGCGTTACGGAGATGATAGATATACTCCAGTGGAAGACTCTGCAGGAGAGACGCTCAGTAGCTCGGTACGGGCTTTTGTTGAAGTTTCGAGAACATACCTTCACCGAGGAGTCAAGCAGTATATTGCTCCCTCCTACGTATATCTCGCGAAGAGACCATGAGGATAAAATCAGAGAGATTAGAGCCCACACAGAGGTGTACCGAGAATCCTTCTTTCCATGAACAATACGAGGCTAGAATAGAAGGGAGAACCGATAGAGGTACTCAAGGTACCCTCCGCCACACACCGTCAGGTGGCTTGCGGAGTATGGATGTAGATGTAGATGTAGATGAATGAATGCGTAAGATAGAAAGTCAGAACCGACGACTTCTCTTTTCTTTTTTTTTTCACACGTGATTAGAACCACACATCATTCAGTGTTGGTCCATTGTGTATCTAATATCCTTACAGAATATAAATTATATTTCACAAGTAATATTGATCAGTTGATCATGTAACTTCTGTGCTTTTTTGTTACCAAAGCGATTACGTTTGATGGATATACAGTTTACATTCACAAACATAAAAAGTATGTGTAATTATTGTTCTTACTTTGTACTAAATAGATAGTGCAATCCAAAAGTTTCCTGTAATTATTGGTAAATGTGAAACTTGTTTATGAATAACAGATTACAAATAAACAATTTTGGAATAAAACCAGAACTAACCCAGTGACAATGACAGTTTTGCTATAAACATTGCTTATTTTTAGCTAACAGACAGGAGGAAAATTATGTAGAACAAAAATATTTCGTAGGTTACCCAGCCCTTTATTTATCCTCACTCAGTTTCTAGACGGTTCAGCTCTTCCGGTTTTCAGGGCAATCTAGTAAGACACTGATCACATACGTAAAGAAAGAGAGCGTTATGAGGTAACGCCCGATAGGTATTCAACAGACGAAACCTGCAGGTATCACTATTATGACCTTAACTGACCAATGCTACTAGGAAAGCTACCGTGGTCTACGCTCTCTTGTGATAATCTACAGCACAACTCCAATTCCAGCCCACGGAATCGAAGGTAGCAGCGCTTCGCCCACGTCGGAGCCGGGACAAGTTGCACCGATTCCGACGCTACGTGCCGTCTCAGGTGGAGCAGTGATGCATATCCGTCAGCGAATGTAACAGACATTCCAACGGCGAGGTTTGCCAGAGCACGCCGCCGGGGCGCTCCCTTGCAAGTGCTGGCGCCGGGAGCGATGCCCAGTGCAGCTGACACACTCCGTGGCCCCATGCTGCAAACTCGCAGTTTCCAGGGTTGCATAACGAGGCCAGCGCAGCGAGGTGCAGGGGATTCATGTGTTTGTGCTCTTCATGTGCATCAGTTACGGTTCGACCGGTTCTCCGACCGTGCTTGCTTCTACGCCCAAGCACTTGCTTTGGTTTGCTGTGATGGCAGAGTTTTCGCTTGCTGTTCGCCGACGATTACGACTGGTCTTGGTTCTTTCCATTGGACTTGTACTTTGTGTGTATCACGTCTGTACAACACTACGGGAGTTGTTGTGTACAACTCCCTATCGGGACTTCCCATTTAAGTTTCCAATTTTTTTTGTAAATCAGTTGATAGAAACAGAGGGATAATTCCTTCCGCATATATTGACTTTGGCGTAGACAACACTAAACTCTAATACCAATTTCTCGCATTGAGAGAACATCAACGCCCCTATTTTTAAATATTCTTATTGTGAAACGTAACGTTTCAATACCACTTTAGCTGCGGATGATACCTTCAAACAAAATTTTAACTCCTTGAATTCAGTATTCGACATTATTATTGTGCTACGGCTTCTCATCGGGATTCGGCAGATTTGTAGTTGGAAGGCTGATGCTTTAGCACAACCACATTTCTCCTTTTATTTCAGTACTACGGATTCGCTTTAAATCTAACTTTTGAAGGCTCTGTAAAGAAGAATTTTGAAAAAAAATTTGTTGTAATAGAAGTTATAACGTGAACAATAAAAAATCTCACAACTTCATAATGCCTATGGTGGATATATATCCTCCTCCCTAATTTCCTTTGCTGGCCGTGGTGGCCGTGCGGTTCTAGGCGCCTCAGTACGGAACTGCGAGACTGCTACGGTCGCAGGTTCGAATCCGGGCTTGGACGTGTTTGATGTCCTTAGGTTAGTTAGGTTTAAGTAGTTCTAAGTTCTAGGGGACTGATGACCTCAGATGTTAAGTCCCATAGTGCTCAGAGCCATTTGAACCATTTGCCTAATTTCCTTTCTTTGGTTCGTGTACCTTCCTCAGTTTCTGAAACCTCACGCTTGTGCATGGCGCTCGACTCGGTAATAACTGGTTGAGTCCCAGCAATGAAACACTGTCATCTCCAGTACTTAGCCGACAAGGAGAGAATAGATGTTGGTGTCCGGTTCCTGGCAACCAGACTTTGCGCCAATATCTTGGATTAAATTCAAAACCTCTCCTCAGTTGCTTATAGAATCACGTGACACTGTTGACGGTGTTCCATAATCCGGATGGCGACACAAAGCTCGGTGCCCCCTCAGTGTTATTAAGAGAAGCAGATTATCTGCCGACATGGGAGTTCAGCCTTTCCCTCTTCTCTCTCACCAACACAAGGCACGGCTCTAAACCGTACACGCACTTATCATAGTCAGTTACGTTTGAGACACGACACTGACGCACCTGGCGACGGAAAAGTGACGCTGTGTGCCAGGAAAAACGTCTTTCCAATTAGATGGTTGAGCAACATCTGCAAGGGTACTTTATACATCTTCTCTGAGTTTAATGCAGGTCAGTGTTGCTACTTTTCGGACACACATATACTGAAAGTTAAGATTTTATTTCCTGGGTCGTTGCATATTGTATCAATACGAGTTTTTAAACCAGCATTTTAAGTAATTCATGTTCATCTAAACTATTCGTTAGAACAGGTTCAAATGGCTCTGAGCACTATGGGACTTAACATCTGAGGCCATCAGTCCCCTAGAACTTAGAACTACTTAAACCTAACTAACCTAAGGACATCACTCATATCCATGCCCGAGGCAGGATTCGAACCTGCGACCGTAGAAGTCGCGCGATTCCGGACTGAAGCGCCTAGAACCGCTCGGCCAGCGAGGCCGGCGTTAGAGCAGGGTGCTGAAACTGATGGGGATGTAAATAGTCACGCATGACCAGGCGAACCTCAATGTCTAAGTAAATATAAATGTCTCATGTAAGTCGGAAAAATATTCCAAGGAGCTTTGATTTACACTCCAGAAACTTTGAAGTACAATTCTGGACGGTTGCTGAAAAAGTCAGATATTTTAATCGAAACATGTCGGCACGGTATTATTTTAAATTCCTTTGTTGTATTTTATACGATGTTTAAATATGCCCTCATCCATCGCTTAGTGGATTACAATAATTTCTTTTCGTATATCTACTGTTGTTTAATTATTTAATTATTTCACCACCGCTGCGAGCGTGTAATGGCCCCACAACACACTCTGCTTTACGTACAGATACAAATTATTTTGCGAATATACCTCGGTAAAAGCTCCATTTGTTAACATTGCCATAGCCTTCCGACTGAAAATATTGGTTTTCGGGATTTGCGTGCATTTCATCGCATGATTGCTCGGCCGAGGTGGTATCGCGCCCCGGTAATATTAGCTGCTGCTGCAGAGGACGCAAATTAATTAACTGCTGCAGCCACGTAAATCGTGATCGTGCCATGAAGCCTCCCACCCTCCCCCTTCCACCCCCACCCGTACCTCACGACCCTGCTGTGGCTATTTGGATACATCCGTCCTTTTGAATATCGACGGGGAGGGTAGGTATCTTAGGCCCTTGTTAGTTTTTATTTGTTCCTTTTACTCTTGCACACTCATTCAATTGTCTTTCCTGCGTATACTCAGTGAATACTTAGGATTCCGGTTAGCTGTGAGGTTACATGGTTGCTTTAGAGGTGAAATAAACTAATATCCGATATAGTTCTCATCACCAGGTATGACTTCTCTATCTAAAGCGATTACCACTCAAACTGTGATTTATCATTAAGTAATCGCAGAATTCTCGGTGGTTGAGAAAGTGTAGTCAGTCATAGAAAATAAAGAGGAAAAAAAGGTAGCTCGTAAGTAGCAGACCAGTCAGAGTAAGAAATTCGAACGGCCTTCACACAGCTTCGATAAAGAACAAGTTTCGATTCCCTTTCGTGATCATTACAAAATATAGAAGCCTTTGCTGTCTCACTTTACTGCTAAATAAGTCGAGCCTGGTGGTCTAGCATTAAAGCGCGTGCCTGGAAAATGAAAGGTCACGGAATCAAAACCCAGTCGGACCACAGATCTTTCAGTCTGCCTTTAACATAGCCTTAACCTCTCAGCGCTGTAGAGATTCGCTGGAAACAACACGTAATTCGGATTCACAGTGGAACAGTAGGTTGCCAGTGCCCAATTGAAGGACTGCCGTAATTTTGGGACACGCAAGTCACCGAAGTGTCGTATAACTGAAAGATTGGCACCCAGCCATTGAGCTACACGAAATTATTATTATCCAAAGGATTTTGAATAGATACACGAACTCTCATTTTCTAGGCTGTGTACATTACACTTTGGGACTTTTATTTCAGTTTTTAAATGTTCGTCCTCATTAACCATTTTGTGTTTACATTTTATATTTATATATGGAAACGCAGTTTTACAGTTAACCAGATAACGGTCACTCTGGGTTAATCCCATGTATACTCTGACGTCTTGTATTTTTAAAACTGTTTCTGCCGAATTATTATGCAATCAGTTACATATTTTAATTGGGGCGTAGGAGTGTTTCTCGATGCCATGTCTATTTATGAATTTCTTTATGTGGTTAGAAACCATTTAAATTTGTAGTGAATTTTGTTCACACATATTAATTAATCTTAATCCATTATCATTTACTATATTTTCTCCATGTGGTGCTACTATTTTATTTCCTACTTGTTGCCCTGTTCTACTATTGAAACCTCTATTTATTATTATTTCTCTTGTATTTACTATCCCTTCTACCAAGTAAATTCGTTTATTGTATCATTTTATTGAAGAATGTTTTCTGGTATGATCTGGTTCATCCTCACTTACTGCATAGACAAATATTATAGTAGTTTTGTGTCCATATAAAGTTATGTTTACTTTAATCAGGTTTTCATCAGTAGGTTCCTAACTTGTAATATGTTTCTGTAATTCTTTCTTTACCAATATTCGCACTCCTCGCTTTGTCCTTTGATGTTTTTGCACGGCGTTGTATAAGTGTATATAGCATCCTTTGTTTTCTATGTCGTTTCCATTCTTTCTTGTTTGCGATAACACAATAATATCCTGTTTTCTAACACAAATTATTTCCCTTTCTTTATTATTTACTCCTCTAATGTTCCATGTTCCAATTTGCACACTCCGTTTCCGTAGCTTTATCCGTTTACCATTTAATCCATCTGTCTGTATCATCTTGGGTCTTTTAACATTTTTTTCCCAATGAGTGGGGAGTTAGCCCATTGCATCAACTCCCAACCTGAAGGACCAGGTATTTTTTTTTTCAAGATTGTCTTCCTTTAGCCTTTGATGAGCCAGTATCTAACTACAAGGGAGCAGTTTTGGTCCACCTCCAACGCTACCCACTATGTCTAGCGAGACCTGCGCTCTCCGTCACCTGGGAAAGCGCCCGATGGGCGACTAGCAACTCCACAGTATGATATATGGATCAGAAGTATGGACAGTTAAATCGCATATAGTAGAAAGGATGATGGCAACGGAGATGGACTTTTGGAGGCGGTCCGCAGGGATATCTGGGCGAGAAAGAATCAGAAATGAAGTCATCAGGAAGAAAACGGAATTTACAAATTCAACTGAAGATTTTATAGAAGAAAAACAACTGTTATGGTATGGACACACAAAAAAAAGTCAAAGGAGAAATTGCCACAGAGAACTATGGAATAGAAACCACCAGGAAGAAAGAAATGAGGAAGATTGCCGACCACATAAATTCAGGAAATTCAGACCTGTATCAGAAGAAAAAATGTTGAAGAAAATATATGGACAGATAGACAAAAACGCAGGATGAAAATCAAATTTCATGTGTTATCTTGGGGTACCGGAAAATGTAAAATGTTACGTTGTGAAACCGGATAATAATAATAATAATAATAATTATTATTATTATTATTATAGCTACTACTAAATTTGTGTATAATTTTAATATTCATGTATGTTGAGCATACAGGGGAATGTCCATGAAAACAATTACCAGTTTGTAATGTAATTTTGACAAAAAATTGGTTTTATTTTACTGTCAACAAAGAGTATGTGGGAGACAGTGAATTATCCATGAAAAGGTTTCATCAGCTTCCTATTTAAGCTAACCTACACATGTATCTGGTAGCAAGCCTACTGTATGTCTGTTAAATGAACAAGATTCGGCCTGGTGTGGCTTAGGGATACTATGAAAAACGTAATCAGATGTGATTACAACTGACAAGGAAACATTCCCAGGCCTAAATAAACGATCTTGATGAAACTCGGTGGGTATGTAGGGGTGTTGAAATGAAACAATACGTATTCTTTTCGCCCTGTTTCGTTTTTATGGAGTGAAACACATCGAGAAGGTAATTGGCGACTCTTTAGGTTTAGGGCAAGTGTCTTCGAAATCATGATATAATAAAGTGTGTTTCATATAAACGTTCTTGAAAACTGTACAGTTACTTTTATAAAAATTTTAAATTCTGCAAAATACCCCCACCATTAATTAAGTACGAAAAATGAAAGCTTTGTTACGAAATAAATTAAAGAAGCTTTCACGCCACATACATCTATGTGTAATAAAGCTGGTTTCTGAAGTACCATATTTGGACAATAAGTTGTACACACAATTTTCTGTCGGAGTATTTTCAACACATCTAATTAAAATATGTAGGCATTAATTATTATTCTAACTTTTTACTTTACTTATTTTTGTCTTAAGTTTTAAATTGGTATTTTACGTTTTACATTCACCTTTTTTTGTTTCTTAGTTCGCCATTTCACAAACATGCATTTTGTTGACAGAATGAGATTTTCACTCTGCAGCGGAGTGTGCGCTGATATGAAACTTCCTGGCAGATTAAAACTGTGGGCCCGACCGAGACTCGAACTTCACAGGAGAGCTTCTGTAAAGTTTGGAAGGTAGGAGACGAGGTACTGGCAGAAGTAAAGCTGTGAGTACCGGGCGTGAGTCGTGCTTCGGTAGCTCAGTTGGTAGAGCACTTGCCCGCGAAAGGCAAAGGTCCCGAGTTCGAGTCTCGGTCGGGCCCACAGTTTTAATCTGCCAGGAAGTTTCATGCATTTTGTTAACTGAAAACAATAAGTAAGTAATTATTATGATACAAAATCATTACAATAATGACAATTTGTAAGGAAACACTAAAGAACAATCTGTTTTTATTCATCACGCACACACAACACAAAATCACTACAATAATGGTAATTTGTAAAGAAATACAAAAAACCATCGTTTTTTATACACCGTGCTCATAGAACGAATGAAATTCCTTACATAATACACACGGTGGACAACTCAATATAAAACAAAATTCAGCAGGATTCTCAAAGTGCGGTGTACCATCCACTAAATATCCTGAATTGTATCAAGCGTATTTCTGGATACTGGAAAACCTTGTTGAAGACAATTCATTATGTACTAGTGACTGCAAATTGATTATATTGTTTCTTCAGTGGAGACTGAGTTCATAATCATTCAGCAATACTAGGTATGAAAATCTTCTCACAAAGTTCTTCCAACAACGAAAGCTGTATACGGTCCATGTCTGTGCCTGTGCCGTCGAACCGTTTGGGATCACCGGTTGAACAATTTCCTTGTCCTTAGTTACAACGCTCAAAATGGTTTTTTCACTGACCACCCCCTTTTCACAGTTTTGAAAGAAACTAATTGAGAGTTTGGACTGAGAATTCGAGAATCTCTTTCCGAAGCCGAAATCCTTCTTCTGACAGCATCGAAATCTGTTACACTAACGTCTGACGATTTCTTCTCCAGTATTGGAGAAAAATCTATATCATTGTTAGCTCCTTGGCGTGGTCATTCTGAAAGAACCGTTTTGAGCATCGTATCTGAGCACAAGGAAATTGTCCCTGCGGTGACCCCGAAAGGCTCGACGGAACAGGTTCAACCGTTGGACATATATGATATTCTATGCTGGAAAAACGTTCTGAGAAAGTTTTCAGATCTAGTTTTGCTGAATGATTGTGATGTCAATTTCCACTTGAAAAAAAAACTCAAGTTTCAATCACTAGTACATAAACAATTCTCTTCGCCAAAGTTTATCAATGTAATGAAACATGGACATTTTTGGAATGTGACTGCTAACAGCCGTCAAGTAATGAATGAAATGCATGTTTGTCCATCAGATGATTTTCCTGTTTAAAACCCAAATATCGATTGGTTTCAGTCACTGGCCATCTTCATGGACTAGGGTTAAAACAATCTGTCCTTACTTAAATAATGGCCACATCTCATATGTAGAGCATGCCATGAATTCCAGTATAGCATACAGGTCTTTCAAAGGACTAACATACTAAAAACATTGTTTTCAGTTATCAAAATACGCGTATCAAATACGCGCATCAAAATACCGGTGAACTTAAAATAGCAGTTTAATACATTAAACAAAAATAAATAAATAAATAATTATAATATTTATATTTCAATTAGGTGTGTTGCAAATAGTCGGACAGCCCATCGCGCACGGCTTATTTTCCAAAAATTGTGTATCAGAAACCAGTTTTATTGCACATGGATGTATGTGGCGTGAAAATTCCTTTAATTTACGTTATTATAAAAGTTTTGATTTTTCAAAATTAATTAATGGTGGGAGGTATTTTGCAGAATTCCAGGTTATCACAAAAATTTATTACATTTCAAATTTTATATGAAATACACTTTTTGTATCATGATTTCGAAGATGTATCATTTAATAATAATTAATTAAGGCAACATTACATCATAATTAAGTAAATTAATACCTATTGTAAGCTACTAATTGAAGGATTCGCATTTTTTGTGTATTTTCTGAAAAAAGAAAACATATCTAGGCCGCGAGTTTTGGGCTAGGATTTGTTTACGTTGTGATATACGGTAAGTTATGTGATTATTTCAATAAAGTAAAGTTTGTGTTCTTAGTGTATTCTTATACGCTATCCATTTGATTCTCTAGTAAGTAGTCGAAGTGAAAAGTACCAAAATAAGTCGAAACTTTATAGAGTGTAGGCTCAGTTCTTTGTTTACTTTTTGTTTCGTCACGTAAACAATACTGATTATATCGTTTTTGTTTCTTCAGAAGTTTTGGAATAGTATCCGAACTTTAGGCCTAAACTTTCTAAGAAAATTAATACACTCCTGGAAATTGAAATAAGAACACCGTGAATTCATTGTCCCAGGAAGGGGAAACTTTATTGACACATTCCTGGGGTCAGATACATCACATGATCACACTGACAGAACCACAGGCACATAGACACAGGCAACAGAGCATGCACAATGTCGGCACTAGTACAGTGTATATCCACCTTTCGCAACAATGCAGGCTGCTATTCTCCCATGGAGACGATCGTAGAGATGCTGGATGTAGTCCTGTGGAACGGCTTGCCATGCCATTTCCACCTGGCGCCTCAGTTGGACCAGCGTTCGTGCTGGACGTGCAGACCGCGTGAGACGACGCTTCATCCAGTCCCAAACATGCTCAATGGGGGACAGATCCGGAGATCTTGCTGGCCAGGGTAGTTGACTTACACCTTCTAGAGCACGTTGGACGGCACGGGATACATGCGGACGTGCATTGTCCTGTTGGAACAGCAAGTTCCCTTGCCGGTCTAGGAATGGTAGAACGATGGGTTCGATGACGGTTTGGATGTACCGTAAACTATTCAGTGTCCCCTCGACGATCACTAGTGGTGTACGGCCAGTGTAGGAGACCGCTCCCCACACCATGATGCCGGGTGTTGGCCCTGTGTGCCTCGGTCGTATGCAGTCCTGATTGTGGCGCTCACCTGCACGGCGCCAAACACGCATACGACCATCATTGGCACCAAGGCAGAAGCGACTCTCATCGCTGAAGACGACACGTCTCCATTCGTCCCTCCATTCACGCCTGTCGCGACACCACTGGAGGCGGGCTGCACGATGTTGGGGCGTGAGCGGAAGACGGCCTAACGGTGTGCGGGACCGTAGCCCAGCTTCATGGAGACGGTTGCGAATGGTCCTCGCCGATACCCCAGGAGCAACAGTGTCCCTAATTTGCTGGGAAGTGGCGGTGCGGTCCCCTACGGCACTGCGTAAGATCCTACGGTCTTGGCGTGCATCCGTGCGTCGCTGCGGTCCGGTCCCAGGTCGACGGGCACGTGCACCTTCCGCCGACCACTGGCGACAACATCGATGTACTGTGGAGACCTCACGCTCCAGGTGTTGAGCAATTCGGCGGTACGTCCACCCGGCCTCCCGCATGCCCACTATACGCCCTCGCTCAAAGTCCGTCAACTGCACATACGGTTCACGTCCACGCTGTCGCGGCATGCTACCAGTGTTAAAGACTGCGATGGAGCTCCGTATGCCACGGCAAACTGGCTGACACTGACGGCGGCGGTGCACAAATGCTGCGCAGCTAGCGCCATTCGACGGCCAACACCGAGGTTCCTGGTGTGTCCGCTGTGCCGTGCGTGTGATCATTGCTTGTACAGCCCTCTCGCAGTGTCCGGAGCAAGTATGGTGGGTCTGACACACCGGTGTCAATGTGTTCTTTTTTCCATTTCCAGGAGTGTATATTAATGGAGTAGTATATGAAGTTATTCTTGTTTTAACTCAGACTAAAGCTAAAATTTGTTTGCCATGAATGAGAAGTGTATGACTTGCTGTAGGATTGTTAGTTCTGGGGTGTGGTGTGAGGGTTGTTGCTGTTTCTTTCATGTGGGTGACTGTAGCGACGTGGTAATTGGAGAAATAAACAAGTCTCATTGGTTGTGTAGGATTTGCTGTAGAGATAGGAAGATAGTGGAAGAGGAGAAGAAGATTGCTAACATTCAGGCGGAACTAGATAAAGTGAAACAACATCTGGAAAGGTTAAGGGCGGGGGGGGGGGGGGGGAGATGGGAAAAGAGAGGTGTGAAGTTACAACAGGTTATAGAAGAAATAGGAATAGGACGTTCTCAGACAGTGAAAATGGAAAACAGGTTTGATCTGTTGTCACAGTTGTAAACTGATGATCCACAAATAGATGTAGGAGTAGATAGGACACAAAAAACTTTAAAAAAGTGTTTGAAAAGTAAGGAATCAGAAAAAGCTGTGAAGAAGAAGAAAGTTATGTTGTTAGGTAGATCACAAGGTAGAGGTGTTGGCTAACTGTTGCACGATGAACTAGGGTCAGGTTACCAGGTCACAAGCTTTTTTAAACCTAGTGCAAGTCTGGATCAGGTGATAGAGGATGTAGGTTCACCTTGTAAAGACTTCACAAAGGAAGACACTGTGGTCATAGTGGGTGGGGTGGGCAACAGCATAGATAGGAACCCTAATTATTCTCTTGAGAGTGACCTGGCAAAGATAGCTTCAGCAACGAGACGTACTGGTGTTGGGCTTGTGTCTGCTCTGAGGCGCCATGACCAGCCTCATTTAAACTCTTCTGTTAGAAGAGTTAACTTAGAGGTGGAATGGCTGCTTGGATCAGATATGGGGTCTCATATCATTGTGGTTCCTGTTGACTCTCGCAGCAGGTGGGACTATACTAGACATGGCATTCACCTCAAAAGGGAAGGGAAAACTCTCTGGGCTAATAGCAGATAACTTAAGGGAGGGGGGCACTGTCACAAGTGGTAAAGTACCAGTGGTTACAAGTGACAGATCAGCAATTTTTTTAGTGTAGGGACGGCAGAAACAAAATGATGTTCAGAGAGAGGCTGAAAATGACATTCACATTGATAAAGCAGGCAGCCAGAAAGCAAATTGTAATTTACCTAATTCATGCAGACAGCCTCTGATTGAAACTAGAGATACTAAAAAATTAGCAGGAAAATTAGGTTCATCCAGTTGTAATTCAGCCACTGCACAAAATCAGTTATCACTATTTCATCAGGATATCCGAGGACTAAGGAGTAAGCTTAATGAGTTACTTATCTGTGTTGAAGAATTAGAGTTGAGCAAACTGATTGATTTAATCTGCCTCTCTGAGCATCATATGACCCCTAGTATAGATATGTTAAAAGTTACAGGATTCAAGTTAGCTTCTTATTTCTGTAGAGAAAATATGGAGAAAGGAGGACTTGCCATATTTGTTAGAAAATGATGTATTTCAAATAAGTCCTTTATAATAGTAGGTACATACAGATCAACTTCAGGAAATTTTAACCTCTTCCTAAAAAATTTGGAAGCTCTGCTGTCCCATCTCAAAGTAAAAAACGAGGAAATAGTGGTTGCTGGAGATTTTAATGTGGATTTACTGAAAAGCTCTGCCAGTAACCATTATTGTAGTCAGTAACCCTATCATTCAATTTAGTAGTTAAAAAAATCTATTAAATCTGAGTACAGGAGGGGAAATAAATAAGTCAAACATTGAGAAATTCAGAAAATTGCTCAAAGACATGAACTGGATAGATATTTTCAATACATCTGACTCAAATGGAAAATACAAAGCATTCATTAATAAAGTTACCTCTACTTTTGAAAACTGTTTTCCCCTAAAGGTAACTTAAATCACACAGAAGTAAAAAGATAAACTGTGGATTACACAAGGAATAAAGATATCATGTAGGACAAAAAAGGAGACTGTATGTACTATCTAGGAACAGCTCTGGTGTTAGAATTGTAATGAATTACAAAAAATACTGCAAAATATTGAAGCAAGTAATCCAGAAATCGAAGCAGCTTTATTATAACAAAGAGATAATGTACATCAGGTAACAAAATAACAACCATATGGGATACTGTGAAGACAGAGACAGGTTGGGCCAAAAAGGAAGAGGTACAGATAGCTCTAAAATAAATGAGTCTTTGGTACCAAGTACATGTAGTGTTTCAAACCTCTTAAACAAGTACTTCTTTTGTGTTACTGGCAGTTTGGGGTTATCAGGTAGAGTATTTGAGAACTATCTTTATAAAAAAAAACTTTAGTAAAATGGAAATCACACTCACGTCTCCCAAAGAAGTGGCATCCATCATAAAATCCTTAAAATCTAAGTATTCCAGTGGGTATGATAACATATCAACGATGTTAATCAAAGAGCGCTCATGTGAGTTGAGTTCTGTCTTAAGTTATTTGTGTAATCAATGTCTTATCAGCCAAACATTTCCAGACTGGATAAAATATTCTGAAGTTAAGCCTTTTTACAAGAAGGGGGATAAATAGATACCATCAAACTATCGACCAATTTCACTTTTGCCAGCTTTCTAAAAAATATTTGAAAAGGTTATGTTCAAGAGCCTCCTTAAGCATCTGACTGCAAATAATATATTGTCCAAATCACAGTTTGGATTTCTTAAGGATTCTGATATAGAGAAAGCCATTTACACTTCCAGTGAGAATGTACTTAATTAATTAGACAATGAATTAGAGGATGCTGGTATTTTCTGTGACCTGTCAAAAGCCTTTGACTGTGCGAAACACAGCATTCTCTTAAGTAAATTAGAATATTATGGTGTCACCGGCAATGCTGCAAAATGGTTTGAGTGTTATATATCTAATAGGAAACAATGGTTATTGTTGCGAAATACCTGTGCAGTAAGCAGTCAGTCTTCATCTGACTGGGAATTAATTACAAGTGGTGTTCCTCAAGGTTCCATCTTGGCTCCATTGCTTTTTCTTCTGTACATTGATGACCTCTCATTTGTTACAGTGCCAGATGCTAAGTTTGTTTTGTTTGCAGATGATAGAAACATTGGAATAAGTAGTAAATCAAGTACAGATTTAGAAATAGGTGCTAATCAAATTTTAACTGACATTAATAAGTGGTTTAAAGCTAATTCACTGTCATTTAACTTTGAGAAGACCCACTATATGGAGTTCAGAACCTGTAAGAGATTTCCTTCCAGCATGGGTATAACATATGAAGACATGCAAATCGAAGAGGTTGACAGTGTTAAATTTCTGGGATTACAACGCGATAATAAATTCAGTTGGGAAGGGCATACCACAGAATTTTTTAAGTACCTAAAGAAGTCTGAATTTGCTCTGAGAATGATGTCAGATGTAGGAGATGTAATTATAAAAAAGACTTGCATACTTTGCTTACTTTCATTCTGTTATATCATATGGAATCATATTCTGGGGCTACTACTTAAACCAAGCAAAAGTTTTTAGGGTGCAAAAGCTTGTGATAAGAATCATTTGTGGTGTAAAATCAAGAACATCTTGTAGAAACCTATTCAAGGAACTTTGCATTCTAACCACAGCTTCTCAGTACATTTATCCCTTATTGAAATTTGTTGCAAGTAATACATCTCAACTTCCAACCAATAGCTCAATACATAGTATCAATATTAGGAATAAGAAGAATCTGCATAAAGACGTAAAATCACTTATCTTGGTCCAAAAAGGGGTTCAATATTCGGGAACACACATTTTAAATAAATTGCCAGCAACAATTAAAAACCTGGTTTCAGATAAAGCACGGTTTAAACAGCGTTTGAACGACTTTTTGATAGGCGACTCCTTCTACCCCATGGATTATTATCTTATCAGAGACTGTTAAACCAGCTTATGTAAAAATATCTGTTAGATTTCAATTCTAACAACACTTGCTCACAACAGTCAAGATTAGGTATTCTGTGTATGATAAATTTATTAATAGTGCATAACAGTGTTTCATTCCGATAGCGTTTTAATTCTGTAAAGATTAGCTGTTCCAGTTTACTACATTGTATTAACGTGACAAATGAGCAGGACAGTAAGTATTATATTCAAATGTTTTATGTTTTTATGTTATACTTTCTGACATATTCCACACCCACGAGAATCATCTCATTTTTTGGTCTAAGGAACGGGAAATGCGTCTAATCCAATCTAATCCAATCATCTAAACCCAATATGCATTATTACCTTTCGGGATGTGTTTTAACCCATAAAATTGAAATTGGACAATAAAGAAAAATTACGCATTGCATTATTTCAGCCCCTCTACCTACTTGCCAAGTTTCATCAAGATCGTTTGTTTGCATCTGGGAATGTACCTTGTGAGTAGTATCTAGCTCTGAATGTCGACAATACTGGAGTCAAGACTTGTTTGTTTCATTTATCAGCCAGAACTCTAGAGGATGTGACCCAGGAAGCCTATCCAACAGCTTTATTCCTCTCCATCGTGCTGTGGGGTTGTCTCAGCTGTTTCAGGGACCAGTATATAACACTCAATGTAAACCAATAACAAAGGACCCAACGGTTTGCTGAAGGAAGTGTAGCAAGTTCTTAGTCTACTCCACAGCTGGGGACAAGGAGCTCCACTGGTATGCAGGTGGAGATTAGATACAACATTCGATCCCTCATTTAGATATGGGTTTTGCGATATTTCCATAAATCTCTTGAGAAAATTGCCGCTATGACTGCTTAAAGACGACTACTACCGAATGCCTAGCTTGTCCTCCGACCATAAGAACTTCGACCTCGGCGATTATTAAACTTTCTGCCCTTCCTTGCTTCACCACACCAATAGTGCTGAGAGTCTAAGTAGTTCAAGGCATTTATAAATGATGCTTTCCGTTTAAAACCGTGGGCTAGTGAAATAAAGTAATTTGACTTCCTACAGAAGAAATGCTTACTGAATTTCCACCACTCCCACCTCACCGTCAGCAGACAGCCCATTGAAACAGCTGTCCAGTTTGCTGAATACATTCGCGGTTATCTAGATTACTGACAAAGCTTGATAGTGCACACATTAATTTCTGTTTTGGATCAGTGCTAGAGAACGTATGAAACACTTCTTTCCTTTATGTATAGTTTCAGATAGTGGTACCTAAGGTACCCTCTGCCACACACCATTAGGTGGCTTGCGGATTATGATGTAGATGTAGATGAGATGTAGATGTTTGTGTATAGTTGTTACACTATCAGATGGTGCAAAGCACTTTTGCACTTTTTTTATGAAATATTGAACGCTGCTGCTGTGAAAATCTTTGCTCCTTTCCTTGGATGTACGAAAGTAAGAAAGATGATAAGCAACACATATTGGCCAAAAGCCAGGGGAAGGCACTAGAAGTAAAGTTAATTGCGACTCGATCCCCACGACCCGTCAAAACTGCAGTAACACTCAGAGGCATGTAATCTACGAGATGTTCGAATTGTTCTGGAGAGATATTGATCTGATTCGCAGTAGATCGTGTGGCAGTACGACGGAAAGACGTCTGTTCGTAAAATACTTGCGACAGTTCTGTGCGATGGTTTACGCGTGTGGAAACATTGTCTCTGCGATGTTAAAGATGCTTCCTAGACACTCTTGTCCTGGGTAACACGAAATCCTGTGTGATCTTCGACATGTTATGACCTATACGCATCGCACCGATTGTTCCCACGTTCAAAGTCGGTTAACTCTCGGCGTCACGTTCAGTACACACTTCCCACTGCTCAGATACTGTACCTATACTCCCGCCATAGGCTGCAATTAGCCGCAACATTCGCGAGTAATAGAAGGCACGTCTTGAAATAGGACAAACCTTCCCGTGCCTTTTGGCATTTCAGCTTATATTTTCGTAACATTTTCGTTTTACTCTAGAGGATTATCTGCTTCTGATGACGTTTTGCAAGCAGTGATATCCTATTCTTTTGCAAGCTGTGAGCGAAGGTTTTGATTTGAGACCGATCGAAGCATTGATATCACACGAAGGCGCCATCCCACACAGTGTTGTTGGCAATACTTGCAGTGTTTCCACTTGGACGCCCAGGCACTAGCACGGCTCCGACTACTGCAGCGCTACGCTTAAAGCGTCAAAGCACTTCCTGTCTGTAGGTAGAGGTGGGACCGCGTTCCCTCCTAAGTAATTACAGGGCGAATGGTTTTCTTACAAGAAAATCAACACGAGTTAGGACTCCAGAAACAGCCTGATTTCCCAAAGCTAAAACTCGCTTCGATCTGAACAGACGCAAATTGGAATGAGAAAGAAATTTGTCATAAACTATATTTATGGGCAACATCTTTTAAAGGAAATTATTTATAATAATGAAGAATAAAGTAAATATTAATCCTAGTCATGTTCTTCAAGTTAAAAAGTTAGGAAATAATAGATTTTTCTCTCTGCTATGTTGTAATCATAGCGTAAGCCATAAAAAATTGACACAGATGTGACATATTCTGTTCTTCCATCACTTACTTGTGTATTTCGTTAGTACTTCAGCAAATTTCTATCTCTTTCGCGATGGATTTACTGCTTTCTCTAACTAATTTCATCTGAATATCATTACAGTATGTGTGCAGTAATGCCAATAAAACCATCAAAAAACGAAAAACTGCCGCCTGTAGATGTGTACAAAAGCTGAAGGAGTTTTTACATCTACATTCATACTCTGCAAAACACCGTGAAGTCCATGGCAGAAGGTACTTAACATTGTATCACATGTTAGGGGTTCACCCCGTTCCAAACTCGTATGTGGCTCTGTAAGAATTGCTGTTAATTACCTCGTTTCACGCTGTAATTACTCTACTATTGTACTCGTGGTTCTGACAGGAGTGATGCGAACAGCGATGAAGTATGTTAGTACATTATTCTCTTAATACTCGTTCTTGAAACATTATAAATAGGATTTCGCGGGATAACTTATACTCGTATCTGTCTTCAAGTGTCTGCCAATTTAGATTTTGCAACATTTTCAAGACGCTGTGTCTTGTGTCAGTGAAACCTGTGACCATTAATACCATCCTTACTTGTATACGTTCAATATCCCCAGTTAGTCCTATTTTGTGTGTCACAAACGCTTGAGTCGGTCATCAAAGAAGGTTGTTTGTAAAACATTCGTGCGACCTATCCTAGAATATGGCAGAATTGTAGGATGGGTTCCACAAGAGTGTTTTGTAGGCAGTCTCTAAATCGGTCACCTACTTTAGCTATTACTGAGCCTATCATATCATTTCATTCCATATCCATACAAGGCGTTACACCTACGTATTACATTTAGGTATTTGTATGAGTTTATTGTTTCTACGTTTTTTCCTCTTCCGAAGTGCGCACTTTTACATTTATGTACACATAAAGCAAGTTACCAGTCTTAAGACCACTTCGAGATGTCATCACGGTCTGTGTGGTTATTTGTGCACTTGTTTTAGACAGTACTCCATCAGACATAACTGCATAATTTACAAAAAGTCTTAGGTTTGCTATTAATATTGTCTGCGAGTTATTAATATAGAGCACTAACAGCAAGAGCCACAATACACGTTCTTGAGAGACACATGGAATTTCCTGCACATCCATTGACAACTCTCCATCCGAGGTAACATTGTGAGACACCTCTGCTAAGAAATCCTGAATCCAGTGCATGGAGGCGATTGCCACATGATCTAGACATTCATAGGAACATAATGTTCGTGCATTTTATGCTACGTATGGCGCGATAGTTAAGGCATTTGCCCCGCAAATACTCAGGCTCTAGCCGACACGGGGCCACTACATCACACATGTTCGGACGTCCGTCGAAATATGGTGCAGGAACTTTGTATTAAACTATGGAACAAAATTGAAGAATGTCGTTTTTTGAAACCACGTCATTATCTCCCATTGTGAGGCAGAATTTCGAAATTAAGCTCGATGGTGCCTACAATATTCCTTTGTAATGGTGCAAAAGCGTAGCAACCTGTGACGTCACCATCGGGCTCGGCAAGTTTCGGACATTAAGGTGCCGACACATGCAATAAAAAAGCCAGGGATCAGAAGATCTTGTGAGCCGTAATGTGGGTCATCGATGCCACAGTGTCACCACATTCCACCGTGGACGTGTCTAACCTTCCCTTACCCATATCTCACAGCTTCGGCTAGCGCCCATGTGACGGAGGTCGTACCATTGACATGCACGTGAATAAAACGCCCGGCACTGAAACCATACGATTTACCTATGAGTGGCCGGGGATAACATTTCGGACACATAGCTGCTCGTAACTGATAAGAATGAAACAACCCGTGCCCTTGGTGCGCTCATTTTCGTTCATTTCGCGGTCGAAAACGACAGTTCGCATTGGGATGTGCAACAGGATGATGTACGTCACAACCTGTCCCCCTTCCCCGACGCTTCAACGCGTCTCTAAGGACGTTGCAGGGCTGCAACTACGTAGAACGTGTTCTCACCCCTTCTGTGTGTAGCGTGAATGCAATTTTTGCTCCGGTATACAGGGTGCAACTTCTAGCGATGGTTCAAAACAATCCGGCGACACTCGAGCGTAATCTCAATCAGAAAACAGTGTTTACACTTTTTCATTGCAGCTTTTACATGCCGTCTTGTGGCTTATGCACGGATGCAGTCCGACACTGAATAAAACGTAAATATAAAGTTAACACCGTCTGTGTCCCCTACTCACCCCCTCCCCCCACACCTTTGATGGATAAATTAAAAATTTTCTTGTACACACACGCCCAGTCATCAATTCGTAGGCGCCGGTGCGATAGGAAACGCTTTTGACACGCCTCAGATTTTGCATGAGGCCAGCAAGCTTCAGTGCAGTGGCGCAGCACCACTCACCTGTTCTGTTTTGTCTTGATGCAATATCAAACCGTTCTGCAGACAGCTCTCGCACGGTGCTCTATATTTTTCTATCGTGTCACTATCATGGTTTTCGGTGAAAGTTAAGGCTTCTGTGTGTAATGACGTGTGCCTTAAGATCAGGGTCATCTCAGCGCTGAGGAAATGGAATGTTGTTTGTTTTGTTATTCGCACCTGTGTTAAAAAGAAAACTGTCTTCGACTGGAGTTAGTCAAGCCATTGCTCTGCCTAGAGATGGCTGGTAACAGTGACTTATTCCGTACCTGCTAGGCGTGACACAGAGTGTGGGAGGAAGAGTGCCGGGAAACAGGCCCTACCATGTGACGTCCAGATTACTGCCGTCACCGTAGCACTACACCTCGAGAGGATCGAGCTATTGGGCGGCAGGCAGCTCGGAACCGACGAGTGACAGCATAGTCTCTAGCCGATCGCGAGGCTGCTACTACTCGTGGAGAGCCGTGAACACATGCAACATTATCTAGGGCAGTTGGTGTAAGTGCAGAGAGTTTGGCGGTGGTTGCGGGAATTATGCATTCGTCCACGCAAGTCAATGAAGCTGCCCAAAATGACACTTAACGACCAAGTTGCATCCTCAGCCAGGAAGAGTTGAGGAACTGGGCAATGCGTTATAAAACATCTGGAACAACAAATTCAAGGCCTGCATCAATTCCTTATCTGAAGCTGTAGGCACCGATGTGAAGCCGTCATTAATGCTAGAGGTGGTACTAATTGTTACTGAAAACTCACTCAAATAATTAAAAATCATTAAAAGCAGAACGTGAACCTTTCTTTGCCATGAAAATGATTTGATCGTGCGTCGTAACGAAACAGTAGAGTTGCGCTATGCTGCTACACTTTGTGCTTGCTGGCTGCGTACGAAACCTAAAGGGAGTCGAAAGGGTTGTCTATCCCAGCGGCGCTAGGAATCAGTGAATGGGTTTCTCTGTGCACAGACATGTTTAAAGCGTCCAACAAAGGAGCGTGGGTGGTACCGAGTGTGGCTCAAAACTGGGGGGTTTAGAGAGACCCTTTACCATTTTATTCATGTGTGTGTCAATGTCACACCCACCTGTGCTACAGGAGGCCGCAACAGAGCAAGAATGGGAAAACATAACCACCTTTTCTGTTTCGGATCACGCTCCGATTTCGTCAAATTGCTTTGAACTGTCCCTAGTGGCTCCATCCTGTATACCAGCGCAAAAATTTGGTTTCTCTACACTCCAAAGTGCTGAGGTGATGTTCTATTTGGTTCCAACCAAGCGATGTCTTAGAGAAGGGTTGAATCAACCTGAGGATATCAGCAGTCACTAAAGTTGTCAAGAACGACGTCTGCAGACTGGTCTCTTCGACCACGAAATATGTTAAAATGAACCTCTCAAGGAAAGGGGTGGTTTCATTGACACCTGTTATGCCACATCCTGAGGAGTTCTTGTGTCGAATCTGAACAGCAGTGTGTCCTAAATGTTTTTCTCGGCCACTCATAATATAACTACGAAGTTGGGAAGAATGCCTTTTTGTACATTGCCTTTAGATCTGCTATTTGCCTAATTTTGTCTGTGCAAAGTGATAGTTATGGGGGGGATTGAATCTGGTACCGCAAGCTGCGGAATTTTAATACGTGCCAGACGGCGTGGACATCGAAGACTCTAGAGGTCTCTGCACCATCGCGCCGTAAGCCGTGGCGGCGCGCGCCTCCTGGCCCGCTTTTAGTGTGAGGGCGCCACAGTGGAACACGTGGTCTCAGCAGCCAATACCGGCGCCCCCGATCATGTATTTAAGCGCCTGCCTCTCGCTCAGCCGGTGTCCCTCCATATCCTTGAGCGTCATGCACTCCGCCTCGCCTTCCGTATACGCCTTCCGTCCCCCACGCAGATCCTGTATGATCTCATTCCTTTCCCCCATCTGCTCCTATTCCTCGAACATATCCGCATTCTCTACACCTCCCGGCGCCTTGATCCCCCTCACCCCCTGGTTGCTCCTCTCCTCTCCCATCCCCGCCCTCTACCACGTCTTCACTGTTGGGTCCCCCCTACCCTCCATCTCTACACCCTTCATCCCTTTTCCGAAGGTGGCTTCCATCAACTCCCCCTCCAGGATGATGCCCTCTCTCCCTCCATTTATCCCTCTTATCAACTCTGATCCTCACTCCTCCTCCTTTCCTCTGTCCTTTTCCCAGGCTCCCTCTCCCTCCCTTCCATTCTCTTTTTTCCTCACCTCCCCTCTCTCTGCCCCTTCTCTCCCCCGAGTCCTTTTGCATTTCACTCCTCTGCCTCCTCTCATTCCCTCTTGCGTCTGCCCTGCCCCTCTCCCCCTTTATGAGTCCTCTCCCTCCTTGGTCCCCCCCTTTTCGTTTTTTCCTTCCTCCCTCCTTGTTCTTCCTCCCCCTCCAGGTCCCCCCCCCCCATCTGCCTTTGGCTCGGGAGTGTCATCTTTGTGCTGCCATTTTCGTGCAGCGTTTAACAGTGAGTGTTTTACAGTGAATGTTCCGTGTTGTGTTTTTTGGGAAGTGTTGCGAACGGCCGTCATACTGTCGCTGGGTGTGCTTTCTATCTCCTGTGAACAGAAACCAGACTGTCGCCATGTTTTTTAATTGTGTGTGTACTATGTTACTTGTCTGATTCCTGTGTCTTTTATAAACATTGCCAACCCCTTTTGCTTTCTGTTTTAACTTTCCCCATTTTTCCGCCATTTTACACTTTAAGTCACCGTTTTATCGCCTGTTTTTCTTGTTTCTTTTCTTCTTCCATTTTTAAAAACAAAGTGTGTAGGCTGTAGAGCAGCGTACTAAGCTGCTGCCAGCCTGTCCCCTTCGGGGGGAATTGAAAATCAATGTTGTTGTTGTTGTGATCTTCAGTCCTGAGACTGGTTTGATGCAGCTCTCCATGCTACTCTATCCTGTGCAAGCTTCTTCATCTCCCAGTACCTACTGCAATCTACATCCTTCTGAATCTGCTTAGTCTATTCATCTCTTGGTCTCCCTCTACGATTTTTACCCTCCACGCTGCCATCCAATACTAAATTGGTGATCCCTTGATGCCTCAGAACATGTCCTACCAACCGATCCCCTCTTCTGGTCAAGTTGTGCCACAAACTTCTCTTCTCCCCAATCCTATTCAATACTTCCTCATTAGTTATGTGATCTACCCATCTAATCTTCAGCATTCTTCTGTAGCACCACATTTCGAATGCTTCTATTCTCTTCTTGTCCAAACTATTTATCGTCCATGTTTCACTTCCATACATGGCTACACTCCATACAAATACTTTCAGAAATGACTTCCTGACACTTAAATCTATACTCGATGTTAACAAATTTCTCTTCTTCAGAAAAGCTTTCTTTGCCATTGCCAGTCTACATTTTATATCCTCTCTACTTCGACCATCATCAGTTATTTTGATCCCAGAATAGCAAAACTCTTTTACTACTTTAAGTGTCTCATTTCCTAATCTAATTCCCTCAGCATCACCCGACTTAATTCGACTACATTCCATTATCCTCGTTTTGCTTTTGTTGATGTTCATCTTATATCCTCCTTTCAAGACACTGTCCATTCCATGCAACTGCTCTTCCAAGTCCTTTGCTGTCTCTGACAGAATTACAATGTCATCGGCGAACCTCAAAGTTTTTATTTCCTCTCCATGGATTTTAATACCTACTCCGAATTTTTCTTTTGTTTCCTTTACTGCTTGCTCAATATACAGATTGAACAACATCGGGGAGAGGCTACAACCCTGTCTTACTCCCTTCCCAACCACTGCTTCCCTTTCATGTCCCTCGACTCTTATAACTGCCATCTGGTTTCTGTACAAATTTTAAATAGCCTTTCGCTCCCTGTATTTTACCCCTGCCACCTTTAGAATTTGAAAGAGTGTATTCCAGTCAACATTGTCAAAAGCTTTCTCTAAGTCTACAAATGCTAGAAACGTAGGTTTGCCTTTCCTTAATCTTTCTTCTAAGATAAGTCGTAAGGTCAGTATTGCCTCACGTGTTCCATTATTTCTACGGAATCCAAACTGATCTTCCCCGAGGTTGGCTTCTACAAGTTTTTCCATTCGTCTGTAAAGAATTCGTGTTAGTATTTTGCAGCTGTGAATTATTAAACTGATAGTTCGGTAATTTTCACATCTGTCAACACCTGCTTTCTTTGGGATTGGAATTATTATATTCTTCTTGAAGTCTGTCTCATACATCTTGCTCACCAGATGGTAGAGTTTTGTCAGGACTGGCTCTCCCAAGGCCGTCAGTAGTTCCAATGGAATGTTGTCTACTCCGGGGGCCTTGTTTCGACTCAGGTCTTTCAGTGCTCTGTCAAACTCTTCACGCAGTATCGTATCTCCCATTTCATCTTCATCTACATCCTCTTCCATTTCCATAATATTGTCCTCAAGCACATCACTCTTGTATAGACCCTCTATATACTCCTTCCACCTTTCTGCTTTCCCTTCTTTGCTTAGAACTGGGTTTCCATCTGAGCTCTTGATATTCATACAAGTCGTTCTCTTATCTCCAAAGGTCTCTTTAATTTTCCTGTAGGCAGTATCTATCTTACCCCTAGTGAGATAAGCCTCTACATCCTTACATTTGTCCTGTAGCCATCCCTTCTTAGCCATTTTGCACTTCCTGTTGATCTCATTTTTGAGACGTTTGTATTCCTTTTTGCCTGCTTCATTTACTGCAGTTTTATATTTCCTCCTTTCATCAATTAAATTCAATATTTCTTCTGTTACCCAAGGATTTCTACTAGCCCTCGTATTTTTACCTACTTGATCCTCTGCTGCCTTCACTACTTCATCCCTCAAAGCTACCCATTCTTCTTCTACTGTATTTCTTTCCCCCATTCCTGTCAATTGCTCCCTTATGCTCTCCCTGAAATCAATAACGAAAAAAAAAAAAAGCTCAGCCGGTCAGTCTAATCTTTGCGTGCGTTTCGTGACATATCGCCTCGACAACAGACAGTGTGTTTACCGTTCTTGTTTTCGTTACTAGTGGATGTGTCTTGGATTCGTTTGGTTGTCTCTGTCACCCCACTGCTTCTTGCGTGTTGTCGTCGTAAGATCTCGCTCGATCGTCCGTCGTTGTTTCGTGTCCGTCCATTTCGTTCGTTTTTTTGTTCGAGGGCCTATCTCCGTGTGGTCCCGACGCGCTTTGTTCTCGGCCACCCCGCGGCCGTTCTGGTCGCGGTCACAACATTTTTGCCGACGAGGTAAGCGGGGATAGTTGTTAGCATGGAGGCGATGTGGGTCTGTCTGCTGGAGCAACAGCAGCAGCTCATGCAGTAGCAGCAGCTCCAGTTAGACATCCTACAACAGTCGCTGCGGTTGCTAACTGACAAAGTCGATGCCCGGGACGCGTTACCACAACAGCTTCCGAGTCCTCGGGTGTCCGATTCTTTCCTACGTCCGCCATCGGTCCCACCCTTTAATGACGCTAAAGAGGACTGGGAAACCTACTTACATCAGCTGAAACCACATTTCACGGCTTTTCAAGTCACCGACGACTCCTTGCAGCGGTCGTGGTTTTTGTCTTGGGCCTCCCCAGACACATTCTTTCTTCTCCACAAGTTGGCACCGTTGTCAGATCCTGTGGCTCTTTGTTTCCAAGAGATATGCCCTTTGTTGACAAGCTATTATTCCCAACGCTACCATGTGATCGCCCCGCGGCTGGAGTTCCACCAGTACCATAAACAGCCTGGTCAATCTTATTGCTCCTGGATCATGGACTTCCAGGGTCACAGCCGTTGATGCGATTTTACGTGCACCATTCAGCAGTGTAAGCTTTGTATGCGGACTACCTGATCCTGGATGTGGTGGTTCAGCTGGATCTCGAACCTGAGGTCCGTACTGCGGCGTTGAAACTCGATAACCCTTCCTTGGACGAGATTCTCCGCATTGCCCACTCCTTTGAAATTGCTCAAGCGGCTAACGAGCGTCTTATGGCGAGGCCGCAGTGGCGGCGATCTAGGCGTCACGGCGGGTTCCGCCCTTGCGACGTCGACGTGGCCCAGCCGACAGAGGTCAGCGCCGTCGGGACTCCTCGTTGTCTGACGTCTCTATGGCATCGGCGCCTCCGGTCGCCCCTCGTCGCCCATCGCGCGGCCCCCTTCCGTCTTTCCCACAGTGCTTTACTGCACATTCTCGAGCTGATTGTCCCCACCGCTGGAAAACGTGCACGCTATGTAACAAGGAGGGCCACATCCGATCGATATGTCGTAGTCGCTCGACTCGCTCCAGTCCTGACCCTCCTGGGCCTCAAGATACCGTCCATGATCTGCAATCGGTCGTCCCACAGGATGACCCATCAGCGCGAAAGCTTTTCCTCCCGATCCGCCTTTTCACTGAGGATGTCAGCTTTCAGCTCGACACTGTGGTCAGCGCCTCCCTGATTAATATGGCGACATATACCTGGTTTGGCTCTCCTGAGTTGTCACCTCCCTCTTGCCGTTTGGTCGCCTACAGAGATAGTTCCATTCCCCTTCGTGGGTAGTTCGTCGTCCAGGCGGCGTACAAGCTTGTTCCTCGGCTCCTTACCCTCTTTGTCGTCGACCATCCGTCAGCTTCGAATATTTTTGGCCTGGATGCGTTTCAATTTCCGACGAAGTTGAGGTCGTTTCCACGGCTGTTCCTTTTCAGGACTTGGACGATCTGTGCTCCGCTTTTGCGTCATTGTTTGCAACGAATCTCGGATGTGCTTCCGATTTTCAGGCGCACATCACCCTTCGGCCATACGTGCAGCCTCACTTTTTCCGGTCCCGGCCCCTTCCGGTGGCCTTACGGCCAGCAGTCAAGCAAGAACTTGATCTGCTCCAGGCCGCTGGCGTTCTGGAGCCTTTGACTTACAGTGCCTGGGCGACACAGTTGGTGGTCATACTGTCAATGCTCAGTCCTTCATCGACACTTACCCCATTCCCCGACAGGAAGACCTTCTCGCCAAGCTTGCCAGGGGAGAGTATTTTTCAAAGATCGACCTGGCTCAGGCATACCACCAGTTACTCTTGGATTGCGAATCTCAAAACATCATGGTTATCAACACGCGTTTGGGATTGTACAAGTACAAGAGTCCTCCCTTTGGTGTCTCTTCAGCGCCGGCCATTTTCCAGCAGTTCTTGGAGCAGCTTACGCAACCTATCCCTGCCTGCGTGAATTATCTAGATGACATCTTGGTCACTGGGTGTTCCCACCAGGAACATTTGCAAAACCTCGGCGCCTTATTTCACGCTCTGAAATCTACAGGTTTACTCTGTCAGCTGGACAAGTGTTTTTTTTTTTTTTTTTTCAACTGGAAGTGGAATACTTAGGTCACTGGCTTAACCAAAATGGCATTCGCCCTTTGGGTCGTTATGTCACGGCCATTGAGGCCCTTCCTCGTCCCAAGGACTTATCTGAACTCCAGCTATTTTTGCGTAAGGTTACTTAATACTTAAGGTTCTTGCCCTAGGCTGCCTCTGTTGCTCAACTCCTCAAGCGCTTCCGTCGCAAAGGGGTACCTTTTGGTTGGACTCCTGCCTGTGACGAGGTTTTTCTCCATTTAAAGGCGATACCGAAGTCCACCCCTTGCCTTACTCCCTCCTCGCCGGACCGCCAATTGGTTGTGGCGGCTGATGCGTCGGCATACTGCATTGAGGGCCGTCCTTGCGCACCGGGATGCCGATGGCTCCGAACAGCCCATCGCTTATGCCTTTAAGACGTTGACCCCAGCACAATGTGAAAGTGTTGTTAATAAAAATTCTCTATTTAAACTAGACTGAACTGCACGTGACTGCTTTAGTCTTTAATAAAACTTACATCTGACTGCGTATTTAACTGAACTGAACTTTATCTGACTGCATGAAAACATTGTTGGAAAATTAATACTCAAAATACACATCTGACTGCCTGAAAGTTTAGTGGTAAAAATAAATGAAAGTCACCAACCTGCATCTGACTGCGTCTCTGGACTTAGCTCGTGCACTCCTTCCCGTTTAGCCGATAATAAAACATATATTCAACTCAGCCGTAGTGCAATGGCATAAAATTGTCATTCTAGATAACTTTACTCATTTTGGCCCCGTTTGTTACTTAATAAAAATTCTGTCCTGGTCTGAATAATTTGCCAACTGTGCAATGGCATATAGATTATTTTACTCTGATAAATGAAATTATTAGCTTTACTCATGGGAACTTTACTTTAATGTACCTTTTGGTTCAATGCAAGCACAGGATGCGGAGAACGACATAAGGTGTGAGATGAAACTCTAATTTTATCTAAAAACTATTTATTGTCCAAGCTTTTAAGGCACATGCGAAAAACTAAAAAAAAAACTTCTGTAACATGGATTTACGAGAAAGTTTCACAAAACGCTTATTGCATCAACAATGGGATTTCTATCTAGCTTTTAGACATTATTTAACCAAAGAAAACCTATTTTATTAATTATTCTTTCTAGTTTCCCCAGGTATGCGCCGAGTTTCGCTCAATATATAGCTTATTATGTGCGTAGCGCCAATTCTTACTCTGATGCTGTCACGACCCGGCTGCCTCCTGCAGGCATCTAGCTCCGACTCGAAACACGTCTGCAGTCTGTGCGAATCTCCTCACCACTACTCAAACTTTTACCGCGTGCACCTAGCTCTGTTAGCTGTCAAAGATCTTACTACTCAAAGATGTGCTACTCGTCCAACGTTGCGGTTGGGAACTATCGACATTTTTCACTGGCTCTATCCTGATCGAATCTCAGCACATACCTTTCAAATGGAACTACTCCCAGACTGAAAAGGAGGCCCGGGCGATCGTGTTCGCCGTCCAAAAATTTCACACGTAACTCTTTGGGGCAAAGTCCACCCTCCTGACGGACTATAAACCCTTGGTTACGCTTTTCGGATCCCACTCTCACCTACCAGAGCGAACGGCTCAACTTCTCCAGAGCTGGGCGTTGTCTTTAGAAATTACGCTTACACCATCTGGTATAAGCCCACTGCTCACCATGCTAACGTGGACGCTTTGTCACGTCTCCCAGCAGAGCCAGGTCCTCCTATGACAAACAGGAGGTCTTTTGCTTTCCCATTGATTCTGCCTGCTGCCTGCTGGAATGCACTGGACGGTCTGCCTCTGATGGTTTCTCACATCGTCGCGGCTACCCGCTGTGACCCTATCTTGCGGCACGTACTCCACTACATGGTCCATGTGTGGCACTCCTATGTTACTCATCGGATGCAGTCCAATTTCAGCGCCTGGCGCCACCTGTCCCACAGGCTCTTTGTGGCCGATGATGTCCTTCTGTTGGCCACGGAGTCGGATGCCCATAGGGTGGTCAGCCCTCCAGATTTGCAGCTTCGGGTGCTCAGTTTGTTACACTGCGGGCACTGGGGTATGTCCTGTATGAAAGTTTTGGCTCGCCGGCACGTGTATTGACGTGACATCGATGGCGATATTGACCGCCTGGTTCGGGGGTGCACTGTGTGTGCGTGTCACCAGGCAAGCCCCCCTCAGTCGTTTGCACCCTGTCCTGTGCCTCGCCGGCCCTGGGATCTCATCCGTGTCGATTTTGCGGGCCCATTTTTGGGGTCCATGTGGTTACTTACCGTTGATGTCTACACCAAATACCCATATGTCGTCCGCATGGCATCCACCACCACGGAGGCTACACTCACGGCCCTGGCCCATGTTCTCACCACTGAGGACCTGCCACATACATTGGTCTCCGATAATGGCCCACAATTCACAGCAGCCTCCTTCCACGACTTCTGACAGGCCAATGATATCAAACACATCTGTAGCCCGCCTTTCCACCCTTCGTCCAATGGCGCGGTGGAAGGCATGTCCATACTTTTAAACAGCAGTTGACAAAGGCGGTCCACACATCTCCAACCACATCGGCCCTCACCCTGATTTTGAGCACCTATCGCATTACCCCAATTGACGAACGCAGTCCGGCTGAGCTCCCTCATGGGCGACAGCCGCGGACCCTGCTCCATTTGATGATGCCATCCCCCTCCCCCCCCCCCCCCCCCCCCCACTCCCGGCCCTCTCTGCGTTATGCCTCCAGCGCGGCCACGTGGGCCCGCGAGTACGGGCGCAAGGCGGGTTGGACGCCTGCCACGGTCGTCGCGGTCCATGGGTGGCGTGTGACATCCGTGCAGACGTCGAAAGGGTTGGAGCGCCGCCATCTTAATCAGCTCCGCCCGCGTGCCCCCACGGGACTCGCGCCGCTGCCTCCTCCTCTGCTGCCTCCTTCGGGTGCGGATGTGGTCCTCGAGTCGCCGCCCCTGCCCCCGGTTGTCGTCCCCCGCGGGGCTGCTGCCGGCCCTCTCCACCCCCCGAGTGGATCGGCAGCTGCCTACCCCGCCCTGGACTCTGGGTCGGCCGTCATAGACAGCTCGAGCATCCCTTCCCCCCTCACCAACTGCAGTTGCTGAGCCCGGCTCATCTTCCCACTGCCGCCCACCTCGGCACCGTCCGGGGCGTTGCCGCCCCTACGAGCAGGTTTCAAGGGGGAGGGATCTGGTACCGCGCGCCGCGGAATTTGAATCCGCGGCAGACAGCATGGACGTGGAAGATCCCTAGAGGTCTCTGCACCATCGCGCCGTAAGCCGTGGCGGCACGCGCCTCCTGGTCTACGTTCAATGTGAGGGCGCCACATGTTCCCAGCGGCCAATAGCGGCGCCCCCGACAATGTATTTAACCGCCTGCCTCTTGCTCAGGCAGCCAGCCAGTCAGTCTAATCTTTGTGTGCGTCTCTTGACATACCACCTCGACAACAGACAGCGTGTTTACCGTTCCTTGTTTTCGTTACTAGGGGACGTCTTGGATTCGTTTGGTTGTCTCTGTCACCCCGTTGCTTCTTGCGTGTTGTCGTGGTAAGGTCTCGCTCGATCCTCTGTCGTTGTTTCGTGTCCGTCCTTTCCGTTCGTCTGTTTGTTCGCGGGCCGCTCTTCATGTGGTCCCGCCGCGCTTCGTTCTCGGCCACCCCGCGACCGTTCCGGTCGCGGTTACGACACTGAATGATTACGTCGTTATTGGACAATCATGGTGTTGTGTAATACAAAATACTGATACCGCACAGAAGCAAGTAGTTGGTTAGTGTATCTCCTCAAGTAATTTCAAACACAGCCACAGAGCACAAACCATCACTACCTTTTTCGGATATATATAAGGTATTTGTTTTAACGTTTTAACGACGCATTTGATTCTACATTTCATTTAATTTGTAAATGTAAACCTTTGTGTTCTAACGATTTATAGGTTCGAAATTTACGTTAGGGTTACAAATTTGATCTTACAATGCTATATGGTTAGCCGTTTCAATGTCTGACTAGAAACTACGTTTAGCATGACCCAGGATCAACGATGCGGATGTAATAGCTTCCTGTTCCCATTGCGATGCTTGATATCGGTGAGTACCCTTGCCTCTTACCATTCGAATGCTTGGGTTCTGTGAGTCCCCTTGGCTTTCACCGCTGGGATGCTTGAGTTCGGTGATTATCCGTGCCAGGTGCAGCAGTCACTATCACTTAAAGGACATTGTACCTTATTACAATGATTGTGATTTGTATTCCACCGGTTGCCACGTAGCACAAGCGCAGGCCTTAAGGCAGCTGGATGGAAACACACACCAAAATCAGCGACCCTGTTGCCCAGGTTTCAGGGCAGCCACCGAAATCCAGCATTCCTGTGGTCTGGGGATTCAGCACAAGCAACCCTATAAGGAACAGAAATAAGGAACAACAATTGAGAGATATATACCACATAAACTAATAAGATATGTTTCTGATCCCCCATGATACAAAAAGCAGCTCAAAACACTGTTGTAGAAGCAAAGAAAAGAAAACATCACGAACTTGAATGCGAGATGCTTTTAATAGTTTCCACAACGAAACTACGTCTCGAAATCTGGCAGAAAATCCGAAGAGATTCTGGCCGTATATAAAGTAATCTAGCGGAATGACGCAATAAATACCTTCACTGGGCGATAACAACGAATGACAGTGCCACTAAAGCAGAGTTACTAAATACCATTTTCCCAAAATTATTTCACCAGAGAAGACGAAGTAAATATTCCAGAATTCGAATCTGGAACAACTGCCAACATGAGTAACTAAGAAGTAGATAGCCTCGGTGTAGCGAAGCAGCTTAACACTGTAAATAATGGCAAGGTCTCCGGTTCAGATTATATATCGGCCAGGTTAATTTCAGAGTATGCCGGTATAATAGCTCCATACTTAGCAATCATATACAAGCGCTCGCTCGTGGAAAGATCTGTACCTAAAGACTGGGAAGTGGCACAAGTCACCCCAGTACTGAAGAAATAGGAGTTATCCGCTGAATTACAAACCCATATCGCTAAGGTCGAGCCCGCCGGAGTGGCCGTGCGGTTCTAGGCGCTACAGTCTGGAACTGAGCGACGGCTACGGTCCAGGTTCGAATCCTGCCTCGGACATGGATGTGTGTGATGTCCTTAGGTTAGTTAGGTTTAATTAGTTCTAAGTTCTAGGCGACTGATGACCTCAGAAGTTAAGTCGCATAGTGCTCAGAGCCAATTGAACCATTTTTTTTTTTTTTTTTTGGGCTAAGGTCGATTTGAAGTAGGCTTTTATTGTCACCCACCAATCTAGGGAGGAATGATCATCATAATACAATAAGAGAAATCGGAGCTCGCAAGGAAAGATTCAATTGTTCGTTCTTCTCTTGCATTGTTCGTGAGCGGAACGGCAGAGAAAGAGCATGAAGGTGATTCGATGAACCCTCTGCAGGCACTTAACTGTGAATTGCAAAGCAATAATGTAGATTTACATGTGGAAGGTTTACATTTATATCTTAAACGAAATACAGAGTTGAATGTGCCGGTTCTTAATTGCAAAAACAGGCACACTTGGTAATTGTCAATTACAGCACCATCTGCCAAGGATGGGAAACAATGGTTTCAGTAAACCGTACGTATTTTTGGCATAAAACCAGTATATGCAATGAAAATGGGGGTTCGCATTTGAAAATACAAAGTTAAACACGCCCATGCGCGAGGCGTGGCTAGGAGATGGTCATTTAGAGCTCAGACAAACGTCCCGTTTACTAATAGTAACTTTTCACCCAGAGCATTTTTTTCATTCGATACATCGTTTTCGAGGTATTTAGTTGTCTCATAGTTAAACAAACACCCCTTATATTAATCTGCAGACAGCTTGAAATAAGTGGAGTATGTGTTTTGATGAAAGCATGCACGCTGTCTGACGATGGATGCATAAATTCGAAACCGGTAATTGTGATTTTTTTCCTTGAAGTATAGCACAAGGAAATTGTGGTGGGTTACTTCTGTAGGCTATCAACGTTCTGTGTTCTTAAGGTTTTCTGAACAAGTTCTCTCGAGATGTACGCCGCCTTTCTTCAACTGTCTCCCAGTTAAGGTTTTTCTACATGTCTATTACATCCTCTTGTCTTGTGACCACTAGCACCGTCATTCTTCTTCGTGTACTGTCTATGTCGTCCCTTATCCGGACCTGCTGTGGGTCTTCTTCCACTGGAATAGTTTGCATATATGGGCTGTAGATGAAGTTTGTATAGAATCTCTCTTCAGACAAACTAGAGTTTCTCAGTTTACCAATGAATAGTTGCCGGCCATTAATTGTTTTTAGAACTGAACGTATATGGTTGTTGCACTGTAAATGTTTGCACATCGCTATTGCCAAATATTTGTATGATGTGCCTGGCTCATGAATTCTTTAGTCAAAGAATATTATGTTTTTTCATTTCTCGAAGGCGCAACTTGGCATTTCACTACAACAACAGTAAACAGCCACTGCTTGAACAAAGGTGATATTTTATGGACATGTAGCTTAATATTTAACGGATAGAATTCCCTCGCAGATAACTAAATCATCTACGTAAAGACTGAGATTATTACGAATGTAGTCAGCTAAATAATTAAGGTATAACATGAACAGCAAAGATCCTCTTACAGTCAAATGGGCCACTCCAGATACTACCTCCAAAGCCGTAGATGACTCTCCATCCAGGATAAATTTCTGCGTCAGGGAATTTCCATCCAGTTGTAAACTGATTGAGGTGTCTTATTGCGTCCTATCTTCTCTAGAAGGCGTCGATTTCTTACTGAATCAAACACTTTTAAAAAGTCTATAAACACCATATCTACTTGATTTCCTCTACTAATGGCGCTAAGTATGTCATTTGTAAAGGCCACGAGTTGAGTTCCTCATAATTTATTTCTCAGAACCCATAAAAATTGTTATTTCTTTCCATAGTTTTTGGAGTTAGAGTATGTTCTAGTTCACTTCTACAAATGCACTGACGAGACAAAACGTTATGATCACGTACTCAATAGCTTTTTCGTCCTCATTTGGAATGCAACAGGGCAGCGATTCTGCGTGGCATGGATTCGACAAGTTCTTAGTAGATTTCCTGACGTATATGGCTCCAGATCTCTACGCACAAGTCACTGAAGTTCCGTAAATAGCGGGCCGTTTGTTTGTGGGCGCGGAGCCCGTGCTCCATAGTGTCCCAGTTATGTTCCAGTGGGATTACATCAGGCGAATTTAGTGGCAAAGACATCGACGTGAGTTCTCTATCACGCTTCCTACATCGCTGTAGCACGGTTCTGTCCTTGTGACATGGGCAACTATCCTGCTGCAAAATGCCATCGTTGTTGCGGAGGATATCAAGCTGGAAGGCATACGGGTGCTCCGCAATAATGTGCGCGTAGTCCCTAGCTGTGATGATGCTTTCGATTATTACCACATGTCATTCGTAAGTGCATGTGAATATCCGCTTAGCGCAATATTGCCCAAATCTAGCGTCCGTGGCGCGGTGCGTGTTCTGAGCAGCCCCTCTCCTGGAAGACGATGTATCCAGAAACGACCATCGACGTAGTGTAACATAAAACATATTTCATCCGATCAAGCGATATGTTTCCATTGATATACCACCCAGTCTCGACCACCCCTTGCCCGGATCAATCGTAGCTGACGATGTCGTTGGGTCAGTACAGTAACTCCTAGGGGTCATGTGCTGCAGTGTCCCATGTTAAACAATATACTACGGGCAGTGTGCCCTGAAACATTTGTAACTGCACCAGCACTGTCACAACTGCCGCAGACCGCCGCCTATCGTTGTTTACAGTGTGGGCTCTCCTGGGACCTCCACATATTTTGATCAGGGCTGGACGTCCAACACCTTGTCGTCTACTTGTGATTTCACCGTCCTTCAACAACTATCCATTAATACTTACTACCGTAGTACCTGAATAGCCCGCCAACTTGCCGTTTCTGAGATACTTGTCCCCAGGTACATAACAATCTGCTTTCTGTCAAAGTCGCTTATGTCAGTGGGTTTCCCCGTTTTTGGTCAGCATCGCTGCTAGAATTAACCTCCATTGGTCCGTGTTTAGCTTATAAACTCTTCTTACCCCGGCTCGTCTCTTCAACGCCATTAGGCAGCGTTTAGTCCCTCTGTGGGCTCATGAGTGTAGAAGTGAGTGACGTAGTTAGAAGTAAAACAAAGTAAAATTACAAGAAAAATATTAAAAGATGGAATAAGGAGCTCATATCCCTAAAATCACTGTTGAAATGCATATACGAAGAATTCAACTAATGGGACAGACAGAATGGACGCAAAAGAGCTAACCCATCGGAGTCACAAATTCTTGAAAAATTAGATTACTGGACCTACTGGTACCTATAAACAGAAAAAAGGCTGTAAGGAATTAGTGTCACCAAATGTACAGGACCGAGATGCAGTCAGCAAAGTTACATGAAAACGGAGTGTTTACGAAGGAGCGAAAATGATCGAACGACGGAGATGGATGGAGGAACGGAAATAAACTCAGTTGTTACGCATGGAAAAAGTCTGGTTGATTCCGAGGCGTTTTAAGCCCCGCTGAAAAAGGAAATATTTATCATTTTAACTGAAAAGTCTACATATTTATTCTGAACGTCATTTGGTTGAAGAGCAGCAGAATGACTGCCTCCAATCTCCCACCTCTCCTTCCCTGTGTGAGGAAAATGACAAGGTCGATAAAGAAAACAGAAGCTTGTATCACTTCAAAGAGAAAGATTTGGAGACAGGCGTAGCAAAGAAAAAATAAACAAATGCAAGAACAGCAAAGGAGATTTGAGGTAAAAATAAACTGGGAAACAGGTGCAGAATGTCAGTAGCGTGTCCAGTTGATGCAGAGCTCAACAAAGCTGCGGCCGCTGCTTATCGCCGTTATTTGGATTTGTATTGTGTGTACTGCTGGCAAACCACGACTACGATTACCGATAGTTTCATGAAACGACAAGTTACTTCTGCCTTAGTTGGCGCTTTGTGGACGGGCTGATTTAGATAATTCAAATTGCTGCACAGACTCAGGTTATTTAGCTAAAAGCAAAGCTGGTTTTCGTAGGGTAGTTCTGACGAAGAGTTTTGTGATAACGAAATGGACCGATGCAGTACTCAATGCGCAGTTGCTTTGATCTAGTAAGTGATTACTAGTGTAGGAGTTGGCGTCCATTTGAAACCGTGGTCACCAAAGCTGGAGTGTTATTTGCTGACGTCGCCAGTTGGATGTTTATTAAGAAACCGGCTGTATTAGTGTGGGGCAACTTCTTGGCCGATCGAAGCGGATGGAATTGAACGCAGGAGCTCGGCAATTAGTTAACGCCCGGCCGGCTGCGACAGGGCACAGAGGGCGGCTAATTGCGCAAACACCGCCCGGACAACTGCGGTCGCTCCGAAATACCTGTTCAGCAGCAGCAGTGTGGCGTGGCTTTCCTCGTGGATATCACGAATCTATCGCATTCGCACTCGGGGTGTCCGCAGTTTGCGATTGTGGAGACAGAGGAAGCAAGCTCCCGCTGACGACGAGATTTTTTAAGTTCTTATTTGTTGGCCTGTGGCATTAACCACTACGCCAGAGAAGTAACTACAGATTTTGTATACATAACCATGTACAGAGTGTTCGGGAATTCCAGTTACAAACTTGTAGGACTTGTAGACGAGAGTGAGTGCATAATATTTTGAATAGAGACCCACATCCGCAGACGTACCGTTTCCGTTCTATGACGGTATCGGTTCAGATGTGTAACGCGAACACATCTGCTGAGGGAAAGATAGACAGGCCGAGGTGGCCCAACCGCGTGGCCGCCGCAGTCGGCAGATTTAACACCTATGGACTACTTCTTGTGAGATTGCATGCATAGTTTAATTTAAGAGACCTATAGAGAAGATCTGCTGGTACGAGTTACGGCCGCTGCACAAGAAACTGAAGAGACACCAGGTCGTACGGAGAGTGTGTAGCAGAAAACGCTTCGTAGGTTCAAATGGTTCAAATGGCTCTGAGCACTATGGGCCTTAACATCTGAGGTCATCAGTCCCCTAGAACTTAGAACTACTTAAACCTAACCAACCTAAGGATATCACACACATCAATGCCCGAGGCCGGATTCGAACCTGCGACCGTAGTGGTCGCGCGGTTCCAGACTGTAGCGCCTAGAACCGCTCGGACACCCCGGCCGGCGCTTCGTAGGTTGAACGTCTGTAACAGCGTTGGCCGTCGTCACAACGAGCCGCTGTTGTAATGCATCAGTACTGTTATGTATGTACAGTATGCTGGGTTATTTTTTGTTTTGGAATAATGTAAACACGCAATGCTTAGGTGTTAATACAAACAAATGTGCTTAAATGACAGATGGATGTTTCGTTATGTTTTCTTTTGAAATGTTACGTAATAATTGCACGCGTCACGCCTAATTCGTTTCCTCAAGCAGAAGTGGATGAGTTTAACATCTGAATTGAAACCGCCGTAGAATGGAAGCGGTAAGTTTCCGGACATGGGTTCCTATTGAACATACTATGTACTCACTCCCCTCTACAAGTCCTACAAGTTCATAACGGGAATTTCCGAACACCGTGTATACAGCATAGATATTAGAAATTACATTAATAACAGTTAAATTTCACGGTAAACTTTGTACATTCCCATAGTCAACAGCGTCCATATATCACAACTTCCTGGATACTTTGTGTCTGACTTATAACTGAATGTCCACTTCTTGCAGAAACATGGAAATACTTACATTCTCCGTCGTGGACAGCCCTGCCGAAACAGGTTCGAGACAGACATAAGCTGGGGAATTCCTGCTCAGATCAAGGCCTTGAGAAACTTGAGGCGTTGTCTGTCATCGCGTGAAGTATCACATAGTTGAGGTTTGCATTCACAGTTGGGTACGGCTAACATTTATCCCATAAAAATGTGAAGGATAACAGCTATGGCCCAGCCAGAAGCACGTTATAGTACTGATATGACGTCTGGATAGCTTGATTTGGGAGTACCAGGACTGTATTGCCGCACAATGACTTCCTTTGGTATGTTGTGAGGCCTCTCAAGTCTGTGACCATTCTCGAAGGACTTTTTTCTTTGAGCCAGCAACAAAATCTGTGAGTGGAAGGCGAATGCAGTAAGGTTGGCCATCAACCACACTTTGTTTTGCCAGGTGGTCAGCCAAACGATAAGATCCTCGGAGACGGGGCATAAGCGCAAACTGGACCAGGACGATGATTCGAATATCGCCCAAAGAAACCATCTTGGTATTCTCTGTACCTACAGAACCGAGCAGGGCTCTGAACCCAGCTACTTCCGAGTCCAGTGTTTTGGCCTGTATCTTCATTTATCACTATGAGGTATGTGGCAGAAGATTCCTTTTAGCCGGCCGTTGTGACCGAGCGGTTCTAGGTGCTTCAGTCCGGAACCGCGCGACTGCTACGGTCGCAGGTTCGAATCCTGCCTCGGGCATGTATGTGTGTGATGTCCTTCGGTTAGTTAGGTTTAAGTAGTTCTAAGTTCTAGGGGACTGACTAAAGCAAACCAAGCGCTGTATCATTTGTGAGATACAGAGGCGAGCGAGTGCGCCGGGACTTACCCCAGTTCACTGCTAGTAGCGCCACGTCACCTTAACGTGTCTGCATGTAGCGCACAAGTATTGCACCGCAATGTAGTATGAAATTAAAAATCAAAATTTGTGTTCAAAACTTTGTTAAATTATAGTTTAGTGTAATAATGTTCAAAATACCAAGTCTTGATGTTCTATACTTAATAGTTTACGGAAAAATGCCGTTTTAAGAGAAAAATCAGAGGCGTTAAATAATAACGCTAGGAAGCCAGAATTTGGTCAGAAGGTGTAGTTAGAAGTTATAAATAAGTGATGTTGGTTTCCAAAACCATAAAAAAAATTAACGCCAGAATCCACGTTTATCGGAAAAATCAGAGGCGCTAAATAATGGACTTAGAAACTTGAAAATTTGTTTTATGCTTCAGTACACCCCAAGAGTAATAACAGAGTCCACGTTAATCTACCTCTTATAGTTTTTGAGTAATTAAATAAAAACTAATTTTGTAACTAAAATGTACCTAAGTGTTGTAGATTAAGTACTCGAAATTTTAATGATAGAGAATGTTGCCGGCCGCGGTGGCCATGCGGTTCTGGCGCTGCGGTCCGGAACCGCGGGACTGCTACGGTTGCAGGTTCGAATCCTGCCTCGGGCATGGGTGTGTGTGATGTCCTTAGGTTAGTTAGGTTTAAGTAGTTCTAAGTTCTAGGGGACTTATGACCTAAGTTGTTGAGTCCCATAGTGCTCAGAGCCATTTTTGATAGAGGATTTTGGTTAAACCAGATCATCAAATACGTCAAATAATAGAGCTACACCAAGTTTAAGACTTGTAACATAAATAGCAACTGATATAAGTCTTACCGAGCGAGGTGGCGCAGTGGTTAGACACTGGACTCGCATTCGGGAGGACGACGGTTCAATCCCGCGTCCGGCCATCCTGATTTAGGTTTTCCGTGATTTCCCCAAATCGCTCCAGGCAAATGCCGGGATGGTTCCTTTCAAAGGGCACGGCCGACTTCCTTCCCCGTCCTTCCCTAATCCGATGAGACCGATGACCTAGCTGTCTGGTCTCCTTCCCCGAAACAACCAACCAACCAACACACCTGTGATATAAGTCTTAGCAAAGGTATGGTTCAGAGATAACAATCTACCGTTAGTCCCACTAAATAAATTCTATTAAGCAAAGTTTGCATTCTAGCGAGCTGAAACTTTCTACGTGCTTTTAAACTGCTTATCTGCATACCACCAAAAATTAAGAAGTTTCTGAAGTAGTTGGTAACTATATTATTGAAGATTATGTGCCAGAGATAGCGGTCGTTTGTAGACTGCCGCCGTATGCAAGTAGACAGAGACAACAGATGTTTTCTCGGCAGTCCGCATCGGCACCTTATAAATACAGCCCCTGAAGCAGTAGGAAGGTTCACTTCGTTCTCAGACACTGTGAGGTCCACGCCAGTTAAACGTCTGGTCGTGCTCTGCCTCGGATGACGTCAGAGCCGAGCTGTGACAAGTGCGTATTTGCCAGTGAAAACGGATAGTGAACTCGCGAGGACTGTACACTGTCTTGTACACCGTCCTTTCTTTCGTTTAGAATTCGTTAAAATAACAGTTATTGTGCCGTCCGTGTGAAATTCAATTCCGCGTGGCAAGTGGTGAATTTATTTCCACTTTTATAGCGAGCATTAATTTTTGAATATTTATTGCGAACTTTCAATTGAGTGATGTTAGTCAGGGCGAAAAAAAATCTGCTTGGAAGTTACCGTAGAGGTCGCCTCTGAACTGCTAAAGGTGCTGTTAGATTAGAAAGACTTGTTTTCAATTGAACATACCGCAATTTTAAGTGTTGTTTGTGAGAAACTTTAATTAAATTAAATCTTGATTGGAATTTTAAACTTTTGCTGAAGTCTTAGTCCTGATCCCGCAAAGAAATGGGAAATAGACACTTTTGATTCAGTGGGCTGGACCGGAATGTGGCCGTGCAGACTGGAAACTAAGGTCAGTATGTTTCCCTTCGCTTTCTGGGTGACCACCAAATTAGTTGCCAGGCTCACATGATTAAAGACGGCATCAAAACTTTAAACCAGTAGTAGTAACTCACTCGCCGCCCCACATGATGACCTCAGATGTTAAGTCCCATAGTGCTCAAAGCCATTTGAACAATTTGATTCCTTTTACTGTAAAGGAAGATATTTTTCTCTGTAGCTTACGAAAAATTAGTGAAAGGAATATTTATTTAGATAGATAAACGTAAGAAACGTGTTTCTTTCTGCGGAGTTGTGGAAATATTCCACTTAGTTACATTCCAGATAGTTACAGCAATGTGTTATAATTTTTCAAATATAACATTTTTTTCGTTATCATGTAGCTATTGTATTTCCAAATTAGTTTAAACCAAATTTCTGTTGGTTTTAGTTAGGAACCTTCAAATGTTTGAAGTGTTGTAGGTGAATGCAACATGCTGTACACGCAGCTGCTGGTATTGCTCCCATGCAGCTCCTGTCAGTGACAGGAGGTACGCACGGAGCAGGTGGCTGTGCGTTGTTCGCCACACAGTGAGTCTAACCAGTGACAGCAGCAGCTTCTCGTAAGTTGGCTTGCTGGTTGTGACGTACACCGAGGTGACAAAAGTCGTGGGATTACGATGTGCACATTCACAGTTGGCGATAGTATCGCGTACACAAGATATTAAAGAGCAGTGCATTGGCAGAACTGTCATTTGTACTCAGGTGATTCATATGGAAAGGTTTACAGCGTGATTATGGCCGCACGACGGGAATTAACAGACTTTGAACGTCAAATGGTATTTGGAACTAGACGGATGGTACATTCCATTCCGGAAATCGTTAAAGAATTCAGTATTCCGAGATCCACAGTCTCACGAGTGTTCCGAGAATACCAGATTTCAGGCATTACCTCTCATCACCGACAACGCACTGACTGAAGGCCACTTAACGACCGAGAGCAACGGCGTTGGCGTGCAGTCACTGCTAACAGACAAGCAACACTGTGTGAAATAACCGCAAGAAAACAATACGGAACGTACGACGGACGTATCCGTTAGGACAGTGAGGTAAAATGTGGCGTTAATGGGCTACGGCAAGAGACGACCGACGCGAGTGCCTTTGCTAACTGCAAAACATCGCCTGTGTCGTCTTTCTTGAGATCGTGACGATACCGTTCGGACCCGGACGACCGGGAAATCGTGGCCTGATCAGATGAGTCCCGATTTCAGTTGGTAAGAGCTGATGGTAGGGTTCGAGTGTGACGCAGACTGCACGAAGCCATGGACCCAGCTTGTCAACAAGGCAATTTGCAAGCTGGTGGTGGCTCCATAATGGAGTGGACTGTGTTTACGAGGAATGGATTGGGTCCTGTGCCCCAACTGAATCGATTATTGACTGGAAATGGTTATGTTCGGCTACTTGGAGACCATTTGCAGCCATTCATGGACTTCATGTTCCCAGACAGCGATGTCGTGTCACCGTGCCACAGTTGTTCGCGATGGGTCTGAAGAACATTCTGGACGGTTCAAGCGACCCACATCGTCCGACATGAATCCCATCGAACATTTATGGGACATAATCGAGAGGTCAGTTCGTGCATAAAATCCCCATCAACACTTTCGCAATTATGGATAACTATAGAGGCAGCATGGCTCAATATTTCTGCAGGGCACTTCCAATGACATATTTAGTCCATGCCAGGTCGAGATGCTGCACTACACCGGGCAAAAGGAGACCCGACAAGATACGAGGAGGTATCCCATAACTTTCTTCATCTCAGTGTATTGCAGTTAAAAGAAACCAAACAATTCCATATAATCAATTACTTTTGGTCTTCTTCTGTCGCCACCCTGCCTTCACAAACTACTTATTACTCGAAATCGTTGTTCAGCACGTAAGATCGTAATGGCTGAGGTAACTCATCGACCGGAATGTTTCATGGTATAAGCCATGGATGGTTCACTGTCATCGTGTCGGCATTGTCCATGCGTCAGGAACAACATGTCAAATTACTCGTTGTGTGACGCTGCAACGCAGTCCTTGCTATGAATATTTTCGCTTACTTAACACATGAAACTATTTGTATACGATGTATTGTCTAGTGTAAATATGTATTGTAAATACTATGTTTAAATTATGTAATATTTAACACTGGCAAGACAGGGCATATTTAGTTAACGTTGAAGTCAGAGAGATTGTTTTGTCGCGTCTCTGGGCGCGGGAGCGCGCCAGCGGGTAGTAGTAGCAGTAACGCCGTGCTCGGAGTAAGAAGTACAGTCGAGTGCTGCTAGCCCTAGCTGTGTTACATCTAACGGCTAGTGTGTGGATCTAAGTACGGCGGGAAAGTAATGGTCGGCATATCTGGAAGCATTTCCGGGCAAGTTACTATGGATTAATGGGCATAGTGCTGAAGAAACGAGGGCTTAAATGTGAAGCGCACTGTGGGCTCAAGTCACAACAGTAAAAGCCCGATGCCACATTGTGTCGCTGCCGTGGAGTTCCATCGATCCACCGACAACGAGGGAAGTAAGATTTACGTAATTTTCGTAGGATAAAATTGTAGAAGGCTTGCCAGTGACCGTGCTTTTCTCTGAAGTTGAACAATTAATAACAAGCGCTTTATAATCGAAGTGTTGCAGTTACATTCCACCCGACAATAACACCAAATAGGTTCCTTCCAATCCTTACCTTATTGAACCGAGTGTGTCACGCCATTATCAAGAGAAAATATGTTAATTATCAAATTATTTGCATAGACGGTGAAGAGTAAATTTCAGACTGATTATCGTAGTTAATTGTTGCACTCAATAAGCTTACGCCAACCGTAGTAACTTAATAATGGACTGAAGTAATAAATTTGATTATTAAGATTTATTTTTTAATTGGTTTTACAACTTAATCATTTCTTTCGGCAAAATTTTCACTGGCAAAATTTATTTCCAAATTATTTCCATTATTTCATTTACCAATCGTTATTGAATGAGATTACTCATTCAATAACGATCAAGTTATAACGTCTCCTGCTTCCCGCGGAATAATCATTATTTACTTCGGATTCGGATGCCTTATCCCGACGCGGGTCAAAATTCATAATTCACGGTCATTGTCAACTTGTAATTTCGCAAAATCCCGGGAAGCAAAAACAATGGCTCTGAGCACTACGGGACTTAACATATATGGTCATCAGTCCCCTTGAACTTAGAACTACTTAAACCTAACTAACCTAAGGACAGCACACAACACCCAGTCATCACGAGGCAGAGAAAATCCCTGACCCCGCCGAGAATCGAACCCGGGAACCCGGGCGTGGGAAGCGAGAACGCTACCGCACGACCACGAGCTGCGGATTCCCGGGAAGCAGGGTCGTGTTATAGTTGTATGTCTATGCCACGTTTACTCCACGTCACTATCCATGGCATTTCGAACACCGCTTGTTGCTGCATTCGGTCCCACCTTTTATACAGCGATATCAGTTTCCGTTCGACTGTCTGCCCGAACATGATTTCAGACGGCACCAACAGGTTGCATCCGTCTCTAAAACGTTTTAGCCTCCTAACTAAAATTGATAGAAATATGATTTAAACTAATTAGTACGAAGCTGGTTTAAGTATATCACCTAGATGACACGGCCGGCCGGGTGGCCGAGCGGTTCTTGGCGTTACAGTCTGGAACCGCGCGACCGCTACGGTCGCAGGTTCGAATCATGCCTTGGGCATGGATGTGTGTGATGTCCTTAGGTTAGTTAGGTTTAAGTAGTTCTAAGTTCTAGGCGACTGATGACCTCAGAAGGTAAGTCTCATAGTGCTCAGAGCACATGACACAAAAAACATTGTTATATTTTAAAAAAAAAGTATAACCTGTTGCTGTAACTCTGAAAAATACCTTAATAAACAATGTTCAACCGTTATTTCTTTTAGTAGTTAGACATTTCTATATTGCGAACAGTTCTTATTAGCAATATACCCTAGTTAACTTTGCATTCTCAGATCGCTTCAAACACCTACCCTACAGAAAGAGTAGTGTTTCTTACGTATGTCTATTGAAATAAATACAATTTTCCTTTCATGTATTATTTTGTGAGTTACAGAAATAGACCCTATCTGAAACACGCTGTGTGTTAAGGTTTGTTCCCGTTTCTTTAAATGATGGACCGTGGAAGAAGACTGCATGCATGCGTGTGTGTAAGCTTTTTATCTTTTTTAATTTTAGTTTCGGTATCTTTGCAGGGACTGATAAATATTCTTAGTTTTCGTCTTACAAGCGGATTCTTCGAATTCTGTAGCAAAGTTTTGGCGTGATATACAGCGTCTCTTTTAGAGTGCCGGACAATCTCAACTCTTGTGGGTACCACGCAGTGGAGCGAGATTCCAGTATGATCGGTACAGCGTTGTAAACGACTTCTTTCGTAGGTAAATTGTAGTTTTTTATTATACTATCTGAAAATGGGAGCCACCGACAACTGAATCTATCTGACTGTTCTGCTTCATATGTTGGCATGTTATTATGTCCAGGTATTTTATAACAAGGATAACTCTAGCTATATTTATTTTAATTAATAGCTAATTAGCAGTCTTTCCATCAAGTCGACATGATGTGAGGAGCTTAGTGGATTTCACTATACTTTTTATCGCATGAAACGTTCTCATACATAACTGTATCATCTGCAAAGAGTCTGAGACTACAGGACGGTGATTACGTGAAAGAGAAGAACAGTTATTCCTTTTAGTAGTTAGATATTTCTATAAGGTGAACAATTCTTATTAGCAATATGCCCTAGTAAATTTGACAGGTGGAAAAATCAGCGAACCAAGCTTATGACAGTACGGTTGCTATGTTGCATTCCCAGATCGCTTCAAACACCATGGCAGTCACCCTAATTAAGCCCTATAGATATGCTGGTCTCTGAGTGTCAATTCGAAAGGTATTTCCTAGATGTAAATGTATGATCTACCAGGAAACGCAACGCATGCAGTATTAGATTTCTGCAGAGAACTTTCTCCTTCTTCAGATTCATTCAATAATTGTAGCAAAGACACTGTATGTCGACAGACCAGAAGGGTTGCCTACAAGGTGTTTCTTATTTACAGTTATTTAATACTATTTCTTTCATTTGAAAGGCAGCCATTTCGTCGCAAGACCTTTCATACAACCGGCGTCCGTGCCCATACGTAAGTCACTTGTTGACTCATAGACGATCACTCACGAGACATCCGCATCTGAGGAAGCGTGAAAGAGCATGTGGTGTTGTGGCAATGCTAGAGCTTTGACCGGTGCGGCAAGTCCGCATGCTGGGCGCACGTAGTTCGATTGGTTACCTCATGCAGTTTGAAACACAAAAGCACTTTGCTCTCCTCTCTTGACATGGGCAGTACATGGGAGCAGAAATGATTCAGACTCCTATCTTGTGTGTTTAATGTGGGCGCATTTGACCAGCAACTTTCAACAGAACGTTGAGATTGCAACAAGCTGCGAACATTCAGGTTGTATTCACATGATTGGAAAAAGTGACAGTGTTGAAGTCAGATAAAGAAGTGTCCTTTCTGCATTGCATTTTACATTTGGGCTTGCCGTGGATTACGTCGTGCATTTGGTCTCGTTTTATATATCAACAGAACACGTAGTGATCGGTATCCCTCTCCGAGTTAACAATACGTGAATTCAATTGACTTACAATCAGATTCTCTTACTCACAAGGCTCAGCTAGTTCACTGTCTTAGACTTTTCCTTTGTTCACAGATTCTAATACGCATAGCTGTTCGTCATGTTTGAATATGTAATATCTGTTTCATACAAAATTTGTTCCATTCACTTGCACTGCAGTTTCCACAGGGGCTACGCTCTGCATGTGCTTGCATTTATTTCCCGTAAAAATTTTTGACAATCCTGGTATGACATCGCTAATGCAGTTCTTCAAGTTATAGGGCAACGTAGATGGCGTCATCATAAGTTATTTCTTTCACCACACAAGCTCTATATTTTCAGGCTAAGAGGTGGTGTAGGAACTGATGACAAAAACATTTGTCCTGAACACAGGCCTGCAGAGTGTAAAAAACCCAATTTCAGTACAATTTGAGGTTAGAAATTAATGTTCTAATTTAATAATCAACTTTGTCACTTTCGAGTAGCACCCCCGCCCCTCCCCCTTTCGTTGCCCTTTTGAGTAGACTTTGTCATTTGCGAACTGAAACTTTGAAGTTAGATTGCGCTATTAATTCAGCGTCTGTGGGTGTATTTCAGAGCAGAGACCGGATTCATACTCTTGTATGAACACTCAGGTACAGTTTCAGAAGGAGTAAGCAGAAGAATGTGATTTTTATATCACATCATGCAAAAGTATCTATACATTTCTGCACACTAAAAATTTTGAAAGAGATATTGAGTTACAAAACTTAATATTTCCACTAGCGGTAAGGCTAACGCTTGTTGAGTGCCACTGTTTTTAAGGGAGTAAATATTGCTATTACATACTCTAGGTGTGGAACACTTACCGGCAGGTACTGTGTACGGTATAAGCGTAAGTAGCGGGGAAAACTTCATCTACAGGAAACAGTATCCTAACCGTATAAGTAAAACGAAACTATTTCGCAGATGACTTTTAGTTAAGTATATATACACTGATAGATTTTAGAACAAAGAATTATAAAGTGTTTTTTGCGCAATGATTGTATAAACTTTCATACGTAGTGTGGAAGGGCAAATGGATTAATTTGAGATGGACATTGTGTCAGAACTAACTGACTCAAAATTGTTGAAGCCAAATATACGTAAACTGTCAGTGGAATACGAAAAGCAACAAGTTGTTAATTGTCATAAATTATAAGAAACTGATTTATTATGAACGTATTTGCTGACAGTGTGTGGCAGTCAAACACATAATGAGTGTCCCTGGTTCGAGACTGGCTCGTTCAACTGGTCTGTCCATAGTTCATTTCTTCTTGCGGGGTCATATGAAGGGACACCTGTCGAGACTGAAAGGGAACCTTCTGGCAAAATCTGTCGCTACCTATCACAGTTTTTCTGAAAACTCATAAGTTGTTGGACGGATAGGACCGAACTTTCAGTGAGATGTTGTGCCTCCAAAGACGCTAAGAGACGCCAGTTTGGATTACTGTTGTGCACGCAAACCCTGTTTATGCTATGCTGATAAAGAAAATTACTACCAAAAGTCTCTTCTTGGATTTACGTCACTGTAAAAACACTATCTGCAAATCTGAAATTTTCATGTTTTCAGAAAGGGAGCATTGTATCTCTAAGAGATGATTTTACGAACAAAGCACGCCATATCACTCTTAACTAATCATACGCTCGGACGAGTTAGGCCATTTTCAGATCAATAAGTAAAACGACGAAAAAATGTCGCTGTCTACTACACGCACTGTTCAGAAGTGATATGTGAAAAGAGCTATAAGCATATTTATCAGATTACCTTAAGTATCGAGAGGATGATAACTAATTTTTGTCAGCCGCTGTGGCAGAGCGGTTCTAGGCGCTTCAGTCCGGAACTGCGCTGCTGCTACGGTCGTAGGTTCGAATCCTGCCTCGGGCATGGAGGTGTGTGATGTCCTCAGGTTAGTTAGGTTTAAGTAGTTCTACGTTCTAGGGGACTGATGAGCTCAGATGTTAAGTACCATAGTGCTCAGAGCCATGTGAACCATTTGAACTAATTTTTGGCCAGCTGAGCATTGTGGTAGGTGTCAACAGCAGCTCAGCAATTATACGGGATGTTTCAGCAAGTACTTCCGGAATCGTTTAAGATACCGTAATTCGACAAGAACAGTGAATATCAGGTGCAAGGAACATCAAAGGCACACCCGATTAAGACAGGTGACAAAATCAGCCATTGCTGAACACTGTCCAGAAGTAGATCGTGCCAAAAATTATGATTGGACTTAACATCTGAGGTCATCAGTCCCCTATAACTTAGAACTACTTAAACCTAACTAACCTAAGGACATGACACACATCCATGCTCGAGACAGGATTCGAACCTGCGACCGTAGCGGTTGCGCGGTTCCAGACTGAAGCGCCTAGAACCGCTCGGCCACACCTGCCGGCCAAACGCACCAGGATGAAGATGGAACACCCAGGAGCGGTCTGGTGGGCGCGGACCGCAGAGGGAACGCCCAGAACAGCTGCGGATGGAAAACGGACCGGCAGCGCTCCAGCAGGTCGGACCGCAGAGGGAACGGGTACATCTGCCTGTGTAGGAGTAAGGCCACAGACATAAATACTGGGCCGCATTCACTCGAGGAGCAGTCTCAGGTCACACCTGATGAAGGTTCCGAACTACGTTACCGAAATATCCTGTAAGAACGACGCTGATATCCAGCAGAACATCCGACAACCCAAGATATCATTAGATCGCCGGGAAAAAATGGTTCAAATGGCTCTGAGCACTATGGGACTAAACATCTGTGGTCATCAGTCCCATAGAACTTAGAACTACTTAAACCTAACTAACCTAAGGACATCACACACATCCATGCCCGAGGCAGGATTCGAACCTGCGACCGTAGCAGTCGCGCGGTTCCGGACTGAGCGCCTAGAACCGCTAGACCACCGCGGCCGGCCAGATCGCCGGGAAAGCCTGCGGAGTTTATCGTAATTCTGTTTCCACCGAGATGAATTGTGAGAAAGTCTCCACATGACGTATAGCCCCTTCCCGTAGCTGTGTTAATTACAGAGATATCGGTATCAAATCTGCAATTTTAAACGAAACTATCATTTCTGCTGCTAGTATTGTAGTTATGAAAGGCACGTTTCACTCTTCAAAATCCTGTTGGTAATGTAGAAGAAATTATGAAGTTTAGAACTTAGGATTTATCAGGTCTGAACGTGAATCCAACTGCTATCTTTGAAGAAGATCGTGATTTTACACCAAAAGAAAGAAACGAATCGCGTCGGATAAGAAGGAAGCAGTTTTGCAGCGCCACGATACCGGAATAAAACGTGGTAAAGAAAATGTAGCTTAAATTCTGTCTGTTTCGTTTCCGAGTGTCGAGTGCTAAGTACTTAGAGAAAGTAAATGCCTTTAACAGACCAAGAGAAATTAGATATGCCGCTTCTTTACGGAGAATGCAGAAAGAACGCGAAGAACACAGTTTGGTTGCCAGCACAAAGCTGTACCAACAGAAAATGCAGCAAATGCGTAAAAAATGGACCCTTGCACAAAATCATTTGTAACAGAGTGTGATGTAAGTCTGCCGTCAGAGTGAGTGTCTCCATTTGTACTGGAGTAGCAGGACATGTTGTATTTTGCTGTATCCAAGCAAAAAACAGAATTCCTAAGATGTAGATTTTGAGTGCTTTGCTGTGAGGCTTTAATGGAACTACTAAGAAACAGGGTACGGCTTTCTTTTAAAGAAATATTGAAGTCTGTAATTTAAACGGATACTAGCATTTCTTATCATGTACACTTTCTCAAATTAAACTGAAAACTGTACGGTGATGTGGTGTGGCGATGCTTACGCCTACGGGAATCACACGCAAAGTTACAAATCATTGTTATCAATCAAAATGCAATAAGTGTTTCAATTTCAAAGTAAATGGCAAGTATTTCTGACATTTCATAAGCAAAATTACGTTTTCCCAAACTCAATCATACTCGGCATTGCTCGTCGAGTCGTGATCTTTGACGCCACTGAAATCTTTCCATCCTAACTGTTCGGCCTCTTCACAAGCAACTGAACGGTCCTGGCGCTCACGTCTTCGCTAGTCGGTCATTCGACGTGAAGCTGATGACATAATGCGAATTGACTGTTTATAGTTTCTCAGACGTTTTCAGGATGTTGAGAAAAATTGTGTTTTCATCACGTAACAGAAGTGCAGTGTTAGGAGGTTCTTCCCTATTATTATAAATAAAATATGAACGTTAATTTAGCCATAATTAATGAACATAAATAAGAATTTAAGAGTTTTTGCGCCCAAGACTAAAGGTATGGTCACGATCTTTTATTAGAGCAGCCAGTCGTAATACAAGCCAACGGCCTCGCCGCAGTGGTAATGCCGGTTCCCGTCAGATGACCAAAGTTAAGCGCTGTCGGGCTGGGCTAGCACTTGGATGGGTGACCATCCGGCGTGCCGAGCGCTGTTGGCAAGCGGGGTGCACTCAACCGTTGTGAGGCCAGTTGAGGGGCTACATGATTGAGAAATAGCGGCTCCGATATCGTAAGCTGACATACGCCAGGGAGAGCGGTGTGCTTACCACATGCCCCTCCATATCCGCATCCAGTGACGCCTGTGGGCTGAGGATGACACGGCGGCCGGTCAGTACCGTTGGACCTCCACGGCCTGTTCGGCCGGAGTTTAGTTTAGTCATAAAACAAGTCAGTTCAGCTGGAGTAGTTTTCCACGGTTGCTATGCTAGGATATGTTGTTCTTGTCTCACTACATCTTATGATGTCATAGGTTAGTTACTGTATCTTTGCTCATATGAGATATGAAAGGTTGCAAGATCCCCTCGCTTCTAAACTGATACTGTTATTACTTAGCTTAGCCGCGAGTCCGTAGAGGGTGGTATATGTGACGTACAGTATAACTGGTCAGCATTTCCACCCGGAATTTGCGAGTGTAAGCCGGACCTTCCTTGATCCGCCTTGGTGGGTCGTGTCGTCGGATTTCCTCCTACCTGTGCGCGGTGCAGCTCTCGTAAATGTCGTCCCGTGCAGATTCTCCATTGGCGCATTGGATGTCTCTGTCGGTGGAAGCTAATTATCTGAAATTGCTGTCGACCAACTTTGGGTTATCTATTTACTCGAAATTAACATTCAGAATGCCGTATTTCCAATAGATCAATAATGAAACACTCATGTCACAAACTACTCGTAACTGAGAGCATAACTACCATCGAATAAGACATGAAGAGCTCTTAGACATACGATCGCTTCGTCACCCAGCCAGCCAGAGCGGGAAATGCTCTCCGACTCATGGCCGGCTACGGACACAGCACTTCGTAACTATCGTGAATACGTCAATAAGAGACAATAATTTATTAAAACTGGTAAATATGTCTTCCTCACCTAAGAGGCACCTTATATATTCCCCCGTTGTTTCTTTCCAAAAATGTGCCTTTCTCGTGAGACAAAATCGCAATTTTGGAAATAACAAAATCGTGGTATTGCAAAATTCTAGGAGTAGCCTTTACATTTTGGTCATTTGCTTTCTATTGAGATCTTTAACTTTTCCTTTAACTCAATATTTCTTTTCTCCTTTTAACTGGACGTAAACAAAACCTTTTTTTAAAATTTTCTTTACAAAATTGCTAATCGTTCTGTATCATTGCTCTTCTATGTCACCATATCATTAGTATGTTAATTCCCATGCTCTCGTTATGAACACCTATACTTTCAGATTAAGCACAATATACACTCCTGGAAATTGAAATAAGAACACCGTGAATTCATTGTCCCAGGAAGGGGAAACTTTATTGACACATTCCTGGGGTCAGATAAATCACATGATCACACTGACAGAACCACAGGCACATAGACACAGGCAACAGAGCATGCACAATGTCGGCACTAGTACAGTGTATATCCACCTTTCGCAGCAATGCAGGCTGCTATTCTCCCATGGAGACGATCGCAGAGATGCTGGATGTAGTCCTGTGGAACGGCTTGCCATGACATTTCCACCTGGCGCCTCAGTTGGACCAGCGTTCGTGCTGGACGTGCAGACCGCGTGAGACGACGCTTCATCCAGTCCCAAACATGCTCAATGGGGGACAGATCCGGAGATCTTGCTGGCCAGGCTAGTTGACTTACACCTTCTAGAGCACGTTGGGTGGCACGGGATACATGCGGACGTGCATTGTCCTGTTGGAACAGCAAGTTCCCTTGCCGGTCTAGGAATGGTAGAACGATGGGTTCGATGACGGTTTGGATGTACCGTGCACTATTCAGTGTCCCCTCGACGATCACCAGTGGTGTACGGTCAGTGTAGGAGATCGCTCCCCACACCATGATGCCGGGTGTTGGCCCTGTGTGCCTGGGTCGTATGCAGTCCTGATTGTGGCGCTCACCTGCACGGCGCCAAACACGCATACGACCATCATTGGCACCAAGGCAGAAGCGACTCTCATCGCTGAAGACGACACGTCTCCATTCGTCCCTCCATTCACGCCTGTCGCGGCACCACTGGAGGCGGGCTGCACGATGTTGGGGCGTGAGCGGAAGACGGCCTAACGGTGTGCGGGACCGTAGCCCAGCTTCATGGAGACGTTTGCGAATGGTCCTCGCCGATACCCCAGGAGCAACAGTGTCCCTAATTTGCTGGGAAGTGGCGGTGCGGTCCCCTACGGCACTGCGTAGGATCCTACGGTCTTGGTGTGCATCCGTGCGTCGCTGCGGTCCGGTCCCAGGTCGACGGGCACGTGCACCTTCCGCCGACCACTGGCGACAACATCGATGTACTGTGGAGACCTCACGCCCCACGTGTTGAGCAATTCGGCGGTACGTCCACCCGGCCTCCCGCATGCCCACTATACGCCCTCGCTCAAAGTCCGTCAACTGCACATACGGTTCACGTCCACGCTGTCGCGGCATGCTACCAGTGTTAAAGACTGCGATGGAGCTCCGTATGCCACGGCAAACTGGCTGACACTGACGGCGGCGGTGCACAAATGCTGCGCAGCTAGCGCCATTCGACGGCCAACACCGCGGTTCCTGGTGTGTCCGCTGTGCCGTGCGTGTGATCATTGCTTGTACAGCCCTCTCGCAGTGTCCGGAGCAAGTATGGTGGGTCTGACACACCGGTGTCAATGTGTTCTTTTTTCCATTTCCAGGAGTGTATAAATGAATAATTGAAATAGTGAAAGATTATAAACATTTCCCAAATAACACCAATACAAAATGAATAACCAAGATACAAGACAATTTGTTATACAGTTCAGTTTACAAAACATTAGATATACATTTTATGTAGAGACTTTTTCAATAATTCGTAACGCCTGTCGAAGAATACGTCACCTCAGCACTAAACAAGACGCTCGACTTTCGTATTGGCTCTGTCGCCGTTTTTCAAAAAGTTACCAAGAGCGTTCTTTCCTTCATTCAAACAGACCACTACATGCATTGATGATAAACTATATCTTTAGCACACTTAGAGACACAGCAAATTTACATGTCCTATTTTACAGCACCAGGCCGTCCACTACACCACTGAACACCCATGGCTCAAGACAATTTTATTTATTTCTTTTTTCGTACGCCACTGACCACAATTTCTTTCGAACCACTATTCACTGTAATCCTGAAGTTAGGGTTCTTCGGTTCGCTGGTTCCGCTGGGATCCGGAAGCAACAGCCATTATCAGTTCTTCCCTTTTAATTGATATTGCTTTGCATAGGTTTCCCAGTTTCCTAGGTCAGCTTACAAGGGCGTCCACATTATGCCTCATCTTTCATCAGTTACATTACAATGGTACATGGAACAGAAAAAGACTACTTTAGACAGAAGAATACAATAATATTTTACAACAGTTCCTGGGGAATCAAGTAACAAAGCTATAAAGCAATAATAATACTAAGATTTATGTACCACATTTCATTACAGTTCATCCTGCTACACACCACTGTGTCAGTATGTCAGCCTTCGTTTGTAAACAAAGTCGTAGGCACACCCTCATGACGTCACTTGCAACAGTACTTTATCGTTCTCGTCAATACGGTACCAGAAAGTTTAAGTTCTATCACTGTAAAGACGGAAGATCCGCTATTCGGAATGTCAGAACTGTGCAGTAAGTAGCGGCAGGAACGCCACTACAAAATCACGCAGCACTAACACTCCAAACCATCGACTCTCGGAGAGAGATTTTAACCGTGTTCAACCCAATGGTAAAGTATCGAATTATTTTTCTCCGAATCATACAGTTTGGGGGGGAAAAGCATTGAGAATAATTACTTTTGGAAACCTTTTATCAGACAAAGCCTGTTATAACAATAAACTGTTTCGCTTAATAAAACTGCAGCCAGCTCAAATCGGGCACAGTGTCTACACAAAAAGATGAAGTCAATTTTCGACACTGAATAAATAACTACTTCCATTTACTACGGTCACTTGGCAATAAGTACTATTAATCCCACTTTCTGTTACTTATGGAATTTATCGCTATGCTTCAGTAATTATTTAAAGAAGACACACATATGTTTCAACAACGACACAAAAAAATGTTAAACTTATATGTATCATTCATATGACCAAAACTATTATTTAACACGACTAAATTTCATTTCTTTAGGACTGTTATTTGTTAACGTTTTACTTAACACCAATATTTGTCTGGCTTTCTTTGACATGGAGAAGCAACACGAACAATTACTGTTAAGATTGTTGCAGTTAAACAATTATGTTACTTTACTTTCATAAATACTATTGAAAACCTATCCTCATGGTCACGCAAAGCGGTGGCCCTTAAACTGATACGTGCAAACTTTAGTATTTAATAATGATTTTCAGAATTTACTACCAAAACAGTACAACTGCCAGTAATTTACTATTACTCGAGCTTCAGTAAACATCAGGATACTCGGAATAAATTCGTTTAGGTAATGACCCTACTGAGGTAAATGACATAGGAAAATCACGGCTAAACACAAAGGTACATTTAACACTTATATTCCACTGATTAAAGATGGATGTTTCATACTGTGATACACTTCTAAATAAAGTACCTTGCCTGTTCCTGATGTCGAAGGTGGCGTGAGGCAGTGCTGCGTATTAACATTGCGCAGGTACGGCTCTTGATGTACATAGCTCTGTCTTCCTCTTGGTGGCGACGATAAAACTGCAAATTTCTGAGCTATTAATTTATTGCCGTACTGCGCCAATCATGTAGAACACGTCCGAGGCCAAAACCCAGTCTTGCAGGTAAATTCTGGGCCTCTAGTGCTTGACCAACGTAATGCGTGTTCACGACTTGCAGGGCAGCTACCGGCTATATTAGCCACTTGCGCTCCAAATCTCACTCACGCGCCCCACCACCGTTTCCATTCCACCACAGAACGGAGTTCCGTTCTACCTATGATCCCTACACCTTTTCAATTTACACTTCTGCTTACAAAAACCCTAAGTATGAACCATCTACAACTGCATGACAGCATATACGTACAAAATTGACATAATTAATTACAGTTGTACTTGAAATATTACATAATTATTTACAAAATATGTTTTAATACATTTATTCCACCTACGTCAAAGAGGTTATTTTAAATAGATAAACTATACTTAACAAAGCCTACTCTCGTTATAGTATTTTCTTAATTTTTCAAAATTATTATGGAACAAAAATTTTTTTAAAAAATATACAGGTTAATGGCAGTATTCTATTTACAATAGCATTACACACTCTCAGACGCTAGGGCACCGACCCATCAGCTGAGTCGGTCAGAGAAAAGCTCATTAAGACCAACTGGTGCCTCGCGTGATGTAACACCCCACTTCTCATTCATCGACACTGGGTCATTCACATACTGATCTACTCTTAAAGTAAATATTATGATTTCCTCATTCCACTTATGTTTATTACGGATTCTTTCCATAGTATCATGTCTTTCTATATTTAATACACAAATAAGTTAGTTGCTACGTCGGATTAAAGTGTTTTTAATTACTTTTTTTGCGCTAAAAAGATATGTCTGGCAGCTACTATTCATGCTCAGCTTAAGAGGCTTCCCCGTAACTACCACGATATCGTTTTACATCCACTACATTGCAAATTCCTCTGACTACTTTCGACTCAGGGTGAGCCACTTCCACGACTTTAGGGTGTGGTACCCTACTTACCACATAAGGACCTTAAGAAATCTCATAAAATTTCTTTATTTCAGCGTCAAGTTTGGACGATTTCCTGTGAATTCTAATCAGTACTACGTCTCCCACTACATATTCCTTGGGTATAATATTCCTATCATGCCTTGCCTTCCGATAAGCCCCTTTTGCTTTCATCCTGTTTAACACCAATTCCCGTTTTTCTTCTACAGTCATGTCTGATCTCTTTGGGAATTTAACTACATTCTCAATCATATTTCTAAGCTTTTCGCCTGTTAGCAACTCACTCTCAGTTGTCGAATGTGGCAGTTCGTTCAGTATCTCCTCAAACTCTTTAATATACATTCCCAAAGGAGTACGATGGTCGTGGCAGTAAGCCCTACAAAGCCGTCCCAGCTCTTTCATCACCCTCTCTACTGGGTTCAAAGCTGGGTGAAATCTTGTTATATATATGGCTTTGATGTCTAGCTTCTCCAACATCTTCTTCCATACTCTGAATACGAATTGAGACCCATTATCACTGAGCATTTGTTTTGGTTTACCCACGGTGCGAACGTAATCCTTTTCTAACTTATTTGCCATTACTTTCCCTGTACATCTCGTTAATGGATACAGCCTCAAAAATTTCTAAAATACATCCATTATCACCAAACCGTATTTAAACCCCCCTCACGAGGTCGGTAGTGGCCTGAATACATCCGCCGATGCCATCTCTCCTGTTTCTTCCGGTATAATACAATACGTCTGACCCTTGCTACTAGTTGTTGGTGTCTTCGTTTTCTGACACTTCTCGCAGCTTTCCAGTACCTTTCTAGCCCTCTTCACCATATTACTGAAGACACATATTTCTGCCAATTTTTCAGAACATTTATTAGGTCCTAAATGTCCATAGCTCATGTGAATACACTAGAGAAACTCATTGATGTTATGTTCAGGCCAACACAACTTCCAGTTTTCCCATACCAGGTTAGTCCTGCGATATAGTATTCCCTTTTCTTCTAGGTAATATTGCCTCACTTGTGGTTCTTGATTTTCTTCCCATTTCTCCTTTGCCTTACGCAACCTTTCGTCCTTCTCTTGTTCCTGTGATATATTCCTCAGATACCGTTTATCTTATCCTCATATTCCACCACTTTCATATATAACAAATGGATTTCTCGAGAATCCGACACATCTTGATTCTCTGGGTTCATCCCCAATGGCAATCTGGACAGCGCGTCCGCTACTACGTTGTCTTTACCAGGTCTGTAATGTATCTCATATTGGTATTCCTGAAGAGCTATAGTCCAACGAGTGAGTCTGCCATGTGTTAATCTGCAGCTTTTCATAAAAGATAAAGCCTTATGGTCTGTGTATACTTTTACTTTTCTACCCATTAAATAGTATCTGAAATTGTTGAAGGTCCATGCTACGGCCAGTGCCTCCCTTTTCAGTAACGGTATAGTTACGCTCGCATTTTGTCAACAACCTACTCGCGAATCCGATAGTTCGATGTTCTACCCCCTCTTCCGTCTCTATCAGTTGGAATATGTGGGCACCAATTCCAAAGTCCGAACTATCTGCTGGCAGACAAAATTCAGTGCCAGTTTAGGGTGGTAGAGTATTCCCCCTTTACATAGAGCTTCTTTTATGTCATCGAACTCTTTCTGACACTGCTCTGTCCACACCCAAGGTACATTCTTTCCGGTTAAATTATGCAGTTACTTTGCATTTAATACCTGTTTATCCGCGAATTGTCGGTAAAAATTACAGTAACCGAGAAACGACTTTATTTGTTTCTTATTTCTTGGCTGTGGGAATTCTTTGATAGACTCCAATTTCTTAGGATTCGGCTTAATACCGTCTGCTGATATAATTTGCCCTAAAAATTGCATTTCGCTCTTTCCGAATTCGGACTTAGTTAAATTCATAGTAACATTGCCCTTTCGAAACCCTTTCAACACGTCTTCCACAATCCTATTGTGCTCTTGCCAATCACTGGCAGCAGTCAGGATGTCGTCCACATAAACGGTGATCCTAGACTATAATTCTTCTCCCAGTATGTCATACGACTCTCTTAGGCTGGTGCTACTGATATATTCAATCCGAATGGGAGAACTTTGAAATGATAACACCTGCCTCTACATACAAAAGCTGTGTACTGTTTACATTTGTCAGCCAATTTTATTTGCCAGTACCCGGCAGTCATATCGAGGCTAGATAATTTACTGGCCCCTTCGAACTTTCGCAACAATTCTTCAAGAGATTCTGGCCTATCATTCTGAGGCTCTATTATCTTATTAAATATCCTAGCATCCAAGGTTACTCTCACTGAACCATCTTTATTTGTCGCATATACTAACGGATTGCAATAGTGACTCGTCGATCTTTCGAAAATTTGCAATTTTAGCATCCTTTGTAACTCTTTTTCTATTGCCTCCCTTCTTGCCAAAGGTATCACATGGGGTCTCAGTTTGAATGGTTAGTGCGGTTTGACTTCAAACTCGTAAGGTTCTCCTTTCATTAACCCAGATCTATTTGAAAATACCCTCTGATACTTTACCAGCAACTCTCCTAGTTCTTTTTTTCACCTTGGTCCATATCATCGATATTACTTAATTTAGCTTTGATATCTTCTACTGACCATTCTGCCTCAACTGGCTCTCGTCTCTCTTTCCTACAGTCACTCTCCTTCTAATCTGCTTCCCATTGGAAACACTCACGCATTATTTTCATGCAGAATTTTCCCTGCGACTTCTCTTTAGCTTGAATGGCCTTGCCAAACTTAAACTCGTTTGTAGTACCATTTACCGTCAGGATCACACTACCCCTTTCTAAATCTATAACAGCTGCATGGTCTACCAATAAATCCATCCCTAATATAAGCCCTACGGAAAGGTCAGGTACCACTATAGCATTAACTTCCAATACAATTCCTTGAAATCTCACTTCCAATAACACTTGGTTTTTTATCACCTTACTTTTTCCTCCTACTGCACCCACGATTCTAACGCCTTGTAACGCTAAGATAGGTACCTCTTCCTGGTCTCTTATTTGCTCATAAAGCCCCTCTGCTATGGCGCGCAACTCACTACCTGTATCAATGACTGCTACTGCTTCGATACCATTAATATCCACATCTATTATCGGTCGATACTCTTCCTTACTCACCATTTCATCTTCCTCTAAAAGAGTTTCTTTAATATCGCACCAATCCTCTTTTATTACCCTTTTGATCTGTATTGGTCCACTGTTCATTTGAGTTCGTGCTCGGACCCCACACGAACTCCCCTCTAGTTTTCCTGCTCAGTAATTTTTCTTTCGGGACCTCTTTCGGTTCTGCCAACCTTGTACTTCTCTTCCTGTTCTTCGTACCGTCTATTACCATGGCCGTTCGATCCACCTCGGTTCCAGCCTCATCAACCACGTCTGTTACGCCCGTTATCACGCCTCTCGTTATCCCTCATGTTATTGTGATTCCTGTTACGTTCTCTCCAGTTCTAATTTTCCCTTGACCTCCAATTTACACCTCTCCAGCCGTTACTGGATTTTTCCTCCCCTGATAAAGCGTCTAATTGGTCAAGTGCTAGTAATATGTCCTCAGTTTTCTTTTTACGTATGCCTATCAGCTTTTCTTGCACAGATATCGCCAGTTTCACCAACACTACTGCAATAAGATCCTCCTCACTCAGTGGATTATCTAAATACGCTACTGGCCATTAAAATTGCTACACCACAAAGAAGACGTGCTACAGACGCTAAATTTAACCGACAGGAAGAAGATGCTGTGATATGCAAATGATTAGCTTTTCAGAGCATTCACACAAGGATGGCGCCGGTGGCGACACCTACAACGTGCTGACATGAGGAATGTTTCCAACCGATTTCTCATACACAAACAGCAGTTGACCGGCGTTGTCTGGTGAAATGTTGTTGTGATGCCTCGTGTAAGGAGGAGAAATGCGTACCATCACGTTTCCGACTTTGATAAAGGTCGGATTGCAGCCTATCACGATTGCGGTTTATCGTATCGCGACATTGCTGCTCGCGTTGGTCGATATCCAATGACTATTAGCGGAATATGGAATCGGTGGGTCAGGAGGGTAATACGGAACGCCGTGCTGGATCCCAACGGCCTTCTAGCAGTCGAGATGACAGGCATCTTATCCGCATGGCTGTAACGGATCGTGCAGCCACGTCTCGATCCCTTAGTCAACAGATGGGGACGTTTGCAAGACAACAACCATCTGCACGAACAGTTCGACGACGTTTGCAGCAGCATGGACTATCAGCTCGGAGTCCCTGGCTGCGGTTACCCTTGACGCTGCATCACAGACAGGAGCACCTGCGATGGTGTACTCAACGACGAAACTGGGTGCACGAATGGCAAAACGTCATTTTTTCGGATGAATCCAGGTTCTGTTTACAGCATCATGATGGTCGCATCCGTGTTTGGCGACATTGCGGTGAATGCACATTGGAAGCATGTATTCGTCATCGCCATACTGGCGTATTACCCGGAGTGATGGTATGGGGTGCCATTGGTTACACGTCTCGGTCACCTCTCTTTTCCATTGACAGCACCTTGAACAGTGGACGTTACATTTCAGATGTGTTATGACCCGTGGCTCTACCCTTCATTCGATCCCTGCGAAACCCTACATTTCAGCAGGATAATGCACGACCGCATGTTGCAGGTCCTGTACGGGCCTGTCTGGATACAGAAAATGTTCGACTGCTGCCCTGGCCAGGACATTCTCCATATCTCTCTCCAATTGAAAACGTCTGGTCCATGGTGGCCGAGCAACTGGCTCGTCACAGTACGCCAGTCACTACTATTGATAAACTGTGGTATCGTGTTGAAGCTGCATGGGCAGCTGTACATGTACACGCCATCGAAGCTATGTTTGACTCAATGCCTAGGCGTATCAAGGCCGTTATTACGGCCAGAGGTGGTTGTTCTGAGTACTGAGTTCTCCGGATCTATGTACCCAAATTGCGTGAAAATGTTATCACATGCCAGTTGAAGTATAATATATTCGTCCAATGAATACCCGTTTATCACCTGCATTTCTTCTTGGCGTAGCAATTTTAATGGCCAGTAGTGTACAATTTTTTCACAGAAACTCTTTGATATAATCTTTGTAACTATCGTACCCACTCCCAAGAAAATTTCTCCCTTGAAAGATACTATTACGTACATTACCTTGTGTACTATTAGACCAATATTTGTCCAAAAATTTCTTCATAAATTCGTCATAAGTTTGACATTCTTCTCCCGCTCTCATTCCTCACGACAGAGCGTCCCCTTCCATTCTGCTAGTGACACAACTTATTTTTCTTCTGTCGTCCCAATATTCTGTTAAAACCCCTTTAAATTACTTTATAAATGCTTTCGGATGTAACTTCCCTCTCGCATCGAAATTTTGGAAAGTACACACCCTGAGGTAGTGGTTCTCATTATTAATTTTTCCACTATTATTACCTGTTTCCATTAGATTTTTAAATTTAGCATCTAATTTTCATTTCTGCCTTTTCAGCAAAGATATCAGTGCCTCTGTAAAATCACTGAATTCTTGCTGAATACCAGCTACCCTGTCAGATGTCTCTTTAGTATTATTCTCTACCAAATCGCACAATTCTGAGTTTAATTCCTCCACTCTCTCGTTTACTTTGGATATTTCCACTTTTCGCTTTTTAGTCTCTTTAGTAACATTCTTATCGAAAGTTGTGATACTTTGTTTAAGTTCACTGATATCTCTACTGTGATGCACTATTGCAGTCTCACCTGTGGTTATCCTCTTTGACAAATCACTTGCTACCGTTTTCTGCTCTTTTACTATTGTTGATATCCTTCCCTCTATTTCGGTGAATTTATTGTCAGCCTTTTTGATATACTCATCTAGCCTATTAGTATTTGTCTTAATTTTCCCAGTGATTTCTTCCCTAGTTTTCTGGTTAACTTCCTCTATTTTCTTACTCAACGCTTTGTTACCATTCATTGTAGCTACCAACATTTCCCTGATGCCCATTTCTTCAGCTCTACTCTGTATAGCCTCCGGTACTGTGTTTGCACCCTCTCTAACAACGTTTCCAGTGGGAGACCAAGCCCCTGTTTCTGCCGTTTCTAAAGTTTCTACCATCTTTCCCTGTTCATCATTCCCTACTACACCAACCATTTCACTTTCCGGTCGCTCTTTAGATCTAGCAAGTGTTAACAATTGAAGGGCTCGGAGAGATATAGTCATAAGCCACAGCTTTGACGAAATTGAGTTTTTCATGTTGTGGCATTCTTAACAATGTATTCTTCACAAGGTGCTGAAAAAGTTCCATGTTACTGCAACAGATGGCAGGCTATGATGGAGTGCAGTTCTATGCTGTCCCATCTGGTGGTAGTTTCAGAAGATACATAGTCACAAGCCACGGCAAAATGGCAGGTGGGTCAGGAGCGTGTGAAGGGTCTTCGGGTCTTCAACGCATATTTGACACAGACAGTAGTGGAAGTGAAGAGCTTTTCCCTTTGGATCCTGACAGTGATGAATCTTGGCATCCATTGACCAGCAGTTCCAGCTCAGATGATGTTTCAGTAAGTATATACAACGGTTTATTTCTGGTGATTAATTTCCTGTGGCTTGTGACTTTGTTTCTCTCAACATTGTCAACGCATTTGACAGCCATCCTGTGCGTTAATGGTGAAACGTGATGGGCACATTTATATTACTGCTTAATGGTGCAATAGTGTAGTTTCAAAGGCAAAAGATGTGTAAAAAATATTTTCTCATTAATGTGATTTTAGCGAAATTTAATGTTTTGTGTGGCTTATGACTATATCTCACGCAAATTCTTAGACTATTTTGCTCTTCATATTATAGCTTGAAATAAGTAGAATAAATGAAGAATCACCCGGAAAACCAAAGCCTTCACGGAGAAGAAAGCGAAATATTGATCAGTGGAAGAAAAATAAAGCAAAACGTCGACGAAATGCTCGTCAGCAGTATAAGTCTTTAAAAACCCACAAGACAGTTCAGGCTGCTACTATAGCAAGTCCCTGTACTTGTTTAAATAAATGCTTCACAAAACTGCTTGGAGTGGAAGAAAACATTTTTCATCCATTTTGGGACATAGGAAAGTTTAATGCCCAGAATACTTACCTGATGAGCTATATGAAAATGGAACCGAAAAAGCGGAAGTTTGTTCACTATTTAAATAAAAATGGTTTAATATTTTGCGTATTTATTCCATTTTGTTATTTTTGTCATAATTTCTTTCAGAGCTATCCAAAAAAGACTTCCAAGAAAATATCATCCAGGGATGTTACATTTTCTTATAATGTGAGGGTATGTGGAATAGAAGTCATGATCTGCAAGGAAGCTTTCCTAAGGGTTCATGGCTTACAGATACATGCACGAAAAGTGAGGAATTTGCAAGATCAAATGAAGCAGGGATTTGCAGTGCCAAAAGACGATGGAAGAGATTTGTATGTTACTCTGTGCTATAAGTTAGGGATGTACGCAAACTGAGTACTATACAAATATTTCTATTAGGAAGAGGATATAAGCTCATCTTTTTTTTCTTTCAGGAAAACATGGAAACTATCCACATAAATTTCAAGACGAAGCTGCACAAAGTGTTAGAGAATTTCTCAACGCCATACCGAAATATAACAGTCATTACAGTAGGCAACAGAACCCCAATAAAGTGTATTTGGGTTGTGATCTCTCAACTGCTTCTTTATTTCGAGATAAATACTCAGAACACTGCTAGGAAAAGCAGGTTCCTGCAGTATCTGAAAGTAAATTCAGAGAAATTTTCGTATCTGAATTTAACATAGGCTTCAAACTACCAAAAAGTGACACCTGTTCAAAATATGATGGATTTCTAATTGCAATAAATAACTCAGAATTATGTGCAGAAGAAGTCACAGGAAAGAAACAACAATATGATCTGCATCTCAAAAAGGCTGACAGAGGACAAAATATGATTGCGTCTTTAACTGCTCTGGCTGAAGAAAATTGGAAAGAGCATCATGTGATAGCAATGGATATGCAACAAACGTTCCCCACACCTAAACTAACAGTTGGTCCAGCATTTTACGAGAGGAAAATATGGATATACAACTATGGTATCCATGACTGTGGATCAAATAAGGGTTATATGTTTCTGTGGAGCGAGAAAGATGGAGGACGGGGTTCAGATGAGGTTGGGAGCTGCTTATTGAAGTACTTGGAGATAACTAATCCTCAGACAAAACATCCCCACATAATCATAGACAACTGCAACTGTCAGACAAAGAATTGGACTATTATTGCTTTGGAAAGGTCCCTTGTTACTACCAAAAGATTTGATTCTGTCCAGCATTACTTCCCTGTGGTAGGTCACACCATGCTACCTTGCGATCGTGATTTTGATTGCATTGAACGGTATGCAAGAAACAGACGTCCAATAGTGTACACTCCAGATGAATTGGCAGAAGTAATAAAATCTGCGAGTCCAAAACATTTCATTGTAAATAAAATAGAAAGAGAAGACTTCAGAAGTTTGGAAAGCCTGAAGACATTGACCTCAAAACGTACAGAATCCACGTCTGGAGATCCCCACCATTTCAGTGAAGCTACTCAGTTTAAGTTTGAGTCTGAAGATCCCTTCAAGCTAAGTGTAAAGCACTCTTATTCAGACATAGGAGCTTTCATGTCAGTGGATATTCGTGTCAAAAAGAAAGGAAGGCTTGTCGAACCCAATCCATATCAGCTGCCAATAAAGTACAGAAAGCCACTACCAATTAACCAGAAAAAAATTGATGATGTACTGTCTCTTATGCCATACATACCTGCAGCAAATCAAGATTTCCTTCGGTCATGTACTGGAAATAACGTGTACAATGATGAGGTAGAGGAAATTCCTTGATGTAACTGTATCAATGAAAAAGTAATTTATACATCTCAGATACCTGATATGTATATACTAACGTGTAAAAATTATATATTCTGCTTGCTGTGTAAGAGTAGTTAAAATAAATCCTTACAAATTCATACTTTATGTTTTAAACAATTTTTTGGGAGATATAGTCATAAGCCACCATTGACTACATCTTAATTAGAATCATTCTAAAATTAATATTTTATAGCATGAAGAGAGTTGACAATTTAACAACATTCTTCGCAAGTATTAAGCAAGTGTTTGCAGTACAAATAAAGTTTCTATTTTGTATTAAACGTTTTCAGACCTCCGTGGATCTTTAAACTCGCTGTATCTCAAAACTAGTTCGATGTGGCTTATAACTATATCTCTCCGACCCTTTCAATTCATCACTACTCTCCACTAAATTTGCGTTGGCTTGGGCCATACTTTGCTCTATATTTTCCTTTAAGTCACTCATTTTAACGTTTTCCCATTTCTCAACAACATACCCTTCTGCACCCGAATCTCGAATCTGTCACCCCTATAATATTTAAAGTTCGACTTACGTTAGATAAATTTCGTTGTTCTCCAGCCATGTCATTAATTTGAGGGTGGCTCTACTGCTGCGCCCGAGAGTCAAACTCCGAACAGCCGACAGCGCGCCTCCGGCTCACCCCTGTTATGCCGCTCCTTTGATCTGCCTGCCGCGCGCTGCTGCCTCCTCTGTATCTGTGACGGTCCTTGCCACGTCCGTTGTTCCTTGATGTCTTCCAGACAATCGTTCCACTCGCGATCGCGAAATGTTCGTAATCCTTAGACGCGATTTTTCCACAACACGACTTTATTGCGTTTCGCGATAACAATTACGCACTCCGCGACTCGTACCGTTCACCTTTAATGTTGCTTCCCTCTACCAGTTGTAAGTTCACTATTCACTTCCTGCTTCCGTTTCAGTCACTTGAAATCACTATTACTTGCTGTTCAGAACACTTTTTACAAGTCGAATGCAAATTTGGTATCTTAATGCTCTTCCTCCCACGCAGTTTTATTCCGTCGCAAGGGATGCCAAATGCAAGATCCCCTCGCTTCTAAACTGATACTGTTTTACTCAGCTTAGCCGCGAGTCCGTAGAGGGTGGTATATGTGATGTACAGTATAACTGGTCAGCATTTCCACCCGGAATTTGCGAGTGTAAGTCGGACCTTCCTTGATCCGCCTTGGTGGGTCGTGTCGTCGGATTTCCTCCTACCTGTGCGCGGTGCAGCTCTCGTAAATGTCGTCCCGTGCAGATTCTTCATTGGGGCATTGGATGTCTCTGTCGGTGGAAGCTAATTATCTGAAATTGCTGTCGATCAACTTTGGGGAATCTATTTACTCGAAATTAACATTCAGAATGCCGTAATATCACTTTTATTCCTATTAGATCAATAATGAAACATTCATCTCACAAACTACTCGTAACCGAGAGCATGGCTACCATCGAACAAGACAGGAAGAGCTCTTAACGCCGACTGCCGACTTTGGCGCGCTGTCCGTATATCTTACTAGTTTCGTCAAAGTTCGTGGATTTCCGATCAAGTTCGTACTTACTAAGATATGCATTTGTTAATGACTTCCTTCCCTGTCCTTCCCTAATCCGATGAGACCGATGACCTCGCTGTCTGGTCTCCTTCCCCAAACAACCCAACCCTACCCTACCCCACTACGCGCGACATATGGTCGCTTCGTCACCCAGCGTGGGAAATGCTCTCCGACTCATGGCTGGCTACGGACTACAGCACTTCCTAACTATCGTGAATACATCAAGAAGAGACAATAACGTATTAAAACTCGTAAAAATGGGCAACGAAATACTACCCAGAGAGTAAGGAGTGAGCCTGCAACATGCGGAGCGAATGAAATAGTTTTTACTGGAGCTGTTGCTCATATTATACATGTTATCTCAAGAGAAACCGTGAGTCCCACTGGAATAAATCAGCCCAGCGTTTTCTCCGTTTGCGCCCTGACAGCTTTCATCCATATTACATGTCACTTCACCAGCGTATTAGCCGGCGGGATCGTAGAAGTCGCATGAAGTTCTGTGCTAGATTATGATGCAAGATCAAGAGAATAGGTTCTTTCTTAAATATTTGATTTACCTATAAAGCTATCATTACAAATCGTGGGAAGCTGAATGTAAGAAATACGCATTACTAGGCCGCTCAGAATCCGCACTGGCTGAGCCAGGTTGCACTTCAGAAGTAATGGAGTGTGAACGTCTGGTGTGGCATTATGAGTAACAACGTGATTGCTTCTTACTTAATTGACGAAAATTTAACAGATAAAAAGAGACACACAATATCTTACCGAAGAGCTATCGGATCTCGTGGAGGAAGTACCACTCGAAATGCGTGGATATGTGTGGTACTAGAAGGATGGGTGGTCGGCTCACTACTTGCTTGTGGCAGCGGGCCCCTGATAATGTCTGTAGTATCGGTTCGCGTTGCCACCTATGGTGTGGCAATTCAATCTCTGTAGGAGACCATAATATCTGCACATAAATCCAAAAACTGCGTGTATAGCGTGCCTTTCTTCCTACACTACTAAGTAAAATGATGTTTCTCTGCCAACATCTTATACCGCTACAGATCCTCCCACGAAAGTGAAAGATGTCTTGTAAAATACAATTAATTAATTACAGTATTTGATAACTCTAACGATTTGGTAAATTATTATTATCTCTACGTCAAGGTCTTAAAATTGTTCAAATGGCTCTCTAAGCACTATGGGACTTAACATCTGAGGTCATCAGTCCCCTAGACTTAGAAATACTTAAGCCTAACTAACCTAAGAACATCACACACATCCATGCCAGTGGCAGAATTCGAACCTGCGACCGTAGCAGCAGCGTGGATCTGGAATGAAGCGCCTAGAACCACTCAGCCACAGCGGCCGGCCGTCAAGGTCTCTTTGCACCGAATTTTATTTGAATTCTCTTCACAATACAATACATACGTTCAGGTATCTTAAATGATTTATTTTTAGTTAACAAACACTTCTTTCTCAGCACTGTACCTTCCACTTACAAATGACCATTCTTTCAAATTTGCTTGTGTCATAACCTAGTAAACAACATGAAATTACTTGTAACAGTCATTTATTTTGTTCAGACGTCAATGGAGGTCATAAAAACCAATGCGAACCCTTTGTCGTGACTAATCAGGCTTTGTCTTGGTTACATCATTCTTAATCACGAGTAATCACATGTGGTTAGTTCGTAAAACAAAGTATTTTTTTTAGTTTCCTTGAGGTATAAAAATTCACACCTTTATTTACCGTAAGGAGTTGCATACTGACATTACAATCCATCTTTCTCTCCACGTCCTCAGATCTCACATTTATATTCAATCAATATGTACGAAAAACCAAACATCAAAAGAACCAACAATGGCCGGTTAAGTCCATATGCTTTAAACTACTTTGCAGTTTCACATATCTATACTAACTGTACTCTCCACCAATTCTCTGGACAGATACTGTGATACTGCGTATGTGTCTTGTTGTGTTTGCGATGCAACTTTGTGCGTAGCATACACAGTATTGCACCATAACCTAAGACTGAAATTTAAAAAAAATGAAAGTAACTTTTCCAAACGTTGTCAATATACGCTTCAGTATATTAATGTAAATCGCAGAATGATCAAATGAATACGTTCTGCTAAATACATTGCAGCTAGAAAGCTAAAAACTCTTCAGAATGTGCAAATGTATGTCACAATCAACTGTTACAAGTCTCATCTTGAACGGAGCAACAGTTGGATCAACAGGGGCTCTTTTACGAAGAACTGAAGGCGCTAAATATTAGACTCAGAAGGTAGAAAATTCGTTTGTAGCCTCAGGTTGATGTAAAAACTTTAACTATGTGACTCCATTAAGCTAGCTCTAATAGTTTTCAAGAAATTTACTAAAAACTAAATTTGGAACAAGAACGTCCTTGTTTGTAATAGATTAAGTATCTTTTGTATTTATGATAGAAAGTTCTAATTACAGCACTCCATTACATTCTAAAAATCCTAGTTGGTAAGGTTTAAATGCTGTCGAGCTGAAACTTTTTCAATAACTAAAGCCAACTTAACGTCATTCATATAAATATTGTGGAAATTGTAAATTGATACCAAACAGAGTTATTAAATAATACGTGTCCGAGAAAGCGGCCGTTTGGATGCAGATGACTGTGCCCAGAACAGTCGACAGCAGATATTCCTTTCGGCCGTCTGCTGCGCCCATATATACAGGGCTATTACAAATGATTGAAGCTATTTCATAAATTCACTGTAGCTCCATTCATTGACATATCGTCACGACACACTACAGATACGTAGAAAAACTCATAAAGTTTTGTTCGGCTGAAGCCGCACTTCAGGTTTCTGCCGCCAGAGCGCTCGAGAGCGCAGTGAGACAAAATGGCGACAGGAGCCGAGAAAGCGTATGTCGTGCTTGAAATGCACTCACATCAGTCAGTCATAACAGTGCAACGACACTTCAGGACGAAGTTCAACAAAGATCCACCAACTGCTAACTCCATTCGGCGATGGTATGCGCAGTTTAAAGCATCTAGATGCCTCTGCAAGGGGAAATCAACGGGTCGACCTGCAGTGAGCGAAGAAACGGTTGAACGCGTGCGGGCAAGTTTCACGCGTAGCCCGCAGAAGTCGACGAATAAAGCAAGCAGGGAGCTAAACGTACCACAGCCGACGCTTTGGAAAATCTTACGGAAAAGGCTAAAGCAGAAGCATTTCTTAAACAGGAGATTGGAAAACCGATGGATCGGTCGTGGTGGAGATCATGATCAGCAATTCATGTCATGGCCTCCACGCTCTCCCGACTTAACCCCATGCGATTTCTTTCTGTGGGGTTATGTGAAAGATTCAGTGTTTAAACCTCCTCTACCAAGAAACGTGCCAGAACTGCGAGATCGCATCAACGATGCTTTCGAACTCATTGATGGGGACATGCTGCGCTGAGTGTGGGAGGAACTTGATTATCGGCTTGATGTCTGCCGAATCACTAAACGGGCACATATCGAACATTTGTGAATGCCTAAAAAAACTTTTTGAGTTTTTGTATGTGTGTGCAAAGCATTGTGAAAATATCTCAAATAATAAAATTATTGTAGAGCTGTGAAATCGCTTCAATCATTTGTAATAACCCTGTAAATACGGCCAGAGAGGCCGTTGGGAGACACACTTCGCACTGAGCTATTATTCTTTTTCTGTTTTTGGTTTTAGGGCGCAAAACTTCTATGGTCATTAGCGCCCAGCCCGTGACTTAGGAAACAGTAAAAAACCGAAATTGAAAACCAGCAGCAATGGGAACAAAGTCATAAAACTGAAGAAACTAAAAGCAGAAGGAATGCTTAAAAATCTACTACAGAAAGGGGTTGGTTGTCCCCAAAAAAAGCTTCAAATGACTGACGTCATTTCATTGTCGCTAATAAACTGGAGAACGCGGTCGGCTGAGCGCGTGTCATCTGCTAAAATCGACGATAGATCAGGCGATAGCTGTAGACGGGAGCGTAACGGATTAAAATAGGGGCATTCAATTAAAAGGTGTCTTACCGTCCACAGCTGAGAGCAGTGGGGACAGAGTGGGGGAGGATCGCCGCTTAAAAGATGTCGATGGCTAAAAAGACAGTGCCCTATCCGGAGTCTAGCTAAAATTACCTCCTCCCGATGACGCGTTCGGGAGGAAGAGGTCCAAGCGCAAGGAAGGGCTTTCACTTCCCGCAATTTATTATGGGGAAGTGTTGACCAATGCGCATGCCATAAATGAGCAACTTTGCGACATAAACCGCTCCGTAGATCGGTGAAGGGAAGCGACTGAATAGCTGGCCGAGGAAGAGAGACTGCAGCCTTGGCCGCTATATCGGCCGCCTCATTCCCACAGATACCAGCGTGTCCCGGGAGCCAGAGGAAAGCCACCAAGACGCCCCCAGGTGGAGCAAGCGCAGACAGTCCTGAATCCGGTGGACCAGAGGGTGCACAGGGTAAAGAGCCTGGAGACTGAGGAGAGAGCTGAGAGAATCTGAGCAGATAACGTACTGTATCCGCTGATGGCGGCGGATGTAGTGGACAGCCTGGAGAACAGCGTAAAGCTCCGCAGTATAAACTGAACACTGGTCGGGAAGCCGAAAGTGATTTGGGGTGTCGCCAACAATATAGGCACTCCCTACACCTAACGATGTTTTCGAGCCGTCTGTGTAAATAAATGTGGCGTCCGTCATTTGTGCACATAGAGCAGCAAATGCCCGACGATAAACAAGTGTAGGGGTACCATCCTTGGGAAATTGACAAAGGTCACGGAGCAAGCAGATCCGGGGACGGAGCCAAGGCGGTGCTGTACCCCAAGTTGTCAAGAAGGTTTTAGGAAAGCAGAAGGAAAGAGAATGGAGCAGTTGACGGAAGCGGACTCCCGGGGGTAGTAGGGAGGAGGAGCGGCCTGCATACCCTACATCAAAGGAGGCGTCGAAAAAAAGGTCATGGGCTGGATTAGCAGGCATGGAAGACAGATGGCTAGCATAACGACTCAGAAGGACTGCTCGCCGATTGGACAGCGGAGGTTCAGCAGTCTCAGCATAAAGGCTTTCCACAGGGCTGGTGTAAAAAGCTCCAGACACTAAACGTAATCCACGGTGGTGGATAGAGTCGAGACGCCGAAGAATAGACGGCCGAGCAGAGGAGTAGACTATGCTTCCATAATCCAATTTCGAGCGCACTAAGGCGCGATAGAGGCGGAGAAGGACCACTCGGTCCGCTCCCCAGGAGGTACCATTCAGGACACGGAGGGTGTTAAGGGATTGCAGACAGCGAGCCGAAAGATAGGAAACGTGGGAGGACCAGCACAGTTTTCTGTCAAACATAAGACCCAAGAATTTAGCGACGTCTGAAAACGGAAGGTTGACAGGACCTAGATGTAAGGAGGGCGGAAGAAACTCCTTACGTCGCCAAAAATTAACACAAACGGTCTTACTGGGTGAGAAACAGAAGCCGGTTTCGATGCTGCACGAGTGGAGGCGATCGAGACATCCTTGAAGACGTCTTTCAAGAAGGCTGGTCCGTTGAGAGCTGTAGTAGATCGCAAAATCGTCCACAAAGAGGGAGCCTGAGACATCAGGAAGGAGACAATCCATAATTGGATTTATGACGATCGCAAAGAGTACAATACTCAGCACGGAGCCCTGGGGTACCCCGTTTTCTTGGGAGAAAGTACGGGAGAGAGTAGTGTTCACCCACACCCTAAATGTGCGCTCTGCCATAAATTCGCGAAGAAAAAGGGGCAGCCGGCCTCGAAAGCCCCAAGAGAACAGTGTGCGGAGGATGCCTGTCCTCCAACAGGTATCGTATGCTCTCTCCAGATCAAAAAATATTGCTACCGTTTGGCGTTTCCGGAGAAAATTGTTCATGATATAAGTGGAGAGAGCAACAAGATGATCAACTGCAGAACGATGCTTTCGGAATCCGCATTGGGCTGGTGTTAAAAGACTGCGGGATTCCAGCCACCAAGCTAAACGGTAATTCACCATACGCTCCAAAACCTTACAGACACTACTCGTGAGAGAAATGGGGCGATAGCTAGAGGGGAGATGTTTGTCCTTTCCAGGTTTCGGAACGGGAACGACAATAGCTTCCCGCCATCGTCTAGGAAAGGTACTGTCGGTCCAAATTCGATTATAAAGGCGAAGGAGGTAACGCAGACTATGGGTTGATAAATGCAGCAACATTTGGACATGGATACCATCCGGTCCTGGGGCGGAGGATCGAGAAGAAGAGAGGGCATGTTGGAGTTCCCGCATGGAGAAAACAGTATTGTAGCTTTCGTGATTTTGAGAGGAGAAAGCAAGATGTCGCACTTACGCTGCACGTTTCTTCGGGAGAAACGCTGGCGGGTAATTTGAAGAGCTCGAAATCTCAGCAAAGTGCTGACCCAATGAGTTAGAAATTGCGACGGGGTCCACTAAGGTATCATGCGCGACAGTGAGCCCAGAGACCGGGGAGAAACTAGGCGCGCCTGAGAACCGTCGAAGCCGACTCCAAACTTCCGAGGAGGGAGTGAAGGTGTTAAATGAGCTAGTAAAGAATTTCCAGCTTGCCTTCTTGCTATCGCGGATGACGCGACGGCATCGCGCACGGAGCTGCTTATATCGGATACAGTTGGCCAAAGTTGGATGGTGACGGAAAATGCGAAGAGCACGTCGCCGCTCACGTATTGCGTCACGGCATGCCTCGTTCCACCAAGGAACTGGGGGGCGCTGGGGCAATTCGGAGGTGCGTGGTATTGAACGTACCGCAGCTGTAAGAATAACGTCGGTAATATGTGCGACCTCATCGTCGACGCTGGGAAAGCGACGGTCATCGAATGTCGCTAGAGACGAAAAAAGTGTCCAATCGGCTTGGGCAAACTTCCAGCGTCGCGAGCGCATATATGGCAGTTGAGGCTGCAGTCTAAGGACACATGGAAAGTGGTCACTCGAGTGTGTATCATCAAGGGCGAACCATTTGAAGCGCCGAGCTAGCGGAACAGTACCGACCGCAAGGTCCAAATGAGATAAATTTGTCGTGGAGGCAGACAAAAATGTGGGGACCCCAGTGTTGAGGCAAACTAGATCCACTTGGTGGAAGACGTCTAGCAATAGTGAGCCACGTGGACAAGGATGTGGAGATCCCCAAAGCGGGTGGTGGGCATTGAAGTCCCCAACCAGCAAATAGGGGGGTGGAAGCTGACCAAGAAGATGAAGGAGATCAGCTCGTGCCATTGGTGTGGACGATGGAATGTATACCGTACAAAGAGAGAACGTGTATCCAGAAAGGGAAAGACGGACGGCGACAGCTTGGAAGGAACTGTTTAAGGGGATTGGTTGATAATGGAGAGTATCATGGAGAAGAATCATGAGTCCTCCATGGGCTGGAGTGCCTTCAACAGAGGGGAGGTCATATCGAACGGACTGAAAATGAGGGAGAACAAAGCGGTCATGGGGATGCAGCTTTGTTTCCTGAAGACAGAAGATGACCGGCGAGTAGGATCGTAAGAGGATCGACAATTCATCCCGATTGGCTCGAATGCCGCGGATATTCCAGTGGATAATGGACATAGGGTGAACAGACAATGGAGGAATGTGACCAAGGCCGCTGTCAACTCGACGACTGCTCAGAGCTTGCGACCGACAGCATGGAATGGCATTCAGTCGAAGGCAGAAGATCCTGATCCATAGGTTGGTCAGGAGCAGCTCCTGCCACCAGCGATCGGCCGGTTGACCGGCCACCAGCAGTGCGCCTCGGCGACACAGAAGACGGCCGAGGGCGATTTCCGCCAGGTGGTGCTGTAGATGGGACACGCCTTGGCGGAGAAGGAGAGGAGCTGTGTTTCTTTGTAGCCTTCTTGGAAGTATGATGTTTAGATGAAGGAGGAACCGATGGTTGTGAAGTTGCGGTACGTAAAAACTCTTCACGAGTATGCTCTTTTTTCGAAGACTTGGCGTCTGACTTTTGGGCTCGGGATTTAGCAGAACCCGACGAAGGGTGAGCCATAGAGTGGGCAGGCGAAAGTGGTGAGGTTGAACGGGCGATCTTTGCGCTGGCCGATCTGACGACCGTGGTACTAAAGGTGAGGTCGCAAGTCTGCGTGGCCACCTCCTTTGTTGGCCGAGGAGAAGCAAGGACAGTGCTGTATGTTCCTTTCTGAGGCACGGTGGGCTGTCGACTGGCGAATAATTTTCGAGCAGCAAAGGTCGACACCTTTTCCTTTACTCTAATTTCCTGGATGAGCTTTTCGTCCTTAAAAACGGGACAATCTCGAGAGGAAGCAGCGTGGTCACCCATACAGTTGATGCAGCGAGGGGAAGGAGGTGGACAAGCACCCTCATGAGCATCCTTGCCACACGTAACACATTTGGCCGGATTGGAACAGGACTGGCTGGTGTGATTGAACCGCTGACATCGATAGCAACGCGTAGGGTTTGGGACGTAAGGGCGAACGGAAATTATCTCATAGCCTGCTTTGATTTTCGATGGGAGTTGAACTTTGTCAAATGTCAAGAAGACAGTGCAGGTTGGAATGAAGTTCGTGTCAACCCTTTTCATAACCCTATGAACAGCCGTTACGCCCTGGTCAGACAGGTAGTGCTGAATTTCTTCGTCAGACAATCCATCGAGGGAGCGTGTATAAACGACTCCACGCGAGGAATTTAAGGTACGGTGCGGTTCCACCCGGACAGGGAAGGTGTGGAGCAGAGAAGTACGCAGCAATTTTTGTGCCTGGAGGGCACTGTGTGTTTCTAACAACAGGGTGCCATTCCGTAATCTGGAACAAGACTTTACAGGACCTGCAATTGCGTCGACACCTTTCTGAATGATGAAAGGGTTGACCGTGGAGAAGTCGTGACCTTCGTCAGACCGAGAAACAACAAGGAACTGTGGCAACGATGGAAGAACCGTCTGTGGCTGAGACTCAGTGAACTTACGTTTGTGAGCAGACATAGTGGAAGGTGAGGAAACCATTGCGGAAGAATCCCCCATGATTACCGGCGTCTCCGATGGCGCGCTCCTCCCTTGTGGGGGCCCTCACTGAGGGCACACCCGCCTTAGGTGATTGTTCACACCTCAGGTCACACCTCCCGACAAACGGACGGAGGGACCAATCGGCACTTTCGGAAGGTATCAGTCGGGTAATCACCCCTCCCTGGGCCTGGCCGTTACCAGGGGGTACGTACGTGTCCTACCTGTCTACCCGGGGCGGGGAATTACGCGTTACCCCGTCACCGGCTACGCATGGAAGTGCGTGGGTCGGCCTTCAGACACGCACAGGGAGGAAAAAAGAGAAAGGGAAAGGAAAGAAGAGGGGGGTCTCAAACGCCGCAGTGGAGAAAAGGGCAAAGAGAAGAGGGAAGGAAAAGAGAAGGACAGAGGAAGGACGAGGACTTGCAAGTGTAGAAAGCAAGGAATTTGGAACAGTTTCGAGCGTCCGTCTCCAGACGTAGGCACAAACCATACTCCCAGAGGGGGAGAAAGGGAAGGAAAGAGCCAGAGGTGAGGGGGGGGGGGCGAAGATGGGGGACGGGGAAGGATGCGGAAAGGGAAGGGAAGGTATGCAGCCCGGAAAGGAAGGAGGGCCACATTAGCTCGGGGTCCCGTGCTCGCTACGCACGTGTCCACAAAAGAGTTGTGGACCCCCTGGGGGGGAGCTATTATTCTGTCTGCGACAGTCAATCGCTGGCATACGTAGTGCCTCGGGTAACATCACGGCCAGGCTGTCACCAAATACATGTTTTTGGTAAAAGTAGGAAGTGAACCCGCAAGAACTGCACACCACCCTGGATCGCTTAAATTTCACGGAAGTAACTGTTTGTGTGACGCCACTAATGTTAAAAAAACCGCGTGGCAAACAGTGACATTATTTTCCACTTTTGTGGCGAGTAATTAACTTTGATAATTAGAAGTCAAGGCGATAGACCAGTCTACTTGGAACTTACCGTAGTGGTCGCCTCTGAACTGGTTGGTTTGAGGATTAAAGGGACCAAACTGCATAGGTCTTCAGTCCCTTGTTTTATAAACACACAAAGCACAGTGAAACGATCCATTAATCATTCGAAGCACAAGAGAAAAATTCCAGGGGAAGAAAATCCCCAAAGTCAATAATAAAGCAACATGGAAAACGGAGCACAGCAACAAAAACAACATGGAGAAGAAAGGCAGAAAGAATTAAAACTATACAGCAGAGGATCGTGGCTGGATGATCACGAAAATAAAAGGATGAGCCAGCCACTCTGCAACACATTAAAACCTCCACCCTAAAAGATTAGGGTGGAGTCGAATTACAACACAAAACTAATTAAAAGATACAGCTCAAAAGAGGGTGATGTAATAAAATTAAATGGACCTATAAAAGCCGCTTGCGCGAATAAAACTTAAAACCCGATCTGCCATAGAGACATTGTCACCTAAAAGAGATGTTAAATCACCCTGGAGATTAAAAGCTCGCCTGAGTGCGGTTAAAAGAGGACATTCCAACAACATATGGGCCACCGTCAAGGTTGCACCACAGCGACAATGATGGGGGTCCTCTCGACGCAACAGATGACCATGCGTCAGCCAAGAGTGACCAATGCGGAGCCTATAGAGAGTAACAGAATCTCTGCGAGAGGCCCGCATGGAGGAACCCCACACAGTCGTGGTCTCCTTTACTCGCCGCAGCTTGTTGGGTACAGACAGAGTGCGCCATTCGTCTGCCCACATCCAAAAGACCCGATGGCGCAACACCGATCGGAGATCGGTTGCCGGGAGGCCGATCTCCAACGTCAGTTTGCGGGTAGCTTCTTTGGCTAACTTGTCGGCGAGTTTGTTTCCCGCTATCCCAACTTGTCCCGGTGTCCATATGAACACCACTGAACGTCCACGCTGTTCAACAGCATGAACGGACTCCTGGATGGCAACAACAATGGGATGGCGTGTGTAGCACTGGTCAAAAGCCTGTAGACTACTGAGAGAGTCACAGCAAATGACAAAAGACTCTCCAGTGCTGGTACGAATACGCTCAAGGGCACGAAAAATGGCTGTTAGCTCTGCGGCGTAAACACTGAAGCCTTCCGGCAAGGAGCGCTGGTCTACATAGTCCGCATGAGCATAAGCGTACCCCACACGGCCATCAACCATCGAGCCATCTGTATACATAGCCTCTGAGTCGCGGGATGCGTCGAGGAGAGCAAGAAATTGGCGACGCAAGACTGCAGGAGAAACTGAATTCTTTTGCCATCGTGAGAGGTCCAGCCGAAGCTGCGGCCGACGAATACACCAAGGTGGTGTATGTGAGTGGACCTGAAAAGCAGATGGAAGAGGCAAAGACTCGAGTTCACTAAGGAGTGACCAAACACGGATCCCAATGGTATGGCCTGATCGCAGCCGCCGGTGTGGGATATGGACTGCCGCATTAGCAAAAAGGAGACGGTAGTTAGGGTGACGGGGCGAACAACGGACGTGGGCAGCATAGTTGGCTAACAGTTGTTGACGCCGACTGCGAAGCGGAGGAACCCCAGCCTCAGCAAGTAGCCTATTAACAGGGCTGATGCGGAATGCTCCTGTCGCCTGTCGAACCCCACAGTGGTGAACGGGGTCCAGCAGTTGCAATGCTGAGGGCGACGCTGAGCCATACGCCACACTCCCATAATCCAGTCGGGACAGCACAAGGGCTCTGTAGAGCTGCAGCAGCGTATTACGATCTGCACCCCAAGTTGTGCTGCTGAGGCAGCGGAGGGCATTCAGATGCTGCCAGCGCTGACGCTTGAGCTGACGAATCTGTGGAAGCCTAGTAAGCCGGGCATCGAACAGCAATCCCAGAAAACGGTAAGTGCCAACAACCCTGAGCATGGCATCCTCAGAGCTCAAGGTGGGGATGGACAGTTCGACGCCGACAAAAGTGCATAACACAAGCCTTCGCAGGAGAAAATTGAAACCCATGGGCTAGGGCCCACACCTGCGCCCTCCTTATGGCTCCCTGCAATCTATGGTCTGCAACACTAATGGTGAAGGAGCTGAAAAAGATGCAGAAATCGCCAGCATATAATGTGGGTGAGACAGACGACCCTACTGCTGCTGCAAGGCCATTAATGGCCACAAGGAAAAGGGGCACGCTCAATTCAGAGCCCTGTGGAACGCCGTTCTCCTGGATATGAAGTGAACTATGGGATGTGCCAATTAAAACTAGGAATGTCCGAAGAGATAAAAAATTCTAAATAAAAATGGGGAGAGAGCCCCGGAGACCCAACCCGTGCAACGTGGCGAGAATATGGTGCCGCCACGTCGTGTCATATACTCTGGAGAGGTCGAAAAAGACGGAGACGAGATGTTGGCGCCTGGAAAAAGCAGTGCGGATTGCAGACTCAAGGAAGACCAAAGTATCGGCGGTGGAACGGCCCTGACGGAAGCCGCTCTTGCACGGAGCCAGAAGACCCCGAGACTCGAGCAGCCAACACAGCCGTCGACTCACCATACGTTCCAGTAGCTTGCACAGAGTATTTGTCAAGCTGATGGGCCGATAGCTTTCCACATTATGCGGGTTCTTACCAGGCTTCAGCACTGGAATGATGGTACTTTCTCGTCACTGCGACGGAAAGACACCATCGCCCCATATGCGATTGAAGATGGCAAGAACACATTGCTGACAGTCTGGGGACAGGTATTTGAGCATCTGATTGTGGACGCCATCTGTCCCAGAGGCTGTATTGGGGAACTGTGCCAGGGCGCTTTGGAGTTCCAACAAACTAAATGGGGCGTTATACGCCTCAGGGTGGCGAGAAGCAAAACAAAGCCGTTTGCCTTCCTCCCGGCGTTTTAGCGCGCGAAACGCCGTCGGGTAATTCCCCGACGCAGAGGCCAGAACACAGTGCTGTGCGAAATGCTCGGCGATTGCATCGGCATTGGTGGATAGCGCTCCGTTGATGGTAAGCCCTGGGACACCTGTAGAGTGCTGCAATCCAAAGTTGCGCCGAATCTTCATCCACACCTGGGAGGGTGAAGTACGGGAACCAATGATGGAAACGTACCTCTCCCAGCACTCGTGTTTCCACCTTTTGATGAGCCGCTGGGCCTGAGCACGGAGACGTTTGAATAAAATGAGGTTCTCCAAAGACGGTTGCCGCTTATGTCGCTGAAGAGCCCGCCGATGTTCTTTAATGGCTTCAGCGACCTCCGGAAACCACCAAGGCACTGACTTTCGCCAGGGGCACCCTAACGAACGAGGAATGGTACGTTCCGCAGCGGAAACAATCGCTGCAGTCAGTGTCTCAACCGCCACATCGATGGTACCGTGGGGGAGAGATTCAACAGTGGCAGTAGAGGAGAACGTGTCCCAGTTTGCCTTGCTAAATGCCCATCTAGGCAAGCGTTCATGGGAGCGACGCTGGGGTAGTGAAAGGAAGATAGGAAAATGGTCACTACCACACAAGTCGTCATGGACTCTCCAGTGGACCGACAGGGCAAGCCCTGGGCTGCACGACGACAGATCTACGGCCGAGAACGTGCCATGCGCCACACTGAAATGTGTGGCGGCGCCAGTGTTTAAGAGGCAGAGGTCGAGTTGGGAGATGAGATTCTCGACATCTCTGCCTCGGCCAGTAATCTTCGTTCCACCCCACAGGGGATTGTGGGCGTTAAAATCCCCCAGGAGAAGAAAAGGCGTGGGAAGTTGGGTGACAAGTGCAGCCAATTCGTTCAGGGAGACTGTACCACCTGGAGGGAGATAGACACTGCAGACGGTTATGTCCTGGGTAGTCCTTACGTGGACAGCCATAGATTCCAATGATGTTTGAAGGGGCACAGCAGCACTATATACAGAGGTAAGGACATACACGCAGGCTCCACCTGACACACTATTGTAAGTGCTACGGTTGCAGTAATAACCCCTGTAGCCACGAAGGACAGGGTTCCGCAATGCTGGGAACCAGGTTTCCTGGAGGGCAATGCATAAAGCAGGTGTCATGCTTAGAAGCTGACGTAGCTCAGGTAGATGGCTAAAATAACCGCCACAATTCCACTGGAGGATTGTACAAAGCGTGTCCTGTAGGGGCATGCAGGCATTGAAAAGGCAAATTACTTCGCAGGGTCACATGCTGCCACCGACTGAGTGACGGACGTCGCTATGTCCATCGTTTCTGAGGAGACGGCGAGATCGAGGTCATCAGGGGACGCAAAGAGCTCGACCTCATCCTCAGAGGCTGAGCTGACAGGAAGCGTTGGCGCGGGAACCACTGGGTCCTTATGCTTCTTGGAGAGCTTCTTCTTCTCTCTCTTGTCTTTGGGAGGAGGGTTTGCATGCTGGGAGGGCTTTCCTGACGCATTATCAGGAACAGAGGAAGAGCGTGAAGCCCTTCGACCAGCAGCTGGTGGCTTGTTCAGTCACTGGCTAGTGTCTTGTGAGACACTGGGAAAGTCTTTGTAAGCGACTCCTCCAAGGGATCCCTTCCGAACAAGTGAGGCCGGAGGAGGCCGTTGCATCTCTGGCTGAGCAGTCAGAGAGGGCTGTCGCTTCTCCGGCTGAGGAGCCGGAGAGGGCTGTCGCCTCTCCGGCTGAGAGGTGGGGACTGACGTCCCCGATTGTTCGGGGCGCACTGCTCCCAAACTGGGTGTTTTGGGAGTAGTGGAAGAGAGAGTGGCCCCCACCAGTGGTGGGGCAGGCGTAACGTGACTGTTCTGTGGGCCAACTGTGAAAGGAGTCTTTGCAGGAACTGGTGGCGGCAGTGTTACAGCAGCATAACTCCTCAACATAGGTGTGGGGTTCAGCCGTTCTAAATTCTTCCTCGCCTCTTGGTAAGTTTAACGGTCCAGGGTCTTAATTCTTGTATCTTCCGCTCTCGTTGGTAGACTGCACAGTCTGGCGAGCAGGGAGAATGATGCTCCCCACAGTTAACGCAGGTGGGAGGCAGAGCACACAGAGCATTGGGATGCGAAGGTCGTCCACAAACTCGACTTGTGGGGCTGGCAGTGCATCTGGAGGACATGTGTCCGAATTTCCAGCACTGGAAGCATCGCATAGGGGGTGGGACTTAGGGCTTGACATCGCATTGGTAGATCATGACATTGACCTTCTCGGGCAAGCAGTCGCCCTCAAAGGCCAAGATGAAAGCACCGGCAGCGATCCTATTATCCTTGGGTCCCCTAAAGACACGACGAACAAAGTGTACACCTCGTCATGCCAGGTTCTCCCGTAGCTCGTCATCAGACTGTAGCAGAAGATCTTTATGAAAGATAATCCCCTGGACCAAATGTAGTGACTTATGGGGAGTGCCGTTAACGGGTATGTCACCAAGCTTCTCACAGGCGAGTAATGCCCTTGACTCTGCAGATGAAGCTGTTTGTATCAAAATGGCCCCGCTCCGCATTCTGGAAAGAGATGCCAATTCCCCGAACTTATCTTCAAGATGGGTCACAAAGAACAGAGGCTTAGTCCCCAAAAATGAATCCCCATCAGTTCTGCTGCACACAAGGTATCGCGGTGAATACGGCTCCTGTCTGTCCGCAGCCCTACGTCCCTCCCAGGGCGTTGCTAGGGAAGGGAACGATTTGGGGTTATATGCCACAGCGTTAAAGTCTACTTTACCGCGCTTAGAGACGTTGGTGGTCGTGCGACCACCAGATTGAGACTTCACCCGCTTCATTGCGGGGTATCCGCCCTGATGCTACCCACTCCGACCAGGGGCTCTCCCCACGGGCGCCACCCAGCCACAGCAAAGGCCACCTGGCAGGATGGCCGTTGCCGGGAGTCCTGATGCCCCAGAGAGACGAGCATCTACTCCTTGGCTTACGTGGGGAGGTGTCAGCTCAGGCATCGGCAGTACGATCCCCGTGTTGTCAGGGGGCTAAAACCTAGAGGGTACATGACGACCCCACCACAACGGGCTGGCTACCGTGCTGGATTTTGGGTGCCATGGGAAGTCCATAGGTATCATGGGTGCAGATGGTGACGCACTAATGATGTAACTTACACAATCCATCAGGGGTGTATGCCCAAAATAAGGGATGGAAGGTGTAGTAGTTACGACGCCAAGACGATAAAGAGTGCCAAGGTCTTAGGGCACGAGGACTGATGTTGCACCACGTAAGGTATCCTTCCCCAAAAGGCTCGTACTTCTGTTGAATTTGGAAAAATGGAGGTCAAACCCCAATGGGGTCCATCACATGAAAGGCCGAAACAGTTGAGACTCCTTTTAGTCGCCTCTTACGACAAGCAGGAATACCACGGGCCTATTCTTACCCCCGGACCTGCAGGGGGGCCTCTGAACTGCAACTAGTGTTGTTTATGACAGTGTCATTATTATTATTGTCAGGAATGCTATTACGTTTGTGCATGTAACCTTTTACTGAATATATTATTCAGTTAGAACTCAAAACTTTTATTTATAATCAAAGTTACTGATCGTGCCGCTGAGTAAATACCTAGTAGGAACATTTCCTTTCAATGAGCGCAAGAAGACTGTGGACTTGCAGACTGGAAATTATGGTCAATATGTTCTCCATCGCTTTCTGGCTGACTGCAAGAATAGTTCTCAAGCCCTTGTAAATGCGGAGAAGCATTATGTTACTGTTTAACCCACCGCCCCAAAGATTCTTTGAATCACACACCGAGGGTGAATCGTCATCAGCTGACCGTACAAATCACGTGCTGTAGGTGTCCTGGTATAGGGGGCATTCACGTGCACATAGCTATAGTTGAGGAAGGATGTTTTGACGTGTGAGAGCGCAGGCACAATGTGAGCGAGTGAAATAGGAGACAGGCAGGATGGAGGCGCCAGTTAATCAGTGAGGAGACCGGTGAAACTGTGTTGACGACGGCTCCACATCTTGATCTTGGTGTTGTTATGAAGGACCGTCTCATGTGCTGGAATATTGATAAGTCCCACTCCTCCACTGCGAGGGGGGAGGATGAGGGTATCGTATCGTATCTTGAATAGAAGTACATGACCAACAAAGTAACCAAAGACTGCCTGGCTCAATGGCTCTGAGCACTATGGGACTTAACATCTTAGGTCATCAGTCCCCTAGAACTTAGAACTACTTAAACCTAACTAACCTAAGGACATCACACAACACCCAGCCATCACGAGGCAGAGAAAATCCCTGACCCCGCCGGGAATCGAACCCGGGAACCCGGGCGTGGGAAGCGAGAACGCTACCGCACGACCACGAGATGCGGGCAAAAGACTGCCTGGATCTGCTGTGTCATTACCAGAACCATTGGTAGGGTCTGCGGCACGATGCCGCGTGAGTGTTAACGAACGGAACCTGTTGGACCACATCTAAGGCTCGGAGGAGGTGCCCTCGGACACTCGTGCGGAGAGCTTGTAAAAGGCGTTTATAATCCAATGCCATAATATGGCGGACACCTTTTGTAATACGATGACCAAACATTGAAGTGTGTCAGTCATCCGTAGTGGTGCCACACTTCCCTCTTGGCGCACTCTGTCGATTTCCATCGTAAAAGACTTGACCATGTTCATGTTGCTGCCTGCTGCATTCCCATATCGCATCTGGATTTCCTCCTCAAAATGTGCGAAAAAGACTGGATCATCCACATCAGCGCGGTATTGGAATGTGTGTCCTCTCAGTGTGATCCCCAAAAAATGTTGTTTCATCCCACACAGAAGCGGTTCTGTCGCTATTGCAAAGACTGAACGTAAGTAATTATCACCCTCGACAAGGCACCATGGAAAATGCGCATGATCACGTAGGTAAAGGCGATTGGGAAGGCCTTCCGATCCATCGCGGCAGCCAGGAAAGAATGGCTCACTTTATGAAACACAAGATCAAAGTCCACAGAGACCAGGGCACCATATAACCTATAGGCCGACACAATTTCGTTCACGTCTCATTAGTCACTAAAGGCTGTTTGGATATTACTGTTCAGCCCCAAAGATGTTTGTTCATGCGAAATAACTTGGTGTAATACATACTCAAGATGCATCACCAAAATTATGGTGAAAATTTTGAAATCATAGTTGAGGAGTATGATGGGCGATAATGTTCAATCCGTGTGCCTCCATCTGGCGGAATGGGGGCCGCTAATGACAGCAAGTCATGGTACATCCCCTTCCAACATGGGGCCATTACATACTCAAAGATCCGGTAGAATTACAAAGGAAAACCATCTGGCCCCGGTGATTTATTATCTGTCCCCTTAGCAAGGGCGTCCACAACATCACCGCTGGTGATCTCCTCAAAAAGGGATGCTGATGCCATATCATCAAGTGTGCCAGAGAGGGTCTGGGGGACTGCTGCAAAAGCTGCATCATCATGGTAAACCTGCTGATAAAGTCGGTGATAGTGGTCGACGAATGCATGGGCGATGTCTGGCCAGTTTGTCACCCTGCTATTATCTGGGAGATCCAGACTGGGTACCAGTTTTCGTCGTATTTTTCGTTGTTAGGAGATTATGTGGTGCGTGGATGGTGGTTCTTCGTAGATCTCATTCGTACCATAACACCTTCAAGACTCTGGCGGGTAAGGATGAGAATCTTCGCCTAGGCGCGATGGATCTCTGGCGGTAAGGGGATGGTGGGAGCTCAGTGAGTTCTCGGAGAAGTGCGTAATACAAGTCCGTCAGTGCCAGAGCGATCGTTCCCTACCACAGCCAATCAACGCATCGTCGTAAGGCTGGTTTCACACACTTGAGGCACCTTTGAAAGCGTGACGGATACCGTAGCAATCTACGTTAACATGAGGCACACTTACTTCCCATCAGTTACCTACATTCCTGATCTTGAAGGAGTGACAGATTCAGTTTCCATAATAATCGACTTCTCCACACCGTTTGCTGCTGTAGGTTGACCGTGCACTGTCGGAAAATGTCGTGGGCCAGCACTCTGCTGCTAGAATCGCCGTCACAAGGTCAGAGAAGACGTAGACGCAATCGAGTCTGCCGGCAGAGTGTCTGGTCACGTAAGTAAAGCCAGGGGCGATCACCATGTAACACCTCCGAAGTCTCAGCAAGACGCAGGTGTTGTATCAAGGGACACAGTCCAGGGCACAGGATGTAGTTTGGTGGTTGTTCTTTCTGAGACAGCACACTATTGAAGTCTGTACAAATAATGATGTGGTTATAGCGGCCCAAGAAGAGACGCGTAAATTGTTCTAAATAAAACCGTGACCAGTCTCACCTTTTATTTGTCCCAGAAGGGGCGAATACATTAACAACTCAAGTCCCCTGCATATCGAACGCCATTCCCCGTGCCGATGACAAGTATATCACAATTGGTTACCCCTATTCCATTTGGCACAAGGGCACCTGTTCCACCGCCTCCCGAAGCAGCAGGAGAGACGTTAGTAGTAAACCAATAAAAGTCTGGGAAGGTCCCCTGCAGTGTAGCCCCGAGCTTATCGCACAGCACATGAAGTTCGATACGTGTACAGATCATGTTGCGATTGATGGAGACAATCTTGTAGCTTGCAGCTAGTCTGCGGGCAGTGGGACATTCATAACAACAGGGGGAAGAGGATTAATGGCAGCAGCAGATTAACCACGTCGGGCGAACCCTTCACCGCACAATACAGTCAATCGAAAGATAGAATGTTTCTGCAGAGGCAACAGTCGCCTGTGCATCCTCAGTCGAAGGTTTGGGGACAATATCATTCGCCCATGCCATCGGGTGAGTGGTAAGATCTTCAGAAGCCTCCGTAGTGGGACGTGGTGGCACACGGGATACTTCACATAACACAGGGCGTCGTTCGTCGCGTTTGTCGACGGTCAACAGCTGCACGTTCGACGAGAGCGAATCGGAGTCCGGACCGGTGGAAGGACACGCGTCAGAATCTGACGTGGCGGAGTCCATCGGAAATTCACCGTGGTGGTGAGAGGTCGCATTGGCATGCGACTGTGTCGTGGGCTCACTGGCTTAGATCATCTTTTGCTTCTTATGGCTCTTTGGGGACCGCTGTTTCCGAGACTCGTCTCTGTGTCACATGACGGTAGTGAGTCCCGACGTCCAGGCACAAAGGCGACCGTGCGAATACGAACGTGTAAACTTCGAAACCACCGTGGACGTCTCTTCTAATCCTTTTAGAGCCGGCGGAGCGTGAGGGGGGCTGTGTTAGATGTCGGTTGCACCTCGTAGTTCCGTATTGACATAGCTGATTACGGAAGATCCTCTAAGTGGTCGGGTCCGTGCATATGACTAGGATCCGCCCGAAGTGCCGCTAAATGCGTGAGAGGTAGAGATGACGGGATGGTGGAAAGCATCAGATCCGTTGGTCGGAGCTGGGCAATCCGTCACTGCAGACACTGAACGAATGTGCAGGTCTTGGGCAGGCCATCATACACTGAAGGGCCAAAGAAACTAGTGAACCTACCTAATACGTGTAGGGCCCCCGCGAGCATGTAGAAGTGCCGCAACACGACGTGGCATGGACTCGACTAATGTCTGAAGTAATACTAACACCATGAATCCTGCAGGGCTGTCCATAAATCCGTATGAGTACGAGGAGGTGGAGATATCTTCTGAACAGCACGTTGCAAGGCATCCCAGATATGATAAATAATGTTCATGTCTGGGAAGGTAGGCCAGCGGAAGTGTTTAAACTCACAAGGGTGATCCTCAATCCACTCCGTAGCAATTCTGGACGTGTGGGGTGTCGCATTGTCCTGGTGGAATTTTCCAAGTCTGTTGGAATGCACAATGGACATGAATGGATACAGGTGATCAGACAGGATGCTTACGTACGTGTAACCGATCAGAATCGTATCTAGACGTATCAGGAGTACCATATCATTCCAACTGCATACGCCCCACACCATTAGAGGGCCTCCACCAGCTTGAACAGTCCTCTGCTGACATGCAGATTCCATGGATTCATGAGGTTATCTCCATACCCGTGCACGTCCATCCACTCGATACAATTTGAAACGAGACTCGTCCGACCAGGCAACATGTTTCCAAAAAAAAAAAAAAAAAAAAAATGGTTCAAATGGCTCTGAGCACTATGGGACTTAACTTCTGAGGTCATCAGTCCCCTAGAACTTAGAACTACTTAAACCTAACTAACCTAAGGACATCACAGACATCTATGCCCGAGGCAGGATTCGAACCTGCGACCGCTCGGCCACTCTGGCCGGCCAACATGTTTCCAGTCATCAACGGTGTTGACGGGCCCAGGCGAGGCGTAAAGCTTTGTGCCGTGCAGTCATCATGGGTAGACGAGTGGGCCCTCGGCTCCGAAAGCCCGTATCGATGATGTTTCGTTGAGTGGTTCGCACGCTGACAGTTGTTGATGGCCCAGCACTGAAATCTACAGCAGTCTGTGGAAGGGTTGCACTTCTGTCACGCTGAATGATTCTCTTCAGTCGTCATTGGTCCCGTCCTTGTAGGATCTTTTTCCGGCCGCAGAAATGTCGGAGATTTGATGTTTTACCCAATTCCCGATATTCATAGTACACTTGCGGAATGGTCGTTTGGGAAAATCCGCACTTCATCACTACCTCAGTGATGTTGTGTCTCATCGCTCGTGCGTCGACCAGAATACCACGTCCGAGCTCACTTCAATCTTGACAACCACCCATTGTAGCAGCAATAACCGTTCTAAAAAAATGCGACAGACACTTTGTGTCATATAGGCGTTACCGACCGCTGCGCCGTATTCTGCCTGTTTACATATCTCTGTATCTGAATAAGCATGCCTTTACCAATTTCTTTGCCGCTTCAGTGTATATGATGTTCGCCCTGCATCCCCAATGTAGAGGTGTGACGGAACATGATTACCGAGTTCATTGTGTACTTGTCGCATTCAATTCACTACAGGGTAGGTAGTAAATAGTGTCCACTTCTTCGCGACGCGGCTACAAATCCTTCCATAGTGCCTGACCGCAGCCACTACTTCGCCCGCCGGTACTTCGAACCCGATTTCGAATACGCACATCACCGTGAGCCCGTGACCCACACGATCTGCTGTCATTGGACCAATATTGCCATCTACATGTCGGAACTTGAGCCCGTCTCTCGTCTTCTCTAAAATCGTGTCACATGCAGCGCAAGTTACTAATTTAACATTAAGTGCACTGCTCAATGTTGAGAGATGGATTCCAACTGGATCGGTGCAAGGGATCTTCACATCGTCTCGAAGAAAGTGTTTTATTTTAAGCGCTTTGAGACGTGCATATTCATTCGAGAAACTGATTTTCAGTGTCGTCGATTTACTATATGAATTGGCCATTTATTTCGGAAGACACTCACTCGCACGAAAGCCGCCGTAGTACGTAAACACTTCGAAAGCGTGCGCCGTCGCAAGGACGTAAACACCGCTCTGCCGACTAACAAGGGGAGGCCACGACGTTTGGAACGCGGATTTACTGCAAACTTCGTACACTCGTAGTACTCCATAAGGACAAGTAAATGTATAAGCAGTGGCGCGTACTTCTCAAGCGTTATTGAGAAAATCGCAAGATAATTTCGGTCGTCAAATATATACCTGTGCGTGGCGATTTTTACTATGAAGCCGCGGCAGCCGAGTGGTTAGCGTTCAAGGCACGTGATCGCCGGATCCAGTCCTGTTCGTCAGTTTTCTTTTATATTTTCAACACAGTCATTTTCTTTATTATTTATATTACAATTGATATATTGGAAAAAATACGTGTAATCGAATGGACTTTCATTAAATTTACAATGTTATTTGGCAGTCTACAAATTTAGATTATCACAAATAATATAATACTCGTAACTATCGACTAGTAAACGACCAAACCCACAAAGTGGTACTGAAAATGTATGCTTGTCCGTGATCTGAGAAATCCCTTGTACTTGAAAGGAGCCCGAAACGACTTGTTACCTGCACGTTTTGACCGCCATAGACGGCTTTCGAAAGATGTACAATTAATCGTCGCTTTCAACATTACAAATTGCAGGATGGCATTTTTCTTAAAAACATGGAAAACAAAGTTAAACGCCACCAGCTGCATTGAATAAATGCTATGTTTCCACATACGCAAGGTCTTTTGAGGTTTTCCGTGGAAAAACAAACTTCGTTAACATTTTCAAAAACCTCTCTTTCAGTGGGTAATTTCGAATCAAACCATGCATAACGCAGTATTTCCTTAAATATCGGCGCTGATAATTGGTCATGCAGTATCGAGTGCATTTTAATAGCGTCTTCACGAAAAGCAATTTCTCGTTCTCTTTCGATTAAATAGTAACAATTTTGAAGACACGGACAAGCATACATTTTCTGTATCAATTTATGCTCTCTGGCTCTGAGCACTATGGGACTCAACTGCTGTGGTCATAAGTCCCCTAGAACTTAGAACTACTTAAACCTAACTAACCTAAGGACATCACACACATCCATGCCCGAGGCAGGATTCGAACCTGCGACCGTAGCGGACGTGCGGTTCCAGACTGTAGCGCCTTTAACCGCTCGGCCACTTCGGCCGGCTCACTTCATGCGTTTGGTCGTTTACTAGTCGATAGTTATAAATATTATATTATTGTGACAATATAAATTTGTAGACTGCCAAATAAATTTAATAAAAGTCCATCCTATTACACGTATTTTTTCCATTATATCAGTTGTAATATAAATAGTAAAGAAAATGACTGTATTGTAAAAAGAAAACAACTGATGAACGGGACTCGATCCAGCGTTCACGGGGCTTGAACGCTGACCACTTTTTTTTTTTTTTTTTAGATGAACACAATGTGTAGGGCACGACTAGCACTTCATCATATGAAAACAAGAACACTCTCTGCCCTAACAGGCCATTTTTTTTAACCTTACAGAACTAGCACTCTTTTTTTTACAATTTTTACACCGAAATATACACTCAAATGACAGTGTTTTCCTTCAAAAAACGAAAGTATTCTCTTTTTTTCCAGAACGTTGATTGAAAGCAATTAATTAAAATAAAACAAAGAAGTCATTTCGACAAAAACAAAAGGGTGAAATCAGAAAAACGTATAGGAAGGAATGGAGCGTCAATTTTAACGTGCCCACACATTCTTTCTTCCGTCACTTCTACATCGTGGAACATCTAAATCCATAGAAGTGTCCACAAATAAAAAAAGGGGGGGGGGGGCATGGCAACTCATCCAATGCCTTGTCGATTAAAAACAAGATACAACACATTAGAAAAAAATTCACCATAACAGGGCATCCTGAGCCACGTCCAATGTGCGGTGGCCATATATTGGGAAAAGGCTCACGGATCTGCGTCATATCCACTCACCATACGTAGTGGACATAATGACCAACAAGCCACATGATGGTATTGTTCTTTGATCGAGGAAAGAACGTTGAATCGGGGCGTACGAGAATCTCCCCCGAGATAGCCGCCTCCGACGTCCTGAGGAGAAAAACCAGTTGTCGGCGAAGCCATCTCCAATGGCTATGACCGCAGGAAATCAACCGATGAGGTAATGTATCAGTTTCATGGCACCGATTGCAGCGATCCGTCACACTGAGGCCGATACGAAAAAGTCGCACGTTGGTAGGTACAATATCATGAACAACTTGGTATCACGAGGACGCCACTTCCATCGGGAAAATCGGGAGGCTGCTGTTAGACCAAACAATCTTCCAGTTCGTTTCTGCCGACAGGGCTTCCACAGAGGGAAGACTATAACGAACTGGTCAGCGGCTTAATAGCATTTTAGGGAGAGATTCGCTTGGGAAAGAATATTTACTCTTAAATAACTGACCTCAAGAAAAAATTCCTTAGGGTGCCGTAATTTATAACTAATTCGACCAATATCTACTGGAAGTGTTAAGCTCGCCGGTCTGATACTGTCACAAAGGCGAGCTGTAAGTGACTGGGGGGCGCGTTGACATGTTAAAATGGTGCGACGGATGAATGACCCCATAACGCACGCGAAATAGAGTGGCGCCAGATAAACCTGCCAGTTAGACTTTGCAACTTGCGGGACATCATCGCAGGAAGTTGTGAAGGCATTGCTAATTACGCATATAAAATATTTTTTCGTGATTTTCTTTGGATTTCTGTTCTTTTTCTTTTGTTCATATGGGCATTTCTAATTGTGATTATGTAACATTCTACTGTGGTTTTTAAATGTGAAGATGTAATTGTGATTATTTCCTTTGCCAATGGATAAATATGTTTCTTGCTTTGTACCTCTGGTAAAGTTTCTAAAGTTCTCTTTTAGAATATTATTAATTGTGAAAATGCAGTCAATAACATTTATAAATGTTTATGTAATTTACGATAACGATGTAACATCTATAGACAGGGGACAGCGATAGTGATATCGAGAGTTGAAAGGTTGTTGCATAGTAGAGGGGATGGTGGATGGCGTGTCTGTGAAGCGTGCGCGGGAAAAATAGTACTGTGTTCCATGAAAAGCATACGTAATTGTATGGACAGTGATACCGAACTATCAGATTGTTAATTCTCTTTACCACTGCGGTATGTAATGCCATCGCCAGCGAACTTTAAGAGCAAATAAACCGGACTTTGAAAGTGCCGCTAACATTACTTTGTTGTGGCCGACACGAACTGTGCCTTTATTCGAATGAACATTGCTGGTATTGGTTTTGGGTGGTGGAACTGTTGTATATCACATTCTATCAAGCCATGAAAGTGAAGACTAATTAACTGTGCAATACAAATGGCTTTCAGTCACGTTGTCGAAGTTTGAAATGCGAGAACAGAGTGGGTATTGTTTACGGTGAGCTTCACACACAAGAACAATTCTATGAACTGTGTATTTGTGGCTAAGACTATATGAATGTGACGAACCGTGTAATTATGGACGATAGCGTCACGGACAGTGCATAAAATGTAAAAATGAGCGATGTCTATGTCATGTACTTTGAAAGAGAGGACATGTCAACAACGTTCGTATACTGGCGTCTTGTGGTTTGTTGATCACCACGGGGTTAATGATACAGCTGTGCCGGAACTTTATTTGCGTTTCGCCGGAGAAGATTAACCAGCGAAACTGTCTGTATCCTGCTCTCATCATCGTAACCCGCCGACATCGTGCTGCCTAACGCAACGCTTCGTGTGCAACAAAAAGTTAAGGAATTTCGCTGAACGCAATCCCCTGACCTAGAAACTTTCTTTCTCTATTAAAAGTACAAGAATTACAGACTGTTTAATTAAATTATTGTTTAGTTTGTTTGCTTTCTGCTAACGAAAATAAAATTACAATCAGTGAATTAAAAGTTGCCTGGTAGTCATTGTTGAAACACCAGTAAATATAAACTTCTTCCTCTCATTAGGACTAATTCTCCTTGCATGTCAAAATTATTGTAGTTATTTTATGTAGTTTTATGTATTGTTATGAGACTAGATATATGGCAGTAACTAATAAGAGTATTTTGTCGCGAAATATGGCTTCGCGCGAAAATTACGGCGACTGCCATAATTGCTTGCGTTCTGACCAATAATGTAAAAGCTGCTATTCCCGTATTGGTGCTTTTCCTGACGTGAACGGGAATTATAAATGTCAGCTGTCAAATCACGTAGTGACTGTTTACCCAGTAATAAAAGTTTTTTGATATTGCATTGCTACGAGTCGTAGTATTAAGAGACACTGGTTATACTCAGATACTCAGAAGTGGGTAGATGCATGGTGAAACCCCCCAGTGTTCATGCGATTGTTAACAGTATTGTGTGTGATTCACGAAATTTTGTCACTTTTTTTAATTCCTTTGAAGTTTCAGAGAATATATACACAATTTTGTCGGTTCAGGTTAATTTCAGAACAGTTTCTCGTGAATATTAGAGTTATCAGTTCATAAACAAAGTTGGGATCGTGACCAATTGAGAAGTATAACAAAGAGTGTGGTTTTCCAACTAGAATTTTGGATGACTTCACAGTTCAGTTTTTGATAATTATTTTTCCTGTGGGTTGAGGTCATCACAAAGTGGAAAGATTTGTGCAATAAAATAAGCCTTCCTTAACACATACGTTTCCATGGCCCGAACCTTATGAAGAAGTGAGAGGGAGCGACGCTCATGTTCAATGATTGCTCCCTGAATCTTATCCGTGACAGACTTCCAGTTTATCGTAGCCATCTTTAGCCGACAACTGTCAAATATAACACCCAACGATCGATATCGGGTGACCTTCGAAGCCCATGGAATTTCAACAGCGTTAAATCCTCGCAAACTGAATAAACGACATTTCTGATCATTAACTCGCGCTCCCATATGACGACAAAAGGCATCCAAAACTTCCTTCAGCAATGTTATATCATCATGGGTCCGGAGGAGAACCATAACGTCATCAGCATATGCACGAACGGTAAACCTTTCTCCCAGCGGCGACCAGCCACTCAAACGAGCAGCTATAGTTCGCAATAATGGTTCCAGAAACAGCACGTAGAGCGACATTGATAATGGACTCCTTTGAAGGACGCCCTGACACACCGCGATGGGGGAAGTAAGACTGCCATTTACGTCAATGGACGCCCGAATAACAATGATTAGAGAGCTAAACAGCCGTCGTGCAGCATCGTTAAAACCAACAGTCGTCAGTATTCGCATAAGGAATCCATGACTGACGCGGTCGAACGCTTGGCGAAAATCAATGAAAAGCAAAGCGCTTGGCACGGGAATGGTGGAAGCAATCGAAAATAAATCTCGACATTCAGCAACGGGAGTCAGGAGAGTACGACCCGGAAGACAACTTTGATGGCTCGCGATGATGGTAGTCAACAATACAGATAGTGGGCTATTGACCGCTCGCGCCATTATTTTATAATAATAGTTGAAGAGGGTTATCGGGCTGACCTGATCCACTCGCAGATGTCCCTACTTTTTAGGGGCCAGAGCTATTTTAGCAACCTTAAAGCTGGGCCGGAGAAGGCCTCCTTGTAACACTTCATTCACCATGGAAGTTATCGTATCTCCTATTTGGGGCCAAAGTCGAATATAAAATTCTTTGGGAAGGCCATCGGGGCCAGGTGATCTGTGGCAGGGAGAACGAGCCACAATATCAAGTACATCATCGCGATGGAATACAGAGAAAAACTCTTCCTGGAGAGCTGGTGTAATACGATCAAGGAGGGAGGTGACATCAACAGACGGTGGACCGTCTGAATCCACTTCAGCATAAAGCTCGGAGTAGTACTGGTAAAGTTCACGCGTAATCTCAGATTGGGAGGACCACCCACGCCCATCTAGAGAACGAATGGTAGAAAGACACGTCCTTCGAGATTACATGTGAAGCCGGAGAAGATGATAGTGAGAGGTCAACTCATCCTGTACGACTGAACGAGGCTGGGAACGCAGTCGGACCCCATCCATTTGCCTACGTTTGATTTGGAGAAGTTTTGCCTTCACACGGCGGATGTCGACGACCCTCAAGAGGGCATCACGAGCATTATCGTAAAGATCGCGAAGGACTGCATAATAAAATTCCCCAGTGCGCCTTATTTCAGCCGCTTTTTCAGCGCTAAAATGGTTGAGTGTATTGCGATCCGGGGTTAGCAAAGGTAACCCACCATTCTAGAAGTGAGGAATAACGCGTCTGGGACTGGGTTGTCCGCCGCCATACGTCTGCGATGATACCTTCCAGAGAGGGGTCCGTGAGATGTAGAGTTTAGCTTCCATAAAGGGCGCGAAAAATGGACCCGCTGCGGGACGTGGCTAAAAGTCATTGAAACAGCACAGTGATTAGTGAAACTGGCAGCAATTACATCAATCGATAGAAGCTGACTACTTATGGGGGCAGATAAATAAAAGCGACCCAATCGGCTACTTGAAGTAGCTATAAAAAACGTAAAGCGCACCAATGTAGGATATCTGCAAACCCAAGCATACTGGAGATGCAAGGACGTCACCATATCATTATGTTCACGACAAAATGTATAATTGGGGGTCTGATCTACACGGCGTAAGACGCAGTTAAAATCGCCCCCTAACATAACCTTGTGCGGGTTCCGTCGGAGTAAATAAACAACTTCTTCCTTATAAAACCGCGCGCGATCGGATGAACGACCGGATCCAGACGGGGTGTAAAGAAAAATTAAGGTGAGGTCGCAAAAACTACAGCCTATACCGCGACCATCATCTAGCGTTTCGAAGTCCGTCAGCGGGATTCCATCTCGGTAAAGCAAAGCAATACCCGTAGAATGTTCAGGCGCGGCATTGAAAAACATAGAATATCCAGAAAGACAAAACACATCAAATAATACCTCTTGTAAACACACGATATCAGCTCGGGAATCGTAAATAAACTGGCGTAACGCAGCAAGCCGTAACTGGGAACGTATCCTATTAACATTGAGGGTCAGAAATGTATACGCCTGCATCCGTTAAGACATGTGAGATCAATAAAACAACATTAAGGAAAAAGGACTATCGGGTCTGTCTCTCCCCAGCGTCCGGAGGCGGGGAAGAGAAAGTATAATGCTAGTCCTCACCACCTGTCGCCGAGGAGTCCTCGTTTTTCTTTTTACGACGCGCCGCGGCACGTGCAGGTTGAAAACGCTGTTTCACACCACTCCGTGAAAACACACTCTTGATGTGGAGGGGTTGGGGGCACGTCAAGCTCCGATTTGATAGAGGAGCCATTGTCACCACACTTATCGGAAATCGGGGAGCACAACTCAAAACGACCAACAGCAACATCAGGTACAGAAGAGACAGGTAATGCAGTGCCGGTATCAGGTGGCATCTCCTGAACATCAGGAAGGGAACCCGTAGAAGCCTGTTGCTCGACCGTCGCAGCGTGGAGGCGGGATGGTACTGCACTAGAACACTGAAAAGACTGGCCAGCAGGCGACGTCTGTGCGGGAACAACGGAACCCACGGGAACCGTCACGTCGACGGGTGAAGTGGGGGACGCAGATTGAACGCGCATTTCAACATCAACATAAGCAGCTACATCCGCTCTGGTAATACTGGAATCACAATTAACATCAGTAGACAACACATTACCGCCAGAAGGTGCACCCTCTGTCAACGCCGTGTCAGAAGAACGAGACTGGAGAGGGACGTCCTCGAAATCTGTATCGTCCTCTGTCCGCCGGCGTTTGACGTGCGCTGCAGGAGCCGTCGTCTCCTCGTGGACAGAGGCCGCGCCGGTAACGGTGGAAATTCGCGAGGAGTAGGGGGTAATGTTGCCCCTACATCGCTTAAAGCTGGAGACTGACTGACAGCTGACTGCGAAGTTACTATGTCTGCTAACGTTAAAGGAAGACGTTTTTGATAAGACGTAAGAACAGTAGTACGGCGCGGGCAATCAGATGTGAGATGACCGCTATCGTTACAGAGAAAACCAGTTCCTTCTTGTCCTGTATACGTAACATGGATTCGGTAACCACAAACAGCTAAGTGGGATGGAATATTCGTTTTAACGCACATGTCCACAGTCCGGATACCATTATAACACTGGAAGCGATGTAGTGTTGACCAGCGTTACCACCGGATATGCCGTATGACTCCAAACGCAAGCAACGCTGTTTTAAGAAATGAATCGTCCTCTTCAGGAGGAAGATTATAAATTCTAACCGGAGTACACTCGAGTGCCGCATTTTCAAGGAGCACGTGACCAACGGAACCATCGCGATGTGTAAACACTTTAGAACCGACCCGGGAGAGAAGTCTTTCTACTTGAACGGGATCATAAAACTTCACAAAGAATGCATACAAATCAGAATAAAAGTAAGCAGTTTCTACCTGATCAGGTGTAACACGGATCACATCAGCCAACCAATCGTGAATTTCTAAGGAGCCAGGTTGAACACGACGCGTACTTTAGTCAAAACTGAAACGAACAGTAGCTCGACGAGGAACAGATTTAGGAGACTCGACAGACACCATGGCGCGGGCAGAAAACACCGCCGCCAAGAGCAAGACAACAAACTCCGCTACGCAACTACGATGTGACTCCGGCCGAGGCTGAGTAGCTGCGGCGCTGCGGCACGGACGGAAGTTAACGACAACCTGCTCGCTCGACGCGCAATGCGACACTGACCACCACCGACTCAAAGGAAGGCCTCGGCGCTTGCTGGTGACGTCACGCCAGCTATCCACGGCGAACGCCAGGTATGTTGCAGGCAGAAACGCCTGGGCATGCTTATCACTATAAATCTCTTATTTTTGGACAAAATGTTTGGTATTGTTTTGGATTCTGCAGTTTTATTTAGATGAAAGATTTTCTTACTATCGTAAAGCTACAAATGAAGATCATAGCTCTGAGTTACTGAATCCTGCCGAAAAAAACGTAGATCAATATGAGAAGATGCTTTGCCCTATTGCAAGCTTCGGATATTTTACATTCAAGTAACTATATTTACTTGATCCATTTTGTTATCAAACCTTACCCCAACCCCCTTACAATTAACTCGTTTCTTTTATTTATTTATTTCCGTTTGACATCGTCACTTGAAATGTGAACTAATTTTCATGTGTAAATGTCCAACTGTTGCCAGTTATTAGATTACAGTCGTTTCCAACGAAAGGAATTCTAAACAGGAAACAAAATAGCTTCATACATCGAAAATACTGCTGAGCTTAAACTTTTTTAAACATGCGCATTAGAAAAGATAAATATTCCCCTGTTGCAACTGAAAGGAGAAACTTTATAAGGTAAAAAATTTTATTTGGTAAAACAAGTATCTCTCTTTTGCCTCTTCTGTCCCCCACTCCCTCCCCCAACGTGTACAATCGCAAGATATTTCATTAACATTCACTGCTCCTCACCCCATAGTCAACCAAGATAGCTAAAGAAGAGACCAATATGTTCACAGTTTCTTGTAAAAGCAACCCATTACAAACGTAATTTCCTCAGATTTACAAGTAAGGTAAAGAATCACGAATTCTGTTGCTGCTGGACCATGAAGTTGTTTTTGTATGTCAATCCTTAAAACAGGTGGAAATTTAAGGTCAGGAGGACACTATTTGTTAAGAAGTGTAATGAATTGCACAACTAATTGATTGCGGAAATCTCTCAGAACAATGTGTGTTGATCAACTACCGCCAATAGTTTCACATTTTCCTCTGTTAGTGAGGGAGACACCACCATTATGAGTATGCCTGCAACAGACCTGGCGTTCGCCGTGCCTAGCTGACGTGACGTCACCAACAAGCGCCGAGGCTTTCCTTTGAGTCGGTGTTGCACTGACTGGCTCTCGGCTGCCGCCGCTGCATGGTAAAAATGGCCACGCACAGGTATATATTTCACGACCGAAATTATCTTGCGATTTTCTCAATAACGATTGAGAAGTAGGCGCTACTGCTAACACATTTTGTTGTCCTCATGGAGTACTACGAGTGTACGAAGTTTGCAGTAAATCCGCGTTCCAAACGTCGTGGCCTCCCCTTCCATTTGGCTATTCGAGTACAACTCACTCGACCACGTGGCTACAACATAAGGTAAATGTAAGTGGATATAAGCTCTCTGCACATGTAATGAGAGAAAATATGGAGAAAGGAGGAGTTGCCATATATGTCAAAAGTTATCATTGTGCAAAAAGTATAGAAACAAAAAAGTTTTGTGTAGAGAAACATATAGAAGCATGTGCATGTGAGCTTAAATTAAATAAAGGCACATTTATAATTTTAACTGTATATAGGTCCCCATCAGGAAATTTTCATCTATTTCTGAAAAATTTGGACTCCTTGTTGTGCTATCTGTCACACAGGGGAAGCAAATTATTATTTGTGGGGACTTCAATGTAGATTCTCTGAAAGAGGGTAATAGGAAAAATGACCTTGAAATATTACTCGGTTCTTTCAATTTGACACCCGTTATTGATTTTCCTACTCGGGTGGTAAAGGATAGCAGCTCACTGATAGATAACTTCTTTATAGACCAAGATAAGTTTAACCAGATAAATGCTCAGCCTGTTGAGAATGGTCTTTCTGATCATGGTGCACAGCTAGTTACAATATATGACATAGCTCCATTCAGCAATACTAAACAGTCCTCCAAAGTAGTACGTTCAGTCAACAATCTGACAATTGAAAATTTCAGGGAAAGCCTACAGCAGTTAGACTGGCATGAGGTGTACCGTGAACCTGATGCCAATTTAAAATATAATTTATTTCATGACATTTTTGTAAATGCATTTGAAAACTGCTTCCCCAAGAAAATAGTTAAATATACTCGTAAGAAACCTTGTAACAAACCATGGCTTACTAAGGGTATAAAAATATCTTGTAACCAGAAAAGGGAAATGTATCTGACAGCAAGAAAGAGTAGTGACCCAGAAACTATCAAAAATTATAAAAACTACTGTGTTATATTAAGAAAAGTTATTAAAAAATCCAGGAGTATGTGTATCATGTCTGAAATCAGCAACTCTGATAATAAAATTAAAACAATTTGGAATATTATTAAAAGAGAAACAGGTCAACCAAGAGCAGAGGAAGACAGTATTACCATCAAATTGAATGAAAACTTTACGAACAAAAAGTCAGAAGTTGAAAATATTTTTAATAATCATTTTCTAAATGTTGTGGATATAGTAGGATCCAGGTGTTCATTAGAAGATGCTAGGCTGTTTATGGAAGAGGCCATACCTATGCAATTTGATACAATTGAAATCTCACCCACTTCTTCCTCTGAAATTAGGAAAATAATAAACTTGCTTAAAAGCAAAAACTCACATGGAATTGATGGCATTTCCAGCAAAATACTAAAAGCTTGTTCTCAACAGATAAGTAAGATTCTCAGCCACCTGTGTAATAGCTCTCTGGAACAGGGCATTTTCCCTGATAGACTGAAATATGCTATTGTTATACCTTTGCATAAAAAGGGGGATAGATCTGATGTCAACAGTTACCGTCCAATCTCCCTTCTAACAGCTTTATCCAAAATTTTTGAGAAAGTAATGTATTCAAGAGTAGCTTCACATATCTGTAAAAATGAAGTACTAACAAAATGTCAGTTTGGTTTCCAGAAAGGTTTTTCAACAGAAAATGCCATATATGCTTTCACCAGTCAAATTTTGAATGATCTGAATAACCAAACACCACCCATTGGGATTTTTTGTGATCTCTCAAAGGCTTTTGATTGTGTAAATCATGAAATTCTGCTAGACAAGCTCAAGTATTGTGGCATGAGTGGGACAGTGCACAAATGGTTTAATTCGTACCTAACTGGAAGAGTGCAGAAAGTTGAAATAAGTAGTTCTCGTAACATGCAAAGATCAGCACATTCCTCAAACTGGGGAACTATCAAGAATGGGGTTCCACAAGGGTCAGTCTTGGGTCCTTTGTTGTTCTTATTATATATTAATGACTTGCCATTCTATATTCATGAAGAGGCAAAGTTAGTTCTCTTTGCTGATGATACAAGTATAGTAATCACACCTGACAAACAAGAATTAACTGATGAAATTGTCAATACTGTCTTTCAGAAAATTACTAAGTGGTTCCTTGTAAACGGACTCTCACTGAATTTTGATAAGACACAGTACATACAGTTCTGTACAGGGAATGGTATGACACCATTAATAAATATAGACCTTAATCAGAAGCGTATAGCTAAGGTAGAATATTCCAAATTTTTAAGTGTGACCATTGATGAGAGATTAAATTGGAAGAAACACTTTGATGATCTGCTGAAACGTTTGAGTTCAGCTACTTATGCAATATGCAATTTTGGTGATAAACATCTTAGTAAATTAGCCTATTTTCACTCATTGCTTTCATATCGCATCATATTTTGTGGGAATTCATCACTGAGAAATAAAGTATTTATGGCACAAAAGCGTGTAATCAGAATAATAGCTGGAGTCCACCCAAGATCATCCTGCAGACATTTATTTAAGGATCTAGGGATATTCACAGTAGCTTGTCAGTATATATACTCTCTTATGAAATTTGTTATTAACAACGAAACCCAATTCAAAAGTAATAGCAGTGTGCATAACTACAATACTAGGAGAAAGGATGATCTTCACTATTCAAGATTAAAACTAACTTTGGCACAGAAAGGGGTGAATTATACTGGCACTAAAGTCTTTGGTCACTTACCAAATAGTATCAAAAGTCTGACAGATAACCAACAAGTATTTAAGAAGAAATTAAAAGAATTTCTGAATGGCAACTCCTTCTACTCCATAGAGGAATTTTTAGATATAAATTAAGAAATAAAAATTTAAAAAATAAAAAAATAAAGAAAAACAAAAAACACAAAAAATAAAGTTGTTATATTAACTTAAGTATGTTGTTAAATTAACCTAATTATGTCATGTATTAGAAAATTCGACTCGTCCCACATCATTACGAAATATCGTATTCATGATCCATGGAACTAGTATTAATCTAATCTAATCTAATCTAATCTACATGTACTCGTGCACCAATTGTGTATAGTCCCGTACAGGGTACACATTTTACTTGGAAGACGCTTGCCCGGTGCCGGCGGATAAATACGATATTGCATTGCCTATGTTATTCCGACGTACGATGCAGTGTTCCTTATGACATGCAATATCCCAGCCGATATTGAGAACAGAGTAAAAAATTTGGAGGCAATGCTTTCGGCACGCCATCGTATTATATACTTAAAATTTCTTTACTGTCTTACATATAAAGAACTTGGATAAAAGAATTCACTATTTTAATGGTTTTTATTATTGTTCTTTTACATCTGTATACAGCCTAATTCAGCCGAAAACAGCAATTATAGTACAAACAAGTGATCTATAGAGCCCTTTGATCACAAACATTTTCTTTTCGATTATAGATTTAGTCTCTGTTATTTCAGGACCTGGTTTCCAGACCTTAAATTCATAGATTTGCATTCGCCACAATCATCGAAAGTGTGTATCACTACCACGGAAACAATCTGAAATTGATGCAGTGGTCATCATACTGTAAACAGATTTCATTAAATCATTATCAACGTGCAGGTTGTTTTCAAGTGCCAATCAGAAAGTCGCAGGATGTGTAGAGATCACTGGGAAGATATAGAGATGTGCCGTTTCCTTGCCAGAGGTGCATACACGTCAAGTAAAGCGCTTCAATGTTCCATGTTTGACGTGTGAAATAGCGATAGCAATTTACACTTACAGTTAACGTTATTTCTAAGTAATTGGCATGATCAGTGTCAAAGTACACAAACGATGCACAGTACTCTCATCTGAAACATCTGTGGTAAAGACTACCTTCTGACGTAAACAGAGGGCAGGCATCAGGAGCCATTTATTTGAAGTTCCCGCAGTTTTTGTTCGACAGGAAGAGAAGGTCGCAGAGACTGGCCGAGACGGAACGAAACCAACGCCCAGGGAAAGTCTTCTTCGTGATCAGCATTAATCTGACCTTTAGTAAGGCTAAACATGATTGTACAATCTGGCATCCGCGGTGTAGCCCCATGAGGTACGCATAATTGTTTTCCGAAATCGTGATAACGTTTTTAACACGGAAAATGGTGTATGCACCTCCTTGTTCTGTCCGAATACTTGAAACGGGCTGCTCATTACTGTACGCTAGAACAATGAAGAGCTAATGCAGCCAAGGTCATTTTTGTAGTCGAAGCGATGCATGCCGCAGGTTGAACACGCTAGCGGTATCTGAAAACGAATACACACTATCCACTGTCACCATTGTAGATCAACTTTGATATATTTCAATATTTGTGTTGTGTTTGTCTTTTCGTTGTATCTTCGTTGCACTTGTTCACATTTTCTTTAAAATTCCATGCATTTATGTAGTACTCTGTCAATGGGATGACGTCTCCTCCATTGCTATGTTTAATAACAGTTCACTAACTCCGAAAAGACGCACTTGGAACCCAAAATACCGTTGATCACTGTAAATGTTATCGATTAGAGTAACAAAGCACACGGAACGTTTAGTATCGGACACGGCGTGGGTAGCAGAAGGTCGAATGTCATAGGCACGCAGTGACGCGGTGACCAGCAGAGCAAATGGCACTTCGTAGTGAGTGAGGAGTAAGTTCACGTCGTGAATGCCTTACTTTAAACAGAATCCAAAACCAAAGCAAGGTTTTTGTAAGAGAACAAGATCAGTCCAGAAAAAGCACCGAAAGATAGATAACTGAAGACAATGAACAATCGCCGGCCTTGGTGGACGAGCGGTTCTAGGCGCTACAGTCTGGAACCACGCGACCACTACGGTCGCAGGTTCGAATCCTGCCTCGGGCATGGATGTGTGTGATGTCCTTGGGTTAGTTAGGTTTAAGTAATTCTAAGGTATAGGGGACTGATGACCTCAGATGTTAAGTCCCATAGTGCTCAGAGCCATTTGAACCATTTGAACCATGAACAATCGATCACTGTATCAAATGGCGCTGCCTAAATGCTCCAAGTGACAAACACTTTTTTTAGAAGCAGTCTCAAATGTTTTTTGAAACGATTTGTCTGAAAGTAAGAAATAAAATAAATTAGTGAAACATTTGACATGCCTTTGATGGTGCTCGAAATCACTTACAGCCAATGAGGCACGCGAAATACATCTCCAAATTGTTGTACTTACTAGTTTCAGACAAATCATTTCACAAAACATTTGACCGGTATCTTTACAATTTTTTAAAATTTTCAACTTTTGTTAAGAAAGCATGAAATGAAATATATTTAAACATACGTCGTTGTGCTATTGCTATGAGGATTTTACATATAATGAGAAAGCAGGGAAGTATCAATTCATACTGTAATATGATATTTATTTTATTTTTCAACCTGAAAGAAAGAATTTTACAGTTTGTGCACCAAAGTAACTTCTTATGCGCAAAATAGCTAAGTCCTGAAGAGAGGAACTTTTCTACACTTCATTTACGTAGACAGTAGTGGCTGTTAATGAAATATTTGAATTTTTTCATAATTATCTAGATTACTTTCAGGCAATAAGACTTTTTGTTTGATAACCGTTTGGCCATTTCCCACTCTTCATTTGGCTATGAAAATTCGGAGGAAAATCCATTGTGTAATTTTGCCTCAAATAAATAATTACAAGTTCCTTAATAACTTCATTACTTTCAAGCAATTAATTTTTTTCCGGTTGGCGATGAAAATTCAGAGAAAAATTTTATCTCAAATCATTAATTAATTTTTTCTTACACTCAGTACTTTCGAGCAAATTAAACTATTTTTTGCAAAGCTAGACCTCACGCTCTTTCATTTGATACTCACCTTGTCCCTTTCCGACTCTTCGTTTGGCTATGAAAATTCGGACAACTATCCGTTTTTTGATTTCTAGGGATTCTTGCTTTAGTTCCGCTCAAACATTGGAGCAAAACTACGCAATTGTCACAGTCTGAAAGCACAAACTTGATTAAATACAGAGGTCCGCTAGAGGGAGAATCTTGACCCGTCTCAGGGGGAGCTTCCAGGCCAAGTAGCGCAATATGAATCTCATAGATTTGGAAGAGTTTATGTCATCAGTTATAACTGTGGCAGTAGAGAGAGTTATGACATCACGTCTTTCAACTAGTCAGAGAGTAAGACGTTCCTCGTGAGTCCCTTGAAGTGACGTCAGTAAACAGTTATCATTAGAGGTGTTACAAGATACCAGGAAATTTTGGGAGTACGGCTTCCTTGTAATGCGACAAAACATTTTCGAAGAAAAGTATCTGAAGCAAGAACGCTCGTTTTGGCAGAGATGTAGCTAAAAATTTTGCTTTGTGTAATGTAAAACTGACAGGATTAGTTCGAGTAACACTTTTGGCCAACAGATTAAAAATTATTCTTTGCAAATGTATGCTACCGTTTTTATTACATATTGCGTTAACAGTTGCTGATTGAGTGTGAGTTGTGTGCTGTTTTAAAGTTCAGGCAGTCTGAAACATGTTTATTGTAGAGTTTTAGGAATGAAAACCTGCAGACTTGTAGAGGTTCACGATTTAATATCTTAAGCACATTGCAGCAAAGTCGACCAGCGCAATTAAAAGAAATGAGTATGCGTCCATACGTCATTCCATTCGGTTAACTTGGGGAAAGTGTTCACGGTGTGATTGCGGTGAGCTCATGCATTGGCGTCTACTAAAATGAACCCGACACCGAGATGTTATCTTTATGGCTAGATAATAGGTTAGAGGTTCCTGTTATATCTACTACTTTGTAGTAAGGGCAATCACAGCTTAAATTATACACTACTGGCCATTAAAATTGCTACACCACGAAGATGACGTGCTACAGACGCGAAATTTAACCGACAGGAAGAAGATGCTGTGATATATAAATGATTAGTTTTTCACAGCATTCACACAAGGTTGGCGCCAGTGGCGACACCTACAACGTGCTGACATGAGGAAAGTTTCCAACCGATTTCTCATACACAAACAGCAGTTGACCAGCGTTGCCTGCTGATGCCTCGTGTAAGGAGGAGAAATGAGTACCATCACGTTTCCGACTTTCATAAAAGTCGGATTGTAGCCTATCGCAATTGCGGTTTATCGTATCGCGACATTGCTGCTCGCGTTGGTCGAGATCCAATGACTGTTAGCAGAATATGGAATCGGTGGGTTCAGGAGGGTAATATGGAACGCCTTGCTGGATCCAAACGGCCTCGTATCACTAGCAGTCGAGATGACAGGAATCTTATCCGCATGGCTGTAACGGATCGTGCAGCCACGTCTCGATCCCTTAGTCAACAGATGGGGACGTTTGCAAGACAACAACCATCTGCACGAACAGTTCGACGACGTTTGCAGCAGCATGTACTATCAGCTCGGAGACCATGGCTGCGGTTATCCTTGACGCTGCATCACAGACAGTAGCACCTGCGATGGTGTACTCAACGACATACCTGGGTGCACGAATGGCAAAACGTCATTTTTTCGGATGAATCCAGGTTCTGTTTACAGCATCATGATGGTCGCATCCGCGTTTGGCGACATCGCGGTGAACGCACATTGGAAGCGTGTATTCGTCATCGCCCCCTTCATTCGATCCCTACGAAACCCTACATTTCAGTAGGATAATGCACGACCGCATGTTGCAGGTCCTTTACGGGCCTGTCTGGATACAGAAAATGTTCGACTGCTGCCCTGGCCAGGACATTCTCCAGATCTCTCTCCAATTGAAAACGTCTGGTCCATGGTGGCCGAGCAACTGGCTTGTCAAAATACGCCAGTCACTACTCTTGATAAACTGTGGTATCGTGTTGAAGCTGCATGGGCAGCTGTACCTGAAACTCCATCGAAGCTCTGTTTGACTCAATGCCCAGGCGTATCAAGGCCGTTATTACGGCCAGTGGTGGTAGTTTTGGGTACTGATTTCTCAGGATCTATACCCCCAAATATCGTGAAAATATAATCGCATGTCAGTTGTAGTATAATATATTTGTCCAATGAATACCCGTTTATCATCTGCATTTCTTCTTTGTGTAGCAATTTTAATGGCCAGTTGTGTACGTTGTTACTGTACATAAATTTCCAAAAATTCTCCTGAATAATCTTAAAGAATTAAAAAAATTCTTTTTGAAAGCGAATAAAAATTCTTTAACGCTGTATAGGCTGTATAGACGTTCCTTTATTTGGGAACATAAATGGTTTCACACCATTACAGATGCATATTTAGGTGACAGATCTGTTGCAATTTAAAAGTTTAGAATATGCCTTTTTTTGCACGGCAGGCACGTTAGTACAGAGTGTTTTGTAGTGAGAGCAACCACAGCTTAGATTATAATTGGTACTGTAAAGAAATTTTCAATACTTCTCCAAAATAATCTTAAAAAATCCTTTAAATATTTTTTGAAAATGAACGAAAATTCTTCAAGACTGTGTTATCTGTCTACAGTCCTATCGTAGTGGTCGCCCGCTCCTGGGTGTAACTCCAATAGTTTTGTCACGATATGTGGCCTGAGGACCTGTGGGGTGTTGGACGCTAATAAGACAAGATTATTAATTAGTCAATTAATTGTTCAATACAAATCTCGTAGCTGCTGCCTCGGCAACAGCTGGCTGCTGTGTGGGCCGTAGTGGAATCTGTTGTCATCAGTGGCAGACTCAAAGTACCGGAGGTCACTGTGTCAGCCGGGGCATCGGCCAGTAACTTATAGTGTGGCAGGTTGTCCATACGCCGATCCATAGGCGCTTCCCGTATGGCAGATAGATGCGAAGAAGGCGCGCTCGTGGTGCGTACGTAACTTACTCGCGCGCCACCCTGAGAATTTTCGGTCCATCTCTCGTCACTGTCCGCATTGTCCCATAGGATGGACTGTGGAGTAGGATGCCGTGAAGTCTGATGCGTGATATACGATGATCTTGGCCCACTGGTTAGGTAGGTCATCCGGTCTGTACGAAAGTGAAGTATGTCCGTGCTCTGAACTGGAATGATGATGGTGGAACCATGCACGATCCATCAGTGGCAACTGCGGTCCTGGTCTCTGGAGTTGGTAATCCGTGGTTATGGAAGTGATGTCATTACGCTAGGCAGCTGGGCTATGATTGGCACAGTATAAGAGTATTGGAACAAACTTACACAAGATGTTACAACACAATAATCAGAGAATCAAATGAGAATGGCATGGACGCCATTGATCCTGCTGATCGACTCCTAAGCTAATTGGTCGGAGTATTTATGGTGTACTGAGGAGAGGGTATGCTGTGAGACATCATTCATAATGACTGAATAGGTCCCGTTTATTGTGAGTGACCAGTGGCCTCTGGCCTGCTACATATGCTTAATGGCTTTGTTTCAGTACCACAACTGCTCTCTCAGATACGTGATTGGCGTTGTTGTGTTCTATATAGTGCGTCTTGCTGAATGTTACGAGGGAAACGAGGGCAGTTTGGTGTGCACTTGTCTTACTCTTTTCTGCTAAACTCGCTCGCACTTACACGCAGAAGTGTTGATCACTCTTGGTGCGACTAACTGTGCCGAAATGATACCTCACAGCTGGGTTTTGACGACACATGCGTGTGCTGAAGCCGTGCTGGGCTGTGGAGACTTCGAAAATTTTTACTCTCCCGTTCCCGTACTATTTGGTGTATAGCACTGTCCTGATACTACAGAGCCTCCAACTTACCCTTAATAGCAATGAGATGTATCCGTCTTCGTACATGAGATTGATCCTACACATGAGTGTTGCATCTACCTTCTTGACCCTTGGTACGCATGGCTGAACGTGCGTTGGTATGAGCTGTCTCCACACTATTCTATGATGCACCAGTCCGCTGCTTGTGGTTTAGTGGTTAGTATCGCTGCTGGATCCCTTGTTTCATTCTCTGCCTGATCGGACATATTCTTCACTTGGGAACTGGGCGCTCTTCCTAATCATTTCATCTTCTCGTCATCGACGCGTAAGTCGCCGTAGTGACGAGAAATAGAAAGAGTTGCACCAGGCGACTAAACAAGTCCAGACTATCTCCTGGCCAAAAATACCATAAGTTCATTATCTTTCATTAGGTGTCAGACAGATATTTTTGAAGTCGATGAAGAGAACTTGACGCTTTCGAGCCACGTTCCATCGCAGGTATTCCGCTGCTCACCTTCTTCGAGCACCACGGTGCTGTGAGTATTGCTCTGTTGTTCATAGTGGATGTCTAGAGGCCAAATTACCACGTGGAGAATGTCACACACTGTCTGGGTCGACACAACGTACTAGCGTTGCCTTCTCCTCTGGTACCAAAGAGCGATAATTTATATTTAGTTGTTATTAGCTGATATGTTTCACAGCAGGCGACTACTAAGAGACATTTATTCAATGTTAGGTCTCGTGGTAGCGATTTCCTACTGTCACAAGAGTGCTGACAAAGAGGTTTCATATTTAAAAAAGCTATGAATGATATGTAGGTGATGTGAACTGTTTTGGAGTAGTTTACGTATATGATATGGTGGACGCCAATGGAAACTTCACGGGGCCGTGCGCTGATGATCTGGTCTCGTATATAGGTAAGTAGCAACGCCAGAAAATTGTAGCGAAATGTGAGAAGACCTGTAGACGATTGGAAGTAACAGCTGAAACTCAACATAAATAAATGTAAAGTTTTGCACAGAAATAAGATTTCGCTTTTGGTTTTCTGTTTGGGATTTTTGCCCAGCATTTCTAACATTTACTCTGTCAGAATCACCTCCTATTCGCAGAAAAATATTATGTTATTTCAGTCATAGCGTCCATGAACTAATCCTATCAAGTCTCATACAAGTGCACTGCTGGCTTATTTTCTTTTTCTTAACACCTTAAAAAACCTTTTGAAGCAGTTGAGGTATCTCCGGCAAAGAAGGAAGTCAAAATACCTCCATTCACATACCTCACTGTCACGGAAATTGAAACATCGATAAAAAGGCACCATAGGTTTCAAAATTATTTAAAGATCAGTTTGAATTGAAAGAGATGTTGTGATTGAGACATATGGCCTTATTAACACCACAACAATGACGTCAGAAGCCGCTATTACAGAAGGAGCGCCGGCTCTGTGGCCGAGCGGTTCTAGGCGCTTCAATCCGGAACCGCGTGACCACTGCGGTCGCAGGTTCGAATCCTGCCTCGGGCATGGATGTGTGTGATGTCCTTAGGTTAGTTAGGTTTAAGTGGTTCTAAGTTCTAGGGGACTGATGACCTCAGATGTTGAGTCCCATAGTGCTCCGAGCCATTTGAACCATTTTTGAACAGAAGGAGCTATTCCATCGGAAGGAACCCTGAAATTGGCAGTACTACCTCTGTCAGCAATTGTGGAGGAACTATTCTTCTTATAGTTGGCAAAACAAACTACTAGACTATGGCGTACTTCCTTCCGGCCATTGAAGCGCAATGATGTACGTCTCACGTGCATATTGCAGTACGCCACATTTTAAATGAATGTACTTTGCATTCAGACAAGAGGACAGATATTAGTTTGCTAACAGATTTTTCTCTCTTGTAACAGACAGTGAGATGAATGTTGTACGAGTTTTAGGATTTTGTGAGATGTAGAATGCTGTAAGATGTAGAACTTGCTCCCTAACGTATTAGAAAGATTATTTTAATGTGTTGTTGGCTCATTCTGCGTTTTAGGCAAGTTATCAGCTAGCTACACTTTCCTAAATTTGTTAAAACTTTTAACCTATAGCTCAGTTTGAGCTAAAGAGCCAAAGACAACTGTGCACCTGCCTAATCTGCCTAATATCGTGTAGGGCCCTCGTGAGCACGCAAAATTACCACAACACGAACTGGCATGGATTCGAGTAATGTCTGACCTATTGCTGGAGGGAACTGACACCATGAATCCGGCAGGACTGTCCACAAATCCGTAAGAGTACGAGGGGGTGGAGATCGCTTCTGAACAGCACGTTGCAACGCATCCCAGACATGCTCAATATTGTTCATGTCCGGGGAGTTTGGTGGCCAGTGGAAGTGTTTAAACTCAGAAGAGTGTTCCTGGGGCAACTCAGTATTAATTCTGGACGTGTGGAGTGTCGCATTGTCCCGCTGGAATTGCCCTAGTGCACAATGGACATGAGTGGATACAGGTGGTCAGACAGGATGCTTACGTTTGTTTCACCTGTATCTAGACGTATCATGGGTCCCATACCACTCCAACTGCACACGTCCCTCACCATTACAGAGTGTCCACCAGCTTAAACAGTCCTCTGCTGACATGCAGGGTCCTTGGATTCATGAGGTTGTCTCCATACTCGTGCACGTCCATCCGCTCCATACAATCAGAAACGAGACTCGTCCGGCAAGGCAACATGTTTCCAGTCATCAACAGTCCAACGTGGGTGTTGGCGGGCGCAGGCGAGGTGTAAAGCGTTATGTCGTGCAGTCATCAAGGGTACACGTGGGGGCCTTCGGCTCCGAAAGCCCAGATCGATGATGTTTCGTTGAATGGTTCGCACGTTGACTCTTGTTGATGGCCCAGCGTTGATATCTGCAGCAATTTGCGGAAGGGTTGCACTTCTGTCACGTTGAACGATTCTCCTCAGTCGTCGCTGGCCCCATTCTTGGAGGGTATTTTTCCGGGCGCAGCGATGACAGAGATTGGATGTTTTACCGGACTCTTGATATTCACGGTACACTCGTGAAATGGTCGTACGGGTAAATACGCTCTTCATTGCTGTCTCAGAGATGTTGTGTCGTGCGTAGATTATAACACCACCACCTTCAGAATCACTTAAATAGTGATAACCTGCCATTGTAGCAGCAGTAACCCATGTAACAACTGCGTCAGACTCTTGTTGTCTTGTATAGGCGTTGCCGACCGCAGCGTCATATTCTGCCTGTTTACATATATCTGTATATGTACATGCATGCCTATACCAGTTTCTTTGGGGCTTCAGTGTAATTAAAGTTTTGCTAGTCATAGATGTCCAGTGTAGGCTGTAATTGTCGTTATAGCAGCTAAACTTGGTAGATATTCTAATGCGCTAATGTGAAACCGACTTACACTGTAAAACACTTAGTTCCAGTTTTGGTCACCAGGTTCAAACAGGGCACTGTGGAATTATATGTTTACACATATAATGTATTAGAAACGGGGCGTGGAAAGGAAAAGTTCAAACAGGTAAGAATGGCATAACGTTGATTTTATTATTAACTGCCGCTTACGCAATTTGTTCAGTATGAGCATCAGAGACGTCGACGAGATACTGTACAGCGCCGGTTTGCACTTCTTGCTAAACTGGAAATAATTTTTTTTCAGCGTTAATCGGTTTTTCATTAACGCATTAGTATATCTACCAAGTTTCGCTAACATACGATGACCCTTGAGTAGCTGTACTTTAATTATAACCACCCGGTACATTTTCACAGCTGGATATGACTGGGCAATGCGAATGGCTGACAATGTACGAGTTTGAACGACTTTAACGACATTCGTTTCAGGATATTCCAACGATGGCGCTGGTAACCTCGCCTCAAGCGCAATTCAAAATGACCATTGAAGCCTAAATCACCTGACTTTGTGAGACGTATACTTTTTTGTCTGATAGTTACGAATCATGAAGAGAAAATATCTCTTAAATTTTCCACTGGATAAGAATTTATAACTATATTCTCATAACAATTTTCCATTGAGTTCAAATGCTTTGATTAAACAATTTATTAGCCCCCTTATTGTCTCACTTTTACTGAGTTGCTTGTATTCATCCATTCTTCCTAATTCGGTTACTGTTTTTGTTTTATTTTCTTAGACATATTGAAGACCTGTACTTCACTTCTTGAATCAGAATTAAATCCTCCAGCAATCTCAAAGAGGGCTACCCATGGCGACACTGTCAAACTGTTCAAAATATTAATCATTAAAGAATTAAATTACTTGTAGGTTAACACTTGATAAAATTAACACATTATCACGGAGTCAAACTTTCCGCCAAACTGTATAAAAGAATCAGCAGTGAATACTTTAGTCAAGTGCGAAACGCCAGAAAAGATAATTGTTAAGAGTATTTTACGCTCTCTAATAAAATCACCCATATCATGGATATGGAGTGCACATTTACCTAAACAATGTCTCAACGACGTAGAAATACAAGGTGCTTAGAAATTGTCACATATTCTTGCGGGAGATGGTAATCATCAAAACTAGAAACAGTGGCTGTAAGTCTGTGTCTGGAAACAAATACGTCTTCTGCTACTTGTTTCGAGAAAGATCAGTACTCAGTGGTGTAAGCTTTTTTAGTATTGCAGTTCATGGCTCATTTCTTATTGGTTGCGCTTGTTTCTGTACTTTGTTCACTGACTGAGGCTGTTGTCAGACATAGCACGTACAACAGTCTTCTGAGACTGTGCGGGCATCGGAAAAAGCTTAGTGTTTCTGTGGAGTGTTAACAACATAAGCAGTAAAATGGTGTCCTATTATTCAACACAGGAAGTGGAAGACATGGCATTCTTCTGGGGTATAGCCAACGGCATTACTGAGAGGCACGTGTCATGTATACCTAACAACAGATTCATTGATGCATCCCATCTTAAAACTGTTCAGCAGAGTAATACAGCGACTTGCAGACTCCGATAAATCTCAACAAGAACAACGATTCACCATGGGCCTCTCACAGTTCGTATGACGGACACGAATGAGCGAGTGTTGCGACAAGTACAAGATGATCCTGAAACAAGAGTGCAAAGCAGTGGAGCTACTCACTCTTTCTTGCTTTGTCAGTTCTGAATTAGCAGTGCACTTTGTCGATATCATTTACAGCGTGTGCTAACTCTCAGCCCACAACATCACCCTGCGTAACTTCGGTTCGGCCAACGAATTATAAGACAGCACTGAAGGTCCGTAGTTCACAACTGGCTTTTGATTTAAGGATGAGACGGGATTCACACAAAGTGAAATAATACGCTTAAGTTACCACAATAATCACGTGTGGGCAACTGCAAGTCTTCGAGCGATTGCTTAGTTACAATCTAACGAGTTTCATTTCCATTCTTTGACGGTCTATTTATTTTGCTGCGGTTTCGCGTTGCTCCTATATGTGTGCTGCTTGATTGTCTAAAAACATGATTATCAAAGATTGACTTTTGGAAGCGGTAACAACGCTTAAACGTAGAAGATGAGCTGTAAGAGCGTACATTGACGCAGTCGTACGTTTATTTTGCTTTCGTGTCTGAGTACATATGCAAAGAGACGACGGTGCTTCCTTATGGCTCTGCAAGGAACCAGACAATACGTTATTCTGAGGCCAGACGGCGGGAGGGTAGCATATACAGGTGTCCCCGCGATGATTTTTTTTAAAGAAAGAAAAAAAAGAGCGTCAGGAAGATGAACGATTAATTAGTTATCAATCTTTGAGGAAAGTACATATGTGAAATCTATTTTATAAGTTGAGATATACGGTAAGTAGGTCTTTGTCTGTAAGCCTATATTAGGCTAAGATTTCTCTGTTAAGTCTACGTCAATTGCAATTTTTTTATTCAGTTTGACCAATATAACATTGTATAGAGTAATAGTGTAAGAAAAAAGTAAGGGATTATTTGAAACCTAATTTTTCATTGTATGAATCTCAGAGAAATGCATGTAAAAGGAATTTCATTATAGTTACTATGTAACAATTAAAAATGTTTTTAATTCCCACTTGGCGTAGAAATTTATTTTGTTGCAGTTAATTATTCATGCACTGACTTGACTAGGCGACTGTACACCTACGCTATTCTTAACGTATTCAAATACCAAAAATCAATTGTAAGATTCAATCACAAACTTACTGTGCCTTCATGAAAAAAGCCTTGTTCGCTGGAATTTTCTGTTTTAGCTTTATAAGTAATTCTAAAAAGATGAAATAATCTGGTAGAACTTCGAATCAAGACAAGAAGTAAGCTGAGATTTTTCTTTTCACTTCCTTACCATTAGGATATACCAACGACAATCTAAGACGAAGTTAAATGTGTTGGAGTGTACTTCTCACAGTAGATGGCTTTGTTTGTGACTGACATCTGGATAGTTATTTTGAGGCATATAGCGATATCTTCGTCACACCAGGCAATATAGCAGGTGCTCTTTATCGCTAATTTCTGAGTGACACAATACGCTCGGTAGTGGAGCACGGTACCATTGTAAGATGAGAATGAATGTGGTTTATGCGCTACAGGGCACTACCCCATTTTCCACGACTCACAACAAAAGCACCTAACATAAAAGTTTAACGAGCGGTTGGTTGATCTAATGCAAAAGCATCGACGACGTGAACACGTTACAGTTGCGTGTGCCCTTGGATGTGACCAAATCCCAGGGCACCAGGTGTGTTTGCACGAGCTGCTACTTGTTTGAGAAGGAGGAGGAGGTATTAAGGATGTGTTAGAGTAAACCACATCGAGCACCTCATGTCGACAGTCAGATAGCAACTGGAGAACAAAATGGGCAGTATCTCAATAAGTATTTGTTTCTGGACATATGTTTATAGGACGTTTCTCAAGTTTTGGCAAGTACTGTGTCATACTACACTACTGGCCATTAAAATTGCTGCACCAAGAAGAAATGCAGATGATAAACGGGTATTCATTGGGCAAATATATTATACTAGAACTGACGTGTGATTACATTTTCACGCAATTTGGGTGCATAGATAGTGAGAAATCAGTATCCAGAACAACCACCTCTGGCCGTAATAACGGCCTTAATACGCCTGGGCATTGAGTCAAACAGAGCTTCGATGGCGTATACAGGTACAGCTGACCATGCAGCTTCAACACGATACCACAATTTATCAAGAGTAGTTGGGTTGTATGGGGGAAGAGACCAAACTGCGAGGTCATCGGTCTCATCGGATTATGAAAGGATGGGGAAGGAAATCGGCCGTGCCCTTTTAAAGGAACCATCCCGGCATTTGCCTGGAGCGATTTAGGGAAATCACGGAAAACTTAAATCATGCTGGCCGGACGCGGGATTGAACCGTCGTCCTCCCGAATGGGTAGAGCCACGGGTCGTAACACATCTGAAATGTAACGTCCACTGTTCAAAGTGCCGTCAATGGAAAAAAGAGGTGACCGAGACGTGTAGCCAATGGCACCCCATACCATCAAGCCGGGTAATACGCCAGTATGGCGATAACGAATGCACGCTTCCAATGTGCATTCACTGCGATGTCGCCAAACAAGGATGCGACCATCATGATGCTGTAAACAGAACCTAGATGCATCTGAAAAAATGAAGTTTTGCAATTCGTGCACCCAGGTTCGTCGTTGAGTACACCACCGCAGGCGCTCCTGTCTGTGATGCATCGTCAAGGGTCAGCCATGGTCTCCGAGCTGATAGCCCATGCTGCTGCAAACGTCGTCGAACTGTTCGTGCAGATGGTTGTTGTCTTGCAAACGTCCCCATGTGCTGAGTCATGGATCGAGACGTGGCTGCACGATCCGTTACAGCCATGCGGATAAGATGCCTGTCATCTCGACTGCTAGCGATACGAGGCCGTTTGGATCCAGCAAGGCGTTCCGTATTACCCTCCTGAACCCACCGATTCCATATTCTGCTAACAGTCATTGGATCTCGACCAACACGAGCAGCAATGTCGCGATACGATAAACCGAAATTGCGATAGGCTACAATCCGACCTTTATCAAAGTCCGAAACCTGATATTACGCATTTCTCCCCCTTACACGAGGCATCACAACAACGTTTCACCAGACAACGCCGGGCAACTGCTGTTTGTGTATGAGAAATAGGTTTGAAGCTTTCCTCATGTCAGCATGTTGTAGGTGTCGCCAGCGGCCCGAACCTTGTGTGAATGCTCTGAAAAGCTAATCAAATGGCTCTGAGCACTATGGGACTTAACATCTATGGTCCTCAGTCCCCTAGAACGTAGAACTACATATACCTAACTAACCTTATGACATCACACAACACCTAGTCATCACGAGGCAGAGAAAGAAAAGCTAATCATTTGCATATTACAGCATCTTCTTCCTGTCGGTTAAATTTCGCGTCTGTAGCACGTCATCTCCGTGGTGTAGCAATTTTAATGGCCAGTAGTGTACTTCGACAATAAATTTATAGTGTTGACGTATGGCGAGGATAATTTAATAGACCTCTTGGAGCACCTCATCTGCGTTCATATGAGTATTACATGTGTTTTGGAGCAGGAGAAGAATTGGTTTCCAACGCTCCTGGACGTAGTGGTTCGACGGAACGAGAATAAGCCTTCACGGCACGATGTGACCCCGTAAGCGCATCCGTACAGATTAAATTTGTATGCCTTATGCTTCTATCGTTTATTGAACACGAGGAGCATCCTTAGAATTTCAGTTCGTAGGGATGATGTAGTGTCACACCGACAGTCTCCAGGACGGGCTGGTACATTAAGAGACTGTATTCAGAAAAAATGAATACTCACACAGTTAAAATAAGAAATCTCCGCCAGTCCAAGCACAGGAAGAGGAAAGAGATGTTATGAAAGCTACAACGGCTTATCTACGTTTTACAGCCGAACAAACAGCTGGTGGCTGAACACTGTATTTCCAATGGTCAATCCATGAATTACGACAACGTTTACGGGCCACAGTCTCAACGTTAAGGGCAGAAGGGGAAATACAACTGCAGACTACGTGGACGTAGGTCTCCCTGTACACAATTAAGGGGATATTGTCATTTCACGTCTTCGCTCTTGCAGAATTTCTGTGTCTTCACTGCCCACCTTTCACAACCGCCACTGATTTGAACAATGATCCAGTGAGAAACAAACACAGAGCATTTGTAGCACCTGTAGGCACTCTGTCCTTGCTTTTACTCGGCACTTGCAACGTTTTATATTTGATACATTGATTGATTTTTGCTTCTTCGCGCTGGAGATCATCGCCATCAGTGTCTCGTGTGTGTGCCTTCGTTTTGTGTTTAGTGTTCTTTCGCCGTCACACCACCACTGTTCACGAGTGCATCCGTGTTATGTGCGCCGTGTCAACAAGTGTTAGTGTTTTTTCTCGTCCAGCGTGAACGGCTTCATGTTTATTGTTTTTCGTATCTACAGTTTTTGCCTGCCCTTTTTATTGTATTATCTGTGCCACCTATATGTAATATTGTTGTACCACTCACGGCTGAAGAGCAGCGTAATATGCTGCTGACAGCCCGCCTTGAATAAGGCGATTAAAATAACAATAAAGAAAAAAAAATTTTGTCTCTTGCCTGCTTGTTGTGCCATCTATTACATTGTTGACCCATACGCCTTGAACCTCCAACTACAACATCGAATCAGTTGGTTTTGGAGTCTCAATGAATAAATATGCACGTTTTCAGCTGCGGGAGTTTATCACCGACTTTACTTGTCGATAGCTGGAAAGTTCTCGGTGGAAATATCGGAAATGCAAAAATGGTGTCCTGGTTGCACCCCTGAAAAATTGTAGAATATTCTAACCACCCCCAAAACTACAGAACGCAAACAATCTACAGTTACGATTCAATGCTGTGGTATGTTTAGTCCACCGACTGACAAAATCCCTTCAACATGAAACAAGCTTTTTGTAAGAGATTACTGAAATATAACAGATAAAGTACGTCAAACAGATAAAGTACGTCATGAGGTTGTGATCTGTAATTTGTTTTTATTTTTATGGGATACTCTCGATATTCTATCTCATTCCGTGTGGTGTCAGGAAAATAAACGTATCTTCTAACCCGAAAACATTTCCTTGCCCTTACACAATAAAGAACTTTCTGAAACTCTAGGGACGCCAGTATTTATTTCCTCGCCTGAGGAGTCCAATGGATTACAGGAGGAAAAAGTACGTTGCGTGGAAGCGTAACGGTAGGTGCGAGGCTGCCGGCTTTCCCTCGGGAAAAAGCAACGCGGGGATTTCGGGTGGTATCTGGCAGCCTAACGTTCAACATACTTTTTCTTCCTGTAAACGGCATGTTTCTCTATGAGCGCATTCACCTCTTCTGCCGTTGAGCTTCCGCACTGCCTGCGCAGCAACTCACACGAAATTTGAATTTCTTGGTATATTTATTTACTCGTGCATTTCACCTGGTAAGACTAGGACCTTCAGGCCCTCTCTTACATCTAACCTATGTTCTTAGTAATATATGTATTAAATGAGCAGTATATGATAGTAATAATAAACTCCTGGAAATGGAAAAAAGAACACATTGACACCGGTGTGTCAGACCCACCATACTTGCTCCGGACACTGCGAGAGGGCTGTACAAGCAATGATCACACGCACGGCACAGCGGACACACCAGGAACCGCGGGGTTGGCCGTCGAATGGCGCTAGCTGCGCAGCATTTGTGCACCGCCGCCGTCAGTGTCAGCCAGTTTGCCGTGGCATACGGAGCTCCATCGCAGTCTTTAACACTGGTAGCATGCCGCGACAGCGTGGACGTGAACCGTATGTGCAGTTGACGGACTTTGAGCGAGGGTGTATAGTGGGCATGCGGGAGGCCGGGTGGACGTACCGCCGAATTGCTCAACACGTGGGGCGTGAGGTCTCCACAGTACATCGATGTTGTCGCCAGTGGTCGGCGGAAGGTGCACGTGCCCGTCGACCTGGGACCGGACCGCAGCGACGCACGGATGCACGCCAAGACCGTAGGATCCTACGCAGTGCCGTAGGGGACCGCACCGCCACTTCCCAGCAAATTAGGGACACTGTTGCTCCTGGGGTATCGGCGAGGACCATTCGCAACCGTCTCCATGAAGCTGGGCTACGGTCCCGCACACCGTTAGGCCGTCTTCCGCTCACGCCCCAACATCGTGCAGCCCGCCTCCAGTGGTGTCGCGACAGGCGTGAATGGAGGGACGAATGGAGACGTGTCGTCTTCAGCGATGAGAGTCGCTTCTGCCTTGGAGCTAATGATGGTCGTATGCATGTTTGGCGCCGTGCAGGTGAGCGCCACAATCAGGACTGCATACGACCGAGGCACACAGGGCCAACACCCGGCATCATGGTGTGGGGAGCGATCTCCTACACTGGCCGTACACCACTGGTGATCGTCGAGGGGACACTGAATAGTGCACGGTACATCCAAACCGTCATCGAACCCATCGTTCTACCATTCCTAGACCGGCAAGGGAACTTGCTGTTCCAACAGGACAATGCACGTCCGCATGTATCCCGTGCCACCCAACGTGCTCTAGAAGGTGTAAGTCAACTACCCTGGCCAGCAAGATCTCCGGATCTGTCCCCCATTGAGCATGTTTGGGACTGATGAAGCGTCGTCTCACGCGGTCTGCACGTCCAGCACGAACGCTGGTCCAACTGAGGCGCCAGGTGGAAATGGCATGGCAAGCCGTTCCACAGGACTACATCCAGCATCTCTACGATCGTCTCCATGGGAGAATAGCAGCCCGCATTGCTGCGAAAGGTGGATATACACTGTACTAGTGCCGACATTGTGCATGCTCTGTTGCCTGTGTCTATGTGCCTGTGGTTCTGTCAGTGTGATCATGTGATGTATCTGACCCCAGGAATGTGTCAATAAAGTTTCCCCTTCCTGGGACAATGAATTCACGGTGTTCATATTTCAATTTCCAGGAGTGTAGATATAGCGGTCATTGCAATATGCGTAATCCCTGATCATTACGTAATAGTAGTAATAATATTAGTTGTACTGATGAATATGTAGTGTTTAAGAAGTACCAGTCTAGTTAACAGTCTCGTAAATAATTTCTTCCTTACGTGTTTGTCGAATGTGAGCAATGACACCTAACAAAAAAATGTGGCAGCGGTATAGGAGGAATCAAATCTGTAGAGGAAGTTTACCGATCTGGAAAAGAGCAAAAAATGATAGGGTGAGGTTAGCTTACTATACGGAGGAAAGAAAACAGAAGTATATAGTTATCAGGAAAGCGTGGATGTTGTGGACTGTGTGGAAGGAATTAAGAAACATAGGTTCGCTTTTACACAGAAGGAAGACAGCTCAGCTATATCGAGATCGAAGCTACGACTATGATTCCAGGTAAAGCTTTAATCTCCTGTTTAATATTGAGTGATTTGCGTTAAGGCACACGTTACTGGGTACAAAAAAATAGAGATCTGACCACCTACTAACCTTACATCTATCGATAATCTCACACCCAACGCGAAGTCCGAAGGGACTGAAAGAAAAGTGCAGTTAACTCCTGCATTCAAGAAGGGTAAAAGAATGGAATCGCCGAATTTCAGACCAATATGCTTAATGTCGGCTTGCTACAGACCTCTTGAGCATATTCTAAGTTCGAATATAATAAATTACCTTGCAAGAGAAAAGTTTCTGTACACAAATCAGCACGGATTTAGAAAGCATTGCTCGTGCGAAACTCAGGTTGCCCTTTTTTCGCACGATATCCTGCTCACTATTGGTGAAGGGCAACAGATAGATAACGTATTCCTAGAATTCCGGAAACAGTTTGACAGAGTGGGACACTGCAGACCGTTAGCGAAGGCCTGTGCAGATGCAGTAGGTTCTGAGTTATGTAAATGTCTCGAAAACTTTTAAAGTAATTGAACCTAGTAGGGGAGCGGAGGTACGATTAAGCACGGGACATGTTTACACAGAGCACTTTCCTCGGGAACCATTCTTGCTAGTGCGCTACCGACAATGGAAGATTTAGTGCTGCCATCTACTGAGGGCTTTTACAAACTTCCGGGCACCAGTTGAGTGAACGTGTTAGCATGAAGCACATAGTTGTGTTTTTGTGCAAGGTGAGCAAACTTTATTATTCAAATAACGGAGCTCCTAGGAAGCATCCCATTGATGACTGAGAATGGATAAATATTTGTTTGTTCACAGGAGATTATTCTACTTTACAAACTACATTTGTATAATTTGAAAATCTGAAAGTTACTACTGTCCTTTCGAAATTAATTCAAACATTGCCACGGAACACGTTAGGGAAGTTCTTCTGTGGCACATTTACGCACTATTTTGCATTACCGTCGTAACTGATATCCAAGTTTAGGAAACATTAACAGAACAACAATTGGAAATGCAATCTAAAGAAATGAAGACAAAGAAAAATAAAGGGTATGAATGGCTAAGAAACTACGTAAATCTAACGAATCTCAAGCAGAAAGGAGAAGTTCTATTAAAGTAAGAACTTATAAGAGTAACAAATTGATAAAAGCAAGAACAAGGAAAAATGTGGATAGGCCTACTACTGATCGCATCATTAGTGCTATGCCCAGAGGCAGGTCTTCGGATGTCAACCCTCCATGCTTTCCTGCTTTCTGTCATCCTCTTCAGGTACGCGTAATTCCCGCTTTCCTTCCTGCCGTCCACCAACTTGTATCTCCACCTTCTTCTCAGTCTCCTCTTACAAACCAGTCCTTACGAAACGTCTGTTAGCATCCAGTTGCAGCCAATATCCCACCCATTCCTTATTCCCTCCTCTAATAACCTGCAGCAGTCTGGTGAAGAGGATGAAAATTACCTTTGTTTTACTGCTTGAAACAATACAACCTATCAAGAATAGACCCAATGCCTTAGATGTAAAAGGTGGGCTTACGAAGACGATGCCACAGGAAACACATTATTTTTTTATGTGCATAAATTGCAACTTGGATAATGATGGTGAGTTACCTTTAATTAGTAGCAAACATCTACAGCATGACAGTTATTGAACTATATGAAATAAAATCATCATAACTTCTGAACGGTTTGCGTTAGAACATTCTAACTGCACGGTTGCCGCGGAACGTGATGGGAATTAAATTACAATTAAATCAATACCATTACCATTAGCTGCTGACAGCTATTGAAATCCATCAACGGGGACAGTTGAAAATGTGTGCTCCGGCTGGGACTCGAACCCGAGATCTCCTGCTTACACGGCAGACGCTCTATCCATCTGAGCCCCCGAGGGCACGGAGGATAGTGCGACTGCAGGGACGTATCGGCGGTACGCTCCCCGTGCGACCCACATTCTAAACGTATAGCCCACACACAACATTCATAGTGCACCTGTCATTATACTCATTACTCGCAGCAGACAATCCCGTAAGAGTTCAGGCAATTCGTGTGCATCCGCACTGAAGAAGGTCATCAGCCGGTTAGCCTTAAACGATATGAAGATGGCATCTGTTCTTTCGGACCGTCTGATGACCTTCTTCAGTGCGGATGCACACGAATTGCCTGAACTCTTACAGAACTCGGTGGATTGTCTGCCGCGAGTAATTGGTATAATGGCAGGGGCACTACGAATGCAGTGTGTGGACTATACGTTTAGAATGTGGGTCTCACGGGGAGCGTGCCAGCGATAAGTCCCTGCAGTCGCACTATCCGATGGATAGAGCGTCTGCCATGTAAGCAGGAGATCTCGGGTCCGAGTCCCGGTCGGGGCACACATTTTCAACTGTCCCCGTTGATGCATTTCAACGCCTGTCAGCAGCTAATGGTATTGATTTAATTGTAATTTCATTCTAGAGAGCTGCACGGTCACCAGTAGCATCTGTTTTTTCGGACATGTCCGAAAGAACAGATGCCATCTTCATATGATGGAAATTAGTGTGCACATGCGCGTTTGATTTAGCGACGAAGCCCACTTTCATTTGGATGGGTCCGTCAACAACCAAAATTGACGCATTTGGGGGACTGAGAAACTGCATTTCGCGATCGAGAACTCTCTTCACCCTCAACTGGTGACTGTAGGATGTGCAATGCCCAGTCACAGAATAATCAGTGTGACATTCCTTGGTGGCACGATGACTACCGAACGGTACGTGAAGGTTTTGTAAAATGATTTATTTTCATTTATTTTTTATTATTTACACGTATAGTTCCGTAGGACCAAACTCAGGAGCAAATCTCCAAAGTCATGGAACGTGTCAGTACATGAAATTACAACACAAAAGTAATAACAGGTAAAATAAAATGTTTTTGAATCCAAAAATGTCAAACCATAAATGCAATCAACAATATAACATAGGAATCAGCTTAATTTTTCAAGGAACTCCTCCACAGAATAGAAGGCGTGACCCATGAGGACATGAGGAAACTCTTCAGTTCCGATTTGAAAGCGCGTTGATTACTGTTAAAATTGAATTCTTGTGGTAGCTTATTGAAAATAGATGTAGTAGTATACTGCTCACCTATCTGAACAAGAGTTAAGGAAGTGCGATCCAAATGCAGATTGCATTTCTGCCTCGTATTAACTGAGTGAAAGCTGCTAATTGTTGGGAATAAGATGATATAGTTAACAAGAAAAGACAGTAAAGAATGTGAACTAAAGAGACACAGAAGTGCCGCAACACGACTTAGCATGGAATTGACTAACGTCTAAAGTAGTGCTAGAGGGTATTGACTCCATGAATCCTGCAGGGTTGTCCATAAATCCGTAAGAGTACGAGGGGCTGGAGATCTCTTCTGACCAGCACGTTGCAAGGCATTCCAGATATGCTGAATAATGTTTATGACTGGGAAGTATGGTGCCAGTAGAAGAGTTTAAACTCAGAAGAGTGTTCCTGGAGCTACTCAGTAGTAATTCTGGACGTGTGGGGTGTCACATTGTCCTGTTGGGATTGCCCAAGTCCATCAGAATGGACAATGGACATGAATGGATGCAGGTGATCATACAGGATGCTTAGTACGTGTCACTTATCAGAGTCGTATCTAGACGTATAAGGAGTCACATATCACTCCAACTGCACTCCCCCCACACCATTACAGAACCTCCACTAGCTTGAACAGTCCCATGCTGACATGCAGGTCCACTGATTCGTGACACTGCCTCCGTAACAGTACTCGATACAATTTGAAACGAGACTCGTCCGACCAGGCAACATGTTTCCGGTCATCAACAGACTAATGTCTGTGTTGACGGGCCCAGGCAAGGCGTAAAGCTTTGTGATGTGCAGTCATCAAGGGTACACGAGTTGACCTTCGGCTCCGAAAGCCCATATCGATGATGTTTCGTTGAATGGTTCGCACACTCACACTTTTTGATGGCCCAGCAGTGAAATTTGCACCAGTTTGCGGAAGGATTGCACTTCTGTCATGTTGAACGATTCTCTTCAGCCGTCGTTGGTCCCGTTCTTGTAGGATCTTTCTCCGGCCGCAGCGATGTCGGAGATTCGATGTTTTACCGGATTGCTGATGTTCCTGGTCCCGGTAGACTCGTGAAATGGTCGTACGGGAAAATCCCACTTCATCGCTACCTCGGAGATGTTGTGTCCCATCGCTCGTGCGCCAACTATAACACCACGTTCAGGCTCACTTAAACTTGATAAGCTGCCATTGTAGCAGCGGTAACGGATCTAACAACTGCGCCAAGCAATTGTTGTCTTATATAGGCTTCTCGCTTCCTTTTTTGTCATTAGATTTACATGTGCTGTCTTAGTGATTGTGACTTATTGTGAGACGTCGGCCTCGTCTTGGTCTTTTCCTCACTTTTTAACCAGCGTAGAATCACATCACATGTAAATAAGTGAGTCTTGCATTCCAGTTTTAATGGAACATGAAATGTGAGTGGTTATCAGATTGGATGGGTGCTGCAGTTGGCTTTATACTGATTACAATCTTCTTTAACCTGTTTTAGTACAAACTTTTTTTGTCTACCATTTGTGCATGTGGGAGCGGTTTCTGGAGCTAGGTGTGGGGTGCCTCTGAACTCTGGTTTCCAACCGGTCTGACACAGGCGAACCTTCACACACCAGACCATGGCTAAGTGACCTATAGAGAAAAGAGGACCTTGTGTCGAAGTTTCTGTGTAAGGTGGTCCGCACAATAATGTAACCGAGCATGAAGACAGGGCAGAGTGAACCATCCCTGTTAGCCAGAGCGGAAATGGAGTGGATAATTGCTGACCTGAAGTGCAAACATTCTGCAGGAAGGCAGTGGGACACGACTTGCCAAGCCAAAAAAAACGTCCCTTCGAGAATACTCCCCGCAATACAGACTCAGAATGTATACCTCTAGAATTTCCAGTTCCTGTTTCTAGAAGTCTTATGAAAAGGGCGAGCGATCGCCACACAGTGGTAATCGGGCCAGCTGGCCGATGCTTCGTGCAAAATTTGTTGATTCGTTGGTCCACTATTACCATTCTGATGGAAGGAAGAAGGTCGTAACAACCTGTTGTAATTAGAAGAGCGTTACGGGGCTGCGCAAGGACAGGCTATGAAGGAGAAATGTTATCGGTGCTCCAAGGTTAAATGGGAAGTCAGAGATATGACGACTGGTCAGTCTTATTCAGGGATTACAAGTGACTTGACCATCCGTTTAAGTTCACGGGAATTCTTAGTATCTACGCAGTGCGCAAGTTCAGAGGTGCAGCACGAGCATTATTATTATATTTCTCCTCTTGTGAGGGTAACGGATCAAATAATCACTCATGTTATTAACTAATGATGCAGATAGCCACTAACCTGTTGATGCTAAAGCTAGGTGTTCTTATGTCCATAAAATCCCAATTTTGGGATTTGTCTTTTTTCCCTCAAGTGTCAGTTTATGAGCTGTAATGTAGTTACATTTGTTTAGTGACCGACTTTTGGATGTTAACTGACCAACGCCTTCCACAGGTGGCGACCTGTTATTATTCTGTATAAATTCATTTTTGTTTGAATTTCAAATCATTAACTTCACTTATCGTTTTACTGAATAAATTGTCTTGTCAGATCTATGAATCTCATTTGGTGACTGGGAACATTTTCACATTGAGTGCAGCAGGTTCTTCCACCATAAGCTAGCCTTCACGGTCACGATAAAACCTAGTATGATAACAAGCATTCCCTTTATGCGCACAGTTGGTTCACCAAGATAATTGCTGGTTTCAAGGGAGCTCCCTTCAACACTCGATCTGGCGCGCCGGGGGAAAGAACAAATTACCTTGGCAACCCAGGAAGCACAAGCAGAGCCGACTGTTAGTTCGCAAAACACCGGATTCTTGTACTGTAAATACTGATCGACATTAACTCCATCGTTCAAGGTTGTTAATATTTGTGAATTAGTACCGTTAATGCGCACTTTGATCAAACATGTAGTTTTCTGGTACCTCATTAGCAGGATGGGTGCTACAGACTCGTCCATAATTCATCATAGATCCGTGGCGTCGTTGCGTCCAGTGGGAAGTTGGTAGCGGGTATCCACAAGTATCGGCTTATTTCGCTAATGGACGCACAGAAACGCCGAGCTTACCTGCTCCCTTGTGGCGCAAGCAGGTAGGCTATACAGCTTAAAAACGAGTAGGCACCAGTCTGGAAAATTATCAGCTTTCCCATCCAGTGTCTCCACAATAGACTGCGCAGAAAAACTGAGACTGTAAGAAAGAAATGAGGCACCAGACATACACAAATAAACACCTAAGAAACATAACAAAGACACAAACTTCATTGAACAGAATCATTATGTCACATTTTAAAATACGAAAAACATATACGGGACAAAGAACGTAACAACAGAAGTGAAAACTAATCACACAATGAAGGTTTTCACGACCGGATGGTACTGTTGTTGGTAATTCTTCCAGGTTATATGGCCGTGGTCCATGGAATTCTTCAATTCCTAACGTTTCGTCCAATACTACGTCGGACATCCTCGGAGGTATGGCTGGTCCTGTTGAGTCCTGCCAACTGGCGAGTCGGGCGTCGGAGAGCGGCCTAAATACCGAGGAAAGTGGGCGTGGTCTAGCTTGCACATACTAGCAGAGAGAAAACTAGTCAAAGCTAAAATGTGACTATCGATAATAGTCCATCATAGATAAAAATCACTTGTTCAATTTGTGAAGCTCTTTGTCTTGAATAAATAAATCAGTTTCTCTGAAAATATAATCGTTTGTTAGCCTGTACATGTGTATTACATCTACCTATTTCCGCCCCATTCGGATAATTCTCCCTGCTGCGTGTCCTTTTTTTTTCTTTCACCGTAGAGCGAATTTCGCTACCTCCCTCGAATTTTGATGTTTACAGGCGATGTGTCAAAAACTATTGTGTCTGTTCTGTCGAACATGTTCGATAGTATAGACACAGGTAAGTCAGCTGCCCCTACCGTTGTAGTTTTATGCAACCTGCAATGTCACATCTGGCCATCAAAAACCACGCGCTAGATTTTCATATTCTCTCGCTCGCTATGCGCAAACTATTAGTCCTACAGAAAGAATGAATAGGACCTTTTTTAGGAAATTTAATGTTGTTAAATTTTGTACCGCTATACGTTACCGCTATAGGCCATAGTTTTCGAGTTATTCAAGAAAAACGTTCAGAATTGATCGTCAAACGCACCCTGTAACTCAACGAGTCTTGGCAGAAACCCTTGATGGAACTGGATGTAACAAGTTGACAATTTTTGGTGAGCGGTCTAGAACGCGCTTACAATAGAAGATGTATCGAGTCTTGGGAATATCCCGAGGCTCTAATGGAACATAACAAATAGTTATGGGGGTTTTGGGTCTAAGCAAGGACGTAGCCACGGGTTTCACAAAGGGAGAGTCGGATTTGTTAGGTTTGTTAAAGACGACCTTAAAAAGGCCATATTTTTCATTTATTCATAAAACACATTTATTTTTCAATTACAAAAGTATTGTTCTCTAAATTAAATCGAGAAAAACGTTTCCCAAAAAAAGTATAACAAACACTATATATATCAATGGGGTAACTTCACTCTATTGCCAAACTAATATAATACATTGCATTACCTCTTTTCTACAAAAAAAAGAAAGAAACAGCTCAGTCTTATAGTGTATGGTTCACAGCCATACAGCAAAGGAAGCTGAACATTGGGATGTATAGCTCATAAAGTTAACCAGGTTCAAATCTCGTTTGACAATAGCTATCTTTCTCCTACAACAATCTTGTACTGAAATTTATGACTTATCTTAAAGCAAGTCAGAATTCCTTCAGTACATCAGTTCAGTCTCAAACTTAATTAAAATATATTTCATTTGATTAAAATGCTTCAGTTCCCTTATGTTACCAAAATCTGTTTTTAAATTTATTATTTCAACTGTCAACTTGAAACTACAGGAACCAAAATCATGTACTAAACAAAACGGAATACACAGATACTATGAGATACAGTCTCGGGATCTTAACATTGACTTTAACTAGACTTCTAATCTATGTGACCTAATAAATCGGATTGTATTTATTCACAGCAACACGGTGATACAGCTCTGATGCTAATAAAGCCTTCTACGATGTACACCATACATTATCGTTTGTACAACTTTTATTTTCAAATATGTTAGAGTTGTGATGGTTGGACTCACTGTTTCAAGGATATCACAAATAAGACATTTCACAATAGACCGTCATTCCTGTAGTAAATCTTGAAGACTGATATATCAGTGCGTCATTGGAAGAGATGTTTGGCTCGCTTTCGATGCAGCTCTTTTCATTCAGGCACCTTTAGGCGAATTGGAGCCCTTAAGGAAAGAAAGATATTCAGAAGGAATTAACTGTGGCCTATAGTACGGGACCAGCCTCGGCATTTGCCTGAACTGAAAATGGGAAACCATAGAAAACCATTTTCAAGACTGCCGGTGAATGGATTCGAACCACCCCGCCTCTAAATAATGGGATTGCTAACTCAGTGCCACAACGCGTAGAGTTACCATGGTTGGTGGAGAATTTGGCAAGAACTGGTTGCCGTAAATTGTTTCAAAAGATGTAATTCTTTCTGATACTGTATGTCCTTCCTTTTAATTGAGCGTGAGTAGTCATTTCGTAGTCCATGAATGCATCCATATTTTAAGATTTAATTGTGCATGGAATTCCCGGCTTCAGTTATTATAGTATTACAAGAGCGTAAATAGATTTTGGCAGAACTGGTGTGGGGGGGGGGGGGAGGAGGGGAGGCGCGGGAGGACGTAGGGCGCAGTCACTCGGACGAATTGAAGCAGTCCGCTGAAAAAAAATCTCTTAGAAACTAAGAAACGAACGAACTGCAGAATGTGCTGTTATCAAAATACCTCTTCTGCTCTCCACAAAACCCACCCTGTCGTTCCGCATCCGAAACAGTTTACGTAACTGAGTACCACCCGGGTGACCAGGTTGGCCAATATTTTGCATTTCCGGAGCTAATGATAGAATTCTGAGCAGTTGTTTTAAAGAAATGAGGAGCATCGTTTCAAAATGTATTAAATGCAGCCTAGTTCAAAATACAGTTTGATGAGCTTCCGCCACAATTGTGGTATGCTCTTAGGGCTGTTTAGTCAGATCAGGTCATTTAGAATTCTTTACCATACTAATTTAGTGTTGAAAAACTTGAATTGGGTCAAATCGTGTTATGCACATAGCAGCCGACGGTTCAAAACGTGTTATGTCCACAGTAAGTTTCGCAGGCTGCGTTATTAGCTCGCCCTTTTGCTTGCTGTTTTCGTTACTTTCATCTTACAGCTTACAGTGTGGTGATGAATTCATTACTGTATATTTCCGATAACCATGGAGGTAAATTTACCCGTGGGAGAGCGATCTAAATGAAGTAGAATCAGAATTAGAGCTGTGAAAATTAAAAGACAGAGTGAAAAGAAAGCTTAGTAAGTAATAACACCTGATGTATTTACGAATGATTACCCTCAGTTTGTGCACTGATGTGTTATTCATGTGGGAAATATTGCATTAATGCACGTTTCTGTACTTTGATTGAGCTTTACTATCTGTAGTTAAGACGTGACAAGACGTATTTCGTTTTAGGTACTTCAACTTATCCACATTTAAGTAATTTTGAGTCACCTTGTAATCACAAAGGAGGCAGATTCAGGTATGAAAGAATTCCGATATTCTGCCTAACGAAAGCAAAAACAAAAAGTTTACATCGTACAGAACAAAGTGGAACGAGATCGTAACTCAGTTATATGATGAAGAACTGGAAAGCATTAAGGATGAAAGCGCAGTCGAAGTTCCATTGATAAACCGAATTACCTGACACTAAGAAACTGGAAGTCGATAAACAGTTGAAAACAAGATTAAGAGACAACTGGAAATAGGTTGATTGATTGCAATGTTATGTTTAGTTACTTAACATCGATGCGAAATCAGCTGGCACTGTCAGGCCGACTCATGAGGACGACAGCTCGAGGAAGAAGGGCTAAGTGCAAGACTATAACACATCGATCTAAAGTCAAAAATATGTTAGTTAGGGGTTAATGGTGGGTTGTGTACAACAATAAAATAAATAGAAATTGAAATGAACGTTTTAGATCATATTACGTGAAAATATGATAAAATCAAAACGTATTTTGTTAACTAAATTTATTCAAAATGTATAAAGTGCATTTAATATCCACGACACTATGTTCTAGCCACAAGATGTTAAAATGAACTAAGTGTACAAACCTCAACAAATACTATCGGTACTACGTATAAAAGACTGTATCGTGTAAAAATGACGATAATTATTTCATTATGTCTGTAATAATTTAATTTCTGTGTGAATTAAAACTATTATCAGAGAACTACATTCATGGACAACGACAATTATAATCTTTTTTGTTATCTGTGATAATTGTGGTTCAGTTGTTCTTCCTGTGCTAACCGATGAACTGTTGGGACGTGAGACGTGTGAGGTCTGCAAAGAGAAAACCTGTAACTATATATTGTTAATTATTATTTGAAAAATAGAGTCGCTATTGCCTATACGTGGATTTGTATTTATTTCAGTTTTAATCCAATGTAATGAATGTCTTTGTTAATTTTCAGCTCCGCAATTAGGAGAGCAGCCGTTAGCGCTAGTAACTTACAGCGGAGTTCACTAGAGGCTGGTATTTATCATTAAGAGTAACTTGAAATGCTAAGGAATAGAAAGCAAAAGGTTTAAAGACTTTTATCTGAATATATTAACTTGATATAAAAGGAATGGAAAATAACAATAGACAAATTGACTATCGTCTGTCTGCCGCCATCTTAGCAAAATTATCTCTGCGCCAGTTTTGAAAGAGAATTTTAACAACCATAAATGTTGTTAGATATAAATGAATGGAAATAAATGTGCACCGGTGGTCCCGAATCTACTTTAAAAGACAGAATTCAACTCAGATTGAATGTTTAAACATAGTGCTCACAGCACGTTACGTAATATCAATTTCTTATTTCCTGATGTGTGAAACCTAATTATTTCGGACGATTTACATGAAATATTTTAATAGGAGACATACGTCAGTGTTGTGCGCGGGTAGTATCTTGTGACTAAATGTTCCTTTTGCTAGAGAAAGGTGCTTCCATCTTAACTAACAGTTGTGTAAAATCTGATAAATGATATGCAATTTAGTACCACTCACACGACTTTACAGACAACATTTCTACACAACTTCAAGTGGAGATTTCTTTAGCGGAGTGACAAATATTAGCCAGGATAACCATTTTTGAGATCCACCTGAAATATCATTTATAAGTAATTCAAGTCACGAAATACTATAAACTGGTTCCGCCACATGCAGTTTAAAAATTAAAGTGGCGTGTACATGGAGTGGGAAATGATTTCGATCATGACTGGTTCCGGAACGTAATCGAAAGACTTAGGTCCTGCAGTAGAGAATTTTGACATATTTGATTTGGCTCGGAAGAGAAACGTTTTTCTCGTTTCCTGTAAAATTAGGATCTGCGCACTTAATACGATTTGAAACGATGCTCCTCAAAAGCAACAACGCCTTTTGGGCGACATTTTTGTTGATAAACGTCATTTCTGGGCTACACAGGCAAATCCAAAAGTATTTTTATCCACTGAATTTTATTTTTTGATATCTGCAATGATGAAACTTCCTGGCGGATCAAAATTGTGTACCGGACCGAGACTCGAACTCGGGACCTTTGCCTTTCGCGGGCAAGTGCTCTACCATCTGAGCTACCCAAGCACGACTCACGCTTAAATTTTGTTTGGTGTATCAGGCGATACTTTGAAATTGATATGCCTCTCTGCAAAAGAGGAAAGATCGCTATTCTATAGTGCATACTATCTTATGGGATAGAATTACTGCTTCTGATTATCAATTGTCATTCTATACTTCATTGATAGAAAGGGACATATTGTGTTACCTAAATTTACATCATAAATACAAAGCACAATTTTGTATATGCTCAATAGGATTAATTTCTTTTAGCTAACCAGTTTTAGTGTTAGAAAAGAGTTGAAAAAGACGTTAGTCATCTACAGTGAGGCACCAACACAGAGTAAGTGTTATCTTCGACAGTCCAGTGGTAACACACTCAAAAAATTGAACAATAAAAAAATGTAAATGGAACAAACCAGGAAAACCATTAATACTAAACTCGAAATACAGTACCTGTGCCACAGTATAAATTAAAATAACAATACCAAAAAATAAAAGAAAATTAGTACTCGACAAGCGTAATGAGGAATAACTTAAAGAGGTATTCCGTATGGTAAATGATACAGAAACAGAATAAAAGGTAGAGTTGATAATTGTAACATCAGAATATATGGAGTACACAGACAGTGACACTAAAATAAATAAATAAGGAAAAAAGGGGGAAATGAAAGGAAGTGGGAAGCACTGGAAAACAATGAGCATTAACTGAAGCTTAGATGAGGGAAATACTGAGGTGAGTTTGTTCATTTAATGTTGAGTCCAAACTGTTGGCTACGTGTTTGTAAGACTTCCACAATCTGAGTTTTTAGTCTTCGTTTGCCACGTGGAGGACATGGGACCATGGCTAGTAGCTGTGGCCTTCACTCAGTACATGCTCTATACATTTGAAGTCATAATTCTGCAACCTCCAGCTGCATTCCCGTTCAGCCAATGTAGCTGCAATGTCTCAGTCTGACTGACCAACAAATATCTTATCACAATGAGTACAAGTAATCTTATGTAATCCACTGCTGGCTATCAACTGGGTCTTCTCTCTGTCATTAAAAATACAATGGGGTGTGGTGTTCCTCACATAGTAGGAAATCCTATGCTTACAAGATTTAAGTGTTTTCACCACACTCTGTGATACTCGTCGTAGGCACTGGATTGTACTCCACTTCCAGAAGATGTCACAAGGTGCAGCGGAGAGAACATACAGGACTGGCATAATTTTCAATCTTTGTTTCCTATGGAAGGTGTGGCCAATCAGAACAGGGATCTAACAATTGGTTGAGACAACACTCTCCTTAGCAAACTTCTCTGGACATGAAAACAGGTATGAGGCAGTGCACTATGCTGTTGTTATAATTGTCAATTCTATCTTTTTATCTGTTTCTGTGTCACTTTCCACGTGTAATACCACCTCGTACTATTTTAGTAGTCTGATAAAGTGCTTATTGTATTTTATTTTTTGGTATTGTTAATTTAATTTAAACTGTTATGTAGGCACTGTTTTTCGAATTTTGTGTTAGTGTTTTTCTTAGTTTGCTCACTTTATATATATTTACTGTTCAAATTTAACTTTTTTATTATATTACAACTGCATTGTCAAATATGACATTTGCTTTGTGTTCGTGTCTCACTCTAAATGAGTAATGTTTCTCCCGATCTTAAAATTGAGATTATTGCTTCTGTGTTGCAGTTTCCCAATGTTGTTTCCAAAATATTTGTTAAAACCTGATGATGACCTTGTAAGCTAAAAACCGGTTAACTAAATAAATTCATGATGTAGAACATATACAATATTGTTCTTTTTATTTGTAAACGTGTTGTTCTACCGAGAAGTGATGGAAGAATCAGTTACGCTTACATTCATTGTATCTGAAAGAGAAAATTAACCGTAGGAAAAATGCCCTTGTCGGAGCGCAAGAAACGTGAATATGTTCCTGTTTATTTAAAAGACTTTACCTGAAAAGAGGGATATCAGCTGCCTCATTCTACCTTCCTCAACACTTTTCAAAACTTTCTTAAAAATTTTGACATGTTGTATGCGAACATATTTCCGTTTTTTAACATGCAGCGCACCTCAAACTCTCGCAAGCTTCCCTAACTGTATCTCACTCATACCTACTAGTCCATTTCAGTAAGTCGCTCATACCCACCCACTCCCAGTGTCCCTTTCACACTCATTCGTTCAGCCCTACTCATTGTTACTATCTCTTTGTGTCTCACTGTCATTGTTTCCTGTGTCACAGCCACAGTCCCCATCGTTCTGTCCTACTTCTACAATCTCCTCTCACTGTCACTATCTCCCTCTTTCTCTCTGTTGCTGCTAATATCTCATGCCTCCCTTCCTACTGATGCTCTCTATTTTTGCTGTCACTATCTCTCTCTTTCTCGTTGTCATTGTCGTATACTCTGTCATTATCACTGGCTCTCACCCACTTCCACTTTCTTTTTCTCTTTATTCCCCCCCCCCCCCTCCTCTTCCCCGGCACTGCCTCCTTCACTCTTTCCTACCCTGTTCTGTCATTGTCAACTATGCACTCCTGCCACTGCATCCCTCTCTTTCTCTAACACAGCCATTGTCCCCTTCGTTCCCTCTATAACACGACCACTTTCTACTTTCTTCAGGTATTTTATTATTTTTCTGTCTCTTAGCCACTGTCTTCTTCTCTCCCAGCATAAAAAAGCGCGAATATGTTCGTATGCCCGAATTTTTAGGAAATTATTCAAAGGTGCCGAGTAAGCTAGAATGAGGCAGCTGGTACCCCACTTTTCAACAGACAGGAACGTATTTGCATTTTGTGCTCCGAGAAGAGCCTTGTTCCACTGGTTCCTTTCTTTTCCCTGCTGCAGCAGGGCATGTAACACATATATATATTTGTTGGAGATTAAAATTTAAATAGTTTACTTATGTGAAATTGAAATAACGCTACACTAATATTACACCACAGACCGGATTTTACGTAAAAAAAATTTTACTTATGCTTCAGTACTACAATATGGGACTCCCAAATGATAACGAAGACACTTTACTGCATATTTCTCCGTGCTGTATCACTTTATAAACTACATTTACGCCTCTCACCAGATTTTATGTGCGTATTTTAAGTGTACAAGTACGGTAACTTTGAACCTCTGTGTCTCGAAAACGGATAAATATACGAAGAAAATCCAAAATGAAATTTTCACTCTGCAGCCGAGTTTGCGCTGATATTGAAGTTGAGCACTTGCCCGCGAAAGGCGAAGGTCCCGAGCTTGAGTCTCGGTCCGGCACACAGTTTTAATCTGCCAGGAAGTTTCATACGAAGAAAATTTTCAAGATTTTTCGAGATCGGGATCTTAGAAGTACATCGTAAAAACTACAGCCATTTTCTGTGCATAGCCGTCTTGGAATCCCATATTTCTCGATAACGGATGAAAAGTTTTGAAAACTAGGAGATGGCTTTTCTAGATAAATGCGTAGAGAATATATCGTTAAAATTTGAGCAATTAGCTGAGATTATTTATTATTAGATTTTGCCTCACACCTGATTTTACATGTAGAAGTAGGGTAACTCTGAACCTCGGTATCTTGGACCCGTATAAAGATATCAAGAAAATTTTCAAGGCTGTTCAAGGTCCATGTTTTAGTAGTATATGGTAAAAATTTCAGCCATTTTCTGTTCATAGCTGTCTTGAAATTCTCGTCTGTGTTTTGGTTCACTCGTGACACTCGTGACCTGAACCGCCTGTGAATAATGGTCCCTCCATAAGTCCCACGAAGCCCACATCAAATGTAGAAAGAAGCAACGGATTTGCTTCATTTGCGTAAGTAGGAGGAAATGTGTAATATTCGTACTTTGGCCCCGTACTGTAGGATAGTGATACTAAGACGATCCTTCTGTTGGGATATAAATGGTCTCTAGCCCAAGGGATATCCAAAACAATTGACCTCACTTTTTTATCACCAATCGAACACGAGTTATGAACACCAGAAAATCGTATTTTTGTTTCCAGCGCTTTGGAACATAGTACGTTATAGTCGTTTTTGCAAAAGCACTTTTTACAAAATTTGCAATAATCCTTGAAAAACATACTGTGGTACGTGAGTCTGCTAAAAGACGAGAAGTCTCAGAATCTCGGACATGTTAAATCAAGGAGAGCCGCGCGTGTTCTTGCTTTCTGTTATACTCTGCTCCTTCTCATTAATGCCAAAATACATTATACTCATAGACACAGCAAAATCTACACACAGACATTCGTTGTTCTCATTTCCGTTAAAGGAATGGGTGTTAGTGTCAAGCCAGATCTTCATGCCTTGCTGCTGTTAGTACCATTCAGAAAATCTTGATACATCGTTTTATGGGGAACAAATATGGATGCGTTACTCACAAAGCGTCGTTTTAGGCTACGTGAGAGTCAAAGTCTGCCACCTCTCGAATAAATTTAATTTTTATGTGTGCTCGCATACTGATCGTCCTGATGCTAACGGGATCAGAGATTTAGAAATATTCGGTTACGACCTAAGGACAGTCTTGCCGAGTTATAGCTGTCTTGACAAGTTCTTCGCCTTACGGCAGGCTAGTGCACTATGACTGAGATTTTCGAAGGCTTTGTCACCTCGTGTGACCTTCACCCGCTTTGTTACTCCGGCCTGGGTGAAGGATGGTTCCGAGTGGTGGACTGAGGGGATTCAGGTAATAGCGTCTTGTAATGGGGCAGGCCCAGCACTCATGCGTCCACACCTAGCTACACGACTCTATGAAAATGAAGTAGGGATGGGCTGGACATTAAGCCGAGCGAGTACTGCTTCATTGATCAACCTAATTCTTTCCCTGGTTAGCAAAGTGTGAGACGACAACCCAACGAAACCTGGTTGGATTATATCAGAAACATATAAGAGCAGCATGGATACATATCACTGGAGATCACAGTGCAGAAGTTTTATCCACCAACGGCTGTCAAAGGTCTGATGATTACGATGGACCAGAAAAGAATGTTTGTCCTAGCTCCTTCTTAGCACAACAATCCGAAATACGGTAGACGATTGACAGAAAATAGACGTTTAAAAGTTTGTAAATTATGTTTCTCAACCTTCACATTTGTCACATATTAACCAATATCTTCAACAAATCTAGAGGATTAGAAGCAAAGTGTTGTGTATGATCGTATAGCTTATCACACAAATTCCTTCATTGTGGGGTGAGCGAGGCATGTAAGAACAACTATCACCAGTTTAGCAACTGTTAACATAGTAAATCGACCGGTTTTTAAGCGTTACTTGACATCTGGTGGGACGACTATGCTGATTGCCTACGTCCCTCCAAAAAATGGTTTAAATGACTCTGAGCACTATGGGACTTAACTTCTGAGGTCATCAGTCCCCTAGAACTTAGAACTACTTAAACCTAACTAACCTAAGGACATCACGCACATCCGTGCCTGAGGCAAGATTCGAACCTGCGACCGTAGCGGTCGCGCGGTTCCAGACTGTATCGCTTAGAACCGCTCGGCCATCCCGGCCGGCTTACGTCCCTCCACTAGAAATGCCGGCAAGGTAGCTCAGCGTGTTCGGTCAGAGAGCCGGTTGGCCTCTGTAATAAAAAAACTGAGTGGAAGGATCAACCACCGAACTTGCACAGGATGTCTTGCGACGTCCGCAACGAGCAAACACAACAATCAATAACGAAAAAAAAAAAAAAGGAAATATCACGCAGACAGTTGAAACCAACGGTACAGATGTTATACGATTTTCAGAGAGACGTCTGTCATTTGTGGCTGAACTGTTGATGTGGATACAAGTCATTCTAACACAGAAACAAAGTAATGCTAATTATTTTATGAGTAAGTGCTCAGTGTGAGCAGACACTGATGCCAGGAATAACTAAGAGAGAAAGAGACTGTGTGTCACCGCCAGACACCACACTTGCCAGGTGGTAGCCTTTAAATCGGCCGCGATCCGGTAGTATACGTCGGACCCGCGTGTCGCCACTGTCAGTGATTGCAGACCGAGCGCCGACACACGGCAGGTCTAGAGAGACTTCCTAGCACTCGCCCCAGTTGTACAGCCGACTTTGCTAGCGATGCTACACTGAGAAATACGCTCTCATTTGCCGAGACGATAGTTAGCATAGCCTTCAGCTACGTCATTTACTACGACCTAGCAAAGCGCCATTACCAGTTATATTGAGATTATATTAATGTATCAACAAGAGCGATGTTCTCCAATTATGGATTAAAGTTAAGTATTCCAAGATCTTCGTATTTTATTTGCAATTCTCAAGACATTGTCCTGTTCCAGACCTCACGCCAGTCTGCGTGAGCTAAACGCGTGCCTTTCGGCTACCTCCGAGTGGCTTGGCTGTCTTGCCAAGTCACTACAGAGACACGAAACGATCTCTTTTGTGAATAATGTTGAAAGATTGTGCCGTTCTCTCTTTAATCGACCGATTCTATCGTGTGACATAAATCCAGAAGAGCCTACCATGTCTATCGTGTCCTGAACAGAAGTCAATATCGTACCATAGTACCGCAACGCTAGGAGATTTATTCTTTTCTATTTACTAATATGAACGTATGAATTAAGTACTTCCTGATGGTGATCCCCTCCGTTGTCTCAGTGCGAATGGCCGTTGGATCTGCATAAAAGAAAGCGCTCTCTTTTCTCTCTAAAGCAAAGAATCACTGTGGAGGACGACGGAAAAAATCGCAAATATGGAATAGCGCTTTATCGTTGAGGAGGACGTAAGTCTTACGCAAATACGTGGCAAGACCTGCAAGTAGCTGTGTAACTCACTTCTGATAATATCTGCAGCATTCGCAAAGAATGATCTTAGGAGGAAATTGATAGCAAGAGAACCGGTAAATATTGGGGGAAAGATTCGGTCTCCTTTACGTTCCGCTGAATTGTCCTGTGAAAAGTTATATTCTCGTAAGTGTCTGGGTGGGAACTGCGGAATCAATTTAGTAGCAGAATCAACAGGTACGCGCGGCCGGAGACTCTGTGCCGCAACTTTTAGTTAACCAGGCGCTCCTGTTCATTACTCGCCCCCACAACAGCACTCCACTTGCAAACTGCTGCCGGCGCAGCTCGCCAGCTAACAGTAACACGCTGAATGATAAACCAACATGTGACTCGTTAACTCATTCTCTGCCTGCTAAATACCAGTTCCTAAACAGGAGGTTTCTTTGGATTACAGAGAACGATATGATCATGTTGGGATAGCCACGGAAGAAATTTAAAAATTTGGTAGTTTGTCAAAACTGGAATTTTGGGATAAATGGCTGGAATACAATATGTAAGAGATTTATCTTGAAAGACAGCAATAAAACTCACATTTTGCTTAAGACATTTTTGAAGATGCGCCAGCATCGGTCTTGAACTTGGAAAATCCGTTGTGGTTGTTACAGACATACGTGTTCAAGTGCTCTACTTGTAGTGAAATGTCATGCAAAACGCTCCAGCACAACGAAATCGTGCTGTGTGAAGTTTGCGCGTTTCTATAACGAATGCTTTGTGTGTGCTGTTGTACTGTACAGTGAGTAGCGGGGAGGCGTAGGCATCCATCTTCTGGTGAATTAGGTGGCATAGAATCCAGGGTTTTTGAGTTAAAAAATTATTTGCTCATCAAGAGCAAACGAGCATCTAAGTGCTCTTCCCTGAACAACTTCCATTCCAGCCGCTGGTTTCTAACCAGACTTGTGATGTTTGCAGCCATCAGGTCACACAAGACACGGTTTCTGAATAATACTTGATCCAGTATTTCTAAAGAGAGACTGACAATTAATTTTTATTTACATAAACAAGTACTATTGAAAACCAAACAGAGCCAAAAGGTTAAAGCGTGATGAGGGAAATACATAATGCCCTTAACCATATAACCTATTCCACAACGAAACAATTCTCTGAAACAATTGATATTGTAAGCTATTATGAAGAAGTGATGTATAAGAGCCGTATAAGGTGAAGATACTCATATGCTGATGTAGTGCGCTTGGAAGGCTGACTCGGAATGAAAATCCAGTCTTTCTCTCACCTCTCGGCTCACTATTATCATGTCTGTATGTGTGGGAATGGTGGCTTTGTCTGCGAATTCCACTGATTGAATCTTCTCAGGCAACACCTGAAGATAAATCGTGAAAACCACGGAACGTTGCGAAAAGACAACGCCACGACTCGGCTGATAATAGGAGAATGTTTCATCATACCTGTGTAATTGTGAACCTCTAACGGCTCACTTCGATTTAGTCAGAGGATCACCAAATCTCGGGTCTGTCATGTGTTCTACAATAGATGTATTTATAATGGAGCTAATACTAAAGGATAATGACACTACTCTACACCAATACTCACAAAACTGGAAGCTATGTAATAGAAAACCGAGCTAAAACTGACATAAAATTACTATTACATGAAAAAAATCATAGTTTTTTTTGTATTGGTATTGTTTCTGTAAGAAGCGTTCTTCACCCCCTCACGACTTCCACAGTTTGTCCTTCTTTGATATGATGCCTCTGTCTCAGTGTACTAAAAGTACATTGACAAGGCAGCAAAATCTGCATCAAGACTGAAACATCCTAGATATTTATTAGCGCCCTGGTGTGTCAAATGATGTATGTAGTAGTGCTCCTACCACTGAAAGTACTGAAAGTGTCCAAGATGACTACACATGCGATTCTTCTGCTTCGTTGATCTTCAGCGCAGACATTAAGCACCAGAACTAGCAACGACGACCCTTTACAACACTAGACACTCTAACAAGAAAAATCAGTACACACACTAAGATCAAAAAACACGACGCGGCACGAAAGGATTATCCGAAGCCGGCCGATGTGGCCGAGTGGTTCTAGGCGCTTCAGTCTGGAACCGCGTGACCGCTACGGTCGCAGGTTCGAATCCTGACTCGGGCATGGATGTGTGTGATGTCCTTAGGTAAATTAGGTTTAAGTAGTTCTGAGTTCTAGGGGACTGATGACCTCAGATGTTAAGTCCCATAGTGCTCAGAGCCATTTGAACCATTTGATTATCCGAATTGGACGGAAATCGGTAGATCTAATGTACGTGAACAAACAAACAAGTGATTATAGTTCCAGAAAAACTGAATGATTTATTCAAGAGAAAGGGCTTCATAAATCAAGAAAGAAAATAATGGGTTGATCCCCCTCTGGTCACTATGCAAGTAGTTATTCGTCTTGTAAATGATTGATAGACTTAGATGTCCTGCTGCCGGATATCATGTCAAATTCTGTCTAATTGTCGTGTTCCTCGTCAAAATCCCTGGTTGGTTGGAGGGCTCTGCCCAAAATGCACGCTGAATGGCGCGATCGGTCCACGCCCAATAAACTCCGTGGCAGAAAGTAGACGACGACTGTGTGGCGGTCATCCATGCGAGCCAACCGCAGGGACTCAGTCGTCCTTTGTCGGCTCCGCATTGGGCACACCCGACTGACACACAGTTATTTACTGTGCCGTGGGGACCCACCTCTTTGTCGTTGTGGGGCGGCCTTGACGGTGGTCCATATTCTGTTGGAGTGCGCCCATTTAACTGTGCTCCGGCAGACGTTTGCGCTGCCTGTTACGCTCCCTGCTCTTTTAACTGACGACTCTGCCATAGCGGACTTAGTTTTGCGTTTTATTCGGGCAGGGGGCTTTTATCGCTTAATGTAAGTGTGTGTCTTTTTGTGCTGATTCTGGCCTGTGGCCTACGATTTTAGTCTGATTTTTTAATGTGTTTCTCTGTGTTTGGCTTTTCCTTTTTTGTTTCTATGGACGGCCAACCACTGTCACACTCTGTGTGATTTTAGTTCGTCTTGTCTGGTCTTTGTCTAGGTTTCTCTTGTTCTGTGTCGTCTGTCATCTATTCTGTTGATCGTTTTTATTCTCTGTGGGTGTTTTTAGTATTTGGAAAAAGGGACCGATGACCATAATAGTCTGGTCCCTTTAATCCCGCAAACCAACCAACCCAAAATGCAGCAGACGTTCTCAATGGGGAAGAGATTCGGTGACATGGCTGGTCAAGGCAAGCCTTGGAAAGCACGACAATAAGGAGTAGAAACTCTCGCCGTGTGTGGGAGGAGATTATCGCGGTGAAATGAAAGTCCAGGATGGCTTGCCATTAAAGGTAACATGACGGGGTATAGAATGACGTCGACGTACCGCTGCTACGAAAAGAAATGGCACACCAGTCGATCACCTTGGTTGTCGGGCCGTACAGCGGGCGACAGTCAGGTTGGTATCTCACTGCTCTCCGGGGCATCTCCAGACGTGTCTTTGCCCTGGAATCTCATTGACTGGTATAGAATTGTCTTCAGAGATGAGTCCCTTTTCGAACTGAGCCTCGATGACCAGCCAAGACATGTGCCTGGGTTGCCATTTCTTTTCACAGCAGGACCCCTTTGGTTGTCAACCACGGCACCCTTACACCACAGCACTACGTCGAAGGAGGACATCCAATAACCCTGTCAATCAATGCCAACCCGAAGAACTGCTTCCATAAGGGCCAGAGGTGGATCAGTGGGTTACTGACTTGCTCAGTTTGTGAAGCTCTTTCTCTTGAATAAATCATTCACTTTTTATGAAATTGTAATGTTTGTCTGTTGATGTTCATTATATTTGTTATAGTCAAAATCAGTTTTTAGTTAAAACTAGTTTATACTGAGCCACTTTGTCAAAACGCGTTTTGCCTAGTTAAAACTAGTTTTAACTGACTTTCGCTTTTGACCAGCAGTAAATTCTAGTTGTAACTAAGGCTATCAATAACAACTAGTTTCAACTAGTAAGAATGCGTTCTAACTAAACTAGACAGAACTAGTTTTCACTAAATTTATTTAGGGGCAAATATTAAAATTAAGAGCCACTACGTGCTGATTGAAATAAAAAACAGCATTTTTGTATTGTGCGATGCAATATTTATTGAGAATATTGATCATACATCTAAGTCATTAATATTAACTACAGAAATACAAAAATAACCGTACACTAAAGAACCATTTTAAGGAACATTACAGAGTCATATTAACAGTATTAGTTACGGAAGTGGAAAAAAATAATCATACAGTAAAAGTATATTAATTACTCATACATTTGACAAAAGTTGCTACAGTCTTAATAAAAGAGAAACGTACCAAAAAAATTTAACAATTAAATTTTGATTATTTGTTGTTGCAAGGCAAACTGTTGTGACATTTTGAGTTACAAAGGTTTTCTTTTTTCCTACAAAAGCACCTTTTTGAAATACATGCCTCCTTACACACACAGCGAACATATCCTTGTCCTGATCCTAAGGCTGCCATCTTGGCAGCAGTTCTGAATGATACCTTTGTCTCTGGCACGTCTTCCAGCAGCAAGAATTTCTCTTTGGACACGTCGAATTCGGATCTGGAAGAAAACTTTTAATTAGCTTGTTTGACAGGCTTTTAGGTACTTAATACATATTATAAAATATATTACAATGTAAGTATTAAAACTTAAATTTTAATATATTATAATTATACTTGAATAGTTATCAACATTTTCAGAGCATTAAATCAGTGAAGTAGTGAATATGTGTGACATTTGTCCTTAATTATTCAAATCAATTCAGAAATACATACCTGCAATACAATTTGTCGAGTATCCCATATTTCGTTCCAATCTTGGGCAACCCCTGTTCATCTTTCTGAAGAACAACTCTAATAATATTGGGGAGATCTGCTTTTCCTCTGTCGATAACAGGAATCGGTATAATTATATTGTTACTGATTTCTACAGTGGCGTGTACTGAAGCTGAAGCCATCTTCATTATTTGGCCTGTTTCGTCAGGTTTTCATGAGCGTTTTCTCTAGCTGTTCGTATTTGAGATTGTCGTTTTGTAATAGCTTCAGCTTCTGTATCTTCGTGACAAGGTGGAGTTATTTGAGACTCTGCGCTCGTACTACGGCTTCTGGATCCTCTTGATTGGCTGCTGCTGTTGTTGGAGACTGTATACTTGTACTGGGCAAAGCTTCTGCATCTTCTTGTCTGCCTGCAACTGTAATCTGTCCGTTGCTACGAGCCATAACCGCTATCTCCTCTGAGTCGTGTGATAGTTCCAGTTCATCAGGTGCCTCATTTACTGCGTCTATAACATTAAATTTATTTAAAGCCTCTTTAAGATCATCTTCATCTTGTATCTCCTTAATAACATCTAGAGGCAAACTCGAAGTCATAAGCCCTACCTGTGGTTATGTGCCAAGCATAGCGTTGTAAGGTGTTTGCTTCATACCAGAATGATATGCCCGATTTTTCATAAACTGTCAAAACGAAGACCGTTTGATCAGTTGGTGGTGATGTTGTATTGCACTCATGAAGCCAATATTTTTTCTACGTCTTGGTTGAAGCGTTCAACAGAACCTTGGCTTTGGCTGTGTGAACCAGACTACACTCAGGCCAAAATACAACCAGCTCGTTTATGACAGAATTAACAAATTCTCTGCCGTTGTCAGAGTGTAAAATACAAGGAGCACCAAATGTCAAAAATATATCTGCTAAATGATGTGCCACTTCCTCTGTTCTCTTGCTCTGCAGCATTTGACACGCTTATGTGCGATTGTTGTGGGGCCGTGATTATCTAACAACTGAATGCCTAACAATTTGAAGGTTTTCACAGCAGTAACGCTGTTGCAGGATTAAAAATTATTTATTATTAATTTTTATATAATGAGGAAGGGTTTTAGTTGTAGATCTAAAGGAAACCCAGTTTCTTCAAGAATATTTATTATAAATGACTCTTTTCACGGTACAGCTCAAAGCATGGTATTGCACAATCCAACATCGCACTCTTCACAATACACACGTGTTTCTCTTCTTATGTTTTTCCCGTTGTCATCCAGTTTGCAGCAACACTCGCCATTTTCGTGGAAGCGCCTTCTTGTTTTCACTATCTGGAATGTGATTGGATGTATGATCAATTTTCCAATAAATATTGCATTGAACAATACAAAAATGCTGTTTTTTATTTCAATCAACACGTAGTTTTTAGTGAAAGCTATTTCTGTCTCGTTTAGTTAGAACGGGTTGTTACTAGTTGAAATTAGATGATACTGATAGCCTTAGTTACAACTAGAATTTACTGCTGGTCAAAAGCGAAACTCAGTTAAAACTAGTTTTAACTAGTCAAAACGCATTTTGACGAAGTGGCTCAGTAAAAACTAGTTTTAACTAGTAAGAACGCGTTATAACTAAAAACGGGTTTTGACTGTAACATATCTACCGATTTCCGTCCTATTCGGATAATTCCTTTGTGGTGCGTCGTGTTTTTTTGATCTTGGAGTTGTTTGTTTGTACCAGTACATCACAGCTACCGATATTCGTCCCATTTGGATATCTCCAAGTACGGAAACAGTTTCTGGTAGTATGTACCACATCAGTCACCACAACGTCACATCTGTAGATTTAGACCACACGGATAATAAACCGCACCCAAACAACGTCTTGTTTTGCGTCGCCTGCATATCTGCAAACAAGCGTGGGTCTAAATTCAAGTGAACATGAAAATAGAAGACTATGCATTCTGAATCTGAATATACAGCTTCAATGTTAAATAAAAACAAAAAATACTAAAAGTTAAGGCAGTGTTCCAACGTCACATCTTTGTACATCTGTGATATTTACTAACAGCTGACAATAGGTTACAGATGTCAGACTCGATTCTGCACGGCATTGAAATTATCCCATATAGCGATAAAAGACATCGAACATCGGCTCAAAACGTGGCTGACCCACCTCTCTGCTGAATATATGGGACAACGTGCCTGAGACGTACATTGATACCCGGCTCTTCTACGATGATCAACACGCGTAAGACATTTCCTGCACTCGTCAGTGAAGAAACGCGAATAACGTTGATCAAGGTATTGGCTCAAGTTTTCGCCTACTTCACGCAGCACGGTGCTTAGGGCTTTCGCAATATTTGTACTGTCCTGGTTGACATAATCATTTGCCTCAACAAAGACAGGATGTAATTCTATTCCATTACCATTGGGGCACTTACAAGTTAGTGTCTCATGATAATGACAATGTTCAAATTTTTGCTATGGTATACGGCGATTATGCTGGTAATTTGCTGTGTGGACAAACCTTCTTGCTACGTGCACAATGTAAACTAAAAATTATCCATCAACACATGTTGACAGACTGAACAGAATATACAATCCGCAATGACCCTTTATAATTGAAGAGTGGACATAGGAAACCTTGTAAGTGCCATTTTTTTCAAAACGTGTTTTCGTTGCTGTTGCGTTCTCTGTTCTCTGTTGAATTTCCCTAGACTTATTAAAAGTGTCTGATCATCGGGAAATTTTTTAACGTATTCATTACCAGAAGGTTCACGGACTTCGTGCCAAGCAGTACTGTCCTCAGGAGGTCCAGATGTCATTCTAGTGTGTACAACTGACTTGTTTGATTTTAAATATGCTGCTGAAACATTGTTGTCAATACTGGCGTGTAAGATCTCCAAACACAGTATGAGCAACGTGTCTCATACTCATCCACCTCAAATTAATTGTTATAAAACGTTACTCTTAAGCAGAAGAATAGAAAAATGTCATTGTTTTCAAAAGAGGAAATGGCATGGCAGAGTTATATCACGCCGTACTTTGTTTGAAAGGTCCGCTGTGTTAATCGCTCAGAAAGACCTATTGACAATATTCGTCATTTCTTCCTCAGCAGCACAGGGAGTAACTTTGCAACATGTGATCCCAAGAATGGAGTTGTGTAAAAAACGTAATTCAATACTGACAGATTCTTTTCATCCATATAAGTATGTTATTCTCTTGTAAAAATATGTAAAGGAAATGAGATGCTGTTTTTGTTAACTACAGTTTTATTACTTAAAATTTTTATGGTGTATACCTGTACTAGTATTACCACCAATAGAACGTAGAACCCCGGTATTAATGGCACTTGGAACAAAAACTTCCATATTGGCCCTAATAACCAGTCACTTTCCTCGTATGCACTTAGAACGTTCTTAATAAATTATTTGTTTCCTAATTTGCCTCCTGTTCCTTGCGGTGATGAGGTGAGCAGTATAACTCTGTGGTATCAGAATACCTTCCCAGTTTTAGGATATAAATAAATTATGAACAAAATGAGATGTATAGGTTTTGATTCTTCTGCCAAATGTACGAAATGTCACTTAGATCATTTTCACTTCAACACTAAGCTCGCAGGTTCACTTTTAGCTCCATTACAGTGATGGCTGTGACTGTACATAGTGGTTTCCTTTGACCACGAAGAGAGAGACGACGTTGGGCGGCCACGGCTGTAGTCTATGAAGCAGTCACGTGGTGGACACACTACAGTGCCAGACGCGGCCTTTCGTAGTGGTGGTGGTGGTGGTGCTTTGGATTCGCCACCACAACAGTTCGACACAAACTCGTCATGTTCGAGTACACATTTCGTCTTTAGAAGGATAACTGGACTCTGATTAATCCCCTGTTCTTTTAAAGTAGCGTAATGGGCCAGCCGGCATGAGAGTTAGGATGTTGGAAGGCAGAGGCTACTTGTCATGTCCTTTAAATGTATGGAAACCGGAATTATTTTGACTACACCCAGAATGAATCTTTCGCCCTACATTAGAGTGTGCAAAGGTTTCGAATTTAATTCCTGGTCCGGGAAACAGTTTCATTACAACATAATGTCTTATTTCTTGTATTAAAAGGCGCGCACCAAAGATATTCGTGGTCATTCGCACGCTTCCTGTGTGATGTTTCTTTTTTTCAGTGTATTAGTATATCGGAGATTAGTCATTGTTGATGAAATTTTTTTTCAGCCATAGGAAAATTGTTTCCGAGGTATTATAATTTTTGAATACTGTATATTTTACTAACAATGTGGCAGTTCCTTATTTAAGCGCTATAGTCGTCACAAAAATACGAATTGTCTGTTGAATGATGAAAACAAACTTTTCATTACACCAGGCATGCATGACAAAAGAAAAATCACTCATCTCATTTAATATTAACTCCCAGTTTTATTTGTTGCCCGCTCGGCTAGCTGCGCGAACTAACGAGCTGCTTCCGGAGCGGTGCCCGGCTCGGATCAGCGCGGCTGATTAGTGTGGAGGTCCGGTGCTCCGGCCAGCCTGTGGATGGTTTTTAAGGCGGTTTTCCATCCACCTCGGTGAATGCAGGCTGGTTTCCCTTATTCCGCCTCAGTTACACTGTGTCGGCGATTGCTGCGAAAAACACTACTCTGGTATGAGACGTTCCCGGAGAGGGTGGAGGGGGGAGGGGGTGTCCACTAGGGGCCGAACCGCACAATAACCCTGGGTTCGGTGTGGGGCGGCGGTGGGGTGGGTGGACTGCTGTGTCCTGTGTTGGAGTTGTGAACCACTACCGAGGGCTACGGCGGTACGAAGCCGCTCCGTCGTTTCTAGGTCCCCGGTTTAATACGCAGTACAATACACGCCACTTTTATTTAGACGGAATTGGAATGATGTAAGAAATGGTCTCAGTCGTCCTGTATACAGTGCTAGGTAGACGTTACACCTGACACAGTTCATATAACATGGAAATGCAAACTCATAATGCATAAACGACTGAAGTTCAAGAATACTGTTCCGTTGATAAACCTGAAGTTGCATGGAGCTATTGGAAATGACATTGTCTAGCTGCTTCCTGAAAAATGTTTTCCACTCTCGAAAAAACTTTTTATCGGGAGGTCGAATCACATTAGTATTCCGGGTAGAAATTGAATTACGTCAACTGCCTTTTCGTCATTCTCGACGACTGAGGTATCGTTATATCCAGGGCAAGAGTCCAAAAAATGCAGTGAATTATTTTCTGCAATTTGCAACAAAACACTTCGAATGAAATGTTGAAAATAATTCTTTCCCATTTTTCGAGATTCAGCTACGTAGATTACAAGTCTTTGCAACTAAACAGTCCTTTTTCTAATTTTGGTCCTAGTATGCCTTGAGGTTCCTGAAGACAGATATATGGTTGCAGAAACAGTAATCCACTCATACTTATCGCCGGCATTCACAAACTAATCTGGCGTTTTTTCGCCCTGAATTGATAAAGAGCTGCTTGCACGTAGTTCTTTCACGAAACCTTGGTTATAGGCTTTCTGAAAAGCTGATGCTGGGATAGCAGGAAGCTTTGTCTTCATGTCAGCTGCGTATTTCTCCGTAGTAGTGCCTATTATCGGCATCGCCATTACATAGTTACTTGAGGTAAACTTCGTAATTTTGCTACCTCTTAATTTGTATGATTTCTTGAATCTGATTAACCAGGTCGAACAAACCTGGAAATCAGTAGTGCTCATCACACTTGCAGTTCAGAAGGTCCAGTGTCGCGGATCTCTTTCATTGTCTCTCATGAGAAGTTCTAGCTCTTTCGAACAGTTTTTCTTTCACGTTTCTGCCAGTTTCATTTAGGCGCACATTTCTTACATCGTGTAAGTCCGTTTACAAGATTCACGTTCAGATTTTATGAACTGGAACTGGCTTTACAAACTTCTTAAATTCAACCGTTTCCTCTCTCTTTCTTTTAATCAAAAGCTCACAGCATTATCTTCGAAACTGAAACTATTGTTATAAATGTTTGCTTTGGGCTTGGAATGTACTCTTGTCCCGGTCTTTTATTGGTGCAACAATCATTGTTCGTATCACAGTTCACTGAATCATCATAGTTGTTTCCTATTTCTTCTGATGTTTCCACAGTTTCTAAGGAAATGTCATCATCATTCGAATAAATGTTCAAGAAATTACCTAATGAATAGCATATTGTACGTCTTCAGGAGAAGTAAGTGATTTCTATTGGATAATACGTTTTTCATATTTCATCTTCGCAAGTTTCTTTGCCAAAAGAAAAATTAAAAGGGCAAGGCCAACCTAATGACGACTTATTTCGTGTTAGCCTCAAGTGGTATCCACATCTCTTGCATCTTCTGTGTGTCTGCTAACCAATGAATCACGCAACGCCTCTGGTGCGTGCTTTGGGCTAATTTTGAGAACTTGCTTTTCCTTACTGGTATATATACAGTATTATTCTTTTCGTCGTATACACGGCCTATTTCAATATCTAGTATGCCCTGTCGGTGGATATAAGACTACCCTGCAACTATCTCACAACCTATTTTTACTTTGTTAAAATTGCTGGAGAACAGTTGCGCTTACTCATTCCATTTTGTACCACTTTAGTACAATTTTTTTGCTAAAAACTCTGCTCTTAATGAAAGAAAAACTATCGTTGTTCAAATGGTTCAGATGGCTCTGAGCACTGTGGGACTTAACGTCTGTGGTCATCAGTCCCCTAGAACTTAGAACTACTTAAACCTAACTAACCTAAGGACATCACACACATCCATGACCGAGGCAGGATTCGAACCTGCGACCGTAGCAGTCGCGCGGCTCCGGACTGAGCGAACCGCGAGACCACCGCGGCCGGCAACTATCGTTGTAATTCGATATATATATATATATATATATATATATATATATATATATATATATATATATATATATATGTGTGTGTGTGTGTGTGTGTGTACCTTACTGGAATATGTATGGCATATCATAATTTTTCAAAAATTCGTCTCTCCAGTGGGCTTGGCTTAGAAAAAATTTACAAGAGTCATAATACTAGTAATATTGCTTACTACACGAGATGTGGATGCCACTTGAGGCTAACACGAAAAAAGCCGTCATTAGTCTGGCCTTGCCCTTTTAAGATTTTCCTCTGGCAAAGAAACTTGCAAAGATGAAATATGAGGAACGTGGTATCCAATCGAAACCACCTACTTCTCCTGAAGGCACACATATATGTTATTCATTAGGTAATTTCTTAAACATTTACTCGAATTATGTTGGCATTTCCTTATAAATTGTGGGAACATTAGAAGGAATAGGAAACAACTCTGATGATTCCGTGAGCTGTGGAGCGAACGATGTTTGTTGGTCCAGTAAAAGTCGGGGAGAAGCATATCTTCCTAGCCTATGGGAAAAATTTATAATAATAGCTTCAGTTACAAAGAAAAGACTGTGAGCTTTTGATTAACACAAGGATAGTAAGACGGGGACTGCAAGTATGTAGAGAACAACGTTGTTATGACCGCAGATTTTATATTTGCTGGGCTTCAAGTGTTTTTAAAACTAGGTACTTCGTACCGAGAAGTGCAAGTGGGGAATAACTGGTTACTGATCTTTTTCAGTGACAAAAGGGCTTCAGAGATTGATGTCGGCGGTAGTTGAGTAATGTTAAAAAGTTGGAAGAATCTTTTAAAATCCCACCGAGGGCGTCCTGAGGCACATTGCCTGACAAAAAAAGGCAAGCACTCAGAAGACATACTCAAATGTCAGTTAACTTCGTATGTGTACACAACAATGGTGGGAATGTAAATAATTTGAGTTCAGATTATCTGTGACTGGTACAACGACTACTAGAGAACGTTAGCGTTTTTCGCGTTTAGTGTTGTTATTAGACCTGATAGGGAATATAAGGTACGTGAAAAGGGTCAAATATTGAGTGAACGCTGTGTTGGAAACGGAGCCGCCGTGTATTCTTCTGAGACGTTATGAGCAGCTGACAGAGTTTGAAAAGGGTCTCACTGTAGGTCTCCATTAAGCCGGCTGATCGAATCGTGCAATATTCAGATTTGTGAGGCATTTGGATGTAACAGTGGCGCGATAATGGGAATGTGACAGCACATGTATCAGTCATCAAGGCTCCAGTTGTCGACATCTGACCACCACAAGAAAGTATAGTCGGACTGCACACATCATCACATCTGCACCGACTATCCGGAGTAAGTAATGGAACATTCTGTGTCATCCCACACCAGTGGTGGTAGACTTGTTGCAGCTGGTCTACTGCTTTACCGTCCATGCGTAGGGTGTCGTTAACACTACAACGCAAACGGATGGCTTTGGAGTGGTGTCATTACTGGAGGGCATGACATGCTGATGATTGGCGTCGCATTGTGTTCATCGATGAATCTCGGTTCTGCGTTACCCTGGATGAACATAAAAAAAAAGAAATGGTTCAAATGGCTCTGAGCACTATGGGACTTAACTTCTGAGGTCATCAGTTCCCTATAACTCAGAACTACTTAAACCTAACGAACCTAAGGACATCACACTCATCCATGCCCGAGGCAGGATTCGAACCTGCGACCGTAGCGGTCGCGCGGTTCCAGAATGTAGCGCCTAGAACCGCTCTCGGTCACCCCGGCCGACGGATGAACATCGTCGGCGAGTATGGCGACAAGCTGGGGAGGACTCCCGTTCTTCCAGTGTATTGATTACGCACAGTTGTGATACTTCTGGCGTTATGGTGCAGGGACGCATCGCGTGTGACTTGAGGTCATGGCTGGTTGTGATTGAAGGAACTCTGACGGCACAACGGTGCGTCATGAACATCCTGCGTCTACATGTGTCACGTCTCATGGGACAGTACCGTGGTGCCATTTTTCAACAGACAACGCTCATAAACACTTGACACGTATCTCTATAGGCTCTCTGCGTGATGTTAAGGCACTCCCGTGGCCTGCAACATCCACAGATCTGTCACAGATAGAACATGAGTGGTTTCAGCTCGGACATCGTCCAAGTGTCAGTATCCAGAATATAAAGGACCCGTTTAACTGTTGTCGCTCAGCTTGCCTTAGGAGAGGATACAAAAGATCTGTGTAACCAATCCCAACCGAATCAGATCATGCTTTCGAGCCAGATGGGGTGCAACATCATACCGATAAGTATGCTCATACTACCAAGTTCTTCATATATTTGACTTGATTTCGTAATCACTGAAATAACATCACAAACATTCTCACCGGCCGGAGTGGCCGTGCGGTTCTAGGCGCTACAGTCTGGAGCCGAGCGACCGCTACGGTCGCAGGTTCGAATCCTGCCTCGGGCATGGATGTGTGTGATGTCCTTAGGTTAGTTAGGTTTAATTAGTTCTAAGCTCTAGGCGACTGATGACCTCAGAAGTTAAGTCGCATAGTGCTCAGAGCCATTTGAACCATTTGAACAAATATTCTCAACCTGTGAAATTTAATTTAGTTTACTCCTCCCCTTCTGAGTGTCTTACTTTTTTTGTCAGACTGTGTAAGTTTCCAGTGCTTTTACTGAAGTAAACCGGGAATAGCAGAATGGTTTGTACAAAGCCAACAGGAATTTCTTCGTCCTTGTTAATCAGTACTGTGTCGAATACCCTCGTTGTCTACCGGAGTTTGAACGCTAGCACATAATCAGTCTATTGTTCATGGTGAGACGTATAAAACTGTGCAATTCCAAAAACAAAAATGGGTGAGCGCGAATGTTCTCAGGCTTGTTAGATTCGCAGTAGACAGCAACAGAAATGCAGGAAAAATCTCAGCTAACAACCCTGTAAATACTTTAGTTTTTACTATCTGTAAATTGTGAACAAGTTTCTTGTTTCTTTGTGTCACACATTTGAGCACTTGCGATAAGCAAATATGATGTACAGGCTGTAGTCACCGCACAGGAAAGTAGATACACTTATGGGAATTAAGTAACTATTGTGTCAAACACATTATCTTTAGAAATTATGCAGTTCCTGTCGAATTCTAAGATAACCAAATATTCTGTGAGCGACAAGAGTGTGCCTACCAACATAAAAATGAATGAAATGATGGTGAAGCAAAATTTCGAACTGGGTATCGTGAAGGTGACTGCAGATCTTTTCCTATTGATGTATAAAAGGGAAGTATAATCTGTTATCCATCAAGAAAGCCTCATTTAGCTAATTCTTTGCACCAGCCTAGCTTTTCTGACATGCACTATTGTAACGTGAAATTGGCTCCTGTGATTAAACCAAGCAACGTCATCCAGAAAAAGTCACGTAAACTCACTAAATATGAATGCTCCCTTTAAAATAGCACACTGGTAGGTCTGGAGCGCCGTTTATGATGTAGAACTCTTACCGAGCGGTCATGTGAGCCTCCATCGCTGATGTAAGTCATGGTAGTCATGTGCTGTATGTGCCAGTCAGTTGTATGGAATAGCGCAGTAAGATGGCGAATCGACGTGGATACGTGGTAGAGTGGAAGAGAGGACCACGCAGGATTAGCCGAGCGGTTGCCGGCACGGTAGCTCAGCGTTTTCGGTCAGAGAGCTGGCTAGCCTCTGTAATAAAAAAAACTGAGTGAAAAGATCAACAACGAGCTTCAACGGATGTCATGTGACGTCCGCTACGACGAAATACAACGAACCATAACGAAGAAAAAAGAAAAAAAAAAGTCTAAAGCGCTGCAGTCATGGGCTGTGCGGCTGGTCCCGGCGGAGGTTCGAGTCCTCCCTCGGGCATGGGTGTGTGTGTTTGTCCTTAGGATAATTTAGGTTAAGTAGTGTGTAAGCTTAGGGACTGATAACCTTAGCAGTTACGTCCCATAAGATTTCACACAGGTTTGAACATTTTTTGAAGAGAGGAGTTTGGAAGCTTCCATTAGTACACCATGAATGAATACGAGGGGAACTGCATGCAGTGGACTTTGTAACATCATAGATTAAGGGTCGATCTGCGACAGCAATCGCACAACTTGCGTACGGGCCGTTAGACGCCGCCGCGAACGCTAAGAGTGCATTGCGATCGCAGGCGCGCGTGTTGCGTACGGGCCGCGAGGTGCCGCCACGAGCGCAACCGTATATAAGTGCCGACGGAGTTCGGCCAGGTTTGTTCCTTAAACCCGGTAAACCGCCATCCGCTGTCTCCTCCTACCGTCCCGTCAGCCTTACCTCGGTCTTCAGCAAGGTCCTGGAATCTATTCTCACCCAACGCATCCACCAGCATCTCCGCCAGCACCGCCTCCTTCCCGTTACCCAGTGTGGCTTTCGGCCGTCCTTCTCTTCCGATTACCTTCTCCTTCACCTCACTCATCTCCTCTTCGAACAGCTTAATTCCCGTCGTTCCGCTATCTTCCTCTCCCTTGACCTTGAACGAGCCTATGACCGCGTGTGGCATTCCGGTCTCCTCTTCAAGCTCCAAACCTTCGCCCTTCTTATTAACTACGTCCATCTGATCGGCTTCTTTCTTTCCCGACATCCTTCCTACGTCACCATCCACAACACGGATTCCTACACCTTTTTCCCCTCCACCGGTGTGCCCCAGGGTTCCGTCCTCTCACCTCTTCTGTACCTCTTGTATACGGCGGACATGCCGCCGCCTTCACCCCCCATCCACCTTCTCCAGTAGGCCGATGACACCGTCTTCCTTGCCCTTGCCCCCACCCTGCAGCGCTCCCAACACCCTCTCCAATCCCATCTTGACCGGTTCACCGCTTGGTGCAACCAGTGGTTGCTTAAGGTCAATCCTGCCAAAACCCAGGCGATCATAGTAGGCAAAACTACCCCTTCCTTCCGCCTCCTCGATTTCTACATCACCATCTATGGCCATCCTATCGCCCTCACCGCCATCCTTAAGTACCTTGGTGTCACCCTCGACCGTCACCTCTCCTGGACCCCCCCCCCCCCCCCCCCTCCGGACGATCCAAGCCAAGGCACGCTCCCGACTATGTCTCCTCAAACTCCTTTATGGCCGTACTTGGAGTCTGGACCCCTCCACCATCCTCCATACCTATAAATCCCTCATTCACCCTATCCTTTGCTACGCCCACCCTGCCTGGATCTCCGCTCCCCCAACGTTTTACAAATCCCTTCAGATCCTAGAATGCCATGTTCTTCGCCTAGCCTATTGCGTCCGCCTCCCCTCCCCCACGTGGATCCTGTACGACCTTATTTTTTCAGTTTGTACTACATTTTTATTTTTAAAGTGGATCATTTAAGACTTTTTGCATGGGTTGGCCCTCAAATTTCTTCCTCATATAACAAAATTGTCGTCTGATGTAGTACAAACTGAAAAAGTAAATTCCGTTTAAAGCACAGAGTCGTATATAATGAAACGTCCCCTTTGAACAATTATACATGAATGTGCTTAAACTGACACACAATATTTTTTTAGCGTAACGCAATCTGACTTTCAATAATCCCTACAAAAGAATGGCCCTGACTAATATTAACCTATACCTTTCATGAATCACTTACCTCACAAAAATCTTCGTTACTCGAACTACTGCAATATAGCGAGCGCCACTACTGCCAGCTAAATAAAAGATTCTAACTACTGAAGGCACTAACTACTGATAGGCATAGTCAGCAAATGAAAGATTTTGATAGAGAACAAACAATGTATTTACCTTAATAGTGTTGAAAAATCATAATATACATAGCAGTTCATGACATCTAGTCTTACAAATTTCAAAACTCCGCCATTTCTCTCCCCACATCCACCACTGCTGGCGGCTCACATCCAACTGCGCAACGCTATGCGCTGTTAACAGCCAACTGCCCAACACTACAATGGCAGACAACAATGAAAACTAGCCACAGACTGCACACAGCACAGCCAGTGATTTTCATACAGAGTGCTACGTAACGTTGCCAATAAGAAAACATAAACAGCCTACTTACATAGCCCCCATGCTCCCCACAAAAAATTTTACAAATTGTTTTGGGCAGTGGCCAATAATGATTTGATAAAATTTTTCATAATTACAATAACAAAGAAATCAAATGCACACACTTATTGATACAATGTTGGTCAGAAGCTAAAATTTTCTCACAGTCCATAAAGACAGTCCTGATCATTCATCACAGTAAAATTGCAGTGTTTTTCTCAAAGTCTGAGCAGTAAAAGAAATTGCACACGAAAGTAGTGGATTTCCATGCAGTCTTGAAGAAGTAGTGTTGCCCTTCCAACGGAAAGACAGTGCTGACTCTTGACATGCAGACAGGTATTGGTCCACAACAGAGCAAACCCACAGCAGAGTCAGCCGAAATTTTGAAGAGTATTGGTAGGCAGGTCATCACAGAGCAGACCCACTGTAGTCCTGGTAGAGATTATGGTATTGGTGGGCTACCAGAGGTGCAGACCCACTGCAGTCCTTGTAGAAATAATGGTATTGGTGGATCATCAAAGATGCAGACCCACTGTAGTCCTTGTAGAGACGGCCAGCAACCATCTGTTGCGACTGTGCAGGTGCACAATCACCATCGAAGAGTCTTGCGGACAATATAGCAAGTCCATAAACCACCACTTGTGCACTCACAAAATTTTTTTTGAAATGACCTTCGAACCAGCAATGCTGTTATCCAGTCCCTTGCTGAATTATTAACACACATGCAAACACTATCAGTCCCTACTTCTCACATATTGTCCATATACTATGACCAACAGAAACGTGTGCAGTGAAATGTAACTTACAAGTTACTTAATTTGATGAACTGGTGTCAATTACAATTTCATAACATAAGAATACAATAACAAAGGTACAAAATACATCATTAAAAACATAACAATACAGATAACATTTGTAGTACAGACTTTACAAAAGAATAGAAATAAACATATACATCAGTGTTACAGGAATTATGACATAAGTAAATATATAAAAGATCAGAATAATTATTGAAACATCAACTTCACACATGATCATTAAATCAGAACAGAATTAATAATGTCTAACATCTTTACAAAGTAAATAACATATTATTAATGCAAATTATATTTAGGGATAACAGTATTCCTCATCATAATTCATGTAGCTGAGTATTAGAAAAATTCTACAACGTAAGTCTTACCAGATAAACACATAAAGACAGGAAAAACACAAATATACATAGTGTAATAACACAAAAATACAGGACAGGGTTTGTTTTCAGTGTGACATTTGGTACTGCAGTCCAACCCAAAACTTCATTCCATATATCTTTCGTCTTATTTCAACATTTGTTTCCACCAAAAAAAAAATCCTATCCAAGCATGCTTTCTGTATGTATATGTTCACATATTTCTTACCTTATTATTTATTTTCCATTATCTTACCTCATCATTTATTTCCAAGAAAATCCTACCTAAACCTGTTGTCCCTAAACCCTACTTTTTTGTTCATATCCTCTTTCAAAATACTTTTTGGCCAAACCATTTTCTTATAGCTTCTTAATGCATTTCTTCCAATTCATCATAGTTAGTTTCTTATATAGTCCACCCCCTCTTAAGCTAACTTAAATCTACTGAGCTCAGATGCATAAACTAAGGGACGAGGCAATGTAGCCGCATAAAACAATTAATACAAACAGCAATGACAAAAAAATGGAAATTGGCGAAGCAAGCAGCATTATAGAAATTACCAAAGCAATTGCAATATTACAACTAATATAAGGCAATGTGCAGCAAACAATAAAAATAAATCAGTAGTGAAACTGGCTTAACAGAGTAATACAAAGTGAAATTCAGTAACACTATGCCTGGCAAACAGCAGCAGCAAATGCAATAACTTATACCTAAATATCACATAGCTCAAGCAGAAAAGATATTACACTAAAGACAGCAATGCAGATAAGGGAAACGTCTATTCACATCTTAATGTCTATGTAATTAAAGTGGTGCACCACAACTTATTCTACCATAAAAATTACCAAGTACTTGAAAAGTAAATTATGTATGCAGTTCCTGTGAAGGGAAATGTCTTTGTGCTCCCTCATTTTTTGGGAAGTGTATTACAAAATTAGTATTTACTGGATCTGTAGACAGAAAATATTTATATTAGTACATCTATAAAATTCTGTTTTAACCAATGCTGCAGTGCAGCTAGAAAGTAGATATTAAACAAAATGAGTAAATAAATACATAAAGCAAGCCATATGGCATTTTTCTCAACTAGCAAGACAATAACCGTGAAATGTTTCTCATCGTTTCATTAGGTATTTTATTAAATATCATAAATTAAGAGCTCCACAGTGTAATTATATATTTTTAAGTTTGAGCGTGTTGTATTTTCGATGCTTTCGACAAAGAAATGTCAATAGGGAGGATAATGGCCTCTTTTTTTTTCTACCTGTGCCTCTGAAAAGGCACACACTAATGGCTTTTTCTCCAGGCGTTTGACACAGCTGGCCGCTCAAGGCGCATTACGTCAAGGTCACTTGGCTTTCTTACCGAAATATTTACGACACCAGTTTGCACTACAGTGACAGCCTCATATACAAAATTTCACAGTTCTAGAATTTGCGTTACAAATCTGTAGAAACAAAATCCTATTGATATAACAGTGTCCAAAAAATTTTCGTCGGCATTGTAATACATTCACGCATTTACATACATTTCATAACTCTTAAAGTACGATTCTTGGTTTCCAACATCCTTTTCCACAAGTCAGAGTCCCTAACCACTACTCATTATTCCTTACCTTATTACACATATACATATTCGTCGATACTTCTTCAATATTTCATCATAATAGATACGTAGCATAATCAAATTCCTCATATAGCATCAGCTTATTGATCATAAACATACCGCAACAGCGTAATACACATCGTCATCATAACATCATGAAACCTCAGCCAAATCTCAAAATTGTCGTAGCTTCCTTCAATAATTTCAAAACCTAAAAAAAAATTCTCTGCTCATGTCAAAAGTGTCATCTACCTCAAACGTACTTTAAAAATCATGATCCCATACCAAATACATCATTCAAAGCTCTCATAGTATCACAATGGTTCCGAAAAAATATGAACAGCTCACAAAATACAGACGAAATACGTAAGTAGGCTGTTTATGTTTTCTTATTGGCAACGTTACGTAGCGCTCTGTATGAAAATCACTGGCTGTGCTGTGTGCAGTCTGTGGCTAGTTTTCATTGTTGTCTGCCATTGCAGTGTTGAGCAGTTGGCTGTTAACAGCGCATAGCGTTGCGCAGTTGGGGGTGAGCCGCCAGCAGTGGTGGATGTGGGGAGAGAAATGGCGGAGTTTTGAAATTTGTAAGACTAGATGTCATGATGTATATTATGATTTTTCAACACTATTAAGGTATATACATTGTTTGTTCTCTATCAAAATCTTTCATTTGCTAACTATGCCTATCAGTAGTTAGTGCCTTCAGTAGTTAGAATCTTTTATTTAGCTGTCAGTAGTGGCGCTTGCTATATTGCAGTAGTTCGAGTAACGAAGATTTTTGTGAGGTAAGTGATTCATGAAAGGTATAGGTTAATATTAGTCAGGGCCATTCTTTTGTAGGGATTATTGAAAGTCAGACTATGTTGCGCTAAGAAAATATTGTGTGTCAGTTTAAGCACAGTCGTATATAATTTTTCAAAAGGGGACGTTTCAATAATTTATATTCAAAACCTTACACCTGTATCACAGAACAAATCCTACATCGAGAATACTTTACACAAGTTTAAGGGAAGAAATGCTTCCTATAATTATTGCAGTATTTAAAGAACATCAAAATATGAACAGACTGAAATGAACAAACAGTACATGAGACTATGTTAATTAATTCAACTGTAAAAAGCTAAGGAGCATATTATTAGCAAAATGAGAAATATGCAAAAGTGAAATGCCAAAATGAGCACTTCTCAATTGGGAGTAAATCAAAACAATCAGGATGGCTGAAATAGAGCACAATAACACGAGCCATAAACGAATAAGAGCTAAGCAACTAAGCAAATAAGAGAATTGGCAAAAATGAGATGCCAACAAAATGAACCTGGCCGAACTCCGTCGGCACTTATATACGGTTGCGCTCGCGGCGGCGTCTAGCGGCCCGTACACAAGTTGTGCGATTTCTGTCGCAGGTCGACCCTTAATCTATGATGTTACAACTCCTAGATTCGTGTAATTCTTAAGCTCCTTGCTCACAGCAGTGTATGAAGAAGCACTCCCTCAGTGGACCAGAAATCACCGAAACAAGACAGTAACTGGATCGAGACGTGTAGTATGGTGTGACGAGTCACGATTTTCCCTCTTTTCAAATGATACAAAACGTCGTATTCATTTAGTGACGCGTTTTATCTATGGTGTGTGGAGGTAGTACTTCAACCCGGAGGTGGTTCTGTGACTTTTCTAGGTGTTTTTCTCAAACGTTCTTGGTTTGACGAATAATCAGGCGCCCTATCACAATCCAACTGATCCGCTAAAGCTTCCGCTTTCTTTCCCGCACAAACTGTCTGGTAAGACATGAGCTAGTGGGCGAAACTTAACTGTCAGCTTCCCCGCACTTTGGTAGCTCGACAGGACCTGGACATCAATGAACGGCTGCAGCTGGATATGGAGTACCTGAAAAAACTTAAGGAGTCTCTTCCTCTCAAAAGGATGGGCATTATGAAGGAAAGAGGCGGCATTACACGGTATTAACGTGCTGCTTCCTTGGGATGGCAAATTATTTGTCCAGTGTGCTTATTTCCTCTTGGAGAGACAGAAGTAAAGAACACTGAGGTTTTACGTCATGTCGACTACAATGTTAATATAAACGCATTTTCCGTAACGCGCATTACCGGGGGGGGGGGGGGGGGGGGGGCTACTTTATGCCCATCTCTGAAAAAGTAAAAAAATACGTTTACTGTTGCTAAATTCTATTAACAACATACTTTTTAAAGAGGTTGTGATGTGTAAGTAGAGTCCAGAACCCGAAAATATCTTTTAGCACACTTTTAGCAACATCATCTCGTTTCGTCCGCAGCTCGTGATCGTGCGGTAGCGTTCTCGCTTCCCGCGCACGGTTTCCCGGGTTAGATTCCCGGCGGGGTCAGGGATTTTCTCTGCCTCGTAGTGACTAGGTGTTGTGTGATGTCCTTAGGTTAGTTAGGTTTAAGTAGTTCTAAGTTCTAGGGGACTGATGACCATAGATGTTAAGTCCCATAATGCTCAGAGCCATGTGAACCATTTTTTTCACGTATACTGCCAAGCTGGAGGAAGTTTATGAGCACCACATAAAAAACTTAAAAACGCAAATTTAAGTAATTTTTATGGACTTTTACTTCCAACATAGCTTCTAAAGAGATACTTATGTCTAAGTAAGGTCCTGAACCTGAACATATTGAATATGACATTCAAACTGGCATCTGCTTGTGAGACTTCCATTTTTAGGTTAATATTAACTGAAAACTTTAGAACGTTTTGGTAAAAGAAATCATTATAAACGGTAAATATTATTTTCATAATTTAATAATATGAAGTAACTGACTAGATTACAATATTTTCGAAAGCTGAAAATAAGGTACCTTCCCCCCCCCCACCCCGCCCCCTCCCCCTCTCCTCCGTTGGTACTGCGAGGGTTAAATGTGGATAGCCGCGTGGAGTTTTTAATTCCTATCCTCCCGAATACTATTCAGGTGTCTTACTACCACAGTGCCACCTCGCTCGGTGCCATGGTAGGAAATAACAACAGATACGAGTCGAACCGCACAAACAAGCGTAGTAGGGCTAATACACTACTGGCCATTAAAATTGCTACACCAAGAAGAAATGCAGATGATAAACGGGTATTCATTGGACAAATATATTATACTAGAACAGACATGTGATTACATTTTCACGCAATTTGGGTGCATAGATCCTGAGAAATCAGTACCCAGAACAACCACCTCTGGCCGTAATAACGGCCTAGATATGCCTGGGCATTGTGTCACACAGAGCTTGAATGGCGTGTACAGCTGCCCATGAAGCTTCAACACGATACCACAGTTCATCAAGAGTAGTGACTGGCGTATTGTGACGAGCCAGTTCCTCGGCCACCATTGACCAGACGTTTTCAATTGGTGAGAGATCTGGAGAATGTGCTGGCCAGGGCAGCAGTCGAACATTTTCTGTATCCAGAAAGGCCCGCACAGGATCTGCAACATGCGGTCGTGCATTATCCTGCTGAAATGTAGGGTTTCGCAGGGATCGTATGAAGGGTAGAGCCACGGGTCGTAACACATCTGAAATGTAACGTCCATTGTTCATGGTGCCGTCAATGCGAACAAGAGGTGACCGAGACGTGTAACCAATGGCACCCCATACCATCACGCCTGGTGATACGCCAGTATGGCGATGACGAATACACGCTACCAATGCGCGTTCACCGAGATGTCGCCAAACACGGATGCGACCATCATGATGCTGTACCAGTGGACAGAGAATCTCTCCAAGTTTCGATACGTAATATGCGCCGTGGCATAGAGGCGGGTGTGTCAGAACCTGGATTCATCCGAATAAAATGACGTTTTGCCATTCGTGCACCCAGTTTCGTCGTTGAGTACACCATCGTAGGCGCTCCTGTCTGTGATGCAGCGTCAAGGGTAACCGCAGCCATGGTCTCCGAGCTGATAGTCCATGCTGCTGCAAACGTCGTCGAACTGTTCGTGCAGATGGTTGTTGTCTTGCAAACGTCCCCATCTGTTGACTCAGGGATCGAGACGTGGCTGCACGATCCGTTACAGCCATGCGGAGAAGACGCCTGTCATCTCGACTGCAAGTGATACGAGGCCGTCTGGATCCATCACGACGTTCCCTATTACCCTCCTGAACCCACTAATTCCATATTCTGCTAACAGTCATTGGATCTCGACCAACGCGAGCAGCAACGTTGCGATACTATAAACCGCAATCACGATAGGCTACAATCCGACCTTTATCAAAGTCGGAATCGTGACGGTACACATTTCTCCTCCCTACAAGGGGCATCACAACAACGTTTCACCAGGCAACGCCGGTCAACTGCTGTTTGTGCATAAGAAATCGGTTGGAAACTTTCCTCAAGTCAGCACCTTTTAGGTGTCGCCAACGGCGCCAACCTTGTGTGAATGCTCTGAAAAGCTAATTATTTGCATATCACAGCATCTTCTTCCTGTCGGTTAAATTTCGCGTATGTAGCACGTCATCTTCGTGGTGAATCATTCTTAATGGCCAGTAGTGTATTACACTAAACCTTTCTGATACTATATATTCCCGTGATTAAGGTTTAGAATTCTACAAGGTTATTCATAAATACCTCGTTTGATAAAACGACTGCGCGAAAACTACAAGACGTTTAGAAAAATATACCAGTGGACAGAGCATCTCTCCAAGTTTCGATACGTAATATGCGCCGTGGCATAGAGGTGGGTGTGTCAGAACATGTAGACAAATCATCTGCTCTGAACTCTGGAGTCGCATTAGTTCGCCCTTGCAGATAGTTAACCTAACGAACAAATTTCCAAAGTGAGCTACTCACGTGTCTTCTCAGGAAATCCGTGTTCGAGACCTCAGTGGGTGTACGCACGTGTTGAAGTTTGCCGCGCCACAAACCGTTCTCATATTGAGTACGTGTAAAGAAACTTAAAAGCTTGGAGAGATGTTCTATCCACTAATGTGTGTCTATATTCTACGTGTGTTGTATTTTTCTTGCAGTCGTCTTTGAAAATCCTTGAGGTACTTCCGGATAACCCTGCATGTGTACCACATATTTCCAAGAAAATTCATCCGTACTGTAAATAACAGATAGCAGTGTTCTGCATTGTACTCGCGTAGACTGACAAGATAAGGAAGTCATATTTTATCTTTACTGGCAATTCAGCAGCCAAAGTATCAGACTGTCCACTATAAACTGAAGAATAAATAGGAATGAGAGAAAATAAATATAATAGTCCATCGTGAATGCGATTAAATATCTCACTAAAAATTATGGGTACCCAATTACTCACAAGATAATGCTGTTTTTTTGGCTTACCGCGTATAACTGTAACTTGCGGGATATGGAAGTGAGCCAGACCCGAACAGAATCTGCGCAGCGGTTACCCTGCATTCAGTTATTAAGCGGTTTACCACGGAATGTCGGTCTGTTTTGGCGTATCAGCTTCAGAAACACAGCAAAGAAACTGTTCGGAGCCGAAAACACACACCTCATCTGTGCATGTGCAACTGGTGTTCATGACGTTACGATGCAAGAAAAGGCATCACACCCCACAATCCGCCTCATGGCTATGTCGAATGGTAACTTGTAAGGTGCGGGACTCTTAAAAACTGTAAATTTGAGATTCCGCATCTAATGCATTTTTTTCTGTTCTGTGGTCCATACCCCTTACGAGTTTCGCTGCAGGGCAATCTTCAATAAAAATCGTTTTAGTCACGTAATGTTTACGTTGATAGCTACATCCCATCGATGCCGTTATTTCTCAGTGTTCACTCCTCAATAAACAGTTATATAGTTCGTTTATTTAGGTAATTATACTAGTGCTCTACAAGTGATTAAGTGGATGTATCAGCATCAGTATTATATAGTGTATATCCATTACGAAGTGAGTTCGATTTTAGAGCAATCTTCAATAAAATTGAATTAAGTTGGTAATTACATTCCATCGACGCAGTTATTTCTCAAAGTTCACTCCAAATTAATCAATTATATGGTACGTTTATTTAAGTAATTTCCGGTTGTGTTCTTTGTTGTGGATTGGCAAGAGAGCCAACCCACTATGAGAGGAAGCCGAAAGGCACGCGTTTTAGCTCACGCAGGCTGGCGTGAGGTCTGGAACAGGTCAAGGAAATGAGACTAACAAAAAACGTACGTAGCTGCTGGAATACTTAACTTTAATCCGTAAATGGTGAACATCGCTCTTGACGGTACATGTTTTACAGCATCAATAGTAACTGGTAATGGCGCTTTGCTAGGTCGTAGCAAATGACGTAGCTGAAGGCTATGCTAATTATCGTCTCGGCAAATGAGAGCGTAATTTGTCAGTGAACCATCGCTAGCAAAGTCGGCTGTACAACTGGGGCGAGTGCTAGGAAGTCTCTCTAGACCTGCCGTGTGGCGGCGCTCGGTCTGCAATCACTGGTAGTGGCAACACGCGGGTCCGACGTATACTAACGGACCGCGGCCGATTTAAAGGCTACCACCTAGCAAGTGTGGTGTCTGGCGGTGACACCACATTCTTGGTAAAGTCTTCTTCTATTTTCTTCAGCCTCTTATTATCGAAGTTGCGTTTTTTTTCGTCGAATAATTTTAGAGACTTTTTCCGTACCTCTAAGAATTCTTGCCACTTTTCTGTTTCTTATGACTACTGAAATTATGACATGCTTTAACCCTACGAGGGTATTCAATGTTTAAAGCAACACTTTTTTTCTTTTTTTGGGAAAGCAGTTTGGTTTTATTCAGGATTCCAACTAACCATATTATTTCCCACTCTTTTGGCTACAATACCCTATTTTTCAACGTAATTTCCATCCAATCCGAGGGCCTTACGCCACCTTACTTGGAGGGTCTGTACGTCCGCGTACCACTCTACTGGGCGACGTCGGAGTCAACATCTTGCTGCATCAAGAGCTTCTCTATTATCCACTCACTGCTTCCCGATGAGTGCATCCTTCATTGGGCCAAACAGATTGAAGTCGGCCTGTAGGGTGGATGATGGAGAACTGTGTAAGCATGTTTTGTGAGCTCCTCTCGTGTGAGGAGACTTGAATGAGGCCTTGCGTTCTCATGGAGAAGGAGAAATTCGTTTGCTTTTTTGTGTCGACGAACTCCCTCAAGTCGTTTCTTCAATCTGCTGAGAGTAACACGATACACTTTAAGAGTTAATCGTTGCACCATGAGGGAGGTCATCAAACAGAATAACCCCTTCAGTGTCCCAGAGACCGTCACCATGACTTTACCGGCTGAGGGTGCGGCTTTGAACTTTTTCTTTGGAGGAGAGGTCGTGTCACACCACTCCATGGATAGCCGTTTTCTTCCATGTTCGAGGTGATGAACCGATGTTTCATCGCCTGTGACAGTGTTCGACAAATTATTGTCACGATCAGCCCCGTAAAGCGCAAGCAGTTCTGCACAGATGGTCCTTCGTTGCTATTCATAGGCGGCGGGGAACCCAGCAAGGACCACACCTTTGAGTACCGCAACTGCTGGACGAGAGTGTTAGTACTACCAACAGAGGCGTCCGGTTCTGCAGCGAGGTATTTGGTTGTCATCCTTCGATTACCTCGAATGAGAGTGTCCGCACGTTCCAACACTACGGGAGTCACAGTTTTGTGCGACCCGCTGACACGCGGTAGAGCGAACAGGTTTGCGCGACTTTGTTGCGATGATAAGAAACAACTTGCCCGACTCATCGTGAGTTTGTTTACTGCCAGGTATCCATAGACATTCTGTAAGCGCCTATGAATATCTGCGACGCTCTGGTCTGCCACCAAAATAAATTCAATGACAGCTTTCTGCTTGGAACGTGCCTCCGTTAATGACGCCCTTTCGAAGATTACGTATAGCACGGCCACCAATCGGAACTTCATAAAACTACAGGGACCTGTAAAGGGACATCCCCCTCTAGCACTTACTTTTCCTCAACAGTAGTTGTCGATACCAGTATTATTTTTGAAATTTTGGACACGTCAGTATTATCTCAGCTGCTTTTCTGAAAACTTTCATATAATTTTATACACAGTATATTATATTTCAAGCTAAAATCTATTAAAAGGAAATACTTTATTTTCCATGTTACTATCGATAAGTACTGGCTGTGAATGTATAGTTAAAATTATATTTTTTAGAAACATTTGAAATTACGAATTATTTGGCATACTTAAAATCTCTATTATTAATTACGCAATCTAGTACTGTTTACTAAGTTTATTTCTGGATTCATTTATGAAATAATAATCAAAACCAATATAAATTCATTTGTCAAGAAAAATTGTAAACCATTTGGAATATTGTTATTTCCACTGACTGAAGGAGTAGTAAGCATGCCTCTAATGTGATCGGACGTATTATTGTATTTTGGGCGAACAATATAATTTCCGCTCTGTTAATGCGAAAATTCGAAGATGTTCTAAAATGTCCCCATCTGTTGACTCAGGGATCGAGACGTGGCTGCACGATCCGTTACAGCCATGCGGATAAGATGCCTGTCATCTCGACTGCTAGTGATACGAGGCCGTTGGGATCCATCACGGCGTTCCGTATTACCCTCCTGAACCCACCGATTCCATACTCTGTTAACAGTCATTGGATTTCGACCAACGCGAGCAGCAATGTCGCGATACTATAAACTGCAATCGTGATAGGCTACAATCCTACCTTTATCAAAGTCGGAAACGTGATGGTACGCATTTATCCTCCTTACACGAGGCATCACAACAACGCTTCATCAGGCAACGCCGGTCAACTGCTGTTTGTGTATGAGAAATAGGCTGGAAACTTTCCTCATGTCAGCACGTAGTAGGTGTCGCCACCGTCGTCAACGTTGTGTGAATGCTCTGAAAAGCTAATCATATCAGAGCATCTTCTTCCTGTCGGTTAAATTTCTCGTCTGTAGCACGTCATCTTCATGGTGTAGCAATTTTAATGGCCAGTAGTGTACGTAGTCTTACTTACCGTCAGTCTCTAGATTCATTGCCGAGTTTTTTTAACTTGGGGAATAATTATATTTAACAAGTATTTGTTTCTAGTGGAGTGGCTCTAGCTACGTGAAAGCGATCTAGTGGCTAATTTTCTGGGGTCGGAACCCTGCCATGTAGCCAACTGAATCAAGACTGAGAAATATGTTCGTTGCAGGTAGTAGACATTCTAAGCACATTACTGTGCTAAATGCATTCCAAGCGTTGGAAGAATATGTGGTGGAATGCTCCAATACGTAGAGGTATGCTTGTTTATGCAGTCATTGGAACACTTTGTCTGTTACTCGACAGTTTCGTGTGTGGGATCACAATCGTCGAAAAAATATTGCAGATACATTTGCGTTTTTCACTAGGTGTCGCTTTTCTGTGCGAGGATGCAATATACCTTAAGCTACATTTAAGCGTCTTTTTAATGCCTCTAACTTTCCTCCCTAGGTCACTGCATTTTATTTATTGTCTATAAAAGAGATGTTAACTGCAAAAAATCTAGAATAGTATGCTGCAGGCTTTATACGAGTATTATGAAGGTAATTCAAAAAGTATTGCCTCCTAATTTTTTTCCTTAAATAAAGCTTGTTAAATGAAAAATTTGAATTTTACGCTACTCCCTAAAGCTCCATCTCCATTCCACTTCAGTAGTATTTTTCCGAGTCAATAGATGTCAGCACAGCAGTCGTCTGCAAAATGGTCTACATCTATGTTCGCATTAGACAGTGTTCTGTGATAGAATTCTTGAATTCAGAAGGTTAAACGCCAATAAACACTCATCAAAGACTGAAAAATGTGTACGGTGATACAACAGTGGGTGTGAACACTGTTAGATGATGGGTTCGTCACTGTAATGCAGCTGAAGGGGAAGCACATTTGGCTGACGGAACTCTGAGCGGCAGCTCGGTGACTGCAGTGACCACACACAACATTCAGCGAGTCGATCACATCATTCATGGTGACTACAGATGATTTGTGTCCCATTACCTTCCTGAGTAGAGGCGGTGCGATGACAATTATTCAACAATTGGGATACTTACAGAGTTTGTGCAACTTGGGTACCAGGAATGTTAACCGATCAGAGTAGATATGCAAGAAAAACAATTTGTCTCCCAACTCTTGCAGACATCCAGTTTGGAGATAGAGGAGATGCTGGAAAAGTATGAGATCGGAGAGAAAACATGAGTTAATTTTTTTGAATCAGAATCAAAGAGTCTGTCAACGGAATGGCATCACAGAATCTTATCGAAGAACACAAGTTTCAAAACAGTGCGATCGGCAGGGAAAGTTATGGCTACAGTATACTGGGATGCAGAGGGCGTCATTGTGGTTGATTTTTTTTAGCAGGGATGCACAATAAATTTTGTCCACTACTTCATAACCCACAAACAAAGTACGTTTTTAGCGAGTTCGGCCAACAATAGCTACGGCGGTTGTTTTTTGCACGACGATGCAAGACCACACGCCAGTTTTCACATCACTGAAGAGATTGTGAATTACCTCATCTTCCCGTAAAGTCCTGACCAGTTGCCATCAGACTTCCATCTGTTCGAGCCGCTAAAGAACCTCATCATGGCCGCGGGTAGCAGCGCGATCTTAGGCGTCATGTCACGGTTCGCGCGGTTCTCCCCCCATCCGGAAGTTCGAGTCCTCCCTCGGGCGTGAGTGTGTGTGTTTTTCTCAGCGTAAGTTTGTTTAAGTAGTGTTTACGTCTAGCCTCCGATGACCTCAGCAGTTTGGTCCAATAGAAGCTTACGACAAATTTCCAAATTTTCCAAAAGCTCATCATGGGATTCACTTCGGAGATGAGGAGGTGGTGAAAACGTCCCTGCAGCAATGGCACTGGGAGCAGGACTGTGCGTTTCACCACACTGGGATACATGCGCTTGTTAAAATATGGACTAAAACTGTGGAAATTGACGGGAATTAAATTCAAAAGTTAATATATCTGACAGTTATAAAACAGGAGAAAGCGATAGTAAGCAGATAATCAAACGTAAAATTAATAAATTTTTAAAAACTTGCTATAAAGCTTTTTAAGAGTTTCAGAAATTTTCTGTATATTGTTTCAATCGTATTTAACATTAACATTGTTTTTTTACAAAGTGATGACCAGTTTCGGTAACTTATTTACGATCTACAGATCACATGTAGTATTACAAATGCATTTGCAGTGTACAACACCGTTGAATCCTCCATAACAGTCTCAGTTTATAGTAAATCTTTGGGTAAAATGTCTACTTACAGCCGTTCTGTCTGTGAAACAAAAAGCCTGCACAGCGTTCAAATGGTTCAAATGGCTCTAAGCACCATGGGACTTAACATCTGAGGTCATCAGTCCCCTAGACTTAGAACTACCTAAAACTAACTAATCTAGGGACATCACACACAGCCATGCACGAGGCAGGATTTGAACCTGCGACCGTGGCACTGCACAGCGTCGTAAAAGTTTTTATACACTACTGGCCATTAAGATTGCTACACTACGAAGATGACGTGGTACAGACGCGAAATTTAACCGACAGGAAGAAGATCCTGTGATATGCAAATAATCAGCTTTTCATCTACATCTACATCTACATTTATACTCCGCAAGCCACCCAACGGTGTGTGGCGGAGGGCACTTTACGTGCCACTGTCATTACCTCCCTTTCCTGTTCCAGTCGCGTATGGTTCGCGGGAAGAACGACTGTCTGAAAGCCTCCGTGCGCGCTCTAATCTCTCTAATTTTACATTCGTGATCTCCTCGGGAGGTATAAGTAGGGGGAAGCAATATATTCGATACCTCATCCAGAAACGCACCCTCTCGAAACCTGGCGAGCAAGCTACACCGCGATGCAGAGCGCCTCTCTTGCAGAGTCTTCCACTTGGGTTTATAAAAACATCTCCGTAACGCTATCACGCTTACCAAATAACCCTGTGACGAAACGCGCCGCCCTTCTTTGGATCTTCTCTATCTCCTCCGTAAAAGCGATCTGGAACGGATCCCACACTGATGAGCAATACTCAAGTATAGGTCGAAGGAGTGTTTTGTAAGCCACCTCCTTTGTTGATGGACTACATTTTCTAAGCACTCTCCCAATGAATCTCAACCTGGTACCCGCCTTACCAACAATTAATTTTATATGATCATTCCACTTCAAATCTTTCCGCACGCATACTCCCAGATATTTTACAGAAGTAACTGCTACCAGTGTTTGTTCCGTTATCATATAATCATACAATAAAGGATCCTTCTTTCTATGTATTCGCAATACATTACATTTGTCTATGTTAAGGGACAGTTGCCACTCCCTGCACCAAGTGCCTATCCGCTGCAGATCTTCCTGCATTTCGCTACAATTTTCTAATGCTGCAACTTCTCTGTATACTACAGCATCATCCGCGAAAAGCCGCATGGAACTTCCGACACTATCTACTAGGTCATTTATACATATTGTGAAAAGCAATGGTCCCATAACACTCCCCTGTGGCACGCCAGAGGTTACTTTAACGTCTGTAGACGTCTCTCCATTGATAACAACATGCTGTGTTCTGTTTGCTAAAAACTCTTCAATCCAGCCACACAGCTGGTCTGATATTCCGTAGGCTCTTACTTTGTTCATCAGGCGACAGTGCAGAACTGTATCGAACGCCTTCCGGAAGTCAAGAAAAATAGCATCTACCTGGGAGCCTGTATCTAATATTTTCTGGGTCTCATGAACAAATAAAGCGAGTTGGGTCTCACACGATCGCTGTTTCCGGAATCCATGTTGATTCCTACATAGTAGATTCTGGGTTTCCAAAAACGTCATGATACTCGAGCAAAAAACATCTTCTAAAATTCTACAACAGATCGACGTCAGAGATATAGGTCTATAGTTTTGCGCATCTGCTCGACGACCCTTCTTGAAGACTGGGACTACCTGTGCTCTTTTCCAATCATTTGGAACCCTCCGTTCCTCTAGAGACTCGCGGTACACGGCTGTTAGAAGGGGGGCAAGTTCTTTCGCGTACTCTGTGTAGAATCGAATTGGTATCCCGTCAGGTCCAGTGGACTTTCCTCTATTGAGTGATTCCAGTTGCTTTTCTATTCCTTGGACACTTATTTCGATGTCAGCCATTTTCTCGTTTGTGAGAGGATTTAGAGAAGGAACTGCAGTGCGGTCTTCCTCTGTGAAACAGCTTTGGAAAAAGGTGTTTAGTATTTCAGCTTTATGCTTGTCATCCTCTGTTTCAATGCCATCATCATCCCGGAGTGTCTGGATATGCTGTTTCGAGCCACTTGCTGATTTAATGTAAGACCAGAACTTCCTAGGATTTTCTGTCAAGTCGGTACATAGAATTTTACTTTCGAATTCACTGAACGCTTCACGCATAGCCCCCCTTACGCTAACTTTGACATCGCTTAGCTTCTGTTTGTCTGAGAGGTTTTGGCTACATTTAAACTTGGAGTGAAGCTCTCTTTGCTTTCGCAGTAGTTTCCTAACTTTGTTGTTGTACCACGGTGGTTTTTCCCGTCCCTCACAGTTTTACTCGTCACGTACCTGTCTAAGACGCATTTTACGATTGCCTTGAACTTTTTCCATAAACACTCAACATTGTCAGTGTCGGAACAGAAATTTTCGTTTTGATCTGTTAGGTAGTCTGAAATCAGCCTTCTATTACTTTTGCTAAACAGATAAACCTTCCTCCCTTTTTTTATATTCCTACTAACTTCCATATTCAGGGATGCTGCAACGGCCTTATGATCACTGATTCCCTGTTCTGTACATACAGAGTCGAAAAGTTCGGGTCTGTTTGTTATCAGTAGGTCCAAGATGTTATCTCCACGAGTCGGTTCTCTGTTTAATTGCTCGAGGTAATTTTCGGATAGTGCACTCAGTATAATGTCACTCGATGCTCTGTCCCTACCACCCGTCCTAAACATCTGAGTGTCCCAGTCTATATCTGGTAAATTGAAATCTCCACCTAAGACTATAACATGCTGAGAAAATTTATGTGAAATGTATTCCAAATTTTCTCTCAGTTGTTCTGCCACTAATGCTGCTGAGTCGGGAGGTCGGTAAAAGGAGCCAATTATTAACCTAGCTCGGTTGTTGAGTGTAACCTCCACCCATAATAATTCACAGGAACTATCCACTTCTACTTCACTACAGGATAAACTACTACTAACAGCGACGAACACTCCACCACCGGTTGCATGCAATCTATCCTTTCTAAATACCGTTTGTACCTTTGTAAAAATTTCGGCAGAATTTATCTCTGGCTTAAGCCAGCTTTCTGTACCTATAACGATTTCAGCTTCGGTGCTTTCTATCAGCACTTGAAGTTCTGGTACTTTACCAACGCAGCTTCGACAGATGACAATTACAATACCGATTGCTGCTTGGTCCCCGCATGTCCTGACTTTGCCCCGCACCCGTTGAGGCTGTTGCCCTTTCTGTACTTGCCCAAGGCCATCTAACCTAAAAAACCGCCAAGCCCACGCCACACAACCCCTGCTACCCGTATAGCCGCTTGTTGCGTGTAGTGGACTCCTGACCTATCCAGCGGAACCCGAAACCCCACCACCCTATGGCGCAAGTCGAGGAATCTGCAGCCCACCCGGTCGCAGAACCGTCTCAGCCTCTGATTCAGACCCTCCACTCGGCTCTGTACCAAGGTCCGCAGTCAGTCCTGTCGACGATGCTGCAGATGGTGAGCTCTGCTTTCATCCCGCTAGCGAGACTGGCAGTCTTCACCAAATCAGATAGCCGCCGGAAGCCAGAGAGGATTTCCTCGGATCCACAGCGACACACATCATTGGTGCCGACATGAGCGACCACCTGCAGATGGGTGCATCCTGTACCCTTCATGGCATCCGGAAGGACCCTTTCCACATCTGGAATGACTCCCCCCGGTATGCACACGGAGTGCACATTGGTTTTCTTCCCCTCTCTTGCTGCCATTTCCCTAAGGGGCCCCATTATGCGCCTGACGTTGGAGCTCCCAACTACCAGTAAGCCCACCCTCTGCGACCGCCCGGATCTTGCAGGCTGAGGGGCAACCTCTGGAACAGGACAAGCAGCCATGTCAGGCCGAAGATCAGTATCAGCCTGAGTCAGAGCCTGAAACCGGTTCGTCAGAAAAACTGGAGAGGCCTTCCGTTCAGCCCTCCGGAATGTCTTTCGCCCCCTGCCACACCTTGAGACGACCTCCCACTCTACCACAGGTGAGGGATCAGCCTCAATGCGGGCAGTATCCCGGGCAACCACAGTCGTAGTCCGGTCGTGGGATGCGTGGGACGAGCCGGCCGTCCCCGACAAACCCCCATCCGGACCCCCACAGTGATGCCCATTGGCAACAGCCTCAAGCTCTGTGACCGAAGCAAACACTGCCTGAAGCTGGGAGCGAAGGGATGCCAACTCAGCCTGCATCCGAACACAGCAGTTGCAGTACCTATCCATGCTAAAAACTGTTCTGCAAAGAACGTCTGAACTAATCTACAGAGAGCGCAAACAAATCGACAAAATTTAAACGGTTATTAAAATACAAGATTGCCTAGTAAATGCAGTAATGCTGCTACTTGCGCACTGCTGACACTGCTCGGCGGCGGAAGGAGACTACGCGATTTTACACTATTCAGGTACTAAAACGCGATGCTACAACTCTCAAATACTATAATACGCCCGAAATTTATGAATTAAACTATGTAACAAATGAGTGAGCTAGGAGTATACGACTTGCTGCTGCAGCTGCTTATCCAACGGCGGCAGGGAGCACTTTTCAGAGGATTCACACAAGGTTGGCGCCGGTGGCAACACCTACAACGTGCTGACATGAGGAAAGTTTCCAACCGATTTCTCATACACAAACAGCAGTTGACCGGCGTTGCCTGGAGAAACGTTGTTGTGATGCCTCGTGGAAGGAGGAGAAATGCGTACCATCACGTTTACGACTTTGATAAAGGTAGGATTGTAGCCTATCGCGACATTGCTGCTCGCGTTGGTCGAGATCCAATGACTGTTAGCAGAATATGGAATCGGTGGGTTCAGGAGGGTAATACGGAACGCCGTGATGGATCCAGACGGCCTCGTATCACTAACAGTCGAGATGACAGGCATCTTATCCACATGGCTGTAACGGATCGTGCAGCCACGTCTCGATCCCTGAGTCAACAGATGGGGACGTTTGCAAGACAACAACCATCTGCGTGAACTGTTCGACGGCGTTTGCAGCGGCATGGACTATCAGCTCGGAGACCATGGCTGCGGTTACCCTTGACGCTGCATCACAGACAGAAGCGCCTGCGATGGTGTACTCAACGACGAAACTGGGTGCACGAATGGCAAAACGTCATTTTATTCGGATGAATCCAGGTTCTGTGTACAGCATCATGATGGTCGCATCCGTGTTTGGCATCATCGCGGTGAACGCACATTGGAAGCGTGTATTCGTCAGCGCCATACTGGCGTATCACCAGGCGTGATGGTATGGGGTGCCATTGGTTACACGTCTCGGTCACCTCTTGTTCGCACTGACGGCACTTTGAACAGTGGACGTTACATTTCGGATGTGTTACGTCCCGTGGCTCTTCCCTTCACTCGATCCCTGCGAAGCCTTACATTTCAGCAGGATAATGCACGACCGCACCTGTACGGGCCTTTCTGGATACCGAAAATGTTCGACTGCTGCCCTGGCCAGCACATTCTCCAGATCTCTCACCAATTGAAAACGTCTGGTCAATGGTGGCCGAGGAACTGGCTCGTCACAATGCGCCAGTCACTACTCTTTATGAACTGTGGTATCGTGGTTGGTTGGTTTTTGGGGAAGGAGACCAGACAGCGAGGTCATCGGTCTCATCGGAGTAGGGGAGGATGGGGAAGGAAGTCGGCCGTGCCCTTTCAAAGGAACCATCCCGGCATTTGCCTGGAGCGAATTAGGGAAATCACGGAAAACCTAAATCAGGATGGCCGGACGCGGGATTGAACCGTCGTCCTCCCGAATGCGAGTCCAGTGTCTAACCACTGCGCCACTGTGGTATCGTGTTGAAGCTGCATGGGCAGCTGTACTTGTACACGCCATCCAAGCTCTGTTTGACTAATGCCCAGGCGTATCAAGGCCGTTATTTCGGCCAGAGGTGGTTGTTCTGGGTACTGATTTGTCAGGATCTATGCACCCAAATTGCGTGAAAATGTAATCACATGTCAGTTCTATATATATATATATATATATATATTATTATTATTATTATTATTAGCGAATGTCCCCATGGGAGAACGATAAGCAGGTGATTAACATTTCTTAATGTTCTTCTTATTTCCCCAGTATTTCTTCATTGCCTCCCCAAAGGCCTTCTTCCTTTCTTCGGTCCACTTTGGTCGGAAAGGTTTAGATTCCGTCTCTGGAGTAAACTTCCACTTGTCGATTTTTCTTCTGAATGTATCCCGGTCTGATGTGTTTGTTATGTCAATTTTTGCCTTTTTCAAATCCTTCTTAACTTCAGTTACCCAGGGTATTGTTGCCTTAAGTGATGTCATATAGTCCAATAGACGTTTAGTTAACCTGTTTCCAGGTAATCTGTCTATATGTCCATAAAACTTCATCCGCCTCTTCCTGATATCTGCCTCGATGTTTGATATTTTTTCGGTTGTCTCGGTAGTCTGCAGCCTGTATCCATCTTGTGTGTATCGTGGTCCTAGGATTTTTCTAATAATTTTTCTCTCTACTTTCTTAATTTCGTGTAAATCTAATTTTCTATTCAGGGAGAGTGTTTCACTTGCATATGTGACTGTTGGTTTGATGACTGTGTTGTAGTGTCTGATTTTAGTGCCTTTTGATAGACATTTCTTGTTATATATATTTTGAATAAGTCCGAATACTTTCTTGATTTTCTGTAATCGGTTTTTTTGTGCTATTTTCTCAAGTCCTGTTGGTTCAATAACTTCACCGAGATACTTAAAGTGCTTGACTCTAGTTATTTCACCATACTTTGTTTTTAGTTTCGAAATATCTAATTTTGAGCAGATGAATTCTGTCTTCTCAAAGGAGATTTGCAGGCCAACCTTCTCAGCACATTCTTTAAGTGTCTCAATTTGTTTTACTGCTGTTTCTTCACTGTCAGTTATAATTGCCAAGTCATCTGCAAACGCTAAATAAGGGATGTTCAATTTTCCTTTACCTCTTCCTAGTTCAATTGGCTTCCAAAAGCTTTGTTTCCTTAGTGTTACTTCCCACTCTTTCATAACTTTGTCCAAAACTATATTGAATAATAGTGGTGAGATCCCATCTCCTTGTCTTACTCCTGTTTTAATTGAGAATGGTTCCGAAATTTCCCCTCTGAATTTAATTTTTGATTTGGTTTCTGTTAGTGTTTGTTCAATTAGTTTTCGGGTTTTAGTGTCTAGGCCTCGTTCTTCGAGAATGTGACATAGAGACTGTCTGTCTATGGAATCGTATGCCTTTTTGAAATCAACGAATGTGCAGATTATTGGTTTTGACCTGATTGCTTTAATCTTTAAAATAGTTTTAAGGTTGAATATCTGTTCCGGGCATGATCTATTAGGACGAAAGCCTGCTTGGTAGTCTGAAATTGTATGTTCTAGTTGTTCTTGTGCCCTCTTTAGGAGACATGCAGATAGAATTTTGTAGGTAACTGGTAAAAGTGAAATGCCTCTGTAGTTGTTTACGTCTGATCTCTCTCCCTTTTTGTGTAATGGGTGAATTAGTGCACACTTCCACTCCTCTGGGATATTTTCTGTCTGCCAAATTTCTTGGATGATGCTAGTGATCTCTTTTAACGAATTTGGACCAAGGTTTTTCAGTAGTTCAGCTACAATTCCATCTTCTCCCGATGATTTATTATTTTTGAGTTTTCTAATGTGACTATAAATTTCTTCTTGAGATGGTGGTAGTGAAGTCTCATTCGTGTGTTCTGGTTGTAATCTGGGGAATCTTGTACTTGGTTGTGGGCAATTTAGGAGTTGTGAGAAATATTTAGCTAGTTCTTGGCAATTTTCTTTGTTAGTTAGTGCCAATTTTCCATTCTGTTTCCGGAAGCAGAGATTTTATGGAGTGTATCCTTTGATTTGATTTGCGAATATTTTATAAAAATCTTGAGTGTTGTGGTTCTTAAAGTTTTCTTCAATTGTGTTTAGCTGTTCATTAAGGTATTTTCTTTTAGTTTGTCTAAGTATTTTAGCTGTTTGTTTTCTCACTTTGAAAAATGTTTGTTGTGTGGTTTCTGATTTGTCACAATTGTAATTTAAAAAGGCTTGTTGTCTCTCTTCTAATGCGTTATCACAATTCGAATTCCACCATGGATGCTTGGATATTTTCTTTAACGGAATCAAATCTCTTGCTTTCTGTATAATTTTCGTTCGGAAATCTTTCCAGTTGTTTGTTGGTTGTTTATCCCATGCTTCTGTAATTTCTGATTCCTTGATATTTTTCAAGTCAAATTTGGGAATTAGTGGTGATTTCCTTTGGCGTTTCCTTTTTGGAGTGAATTTAATTTTAACTCTGGTAAGGTAGTGGTCAGAATCTATATTTGCCCCTCTGCGGACTTGAACGTCGTGTATTTCTTTCTGGAAGTCATAGGAGATCGCAACATGGTCTATTTGAAATTCACCAAGCTGAAGGTTTGGTGATCTCCATGTTTTTTGTTTCTTGGGGTCTTTTCGAAGTGATGTTGTCACGATTTTTAGGTTGTTTTGCTGACATAACTCGATGAGTCTCATGCCGTTCTTGTTTGTGAATTTGTGTGCAGGGTAATTACCGACTGTTTTTTTATATTTCCTCTCTTTGCCAATTTGCGCGTTGAAATCCCCTAGAAGAATTTTTACATCCTCCTCTGGAATTTTGGACATTTCAGTTTCGAGTTTTTCCCAAAATTTTTCTGTCTTCTCCGGTTCTTTTTTGTTGGCAATGTTGGTAGGTGCATGAACATTAATAAATGTATATATTTTGTTGGTGTGCTTGATTCGCATGGTCATTAGTCTGTTACTGATTTGATTCATGTCTATAACAGAGTCAAGGGTGTCCTTATTTACAATAAAAGCCATGCCAAATATTGCAGCTCCTTTGCCAATTTTCTTGTCTGTTTTACTTTTAAAGATACGGTAATTGTTGTAGTCTATTGTTTCTGAATCAGTGAATCTGGTCTCTTGGAGAGCAAGGATTTGAATTTTCTGTTTGTTGAGTTCTGTTGTAAGATTATGAAGTTTGCCTGTCTGAATTAGTGTCTGAATGTTAAAAGTGCCAATAAATGTATGGGACTTTCGTGGACGTTTACTAGAGAACTCCGACTTTCTCTGTCGTACGAGCCCAAGCTCCCCAGAATCCGATAGCTTGGTTGTCGCCACAGGGCGAGTGGATTGGCCACCTGGGGTAATATTAATTTTACTTGTACGAATCATACTGCTTGTAATTAAGTTCCAGCTAATGCTGGGTAGTTAGAACCAGGGATTGTTAGTTCCTGGAGCTTGGTGTTCAGCCGCACCTCACATGGTGAACAGACGCTGGCCAGAGTACCGGTGGTTGCCACACAGACGTGTCTGGGCTTTTCAATATGCTTTATCTTGTTGATAATGCTTGCCTCTTCCGCCAGTTCCGCCGTACCGATGATCTTCATCTCCGTCTTCACTACCGTTGAGGTCTTCGCCGTATCCCTGGCAAGGGACCCTCACAAGGTACTATCACCCGGGCCAGGTGAACCAAGGTTTTTTTACGAGGTGTTACTCCTCCCCCTCCTCCTTTTACAACCGGGCTTGGGACCGGCTTAGGCGGAGTTATATATATATATATATATATATATATATATATATATATATATATATATATATATGTTCAATGAATAACCGTTCATCATCTGCATTTCTTCTTGGTGTAGCAATTTTAATGGCCAGTAGTGTACATTGAAACGTCCATATAATTATAGCCGTTACAGTCAGTAACTGCAAGCACAGATTTGCTGTGTAAGCTGTACGTAAAGTCAAAAGTAAATCATGAAATATGTGTCAACATCGCACACTGGGTGAATTGTGCAAGAGGTAAAGATATATGTACACTTTACTGCTTGGACAAGAACACGGTTTATCATGAGCAGCAACGCTACTCGTCCTATAGATGACTCTCTGGTAGGTTGCGCATAGGCACGAAAGGGATTATACGTACAAGTTTTTAGTGTTTTTTTCTCTTTTTCTTCCTTTTTTATAAGAAAGTGCATTTCCTCTATAATTAGTATCCTATGGTGAGGGGATGGTTTAGAATGCGATAATTTCTCGGTGCTACACAGTGGGATCCTGACTCAGAGTACTGACACAACGTGTGCCCTACTACGCTATTATCCAATATGTGTGACCTCGTCTTAGTTCGTATCTGGTCTCGTATTGGTACAGTGGATGGGTGACCTTCATTTTCCCGCCTTTAAATTGCCCGAGGTGCGCGACCCCGCCATGTTCCATGAGAAGAGCGAGTTTTCGGACATTTCGAGCCATACAATTGCCCTTGAGACGGCGGCGGCATTTCACAGGGGAATCACGTTACACCACGTAATGCAGGTTTCCCCCGTTGGATGGGCGTAGGGGTTCAGGGACGCCTTATCTTCTCAGTGACCTGGATTTTGAGTCCCGTACCGGGCCTGATACTCTTCTTATATCAATTAACAACGGATGACATGCAGTTTGCTAGTTGAGGTAATGCTTAATCGAAGACCCAGTACAATGTCAAGCTGAAGCACAACGAGATGTTAGCAGAGGCGGAGGTGAGAAATGGCTGCGACCACAGGGCATACGACTCCCACTGCTAACCGATGGTACGAACTTTCCCAGACGAGGAAAGGTCAGCGACAATAACGTGCCTGTAGTCTTCCTGCCTTTAGAAATGTGGGTAGTAAGATATAATCTGCACGACACAATTAAAGGCTCACATTTTCGAAACCCCGTAACTGTCTGCCACTGTGATGCAAAAGTCTGAAATTTGGCTTAGAGCCGGCCGAGTGGCCGAGCGGTTCTAGGCACTTCAGTATGGAACCGTGCGACCGCTACGGTCGCAGGTTCGAATCCTGCTTTCGGCATGGATGTGTGTGATGTCCTTAGGTTAGTTATGTTTGAGTAGTTCTAAGTTCTGGGGACTGATGACCTCAGATGCTAATTCCCATAGTGCTCAGAGCCATTTCTTTGGCTTAGAGGTGCAAAAGCGTGGCGCCCTGTGGCGTCACCCACGGGCACGGCGACGCTTCAAACAGCAGGCGGAAAAACGGCCGCAGGTCAGGCGTAAGGTGGATTAATGTTGTCGCATTGCCACCATATTTCACCACAACTCTGTCACACACTACTGTGGACGTGTCACACGTTGGGAAGGTCGTCATACTCCTTCCCACGCACATTTCACTCTTTCTTTCGCTACATCTGCCACATCTGCAACTACCGGCGTTCAAATCACGCGGTTTTGTTATGGGTGGCCGAGAACAACATTTCAGCCACACGGCCGCTCAGAAACGACATGACAAGGCCGTATGGGGTGATATAAATGGCGTCAGTGGAACTATCCCCTCGCTTGTGGCGTCGGTTCCCGCTCACTTTGGCGTCGAAGACGACATTTGGCAGAGCGATGAGCGACAGGAAAACGTTCTTGTCAAACTTTGACACTGCTGACACAGACTGGCTGGTTTAACTCTTCTCTAGGTTTATAATGGCCCTGCAACTCCAATGAACGTGATCATACCCCTTTGGAATGTAGCGCGACCGCAGTGTTTGCTCTGGTGTACAGGGTGGAAGCACTAGGGACGCTTGAAAACTATTCGAGAAAGTCTGAACATCATCCGAAGCAGCAAAGTATGTTTATACTTTTTTAACCCTTCTGTTGCATGTCCTCCTATGGTGTGATCACGGGGGATGTGACATTGACACATGTGAGCGTAAAGCGGCAAAGGGTCTATCTGATCCACTAGTTCGGTAACAACCTCGGTTCTACTCGAGTGTCTCTTCTGGGCACTTTAAAACGATTTCTGTACAGAGACAGCCAGTACAGTTACGCTGGCAGCGTGGGAGGTATCAATTTCGGCACACCTTAGATTTCGCATGCGGTCAGCAGGCGCTAGTTGAGGTACATGGTGCCACTCCTCTGACGGATGTCGAACTGGTTGTCTGTCACTCTAGTATCTACGAATCAATGACTAGCTGTCTGTGTACAAGTACATTTTTAGTTTTCAACAAAGAAGCTCCAAGGGTGCTGCCGGACTGTTAGGTCTTAGCATGACCCTTTGCCGCTTATTCACGCATATGTCATTCTCTCACCCCCCTGTGACCATGCCACAGGAGGCCTGATGAACCAAAAACGCTCTTTGCTGTTTTGGATCTCTTTTACATTTCTTCGAATGGTTTTCAACGATCCCTATTGGTTCCGCCCTGTACACCGGAACAAAGATGTCGTCCAATGGGTTTGAGTGCTCACGATTTATTTAGAGAAGGGTTTAGTAATACGGGAGGTGTCAGCAGTGCCAAATGTTGTCAAGTGCTTCGTCCTGTTGCTCATCGCACTGTTTTTAATTTCAAAATGTGTGGAAATCAACGCTCCAAGGAGAGGGGTGGTTTCATTGACGTCTTTTATGATACTCCCTGAGACTTTTTCGCATCGCTAGCTATCGGCGGTGTGTCTGAAATGTTTTACCCTGCCGTCGATAAGAAAACCGCGTGGTTTCAACCCTGGGCGTCGCTGATCTGCCCTCTATTGCAGAGGCGTCGAAAGAGAGGATGAAATGTGGGTGAGAATGAGTGTGACGACCTTCACATCGAGCGACACTTCGCGGCGTCACTGGACAGAATTTTGATGAAATATGGTACTAATGTGACATCATTAACACACCTTAAACCTCGCACTAGCTGCTGACCTCTGGTTGATTTGCTCGTGTGTCTCACCTTGCTGGCTAAGGTGTCGCCGAGCTCGGGCGTGACATCGCAGGGAGCCATGATTTTGAGCTGTTACAGATGATCTTTGTAGCTACTTTTGAGCTAAATTTCAAATTTCTGCTTCGCATTGGAATGCCATTACTCCGTTTCGAAAAAATGACCCTTTAATTTTGTTGCGCGATTTATTTAACGAGAAAGTTGAACAATAATTTGGTTGAACGGAAGAAGAACGAGAGCTGGCTAATAGATCGTATGGACTGTCCAGAGAGAGAGCTTTGGAAGACGCGAAAAGGTCTTCCTGGAAAGACACTTTTCGTCGAGACAGAAAAGGGGACACTTAGTGGAGAGAGCTCAGAGAGGACGCTTTATTTGGATACACCAGAGCAGGGATATCGGTGATGACCTTATTGGATTTGGCGTGAGGACATCACTGCCACTGGCGCTAGGCATCAAGCTCTGGCAGCTGCCAAAGACACGCACTGTCCGTCGCATCCTCAGACTCTTGCCACTAAGAGTGGGAAAATTATTTCACTAGTAATAGTAGTTTTTAAAATGTATCTGTGCAGCTGTGGTTCGATAGAGTTTTCCTTGTAAAAATAAATGTTTTTAACAAATCTCTTTACATTCTGGCGGATAGAACCTCCAGTCCTTTTTTACGTAATATGAAAACAATGTACGTATGTACATTTAACATACTGCAATTAGGAAATGCCAAATGTCGATCGAAACATAAATGGCGCCGAACGTGGGGCACGTTTTATCATTAACATTCTTATGTCTTTAAATGGACATACTTTTTTGCTTTGAGACACTGATTTTTCTAAAACTAACAAAATTTTTATTAAATGCAAACATAAATTAACTGAATAGCATGGAATAAGTTAATAGTAAATTTATTGAAAGTGTGCATCTGTGTGTGCTGCATGTTGCTTTATGCGTGGTTTTCATTTGAAGTACTGTTGCAGTTGCGATTTCCCGTGCTTGTATGTTCTGACTCATTTGTGTTGTTCTGTCGTAGCATATTTGGAAGTTTACATTCAAAGAACAGGTAAATACACAATATATAGAGATACGGAAAGACAATGCCAGAGATTTCTGGGAAGAAACTGACAGGATGTTTGAGCAATAGAGAAAGCCAAATCGATAGGCGGATATAGATGATGGCTGGCTCTGAGCACTATGGGACTTAACATCTATGGTCATCAGTCCCCTAGAACTTAGAACTACTTAAACCTAAGGACATCACACAACACCCAGCCATCACGAGGCAGAGAAAATCCCTGACCCCGCCGGGAATCGAACCCGGAAACCCGGGCGTGGGAAGCGAGAACGCTACCGCACGACCACGAGATGCGGGCTATAGATGACATATGTGATTTTTCGAAGAAATGGCTGTAGTAAAGAAAACGGAGAAACGAGAGAGTGAACGCAACTCAGCGTTCAAGGGACAGTAGAAAATAATGATGGAAGTGTAAGTGAGATACAGAGCAAAATCACCTCCGATGCAGATCTATTTAACGAGGCTCCTGCACTGACTCATGTTGCACGAGATCAGGCCACCACAGACCTCTAATAAGTAGTTACTGTGAGCATGACAGTGTTGCGAACGAAAGTATTGGTAGTCCTGAAAAAAGTCGTAGTATTCTAACTTTGCCAGAAACTGAAATTGCTCTTTCTAGATACAGGCGTTACAGAAATGTGAACCCGAAAAGGTTTCTGAAAGATCTCGAGGCGTATTTTTGCTTTAAAGGAATCAGTGAAAATATAAGATGTCGATAATCCAGCAAGCGTTCGGGTGCGAAGAAGGTGCGTGGTTCGCAGTGTCGTGTACGGAGCAGACGATTTAAGGCGAGAAGTTCTTGGCGAAGTACTGAAGCATTTCAGCGCAGGTAGCTGTAAAGCTCAAAAGTTTTTCGCTGACAGTCTGATGCAGATTCAAGGCAGAGTATGGTAATCTGTGCCTCTAACTTAGTCTTTCCTGCAAGTCATTTACATTGTAAAATATGTGAACAAGCGTGGTATAACACTGGAAGGTCACATTTTCCGGCACATATGTAACGAGTGCACGTCAGCGTAGAATCGATGATTTTATTGAAACACTTAGATCTTTGGATGATGTTGAGCAAACGAGCGGTTGGCAGTCACGACCTTACGTACCCCTAAGAAGACGTAATGGGGCACGAAGATTCATCCGCAATAATAACAGTAGCTTCCCTAACACACCACGGGACAGAAGTCACAGCTTGAATGGAGGCGTAGAGGTTACATAGATCAAACCGTACCAAGCAGAAGTTGTCGATCAATAAATACTGTGCACAGACAGGAGCGAGATGACAGTGACGAAATCCCAACAGCGCAGACTATTTGAAACAGGTAACGCAGAACAGGGAATCAGCGATCATAAATCGGTTACTGCATCGATGATTTCAGCCGTAAATAGAAATATTAAAAAAGGTACGAAGATTTTTCTGTTTAGCATAAGTGACAAAAAGCAGATTTCAGAGTACTTGACGGCTCAACACAAAAGTTTTGTCTCAAGTACAGATAGTGTTGACGATTAGTGGACAAAGTTCATAACCATCGTACAATATCCATTAGATGAATATGTGCCAAGAAAGATCGTAAGAGATGGAAAAGAGCCACCGTGGTACAACAACCGAGTTACAAAACTGCTGCGGAAGCAAACAGAACTTCACAACAAACATACACATAGCCAAAGCCTTGCAGACAAACAAAAATTACGCGAAGCGAAATTTAGTGTGAGGAGGGTTATGCGAGAGGCCTTCAATGAATTCGAAAGTAAAGTTCTATGTATTGATTTGGCAGAAAATCCTAAGAAATTGTGGTCTTATGTCAAAGCGGTAGGTGGATCAAAACAAAATGTCCAGACACTCTGTGACCAAAATGATACTGAAACAGAGGATGACAACCTAAGGGCCGAAATACTAAATGTCTTTTTCCAAAGCTGTTTCACAGAGGAAGACTGCACTGTAGTTCCTTCTCTAGATTGTCGCACAGATAACAAAATGGTAGATATCGAAATAGATGACAAAGGGATAGAAAAATAATTAAAATCGCTCAAAAGAGGAAAGGCCGCTGGACCTGATGGGATACCAGTTCGATTTTACATAGAGTACGCGAAGGAACTTGCCCCCCCCCCCCCCCCTTCTTGCAGCAGTGTACCGTAGGACTCTAGAAGAGCGTAGCATTCCAAAAGATTGGAAAAGAGCGCAGGTCATCCCCGTTTTCAAGAACGGACGTCGAACAGATGTGTAGAACTATAGACCTATATCTCTAACGTCGATCAGTTGTAGAACTTTGGAACACGTATTATTTTCGAGTATAATGACTTTTTTGGAGACTAGAAATCTACTCTGTAGAAATCAGCATGGGTTTCGAAAAAGACGGTCGTGTGAAACCCAGCTCGCGCTATTCGTCCACGAGGCTCAGAGGGCCATAGACACGGGCTCCCAGGCAGATGCCGTGTTTCTTGACTTTCGCAAGGCGTTCGATACAGTTCCCCACAGTCGTTTAATGAACAAAGTAAGAGCATATGGACTATCAGACAAATTGTGTGATTGGATTGAAGAGTTCCTAGATAACAGAACGCAGCATGTCATTCTCAATGGAGAGAAGTCTTCCGAAGTAAGTGATTTCAGGTGTGCCGCAGGGGAGTGTCGTAGGACCGTTGCTATTCACAATATACATAAATGACCTTGTGGATAACATCGGAAGTTCACTGAGGCTTTTTGCGGATGATGCTGTGGTTTATCGAGAGGTTGTAACAATGGTAAATTGTACTGAAATGCAGGAGGATCTGCAGCGAACTGACGCATGGTGCAGAGAATGGCAATTGAATCTCAATGTAGAGAAGTGTAATGTGCTGCGGATACACAGAAAGAAAGATCCCTTATCATTTAGCTACAATATAGCAGGTGTGCAACTGGAAGCAGTTAGTTCCGTAAATTATCTGGGAGTACGCATTAGGAGTTATTGAAATGGAATGATCATATGAAGTTGATCGTCGGTAAAGCAGATGCCAGACTGAGATTCATTGGAAGAATCCTAAGGAAATGCAATCCGAAAACAAAGGAAGTAGGTTACAGTACACTTGTTCGCCCACTGCTTGAATACTGCTCAGCGGTGTGGGATCCGTACCAGATAGGGTTGATAGAAGAGATAGAGAAGATTCAACGGAGAGCAGCGCGCTTCGTTACAGGATCATTTAGTAATCGCGAAAGCGTTACGGAGATGATAGATAAACTCCAGTGGAAGACTCTGCAGGAGAGACGCTCAGTACCTCGGTACGGGCTTTTGTTGAAGTTTCGAGAACATACCTTCACCGAGGAGTCAAGCAGTATATTGCTCCCGCCTACGTATATCTCGCGAAGAGACCATGAGGATAAAATCAGAGAGATTAGAGCCCACACAGAGGCATACCGACAATCCTTCTTTCCACGAACAATACGAGACTGGAATAGAAGGGAGAACCGATAGAGGTACTCAAGGTACCCTCCGCCACACGTCTTCAGGTGGCTTGCGGAGTATGGATGTAGATGTAGATGTAGAGTTCGCCTCAGAGCAAGGGAAGGGACAGTTTTACGTCCAGTCAAAGTTGAATATGGAAAGAAGGCACCCGAGAAACAGCTTTAGGAAAGCGCATAATAAGTTTGAAATACTGGAAAGCACGAACATAAATAAGGTGAAGATATAAATAACATACATAGCGAAAGGAACAAAGTGAAATCCGAAATTCGGTGTCCCGAGATTCAGATGGAGGCCAGTATTGGCACTGGATCGTGAAAGCTATGTCCAGTAGCTTTATTGTTGAGATATAAAGGATGCACGCAGGAACGTCAAATAAATTCCTGCAGGAGGTATAACATTGCTACCAGCATACAGAGCCAAAAATAGGAGGACTAGTCAGCAGGAATTGGTTAGATTAGGGGTTGGCGATTGCTATAGAGACGTCATGGCATTTGTGTTGGATAATGTAACGTTACATTGGCAGTTATACGTTATCAGAAAAGAATGTAGTGATTAATTTGGGAAATAACATCATCTGAAATCTGTTTCCTAAGATCGTAAAATGGGAAGATGAAAGTGATGACACGTAGGTACTGACAATTCAGGGATGCAAGTCACGGACATGTTTAGGAGATTCATAACGGTAACCCGTCCGGACCACTAGACGTCGGGTATTTTCTGAGGAAAGCAGTTCGGAGAACGGTGAAACGTTTAATGTTTTAGAGGAAATATTCGAGAAGAATGAACTTTAGCAAGAAGAGCAACGCAGTATATGAAAATAGGTGGCTAGAAGACACTTCGGCGGGATAGCGCAAAAATTTCGTGTAATTGAAGGAAGAGGTTCAAATATAATATTGAGTCCCATTGCAGATGCGTCCACAACCAGGGAACTGCATAATCAGCGAAATTTCTGGCAATCAAACAAGACAGTGTTTATTCTAAGACGTCTGACAGATTACTGATCGATTGAGGCGTTGAGGCTTGTTGTAAACTCTAAAGACTCAAGATGGCCGCTCACCCGATCACATGACGTCACATCTGGTAAAGATATGTAGAACATAACATGTGTCGTACACAGTGTTTCTAAAATAAATGTAAAAAATTAGAGGGCTGTTAGACCGTGTTGTAACAAGCAAATTTTCACATAGCAACCCATATCCGCATCAGTTAGCAATCGGCATCATTTAATAGCCGTCGGACGGTAGGTCTACGACTCACCATCTGAGTCCAAATGGTAAGGGGGATTCCAGGCGGCACAACACCAAAGAGCTTCTTCAGGATTTGCTGAATGCGAAGTTGTTGCGTTTGGCAATTTAAGTGCCTGTTTGATACCATGCCGCACAGAGGGCGGCATTTGCCCAAACTGCAGATTCTGATTCGCCCTGCAACAATGTGTCAACAAACTGAACGCTCTTGTGTTTGGTAGTATGCGGAGCGGACGGGAAATCGAGCACTTTTCTTGAGAGGAAAGGGCAGACATGCATTGGACTTACGAGGCAACGGATGGAAATGCTCTCGCTGCTCGACGGTTGTACGTTCGGCTGCTTCCTAATCGTCGTGTGACAGGTCTACAGAAGTTCACTGCCATCCACAGGTTCATAAGAGATGCAGATGCACTCGATGTAAGTTGTCCACAGACAAGGTATCGTAATGAGCATTTAAGGCCTATATCGAAACTCGGTGCATTCATTTTGTGATACAGGCGAGAGGGACGGACGGACGCTGTCTTCAATTCAAAGTTCTTACACAAGAGTTTGAAGTGGAGTCATTAGCACTGCTACAAAACACGCCCTCTGCAAGCTCACGGAGTATTGCTCGAGAAATGGGTGTAAGCCATTCTATTATCTGGTTTGTGTGGCATGAAGATGATATGCACACTTAACCCTTTCAGGAAGTTCAAGCCCTCACTTAATCCAGACGACTTTCCGTATTGTGTTGACATTTGCCAATGGTTTTTGCAGAAGTATACCATTCAACCCGAATCCCCACGCTTCGTACTTTTGACGGATGACACGTCCTTTACATGGGAGGCGTGTTCAATGTGTTCAACAGCCACAATTAACACGTGTGGGCCTGAGAAAATCCAATGCCGCCTTTGTCCGTGGTTACAAAGAGTGCTTCGGCACGAACGTTTCGGCTGGTTTGGTAGGCGATAATCTTGGTGGTCCATTAATGCTCCCCCAACGCAAACAGATAATTAATCTTCTTAAGGGCTACATTGCCAGAGTTACTGAAACATGTCCCAGTCAATGTGCGACACCACAGGTAGTATCAGTATGATGGTGCATCTGCGGACTTAGCTCATGCGGTGCGAAGTTATTTGGATGAGACCTTTGCTGCGAACTGGACACCCGTCGACTTTTTCGTCTGGGGACACCTGAAATCTGATGTCTACGCAACACATATCGAGACGGTTGAACAGCTGATAACACGAAAAATGGCAGCCTCTGACTCAATCTCCACTTTCTATGGGTGTTTGAAAGTGTGCGACGATCACATACGCATCGTTGCATGGCGTGCATGAAGCAAGAGGGCATAATATCTAGCGATTTTTGTAACTATAAGCAAATAAAGCTCATTAAACGTCAACCCCACCTCTCTTTTACCTATACAAATGCTCTAAAATTCCCCTTAAAAACTTCTACGACTCGTAGAGGTGACTGAGTAGACATCATTTTGCCGGCCGTGGTGGCCGAGCGGTTCTAGGTGCTTCAGTCTGGAACCGCGCGACTGCTATGGTCGCAGGTTCGAATACTGCCTCGGGCATGGTTGTGTGTGATGTCCTTAGGTTAGTTAGGTTTAAGTAGTTCTAAGTTCTAGAGAACTGATGACCTCAGATGTTAATTCCCATAGTGCTTAGAGCCATTTGAAACATTTTTGATACAATATTTTGAATTGGTATGGCAAAGCTTACGGTAATGGAAGAGCTCCTCGTCGCCTTTATCGAGAAACGTCCGACTCCATCGCACACAATTACGCAAGGATTATCCTCACCGTCAGTAGGCATGATTGTGGTGCTGAAATGAGACGCCATACACCCGCTCTGGGAGAGACCGTACTGCATCAACTTCGTGCCGCGCGGGATTAGCAGAGCGGTGTGAGGCGCTTCAGTCATGGACTGTGCGGCTGACCCCGGCGGAGTTTCGAGTCCTCCCTCGGGCATGGGTGTGTGTTTTTGTCCTTAGGATAATTTAGGTTAAGTAGTGTGTAAGCTTAGGGACTGATGACCTTGGCAGTTAAGTCCCATAAGATTTCACACACATTTGAACATTTGAACATCAACTTCGTATGTTTCCGCACAGGGATTCTAATGCGGAATATTATCTACTCAGACCATATACAAGTCCTAGAACTTTATAAGGGGAATTTTAGAGCAATCTGTATATACGATATTGCACTCCCTGTATTGTAACAACGCAGGCACTGCAATATCTTATTTATCCAACGAAACCGATCAAACGACTTTCAATTAAAATGCCTCCCCTGTACGAGGACATACATAATGGATGCATGGTTGCAGGCTGTAGGCACAAGGTTGATGACATGTGGAATTTGGGTATAGTCGTGCTCCGACAGCCTGTTGGTAATACAACACCCTCAGTGGCATTGTAGCGAGAAGGAAGCACTTCTCTGGGCGGTATCACTGACCTGGTGCTTGCTGTTTCGGTTAAGTTCCTCGTCGCACAGTAGTAGGGCTCAGTCGCTAGGTTCTATGTGGGTGGTGATCCGGCTGAAGTGGAGTGTTAAGGGATGCCAGTTGTTAATTGTCAACAACGTTTGTACTATACTTGTTTTAATACATAAACTGCTTTGTCACACACGTCACAGAATCAGAATTTGCAACATGGCGGCTCTGGGATACATTCAACCCTTTATCACGTTAACACAGTTTTCTGGCTTTACATAATGATAGACACTGCCCACGACACGTGACGTTCTTATAACTAATAACTTCACTTTATATCTTGTTTAACAGCTGAAATATGTACTCGCGACCGTTCTTTTAGAGCCGTCCCTGTTACTCGACCGTGCGTTTTGAGTGGCTCCTCGTGACTCACTCGCCCTGTCTTCCCGAAGGACAAGAGAGACCCCCCTTTCTCCCTCAGCCAATAACGAGACTTCTCTCGTTTCATATATGCATATAAATCCAAACGTTCAGCCAATGGGCGTTCAGATCGCTTTTGCTAGGCGGATCTGACGTCACGTTTGCGGACATTGTGACGGAAGTTTGTCTCGGAACACTGTCTCAGATTGTAAGATCCTGCTCCCAAACAGTCGGATCTTGTCCCTACTAAGGTTTCACAATATTTCCTCCTATGATTTCGTCTCTAATGCTCCTTGCTGGCGGTTAATTGTTAAATGTACATGTAGCCTGGCTGCTACTGAGCATCCCCGATCGCATTAATGTGCGTAATACTTGGCTTAAACACGTGAAGAGAATGCATGTATGCATGACAGTCAGGCGACCGCTCGCGATAAACGGGAAATCCGGCTTCGAGTCCCGGTCCGACACAAATTTTCACTGTCGTCATCAATTATACAGCCGATGGTTGCGACAACTTTTACCTTGATGTCACAAAAAATTAAAATCATTACCCTGCAGACCTGCTACCACGTTGACTTGAATAACGGCTTGTGTGTCTACCTCCCGGGTCGCTACCGACGCTATTAAATGACGCCTACCGTCAAAAAAGAGGGTATGGACATGCGTTGCTATGCGAATGTTGCTGGTTATAACCTACTGCACCAGCTGTCTCATTTTTTACTTTCGTTTTAGAGACTCTCTATGTATGTGACGAAAGTCTGTTGTAGAATCTTGGAATGTGTTTTATGCTCATGTACTATGCCGTTTTTGGAGAACGAAAATCACCTCTTCAAAAATCAACATGGATTCCGCAAACAGAGATCTCGCGAAGTGCAGCTCGTTCTGTTCTTCCATGAGATCCACTGGGCTGTAGAACTCAGCACTCAAGTTGATGCCGTGTTCCTCGACTTCAAGATAGCATTTGACAGTCTACCAGTGAAAAAATTGTATTATATTCTCTGCGTTCTTCTTTCTCTTCTTCTCCTTCTTCTTCTTTTTCTCCAGCTTTTTCATACACATGCTCATTTTAACTTAAGCTTTTTTTGCACCAGTGACTACTAAAGCAGCTGATTTTTCACTGAGGTTAGCGTCTTTTGCCTTCACTCAATCAAAAGCACTTTTAGCCAGAATCCTGTCTGTTCGCTGTCTGACAAACTGTCTGGGAGCAGACCATAGGCAGTGGCATATTCTTTACATGCTACATCTAATAAATTGATTCCAGCATCAACCTCGATTTAGCCGTTTCCTCATCTTTATCTCTAGCCTGCTGTATGAGTAGCAAAGTATATGAAACTGGATGGGTAAGTTGTTAATAACATGGGTAATGAGATATACACATAGCTTCTTCTTCTTCTTGCTTATTGCGTGAATTTCACCTCACAAGTAATGAACTAGAATGTAGAAAATACTTTCATGTATTAGTTCCTCCAAGACCGAGGAATCCTTACTAGTCTAAAAATGTGACTCAAGAAGCAAGCATTTAAACTTCCCATCGTTCCAGTTACTGATTTAAGAGCGTTATTACCACAAAATCGCAAAAGTGGCAATCTATTTTCAAAAATGATTAGATGCGTTACATCTGGTCGTTCCAGTTGTGGAAAGAAGAATGATATAATTAACCTTAAATTTAAGAAGATGATATACATTCCAGATCGCTTCAGTGATCCAACTGCAGATTTCTAGGACAGGTGTTCTGAAATTTGAATTATGTTGGATATTTCATATTTTCGAGTAATTCACGTTTTCAAGTAAACATGATATAATATCACCTGATGCAGCACTAATGCTTTCGATTATTATTCTCGACGATATTGCTTATGATAAGCAATATCATATGAACCGTTATGAGGACGTACCGAAAAATAATGACCGAAATTTTACGTGCAAACTCTCAAACCTTTTTAAATAAAACAAACGTTATTGACATCCTACATCCTTATTATTCCTGTTTAAATATTTATTTCTCGACATAGTCACTTTGGCACGAATACATTTCTCCCAACGAGAGACCATTTTACTGATACCGTCTCTGTAATATTTGACTTTCTTGTTGGAGCCGAAACGTTACATGTGCTTGCACCGCTTCATCTCTATCAAAGTGTAGTCATCGAAGGTGTTCTTTAAGTTCAGGAAAGAGATGAAAATCGGATTGGGCCTAGTCGTGACTGTAAGGAAGATGATCGACGACAGTGAACCAAAGGTGTCGGTTTGTTGCAGGTGTTCAGATGGTTCAAATGGCTCTGAGCACTATGGGACTGAACTTCTGAGGTCATCAGTCCCCTAGAACTTAGAACTACTTAAACCTAACTAACCTAAGGACATCACACACATCCATGCCCGAGGCAGGATTCGAACCTGCGACCGTAGCTTCGAATCCTGCCGCGGGCATGGATGTGTGTGATGTCCTTAGGTTAGTTAGGTTTAATTAGTTCTAAGTTCTAGGCGACTGATGACCTCAGAAGTTAAGTCGCATAATAAAAAAAAAAAAAAAATTGTTCCTTACAAACAAGACGAACATAATTTGAAACATGTATTCAGTAAACATGTTAGCCCAAATATGACTCTTAATCCACTCCTCGAAATGTGTAAACGAGCATGGAGTGAGAATGCATATAATTTTCTAGTACAGGCTATAACGGGCATTGTCGTATTAATTTCGATAACTTAATTTTTATTTGACATAATCCAGTACATGTGAGCAGTTTTATATTGTGGTATATATTGAGATATTTGTTTTTAATCAGTTCAGATTATAAACTACGGGCAACTACTTAATTAGCAATACATAGATAAGGTTACTCCTGTGAAAGGATTTCAATTTTGACCGTGTTATGAATAAGATATGACTACTCTTCGTGTCCAAAAAAACTACTATTGAAAGGAAAAAACAGCAAAACAAACTGGATTCGAACCACGATTCTATAACTTATGGAGTAAATTGTGATTACGAAGAAGGAAAACGGTTGTCAACCTAATTAAGCAAAGTTGTACCAAGTACTTGCACTGTTCATAAAGAAAGTTAACTATTGTTGCCTATTGTACTTGATACTGAAATACTATTTTTGCTTGTGGGACACAAGACAGTAGTACACTTTAGCGAGCAGAATACAGTGAATTTACGTGAATAGCTCGGAAAGAATGTTAAAGCGTTTGGTCAATAAATGACTCACAGTAGCTGTTACTACATATAGAATAAAGTAGCAAAGGCCGGCCGAGGTGGCTGAGCGGTTCTAGGCACTTCAGTCCGGAGCCGCGCGACTGCTACGGTCGCAGGTTCGAATCCTGCCTCGGGCATGGACGTGTGTGATGTCCTTAGGTTAGTTAGGTTTAAGTAGTTCTAAGTTCTAGGGGACTGTTGACTTCAGATGTTAAGTCCCATAGTGCTCAGAGCCATTTGAACCATTTTTAAAGTAGCAGGGTAATGATCGTTACAAATAGATGATTTACTCAGGGTGGAGCACTACTATCCTAGACAGGAGGTTCTTTTAGCACTTCCATTATTGGAAAATATTGACACTGAAATGTTTTTCAGATTATTATATTTGTATTATTAAGGAGCCTTTACTTCCTTATATTATTTAGCTCAGATGGGACATATGGTACCTGGATCTAGTGTAGTTTGAATAGTTGTAGCTATTTGTTCATTATAATTCACACAAGTTATAAGAATGAAAGTTGTACATCTTGAGTACTGTTATTGTAGTATGAAATTTAAATCTGGTTCAACTGTTAGCATGAGGAACCAGAAAATAATCTCCCAGAAGACTCAGATCTAGGACGAAAAATTTAGTCACAACATAATATGAGGAACACTATTAACTATATATCTATGAAATTATAAACACTGTTATTTCCAAAGCTACACATCAATTAATCCCTATACTAGCCCTTTAAGTCTACTAGCCAGTAAGTATCATGAATCGACACAGTTTTTGCAGGTAAGTGTTGACATTTCAGTTAGAAGATTCTTTGAACTGAGTACTTCAAATCTTCTATTTGTAATTGTACTTCGGTGATACTTCAACTACCCTTTTATGAAAATTACGTGGAGTATTTCCAACATAAGGCTCACTGAATAATTATGTGTTTTACTACACCACAAAGTTTATTACGTTTTTTTAAAGAAGGTACTTGCTTTTCAGTTCGATAAAATAGGATACTCTGAAATATCGTAGCACTTGGAACAGGATCCTGTCTAGGTAAATGACTCAGGATAAAATACGGGTGCTCAACACACAGCTTAATCGATAAAATCTTATTAAAGATTAATAAAACACGTAACTGGTCTACGCAGTTGTACAGTATTGAACTGATTCTTTGAGATAAAGGTGGTGGCAGTCTCTATCTCCTGTGGCAATTTAAGAAAGGCTCTAAAAATATCCACGGCCCTTGCGGAACAACAGGCTCTGAAAATTCTTTTCTTGAATTTGCATTGTCGTATATTAGAGCTAACCAATGATTACCATAAATAATGAACCTGATTTCTTCCTCATGCGAGGCTATATAAAATAATCTTGCTGCTATTGTTGCGGCGTTCAGCTCATATAACGCTAACACTTTACCTAGTAGCCAGCGACTGACTCTTACCACAAAGGAGCCTTGCAGTTCGAAAGCCAAATCCACCTTTTCTGATCCCACCAGCCAGTTTCGTTGCGGAGGGTCTTCCCTCCAAGTTTTACATGACTGCAAACCTACTTTCCCTTTTTATAAATCAGTATTACAAGTAAACTTTTAACATTTCTATTCTTTTGTAGAACATTGCTTTTAAAATGACATCCATAGATTAATTTTATTTGACATAAATTGACATAAATAATGAGTAAAATATTAACATAGATGCTACATCAAATAGCTTGGTGATACAGAAGTCACATTAAGTAAAAACAGGCAAAGAAGATAGATAAGACAAATATAGGTAACAGAAGATGTTGATTGAGCATTGCTGTTGTCAACATGCCTCTCAATTCGATTCGACGAAAGATTAGACGTAAAAGCCAGATGCTGAAATGTCGTTGATGACATATTTGATATATTCGTAGGAAATTGTTGTCGCTAAAAATAAGGGGGTAAGTTGAAGCTGAGTTTGTACTGGAAATAGCTTTTAGACCAGTTTCTCAACTACTAGAGAATTGGGGCAGCTATAGGAGAAGAAGACAGACCAACATGAAGGAGATGGGAACAAAGAAAACATAGTAGCTATGAAAGCAGAAAAAGAGGATGGATCCAGTGAGAAAGATGGTGATCCAAATGAAGAATCATCACAAATGAAAATTATGGTAGAGATGTGTTAAACTTGGAATATGACATTTAGTAAAATAATAGACAAAATGCGAAATACTGTAATACTGTACATGGTATCAAATTTCATCCTATATCAAAAGTGTCGGGGGGATTGGTGACTCACAGTTAGAGATGAATGGTGATGATTTAATAAATTACAATGTAACATAATATGGAACGTGGGGATTATATAATTATTTAAAATGAAGCCTCCTAATAGAAGTTAAACAACACTAGATCTCCAAAATCATGGTAAAATTCTCACGCTACTATTGCTCGCAAACAAAACACTTCTACCACATCCATGAATATGTCAATATCATAAGTGGTTGTGAATAGTAATTGACAGGTGATGACTTACATATATATATGAGAGAGACCGAAAGCGTGCTTGACATTTACGACTGGGAAACAGTCTCCACCGTTCAATCAGCGCATGTTGGTTTTGTTCACTGGAATAATCCGAATGAATTCGTGGAGCGATTAGTTTCCTTGCTAGGTTAAAAAGGAGCGGGCAGTAATTTGCATGATAATGATGTAATATCTGCTGAAGAAGAGCGTCGCAAAGCGTCTGTTACTGTTTGAAATTTACGATGATTGTCCAAAATAATGAAGTGAAAGTAGAATGAGAGACCGCGTATAGGGACATTAGACAAGTTAAAACACGGCTACAAAAGTTAATTTTGTAGATTTTGAAACGTTTCACGTAATTATTGTGAAAAGATAGCAGGGATCATATTCGATTTCAGTAGAGATTGAAAATATAGGCCGAAATACACTGAAGAGCCAAAGAAACTGTTACACCTGCGTAATATCGTATAGGACCCCAGCGAGCACGCAGAACTGCCGCAACACGACGTGGCACAGACTCGACTAATGTCTGAAGTAGTACTGTAGGGAATTGACACGATGAATGCTGCAATGCTGTCCATAAATCCGTAAGAGTACGAGGGGCTGGAGATCTCTTCCGAACAACACGATGCAAGACATCCCAGATATGCTCAATAATGTTCATGTCTGGGAGTCTGGTGTCCAGCGGAAGACTTTAAACTCACAACAGTGTTCCTCGAGCAACTCTGTAACAATTATGGACACGTGAGGTGTGGCATTGCGCAATGGAATTGTCCAAGTCCGTCGTAATGCACAATGGACATGAATTGACGTCACCTGTCAGAGTCGTATCTAGGCATATCAGAGGTCCCATAGCACTCCAACTGCAGACGGCCCACATCATTACAGAGCCTTCACCAGCTTCAACAGTCCCCTGCTGACGTGCAGGGTTCTTGGGTTCATAAGGTTGTATCCATACCCGTACACGTCCATCCGCTCGATATAATTTGAAACGAGACTCGTGCGAAAAGGCAACATGTTTCCAGACATCAAGAGTTCAATGTCGGTGTTGACTAGCCCAGGTGAGGCTTAAAGCTTTGTGTCGTGCAGTCATCAAGGGTATACGAGTGTGTCTCTGGCTCCGAATGCCTATATCGATGACGTTTCGTTGAATGGTTCGTATGCTGACGTCGATGGCCAAGCATCGAAATCTGCAGTAATTTGCAGAATAGTTGCACTTCTGTCACGTTGAACGATTCTCTTCAGTCGTCATTGGTCCCGTTTTGCAGTATCTTTTCCCGGCCGCAACGATGTCGGAGATTTGATGTTTTACCGGATTCCTGATATTCACGGCACACTCGTGAAATGGCCGTACGGGAAAATCCTCATTTCATCGCTATCTCGGAGATTCTGTGTCCCATCTCTCGTGTGTCGGCTATAACACCCCGTTCAAACTCACTTAAATCGTGATAACCTGTCATTGTAGCAGCAGTAACCGACCTAACAACTGCGCGAGACACTTGTTATCTTGTATAGGCGTTGCCGACCGCAGCGTCATATTCTGCCTGTTTACATATCTCTCTATAGGAATACGCATGCCTGTACCAGTTTATTTGGAGCTTAGTGCACATCTGGACACATAATAGATTATAGCATGTAAGCTAGTGATCATCTGGGCGTCTATCTTATGGCCCTCTCCCGGCGACCGCTGGCGGCTGTTTTGACACGTGAGACGCAGTAGCTTGGCTTACCACGAGCGACTTGAACAGCTGTAGCTAAAAATTACTTTTACCACAAAATTATGGTCAGTCATCGTAATACAATGCAACACAGAGATGCAGAGAGACAACACAACCTGCATTTGAGTTCCATGAATGTGCATGTCTGTTTCTTGTTGTTTGAAATGTGGGGATACAACGTATACATTTGACACTGAGTTACCGTGATTATGTATATTTCGAGGCACACATGCCTCTGAGATCACGTTCGTTAGTAATGTGGGAACTAAAATACGATGCTTGTGTCCACAAGATAGGGCCTGCTGACTAATGCTCACTAATCGCATTGTTTGCTTGTCAGAACTGGTTTCAGCTTGTTGATTTAGAATAGTGGTGTCTTCTAAAAGCGGAAGATCCAATATGAGTAGCTTCCACTGTTGCTGCATCGTCAAAGACTTCACCATCATCGTACTTGTGATACTCTTCTTCTTTGGGCACAAAATGTAATTATGACATGCAGTATACAGGGTGTTACAGAAAGGTACGGCCAAACTTTCAGGAAACATTCCTCACACAAAAAGAAAGAAAGTATGTTATGTGGACATGGGTCCGGAAATGCTTACTTTCCATGTTAGAGCTCATTTTATTACTTCTCTTCAAATCACATTAATCATGGAATGGAAACACACAGCAACAGAGCGTACCAGCGTGACTTCAAACACGTTGTTACAGGAAATGTTCAAAATGTCCTCCGTTAGCGAGGATACATGCATCCAACGTTCGTCGCATGGAATCCCTGATGCGCTGATACAGCCTTGGAGAATGGCGTATTGTATCACAGCCGTCCACAATACGAGCACGAAGAGTCTCTACAATTGGTACCGGGGTTGAGTAGACAAGAGCTTTCAAATGCCCCCATAAATGAAAGTCAAGAGGGTTGAGGTCAGGAGAACGTGGAGGCCATGGAATTGGTCCGTCTCTACCAATCCATCGGTCACCGAATCTGTTGTTGAGAAGCGTACGAGCACTGCGACTGAAATGTGCCGGAGCTCCATCGTGCATGAACCACATGTTGTGTCGTACTTGTAAAAGCACATGTTCTAGCACCACAGGTAGAGTATCCCGTATGAAATCATGTTAACGTGCTCCATTGAGCGTAGGTGGAAGAACATGGGGCCCAATCAAGGCATCACCAACAATGCCCGCCCAAACGTTCACAGAAATCTGTATTGATGACGTGACTGCACAATTGCGTGCGGATTCTCGTCAACCCACACATGTTGATTGTGAAAATTTACAATTTGATCACGTTGGAATGAAGCCTCATCCGTAAAGAGAACATTTGCCCTGAAATGAGGATTGACACATTGTTGGATGAACCACTTGCGGAAGTGTACCCGTGGAGGCCAATCAGCTGCTGATAGTGCCTGCACACGCTGTACATGGTACGGAAACAACTGGTTCTCCCGTAGCGCTCTCCATACAGTGACGTGGTCAACGCTACCTTGTACAGCAGCAACTTCTCTGACGATGACATTAGGGTTATCGTCAACTGCACGAAGAATTGCCTCGTCCATTGCAGGTGTCCTCGTCGTTCTAGGTCTTCCCCAGTCGCGAGTCATAGGCTGGAATGTTCCGTGCTCCCTAAGACGCCGATCAATTGCTTCGAACGTGTTCCTGTCGGGACACCTTCGTTCTGGAAATCTGTCTCGATACAAACGTACCGCGCCACGGCTATTGCCCCGTGCTATTCCATACATCAAATGGGCATCTGCCAACTCCGCATTTGTAAACATTGCACTGACTGCAAAACCACGTTCGTGATGAACATTAACCTGTTGATGCTACGTACTGATGTGCTTGATGCTAGTACTGTAGAGCAATGAGTCGCATGTCAAAACCAGCACCGAAGTCAACATTATCTTCCTTCAATTGGGCCAACTGGTGGTGAATCGAGGAAGTACAGTACATACTGACGAAACTAAAATGAGCTCTAACATGGAAATTAAGCGTTTCCGGACACATGTCCACATAACATCTTTTCTTTATTTGTGTGTGAGGAATGTTTCCTGAAAGTTTTGCCGTACCTTTTTGTAACACCCTGTATACTACGTCTGGTAATAAAATTTATATTTTTCTTTTCAATTACTTGTTGTAAGAGAAGAAAGCTACGATTCTTCTGTTTGATGTTGTAGAACATGGAGCGTCTGGGTGAGAGCAGATTCATAATACCCACTGAAAGACCACCGGCACTGGACAAGGGAAAGCGTCGTCCAGTACTGAGCGTGATCTGTGTCACCATCAAATTTGAGCAGCAGTATTGGTTTTACTGAGGGACTGCAGAATATATCTGCCATCAACATTCTCGACTATACCGATGCTGAACTTGACTTCCCAAACAGTGGCACCATGATACATTCTGGAAGAGTGAACAACATGAACGCAGCTGACTTCGAAATTAGTGATACAAACTAATGTATGCCTAGTAGAAAACTGTGTGAGTAGAAATGCCAGTTTCTGGTCACAGAGTATCACACACTTGGACTATAAGAGATGTTAATATTCACTCCGTAAAAGAAAAATATTTTAATGTTCAGTCAGCAAGAGTGTATACTTGTCACATACAATCGTTTCCGCTACGATCTGAAAGCTTTTTCAGAAGTTAATGTGAAAATAATGCTGTCACTTAAGAGGATGTGCTTACAGATACTGAACACTTTGTTGTTTTGGAACTGTCTCATAAGTACGAATGTATTTATTATACCGAACAGTTTCTGTTTCACTGTGAAAAACAGGTTGACTCTTACATTAATGACATATTATTCATAGCGAATGCAATTTGTCCAAAAAATGCATTTCAAGATCATTTCGATTTTATTGAGACCGGCAATATAAGTGGCTTCGTTTGTGTGAGGTGTAAATGCAGCCAATTAGGCAGTGAGATTATTTGAAACTTTTACTTTAAGGCTTATTGCTTCGATATAATGTGTTTTGTTCTTACGTCCCTTTTGTTACCTTGAGTTTTCTAACACACATGTTATCTTACAGTTAAAATTCGCTGTTTTTAAAAATGAAACACTGATTTTTGCATGGACACAAATCTTAATTCTTTAAAAAAAATAATGGTTGAGAAAAATGTTGATAAATTATCTTGTATTCCGGAATGATTTCAATTCTTTGAATTTTTCATCTCATCGTTTCAGTAAATCATAAACTGTATAGCACAATTTAATACAATTAAATAATAAGAATGAAACGCTGCGGTATAGGCTTTTAATCCAATATTTGCTCCAAAAGGCCTGTTTTTCGTGTTAGTCTTTACTAAATTTCCGCTGGCAGGATGCCTACCATAGGTGTAGCCCCTGCTCAGTACATCAAAAATACGACCCTTCTGCACACAGCGTTTGAGAATCTTGTATGAACACATAACTGGACACAACTGTATACTGCAGATGACTGACAACACGTGAATAAATAAGATTACAGCACTGTACATAACGTCTGACGTAGGAACTTTCTTATAGTGTGAGTCACGCTACCTGTGCATTCAGAGCCTCTTAAATATCGAAGTATGAATCAAAGAAGACCTGTATACGCGGTGCGTTATACATCAGGAAAATTATTCCGAAGGCCGGGTGCTGTTATGCAGTACAAGTTAGCAACAGCTGTTATTTAGTCCACCTTGTATTTATTTTTCGCAAACTAAAGAAAATAATTAATCGTTTCATGAGACACTGTTATTCAACCACAGGTGCAGCACATGTCACACGACAGTCATAATGCGAACCAGTCAGCGCTAGGAGTGACTATATGGAAAAATCACGGAGTATGTGCAGTCATCGAGTAAGCACTTGTGAACCATACGCTGCCACCTGTCTACAACGCGGAAAAATTGTACGGCTTTAACACTCTTTCTTCGTGGCCTAATCAGGTACGCAGGAGCATCAAAAATTCTCTTTACATTTCACGATTTTTAAAAATTCCATTGAAGTCCCGATTATTGTCATAAGAACACGGAGGAAACATTTTTGTTTTTAGCTCAGTGTCAGACATTCTGAACGATATATTTTTGCTTGTTTATGAAGCACAGTGTAAAATCTTGGGGAATAGCTTGAAGCGAAACAAGCGCTGTATCGTGTGTGAGATACAGAGGCGAGCGAGTGTGCCGAGTCTTACCCCAGTTCACTGCTGGTAGCGCCACGTCACCATAATAAACTAAAATTCAAAATTTCCTCTTTAAACTTTGTCAACATATCCTTTAATGTAATAACGTTTTAAATGTCAATTCTTAAAGTAATTAAACCAATAGTTTTCATAAAAACACCGTTTTATGAAAAAAATAAGTGGAGCTGAATCATAAAGCTAGAAAGCCAGAGTTTGGTCATAATGTGCCAAGGCATGTCAAAAAAAAAAAAAAAAAATGGTGCAAGTTTCAACATAATAGAATAAAACTTGTAGTCAGAACCCACGTTTTTAAGAAAAATTGAAGGCGCTAAATATTAGACTTGAAAAATGCTTTAGTTAAATCTAAAAATAACACTAAGAGATCACGTTAAGCTACCTCTAATAGTTTTTTAGTAATTCAATGAATTTGTAACTAAAACATACCCATTTGTAGTAGATTAAGTACCTGTAATTTTAATGATAGAAAATTTTGGTTACACCACACGATAAAACCTACTAAATAATAGAGCTATAACAAATTTTATAATCATAGTATTAATAACAACCAATACAAGGTCTATTAAAGTTATAGTTCAAAGATAAAGATCTAGCGTTTGTTCCACTCAATAAATTCTAGAAGGCAAAGTTTTTATTCAAGCGAGCTGAAACCTTTTCTGTGATTTCAACCAACTTACCAGAATGCATGTAAAAATTAAGAAGATTCAGGGACTACTGTCGTGGGTATAGGGCAGGTGACAGCTGGTGTTCCCTTGGCCGTCCGCTGCTGCACACATATAAATACAGCCCGAGAGGCAGGAAAAAGGTTCACTTCGCACTCAGCCACTGTAAAATCCGCGTCTGTTAAACGCTGGATTGCGCTCTGTCTCGGATGACGTCAGAGACAGTCTGTGACAAGACGCGTATTTTCTGTAATAACTGATAGTGAACTCGCGAGGACTGTATACTGTCCTGGATAGCTTAGATTTGTGCTAAAGTATCTGTTAGTGTGCCATCCATGATAATTACAAATCCACGTGGCAAGTGGTGGCTATTATTTCCACTTTCGTCGCGAACATTTATTTCGAACTTTTTTTTATTAGTAGTCAAGCCGAAAGACCATTTAGTAGGAACATACCGTAGAGGTCGCCTCTGAACCGTTTAATAGCGCTGTCTAGGACAGACTTTCAAATTGTTGTGCCGGAAATACTTAAAAATACGTGTATGAACTGGAACTCTATACTTTCATTTATAGCCATAGTCCTGATCCCGCTAAGCAGAAAGAGAGTAGAAAAATTTCTTTCAGTGGGCTGGATAAGAATGTGGATGTGCAGACTGGAAACTATGGTCAGTATGTTTTACATCGCTTTCTGTCTGACCACAAAAACAGTTGCCAGGCTCGCGTGAGAAAGACGGCGAACTACAAACAACAACTAAAAACTGAAGATATCAATTTTATCCTCCGCCCCACAAGCTCCCCACTTGGATTTTATGCAAAGCCTCTAAGCGTAACGCCTGCTAACCTAATTGTACGGGTTGAACGCGAAGTCCCGTACGCCCCTAGCTCCTGTTTAGTATTAAATGTTATTATGCAGGTTGGTAGCTATGTTACTTTTTATCAACTGATGGAATCAATTGTTGGAATTCATGTTTTGTGTTTCCCCAGTCGGAGTCGGATTTTAATCTTTAGTCTTGGCAAATGTGAGCAGTCATCGTTACACTGTTGAGGAGCACTTAGTGACAAGTGTATAGGTGCACGGAAGACAACACGCAGGGCAGACAATAAGACAGATTACGGGAGTGGGATAGGGAAAGACTCGAATCTACTATAGGCAGCGAAAAAGACAGGCCGCGGAGTGGAAGGAAGAAGACACGAGAAGAAACATGTGCCGGAGTCTCAGATTCGATTGAACAATCTCCTATGAAGTAGAAATGTAACCGTGTTCTGGAACTCGGTATACCGAGGACAACACCGAGAGAACACATGAGAAAAGACAAGGTGAGACATTTCTGACCGATGTCCATAAACAAGTTGTCGGATACAGACCGGAAAGGGCACGTTTCAGCAAACCGTGCATTAACTCAGTTTAGTATAAAGGAACCCGCCTCACATAATGGTATGGGTAGCGATAACATCACAACATCTGCTTGGGCCGTACTTTTTTTGGAGGGACTGTAAACTTTTTTTTGAAGGGACTGTGAATGGCGCAAATTGTTTGCACATGTTACAAATATAGTTAATACCTCATCTTTAGGTGAGGGGCCTCACAGAACACATATGGTTGTAGCAAGACCGAGCGCCTTCTCGCTACTCTCTTACAGAGCACGAATTCCTAAATGGGACGGTTGATAGGTCGCGTTTTATAAGCAACATCAGCTCCTTTGAAGTTGCCATCAAGAAGTCCTAAGCTCATTAAGTCTAACAAATCCTTATGGATAGTCCTTAACGTGCATCTGTCTGCACGTCGTTATGCTATAAACGAAGAACTGCGCAATGCTGCTGAGGATGGATTTCGCACTATAATACAGGACATACTGAAAAATGTCACGAAGAACTATGGAAATGTGTTCAGAGCATGATGGGGAACATAGCAATATATTGGACACTGAATACTTAAGTACTTGTGCCAAAACAAATAAGATCAATTAGCATTCGATACTAGGGCATACGGGGACTTATCGGCCACTGTGCAGGGGTGGTCGATTGTCGACATAAATTATACAAACATTGGTACCAGGAGTTCTTCAAGTTGGTCTGCACTTTCATCACCATTTGTGGCCGGGCATTGTCGTGCTGATATACCGTATTAATTGTTGCCTGAATAAGGGACAGTACCACAGTACCATGGGTTCTCAGACGCACGCGTCCTATTCAGACTGCACAAAGTACACGAAAGCTGAGAATGCATGTATAAAATGGCGCCCCAGATCGCTGAGCAACGTACGCTAACCGACTACTGTCGTCAAGGCAGCGTCCAGCATGTATTCGCATCACTGTGCGATAGATTACAGTGCGCTGTATTTTGTCACTGAGCGTTGCCCATTGCAGTCGGCCGTTTCGATTTCCGAAGAATGCAGCCGGTCCCATTGTAGACGACATCAAATGCTTCGAGTATATATGCTTCGACGAAACAAACTCCGTATCTGTTACACTATTCCAGCCTAGTGACACAGCCAAACGAATATGTGGACAAGATGGCGCAAATCTCGTGCTGTCTGAACTGAGTGGAACGATGGGTTCTCTATACCTTTATCTGCATCTACATATGTACTACTCATCCCACCTTGGGATGTGTGGTGGAGGGTACTTCTGTCAGCACCTTCACTCCCGGCCTTTTCTGTTCAATGCGCATATGATATTTTGCTATAGCGACTGTAAAAAAAACTCAGTATCAGCTCTAATTTATCTGAATCTTTCGTTGTGGTCGTTTAGAGAGTCATATGTGGAAAGAGGTAATATGTTGACTGACTCTTCTTGGAAGATACGTTGCCGAAATTTCAGTAGTAAATCTCTCCGCGATGGACAACGCATCGCTTTTATCGTCTGACGCTGCTGTTTGTAGAGCATCTTAGTACTCTCGTGCTTTCTAAACAATCTCGTGATGCAAAGCGCTGCTCTTCGTTGGGTCTCCTCCATCCTTTCGATTAATTCTATCTGATCAGGATCGCAGACTGAAGAGCGATAATCTAGAATATGTCGAACGAGTTTTTGTGAATCACTTCTTTTGTGGATAAATTACATTTTCCTCGGAGGTTTCCAATGAATCTCTCAGGCATGTAATTTTCCTACTGATAGAGGTCATTCAACTATAATTCTCTCCGGGCTTCTATTCTTACGTGTTTTCGAGTTGGTTTTGTTCCAAGAGATTTATGTCCAGAAGCATAATCCGACAGTAACTGATCCTTTCGCCTATTAATATGCAATACTTTATCTTCCAGTATGCCATCACAGGTGCATACATTCGTTTATCCACGAGTTCAATAAACACGCATCGCTGTTGCAACTTCGAGCCCTGTCTGAAACAATATATCACTATTCCGAAAACCCATTTTGCCGAAATGCGCCGTTTGATGGTGATATGCATCAGCGTTCCAATTTCCATTTCGTTGCTGACTTTTCACTTTGATGGCTTTATTGGAACACTGATCTTCCCAAAAGTTGCTGCTGAGCTTAAGCATACAATATCTCTTTACAGACTTTACCACTTGCTCCTGGTAAGCCTTTCTGTACATACTCCGAATTTCGAATCATTGGCGTCAGTTTTTTTGCATATGCAGTATTTTACCTATAAAATTACAACTACTTTTCAGTACTAACGTTCACCATTGTATTTCCTACAGTTCCAGCAAAACTGATTTGAACCACCCATTCGTTTCACCCTTGATTACACTGCCAAGTACGTACCAAAATATCCTACAGCCTTACACATTGCGATATTGCAGCCGGCCGCGGTGGTCTCGCGGTTCTAGGCGCGCAGTCCGGAACCGTGCGACTGCTACGGTCGCAGGTTCGAATCCTGCCTCGGGCATGGATGTGTGTGATGTCCTTAGGTTAGTTAGGTTTAAGTAGTTCTAAGTTCTAGGGGACTGATGACCACAGCTGTTAAGTCCCATAGTGCTCAGAGCCATTTGAACCATTTTTTTTTTTTTTTTTTTGCGATATTGCAAGTAGTCAGCTCACACAGTATGAGCTGCAGGAAGAATCGTTAACTGTCAACTCGGCCACTAAGAAAGGTTGGCACCACAAAGTGGACGGTGAGAGGAGATCATTGCTTCTATAAGCCTGATTGTATGATAGGTAACAAAGAATTTACAACTATTTTTAAGAATAATGTGATGGACCATAGTAAAGAATAACAATGAAACCGTTGGCGCGATCTCTACATTTAGCACGAGAAATCAAAGATGGTGACATAGAAAAAACGCCTCAGTAGGCGGTATTTCATATTTTGCGTACATGTTACAGAGGATTTTATATATAAAAAAAGATGAGCAGATGCTTGTCAGCCATAAATCCTCCACATGCTGCGTAAAGTATGAAGGCAGTATGAATTGTCTAGTTCCTTACCTAATCATCAGATATAACGACTACCTACAGCTAACTATTCAGATGTTATTTAAGTCGGTATTTGTGTAAATAGCTCTTAGTAAGACTTGTATTAAATCGTTTTGAAAGTAGGTGTATTGAAAAGTAAAATTCTTCAATGAGAGAACAAGCATTTATTAGGAAGAAGAACGCACTTTTTTCAAGCTGGTGGTATGTATTTTGTAATTTTAATCAAACTTTTTTAAATTATGTAAACCGGATATAAACATAGTTAGGAATTCTGATAATAACTTACATAATACTGTGTTTTTCTTTGTAATGAGAGGACACAAATGACCGTAATAATTATAGAATTATAGTAATAATATGTACATGTGTGCAAATAGCCTTATTTTTTAACGGTGTCCATGATTCAGCATTTAAAATGGCTTCAGTAATGAGTGATATCACGGAAATCGATTAAGGGTGCATAGCAGCGGAGCCGTTGGTCTTTCGTCTTTCGTCCGTAGCGTGTTGTCGGTGAAGATTTCCATCTTTTACGAATGGTATTGTATCGGCGGATGTGCTTGGCAGACGGGATAGTCTGCCCAAAGAGGCAGTCAAGCTCGTTAAAAAATTTCAGTTTTCATTCGACTTAGAATAGTTTGGGGTGAGAGCAGGCTCATACTTTGACTTTCATTGGCCTTAGAATATTTGACGGCAGTTTTCAGTGATTGAATCTGAGTGCCCATATGATCATTAACTTCATTTATGGGACTTGAAGCAGCTACGATTTTCAGCTATTTTGGGCCAAGTGACTCTGAGACTCGCGTGTGACGGACTTGGGTGCTTATTTTCTTAGTGTTAAATTCTGTGCTGCGATTAATAGCGAGAAATAATGCTGTCAGGCTTTGAGAGTTTGCTTCCGAATTAATGGGCTTTTAAACGAACTTTGCACGCAATTGTTCCGTTTATTTTGCTCTGTTGCACTACATTAATTCTTATTTACCTCTGTTTTCATTTGAATTCATAACTGCGTTACGCCACTGTTCGCAAATGTGCGAATTGTTTGCAATAAAAATTTATTGGATTTAAACGATAATTAACCTGTTTCGACAACATTATTAGCCCTCAGGATTTTCCCTGCAGTTTATTGGTTTACAAATTACTTCGCTAACCTACCTTTTAAATTACTATGGTGTAAGTGTTAATTCTTCAGAAAATGCATGGGCTTTAGCACTGGTGTACGACTGCCCCCTGCGACATTGACGTGATCCAAGCTCATACTCTAGGTCGTACATTGCCCACAGCATGAACGGTCTATGAGACTGCAGGCGCAGTCGTATATCTACTGACTTTCCACGTACAATCTTAACGAAACTTTAACTACTCGACCACAAAGTCTGCCCAGAAATCAACCGATCGTGTGATACTTAACAGAATACTCGTTTTCATTTCCATGGCACTGCCCTGCTGCATCACCTCTTCCTCCTCCCTATCTAACAGCTTGATTGGGGGTCTTCACCTCCAACTTTTCCGTTACACAGACTCCCACAACAATCTTCCTCAAATCTCATCTCACCTACCGCTCACGTCATAATCAGAACCAAACTGAGTTTTACCTTTTAAGAAAACTTCAAGAAGGTCGTTGCTACATTAGTTTATTAACTTTAAATAGATTAAAACCGTTTCCTAACTCATTTGGGCCATTTGTGGACCAGCGTCCATGTATTTTTGCTTGTGTTTTTGTTGTAGTTTAGTAGCTGTTTTCCTGTTAGTACCTTGAACTCTCCTGTTATCCCAGCATCCCTTCATTTCCCTGCTCAACTCTATCTTCTGTTCCGGAAACTATTTCCTGTTCTTATTGTGCTTAACTTCTGAAGAGATGTTAGAAAGGGTCTCGTTTCAATAGCTAAACGATAGTCACCCCTGTTAATCATGAAGTCCTGCTTAATATGTAGTTTTGCAAAATCTTCCTCTCTACGCTGGATATGGGAATCCGATGGCTTTACCATTGTTGGCTGGTTTGAAAATTCTACAGGACAAGGTATAGTAGTCCATTCTGTACAGGTTGCCGTAGAAAGCTAGTCGTCTTCTTTTGATGTAATGGGTAAGGTTTTCTTGGTGTTTGTAGACTTGGGTTTTTAACCACCGTCTCCCATCTGGTAGGACCCTTGGTCCCTCTATATTTCAAAGGAATTTCCTTTCTTGTAACTCTAGGATTCTTATTGGGGTGCTCTTAGTTTGGACAGGCACTCTGCCACATAGAGGACTCACGGTTTGACTGTTGTTTCATAGCGCCTCAGTTTGATACTGATCGACAGATGTTTTGGGCTAATGTTTTTCTTAAAGCATAGTATCTCCCGTCTTTTCAAAGTTCTGTACAGTTAATTTTGTATTAATGCATTTGTTTCACCTGGCAGATTTAGGACCTTTGAGCCCTCTTGCAACGTATGGGGTGGTTTATCAGAGCAGATAAATAAACTGAAGTTAATCTTCAGATGAAACCAATTCGTAGCTACTTAACCAGCAGAGGGCAAGCACACAACCATACATTAATTTGAGGGTTCGTCTGTTAATCTAGGGGTCTGGTTGTGCGCTGTTGCATTGTGCCCTAATCAATTATGTTAAATAATGAAAGTGCAGAGCAGTGAACAATCAATGGAGAAATTGCAAAGCACAAATAGGTGTGAAATATTAAGCAAGATGACATAGGAACAGTCATTTAGGACCAAGATGTACCCTGACAACAGTATTAAGATTCAGTCTCAATTCTATGTAGCATAAGAAAACAATTATGTTGAAGGGTGGCATTACAAAGCTTAATATTGTCCACAGTGAAACAAATAATCTTTGAAATATCTGACCCACCAGAGCAAGTTGAGTGTATACAGCAACGACTAACGCTTGCCGAAGTAGTTGTGCACTGCACCAAATCGTTAATTTGAACAAATTACTACATTAAACCAGTTCGCTGAAGTCTGTTCGCAATAACAGTTCATTAAAGCACAGTTCAGTAACAAATTTCCATACTGGCACTCAGAGATAATACATTCCCAAAGTTGGAAACCGCTGCACTGAAAAGTCCAAACTAACTTCACACCACACTATCACTTAAACACATGGGGCTCACGGCCACACAAGACCTTACCGACCTTACCCAACCAGACGAAAATGTCAGAAGACCCCGATGCACGCTGGGCTGACTTATTTAAAACTTTAGTCACGTGACTGACAAATTTAGCGATAAGAGTAACTTCATGCCTCGCCACCATTTCATGAATACAAACCTTTACAAGTTTTAAATATTCCAGATACGTATAGTATACAAGTTCGAACAATTGCAACTAAATACGATTTGATTTTAGTGAAAAATTGGGAAGCAACTATCACTAAATTTCATTTTCATAATTTATTACTATTCAATTAAGCATCTTTATTTTTTTCACCAGTCCCTCACAGCTTTAGGCAAATGGATATTTTACAAACATTGATTAACAAATTTCCTGTTAAATAACCATAACCAATTATAAGCAGTAGTATAAATCTTTTATCGAGAAGCTAATCTTTTCGTGTAACTGTGGAGAACTGTTTGTTTGGGCACTTTAGAAAAGATTATAAGGGAATTTATTTATAACAAATCCCTGGTTTGTTTACTGGTTTGTTAAACACGCTCGTTTTACAGTTGGCTTCATACTCGTTGAGACGGTATATAGTATGTATATGAGAAGAGGGTCAGTGTATGTTCTGACAGAAACTTCGCTGATATCAGCTCAGCATTCCCGGAAATCGTGACATCAGCGTCAATATTTTCCGGAATAAATGAAGCCAGCATTCGACTGGCAGTGCATTATTCCTGGAGTTCCCTTGGAATTCCCTTTTCCTCCTCCCCCCCCCCCCCCCCCCCCCCTCTGTGGTCAGAAGCGTTACGCGTGTTGAGAAAACGCGGAGGAGCCTCAGGACACCAGTGGAGTACCATCTTAGCCTCTCCGCCCTCAGAGCTATTTCAATTTTTATACTTAGACTGCGTATGCGTTGTCCTTTACCTTCTGAACGTCCGTCCACTATGAAGCGCCGCCGCGGTCACTGGTAAGAAGCAGTCTCACAGTTACTATTTGTAAGTTCTTTTCTGTTATAACAATATGGATTTTATTAGCAAAAACCAACCAATTTGCATACACGTGTCACAGCATTCCGACGTGGCAGTTAACGTTATACTACTCCACGCACGTGTATTTTACAGACGGGCTGACCTATTGTGATAAATTAATAACGTTTATACTTCGGTTTTTGTTGTTATTGCTATAGACGAGGACACGCGAAAGTTCCTGCCTGGGCCACAGGACCAGCAACAGCCACCGTCCACAGGATGACTTCCCGAGCTTTCGGACCTGGTGTTCTGCGGCTATTCAACTCCACAGCCACAGCTGGAACTACTAAATCTGACCGAGCCTCAGACAAGCCCAACGAGAGTACTACTTTCCGTCGACACTTATAACGTGACTGCAAGTGGATCTAAACGCGTTATTGTGGGTCTATCACCGGATTGTGACTTTGACGTGACAATAGAAGTAAAAAACACACAACCCGTAGGTGCTAAGGTTCAATATTCATGTACGAGAGGGGCTATACAGGGCGGTCAGAAACAGTCTAACATGATTGTGAGCTCTTCAGAATGTTCCTGACCACTCTGTATTTGTGGTGCTTTGGAATATAAAGAGAGGAATGTGACGGACGAGTATGACGCATCTCGTACTCCGATTAACGTTCACATGCTTGGTCGTAAGATGTTTATATAATAACTGTGTCGTGAGGTAGTGCTAAAATTTACTTCATGGCATATGAACATATATCTAAAGCACTCATGTGTTGTTAAACTTAAAGACTTGTACTGTCCAATTCTGTAAAATGGGGCTACTTTGTCTCCGATGAAGTGTGATTTTTGATCTGGCTGGTTAGATTCTCATTATTTATTTATTTATTTTTATTTATCGTATGGCATCTACGGAGTAAAATTGCACACATACTATTAATTAATGTAATAAACGAATTACAAATATATTATTAAATGACTGATTGCAAACAACAATATGCGAAAGATTAGGGAGACAGCCACTGCAGCTATTATAAGTCCACATCTAAGCAGGTCACCCACTGAACAGCACGTGGAGTAGCATTCATGATATCCCTCCATTCTCCTTCAAACCTCCTCGCAGGACATTCGGAGATCAGGTGAGGGATTGTTTGTTCTTCTGCATCACAGTCACATCGTGGGTCATCAGTGAGTTTCCATCTGTGGAGAATGGCCTTACACCTGCCGTGGTTAGTCCTCACACGATTAAGTCTGCACCAAGTTCTTCTGGGCATCCTTTCACCGGTCTTGAAGGATCAAAATCAGTGATGAGAGGATGGTGATTATTCAGCGACCAGTATTGCCTCCATTCCTTTGCTATGTCGTACCTTTCTGGGAGTTTGAGGACTTCGTCTTCCCATATATGTTTCCTGGATTTTAGGCGGGTAGTTGGTAGATGGTCCAATACTTTTCGGATAGGTATATCTTCAGAGACAGAGGGGTAATTAATTTTCTTCCATTCTCGAGTTGCTGCTTGTTGCCTTCTGAGGTATGGAGGAGCTATTTTGCAAAGGGCATGAAGCCAGGGAAGTGGAGTTGATTGCAGAGTTCTTGAGACAATCCTCATGGTGGTGTTAAGCTGGACATCTATTTTCTTCGCGTGTGTGCTCTTTTGCCAGACTGGGGTGCAGTATTCTGCCACCGAGTAAACAAGACATTATGCTGCGGTGCGTAGGGTGTTAGCTTGAACTCCCCAGGAGGTTCCAGTCAGCTTGCTTAATATGTTATTTCGATTTTTTATCTTTTCAATGGTTATTTGTAGGTGTTTTTTATAGGTTAGTGACCAGTCAAGAGTGATTCCTAGATATTTTGGATGGCTGTTGTGCGTCAATCGCTCATTGCAGAATGTTACTTGTAACTCTCGTGTTGCCTCATGATTGTTCAGGTGAAATTCGCTTACCTCAGTTTTATTTGGATTTGGGCAGATCCTCCATTTCGTGTGATACTGGTTAAGAAGTTGAAGGTCCGTTGACAGAGTAGCTTCCCCCACTTAGAATGTCTTGCTCTGAGTGGCTATTGCAATGCCATCTGCACAGCAGAATTTTTGCGATTTAGTTGCTGGCATGTCACTCCTGTATAGGTTGAAGAGAAGAGGGGCGAACACTGATCCCTGCGGGAGCCCATTGTTTGTTGAGTAGGATTTACTCGTAGATTGACCTACGTTCACTCTGAAGTAGCGATTTCTCAACATGTTTTCCAGAAGCTTAGTTGTCTTGCGGCAGGGGATGGTTTTTTTTTCAGCTTGAGTATGAGTCCGTCGAGCCAGATGGTATCATAGGCGGCCGACAGGTCCACAAAAGCCACGCAAGTATTTTTGGACCTTTGAAAGCCTGACTCAATGTATGAGCTTAAGGCAAGGACTTGTTCAAAGCAGCTCCGTTTGTTCCTAAATCCCGCCTGGTCTGCGGGAATTAGCCTATCTATGGAGTCGTATATTCTGTTGTACAGCAGTCTTTCTAATAGCTTGTAGCAAATGCTCAATAGGGCTATTGGCCAATAGCTAGCTGGGTCATCCTGTGGCTTTACTGGTTTTAAGATTGCGAGGATTTTGGCTATCTTGAACTGATAGGGAACCCGGCTGGTGTTCGTGATGTCACAGTAGAATTGTCTAAGCCATGCACAGGCGGAGGGGCCCAGGTGTCTCATGAATTCAGGGAAAATTCCGTCTAGACCGACGGCTTTCCTCAGTTTAAGAGATTTTATCGCGTTATTCATTTCCAAATCTGTGAACGGAATAGAGAAATTCGTATGTTCTTCGAGTTGGCTATCGATAGTTTTAATCTCTGCTTTAATCTCTTTCTCGAAGATATCATCTACTGGGACATTTTCCGCCCGTAGTTTTATCTGTAGTGCACTTGTGAAGGAGATATTTTAGGGTTGTTATTGATTAGTGGTGTTGCTGTTCCCAACTGGCGTAAGAGAGACCATGCCTTCCTGCTAAATCAGGTGAAGTCCAGGTTTTTGTTGTATGTTCCCATCTTTCCCTTCTGCCTTCATTTATGGCGTTTAGTATTTGGTTTCCTATGTCAGGATCTCCAGTTCTTTGGAATTCGTTATAAAGCATTTCAGCTTATCGTTTCCGACAAGGGATGTATTCTTTCCTATAGCCACGAGGGATGTTATGTTTTGCTGCTGCAGTAAGGACAGCAACAAACCGTATATAGTTCTCTGCAGAGGGTGGGACCCATGGCAGGTGTGACTCCATAGTGTCCTGTGCACTACGACCAGATAATGGGTATACTTGGAAGGATAGACAGCATTGGTCGTATATTTTTGTTTATTATCGCAAAATCGATTTTCGGTCACTTAGTGACCATCTTCAGTGCTAGAAGTTAAAATTTTTTTCACATTACGATCAGAGCGTATAAAACAGAAAATCACAATTACATCTGCATATGAACATAACACTTGTTAAGAACATACCTGTAATATATAACTGGTGTCAATAAGCTTACGGCGCTCACATAGACTGAGGTCGCTGTTTACATGCTCTTGTTCAGCAGACCTCGGTGTGATGGGGCTTGACACGTCCTCTATGTGTCACGTGAAGACATAGTATTACTGGTTTTGCGAGATATTAACACTAAATAACTCTTGTGCATTTGTGAATCGTGCAGTAATTCAAATTTAAAATGTACGTACAACACATAGCAGACGCCGGGGGAAGGAAATATCTAAAATACATTGGCGTATTGTTTTTTTTAAAAAAAAAAAAACTTATAAAACATAAAACAGTTCGATGATAAGTTGTCAGAATGTAGGACATATAAAAGAGCAAAAGATAATGAAAAAGAATAATAAATGAATAACATGAAATGAGATGTAACACAGGTTTAAAAAAAAAAAAAAAAACATAATACCCACCATCTGGCGTGGGAAGTTAGAAGTACAACGTTCGTGATTTACGTAAAATGTTACGTTAAGACTAAGAAGTCAAATATATAAAAAATAATAACAGTACGAAACTGCCATTACTTAATAATTACAATGCCGTGAAACACAATGTTCATTACAAAAATGTTTGTAGGTGTGGATAAACAGTTGTGTTATCATATTTAACCGACATGCTGATGTATGTCTCGTTTGTCCCTTTGGGCAAGCTAGCAGTGTTATAACAGTGATTAAAGTCTTTCGCATAAGCACTGGGTCAGAACCCATACATACACGACATCAAATATACACGGTTGCTTACTGTAAAACATAGCCCCTTCATTTGGTGTGGGAGGTTAGAAGTACATCGTTCTTGATTTACGTAAATATTACGTTAAAACTGAGAAGTCAAATATATAAAATAGTAATAGTACGAAAAAGCCACTAAGTAACAATTCATATGCCATTAAATAATATTCAAAACAACAAGTTTTGAGGGTGTAGAGTATCAATTTTGTTATCATATTTAACGGCGTGATAATGTACATATCATTCGTCCTATCACTGGTTGTACGCTTCCGCATAAGCACTGGGTCAGAACCCATATGTACATTCACAGGTTGATAAAACAGTAACGAAGTTGCCAAGCAACCGTTTTTGAATATTAATAAACTAATTTGATTTTACATAACTTTTAGTAGTAGTGGGACCCATATGAAATACAAGCAGAGTTAAGAAGTACCTATAATTCTAATTGTGTATTTGAAATAAATTTGAAAATATAAGTTGCGAACAGGTAGTATACATCAAACATCGAGAAACCATCATGAGGAAGGACAGGTAATAGTGCCACTTATACCAAAAATATTCATCGTACTTTAGAGAAATTAAACATAGGCTATGCACGATATCCATTTATTCAAACAGCAAAGGAATTGTTAACATACATTAAAAATAATTATGTAAGGTGATAACCGGTTCGTATTACTTTGTGTCAACGCCTACGAGATGTCGACTGTAGTAAAATTATGTTCAGTAGGCGTCCATGAGTTCTGCAAATTTCGGAACAAAAAAGGAGCATCTTTTTTAAAAACCGAAATTAGTAATGTTATTGAAACAAACCGAAACATGTGTGTCCATGTGTTGAGATAGTTGGAATAGCGACCATTGTAAGTGTTCTCGTATCTGGAGCTTTATTATGACAAAAGATCTCCATCTATCTGGAGCTTTATTATGACAAAAGATCTCCATCTATTCCATAAGGTCGAGGACGCGACCTTTTTTACCCTTGTGCAACAACTTCAATTACGATGTCAAATCTGGAGTTATATGACCAGTTGCTACCAGATGGGCTGTGAAATTCTATTTTTCGGCAATATCTTTCCTCTCAAGTGCAACGTGCTCACGGAACCTTGTTTCCAATTTTCGTCCGGTTTGCCCTATGTAACCTGCATTACACGTGGCACACTTAAGTTTGTAAACACCTGATTCATGTAAGACGTTGCGTTCAGGAATGTTATTCCTTAAAAGCACGCCTAGTCTGTTCGTCGTCGAGAAACCTACATTAATATTCCTCTTCTTGAATACTCTGGCAATTTTATTGCTAATGGGACCATAGAAAGGCAAAGTGATAAATTTTTGATTTTTAGTTTCGTTTGTCTCATTCTGACTTAAATTACCTTTACTATATTTTTTGGATACCATCTCATAAATGTTCATGACGTATTTCAACGGGTAATTATTATTTCTTGCAATTTGTTTAACTATGTTTAACTCTTTCTCATCGTTTTCATTAGATAATGGTAATCGGAACATACGATGAAATGCAAAATGGAAAAACGCTTTTTTGTGTTGGTCAGGGTGTTGTGAACCATAATCTAAGATGATATCTGTGAATGTTGATTTTCTGTAAATGTCAAATGTATGTTTTCCATTTTCCCTTCTAATGGTTAGGTCTAAAAAATTAATGACTCCATTCTGTTCTTTTTCAACTGTGAAAGCAATTTTGCTGTGTAAACCATTAAATGTACTGACGACTTCGTCAATATCAGATTGACTGCCATTAATGAGCAATAGCGTGTCGTCTACATATCTATAGTAGTATACGATCTTTTTAGCTAATGTGGGAAAATCTTTTAGTAATTTCAGTTCAAGATAGTTAATAAAGATGTCGGCCATAATCCCTGACACAGAGTTTCCCATGCTGAGTCCGTCCTTTTGGACATAAATTTTGTCGTTAAATGTGAAGTAGTTATACTTTAAGCAGAATGATAATAGTTCTATGAATTCATTGATTTCCACGCTTGACATATTACTGTGGTTTCTGAGATTAGCGTCAATAATTTGTATTGTTTGCTCAATCGGGATATTCGTATATAAATTGACAATGTCCAGCGAAAGAAACGTCATAGTGTCTGTAATAGGTATATCTTTTATTTTCTCTACTAATTGGGTACTATTTTTAATCGAGAACTGTTGCACAAATTTATAATGCTTATTCAAAATAGTTAGGCATTTTTTCGCAATATTCACCAACGGGCCCCCTCTCCCATCAACTACCGGCTTAATGGGATTAGATTGCTTATGAACCTTGAATTGTGATCGTAGCTTAGGAATTTTTGGATTCATTACCTTGAGATACTGTATCTCACGAGGGGCTATTACATTTGAAAGTGATTTAAGTTTCTCATTTAACTTTCTTTGAACCTCATTCGTTGGGTCTCTCGCAATTGATGTAATACCGTTTTCTTGAAAAAATTGTAAAGTTTTTTCTACATACATTTCTTTTGTAACAATAATAACAGAATTCCCTTTGTCTGCCTTTGTGACAATTGCATTACTTTCTTGTAATGTATTATTCAAACTTTTTACTGTCAAATGATCCCTCCTGTTTTGGTTATTTGCTTTTTCTACCTCGTTCTTCAATAGCTTTTCTACCGCTACAGCCATTTTATTCTGTTCTACCTTATTTATTTTACAACTATCCATCGCGAATTTTACCTGCACTAGTGTATTCTTAATTGCCCTACTATCCAATTGTTTGTGTACGTTGTACTTTAAACCCTTACTCAAAAGTTCATTTTCTTCCTGATTAAATACTATATCTGTTAAATTTTTAACTCTAGAATAGAAGTTATATTTATGTTCGTCATTTAACATTTGTCTTTTCCCTTGTCCCATTAGCTTAGCTATTTTTTTGACATGTTTAACTCTTACTTTGCTAACTGCATTATAAACAATCTCATTCACTCTTGAGAGTAGCAGATCTAAGGTTAAAGGAGAGACAAGTTCACCCAAATTGGCGTGTGCTTCAAACAGCTGAGAATTAATAACACTTTTTTAAAAAACAGTTTCCTAATTTCACTTCTCATCAAAACCAGTTCGCATTTTTTCATTGTCACTGCGCACATTTGTCTTCGTCTATTAAAGTAACTTTGTACATACCGTGGGGTAACATTTTTCTTAATACACTCTTTGTTGAACTGGATATGTTGACTTGTGATCGCCAGCTTGATTTTTAACTTATTTTTTATATATTTGACTTCTTAGTCTTAACGTAACATTTTACGTAAATCACGAACGCTGTACTTCTAATTTCCCACGCCAGATGGTGGGTATTATGTTTTTTTTTTTTTTTTTTTTTTTTTTTTTTTAACCTGTGCTACACCTCATTTCATGTTATTCATTTATTATTCTTTTTCATTATCTTTTGCCCTTTTATATTTCCTACACTCTGACAACTTACCATCGATCTGTTTTATGTTTTATAAGTTTTTTTTTTTTAAAAAAAACAATACGCCAATGTATTTTAGATATTTCCTTCCCCCGTCGTCTGCTATGTGTTGTACGTACATTTTAAATTTGAATTACTGCACGATTCACAAATGCACAAGAGTTATTTAGTGTTAATATCTCGCAAAACCAGTAATACTATGTCTTCACGTGACACATAGAGGGCGTGTCAAGCCCCATCACACCGAGTTCTGCTGAACAAGTGCATGTAAACAGCGACCTCAGTCTATGTGATCGCCGTAAGCTTATTGACACCAGTTATATATTACAGGTATGTTCTTAATAAGTGTTATGTTCATATGCAGATGTAATTGTGATTTTCTGTTTTATACGCTCTGATCGTAATGTGAAAAAATTTTTAACTTCTAGCACTGAAGATGGTCACTAAGTGACCGAAAATCGATTTTGCGATTATAAACAAAAATATACGACCAGTGCTATCTATCCTTCCAAGGTGTGAGTCCATTTCCTTGCCATAAGTTGTGCAGTCTGCTTTTCTGAAATTTCATCTTGGTTTCTGTGGATCTATTTCGGGGGCGTTGCACTCCAAGGATCAGTAATACTGGCAGTGTTGTGTGCGGAGGAAACCAGTGAATACCCTTTTAGTATGTAGTAGTGGATTCATCATTTGATCAGTTGTTATGATGCATCGATCTGGGTTAGTTTCACTTTGCCACCAGGCAGATCGGAATGTTTTCAGGTCTTTGGCATCATAGGCCAGGTGGAGCCCTAGGTATTCAATTCACTCGGATAAGATCTCTCCATTTTCGTTGTTTGTTGAGTACCAAATCAAATGGGTCTGAGCACTATGGGACCCAACATCTGAGGTCATCAGTCCCCTAGACTTAGAACTACTTAAACCTAAGGACATCACACACATCCATGATCGAGGCAGGATTCGAACCTGCGACCCTAGAACAGCGCGGTTCCGGACTGGAGCGCCTACAACCGCTCTGCCACCGTGGCCGGCTGTTGTTGAGTACCCCCAGTTCGTATGGTGGGAATAGACTCCAGGGAATAGACTCCAGGATGCCCAATAGTTGGTAGGGGTGGATTGGGCCATGTAACATTAGGAGATTTGTAGACTGTGGTTATTTTCATTGCAGAGACTTCGATTACCATGGATTCCACAGCTTCCCCCACCGCGCAGTCGAGCACTTTGTAGTTTTGGTAGTCATTCCGCACATATACCGTAGATCCGTAAACGTCAGATGGAAGATTTCCTACAATTTTTTAGCCATATATTCTCGCTCTAGTTGTGAGTTTAGGTTTATCTGCGGTATGTGTCTCTTTCAGTGCTATAATGCCTATGTGGTTATCTTTAAATGTCCTACTCAATTGTTCGCATTTGTCTCGGCTTAAGTCTTCAACATTTAGTTGTAAGATACGGACACAAGTTCCGATATCTCTTGTCAGGTGGTTCTGATAAGAACCACTGCCTTTTTGATTTTTCATTATCCTCTGTAGATTTTCTCGACCATGACCGGTCGCCTAGTGTGTAGACTCTTTGCCGTTCCGTCGTCGCGGACCGTTGCCCGGAGGTCGTCTACACTTCGTACCCCTCATTCGTACTATGAGGAATCAGTAAGAATGCGCCGGCCGGGGTGGCTGAGAGGTTCTAGGCGCTACAATCTGGAACCGCGCGACCGCTACGGTCGCAGGTTCGAATCCTGCCTCAGGCACGGATGTGTGTGATGTCCTTAGGTTAGTTAGGTTTAACTAATTCTAAGTTCTAGGGGACTGATGACCTCAGAAGTTAAGCCACCGCAGCCGGCCCAGTAACTCCCAAACCTGTTGCACATACTTGACATCTTGCCTTGGATAAGTCTCCAACGACTGGTTTCAGCCACCCATTGAATTCAGGTTCTGCTTCCCACGCATCCCGATATTTTTGAGCGTTTTCTTCTGCGGTAAATCCATTATGTAAGCCACCACAACATAAGTTTCACCAATTTATAATCACTGAACATACATTAAAACTCAGGCGAACTAGATGTCATGAAACAATCTACTCACTCGGTAACTCGATATCAGTCCTATTGTTCACTGTTTAAAACGCAATGATGTCTGAGATACCCCCACCGAATTGTTCTTGCGTTACCACTGTTCATGTGGTAATAATTTGACTGCGAGTTAACATTTCGAAAAATTAGAGGTTGCTGGACAGAAATGTAGTTTATTATATTTAATATTACGTTTGGTCCGGTCGGTGTGGCCGAGCGGTTCTAGGCGCTTCAGTCTGGAACCGCGCTACCGATATGGTTGCAGGTTCGAATCCTGCCTGAGGCATGGATGTGTGTGATGTCCTTAAGTTAGTTAGGTTTAAGTAGCTCTAAGTTCTAGGGGACTGATGACCTCAGAAGTTAAGTCCCATAGTGCTCAGAGCCATTTGGACCATTAAGAATGCTATGCACAGACTTAACTGGTAGGTTAGCTTAGCTCGTATCGAAACTGGAAAATACTGAAACAAAAACCCAGAAAAAAGTTTTTGAATGTCCAAGTAAAATGGTATTTTAGTCTACTTGAACACCTTACCTTGTTTCGAATGAAAATGAGTTCTAAAACTGAAGGCTGCCTATGTTACCCCCAAAATAAGGAAAATCTGCTTCTGGACTCATTTTAACTATCCTCAGAAATTTTTTAATGAACTTTTAAAGCATTACATATACTCAACAAACAAAAACAATAAAAACTGATTAAATATACTGGATATAAATCTAAAGAAAGTGGTAATATATGAAAGTCGTACCAACTGAAAAACTACACATAAACACGAAATGATTAAAATACTAAAAATCAGTCAAAATACTATAAACGTCTAATAATATTAGGATACAATTCAAAAAACTAATACCTGAGATAGATTAAACCTAATTAAAAGGCATGTTGTATCTCTTTCTTCGATTTTCGCTCTGTTATGTACTCTTTGTTGACGTCACTGTCATCAATAATTTCATCATATGAATCCTCGCAACGGCTGCAGTTTTAGTAAGGGTCAGTTCTTCCACCACTGCATGGACCACAGATCCATCCGCGGCATTTTACTCATTCGCTCCAATCATGTTTACCTCTACAAATTTTCCAATTTATCTGGCAAATACTGACTGTAAATGCGTCTTCAGTTGTTCTCCGACGTACACGAATTGGTATATATTAGGGAATAGTTTGGATACTCGTGGATGGAAGTCCTTTCTGGCAGGATGATGTCGATGCTGACACAGAGAATCTCACAGAAGTTTCCATTTCATTCTCCTGCACATGTGTATCAGATGAATTTGTTCGTTGTGCTGCCTTCTTTCCTTGTTTTCGTCTCTTCTTAACACAACTTACTCGATGTTGCCTCAACAACTGTAGCAACCTCTCATTTCTACTTATTTCCTTACTGTTGCCATCTAATCCATCAGGAATTCTTTTCAACGCCTCAATGTGGGTCGAGGGACGCAGGCTGGGTATTCAGACCAAATTTTTGCTCACTGTTTCACTAATGGCAATCCATAGTGTACTTAACAAGAAAGGACACTCTCCATTTCCCTTTCATTGAGACAATTACTGCAACATCGAGGTGTTCCGCCTTTGGTGGGAATGGAGTGATATAAATTTTACTAAGTCTGCATGCTTCAATCACTTTAGGAGAAAAGAGGCTAGCAAGATCGTCTGATAATAACACCACTGTGTCTTCAGGATCACGAGTGGTTTCAACAAGTGGCAGCAAAATTCGAAAGAATCACGCTCCGAAGAGGTTTAAGTCAAACCAACCACTTGGATTGCTGGCATATTTTATACTATCTAGTCCGGCTTCAGTCCAGTTGTCCTACAGGTTCTGTGTCTTGTACATAAGTGTAGGAGAAAGGCCCGCATCTCGTGGTCGTGCGGTAGCGTTTTCGCTTCCCACGTCCGGGTTCCCGGGTTCGATTCCCGGCGGGGTCAGGGATTTTCTCTGCCTCGTGATGGCTGGGTGTTGTGTGCTGTCCTTAGGTTTGTTAGGTTTAAGTAGTTCTAAGTTCTAGGGGACTGATGACCATAGATGTTAAGTCCCATAGTGCTCAGAGCCATTTGAACCATTTTTGTAGGAGAAAGTAGATCTTCATTTGCGTTCCCGCGTACGATCAGGCGAACTGAAGACCATGAGTGCCTTTGTATCCTTTCTACCCTTTTCGTGTTTCTGGGAACAACAACGTTTCTGCACCCAGGATTGTCCGTAACGTTGGTCTCATCATAATTGTAGAGATAAAACACGAAAAAGTTGTGACTGAAGGCGTTGTTTAATTGATACCCCCAATGTTTTGAATACAGTCACGTTTTAAGCTGCAAAATATGGGTAAAATTAAGTAGAGATTTTTATTTTTTACTTCCTGAAGAGGAAGTTCATCATTATTGAAGAAGTTCAAAATGTCATTACTGTGGACATATGATCAGAACTGCTTTATATTGGAAGCTATTCTAATGGAGAGATTGTTCGAGTTACGAATGAATCAGGGATATCTGGACCGGGGGTATTCTCTTTGAAGACAGGTAGTACTTTTCTCGTGTTAGCGGAAGTCTCCAGTTTGCCGTCGTGCCAACAGTTTCCGCAATGATGTCTTTTTCACTTTTGCGCGAAACAGTTCGATGTCCGATAGGTCCAAGATCCTTGCCAAGCTATCTCCCTACAACTGCAGATCTAGGATCTTTGAATTTTACTGCAGCTGCCCTCTTTGACATCCCCCTCCTTAACAGCATCTCTGGCCTCTTCCATGTCCTCCTTTTTACAGTCGCTCTTAACAACATTTTTTTTCGTATATCTTACCATTTTTGATGACTAATAACCTTTAACAATGGAAACGATACTTCACTCAAATAAAAGAATTAATGGATACCAAATTACGAAATTATTATAGAGCAGCATATCGAAAGTAGCCTTATGGTGCATAAGTAGCCCCTTTTTACGTATTAATTGCAACGGACGGACTGTACCTTTCTCATCCATATGTAAGAGGGTTATGCTATGAATGCTGAGTATTTGCAAAACAACAGTGTCAATATGGACCAAGTGGATCAATGCATCAGTGCATGTTTCCCCCCGGTACCTAAGTGTGTCAAACCTATCAAGTCCTTAGAGGCTAGATTCACGAATGGTATTCCAATGTATGATTGCGCCTGTTGAACTCGGTTCAATACATGCTGGATTTAAAGCTTACAGAAGACAACTTTTCGCGCAATACTGTGGTTCAGCGTGATGATAGCAAATAAATGAATACACGATGATTCATCTCCCCTTACGACTGTCGTTTTATGCAGCCCCCAATGTTATAGCTGGCCTTCATAAACAGCGAACGAGATTTTCGTATACTGCCGCTCTTTATGGGCAAAAAACGAACAGAAACTTTTGGAAAGAAATGTAATGTAGTTAAATTTTGTACAGGGATATGTTTTCGTTACAGGCCGTAGTTCTCAAGTCATTCAAGAAAAACGTACAATAGTGGCCCTCAAACGCACTACCACTCCCACACTCAGCCCTTAGGGGTCAGAACTTCTGGTATGTTGTTCATAGCACTCCCTCCCACAACTGTAGAAATATTTGAGATGGAACAAATTTTTCCTCAAATTAGACCTTTACTGGGCTTCATTGACTGGCATTATTACGCCTTTGGCTTAATCGAGCACTTACAAATCGTAAAATTAAAGTTTGTATAAATTTTACCGAACAATTTTGTGAATTTTAACAACATAAAATGAACAATTATATCGTTGTATTCGTCAGACCTTGTGACTACGAAACTGCTGTCCTTTTAAGGGTCAAAGTAATTAATTTTAGAGTTACGAGTACGAAAGTCGTTTTGTGTTCATTACCCTCATGGACAGGTTTAATTTAATATCGTTAACGAAGTAGTCGACTATGCTAGTGGCGTAATAGCCCAATCAGTAAAGACCAAGAAAAGCCGAAAATCGGGAATAGTTCGAGTAGTCCGAAGGGAGTACCACGAGCGAAAAACTAGATATCCTGACTGGTGCGGGATGAGTGGGGTGTGGTGGTACGTTTGAAGGTCAATTTTATGCATTTTGCTTGAATAACTCCAAAACCGTGGGCTCCATGGAAAACGTATCCCAGTAAAACATTAACTACGTAAAATTTTCTAGAAAAAAGTCTTGTTAATGTTTTTCCGTAGGGTTAAAAGTTTGCGTTTAGCGAGCGAGAGAGTATGAAAATCTCACGTGTGGTTTATTATGGCCAACATTAACAATGCGGGTTGCTTAAAACGACAGCGGTAGGGGCAGCTGATTTACCCTGTATATTTAAGTAAGTAAAAGAAGTAGATTCCCTACAAAAAAGTACTTTTGTTATTTTCCTTCCATGAACTCTCCAGTTAGCTATTTTAAAAAAGATATACATTGCTACTTGACAACGAACCCGTGTCCTACCAGTTAATTGTAGCTTAACAATTAAGTTCTGAGTAATTAGTAGCAAGACACAAACTTGCAATTTATAGAAGCAGTTTCTTTCAACATACATTGTGTAAAGTTTCACTACTGAGATGCCGACACCGCCGCTGCTTGTACTCCTACTCGTCTTTGAGTCTGCGTTTTAATTTACACCGCTCCGTGCAGGATGATTGGCACAGAGTGAAGCTAGTATATTTTAAATACTATTTTCTTGTTGACATTTGGATACGCATAGTTAGAAATCGCCACTGTGGAAGATGCTTTGACAGCATACAAAATGGTTCAAATGGCTCTGAACACTATGGGACTCAACTTCTGAGGTCATTAGTCCCCTAGAACTTAGAACTAGTTAACCTAACTAACCTAATGACATCACACACGTCCATGCCCGAGGCAGGATTCGAACCTGCGACCGTAGCGGTCTCGCGGTTCCGGACTGCAGCGCCTAGAACCGCACGGCCACTTCGGCCGGCGACAGCATACAAAATGAAACATAGCATAAGACTCTGAAATCAGGATCTTTTACGAATAACTAGGATGAAGGGACTCCCACTGCTTCGGGCAATATGTCGTCCATTCTAGTTCAGTGCTCGGGTTATAAAAACCTGTGTTTTATCCGAAAATATCTGAACGATCTGACGGAGTCCCACCAATGTATACGTAGTATCGCGACAACGTAACGTAGGCGTACCATGTTACGCCGGCATATACACCACAGTCGCACCACCCATAACCATACAAACACCATACATATGAAATACATACGCCATGGTAAAATATTTTGAAAGTGTAAAATAATGATGTCGTAGTACAGTCTATCAAACACGTGCCTACCGATTACTTCGTTCACTCCTGGGGCTGTGATTTGACATTTAGATTTATTGTATATCTTTTACTCTGCAATTGGAGGTCATCCACGTTAGTTAATACCAAATGTCTAATCGTTATTCACAAACACATTGCTGCTGTGAGAGAGTTGAAATTTGTGAGTATAGTCATGAGTAAAACGAACGGAATCGGAAAGCCTTCCACGTTCGAATTTACTTTGCTCCAGCGCAATGAAACGTATTGAGGGGAAAAAACTACAACAGTGTATCCCGCTCTAGACATGATTAATAGCACATTAAACTTCTAGGGAACTTTCCAAAGCTGTGAATTGAAGAAACACAACTGCCATTATACGTCACGCCTGCTCTGCTTTCGAAGCAACTTCTCTACACAGCAGGCCCGTGGCATGCTGGTACTCAGTACGTCTTCTTGTTTCAGCTGACCCTCGTGGGGTACACAGAAATTCCATGTGCCTGAGACACACGATTGTCACAAATCAGTCAGTCATCTCTGCAATGTGGGGAAATCTTAATATACAATTTAGTAATCTACAAAGTGTTGGATATTTTTGTACAGGTACACCACCTCCTGTTGTAATTAACAATAAACTGATTTCCACAAATACCCCCAGTCTACGTACGGGGTTTGAGCGGTCACCACAGTGCAACAAGTAAATTATCACTACGAAGAAGCATAGCCATGCGTTATTAGCGTATAACAACTCTATGAGACTACCCCCTCAGTGAGGTATGGTACTTCAGCATTCCAGTTTGTGTGTGTGTGTGTGTGTGTGTGTGTGTGTATGTGTATGTCTGAGAGAGAGAGAGAGAGAGAGAGAGAGAGAGAGGGAGAGAGAGAAAGAGACAGGGTGTTATCCGACCTAGTAGCCAATGGCGTTACGGCGATAGGTCTCCCAAGGCACCAATGGTATGCAAGCTGCCCCCCCCCCCCCCACCACCACCGCCGCAGCTAATTTAATTTTTACTGTTCGATTGAGTGCGCCCGTCTTTACATCTGTCGAGACCTCACGTGTTGATCTGAAAAGATGACCATGATAGCAGAACTACTGGAGCAGGACATGTGGGTATTCTGCGACGCATTGTTGTTTGAGGTATCAGATCAGCCGCGTTCACAGCCTAACAGACCTCTGGCGGAGCTGTTGGGTCAGAATTTACATCTGTTCCGCACTCAAGCACTGCCTGAAACATCGCACCAGCAGCAAAGTCTACAGCTCGAGGGGCTCTGATCCAATACTAGTAGAACTGGCGGACAGGGACATGCAGACATTCGATGATACACTATTGCCAGAGTCCGAGCAGCATTGGGGACAACAGCATACAACCTTAGGAGACTCATTACCAGATTGGGCCTTCGAATACAGTGAGTGGAACCTAATGTAATTGAGTGAATGTAAATTACTATATGTGAGATAAATATACATACGTCCAGTTCTCATGTGCTCACACTTGTGAAGACTTTATTTGCTGCAAACGATGTGAAGTTGGTGTCAAATAAAGCCACTGCAGCAGCGTCGCGTCGGTATCATACTAGCGGCAGCTTTCATAATTAATTTAGTGCTCAAAAGCATCCATCATTCATCTGCTGTTGAGGATCAGGGGGTGAGTATTTGTTATAACAAATTAATTTTTTATATCACATACACGAGCCAGTATTATCGTAACGCATGGCTTTTGTATCCACGGTCACAGTTTTGGAGATTTATGTAACTGTGTAGCAGCTGCTACAAGGAAATAAGCCTTGCACATTTACACTGAATATTCGGATGCTGTGAATATGTGTTAGCGGTTGCATATGACCCATTAGTGTATTTGTTCGGTGGAATATGCCGGTTAGGTGGCAGCAAGCCGAAACTACAAGACTCTGCCTGTCAGGGCATCTCAGTGTGAAAATCTAATGTGTAAAACCGATGCCGATGCCTCACTGCTCCTAAGATCAGCAGAATACTACAGAACTACCAGTCCAGGGGATGAGTGTAAGTTTATACAGACAGCAGTATTTGACACAACACCTCAGGCTTATACTATCTTACACATTTAGTAAACTGCTTACATGTTGCTCCATCAGTTGTCTATATCTGTTATAGACACTCGTCATTAACATTCAATATGTTACATGGGGCTTTAGAGCAATGGAATGCATCTATCCTAGGAATAAATGGATTTCCTGACCGTGTATCACCATCTGTGTGTAGTAAAACTTCCTGGCAGATTAAAACTGTGTGCCGGACCGAGACTCGAACTCGAGACCATTGCCTTTTGCGGGCAAGTGCTCTACCATCTGAGCTACCCAAGCACGACTCACGCCGCTTCCTCACAGCTTCATTTCTGCTAGTACCTCGTCTCCTACTTTCAAACTTTACAGAAGCTCTCCATCAGAGTGAAAATCTCATTCTGGAAACATCCCCTAGGCTGTGGCTAAGCCATGTCTCTGCAATAGCCTTTTTTCGAGGAGTGCTAGTTCTGCAAGGTTCGTAGAAGAGCTTCTGTGAAGTTTAGAAGATGAGAGACAAGATACTGGCAGAAATGTAGCTGTGAGGACGGGTCCTGAGTCGTCTTTGAGTAGCTCAGATGGTAGGGCACTTGCCCGCGAAAGGCAAAGGTCCCGAGTTCGAGCCTCGGGCCGGCACACAGGTTTAATCTGCCAGGAAGTTTCGTATCAGCGCACACTGCGCTGCAGAGTGAAAATCTCATTCTGGGTTTGTCTGCAGTCTTAAGTAAACTATTGGTGATCATACTAGACTACATAGCTCTGTCAAGTCACGTTTTAGACAATATGCTTGCCACACTTTGGAATTATTAGGAGCAGCATCATCTACAGACAGTCCATTTTCTACTTCAAGCGCTTACTTTGATTATTATTAGATCACCATTGTGGATTGTCAGCAGTGACCTGAGTTATTGTGCTACATCTAAAGGTTGTTTCACAATTAATGCTACACATTTCTAGAGGTTGTAGAGGGATTTGGAGATCAAGTTTTACGTAAGAATCCATGTCCAGATACATCATCCAACGTCGCTACAGAACTTCAAAGCTATAGGCGCCAGCGCTTGTGAATGTATGTAAATGCGGGGTGATTCCGTAATAATGGTACAGACTTTCAAAAGTAATGGAGAAGAAGAAATGTATCAATTAGGCTAAGGGTCCCTGTAACGGAAACAAACGAGTCGAAAGTTATATGCGGAAACCGTTGTGATACCTCTGAAGGTGGAATGCATGCACCGATACTTTTTGTTGCTAATATTGGTAACTTTCAGAGGCGGTACTATGGATCAAAACAAGAAAAAAGTATACTAAACATGGGCACTAAAATGCATATCTTGAGAGCTATGAGCACATGTTCAATAGAGAAGTGTTTCACACTAGCGAAGATGAGCAAGTGCTCATACCTCCTGAGCTATGCATTTTAGAGCCTATGTTTACCAGATATTGTTTTCTTGTCTTGGTCCATACCACCACCTCTGAAACTAGCATACCCTGCATTCTTTGCAACAACAGTACCGGTACAGGTATTTCACTGTCAGAGGTATCAGAATTATTTTCGCTTGTGGCTTTCGACTCGTTCATTTCCGAACCAGAGACGCTTTCTTCGAACTGATACATTTATCCGTCTCCATCAACCCTGAAAGTTTGTAAAATCATCTATGTATCACTCTGTACATACGTACATTTACAGGAGCTGACGCCTATAACTTCGACGCTTTGTAGTGTATTTCGATGACGTTTCTGGACATGTGTACATGTGTTCCTATGTAAAACTTGATCTACTAAGGCCCTCTACAACCTCTAGAAGCACATAACATGACTTGTGAAACATCTTGTATATATTTCAGTTAAGTTTGAGTCCGCCCCCGGTAGCTGAGTTGTCAGCGCGACAGACTGTTAATCCTAATGGCCCGGGTTCGAGTCCCGACTGCGTCGGAGATTTTCTCCGCTCAGGGACTGGGTGTTGTGTTATCCTAATCATCATCATTTCATCCCCATTAACGCGCAAGTCGCCGAAGTGGCGTCAAATCGAAAGACTTGCACCAGGCGGGCGGTCTTCCCGACGGGAGGCCCTCGTCACACGCCATTATTATTATTAGTTAAGTTTGAGACTCACATAAGCTGAGATTCTGCACATTTTATCCCTCAACATTGTAACCAGCAGATGTGTACAGTACAACCTTCCAGTAATAGAATGGTCAGTGCAGCAGATGAGTGTAAGTGTGTACACACAGGAGTATTTGGCTCAGCATCTTGGACGATGTCAAAGGTTACACTTCAGTAAACTGGTCACATGTTGCTCTATCTGCTGTCTGTCAGTAACATGGACTCGACATTGCCGGTCTACCAAAATTGTCAGATGAGACTTTACAGAGATAGTGTCCACCTGTATTAGGCGTAAATTGATTTCGTGATAATGCATCATCACCTCAATATATACAGACTTAAGTAAAATATTGTTGTTCACGGCAGACTACATTGTTGCATTAAATCATTTCTTAGATCATATACCCGCCTATACTGTGGAATTGGAGCCCCATCTGTCGCAGATACTCCATTTCTACTTTTAGCTTTCACATAGATTATTACCAGATCACTGGTGTAAGCAGGCCAAACACCTCCTTCAACATCGACATGCATGTTCAAAGTAGCAAATTATGTTGTCGGAAAGGGCATCCATAGTGCGTCAAAATGTGCAGTACAGTCAAACGCAGTAAATTGTTTCCCAAACTAGAGCTTTCTTCTCCACCACTCTCAATGCCTACACCACTAAACAGACGTGACATGCTGGTTGAAAGTCTGTTAAGCTCCATCTGTGCAGCCACGTCTTTTATATATCAGACATCGGCTACGAATGTGAAAAAGCAACTGCTTGGTGTAATTAATATTATGCGTCTTGAAAGCGATAATTAGCTTTCTTAATACCGGAAAAATGTGTCAAATTGATGGGAAACATGACAGAAAACGTAGGGAAACATACATTAACTTTAACCCATATTTAAAAAAAAACTGATATTTCATTATACATATTGATTCAGAGCATACGTTCCATATGGCACAATACTGCTGGAACTCCACAGCAATGGGAAACAGTATGTCACTTACAGAATGAGATATATGATCATTCGGCATAGCATTTTCTTGCGTGGTGTCACTGGTAGTTGGTGGTAGTTACCGTGTAGGTACTGTATGAGGATGTAAACAACGAATGGTCGTCATGCTTACAGACAATGCATCGACTTTTCGGCGGCCAGTAAACGTTTGTCTTTCTTTATAGTTGAGGCAGTGCCCCTAATCATGTTATCTTAATGTCAGGCAGCTAAATGCACCATTTTCCCCTCTTGTGTTTTAGCCTGTTCCACCACTTTTTACTGGTGATTACACTTGACAGGTGTTGACATAACTCAAATGCAGAAGGTTTTCTGATCTGTTTAGTTTTACACATGGCTGCACACACAGATCTCGACCATGTCACAACAGCAATGTGATTGTGAATAAAGATAAGGCAGCTGGGAATGGCTGTTTAACATGGATGACCTCCAGTTGTAGAGTAAAAATCTATGCACGTCTTTGACACTGTGCTAGAATGTATCAGTGTTTTTTAAATGTTGACAAATGGTGTTAACAACATGCTACCATGTGGCATCATCTAACGAATAATTTACAGGACAGCTGCTGTGTGGTGTTCAACAATGCTCTGCAGTTTGTGTACTGGTGAACATGTAAATCAACACGCCAATTATTATTATTAACTACTTTCTGTTTGCATATTGTTTAATAAACAACACTGACTCCTACAGAAACGACACAGAAGAGATATATTAAAGCAGGAGAAGTATCTTCGTTTTACCACAGTACCCAAAAGCAATGTTGTTCCATTGGTGCTGCCTTTCCTGTGTACGTAATTTCACATTTCTCCATCTCGGCAATTCCTGTAATAATCAATAGTTTGAGCAGTCAATGACTGGGTAGGAATGCATGTATGTCGGGACAGTCTGAGACTTGCAGAAATGTCAGTTCAATCGAATGTTTAATGTAAATGCACACAGAGGACAGCGCAAGACGAATTTCCTTGCATTAATGCTTTCGATCTTGGTACCCGCGTACTAGTCCTCTCACCACAGAGCACAAACCTAGAATGGAGAGCAAATTGCCGAAGAGCAATGAAGGGCTACAGCTGTTGGCTGATGCCAACAGTGTATGATTGATAAATAATTCAGATACTTTTGAGTACCAGCTATATTGTTACATTGAAATTAGCTCTTGCTCAAGAGCTGTTTGAGTGAAAACGTACACTTAACGTTACGCAGATAATTATTTACATTGCACACATCTTTCACTGGATTTAGTAGGCAGATAGACACTGATTCACATAAAGTACTCAGTCTCTTTTTTGGCTTCTACATCTGCATTTTGGCGTATGCTACCAATTTCCAAATTTGGCACCACTCGTCTACCATTTTGCAGACTATGATATGATTTTACTATATATTGTCAAAGTATCTTACCACAACATCTGTACAACATATACGCAGTATATGTATGGCATAATAGTGGTCCATTCTCCGGGGTAAGGTGTTACGCTGGCGTAAGTACACCAGCATAATATGCTCCGACAGCATAATTCCGGTGTTAGACCGACGTATACGCTGCAACCTATGGGTTAATTGGTTATATCAATGTTACTCTTTATGAAAGACCCAAATCTTTTAACTATGGAAGCTAGTGTAGGCTGGAAGCTAATAAGAAAGTTTTTGTAGATTTTGTTATTTACACATATACACACACAATCGCTCAGTTTTATGGTCCTGTCCAAACAATTCTTTTCTGTGTGACGTAATAATGTTAATAGGAGTATGCAATAAGTTGACCTTATTCGTCGTCTTCATCTCTATCAACTCTATCCTACTACACAGACGGTCCCATTTGCACCATGTACACTGCACTCTAGTACCAAGACTTTGAAGGTTCTCTATCTCAATCACCACCTCAAACTCACAGTCTGGTTATAGCCCCACTTGCAGTCACGTTGTAAGTGTTGGCGAAAAGCAGTACATGTGTGAAGCTGCTTGTGCTTAGTGAATTGTGGCTGTACAACGACATAGTTGAACGACACAGGGTTCGAAAGTTCGCGAAGACGTCGTGTGGACGGTGACTGTTGCTGCTGCTGTCGTTCAGCCAAGAAATTACGCATGTACAGTAACAACTAAAACATTAGTATAAACGTTAATAATTTATAGTAGTAGGACAGCGCATCAATAAAGTACACATGCATGGAAGCAGTATAACTTTAGCTGCCGTGCTAGGGTGCTGTGACATGCTCACACAGACAGATGGGTTGTTGCTAAAAGTAACCATATAATTATACAAAAAAAAACTGACAAGTACTTACTGTCAGATGTCTTCTTCCCAGTTCATCGTTGCTGTTGAATCAGCGATTCATACGGGGCAGGTGTATAGACAGTAAAAGACAGCGCACATGCAATCCAACTATAAAAATTATAATTGCTTGAACGGCGGGGGAGGGGGAGTGCTTACCAGCCATTGGTGTCCTAAGTCCCCTCCATGTTTTCGCAAAACGCCTAACGCTATTAGACATAGGGGAAGAGGGAAACGAATTTCAGGAATAATTTCATTGCCCGAATGTTGTTTGCTGATGTCGATGTCATCTGTTCCAGGAATGCTGAAGCTGATACTGATGTAAGCGAAATTCCTGCCAGTCCCTCTCCTACTCATATGTAGTTTGTCTCACATTCGTTGTAAACAATTTTACATATAAACTATAATAAAATCGCTAATATTAGTCGTACAGGTATGGTGATAATTCTATTGTAATCTTCACTTGATTACGAATTTAAAGTTGTGAGGACGTCTGCTATATCTAATACGGATGAAAGTTTTGGGTTTATGTTCAATACTTAAGACTTCACACATTGACGCTGTCAGATCCTCGCCTTGTTAGCCTGTTTCTTGCAAGTGGCCGCTGTATGTAGACCATAATGACGTGAGAATTGCAGCCTCCTACCAAGAAGCAGTTCCTGGCTGGTGACCACTCTCAGCCACAATGTTCCTTACACGCCTGATTTTGCTTTCTCGCTGGAACTCACCAGCAACAGACACTAAAACCATATTTCCTTTCAATGATTTATTTATATATGTATATGACCTACTGCTTGTAACCTCACACTCACTTATGTCTAACGAAACAACATTGCAATTTGTACAGTACATGAGCAATACATATTGATAACAACAACAACAATAACAATAATAACCACACAAATGGCACTGTATACAGTAAAGAATATACGTAGTCTAGGAAACTTCAGCCCTATTAATATTATGTTAATCAACTTTTCGATTGATTCTTGTCAAATGTGAGTAATGACATCTATCAGAAATGTTTGGCGGGAGTATAAAAGAAATAAGTGTGGAGAAGAAGTTGACTGGTCAAGTAAGAACTTGAAATAATCGGGTAGTATTAGCATATGGGAAGGAAGGAAGAAAACGGAATAAGAAAGATATGAGAAGACATGGATAAAATGCTGTTACATGTTATTTACAGATCTTGAGTTGATCACCAGATGTGTTACAGCTGGCAGTGTATGACTGCCCATGTGGGATTTAGGGTGGTGAGACAACATTAACGAAAAAAATTTACGTTCAAAATTTAGGTTTTAGATACATCAGTTGTGTGACAAAGGATGTTGATCTACCACCTGCATTGTTGCAAGATCTCTCCCCTCCGCTCCCCCTTGCTGTAACCGTCCACCCTCCATTCTAGTTAACTGGATGAGGTATAAATGGCGGAAAATTCGTAAGTGGAGAATGGGGCGTTATTCTCTTGATTTTCAGAGCTGGGACATGATACATGGTTGCCAAATTTCCAGCGTATAATTAGTAGTAATTTATTACAAAATTGTTTTAATTGCTGCAATTTATGATCCATCATGGCCATCTCATTTTCATTAGTGTAATTTATGACCCAGTATGTGCACCTCTAGCAAAGCATGACTGCGTTATCTTAATAACTATAATTTATAACACCATATAAACACCACAATCAAAACTTGATTGTCTTTATATCACACTTTTATCGCTATAATTTATGATCCAAAATGGATATCTGCATTGTTAATGAATATAATTGACAAGACACCTTATGTCACTATCGAGGTGTGTTCTGGAGTAACTACGAACGCCGGAACGAAGAGGCGGAACGCAAGAGCAGAGAAGGCTGTGAGGAAACGGCGACCAATGGTGCGCGGAGTCGGGCCGCGTCGCACCAGGCGCGCCCCCTGCAACGAAACGCAGCTCATGCCAACCTCGGCCGCTCAGATCGGCCCAAGTCTGCAACGTGATTAGTGCTAACGGGATGAGACAAATACGGATAGAACTGCGAAAGCACGTCCCCTCTTATTTATACATAGGAGGTTGTCAAGCGATTATAATCTATAATGGACAACCTCGCGCTTGCTCGGGGTGCAGGAACGGTCACGCCCGCTAGGAATGCCTCCAGCGACGTTTAGTGCAAACCCCACGGGATGACGTTCAGGCACCACAACAGCTGACTGTATTACCGTTGACCTTTGTGGAAGCCCTGAGAGGAGACGTGAGGGAGATTTCCGATGGACACCAGCAGCTGCGCCTTATAGAGAACATGGACGCCAATGAACTGGAACTCCGACCACCGGTTCCACCACAGCAGACACAGGACGCCATACAAGAGATGCAGCTGACGGCCGCTCCAGGTTCAGCCGTGGTGGCTGCCAGTGCTTCCACCGAGAGCGTGATAGGCCAGGACCAAGACGGAGGGTACGCAACGGAAACAGCGTTCGCCGAAAAGAAGAAAGAAGCGTCGACTGACTTCAGCTGACGTTAGCCATAGTCCCGAGGGGACAGTGGACGACAACGACAGTATCGACCTGAGACCAGTGGATTCAACAGATACCGAGATGACGGTGCAGGAATTGCACAGCGACGATAACTTGAATTCTCCTTCTGGTGACCGGAAGGCAGAAGTGGAGATGATAGTTGTCCAACATCAGAGCGGTGACAACGTTGACTACCATCCTTCGGCCAGTTCCGGAAATACGCTGAGGGACTGGGCGCAAGAAATGGACCAAGAGGAACAGAATGAAGATACGAACGCGACGATTGAGGATAGTCCTGTCCAGACGCCGGGAAGGGCCGGGGAATGTTGAACAACTTAGTGTGGTGAGGAGCGCCGGGGGCGCCGATAGACGACAGCAGTCCGGTTTTCAACACCATGGCTTGATGACACCCTCCTACAACTGATGAACACAAGCCAGGCGTACCGCATTGCAACGATAAACATTAATGGCATTCGGACACCGCTTAAAATTCAAATGCTGAAAGATATGTTACACGTTGCGGACGTGGATATTGTACTCCTACAAGAAGTGCGTTTCACATCGCCGCCGGAGTTCTACGGCTACGAAGCAAATTATTCAGTGCACGATGAGAGTGGATGCGGTGTGGCGATCCTCACCAGAGAAGGAATAGGTTTGGAGGAAGTCATGTCTCTCCCTTCGGCACGTGGCATAGCGATCACTGTCGACGGCGTTCGTTTCATCAATTTATACGCGCCATCTGGCTCCACAAAACGAAGAGAAAGGGCGACCTTTTATACCTAAGAGATAGCACCGTTGTTCGCTGGACGCTATGATAACTATGTTGTGGGCGGCGACTTTAATTGTGTCGTCGACCAAAAGGACCAAGTACCTCATTATGTGCTATGCATGGAACTGCGTGCTTTGATTACCGAAATTGCGCTTCTGGATACCTGGGAACTGCAGCATGGCGGCAGACCGGGTTATACGTACATAACGGGACACTCGGCGAGTAGACTTGATAGAGTGTATGTGACACGAGCTCTACGCACGGCGATACTGGATGCCGAAATCTGTCCAGCGGCTTTTACGGATCATATGGCGTACGTCTGTACGATTTCACTGACGCGTCAGAAGATATGGCGGAGTAAGGGTCCCTGGAAAATGAATTGTGCACTTTTACGTGACGCTGCATGTCGCCGGTCGATAGAGGCGGTCTGGGAGACCTGCGTTCGCCGCCAACGAGCATACACCTCGGTTCTCCAGTGGTGGATCAAATGTGCAAAACCAACGTTACGGAAAACGTTGATACGATACGGGCAGGACAAATCGCAGTAGAACCTCACGACGGTGGATTTTTATTTTACAGCCCTGAGGGAGCTGATGACCCAACAACCATCGTCGGAAATGCGGAAATGCACACGGCCATGCGCAGGATAAAAGCCAAGTTATTACAGCTGACGAGAATAAGAATGGAGGGGATAATGGTCCGGGCGAGATTGGCGGACACAGTTGCTGCCGAAACCCCCTCCATGCACCACGTAGTACGTGAACGCCAACGACGACGAAGAACATTGATCAGGGAACTAGTCTCTCAAACTGGCCAGTAAGTTGTGAACCAGCGTGATATTGCGCATCTGTTTACTGACTATTTCCGCCAGTTATATGGACTTGTACAAGTGAACCAGGAGGCACTACATGATGTCATCTCGGAAATGCCTGATAGAGGACCACCACTGGATACAGAGACTTTCATCACAGCGATAACGGAGGACGAGCTGACAGACGCAATTGCCAGGGGGACTCCGAACAAGTCCCCGGGACAGGATGGCTTCCCAATTGAATTTTACCGCGCCTTTGTATACCTCATGGGACGGACCTGGATTCAGACGTACAACGAACTCCTGTTACCGCAGACTGAGATACCAGCCGAATTCACGGAGGGTATCATCGTCCCAATCCCAAAACCACGCGGTGGCAGAAGGCCAGGAGATTATAGACCACTCACTCTTTTGAATTGCGACTATAAGATTTTCGCGCGCATCCTTCGGGCTCGCCTGCGGTCTTCAATTTCTGATAGATTCCTCATAGATCAAACATGCCTCGGCGGTAAGAGTAACGTACATACGGCGATCGGTGACTATCGAGATATCATCGCATTAGCAGCGGCATGCCGAGTGCGTGGGGCACTAGTCACTATTGACTTCGATCATGCGTTCGACAGAGTGGATCATATCTTTTTGAACACAGTGATGGGCAGATTGGGAATCCCACAGGCCTTCATTCTAGTGATCATGCGACTGTTACACGGCTTGCGATCAAAGGTCTCGGTGAAAGGCCGGGGCGCTGACTACATTGTTATTTCAAGGTCAGTTCGTCAAGGTCGCCCCTTTCGATATTTTTGTATGCAATGGCTTTGGAACCCTGTCTATATGGTCTCCGAAGACGGCTGGAGGGAGTGTCGTTGCCACAACTGACCTTTCATTGCCGCGCTTATGCTGATGCTGTGATGCTGGTGGCAAGGACAGGCGACGAAGTACGTACGGCGTTAGCATGGATACAGCGATACGGGATGGCGGCAGGAAGCGTGCCTAATCTACAGAAGGCACGCTGCATGAATGTCGGTCGATGATTACAACCGGGGAGGAAGGCCCGCTCATGCTAGTTAAGACCATAAAATGTCTAGGTGTTACGTTCCACACGGATGTGCAACGGACAGCAGCGGATAACTGCCGACGCATATTGAAGCTGATGCGGACAATGGTGCTGTTACAGAAATTAAGAGCGTTGAATATGATTCAGAGTGTGACCTATGTTAACGTATACCTAGCACCGAGACTCACTCACGTAGCGCATGTCCTGCCTTTAACGCGCACAATGGCATTACGGATACAAGCAACTTTCGGAACCTACGTGAGTGTGGGACACCTGTTTAAGATCCAATACACAACGCTTACGCTACCACCTGGAGAGGGTAGACTTGGTCTAGTGAACGTATATGAAAAGGCACGGGCGTTATTCGTCAGTACGATTTTACGACAGTGGCGGGGTCAATTTCGCAATATCTCGGGTGCGCTGGCCGATGTACTAGCGCCCACTTCAATGCTGCCCCCAGTCAATGTGGGCCATATTTCACCGAAGATGTCACATTTCAAGTTTTCAAGTTTTTTTTTTTTTTTTTTTTTTTTTTTTTTGGAGCTTAGCTATGTCAGAGAATCCTTCCCAACAACACGACTACCGACGACGCGAGATGTATACCAACTCTTACTGCGCCGGTGCCCCAGGAATACCCTGGAAAAGAAGTATCCAGACAAGAACTGGCGACAGATATGGCGCGTTATACGGAACGTTTACCTCCCAGCGTCCGTACGCTTAACATGGTATGTGGTGGTAAATAGGAAGTTCACAACGAATCAACGGCGGCACGCTATTCATTTGGCATACACTCCACTATGTTTAGGCAGCGCAACAGTGGACACTGATGAACTTCGTTTAGCATGCAGTGGGACGGCTCCGGTGTGGCACTTGGCACAACAGATATTGGCGTTCGTGTTACGCTCCGCCCATCACACAATTTCATCAGACACACTTTTTTTCCCACAAGAATCCTATTATCCGGTCCAAAAAACCAATGCAGTGACATGGGTACGCGGAATGGTTGTGGGCTACGTCTACGACGAATCGGAAAAGGACAAAATGGATTTTTGGCATTTTCTCCTGGATGGACACACGAAGCTGAAACAGCATAAGAAATACAGGCAAGACTTCGCTAATTACTTGCGACTTACATGTACCGATCCCCCGGCCAGATGGGGTGTGACGGGTGAGAGATGAGATAGACGAAGAAGCCGAGATAGACATCGATCACACTTACGGACCCTTAGTTAATTTCGAGAAGACGGCCCAGTCTTACACCAACGTCTGGAGAACGATTCGATAGATGACTCTCTTGCTCTATCGAACGTCGGGTCGTGAGCAGGTGTCGCCCCCGATAAGAATTTCATTTCATTGCTACAGGAGCATGTTTCTTTTGTATTAGTACTATCCGCGATGTCTTCATGTCTTTCATAAGGACATTTTCAGTTTTATTTATTTCCTTACTTAATTAATTTTCTAATTAGCCACTATTTGTCAACATTTGGACATTGTAGACACTATTTATGCGGTAGTACAACAAGATGTATGTCAGTAAAGGTTGTAAGTCTGACATTGGGGGAAAAAAGTTGGTGGAGCACTTGCCCGCGAAAGGCAAAGGTCTCGAGTGCGAGTCTCGGTCCGGCACACAGTTTTAATCTGCCAGAAAGTTTCAAACAATATTTATTTTAAAACAAATATAAGGATAGATCACCTAGTTTGTGTAGAGAGCATTACAATCATTGCTTTTGTGGAAATGATGTGGTGTGCGTTCTGTGGTATCATAGAGAGTATGAGAGAGAAACACTGGGATTAATGCTTACGTCATTGTTACTCCCAGCCAGAATGTTGAATGAAATCATACAAAAATATAGCCAAGAAACGAACAATATTTATTTTCCTTGGATCCACATTTAGAAATAAATCACTACCAACATCACATGCACAGCTTACGCACGTGTTTGTGTGTGTGTGAGAGAGAGAGAGAGAGAGGGAAGAGAGGGAGGGTGAGAAAGAGAGGGACAGGACAGGTACATGTTGCGTCGCTTCGCCGGTGCACGATTTTGTGAAGACATCAATCAAGACGATGTCTTTGACGGCCCGCAGCGTGTGCGTCCTGACCGACAGCTTATGTTGATAAATTAAACTTGCAGACAATTTAATTATGTTGACTGTAACCCACGGAACATTATGATCTCTATCTGCATTATCATCTAGTCTAGCCATTAGCTGAAGTGGAACACACGTAATTATATATTAAAACCTACTCCTGCTTCTCAATATCTGTGCAATAAGCTGTACTACGAATGAGAAGCACCTCCAGACTTGAGACGAGGTGGAGATAGAGTCACAGTGCCTAAGTGGGCATGAAAGAAGTTATTCTACATTAATTCTATATAAATGATAATAAAACCATAATTTACCTCAAAAATACATGTTTTAACGGACATCGATAACTCACCCACTTAGTCACGTGAGAACTTTCAAAGGTAAACCATGACATCGCAAATAATGCTGTTTACAGTCAGTTACAACTGAAAGAAGGGTGCCTGTAACCGCATCAGCATGAGGATGGAGTGGGGTTGTGAGTTTTGTCCAGTGGTTGTATTCGAAAGTTCACCATATCGTGATCTTGAAGTAATATTATCGGCAGATGATTGGTATCATCTACCTGCTCGCTCAATGAAGATTGCTGCTTTATTCCAAAGAAACACTCTCTCACCTTCAGTGATACTAGGTGACCATACTGTCACGTAGAGGGACTTCCCAAAACAATTGAACTGTTTAACAAGGGAGAATACACTTACTTAGAGAAGCACAAGTTCAAGAATTTAATGCTGGCCACTGTGGCCGAGCGGTTCTAGGTGCTTCAGTCCGGAACCACGCGGCTGCTACGGTTGCAGGTTCGAATCCCTGCCTCGGGCATGGATGTGTGTGATGTCCTTAGGTTAGTTAGGTTTAAGTAGTTCTAAGTCTAGGGGCCTGATGGCCTCCGATGTTAAGTCCCATAGTGCTTAGAGCCATTTGAACTACTTTAATGTATTCCTGTTCTGAAGTTCAACATACTATAGACTATCGACAAATCTGGCAAATTTTACTAGAGAATATGGAGCAAATTACTCAAACTCCTCACCTAGGAAGAAACCATGCTCAGCTCTGCGATTCATGTTGCACATCGATGCAGGAAGAAGAGGAATTAAATGTTAAGTGTAGAACTACGATCTTACTTAAGTATCTGCATATAACCTGCTACATGAAGGAGCTTATAAACAAAAAAAGAATATCTATAAAAGCCCCCTGCGTACTATTGTGGTTGCATAGTTGTCACAATGATTGAGTTGATGATGCAACAACATCACAACAGACTTGTAGTAACCGACTCACCCGACAATGATATTGGGAACCAGAAGAAGGTAGGGAATGGTTCGCTGCTACTCAATAATATACGTGCTTTGGTTGTTGGGCCTAGTGACCGTGGGAAGTCTAATCCCGTTCTATCACTGTTACCATACCCCTGGGGGATCTGCTTCGAGCATGTATACACAGGGTGTAACAGGTGCAAGTTGAGATATTTACATTCCTGACTGCGGATGGTGTACTGAACAACATTGCATTAGTATTCACATCATTTACAGACGAATAATTATAGCTATTGCACGTTGTGTGTTTTTAGGTTAGTTAAAATCTCTATCTACATGTGGAAAGAGCAAGTCATTATTGCATATTTTCCACTGGGCATCAAGGCAGATACTGAAGCGTGGATGCATGAACTCAAAAAGGTTATTCTATGATAACAGTTGTAGTCCACTTAGTGGTCGAGTTACGACTAGCATCAACATCGGATCTAATGCATTAGAAAACGCAGGGTGGTTCATAGATGGATCGCTAGATGCTAATTTCAGCGCCTGCGTCCCACTCAATACGTTAGTGGGCTTCTTTGAGGATAATAAACGCATTGTTAGGAATGCTAAGCAGGAGATATTTCTAGTCCGATGTGGTACATGTGACAGCTCATACGTTTGGGGAAGGTCAGAAGAGCAGAATAAAATTAGGCTTGAAAAATGGATGTTGAAAGTACCTAAACTATCGGTAACAGATGAAGAACACCCGAAATTTCTGCGTTTTTGTGAACCCAGCTGTCACTAATTTACCGTTGATGGGAACTTTAAGAGTATCCAGTCATTCCAGAGACATCAGGAACTATGGGCGATTAAATCATCTATTCAAGTAGAAACGCCTCAATTTATTAGTCTAGCACTGCAAACAGACAGGAAGGAGAATCTGCATAACGATTTCAGCGAATTGCACAACTGTAAACTAACCAATGCTAAAGTGTAACTAAATTTGGAGAGTGTCCCATATGATAATTTACAGCTCGACTGGAGCAAAAGTAATGTTGGCCTACTGTACGATATGTGTGCAAGATTTTGTCCTTCTTACTATGAAAGCGATGGATTTGAAATTATGCTCAGCCCTAAGGAGTTTAAGAAATTAGCACCTGTAGTGGCAATTGACTGCTACAAGCAACAGGAAATAGTGAAATCTGAAACTGTAGACATACATACTGTATTCAAATCACCGGAAAATACCCCTACAGACACAGCAGCGTACGCGTTACAATTGCACGATGGTCTCTTAAACTACTCACTTCTCACCGGAATCATACAAGGTATAATATAAATGTAGAGGTCTCAAACTGTGTACAACATTTCTCCCAACTACGTCTCAGAGCCCACATATAGTTGATATACAGGGTTCCACGATGAGTGTGGGCGGTCTGTGTTTATAGATGCATTCATAGCGTTCGCTAAGAATGGAGAAATATTAAAGAAGTATTCCACAATCGTTGTTTCATCTTAGTCATTTACTATAGCACAGTGTGCTAGGACTCGTCGAACCATAGCTTGTTTGACTTGCTGCCATCATGGAAAGTGGCGGGGTGCTGAGGAACTGTTATATGAAAATATGGCAACACGATCTTATGCCAAAGTCCATGAAAAAGTTTTGTGGATGTGTAACATCTTCAAGACTGCATCCAAATGGAATTTTGAGGAATACAGGTGAACAGAAACTCGGAGACTCAAGCAAATGTATGGTGACAACAGCAGCCATGTACTCCATCTTAATCTGTATTCGAACGCTTTGATCCAGTTAGCAGTGGGTCCAATTACATCCCTCTCTATCCAGATATTTCCGCTAAAACGGCATGTAAACTGAGGCCACAAAAGTAATGGGATAGCAATATGCACATATACAAATGACGGTAGTATTGTCTAAAAAAGTTATAAAACGGCAGTGCACTGGCGAAGCTGTCATTTGTACTCAGGTCAGTCACGCGAAAATGTGTTCGTTGTGTTTATGGCTGCAAGACGGGAATTAATAGGCTCTGAACGCGGAATAGTAGTTGGAGGTAGACGCGTGGGACATTCTGATTCGGAAGGGAATTCAAAATTCCAAGATCCACAGTGTCAAGGGTGTACCGAGCGCACCAAAATACAGGTATTACCTCCCACGACGGACAACGCAGTGGCCGAAGGCTTTCGCTTAACGACCGAGAGCAGCGGCGTTTGCTATGAATTGTCAATGCTAACAGACAAGCAATCCTGTGTGAAATCCGCGCAGAAATCAATGTGGGATGTACGGCGAACGTATCTGTTACGACAGTTCAGCGAAATTTGGTATTAATGGGCTACGGCAGCAGACGACTGACGCGAGTGTCTTTGCAGGCAGCACGACACTGCCCACAGCGCCTCTCTTGTAGAGTCCTGCATGACCGAGTAAGCGAGCACAAAATACGAGATGGGGCGAGCACATCCTAACTAGATAGGCTGCCCGCACTAGTTCTAGTGACCGAGCATAGAAACCGTGACCGAATACGTAGCACGTAACTTCAAACACATTACACGTGTCATTATCCGTGTGAGACCGCAGCCAGTACGGGCTTCTCATTTGTGGTGTGTCTCTCTCTCTGTAATCATGCAGTGCGAGGAAGCCAGTGCAGTAAGACGTAAGGTTGAAACCAATGTTTACACATTGAAGAGACGGGAAGGTCTAAAAAGCCAAGTATGGAGCACATTTTTGTTGGTTGTAGACGAAAACAGTACGGCTACTGGGTACGTATCGTACATAAACTACTCCACATTATTTTGTTTCCAATCGGGAACCACTCATTTAAAGAAACAAAGTTGCAAGAAACCTCACAAAGATACAGCTCCTCCAAGAATACCGGCAATAATAAAAAATAGTATTACAGCAAAGTGTGTTGCAATGTGTGCTAAAGATATGAGACCTTTTAATGCTGTTTCTGGTGGTTTCAGAGAACTAGGCCAGGAATTAATACATCTAGGTGCCCATTATGGAGAAGTTAACGTGGCAGATGTCATGCCACATCCCTCTACTATAAGCAGACATGTCAAAGAACAAGCTGATGCAATACGAAACAACATAATGCCTTCTGTTATTGCGGAAGTTATTAAATGGTTCAAATGGCTTTGAGCACTATGGGACTTAACATCTATGGTCATCAGTCCCCTAGAACTTAGAACTACTTAAACCTAACTAACCTAAGGACATCACACAACACCCAGTCACCACGAGGCAGAGAAAATCCCTGACCCCGCCGGGAATCGAACCCGGGAACCCGGGCGCGGGAAGCGAGAACGCTACCGCACGACCACGAGCTGCGGACAAAAGAGAGAGAGAGAGAGAGAGAGAGAGACAGAGATAAATACATTGTGTGTGTGTGTGTGTGTGTGTGTGTGTGTGTGTGAGAGAGAGAGAGAGAGAGAGAGAGAGAGAGAGAGAGAGAGGCGTTGGATTTGTACAGTACAGTGCAGCGAGCTGGGGCGAGGCGAGGTGAGACGTCAGCGGTGACCGGTCATGCTCGTTTATCCGCGTGTCCGGAATCCGGACAACAGGCATGGGGCGAGTACGTGACCGAGCCGAGTCGTGTGGGGCCGGACACGAGAGGCTCGGTCCCCCCGTCAACAGGCGAGCCGCGACCGGTCAAACATTGAGCGTTGCAGCACTCTACTCTCTTGGGTACATGACTATATCGGTTGGACGGTTGGACCATAGACGACTGGGAAACCGGGTCTGGTCAGAGAGTCCCGACTTCTAACGATTTGTTGAGCCCGTGCCACATCGAGTTGCTGGACTACGCCGCGCAAAGGAGGTCTGACGCCGTATTAGGAGGTATCCCATGCTTTTGTCTCCCCAGTATATTAATCTCCAGAATCTCAAAAGGTGAGATAAACATTGATCTACTTGGTAGTTTGCGATAGAAAATAGACAAAACACGCATATCTTTTGAATACATGTGAAACAAGTAACATCTGTGGACGTTATAACTTTGGAGATATCTCATTGCCCATTACCATCCCAGTTCTACGAAAATTCGAAGGGTAAAACTCTTATTATTCAGTTCACGCTTACAGTCTGAGTTTAGATAAGAAAAAAGCAGACCGGAAGATGTAAAGCATGAAGCAATAGGACCCCTGTTCCTCTCTGGAGTAGTTGTTCATCATCCAGACATGTAGAGTTATTGCTATTCTTCGAGGGCTGTAAGCATCACTTCGTCTGGATCAAATCATGTACCACCTACGCTCTGCCCAAACGTCGAAACATCATGATACAACACATTTTTGTAATAGACGCTTTAACTCTTTCCATAAGCATGGGTATTTAGAGAGACACCTGATTAACTGCTCGAACCATGATCCGATATGTGTGGAAATTGGTACCCACGATAAAAAGTTCTTAAATTTTTAGAACGACCACCACCAGGTACGCTGTCTCTCCATTTTATACGTTGAACTTAAGTGCTTACTAATTCCTGTGGTGCCTTGTGAACATGATCCCAACGCCTCTCACACCACCTTCACAGAACAGCATGTAATGTATGTGGCAGCTTAACAAGTTGTATGCTCATATGGTTCAAGTCACAACAAATTTCAGTCATACGTCAGGGATGATCCTCCGATATGGTTGCTCACTGAGCTCGAAAAACTTGCATTGGATTTTGATGGCCTGTACATCATAAACTTCCAGTCACCAAATCACAGGAGAATGATGCCTTACACAAGCAGGCAGTTCAGTGCCATATTTTTTTTGTCTGCCTGTGGTTAGAAAAGTGGAAAGTCCACGTGGAGGCCACTGTCATCTAATGGGCAAGTACCACAGTGCAGATCACAATATGCAGTACTTGAAGTACAAAGTGTCACCAAACATACTCGTCTTCTTCCATAATTTGAGGTAGTGTGATGGTCACTTTCTCGGTGAGCACCTGGGTGATTTCGAATTGGAGAACGATAAGGTCAGAGTCATAACTCCAAAGCAAAAAGCTACATTTCATTCTCCAAACGAATCACGTCTAAAATATTGCTCCTCTTCCTCAGTTAATTCAGATTTACGCATGTATCTCTCCAGAAACTTACTGGGACAATGCGTCGGGAAGATATACGTCTCACCAGAGTCGGATATCCCAACGATCCAGAATTTCAGATTGAAACGAAGAAGGGGCTCTTTCCTTATGAGTACATGCATTCATTGTCTGACATAATTGAATTCACCAGTAAATTCACAGGCATGGCCGTAAGGGATGCTGAGTATAGGCACATCTCTAATTTAGGAGAAGGCGCAAAATTGTACAAGGAAACAGATGTGAGCCTACTCACAGAATTTTTTTAGAAATTCCAGAGTGTACGCCTGGGAACATACTCTCAAGATCCGACTTCTGTCACATCACGTCGGGTCTTTTGTTGAATGCAGCGTAAAAAAAATGCACGTATCAATCTTGAACTGCGTGAGGCGTGCTTGGGTAGCTCAGATGGTAGAGCACTTGCCCGCAAAAGGCAGAGGTCCCGAGTTCGAGTCTCGGCCCAGCACACAGTTTTAATCTGCCAGGAAGTTTCATATCAGCGTACACTCCGCTGCAGAGTGAAAATCTCATTCTGGAAACATCCCCCAGGCTGTGACTAAGCCATGTCTCCGCAATATCCTTTCTTCCAGGAGTGGTAGTTCTGGAATGTTCGCAGAAGAGCTTCTGTGAAGTTTGGAAGGTAGGAGACGAGGTACTGGCAGAATTGAAGCTGTGAGGGCGGATCGTGAGTCGTGCTTGGGTAGCTCAGATGGTACAGCACTTGCCCGCGAAAGGCAAAATTCCAGAGTTCGAGTCTCGGTGCGGCACACAGTTTTAATGTGCCAGGAAGTTTCATATCACCCCACACTCCGCTGCTGAGTGAAAATATCATTCTGTGTATATGTATTATTCTATGCACACTCTATGTGTGTATGTGTATGTGTGTGTGTGTGTGTGTAGCTTCCTTCCCTCTTCCAGCTGTGTGCTGCCAGTCCCATGTAACACTGTGAATATTGTATACATTGAAAACTGTATATATAGAAATGATCCATCTCTGCAATTTTTTTGCCAGTGAAATTAATTTTTTTGCTGTATATATAAGGAATACAAAAAGAAATTCATAGTACTATTTCGAAAACAAAAAATTACCTATGCAATATTGTATATAGATCATCATATCTCTGGGAAATAATTTTTTCATTGTCGTATATAAAGTGTCTTTCTTTTTATAAAAAATAATGTATACAGGGTGAGTCACCTAACATTACTGCTGGATATATTTCGTAAACCACATCAAATACTGACGAATCGATTCCACAGACCGAACGTGAGGAGAGGGGCTAGTGTAATTGGTTAATACAAACCATAAAAAAATGCACGGAAGTATGTTTTTAACACAAACCTAGGTTTTTTTAAATGCAACTCCATTAGTTTTGTTAGCACATCTGAACATATAAACAAATACGTAATCAGTGCCGTTTGTTGCATTGTAAAATGTTAATTACATCCGGAGATATTGTAACCTAAAGTTGACATTTGAGTACCACTCCTCCGCTGTTCGATCGTGTGTATCGGAGAGCACCGAATTACGTTGGGATCCAAAGGGAACGGTGATGGACCTTAGGTACAGAAGAGACTGGAACAGCACATTACGTCCACATACTAACACCTTTTTATTCGTCTTTTTCACAGACGCACGTGTACATTACCATGAGGGGTGAGGTACACGTACACACATGGTTTCCGTTTTCAATTACGAAGTGGAGTAGAGTGTGTCCCTACATGTCAAGCCAATAGATGTTCAATGTGGTGGCCATCATTTGCTGCACACAATTGTAATCTCTGGCGTAATGAATGTCGTACACGCCGCAGTACATCTGGTGTAATGTCGTCGCAGGCTGCCACAATACATTGTTTCATATCATCTGGGGTTGTAGGCACATCACGGTACACATTCTCCTTTAACGTACCCCACAGAAAGAAGTCCAGAGGTGTAAGATCACGAGAGCGGGCTGGCCAATTTATGCGTCCTCCACGTCCTATGAAACTCCCGTCTAACATCTTGTCAAGGGTCAGCCTAGTGTTAATTGCGGAATGTGCAGGTGCACCATCATGCTGATACCACATACGTCGACGCGTTTCCAGTGGGACATTTTCGAGTAATGTTGGCAGATCATTCTGTAGAAACGCGTTGTATGTTGCAGCTGTTTGGGCCCCTGCAATGAAGTGAGGACCAATGAGGTGGTCGCCAATGATTCCGCACCATACATTTACAGTCCACGGTCGCTGTCGCTCTCCCTGTCTGAGCCAGCGACGATTGTCCACGGACCAGTAATGCATGTTCCGTAGATTCACTGTCCCGTGGTTTGTGAAACCCGCTTCATCGGTAAACAGGTAGAACTGCAACGTATTCTCTGTTAATGCCCATTGACAGAATTGCACTGGATGATTAAAGTCATCACCATGTAATTGCTGATGTAGCGATACATGAAACGGGTGAAAGCGGTGACGATGCAGTATGCGCATGACACTACTTTGACTCAGTCCACCGGCTCTCGCAATGTCCCGTGTACTCATGTGTGGGTTCATGGCAACGGCAGCTAACACACCAACTGCACCCGCTTCACCTGTGACGGGCCTGTTACGGACCCGTTTGCGTGCTACGACCATACCTGTTGCATACAGCTGGCAGTAGATGTTTTGCAATGTGCGGCACGTTGGATGCTCTCTGTCCGGGTACCGTTCTGCATACACCCTAAAGGCTGCTTCAGCTGCATTTCGTCGACACTCGCCATAGATGAGTATCATCTCCGCCTTTTCAGAGTTCGAATACACCATGGTTACAGTTCCCACAACACTACTCTATCACAGACGTCTGGTAACACGGTGTACTACAGTTGGTCTGCGAGCGGAGATGAATGCAGAATAACAATAGCAGCAAGCGCTACATGCGGACACTGCGACAGCTAGACCAAACCACAACAGTGCACTACAGCCACACTCGTAAACACGGTCGTCATCGTAAACATGTCCCTGCAGATGCTGCTCGCCGACGGTGGCCCGTGTTTGTTACAACACGCAACTGAACTTCGGAGGTTTCAAGCGTCAACTTTGGGTTACAATATCTCCGGATGTAATTAACATTTTACAATGCAACAAACGGCACTGATTACGTATTTGTTTATATGTTCAGATGTGCTAACAAAACTAACGTGGTTCCATTTAAAAAACGTAGGTTTGTGTTAAAAAACATACTTCCGTGCATTTTTGTATGGTTTGTATTAAACAATTACACTAGCCTCTCTCCTCACGTTCGGTCTGTGGCATCGGTTCGTCAGTATTTGATGTGGTTTACGAAATATATCTAGCGGTAACGTTAGGTGACTCACCCTGTATATGCATCTTCAGACTGCATAGAAGAAGAAAATTGTTGTTAATAAAAACAGTTTGTTATATCCCTGCTATTATATACAAAATGACCAAGTCCCTAATCAATTTTAAAAACATATGTAATTATTGTTCAGAATGTACATTTTTTCTGCGTCAGCATAAAATTAAAAAAATGGAATCTGTCGGGCACTTGGCTGTGATATATTTCTTTTTATATGCCTTTGAGTCATATGGTGTGATAACAACAAGAACAATTGATTGTTTCCGTATTATTCTTCGTTTAGTCACATAATATATACATTATCACACAATCGCTCAGTTTTTGTATAGTATTGTCGAAATAATTGTTTTCTATTTGTTTTGAATTCAGCCTGAATCGTATTGAAGCCTGTGGTTGGAATTACATAGATAGGTGTACTTACAGTAAATCCTGCCTCCATAACTTTTATACTTACAGGCTCAACACTTATGTTCCTTGACACTGGTTGAATATATGTGTTTATGTACTGTTCTATTTGCATCATATTTATACTATTCAGACACACATACTCCACAAAGTCGTAATACGCGGCTCAAATTTCAACCACAAATGCTAGTGCACACTATACAGTATAAACCTGAATGCTTTAAGTAAATGCACGTGTCCCCTGAAGTTAATTCGGCACAGCTTCACCGTACGACAAACGTACTGACGTCAATAGGAGTATTACATGTTTGATAATCCGTCGTCAGTTTCTTCTAAGTGTAGTCTGTAATGCTACAGGCATAGTTCCACTCATACCAAGAATACTTCCAGAATATTGCACTTTAGAACACCAAATTGAATGTTTTCTACTTCCATGGTTACTCCAAAGTCACTGTCAGGTGCTAGGACTACCCCGGCCGGAGTGGCCGCGCGGTTCTAGGCGCTATAGTCTGGAGCCGAGCGACCGCTACGGTCGCAGGTACGAATCCTGCCTCGGGCATGGATGTGTGTGATGTCCTTAGGTTATTTAGGTTTAAGTAGTTCTAAGTTCTAGGGGACTGATGACCTCAGAAGTTAAGTCCCATAGTGCTCAGAGCCATTTGACTACATTTAAATATTTAGAACCACTAGCTGTCAGACTGTATGTATTGGCGACTAATAGTAATCTCGTGGGACTTCGCTGAGGCTCGACACGTTAAGGGAGCTCGAGAGGTGATATAGTGTTGTCGAATGACAACAGATTCCTTAAATCTGGAAAGTCGTCTGTGTACTACAGCTGCTGTGGCGGCGTGGACGATGGCATATTCAACACTTGAGCATCTTCCACTACTGGGGCGCACTACACTGCTGGAATTAAAAAAAAAAATTGAAACTTAAGTGGAAGTGATATATTTATAAATTATTAACAACAATATTACTATTAATTGATGGACGAATAGTTCCTTTCAGCTTTCTTCTGCTATTTGATCGATCTCTGCTGAAAGCGCTTCATGACGATCCTTTCACCACCATGTAGAGATATAAAATAATGTCTATTGGATGACAATAATGTGGAGGCCGGGAGGGTGCTCGATTTGAATCGTATATGGTAACGGGTAATAATGGTAAAAAAATGTTACTGTATTCTACTTCCACCATTTTGACTTAGCCTCAGGCAGTGACATTAGCAGTTACGTAAACTACTCCGCAGTGCTGGTGGCTGGCTCCCACGCTGTTACTCTGAGCTATGGACACCACCACGGTGTTGCTGTGTGAGAGGCACCAACTTTTTGCCGCAAACCCGCCAGTGGGAGGACCGGGTGCCGTCACGTGAGGTACGCAAGATAGTCGGCGATGTAGCCGCCGCTACAGCGGGTCGCTCTCTTGCCTGCCTGCTTCCTTACCATCTGGACGTGTCCACCAGTTCTTCCTATTGAGGGCGAAATGCTCTCTCCGTATCATGTGCGGTTCACTTCGCGGCTGTAGCCAGTCCTCATAAACATTTTATCCCTTAGTGCTAATTTTTTGAGATAATACACTACTGCCCATTAAAATTGCTACACAACGAAGATGACGTGCTACAGACCCGAAATTTACCCAGACTGGAAGAAGATGCTGTGATATGCAAATGATTAGCTTTTCAGAGCATTCACACAAGGTTGGCGCCGGTGGCGACACCTACAATGTGCTGACATGAGGAAAGTTTCCAACCGATTTCTCATACACAAACAGCAGTTGACCGGCGTTGCCTGGTGAAAAGTTGTTGTGATGCCTCGTGTAAGGAGGAGAAATGCGTGTCATCACGTTTCCGACTTTGATAAAGGTCGGATTGTAGCCTATCGCGATTGCGGTTTATAGTATCGCGACATTGGTGCTCGCGTTGGTCGAGGTCCAATGACTGTTAGCAGAATATGGAATCGGTGGGTTCAGGAGGGTTATACGGAACGCCGTTCTGCATCCCAAAGGCCTCGTATCACTAGCAGTCGAGATGACAGGCATCATATCCACATGGCTGTAACTGATCGTGCAGCCACGTCTCGATCTCTGAGTCAACAGTTGGGGACGTTTGAAAGACAACAACCATCTGCACGAACAGTTCGACGACGTTTGCAGCGGAATGGACTATCAGCTGGGAGACCATGGCTGCGGTTACCCTCGACGCTGCATCACAGACAGGAGCGTCTGCGATGGTGTACTCAACGACGAACCTTAGTGCACGAATGGCAAAACGTCACTTTTTCAGATGAATCCAGGTTCTGTTTACAGCATCGTGATGGTCGCATCCGTGTTTGGCGACATCGCGGTGAATGCACATTTGAAGCGTGAATTCGTCATCGCCATACTGGCGTATCAACCGGCGTGATGGTATAGGGTGCCATTGGTTACACGTCTCGGTCACCTCTTGTTCGCATTGACGGCACTTTGAACAGTAGACGTTACATTTCAGATGTATTACGACGACCCATGGCTCTACCCTTCATTCGGTCCCTGCGAAACCCTACATTTCAGTAGGATAATGCACGACCGCATGTTGCAGGTCCTGTACTGGCCTTTCTGGATACAGAAAATGTTCGACTGCTGCCCTGGCCAGCACATTCTCCAGATCTCTCACCAATTGAAAACGCCTCGTCAATGGTGGCCGAGCAACTGGCTCGTCACAGTACGCCAGTCACTACTCTTGATGAACTGTGGTATCATGTTGAAGCTGCATTGGCAGCTGTACCTGTACAGCGTATTTTCGCAATGCCCAGGCGTATCAAGGCCATTATTACGGCCAGAGGTGGTTGCCCTGGATACTGATTTCTGAGGATCTATGCGCCCAAATTGCGTGAAAATATAATCACATGTCAGTTCTAGTATAATATATTTATCCAATGAATACCCGTTTATCATCTGCATTGCTTCTTGGTGTAGCAATTTCAATGGCCAGTAGTGTAAATGTCGTGTGACTAGGGTCTCCCATAAGGTAGGCCGATCGTCTGGTGCAAGTCTTTTTAGTTGACGCCACTGTGGCGACTTGCGTGTCGATGGAGAGGAGATGATGATAAAGATAACACAACACCAAATCTCTGAGCGGAGAAAATCTCCGACCCAGCCGCGAATCAAATCCAGGTACCTTGGCATGGCATTCCGTCGCACTGACCACTCATCTATCGAGGCAGACGTCTTGAGAATAAACCCATTTTTTCCCTGAATCCTGGCATTTTTTGTAGGAAAAACATCCAAAATGCTCACCAGATACCATCCTAAGACGTACAAACTGGTGTTAGAAATGGGATCTTTCCCACCGTTCGATCGAATCAACATTTTCCTACCGATCCTACGTGCTGTCAAACATAGCGACGTCTAGCGGCTTACCGCCGCGGGCCGCTGAGCTGTTTGTTCTAGACGCACCTTCGGGCGCGCACGACAACGTGTTAAGCCGTAAGGGTCCAATGGAGCATGCGAGCGCACTATATGGCCACGCGCCGCTACATCGCGTATCACGCCGGGGCGTGCCCTCGGCAGTAGAAGAGCCGCCGGGGGCCGCGCTGCATCGTGCGCCGCGGCTGCGTGCTGTAACGGGGAGCCGCCTCTCGCCGCCGCCCCCGACGCCACCGCTCTCGCCGCCGCCGCCTTCACCGCCCCCGACGCACATGCCGACGCCGCCGCCATCTCCATGCGCCGCCGCCTCCGTCGCCGTGTGCTGTAGGTGTCGTCGCAATGCATTCTGCTAGTTAACAACTCCGGCGAACTTATGCCGAGGGATCTTTCCATCGTGTAGAATAGAGCGAGACAATTTTTTTTGTGTAAATGTGTTCGGTCTCAGTCCCAGTTTTGTAACCGTGCCTGATTTACGTCCTCACCAACCAGCGGAGAGGACCGAATCCGCTCCCGATGCTGCAACTGTGGCCCCGAGTGAGCCTGATCACATTACTTTACTGCAACAGCAGATAAGCAGCCTCTCACTTGAAAAATAGAGCTGCAGGAATTGCTTAACGTGATAACTCGCCAACGCGAAGCCAGAGATGCCGAAAATGCGGCAACTGTGGGCAATTCGAGAGCCCCTAAAGTTGAAACAGAAAAAATTAGTACCAGATATATAGTCAGTGCGTTTCCACCGATAACCTTTGTTCCTTCCTTTGCTGGAAAGCCAGGCGAAAATGTAATAACATTTTTGCAAAACGTCAGAGACATTTAACGTATATGCGCATGGCCAGACCATGTTTTGTTAAATGTCACCAAGCTGAAGCTTTCTGGCGATTCACGAACTTATGTTGAATCAGTAGACGCGTTGCAGGAAGCACCCACTTTTGAATTCTTGGTAAGGGGGTTAACAGAGTGCTACTCCGACAAGCGTGGGGTTAACGATTACCGCAATCTGTTATCCACCCTTAGAAAGAAAAGCGGAGAGGGCTTTGAAGCATTTGCAGACAGAATTAGGGCAGTTATGAAATATGATGAAGCGTTAATTGAAGAAGCTGAACCGAGAGCAATCGATGTATTCATACACGGAACCAATCCACGTATAGGGAGTGAGGTACAGCTAGCGTCCACCACCTCCTTGCTTGAAGCAGTCAGACTTGCTCTATTACACGAGGAATCGGGAAGATATGTATCCGCCCCCACATGCACCAGCGAAGCACGACATGTTTTTACTAACGACACAAAATGCCAGAGATGCGGGAAGTCCAACCATATGGCCTAGAGCTGCTGGGCTTCCTGTTGTAAGAAATGCCATACTGTCGGACACGAACAGGAGCATAGTCCGAAAAATAAGTGGCCGAATTCTCCCAAGAAGAGCGTGTCAGCAGCCAACAAAAAAAAGAAGAATAATCAGTCAAACGGGAGTACTACTCCAAGGGGAAACGAGCGTCTGGTAGGTTCTGCGCCGGCCGGAGTGGCCCAGCGGTTCTAGGCGCTACAGTCTGGAACCACGCGACCGCTACGGTCGCAGGTTCGAATCCTGCCTCGGGCATGGATGTCTGTGATGTCCTTAGGTTTGTTGTTGTTGTGGTCTTCAGTCCTGAGACTGGTTTGATGCAGCTCTCCATGCTACTCTATCCTGTGCAAGCTTCTTCATCTCCCAGTACATTCTGCAACCTACATCCTTCTGAATATGCTTAGTGTATTCATCTCTTGGTCTCCCTCTACGATTTTTACCCACCACGCTGCCCTCCAATGCTAAATTTGTGATCCCTTGATGCCTCAAAACATGTCATACTAACCGATCCCTTCTTCTAGTCAAGTTGTGCCACAAACTTCTCTTCTCCCCAATCCTATTCAATACCTCCTCATTAGTTACGTGATCTACCCACCTTATCTTCAGCATTCTTCTGTAGCACCACATTTCGAAAGCTTCTATTCTCTTCTTGTCCAAACTGGTTATCGTCCATGTTTCACTTCCATACATGGCTACACTCCATACAAATACTTTCAGAAACGCCTTCCTGAAACTTAAATCTATACTCGATGTTAACAAATTTCTCTTCTTCAGAAACGATTTCCTTGCCATTGCCAGTCTACATTTTATATCCTCTCTACTTCGACCATCATCAGTTATTTTACTCCCTAAATAGCAAAACTCCTTTACAACTTTAAGTGTCTCATTTCCTAATCTAATCCCCTCAGCATCACCCGATTTAATTTGACTACATTCCATTATCCTCGTTTTGCTTTTGTTGATGTTCATCTTATATCCTCCTTTCAAGACACTGTCCATTCCGTTCAACGGCTCTTCCAAGTCCTTTGCTGTCTCTGACAGAATTACAATGTCATCGGCGAACCACAAAGTTTTTACTTCTTCTCCATGAATTTTAATACCTACTCCAAATTTTTCTTTTGTTTCCTTTACTGCTTGCTCAATATACAGATTGAATAACATCGGGGAGAGGCTACAATCCTGTCTCACTCCTTTCCCAACCACTGCTTCCCTTCAATGCCCCTCGACTCTTATAACTGCCATCTGGTTTCTGTACAAATTGTAAATAGCCTTTCGCTCCCTGTATTTTACCCCTGTCAACTTCAGAATTTGAAAGAGAGTATTCCAGTTAACGTTGTCAAAAGCTTTCTCTGAGTCTACAAATGCTAGAAACGTAGGTTTGCCTTTCCTTAACCTTTCTTGTAAGACATGTAATAGGGTCAGTATTGCCTCACGTGTTCCAACATTTCTACGGAATCCAAACTGATCTTCCCCGTGGTCGGCTTCTACCAGTTTTTCCATTCGTCTGTAAAGAATTCGTGTTAGTATTTTGCAGCTGTGACTTATTAAACTGATAGTTCGGTAATTTTCACATCTGTCAACACCTGCTTTCTTTGGGATTGGAATTATTATTTTCTTCTTGAAGTCTGAGGGTATTTCGCCTGTCCTTAGGTTAGTTAGGTTTAAGTAGTTCTAAGTCTAGGGGACTGATGACCTCAGAAGTTAAGGCCCATAGTGCTCAGAGCCATTTGAACCATTTGGTAGGTTCTGCCACCCACTCACGCCCCCAATGAAATACACAAACCCTATAAAAAGGGGAGAACCCACTGAGGTGGCAAATTTAGTTTTAGAGGAGAAGCTCAGAGGTTAAGACAGTCCAAATCATTGTAGATACCGGAGCTCAGATTCGTGTTCTATTTATTTCTAATAATGACAACCGTGTACTAAAACCGGCACGCTACAATATAAGTGGACTTGGAGACGAGATGACCACTCCTGCAGGCACCTGTATAACAGAACCGCACGTTGATGGGAAAAAGTATGTCTTTGATATGGAAGTAGTGAGGAAACGCAGACGGGATTTTGATATCACCGTGGAGAACGATTTCCTAACACGTTATCAGGCTGTGATAGATTATAGGACGCGCACTGTTCGGTTCAGTGATACACATCGCTGTCCAGACAGTGAGCGTGCGTCTCCTTCGTGAGAAACTTGTGAAGGGAGGCCTACCTCACAGGCTCCAACTGAACAGCGTAAATGGGCGTTGAAAACTATCACTCCTATAGCAATTACTGGTGGAATTGGAAAAGTTCTCTGGACTGAAATCAAAGATAGGGTACCTCCGAGATCGAAATTTCTGGTTGATCCACTCGTCCAGAATGACAAGCTGCAAATTCATGTTAAGAGAGGTCTAAGTAGACCTGAAGTAAAAGGGAACCAGTTACAAATGCGTATGCGTGTTGACATTGTTAGTCAGTGGGATGTAGAAATCCCATGTGGCACAATACTAGCCAGTGGCGAAGGAGATATGCAAATAGAAGTTTCAAACCAGATTAAGTGTTAAGAGAAAAGGCGTAAGCAGTTACCTGTGAGGAAGGTTTGCGCATTAGCACCTTCGTTAAGAAATCAGTTGAGAGGGAAGTTGGCACATTTGCCGGAGTCAGAGCACAATATTTTGTATCTAGTTTTAGAGGAAATGCGCGGTTATTCGAGGAAAGGCAATACTTGCCAGCAACTGACCTCATACAACACGAAATTCTCATGGGAGACGCTAGACCAATAGCGTAGAAACCGTATAGTTTACCCTATCAATTACAATCTGTTGCTGAAGATACGATTCAACAGGAAGATACTGATGTTTTGTAGGAAGCTGTGAAACCAATTGTAGAGGGAGAAATTTTCAATGTAAAATATGACATACTTCCAGATTCAGGAAGTCTAGTTAATGTAGTGTCACAAAGGTTGCATACAGCATGGATGGAATAAGGTAGAGAAATACCGAATTTTCCTGTAAAAAGGTGCTGTTGGTACAAAAGATAAAAATGTAAAGGAGAAAATCCTGATTACAGTAAAGTTTAATGGGAAGTCTTACGATGTTTCAGCACTGGCTGTGACTGGACTGGCATTGCCTTTGATATTTGGTGTAGAGTGGTTAGCAAACCAGCAAGCGTACTTAGATTTTAGAAATGGGAATGTGAGGATAGTTAATAAATGAGAAGAGGAGGTTATTGCATTCAAGGGTTCCATGAATTCATGTAAGGAAATAGGATTGGCTAAGATTCAAACTGGCATGGAGTCAGAAGCTGTAACACAACATGTGTACAAAGGTGACACTGCAGGCTTGAATAAAAGGCAGCGGAAATGGGAATATCAAATTAGAATGGAAGACTCTGAGAGAGCGCTTAAGAAGAAGTTAACCTTGCTACAACAGGATGGGCGTAATGAAATCAAAGATCTAGCAGATGTGTTGAGGAGGCACAGTCAGGTTTTTGCAGATGCAACTGGAGTAATCAAGGCAGCAGAATGCAAGCTAGAGGTGAAGGAGCATGAACCCTTCTTTTGCAAGGCCATATGCTATTCCACAAGCCAAACGTGAAGTTGTCAGTGAGAAGATTAGCAAGATGTTGAAAATGGGAATTATTGAACGTTCATCAAGCCAGTACAATAATCCCTTATTTGTTGTGGAGATGAAAAATGGGAATGTCAGAATTGTGCTAGATGATAGACCAGTGAATAAAATCATACTGCCACAGAGAGACAGGCGTAAGAGTCTGGAGGAGTTGCTTCAAAAGTTTCATGGGGCAAAATTATTCAGCAGCATCGATCTGAAATCTGGATATTGGCAGATTCCACTGCATAAGGACTCAAGACAACATATATAGCTTTCCTATATGAAGGAAAAAGCTACCAATGCTGTGTTCTACCTTTTGGGCTCAACATTTCTACATCAGCCTTCATTCGATCGTTAGACAGGGTGTTGGGAGAGCAGCTTCTGAAGAAAGTTACATGTTATGTAGATGACATTCTCATCGCTACAACGACGTGGGATGAATATGTGCAGACTTTGGATGCTGTCTTGACTGCATTTGAGAGTAATGGTGTAATTGTGAACATGGATAAATCAGAATTTGGAAAAGACTTGATTCATTTCTTGGGACACATAATTAGTGAACAAGGGATTGAACCAGATGAGGCAAAGTTGCGGGCTATAAAGGATTTTTCTGTGCCTCGCTGCAAGAAAGAATTAAGGGGTTTCCTTGGATTAGCAGGATTCTATAGAAAATTTGTGAGTGATCAGTCATTAAATAGTTCTCACTTGCTGAATCTTTTGAAAGCTAAAACACTATGGCAATGGACCGAAGACTGTAAGAGGGATTTTGAGGATATCAAGAGGCATCTGTGTAACCCACAAATTTTTGTCACACCCAGACTTAGAAAAGGACTTTTATATGGCTTGTGATGCATCAGGCTATGGACTTGGCGTACATCTATATCAAATTGATGACAAGATTTAAGGAGGAATAAGGGCAACAGATTTTGCGAATCGGGCATTGACGAAGTGGGAGCGTCAGTATACAATTACGGAGCGTGAAGCATTAGGAATTCTTTGGGGATTCAGTAAATTTCGGTATTGCCTGGCAGGTAGAGTGACGAAAGTGATAACAGACAATAAGACACTTTCCTTCCTGACTGAAAGTATATTATATCATAGGAGATTAACTAGATGGGCTATTGCACTTCAGGAGTATTAGTTTGATGTTATCTACAGAGCAGGGGACTCAAACATTGTACCGGATGCCTTGTCCAGAATGCCACCTGGTATGGAGGACATTAATGTAAATGGACCGCAAGAAAATATATTGCGTATTAGTCTTATGAAAGGTGTTCCACATAAGACTTATGTGAAGAATTTATTTAAAAATATACGCCGTGAGCAGAATTTGGGTCCAGCACTGAAGCTAGTTAAGACTAGGTATGGTTGTGCGGGTCAAGAGAAACTTCGGAAATACAACCTGATTCATAATAATGTCTTATATAGACGTACTGATGAAACAAAACAAGAATAGAGAGTCTGTATTCCACAGCACGCTATAGAGTGGTTGATTTGGTACACCCACTTCAGCAATTCACACTTTGGTGCAGACAAATTCACCGAGAAATTAAGAAGATAGTGTCTATTCTTTGGCATGAGCAAAAAGGTAATGAGGTTATTGCGAACTTGTGATGCCTGCCAAATGGCTAAGACTACAACTAGACACCAAGGCCCTGTGTATCCAATCATTCCAAATGGAACTGAGGATGTAGTTGCAATTGATTTCCTCGGCCATTTGCCAAAGTCGCAAGTAAATTTTACTCAGATTATGGTGGTATTGGATGTAGGATCAAAATACGTAAAATTTTACCCACTGAAAAGAGCTGTTAGCAAGATGATGGTGAAGAAGTTGGTTGATGACTATTTTATAAATGTTTGTAAACCAAAGAGGATACTTACAGACAATGGTCCACAATTTATGTCCAAAGAGTGGAAGGAGCTGCTGCGTCAAAATAACACTGAACAAGTCTTAATTACAAAATATAGACCAGCCCCCTAATTCAGCAGGATGGGTCATGAAGGAGATTAATCGTATGTGCAGAACCTACTGTCATCACACGCATAGCCGCTGAAGGGACTTTTTGAAAGACTTTGAGGATGTACTTAACAGCATGCCACATATATCCACAGGCTTTGCACCTTGTGAGCTGTTGTTAAACCAGGAACCAGAGTCAGTATTTATCGAACTCATTAAGGATGTCACCAAGATCACAAACAGTGCTCTGCAACCGCCAGCTTGTTCGGGTACCTAAGTCAAGTGTGCCTCTGATGTCCTCGGCAACGATCTTCGATGGTGCGCACTATCTGTCGAATATAAGTCTTCCCACACTTACACGGAATCTGCTATATGCCGGCCTTCCGCAAACCGAGATCGTCTTTGACACTTCCCAATAATGCTCGTGTTTTATTGGGTGGGCAAAAGACAGTTCCTACTCGGAGTTTCCTCAATATTCGTCCTATTTTCCCCGATAATGTGCCAGTATACGGTATATAGGCAGTGGCTATCTCTGTCTCCGTGACTTCTTCCGTCTCCACACGCTGTACTGTAGAGGTGGGGCGGAGAGCGCGTCTGATCTGCCATTCCGAGTACCCGTTTTTCCGGAATACGGATTGGGGTGTTCCAGCTCATGGGGCAGACTCTCTGCGTCAGAGATGGTGAGCGCCCTGTGCACAAGTGTTTTTAGCACCCCATTCCTCTGCGAAGGGTTGTGGCAGCTATCCACATGCAAATACAGGTCTGTGTGCGTTTTCTTCCTGTATACCCCGGGGCCCAGGGTGCCATCCGCTATTCTTTTGACCATGACGTGCAGGAATTGTAATCTTCTTCCTGCTTCGGTCTCCAGAGTGAATTTAATGTTCGGGTGTATGGGGTAGAAGGTATATAAGGCAGTCTAGGAGCTTGTCCCTTCCATGAGGCCAGATCACGAACGTGTCATCCACGTAAAAGAGAAAACAAGTAAGTTTCCATTTGGATGACGCCAAAGCTTCCTCCTCGAAGTACCCCATATAGAAATTCGCGACCACAGGCGAGAGTCGGATCCACATTGCGACTCCTTCTGTTTTTTCATAGCATTCACCATTAAAGAGAAAATACGTGGAGGTCAGAACATGCCTGAAAAGGCCGGTCGTCTTCTCGTCAAATTTCTGTTCAATAAGCTCAACTGACTCTCGAAGAGGTACCCTGGTGAATAATGAAACAACGTCAAAACTCACTAGGATATCTGAATCTTCCAGCCTGAAGTTGTCGAGACGTTTTACGAAATCCACAGAATTACGAATGTGATGAGGGCATTTACCCACATAAGGGCTTAGTAATTCTGCCAGGTATTTGGCCAGCAAATATGTAGGTGCCCTAATGTTGCTGACAATTGGACGTAATTCTTTGTGGACTCCACCATCTCTGACGCAGAGAGTCTGCCCCATGAGCTGGAATACCTCAAAACTGAATGCGGGGAGAAACGGGTACTCGGAATAGCAGATCAGATGCGCTCTCCGTCCCACCTCCACAGTACAGCGTGTGGAGACGGAAGAAGTCACGGAGATAACCACTGTCTATATACCATATACTGGCGCATTATCGGGGAAAATAGGACGAATATTGAGGAAACACCGAGTATGAACTGTCTTTGGCCACCCAATAAAACACGAGCATTATTGGGAAATGTCAAAGACAATCTCGGTTTGCCGGAGGCCGGAAAATACTAGATTCCGTGTGAGTGTGGGAAGGCTTATATTGGACAGACAGTGCACACCATCGAATATCGCTGCCGAGAACATCAGAGGGACACTTGACTTAGGTACTCCAACAAGTCGGCGGCCGCAGAGCACTGTTTCTCCGGAAATCACGAAATGAACTACCAACATACCAGGGTCTTGGCACAGACATCTAAACACTGGGACAGCGTCGTTATAGAGGCTATCGAAATTCGTACCAGGGTTGGACTCATCAACCGAGATTGCGGCTATAGTCTCAGCAAGGCATGGGGACCAGCATTGAGTCTAATTAAAAAGACGCTTAGCAAAGGAAACGAACGGGCGACCTGGGCGGACGAAGCAATTATGCCGACGCCACCACAGACGCCGACGCCTGCGTCTCAGCGACCGCAGACGCGGGGAGGAGATTTAAGACGGCCGCCCGCCCTCAGGAGCTCAGTTCGTCAGCGCACCTAACGATGGCGACATTTCTGATCGCCGAAATATTGTGTCCGTTGGACACAATGGACCAGCAGTACACCCGTGGACTGTTTGAGCAATGAAAATGTTGGTTAATGAAAGCTTTCAAGACGATCATATTGAATCTGTGGAGCCCTTTTGGAACTAAGCGGAACGACAGCTTGTACTGTTGTTTGTGACTGTCCTTTTCCCTTTTTTGTATGTAATCTTGAACAACATAAGATTGCCACATTGTTTACATGTATTTATAAATAATGGCATGAACATTTCAAGTATAAAGATAAGCTGTCAATCTCTTTTCTTAAAATATATTTATTGCCTTAATGACAAAACAGGTGTAGTATAAGGCTCAAATGTTTGATCATAGACACTGTGGTCCTGTTTACACAACACAGTGTGGCTGTACGTTTGTAAACGGTTTATGAAAAAATGGCTGCTTTTATATATTTATATCCTAAAAGTAAAACAAAAGTTTTTGATAAAAATAAACGAAAGGTAGATCAGTAGACAGAGCGCTTGCTGGCGAAAGGCAGAGGCTGCGTCTTAGACTTTCTGTCTCGTTCACACTTTTAATCTGTTAGCAAGTTTCATACAACGGACCTTCGGCTGCAGGATGAAAAAATGTGTTCTGGAATCATCTCCAGGCTGTGACTAATTCTTGTCTCCTCAGTATCCTTTCTTCCAGGAGTTCTAGCCTAGCAAGTTTTGCAGAAAAAAGAAAAACTTCTGTTAAGTTTGGAAGGTAGAAGACGAGGTAACTGCGGAAGTAAATCTGTGAAGACGGATCGTGAATGATGGTTGGAAGTGATGGCAGACCATCTGTCCGCGACAGGCAAAGGTGTCGAGTTCAAGTCAACATAGTTTTAATCTCCTAGGAAGTTTCAGCGTATTGGTCTCTCAGTGACACGGATTTTAGTTTCATTTCTAATTTAGGAACAAAATACCAGCAGAAAAGCTACAGAAACTGTAAATAAACCGTTTAATACTATTTTTACATTGTTATGGTTGAAGGTGAATATACTGTTTTATTGCTTACGGCATGAGGCCAGATAATATGAAACTGGATCATCATATTACCACATTTTCTTTAGCACACTGGACGCGCATTTGGGTGGACGACGGTTCAATACTGCGTCCGGCCATCCTGATTTAGATCACTTCAGGCAAATGCCAGGATGGTTCATTTGAAAGGGCGCGGCGGATTTCCTTCCCCATCCTTCCCTAATCCGAGCTTGTGCTCCGTCTCTAATGACTTCGGTGTCGACGGGACGTTAAACACTAACTTCCCCCACATTTTATTGTAGTCCTGAAATGTTTCTCATACTTGGCGGAAGATCACACGGGGACACAGTATATTGGTTCAAATGGTTCAAATGGCTCTGAGCACTATGGGACTTAACATCTGTGGTCATCAGTCCCCTAGAACTTAGAGCTACTTAAACCTAACTAACCTAAGGACAGCGCACACATCCATGCCCGAGGCAGGATTCGAACCTGCGGCCGTAGCGGTCACGCGGTTCCAGACAGAAGAGCCTAGAACCGCACGGCCACACCGGCCGGCTTCACAGTATATTCCAAGACTAATAAAGGTATCTGGTAAATACGTTTTGCCGCTACATTTTCAGTTTAGAATAACAAATATTTGTCGTTGGCTGATTGTGGTAAGTGTGTAACGAATTTAAATTTTTAAGTAAATTTTAGTACTGATACTAGATTACGGTACTTAATGTTGCATTATTCTGTAAGACCAATAGTCATATTTCTAATTTTGTCATCCCTAGGCCTAAACTTTGACGTCTGCGTTAGTGGCCGTTAAGATTCCACACAGTTTGTCACTAGGCAGCTACAAAAATAAGCAGTTTTGTGTGAGAACTAGTGTTATATATATTATATCACTGTTTGTCAGCTTTAGTGTGTCCTGACCCAATTCAACGACGAGAGAAGAGTTTCCATTGAAACGCATGGAAGTGATAATGTGTGCAGAAATTGAGTACAGTCATCGCGTAATTCTCAGCTGTACTCAAAGTAATCGCCACGTTTACATTTAGATATAGAATAGCAGGAAACTGCGTTCTTTTGCAGCCCTTGCTGGATTAGTTCTCGAAGGAGTGGGTCCGTGTTTGACAGTTGCAGCAGACAAATCCACTTGAGTGTGATGTGTTCAATGCTGTAGAGTATCTGGGAATGTCCCTACATTCACATGCTCATGTAACATATGAAGGGCTTATTTCAATAGTGGACTTGTACCAATATTGAAATAAGTCCTTCATATATGCCTATTAACTTTTTCAAGCCTCTTGAACACACTCTCTCAGATAAACACTGAATTTAATCAATATTTTGGTTGGGAAGTACACGCGGAATTATAACGATAGGAAACGAATTAGTACATGTATAACTAAACTAATAAATTAGTAAAATTTTTCTTCGGCTTTTTTAAAGTGTGTGCACGTATACGATTATAATAAATAAAGTACTCTGGAACTGGTTATTACAGAAACTTGTGTCCAGCGAGTGTGAAGTACTCAGCCTACCCAAGATTTTTGTGTGTGTCGTTAGTATACGAGCGATGATTTTTAAAGAGAAAGGCTTCGCGTTAAAAACATAGACACGTGAATGAAGCTCTGAAAACGGTTTGTAAGATTTTAACGAAAGATGTTATTCAGTATCGATTTTATTAGTGACGGTCCTACTCAGTCTACTAAAACGACCACCTGTGTGGACACTCCGCGTGCGTGAGCATGTGTTCATGCGTGTGTATGTGCCTGTGTATATGTGAGTGTGTGTGTCTGAGTTGGGGAAGGGGAAGTGGGATCTATATTGAAGTTCCCGCAAAACACATCACCGTCCGCATCAGCCGTTTTCGATCTGTACTGACAGCCTCTCGCCCGTATTAGCACTCAGTGCTGACTGACCTTTCGGTTTCTCTTGCCATTAATAGAAGAATATTTAAAGACTCTCCCCTGTAGAGTTACCAGTAAATGCCCGCAATTAAACTTGTCACCCTCGTCTGACGGACGCGTTCAATAGTTCAATAGTTCATGAGGTTTCAGAGAATAGACGTAGCACCTAAATAAATCCTTTGTGCCCTTTGCGGAATCTTCATCTGACATTCTGTTCGCAGGAGCTTCTCTGTGGAAGGTTTTAAAAAAAAGTTAATTCTGTGTTTTGCCTACATTTGCTTTACGAATAACAAAAGTGCATTGTTTTTGCTTTATCAAAAAACTTTATTTGCATTCACATCTGCACCTGCATGTACATGATTACTCTGCAGTTCACAATTAAGACCTGCCAGGGGATTTATCGAACCACCTTCCCGCTGTTTCTCTACCGTTCCAATCTGAAGCAGCTCGCGGAAAAAACGAAAGTTCTTCAGTGCGGGCTCTGATTTCTCTTATTTTATTATGATGATCATTTCTGCCTATTTAGGTCGGGGCAAACAATATATTTATGTAAAACACAATGCTCAAGAGGTTGCAAGAGAATAATCCTTATTAGAGCGTGCTTGAAATTTTGTACCCATTTTTATCATATAAACGATCAAGTGCTTCATTAAAATTTCATGAATATGATCAGGTGATACTGTGTATAATTAATAAAAGGTTTATTTGTGGATCGTCATCAGTACTGACGAAACGTATGATGCTCCGAATCATTCTATATCTCCAGTCTTTTTAAACACAAAAAACAACACATGCGTAATTTTCAATCTATAGATGAGCAAGTATTACATGTTTATTAAAAACATTTGTTTTATAAATTAAATGGTTTGTTCTGACTTTATCGGAGCAAGAAAAAACCGCTTTATTTATCAAACAAATATTTCTGTACTGCCCTCAAAAAATGGTCACACCAATAAAGTTGTTTATTAAAATGTATGCTTATAACCACGTATTATTTTTATACTCTTTCCAGTTAATTTAAATATATATTTCATGCCTTAAATAACTTTTGCAGATTAATTACAATAATAACGAGGGCTTTTACACCCGAAGACAATTTCAGTTAATTTATGTTGGGTATACTATTTAAATAAATGTACTGTTTTTAATATTTTCGTAACGAGCAAAGTTAGAAGAAAGGCATTTGTGCTGGTTAATGCCACTCTGGTAAGTAAACAAAATTTGCTTGATACATTTTTTATAATGGTTAAGTACAAAAACTTATTGGGGATCGTCAGGATAGTGAGGTATAAGTGTTAGATTTATGTACACGGCATCCTGAGTTGCACAGAAAATTACGAGCAAGAGGTTTACCATGCAGAGCTTGACCGATTGTCTACATATCCTGCCAGACAAAAAAAGTGAAGCACGCAGATGAAGAGGAGGAACAAAATGCAATTCAGTGGGTTGAGAGGGTATGTGATGTTATACCAGTCACTACAAAATCGAGTCCAGTTTACAAAGAATTTGGCAGTATGAGCCCACATATCAGTATGACACTGAACCCCGTTTGGCCTGGATGCATGTACTGATTCGTTTGGGAAGAGAGGCATGAAGCCACTGTATCTGTTTGCTTGTCCTGATGGTGGATGCGGACTTAGTGGGTTCTAAGACAGTGAGTTAAGTTAGTATTTACTAGATTTCTTATACTTAACTCGAATAACAGCAAGTCTAGAGCACAATCCGATGTGAGTCCTTGAGATAGGCCAGATTGATATCCAATCACAACAGAGGCCTATGCTTCGACTACACAGCCAGAACTGAATTAACAAACTGGCTAGACATCAGTGTGACGTCCTTTTGTCGGCTCCGTGTCGGTGCTGGTTGCGTTGGCTGAAGAGGGTGCGTCTCGGAGCCGGCGGCAAATTGGCGGTGTAGTCACTTGGCTTACTGCCAACTTTTACACGTGGACTGGCACGGTGTGGTATCGATAGCTCACGATATCACGTTTCTCCTCCACCCCCTTCCCCCCCAAAACTCCTCGCCGTCATCTTGTGCTGGAGTCAGGAACGATGATGAAAGGTGTTAGGTGGGAGATCTGGAGGTCTGGCTGTAGGTGCCATGCAGGAGGCAGGAGCCAGAACTTCAGCCAGTGACAAGCCCCTGTCCGAAAATATTTATCTTGGAACACCAGAAAACATCTGCGAAACAAAAGGCCGTAGATTGGGCACCCACGTCCAGGGAAGGAGCACCTTTCCCTAATGGCAGAGGTGCAACGGCGACTGGAGGACCCCCGGTGGCCTACCAGAAGTCGACTGGGGCAGCTGGCACTGCTGTGAAGGCGACGGTGCTGTGCCGACGTCCATGCGCCCCATGTCCGGCGCGTATGGCGTGGGACTCGAGGAAGGCGAAGACCGCTGAGGCTGTATGATTCTCTTGGGCACCGAATATATGAATGAGAAACCCACTGCAGGGTTATATAGCACACACAAACGAAGCAGATTTCGATGGCACTTTTGCAGCCCAATGGGATGCTGTACAACATATAACGAGTGGCTCACGACTTTGGTGGTAACATCTTGTTCCCAGCACCTGTTTCTGCCAAAAACACTGAAAAAGCATGCACGTTAAACTTAGAACGCAGTGGACGATGGGCCGATTGCTGTGGTGTACGCATCAGCTGAAGCAGTGCCCTATTTCTGCGTCTGTTGGTGATTTGCTGTTGGGTGGCTGGGGATGGTGGGAAGAGACCTAAAGCCTCCAAACATGTATGGAAAACACCTAACTCGTTCATCTGTTGCTGGAAAGTCCTGACGAAGCATTCTGCTTCACCACTACGTAGGTGATGCCACTGAAATCACAAAACTGCTGAAAGTCTGCTGATGCGACTGGGGTCCAGTTTCTGAAGTCAGCACTACAGGTCAATTTGATATAAAATACCATTGTTTGACTCTTGATGGTGCCAGGCATTGTGGTGAATTCCGTGGCAACACAAACGGAAATTCGCTGATGGCGCGTATCACAATAAGCGTGCAGGAATTCCAGTAGGGACCCACAAAGTCAATATGCAAGCACTGCCATGAGACACTGCACCCGGGCCAATCAAAAAAATTTTTTAGTGGAGCAGCCTGGTGTTCCGCACGCGACAAATATTGTGAAATCAGTTGTTCTATCTGAGCATCCATAGTGACCCATGTGCAGTGGCGTCGGGTGAGCTATTTATTGTGTACAGTGCCCCAATGGCCTTGACGGAGAAGGCGAAGACTTTCCATCTAAAGCAAACGTGGCACTGTCATATGGGATTGAACATAGTCTCTATGTAGGAGGATGACTCCTGCTGGACAGATAATCTCTACTGAAGCGCAAAATATGACATGCGACTAGATTTCTAACCTGCTTAATTGAATATGGCCAACCAGCATGGAGTTAGTGCAACAGAATCTTTCGATTGAGGCTAGCAGCTGTTGCATGAGTAATCTGTTGGTGGTCTGTGGAAAAATCATCAAGTGTTTCATTGTACTGGACATCAAAGTCAAAGCAAGAACCTTCTAAGGTGTCAGACACTGAATTAGTGCCGTCTAGTAGGCAAGAAAGAGCTCCACATTCAATTGCTTAGCTGTTGTTCTGCACAAAATTTCATACTGATAATTGGATAGAAGTAGATAGCATTGCTCCAACTTTTGCGCCATGTATGGAGGGACTGGCTTTGAAAGACTGAACAATAAGGTGAGAAGCTCGTGGTTCATCACCAAGTAGAATTTCTGCCATACAAGTATTGGTGGAATTTAGTGACCCCATATTTAAGAGCAAGATCTTCCTTCTCAGTCTGCAAATAGTTGCATTGCGCTTTGTTGAGGAGTTTGGACGCGAAAGCAACTGGCTTATTCAATGATCTAACTCTGTGCAAGAAAACAGCGCCAGCCCCTTAAGAAACTATGTCAACTGCCAACATGACTGAATTGGCAGTATCAAACTGTACCAAACACTGATCACTCAATAAAGCTTCTTTCAGTTTCTGAAAATCGACTTGAATCCCCCTATTCCATTCCAGTGGAACATTCTTCTGTCGAAGACGGTGTAATAGATCTTCAATCTACGCAGTGTTTGGAATTAACTGATGCAATAAGTTTGCTTATCCGACATAGGTTCGAGTTCACTGACGTTCCTAAGAGCTCCCAGGTCCCATATTACAGTTAAGTGTGACTAAAAGTTGGAAACTCTGACTTTGTAATGTGTCCCAAATATTCCATCTCAGTCTGGAAGAATGAATACTTGGCTTTATTATACTTTAACCCAGCAATCTAGAGCACTTGAAACAATGTCCTGAGAATGGAAAAAAATTCATCGGCAGTACGATCCGAAACTACTGTGTCGTAAAAAAAAGTTTGAGCAAGAAACTGTTGCAGTCAACTGTGTTAAGCAGTGTTCAAAAATTGTGGGTGCGGACATAATGCCAAACGGCAACCGCAAAAACTTAAAGTATCCCATGTCACTGTTGATCAGAATAACGCGTTGGGTCCATTTATCCAACGGTAGCCGCAAGTAAGCATCGCGAAGATCAGTACTGGAAAAGAAGTGACCTGCATCAACCCTTTCCACAAGCTCCTCAGACCATGGTAGAGTAAAAGTGTCAATCACAGTTTGTGGATTTTCTATTGTCTTAAAATCTGTCCATCAGCGTAACCCACATGAAGGTTTCTTTATAATCACGAAAGGTTTTGCGCACTGAATGGCTGCTAAAGGAAATCACACAATTGTCCTGCCGAGATAAGAATTCCTGTGCCACCTGACCTTTGACAGCGTGAAGAACGGACCGTGCTCACCAAAGCCGTGGTTTCAAATGCCTTTCACGGTAATGTGAACCCCAGAATTACTAGCTTTGCTTAGACCATCTTGGAAAATGGCTCTAAGTTCATCACAAATTTCTGCTGCCCTGTCTGTAGGTACGGAGTAGTTCACAGAGAGACAACTGTCTTTAATGTGCAAACCAAACAGATTAAAAGAGTCCATACCAAAAATACTTTCACATGTGCACAACGTTGTGTACTGCCCACTTGTCTAATATACGATGCCTAGGGAGCCTGCTTTCTCAGATCGCTAGACAAAATTCAAGCTAATAGCATTAATAGATTTTTATTACAGTAAGATAAATGTCAATACTTAATTTTGCGTATTCACAAAGATGTGTAGCAAGCAAATGGCGACATGCAAATAATCAACGTCCTTAAGTATATACAATTCCAAAAATAAACAAAACGATACAGTTTATAAGTCGCTACTGTAGCGTTCGTAGGACAGCTCATCTTCAACCCGGGCCGTGGCCAGGTGGAACGGCGCTTATATTCTCTTGTCCTAGATACTGCAGAGAAGTTACAGCAAAAATTCACCAAAACAAATATAACACCTGTAATTAATGTTGCACTAAATACAATGATGTTACTTCCAAGCACAGAGAATGAAGTCAATTAAACTGTTCAAAAACTAAAAATTAAAAAGTCAGAAGGCTTGGATGAAGTACCAATGTGTGTACTGAAACAATGCATAGGGATTATATAAGGCCCTTTAACGAATATAATAAATAAATACTTCACATTAGGGACATTTCCACAGCAGTTAAAATAGGCAAGAGTTGCATCTTTGCTTAAGAAGGGTAATGCAGAAGACATAGAAAATTACCGACCCATTTCCCTGCCGTCAGCATTCTCAAAAATAATAGAAGCAATTATGAAAGACAGATTAATGAATTACCTGAATAAATACAATCTCTTAAGCGAATTACAGTTTGGTCTCCAAAGTAGCAAAATTATTGAGTCTGCCATAGTAGAATTCCCAAAGTTGTACTTGATGTTCTAGATAAAGATGAGCGTGTCACAGGCATATTTTTGAATCTTTCTAATGCGTTTGATACGGTCGACCATAAGATTCTATTAAATAAATTAGAAACATTAGGAATTAGAGGGGTAACTAAAGACTGGTTTCGATCATACCTAGCAGATAGGATACAAAGAGTAGAGACAACACAAACTTCAAATAGATCCAAATATTTAATAAAACACTTACCAGAACCAAAATACATTAATATACGGGTTCCGCAAGGTAGCATATTAGGACCAATACTATTCCTGATATACATCAATGACTTTCCCAGTAGTGTTACTTGTGGTGAAAAAATCTCTTCGCTGATGACAGCAATATAATAGTCACTTAGGAAACAAGAGAACTCCTTGCCGAGAAAGCAAATGGAACTCTCAAGGAAGTTCAAATGGTTCAAATGGTTCTGAGCACTATGGGACTTAACTACTGTGGTCATCAGTCCCCTAGAACTTAGAACTACTTAAACCTAACTAACCTAAGGACATCACACACATCCATGCCCGAGGCAGGATTCCAACCTGCGACGGTAGCGGTCGCGCGGTTCCTGACTGTAGCGCCTAGAACCGCTCGGACACCCTGACCGGCCTCAAGGAAGTTTATGATTGGTCAATAAGCAATAAAGTGACTTTGAACGTAAAGAAAACTAATGCCATGAATTTCAGTTTGAAGAGGAAGATTGATAATGTTAAATTAAATGTTGATGGCACCTCTATAGATTGTGTAACAAATGAAAAATTTCTAGGAATGAATTTTGATTTTCAGTTGAAGTGATGTGAACACACAAAGGTACTTGCAAACAAAATCTCATCTGCATGTTATGCCCTTAGAATCCTATCATCAGTGTGTAACATGCAGTGTCTTTTAGTTACATATTATTCATATGTACACTCAGTTCTTAGCTATGGCATTCTTTTTTGGGAACAAACGCACAAAATATGAACACAATTTTCAAACTCCTGAAAAGAGCCATAAGAATAATAACCAAAAATACTAGTCGACCTCATTGTAAAGATCTGTTCAAAACAATAGGGATTTTAACTGCTCCATGTGAATACATTTACCGGTCAGTTGTACACATAAAAAATAACATTGGTAATTACTGCACAAACAGTTTTATCCATGACCATGCAACAAGAGATAGACTCAACTGACATTTACGAAGAAAAAATAAACATAAAACTCATAGCAGCATTTTCTACCGAGGAATAAAACTGTACAATAAATTACCAAAAGAGATTGAAGAAATTGCAAAAATACACTTATTTAAAAAGGTAGCTATAAAGTACTTGTTATGCAATACATTTTATACATTGAAGGATTACTTAGATAAAACAGTGTGTGGGCTTTTTATACAAATAAATAATAACAACACAACACCTTCACTTTATGTTTTTTCCCTTCTTTTTTCCTTTCTAGAAATACACTCCTGGAAATTGAAATAAGAACACCGTGAATTCATTGTCCCAGGAAGGGGAAACTTTATTGACACATTCCTGGGGTCAGATACATCACATGATCACACTGACAGAACCACAGGCACATAGACACAGGCAACAGAGCATGCACAATGTCGGCACTAGTACAGTGTATATCCACCTTTCGCAGCAATGCAGGCTGCAATTCTCCCATGGAGACGATCGTAGAGATGCTGGATGTAGTCCTGTGGAACGGCTTGCCATGCCATTTCCACCTGGCGCCTCAGTTGGACCAGCGTTCGTGCTGGACGTGCAGACCGCGTGAGACGACGCTTCATCCAGTCCCAAACATGCTCAATGGGGGACAGATCCGGAGATCTTGCTGGCCAGGGTAGTTGACTTTCACCTTCTAGAGCACGTTGGGTGGCACGGGATACATGCGGACGAGCATTGTCCTGTTGGAACAGCAAGTTCCCTTGCCGGTCTAGGAATGGTAGAACGATGGGTTCGATGACGGTTTGGATGTACCGTGCACTATTCAGTGTCCCCTCGACGATCACCAGTGGTGTACGGCCAGTGTAGGAGATCGCTCCCCACACCATGATGCCGGGTGTTGGCCCTGTGTGCCTCGGTCGTATGCAGTCCTGATTGTGGCGCTCAGCTGCACGGCGCCAAACACGCATACGACCATCATTGGCACCAAGGCAGAAGCGACTCTCATCGCTGAAGACGACACGTCTCCATTCGTCCCTCCATTCACGCCTGTCGCGACACCACTGGAGGCGGGCTGCACGATGTTGGGGCGTGAGCGGAAGACGGCCTAACGGTGTGCGGGACCGTAGCCCAGCTTCATGGAGACGGTTGCGGATGGTCCTCGCCGATACCCCAGGAGCAACAGTGACCCTAATTTGCTGGGAAGTGGCGGTGCGGTCCCCTACGGCACTGCGTAGGATCCTACGGTCTTGGCGTGCATCCGTGCGTCGCTGCGGTCCGGTCCCAGGTCGACGGGCACGTGCACCTTCCGCCGACCACTGACGACAACATCGATGTACTGTGGAGACCTCACGCCCCACGTGTTGAGCAATTCGGCGGTACGTCCACCCGGCCTCCCGCATGCCCACTATACGCCCTCGCTCAAAGTCCGTCAACTGCACATACGGTTCACGTCCACGCTGTCGCGGCATGCTACCAGTGTTAAAGACTGCGATGGAGCTCCGTTTGCCACGGCAAACTGGCTGACACTGACGGCGGCGGTGCACAAATGCTGCGCAGCTAGCGCCATTCGACGGCCAACACCGCGGTTCCTGGTGTGTCCGCTGTGCCATGCGTGTGATCATTGCTTGTACAGCCCTCTCGCAGTGTCCGGAGCAAGTATGGTGGGTCTGACACACTGGTGTCAATGTGTTCTTTTTTCCGTTTCTAGGAGTGTACTTTCCCCCAAGGTATGTGTAGCACAATACTAACACCTCTTCCTCTTTCTGAGCTCAACACCTCACTCACTATGGAGGGATGCTGACTCAGTTTTTATTTATTAAAAAACTATTGTGTACCAGGAGTACATCTAATGATTGTCTCAAACTATAAGTCTGTAAATATACGTGTATACCAATTAGCCTAATTTAAATTGGTCTAAACTTGTAAATATTTCGACATGTCCTATATCCTTGTAGAAAGAGATCTACTGATGAATAAAGCTGCTACTACTACTTCTAGATGCTGTTCCTGTCTCGGTGTCGTCCGAGAGAGAGGTCTGTCAGCGTAGCGTACTGTTGGCTGACGTCGTCTCACAGCGCTCTCTGCCCGCCTCCCCTCCCCCACAAAGCGACGGACCGGCGTCGTATAGGGAGCGCGACAACGGAGGGGCAGGCAGGAGTGTGGACGCTGCGCTGGACTGGACTGGTAGCCATGGCTGCAGGGGACAACAGGCTTCCGGTCGTACCTCGCCATCCGGCCTTCGCTCTGGCGGGAAATGTCCCCCGGAAAACGACCAGAAGGGTACGTGTCCAGCTCCTGAGGCCAGTAGCAAGATGTCGAAGGCCTCAGTTGCTGCTGCGTGGGCGGGTCCAGCGCCTTCGGGAGGACGAGGGAAGGTGGAGAAGGCGAAGACTCTGTTTACATGGGGTCGTCCCGCGCTGTCGGTATGACACTCCCTGGCGGCTGTTGTGGCTGCGATGTCCTCGGGATCCGTAAATCTGGGGGGAGAGACACAAAAGGATCACCGTGCACATGACAGTTGCGACGTTGATTGTCATGTCGGCGCTGCAATCCGTCTGGGCCTGAAATGAGATACATGCATGCACCAAGTTGATGAAGAACGTCGCCTCGCACCCACCGTCTGCTGCCGCGAAAAGCCTGAAAAACACAATATCACGGGGCGCGTAGCTACTTGTGGCCTTCATTCGGCGCAGATGGTGAGGAGGGTGGATCACGTGGAGCAGTGTCGGATGGCGGCGACCGTGAAGCAATTCCGCCAGCGATGGGCCATCTCGTGGATGCGAACGATAGGAGGCGAGAAACAGTTGCAAAGCTCGATCCCTGGTGTGTACGGTGAGAAGTTTGACAATCTGTTGCTTGAAAGTTCTGACAATACGTTCCGCTTCGCCTTTTGACTGTGGATGGAACGGTGTACTAATTACATACTGTATGCCACTGCGTTCACAACATGTTAATTCATTGGGCGTGAACTGAGGGTCCGTTGAGGCAAAAAATTAAGGACAACACCTGAACTGTGCTACGCGACGTTGTCGAGTTCAGTGGCACAGCAAAAGGAAACTTGCTATACGTCTCTACCACAGTCAACCAGCGAATGTTCCAAAAAGGTCCCGCAAAGTATATGTGCACAAGTTGCCATGGTGATTGCGACTTAGGCGGACCAGAGAACTTTTGTGCCGGAGCAGACTGATTTTCGGCACATGCGTGACACTGTGACGTCATCTGTTCTACTTGGGTGTCCATACCCATCGAGGTAATGTCGACGCGCTAACAGTTTCGGACTAACAATCCCCCAAGTGTTCGTGGTGAAGTAACTGCAACACTTCCTTTCGCAAAGCTTTAGGGATCAACACACGTGACTGCCCACTGTCATTCTGAACAAGAACCACACCTTTCTGTATAGCGAGGCTATGCCGGCACGCAAAGTATTGGCGAACTACAGAGTTCTTTATGGTAAGCAAAGAACGAGGCCAAGATGTGCGAATGTATTTTAGCAAAATGTTCAAATCCGAATCAGCTTCTATGGCCTGTACAATTTTCCTATATTTCAGCGGAAAAGATTGAAGCAATTCAGAATCCTGAGCATCTGCTGACAACGTGATGCAGCAGAAGCGTCAAAGTCTGTATCAAGGTCAATTGCAAGACGTGAAGGTGCGTCCGCATTACCACTTTTAGCTGTCGAACGATACACAATCTCGTACTGTTATTGAGACAACAACGAAGCCGATCTTTGCAATTTTCGGGCAGTCCGTATAGGAACCGGCTTCGTAGGACGAAACAAGGACTGCAATGGCCTGTGATCCGTTACTATGTAGAACTTTCTGCCATACAAATAGTGGTGGAATTTTGTGACACCATACACAATTACCAATGCCTCTTTCTCAATTTGTGAATAGTTACACTGGGCTTTGGACAACACTTTTGATGCGAAATCAATAGGTCTGTTGTTATCACCAATTCTTTGCGAAACCACTGCAACTATTCCGTAAGAGGAAGCGTCAATCTGCAATACAACTGATTTGTCAGGATCAAAGTGAACCAAACCTCGATCAATGAGCAATGCATCATTAAGTTTTTGAAAAGCTACTTGGCGCTCATCTGTACAAACAACGGGGACATTCTTGCAACGCAAGCGATGCAGTGGAGCTGCGATTTGTGCAGTATTTGGTATGAACAGAATATAACAATTAATTTTCCCTAAAACTGAGTCCAATTCTGTGACATTGCGAGGAACTGGCAAATCTCGTATGGTTAACAAATGCGACTGAAAAGGATGTACAGCTTGACTGTTTATGACATGACCAAGATACTGCAACTCAGGTTTTAAAAAATCACACTTTAGTCCTGCATCAGATAACACACAAAACAAAGCGCGCAAATTGTCAATATGATCTTTCAGGTGTACGATCTGCTACGACAATATCATCCAAATAGTTTGAACAGTTTGGTACTTAGCAGTCAGCTGTTCCAAATACCGGCCGGGCGGGGTGGCCGAGCGGTTCTAGGCGCTACAGTCTGGAACCTCGCGACCGCTACGGTCGCAGGTTCGAATCCTGCCTCGGGCATGGATGTGAGTGATGTCCTTAGGTTAGTTAGGTTTGACTAATTCTAAGTTCTAGGGGACTGATGACCTCAGAAGTTAAGCCACCGCAGCCAGCCCAGTAACTCCCAAACCTATTTCAAACGTGGGTAAGAATACTTAAGAATCTGTTCGCGTATCAGAGCATCTGCCGCTCTTTGAGTAACAGCGTCCCTAATCATGGCATCACTATAGTAACGTCCACAACACACTTGAATTTGCAATGCCTGTAAGGCTTTGTATGTTAGCCACGCACTGCTTACGTGTCTGATTGGGTTGCCTCCGCAAGAAAAATAGTTTATATCTTGCAGCTGTCACATTAATCTGTTCGTTATAGTAATTATCTAGCGTAGCAATCAGTTCTTCATAAGGAACCTTTTCAGGGCTGGCAATGGGAAAAAGTTTGAACGGTTAACAGATAAACATGCACTCTGTTTGTTGCATGAAAATAAGGTTGTCTGCCCCTACCTTCAATGTGATGGGCCGGGGAGTGTAGGTCGAGCTGTGCACGCTACTCAAACCATCCTTCGTGTTTAGAGTCAAGTGCACGGAATGGCGGACGGAAACTGACGCAGCTTGCCGACGCTACTGCGGGTGTTGGGGGCGACGCCGCTGTGCTCGCTTGCTCAGAGAGCAGTCTCCTCACTACGATTTCCATGAGTTGCTGCATTTGCTGCGCCTGAAGCTTAACAACCTGAGATACTGGCAGCTCTTGCGGAGGACTGGCCATTATGAAACATACAAAAACGACAGTAAATATAGCGCAACCACTAGAGAAAGTTGTTGTGGTCTTCAGTCCTGAGACTGGTTTGATGCAGCTCTCCATGCTACTCTATCCTATGCAAGCTTTTTCATCTCCCAGTACCTACTGCAACCTACATCCTTCTGAATCTGCTTAGTGTATTCATTTCTTGGTCTCCCTCTACGATTTTTACCCTCCACGCTGCCCTCCAATACTAAATTGTGATTCCTTGATGCCTCAGAACATGTCCTACCAACCGATCCCTTCTTCTGGTCAAGTTGTGCCACAAACTTCTCTTCTCCCCAATCCTATTCAATACTTCCTCATTAGTTATGTGATCTACCCATGTAATCTTCAGCATTCTTCTGTAGCGCCACATTTCGTAAGCTTCTATTCTCTTCTTGTCCAAACTATTTATCGTCCATGTTTCACTTCCATACATTGCGACACTCCATACGAATACTTTCAGAAATGACTTCCTGACACTTAAATCAATACTGGATGTTAACAAATTTCTCTTCTTCAGAAACGCTTTCCTTGTCATTGCCAGCCTACATTTTATATCCTCTCTACTTCGACCATCATCAGTTATTTTGCTCCCCAAATAGCAAAACTCCTTTACTGCTTTAAGTGCCTCATTTCCTAATCTAATTCCCTCAGCATCACCCGACTTAATTAGACTACATTCCATTATCCTTGTTTTGCTTTTGTTGATGTTCATCTTATATCCTCCTTTCAAGACACTGTCCTTTGCATTCAACTGCTCTTCCAAGTCCTTTGCTGTCTCTGACAGAATTACAATGTCATCGGCGAACCTCAAAGTTTTTATTTCTTCTCCATGAAATAAAAACTTTAGTTACTTACTAGAAACTTACTAGAGAAAGTAAGGATTGATATAACTAGGAAGATCAACCTCTGAAAGGTACAAGAAAACACAGTCAGTTGTAGGGCCAATGTTCTGAAACACACTCGAAAGCGCTGAAGCAAAGTAGCAGTCAAGCATGGCGAAGGAGCCAAGATCTACAAGGAAGGCACAAAATAAATATAGCCACCAGTTGATCGTATGGCGAGGAGTAGAACCCAGTAGCAGCTGAATGTAGTTTTCCCTCACCGCCAGATGTTTGATCATCCCGATGGTCGATGCTAAGGTCTGGGTGGATTCTGATACAAAGAGCAACGAAATGAGGTGAATACATAATGTTCAATAAACTTCTTTTACTGAACTTGAATAGTATAAAGTCCAGAGCACAATCCTTTGTGAGTCCTTGCGATAGGCTTCTTAAATATCAGCAATAACAACAGAGGCAGAATGTCAACGCTTCGACTACACAGGCAGAACTGAACTAGCAGATCGACAAGACATCGGTGCGGCCTCCTTTTGTTGGCTCCTTGGCGGATTTGGCTGTGTGAGGTGAAGACAGTGTATCCAGAAGCCGACCACAGGTTAGCCGTGTAGTCACATGGATTACAGACAACTTCTAGACGTACACTGGCGCAGCATGGTATCGATAGGGTACGATACCACAGTATCCTCTCCTGTGGCAAACTAGCTCACAACTGTTGTAACTGTCGCTTGATACGCTGGATACTGGCACTGAGGAGTTTATTTCAGAGCTGAAACTACACATGTTCTTTCAGACACATGCTTGGGGATCTTATTGGTCATGGGAGTAATTCGACCTCACGTCGCCAGTTGATAGAGGCATGTCCTGTACAACAGTAGCACCATGGTACTATCACATGAGAATTAACAAATAAGAAGACAGGATGTCCATGACTTACCGCTGTTCAGTCACTAAAATCACTAATCACCGTGACCTGAAGTCATACCCAGTAGCTCCTCACGGCGTGACGCCAGGAGTAACACCGCTGTGCTTCTCCAAAACATTTGAAGAATGGAACCTCTTTTCAGGAAGCCGCCATATTCGCTGACCATGGTCATCCGGTGTAGTGCAGAACCGCAATTCATCTCCGAACACACTACGACGCCGTTCATCAGCAGTCCATGCTTCCCGTTTTGGTCCCACTCCAAAAGCAGCCGATTGCATTGTGATGTTAACGGAAACCTATGTATGGGATGGTAATTCCCTTTTCCGCCTGCTCCTAATCTAATGGTGCTGGCTCACACAGAGCGTCTATCACTTGTTCTCGAATGGCAGACGCAGATGTGGAGCGGTGAAGATGTGCTTGGTGCACAATATGGCGACCCTCTATTGTTGTTGTCAGACATGGTCAACGGCAAGGCTGACGACGTACACTACTGGAAATGGAAAAAAGAACACATTGACACCGGTGTGTCAGACCCACCATACTTGCTCCGGACACTGCGAGAGGGCTGTACAAGCAATGATCACACGCACGGCACAGCGGACACACCAGGAACCGCGGTGTTGGCCGTCGAATGGCGCTAGCTGCGCAGCATTTGTGCACCGCCGCCGTCAGTGTCAGCCAGTTTGCCGTGGCATACGGAGCTCCATCGCAGTCTTTAACACTGGTAGCATGCCGCGACAGCGTGGACGTGAACCGTATGTGCAGTTGACGGACTTTGAGCGAGGGCGTATAGTGGGCATGCGGGAGGCCGGGTGGACGTACCGCCGAATTGCTCAACACGTGGGGCGTGAGGTCTCCACAGTACATCGATGTTGTCGCCAGTGGTCGGCGGAAGGTGCACGTGCCCGTCGACCTGGGACCGGACCGCAGCGACGCACGGATGCACGCCAAGACCGTAGGATCCTACGCAGTGCCGTAGGGGACCGCACCGCCACTTCCCAGCAAATTAGGGACACTGTTGCTCCTGGGGTATCGGCGAGGACCATTCGCAACCGTCTCCATGAAGCTGGGCTACGGTCCCGCACACCGTTAGGCCGTCTTCCGCTCACGCCCCAACATCGTGCAGCCCGCCTCCAGTGGTGTCGCGACAGGCGGGAATGGAGGGACGAATGGAGACGTGTCGTCTTCAGCGATGAGAGTCGCTTCTGCCTTGGTGCCAATGATGGTCGTATGCGTGTTTGGCGCCGTGCAGGTGAGCGCCACAATCAGGACTGCATACGACCGAGGCACACAGGGCCAACACCCGGCATCATGGTGTGGGGAGCGATCTCCTTCACTGGCCGTACACCACTGGTGATCGTCGAGGGGACACTGAATAGTGCACGGTACATCCAAACCGTCATCGAACCCATCGTTCTACCATTCCTAGACCGGCAAGGGAACTTGCTGTTCCAACAGGACAATGCACGTCCGCATGTATCCCGTGCCACCCAACGTGCTCTAGAAGGTGTAAGTCAACTACCCTGGCCAGCAAGATCTCCGGATCTGTCCCCCATTGAGCATGTTTGGGACTGGATGAAGCGTCGTCTCACGCGGTCTGCACGTCCAGCACGAACGCTGGTCCAACTGAGGCGCCAGGTGGAAATGGCATGGCAAGCCGTTCCACAGGACTACATCCAGCATCTCTACGATCGTCTCCATGGGAGAATAGCAGCCTGCATCGCTGCGAAAGGTGGATATACACTGTACTAGTGCCGACATTGTGCATGCTCTGTTGCCTGTGTCTATGTGCCTGTGGTTCTGTCAGTGTGATCATGTGATGTATCTGACCCCAGGAATGTGTCAATAAAGTTTCCCCTTCCTGGGACAATGAATTCACGGTGTTCTTATTTCAATTTCTAGGAGTGTATATGCCTGCCCATACGTTACCATCCATTCCAACATCTGACCACTGTTAAACCCGAATCTAAACATTTCACGATTCGACCAGCTAGCCAAATGGCCACTTTCAAACTCTGTCACCTGTTGATAACTCTGTCTCATATGAGTATGCGGCATTTGCTTGTCCTTCACAGCAATCACACAGTATCTGACACTGTTCACGCCTCTTGTATTCCCTACCATGCACGGTAACAACACGAAACACATGAATGCACTCTCGTGGCCGTTCTACCTGATACAGATAACTGCAAGTCTAATCAGTTACATACCTGTCGAAGCTACGTTGACGTCCGACCATTTCTTCCCCGTGCTTCACACTTTAGCAGGCAGTGTATAGTAAAATTATTTCATATCAAGACTTTGTTTTATTAGCCAGCTAGTACTAGTGCCGTTTATTCCTCTAATCTGGGATTAAGAAAGTCCGGCGTGTTCACAATTCTGTGACGCTGTAGGAATCTTGTATCTGTCAGACTGTTGCTACTATTCTGCACAGCTGTGATCAACAGCGTCGACATACAAGGCTACAACAACGGCAGGAATCTACAACGGCCTAACATATGTAACATTTGTAAGTTAATCTTTATAATCGCAATATTTATTTGTATCAGCAATGTAGGAAGTAACTGTCGCTGCGTCAAGAATGGTGGGTCCACTAATAATGCCATATTTGACAGTGTTACTAAACGAGGCTCTGCGAATAGGTAGGATCCCGGCGATATGGAAAACAGCCAGAGCAGTAGTGATTAAAAAGGGATAGGATAAAAACCCGACAACACCGACAAGATTGAGACCTCTCTGCTTCTTAAATGTCTTGGCCAAAGTTCAGGAGCATCTGGTCTGTGACAGGTTGCAGGCGCACAGGGAGATCTTGGGTCTAAACTAATGTCTATATGGATTCAGAAGAAGAAAGTGTATAGATGATCCTGTTAACAGAGCTCTTCAGATTGTAGAAAATTCGACAGCGAAGTAAGCAATCGCCCGCGTGATTGACATCGCAGGCGCATTCGATAATCTTTGATGGCCGCGTCGTTTGCACGCACCCGAGATCTCGGTGTCCCCAAATGTCTGTATAAGAGCTTTGTAGATTATTGTAGTGGACGTAGCATTCAGTGGCTTGCGGGGCAGAACAAGGTAATCAAAAAGGTTACCAAGGACTGTCCTCAAGCCTCCATAAGTGGTCCATTGTTCTGGGATCTTAGTATTGAACGCCTATTACATCTGTTAGACTGGGGCAGATACTACTGAAGGTGTTGTTGCATATGCGGATGACGTCCTAGAAGTTGTGTCTGTAGACTCCAGAACGAGACTTGAGGGAAAGACGAATTATGTGCCTGTCCAGATGCAGCATTGGTGCAAGAATAGCAAAGTGACTACAGCTGTTCGTCAAACTACATTTATACTTGCGAAGGGAAGAATTTCTCTTGCCAGAAATCCTTTCCTGATTCTTGACGGAGTTTCTGTAAAACGCAGCACCGTTTGCAGATATTTAGTCATTCTTCTAGAAGGGATAGGAAACTTACTAGGACATGTAAAATCTGTTACTCAGGAAGCGGATACAATTACTCATATGACTGCAATTGCTGGCACTGCTTACTATAAATTAACGTTGAATGTGTTGTGGTCATATCACGAAGCTATCTTCAACGCCATAGGGAGCTTCGCAGCCAGCTCCTGAGCGCTTTGCCTTCGACTAGGCAGCTACAAAACAACACTGCGACGAATTCAGTGGAACGTACTTCTGAGGCTCAACGGTGCCTTTCACACTACACCTGTCGAGGGATTACTGGTGATTCTCGGATATGTCCAATGGATGTCGTGATACGTTGCAGGACAACGCTGTATTAGTTGGAGCTTGGACAATATGATATGTGCTCGAGATCACAGGAACTCATATTACTGATAAAAGGCATTTACGAGCCTGGAAGTTAGATGAATGCCAATTTGACTCAGACTCCAATGGCACTGCAAGCCCCGTCTACTATACATTCACAAGCATCAGGAACAGCGTCAAACTTCGTGACATTTCCCCTTCTATAGGTATTAACAGTTCAAGGTCCATATCCGAATTATTTGCATCGATTGGGATGTAGCAACACACTAATCTGTGAATGTGGAGAGGAAGGTTCCGCCGACCACGTCGTCCTTAGTCGTTTCCTTTTTCTGGTGGAGAGAGTCTGTAGACAATTAGAGTGCGATCTGCAAACAATTGTAAGAGATCAAAACTTGTAGACTACAGTTAATAACTGCTAACTTTCAGTCTATAAGATCAGCTGGACGCTCTGAATATCAAAATAACGTCAACACGTCACAAGAAGCGTTATTAGATAATGATAGGCACATTAAATTTAACTAAGAAAAACTTCCCAGGTCTGCCTAGTGCTGTTGGCAAGCGGATTGCACTCAGCCCTTGTGAGGAAAATTGGGGAGCTGGTTGATTCAGGAGTAGCGGCACCCGTCACGAAACCTGACAACGTCCAGGAGAGCGGTGTGCTGACCACATGCCCTCCGTATCCGCATTCGATGAAGCCTAAGGGTGAGGATGACACGGTGGCCGGTCGGTACCGTTGGGCCTCCAAGACCTGTTTGGACGGTGTTTGTAACATTTAAAAAAAAAAAAAAAAAAAAAAAAAAGCAATGCCATGGCCATACACACAGGTATGCGCAGATTCGAGGATTGCCTAGGCACACACATACCAGTGTGGGCAGTGTAGAATAGTGTTGCAACAATAAGTTCAGAAGTATAGTTGTCGTTAGTCTCCAAACCTCATGTTATCCCGAGGCTGCCAGTAACATATCTAGTAATATAAGGTGGAAGTTATTCACTTAGAACTTGAGTTAATTCCTTTTATTGATATGTTTTTTTAATTCATTCTTATTTTCAATTTTATTTTTATTTTAATATTGCCAATAGTTGCTATTAACATAACTTATTACTGTGTACAAAATATAAATCATCGTATGTCACCATGATTATTGAATATGTATGATCTGTTTAGTGTTTTCAGATAACAAGTCAAAAATTCGAAACTTCCTGGCAGATTAAAACTGTGTGCCCTACCGAGACTCGAACTCGGGACCTTTGCCTTTCGCGGGCAAGTGCACTTGCCCGCGAAAGGCAAAGGTCCCGAGTTCGAGTCTCGGTCGGGCACACAGTTTTAATCTGCCAGGAAGTTTCATATCAGCGCACACTCCGCTGCAGAGTGAAAATTTCATTCTGGAAGTCAAAAATTCGTTCCAATAAATTGAAATTGAACTGAACTGAACTGAACTCTCAAGACTGCAGGAATAAACGGGTGTGGCAACTACTGTTGCTGTGCGGTAGCGTCAACTCCGAAAAAGTACTGATAAAAATAGCAAGTCTTGCTTGATCACAGTGCTTATGTTGTTAATCAGTCGATGAGTTCTCAAAATTAAAGTGACAGATAAAAGTACTTGCTACGGCACAATCTGAACGTTGTCCACAAGTTTGGAAGGAGAAGGGGGTGTTACAACGCAGCCACACGTGCCTCGACCCTGCAACATGCAATCTTCGACTAGGGCCGATGTGCAAAATCACTGAATGGTAGAGGTGCCAGCATTTGGATAGCTCCGCCACATGTAGAAAGTAAGACGACGTTTATTGACATTGCATTAGGAAAAGTGATTAAACAGTGTTTTTTATTAACTATATTTCTATGAATAATAGTCATGCACAGTGTAATGACATGGTGATGTCAACACTCAGTGAAAATGGAACAGCCAGCATGATGGAACATAATAGGGAAATACAAGCAACCTAAAACATTTTATACATTTTTGTGACAGTGTAATTAGCGAGCAGTCGACAATGCAAGCCTCGACAACCATGAGTCATCCTGAAACGGCAGCAGATATTAAGGGTGATTGTAATCCAAATTAAAGCAGCACATTGGCGGCAATAAACATGTAAACACGCAAAACGGAGCTTTATCTGCAGGTGCTATGGACGTCAATTGGATTAAGGGTGCTGCAGACGTGTGCAGTGTAGAGAGTCCAGATGAAGCAATAATTACTCCCAGAGCTCAGTTTTGTGAATGGAATGTGCTGGAAAGTATATATTCAGACTGGACGTTCTCTCTTCCAACTGTTGCTGCAATCTTAAGTTGTTGCTATAATGTAGAAGCTGTTTGCGGCTACACAAGCTTAAAAATTCGTTTGCGAGTCTTTGATCCTGATATCAAAGCACTCAGCTTAGGATATTGCACCGCCTGTACGCCTTTGACCCTAAAGATTTGTGACCTGCTCTATTGTCAAACAGATACTATGTTTCAAAATAGGAGTTCGCCTCGTATCAGCATTCTAACACATCCCTTCCAATAAATTCTTGTGCCCGGGCCCTACATCGAGATAATGATGTGTCAGAAGCATAAAATCAAAACAAATGAGGCGTTAATACTGAAGCCTTATCCACAGTAGTTGTGTCGCCTTTGCGGTCGAGCGCTGGAATACTAAGGTACATTGAAAGTAGACTACGGAAACATTGGGTACAGATGGCTGCGAAGTTTGCTTGTACAAGGTTGGAAGGGGCTATCCGGCAAATTAGTGGTGGTAATAAATAGCGTTGGATGAAGTTCTTCCTTTATTATTTCGTCTAATCAGTTAAACATTATGCATCACTTTAAAAGGTTGGACTAAATGCAGAAACTGGAGCACGTTGTATACCGCTTGCAATAACTAATAGAAGTCATATCATTTAACAAATTAAGAAAAAGAACAACAATAAACTATCCCAAAAATACAGTTGCATATTTACAATAACTGGCCATCATAGGTGAGCCATTACAAGTGAATTTCAGAGAATTTATACAGGAAAGAATAAAGCAATTGAGAAGAAATGGGTTCTGAATGTTCAGGTTCACAGTGTTTGAATAATTTCCATTCCGCTTCCAAGAGTTTTCGGTTTTTGTTTGCAGAACAGAGCGTCGATGATAAATCACCGCTACTCAGAGATAACTGAGCCGGCGGCAGGAACGGATACTGATAGACACAGGAAGCTATCCAGAAACTATAGCTCTCCGCTTTCACACGATCTGAATCCCATAAATCCATAGTCACTTCGTCGACAATGAGTCAAGCCAAAACTCAAGATAGGTCAGCAGTCCCCATCAGTCACACTCAAAGAGCTCTGCGTGATTGTGGTAAGGCTCACCAAAGAGTGTCACTGAACGGCTTTCCTGCCTCGTGTGTAAGGATAATCTGGAGGAAGTTAGAATTCATCCTAACACTTTCACGCTATCCCTTCCGATGTCGAATACAACATTGGGTTATAGATTTATACAAAACGTAAGTTATCTTCACCATATCATCACAATAGCCCTAATAAATATTGAGCTTCATGATATATATATATGCTACAGATCGTGCAGATAAACAGAAACAGATGAGTTTGATCAACACAATAATTTATTGTTTACAGTTTTTGCGAGTACACTAAAATCAAGCCGAACAGTAGCCGACGCAAAAAATCGCTTTTGAAAATTCGGGTAACTAGCTTGGACAAGAAAGACGTTGCAGTGTTCATCTTTGGAAAACTAGCGTATAAAATATCGCATATTCAGGCAAGTAAAAAAATTCATGTATTTCTCACGTTTATTTGCATACTAGTGCAGAAACGCAGCGCTGGCCGGATATAATTTATTTCAGCCTTCTATTAGTTCATCTCCTCCTCCGAACTCTGTCTTTCCAATCCCTTCTTCCCCGTCCTTCTATCAATACCCCTGTCTCGGTCCATCACTTCCACCCCTTCCTCTCTCTATCCAGGTAATAAATACCAACATGTCCTTTTACAATATTTTACGTCACTCTTTCCTTTCCACACCCCCACCCCTAGTGGCAGTGAGCAATTTTACACTCTCAGTACTTTTATAGAAATAATGTGTGATGTACCTACCAAATTTTATTGAAATTGTTTTACGTGTTCCTGAGTTATGTTTCAATGTAACCCCTTTTTCATTCTCACTCCTATGGGAAGTAAGTGGTTCGTAACCCCACCGTTCTTCTTTCCAGACAGTATGTGACCAGTAAACTCCTGATTCATTAAAGAATTGAACTCGTCTGTACCAAACTTCTGATTACTTTACAAATTAGTTAATGTGGTAAATATTTGATGTTAAAGCTTCAACTGAAAATAAGTTTAGAAAAGGTTTGAAATTATGTAAAAAGATTCTTGGAAGTCGCTAAGTGGTTTCATTATCAAACACTGAATGAGTACAGTCTGGATAATTTGCGTTTCGTTTTAAGAAAACCTTTTCCTCCACACATATCTGTGTTTACGACGTTGTGTCTTACAATGATATATACTGGTGCTCAAAATTAAAGCAACAAGCTGCTATTTCCCCGTCATGTGTCCAATTCACCATACAATCATACAAACTATGAACAGATGTCGTTAAGGTCGTGTTCTGCAAGGAAGATGGCATTCCAATCAACGGACAACCACGCCAGCAATGACGTCAGGGCACCTATCAAACGGGATAGTGTTTGCAGGGTAGTCTCACATCCACAATCGCTGTGTACACAGTCACTGACGCTGCAGTATGGCGCAGAGAAGAATGGAAGCAGGAGATGCCTTAACGTTCGATACAGTTCCGCACTGTCGCCTGATAAACAAAGTAAGAGCCTACGGAATATCAGACCAGCTGTGTGGCTGGATTGAAGAGTTTTTAGCAAACAGAACACAGCATGTTGTTATCAATGGAGAGACGTCTACAGACGTTAAAGTAACCTCTGGCGTGCCACAGGGGAGTGTTATGGGACCATTGCTTTTCACAATATATATAAATGACTTAGTAGATAGTGTCGGAAGTTCCATGCGGCTTTTCGCGGATGATGCTGTAGTATACAGAGAAGTTGCTGCATTAGAAAATTGTAGCGAAATACAGGAAGATCTGCAGCGGATAGGCACTTGGTGCAGGGAGTGGCAATTGACCCTTAACATAGACAAATGTAATGTATTGCGAATACATAGAAAGAAGGATCCTTTATTGTATGATTATATGATAGCGGAACGAACACTGGTAGCAGTTACTTCCGTAAAATATCTGGGAGTATGCGTGCGGAACGATTTGAAGTGGAATGATCATATAAAATTAATTGTTGGTAAGGCGGGTACCAGGTTGAGATTCATTGGGAGAGTGCTTAGAAAATGTAGTCCATCAACAAAGGAGGTGGCTTACAAAACACTCGTTCGACCTATACTTGAGTATTGCTCATCAGTGTGGGATCCGTACCAGGTCGGGTTGACGGAGGAGATAGAGAAGATCCAAAGAAGAGCGGCGCGTTTCGTCACTGGGTTATTTGGTAACCGTGATAGCGTTACGGAGATGTTTAATAAACTCCAGTGGCAGACTCTGCAAGAGAGGCGCTCTGCATCGCGGTGTAGCTTGCTCGCCAGGTTTCGAGAGGGTGCGTTTCTGGATGAGGTATCGAATATATTGCTTCCCCCTACTTATACTTCCCGAGGAGATCACGAATGTAAAATTAGAGAGATTAGAGCGCGCACGGAGGCTTTCAGACAGTCGTTCTTCCCGCGAACCATACGCGACTGGAACAGGAAAGGGAGGTAATGACAGTGGCACGTAAAGTGCCCTCCGCCACACACCGTTGGGTGGCTTGCGGAGTATCAATGTAGATGTAGAACGTGAATCGTTCTGTTGTTTCTCGGATGAGGCGACAGTTCATAGATACCTAACCCGTATCCCAGAGACCAGAACAGGGCCGAACACGTGTGACATCAGAAAGAGTGGACCGGTATTTGGTTGTAAGGGCACGGCGATACCGCCTTAGTAATGCACTGCAACTGGCATCTGACCTCACAGCATCACCTGGACGTGTTGTATGGAGGCAAAGGGTGTAGAGAAGGTTTTATCAGAGTGGCCTTTATTGTTGGAGTTCTGCTATCTGTTTACCTCTGTCGTGTCTTCACAGAAGGGAACGTCTATAGTGGAGTTATCAACATGCCACTTGGACGGTCGAACAGTGGACCAACGTTCTTTTGACGGATGAGTCCCGATTTGGTCTGGAGAGTGATTCTCGACTGATTCGCATCTGGAGAGCACATGGAACACGATTTTGGGACCCAAACATTGTGAAAAAAGGCCGATGTCGAGCGGGATCCCTATTGGTGTGGACAGGGATTATGTTGACCACTCGAACACCTCTTCATGAAATTGTATACGTGAATCAGCAATATTTAACTGCTGTCAGATACCGTGTGGAGACCTTGGGATCTCATGAGCGGTTTTGCTAGGTGCTGTGGGCCCAGACTTCGTACTGATGGACGATAAAGCTCGACATCATAGAGCAAGGGAGGAGGTTGATGTTTTTTTTGGAAACGGAAGATATAGCACGCATGGCGTGACCTGTTCGCTCTCCAGATTTGAATCCTATAGAGTATGATGAGATTTTCACTCTGCAGCGGAGTGTGCACTGATATGAAACTTCCTGGAAGATTAAAACTGTGTGCCGGACCTAGACTCGAACTCGGGGTCTTTACCTTTCGCGGCAAAGTGCTCTACCAACTGAGCTACCCAAGCACGACTCACGCCCCGTCCTCACAGCTTCAGTTCTGCCAGTACCTCGTCTCCTATCTTCCAAACTACAGCACTTGCCTCCGAAAGGAAAACGGCCCGAGTTCGAGTCTCGGTCCGGCACACAGTTTTAATCTGCCAGGAAGTTTCCTATAGGGCACGTCTGATACGGACTAGGGAGACTTCTTGCATCGCCTCAGGATTCACCAACCACTCTCCAAGACTTGTGAGCAGCTCTGCAGGAAGAATGGGTGTTATTGCCTCAACATGAGATTGATGATACCATTCACAGCATGTCCCATGGTTGTCAGGCCTGTATTGGTGCCAGAGGAAGTCACACCCCATGTTGAGTACATTAGCCAGTTGTCAAAATGTGTGTACAAATTGGTTAAGTTTGAAAAAAACGAAGAACATTTTTGTCTACCGTTATGCATGTTGCAATTGATTACGTTTTGTATTCTTTAAATTGTTTCTGCTTTGCTGTCATCTGTTTGTACTGTTTTGTGGCAAAATAAATCCAACCTTGCAAAATTTCCGTTTGTTGCTTTAATTTTCGACAACAGTGTAATTTTGCTGTTATATTCAGTGTGTATATGGATAATATCTGCTAAATAGAGATAGAAGTAAAGACGTAAGGGGCTGTTCCAGGAACCATTGAGGGAGCATGGTGCCACCAACTGTGGATTGTGGTGTACGTCGGAACAAACGAGACCCATCATCTGGGCTCTGAGGTCATACTTGTATCATTACAACAACTGGAGCAGAAGGCGGAGGAGACCAGCCATGCTCACCGATTATCAAGGGAGCTCACAATCTGCTACAATGTCCCCAGATCTGATCATCGCCTCCTGGTTGTGAGTCGAGTGGAAGGCTTGAACCAGAGCCATCGAAGGATCTGTAACAAGCTAAGCTGTGACGTCGTAGATTTGAGCCACAGGTTTAAAGGTACAACTGTTTCTTTCTATCGACTACCAGATTCTCTCCCATATATAACAGAAAACCATGGAAAAATCTCAGCTGGCCGCGGTGGCCGTGCGGTTCTGGCGCTGCAGTCCGGAACCGCGGGACTGCTACGGTCGCAGGTTCGAATCCTGCCTCGGGCATGGGTGTGCGTGATGTCCTTAGGTTAGTTAGGTTTAAGTAGTTCTAAGTTCTAGGGGACTTATGACCTAAGATGTTGAGTCCCATAGTGCTCAGAGCCATTTTAACAATTTTTTTGAAAAATCTCAGTTCCCTAGTATGTAAGTTCCCTGCTCCTCCTGCAGTAATCAGATGACACTTTAATCATAGAAACATCTTATGGGATAATTGCAGGTTTGTTTGTGACTGGCATGAGTAGACTTCCTACGAGAAACTGCTAAATGCCTTCTCAGAACGGATAGTTTGGAACCACATCAAAGATAATATGTTGGAAATAACGGCAACAAATAAATGTATAATGTTTGAGGATGTCCACAATGAAACTGGTGCTAGTGAACAAGTGGCAGTAGTACCAGTAGTGATTACAATTGGCAACTAAAACAAGTACAAGGGTTTGTATGTTCAGTAAACTAAACAAAAAGGTTGTAAGCACTTACCTCAGTGAGGATTTGAAATGCCCAGCTCTAGAGAGGAGAATGTAGACTAATTGTGGCTCAAATTTAGAGAATAGTTGACCATGCACGTCATAGATGGGAACCTAGTAGAACAGTTCATGATGGGAAGGACGCTCCACCATGTACAGTCACCTCAGAGAAACTTCTAACAAAACAGGGACTACTTCTTCGAAAATAAATCGATGACTGCGAATTCCTTGACATCAGCTGTATCAGATACAGAACTACTACACAGTAATAACTAATATGTGCCAATCGGGACTCGAACCCGAATTTCCTGCTGTCACCTTAAGCAATTTTTTACGGTCGCCTTAGTTACTTTTCTTTATAGGATCTCCCATCAATCCTTCCTTGTTCTCAGCAATCGTGTGTTCATTGGCGAGTTTCATAGCTGTAATTACATTCTGGATCCATCCTTCTGCGTACCATCATATGCTGGAAATGTGTCTGAAGGCGAATCGAAAATTCTTCAGTTGTCAGAAATTAAAATGCATCCTCTGCTTCGTAACAATAACATTTTCCAAATTTCCTTCTGAGGAACGTGGTGAGCTTACCTTCTTCGCAAAAATAAGGTGTTTATCATCTGTTGAGAACAAAATATACGAGTATTTTCTTCTTAAAAAATGAAATTCTTTAGAGTCTAGAATGAAATTAGTCCTTCCACTGAAACCGGGATAATCTTTGTCGCCTTGTGAAACTGAAACTGTTGACCCTTTTTCTTGCCAGAAACACACACTAAGAAACAAACTAAAAAGAAATAAAACTATACTGCAACGGTCGTGAACGATAAAAAAAGGCTTTGTGCAAGCCAAAGGAACTGCCAATACGAACTGATTAAAATCCTCTTGAGAAAAAAATAAAATGTTAAAACGGTTAATTCCAACGAAAAGCAAGGAACACTGTTCGAAAAAACAGAAGATACTCCGATTCAGAACGCTGTAGCTGGTCCACGGCAACAAAATAAAATCTATTGGATTCCATCCTTGACTGCCGATTCGAAGATCAAGTACGAATAGCCTTCTCACAATGGTGTAAGGTAGCCGTCAAAAGGTCGGCAAACATTTCTCTATATTTTTCAAATGTTTAACTTTCAAGTAGTATTACTATACAAACGTTAAGAAGGAAATGCTATCACCATTTTCAGCTTCTTTGACGGCGTAGGCCGTGTAGCAGAGGAGCCACACTGTCGTAATCTGCTTCGCCTTTGGAGAGGGTTTAGAATCGGGTAGGATACCATTACTAACGGCAGCTGCAGGAGTCGTCCTGTTGACGATTACCACCGTGATTTGGTTGAGTTCAATGGTTCAAATGGCTCTGAGTACTATGGGACTTAACATCTATGGTCATCAGTCCCCTAGAACTTAGAACTACTTAAACCTAACTAACCTAAGGACATCACACACATCCATGCCCGAGGCAGGATTCGAACCTGCGACCGTAGCAGTCACGCGGTTCCGGACTGAGCGCCTAGAACCGCGAGACCACCGCGGCCGGCTGGTAGAGTTCCCACACTGTTTTGACAGAGTGACACTATAATCTACGTTACTATCTGTCGGTGCCACCACGCCTTCCACAAGAAGCTGAGGTGAGACAGCTTACACTACACCCGTTCGTCCTCTGTTAGAATACTGCTGCGCGGTGTGGGATCCTTACCAGGTGGGATTGACGAAGGACATCGAAAGGGTGCAAAAAAGGGCAGCTCGTTTTGTATTATCACGTAATAGGGGAGAGAGTGTGGCAGATATGGTACGCGAATTGGGATGGAAGTCATTAAAGCAAAGACGTTTTTCGTCGCGGCGAGATCTATTTACGAAATTTCAGTCACCAACTTTCTCTTCCGAATGCGAAAATATTTTGTTGAACCCAACCTACATAGGTAGGAATGATCATCAAAATAAAATAAGAGAAATCAGAGCTCGAACGGAAAGGTTCAGGTGTTCGTTTTTTCCGCGGGCTGCTCGGGAGTGGAATGGTAGAGATATAGTATGATTGTGGTTCGATGAACCCTCTGCCAAGCACTTAAATGTGAGTTGCGGAGTAGTCATGTAGATGTAGATGTAGATGTAGACTGATGTGCACAAGTCACTGCTCTGTTGGTAATGTTCTAGGGGACTCGCTACTTGCTGTAATAGTAGCAAAGACATGTATTGAGTTCTTACATTAATCAGCTGCGACGTAGTTACGAATATGGACAGTGATCCAATACTGTAAAATGTTTTTTTTTTTATTCCTGTCTTTAATCACAATATAAATTCCTTTGACGATGACCGGTTTAAGTCAGTAATGAACATCTTCAGATCTGTTCTACACTATGTCCTAATGTGATAAAGCTGTAATGGCATCGTGAAAACATATAACTACACTCAGCATAGCATCGTCACATGGATCTAAAATATGGCCACAAAGTCCACTGAAACCGGTCATCGTCAAAGGAATTTATATTGTGATCAAATACTGGAATAAAAAGCTTTTGACTTACATTTATGCTTCTTCCACGATGCAGGGTAGATGAGTATCTTGGCTGGTGTTGACACTTCATGGTTCTTCCACTGACTGACTGTGACTGAGAGCACATCCGTTTTATATCCCCCAGCGTCACAATCACATGACTGGATGTAGTGTAGTCCATTTCTTTGTTCGACTCCACATCTTTGTTTATGGACGCTTATTGTATCTTCTTCGTTTTTCGTGGGCATCCAGCGTGTTTGAATCTGCGCTAACCTTCAATGTGTCTGGACCAGCAGCAGCCACCACCTGCTCATCGGAACCTGCAGTGAACTCAGCCATGTTGCGGCCAGCAGCAGCAGGAGCATTGTGGAATCCCATAGTGCACCTGACTAGTATGTTGGAGCAGGACAATGAGCTGCTATTATCCATCCTGTGCATTTCTGAAGAGACACAGCCAGTCCCTAACTCTCAGAAGAACTGTGCTGGGAGCTCTACACCACGCAATGTAGGTCACAATGTTCTCCAACGTACACGCCATCCGAGAACATTCCGCTGTTACTGCAAGGACAGAGTGTTGATGTGGTGGATGAGAAACTACCGATTCTTCCCAGTACTGCTTTTCAGTTTAACTTGTAATTTAACAGCTAGCGAGTTCAAAGCACTTAAATACTGATATAGAAGCTTCTGTGGATAGTGACTGGCGTGTTGTGTTAGAGATTGAAAATGCATCGAGAGGTGTTAAAGTGTGGTTTACGGTGTGGGAATAGGATGAACTGTGTCGTGCAGAACCCTGCATTAATCAACAGATGACCAAACACATTTGGAAACAATCGAATTATCAGCCAAATGCTTGGCCGGCACGATCACCTGATCTCACTCCCTGTGATTTCTGGTTGTGGGCTACCTGAAGGACAGGGTTTACCAGGGGAGCATTCACACATCTGCTGATCTCAAGCGCAGCATATCAAGAGAAGTAGCCAGCATACCTACGGACATGCTTCGTTCTGCTCTTCAGAATGCAATCCCGCGCTTCCAGACTCTTATGGACACTGATGGGCGCCATAGCGAGCCCTTTTTGTAGCAGTAATGGTACCGGTATGTAGTGGTATGATTTGTCGGAGTAGCACATTAAAAGTGCTTCAATTGAATTGATTTTGCATTATTTCTCTTCCCCATGTCCTTGAGATTAATGCTACCAAGTTTGGTCCTCGTACGGTATTTATTGTATTATTTTCCGTGTTCTAACGTGTTAAATTGGGAATGTTTAATTATAACCACCCTGTACTACAACAAGTGACCCATATTTATCGTCGACAACATCATGTCCACAACCCACGGTTGGTATACCAGGAGAAATTGACGTCTCTCGTGAGAAAAATTCATCAAATCACGACAAACGCTCAATTATGGGAAAATTCTAAATATCGTTGTAGGAGCAGTAGCACAAATAAAATAGGAGCACCAATCGACCGGTCATATACCAAACATACGCAAGGGAGCGTAGTGAACCATGAAACTGGCTAGTTGAGTCATTCACCTGTCACTAGGCCAGTCATTAAAAACGCGGTAAGTTTGAAATTGACGAAACATATACGTTAATTTTCTAAAAAAACATTGATGGCTTGCTGTTTTCTCTAGAAGAGGGCTCGTTCAATTCTGACTAATAGAAAAGCTTTTCAGAGGCAACTTCCAGTTATGAATTACGAACGCCAGCAGGGTCTTACACGAAGAACAAACATAAAAACGTTCAGGCCTCTCGAAGAAAAAGCCATTATAAAATGTTGTGTTGCTGCTTTCACAGCAACTTAGCAATCCAGAAAAACGTCGGAGCAACGTGCTGGACTGATTGTAGCCAACGCTGGTACTAGGCTCGACTGTGAACAGGTGAGGAGAAAAACGCCAGATAGAAAAATTCCACCCTGTATTGGGAGGCTGGTCACGAAGCGGTGATCAGTCATTGAGTGGCATTGTAAATTTAGTCCACCAATGTCAGCACCGAGGGGAGGAAAAATTCGAGGAGTCTGTGAGCTAAGGAGAGTCATGAGAAGTGAACGAAGAGTTGTTGGGGAGAACAAGACGACAAGGAGATTCTTCCATCCATCACCTATTTATTCTGTTGACTTTAATTCTAATTTTTATTCCAGTCTAATGTCCATTGCCACTTTGTAACGTGTTCTTTTCCTATTCCATGTTAATTGGAAGAATCCATTTGGTGCAGTGCTTGGGAGTGAAGCACTCGACTGAGCATTACAGTTTCCTTGTTCCTTGCCTAATATCTGCCTCCCAACACCGTGGTATCGCAGCTTCGGCTACGCGACCCACAATGAGAAGTCAGTGCGGAGACTATTCCGGTGTCTTGACACAAAGCCGTGAGACATGTATGAGCGCTGCTGACTCTCCACCTCACAGCTACGAGGCGACGCACCTTACCAACCAAGCGTCTGTCGCCGACATCACTACACTACAAATAACTATGAAAAATGGTGAGATGATTCATTTCCCCCTCCTATCCCTTAATAATAGTTGTGTCCAGCCCAATGAAATCGTTCCCGAGATTTGTTATTGATGTAAAAGGTACTGTAATATAAGTGAACATTTTATGATTTCATCCTCTAATTAAACTGTTTCATTCGTAAATCAGTTTCTTAATTTCAGAAACTTTTGCTTTTTCACTGTATGATCGTAGTAGTTAATTAATTATTGCCTCCCAGACTGGGGCGATCTCTTTAGAAAGCTGCATGTCATGTCATATCAGTGATGAGAGTTTTGAGTTCACTGCAAATAATATTTTCCCGTAACAATTTTTACGTGCTCACTAATCTATCTGATAATTAGTGATATTTTGTGAAAACAAGACGGTGAAACTGCATAACACGGAGCAATCTTTCTCCGTGATTTATTTGGAAGAATATTATAGCAGAGAGTGCATTTTCAATTAACACAATATAGAACCATTAACTACAACCCTCGCATGTAAATGTTATGTTGAACGATGACATTTTGTATACATGAAAAGCAGTGACATTAGTGAATGAATGTTGGTATTGGTGGATTGTATTTAGATGTTACTCAGGAACTGTATTACTTTTAAATCTTTATAATGTTGAAATGAGTGAGCAAATTCATCTTCTACATATGGCTAAATTACTCATTACCCAAGTGATAATTAGCTTGTTAAAAATGATAATACTCAGGAATATATAACATTTCACAAAAATTATTATAATTGTGTGAGTAATAAAAGTCTGAAGACTGGTTTGATATAGCTGTCGGCCTTAATATATCCTGCCCAAGCGTCTTCATCTCTGCATAACTATTCCGACCTGCATCGATTCGAGCCCGTTTGCTGTGCTCGAGCCTTGGTTCCCTCTACAACTTTTACCCTCCACACGTCTCCCTGTTATAAATTAATCACTTCTTGATACCCCGTGATGTTTTCTATAGACCAATCTCTTGTATTAGTCAAGTTTACCATAACTTTCCTTTCTCAGTAAATGGGTTCAACTTACATCTGGTAGTTATTGAGTCCATCCATTTAATCTTCAGCATATATCTGTAGCACAATATTTCAGAAGCTTCTATTGTCTTGTGGTCTGAAAAGTTTCGCTTCCGCACAAGGTCACCATGAGAAAAGAATTACTAACAACTGAAATAATGCTCGATTAAAAAAAAAATCTATTTCCACAAACACTTTTCTTGCCATAGCGAAGCTGCAGTTTATACCATCTGCTTCAGTTGTCGTCATTTCGTTTGATACCCTAACAATAAAACTCATCCAGTACTACTAGGGTCTCATTTTATAATGTAAGTCCCACAGTATGGCTTTACTTAATTCGTCTGCATTCCAACTGTTATTTTACATCTGTTGGTGTCTATTTTATAACTTCTTTCCGGGCACTATCCATTTCGTTCAACGGATCTTCGAGGCTCTTTGCCCTCTCTGACGGAATTCCAATGACTTCTGCAAGCATCAAAATTTAAAATTCTTCTCTCTGAGGTTTAATCCCTCTTGCAAATTTCTGTTTGGTTTCCTTTACTGCTTGCTCAATACGATGGTTGAATGGAAACAGGCAACGGCCTCGTATCACCACCTTCTCAAATATTGTTTCCCTTTCAGGTCCTTTTACACCTTATGCCTGTGGTCTTCTTTCCATACAAGTTGAAGATAACCTTTATCACCCTGTATTTTATCCCTGCTATCTCCAGAATTTCTAAGATTATTTTACATTCAACATTGTCAAAAGCTTTCTCCAAATATACTAATGCTATAAACGTAGGTTTGCCTTTCTTCAGCATTCCTACTAAGGTATGTCGCAGGGTCAATATTGACTCCTATATACCTGTATTTCTCTTGAACCCAAACTGATTTTCTAAAAGGTTTGCTTTTACCAGTTTTTCCATTCTTCTGTAAAATATCGGGTCAGTATTTTCCAACCATGACTTATTAAGCTAATGGTTCTGTAATATTGACAATAATTTTCAGTCCATGACAAACGACTCCCACTTCGAGAACTTCCCATCGTTAAAAGGTTTGGTATAAACAGCCCATGTCCAGATTAATAGTGTCTACACTGACGAATACTAAAAGGATGATATCGCACAGTTTTTATATGGTAACAGAATTTACTTTAACGGCGGAAGATTCGTTTTGGATATTGTGTAATTTGATAAAATCAACAATACTGTGTTATATTCTTGTGCTGTTAGCGTGTATAGAACAATTTTATATGCTCTAAAAAGACATTTTTATTTGTTACCTATATTACGACTCAGGAAATCGAACTCATGTTATAAGAAACACAACAGTTGAAAAAACGTGTTCTGATCGCTTTACACTGAGTCACATATAATTATCTCTTAGTACGTTGCGAAACGTAGTTTGACCAAATTATAGGTGTGTGTGATTACGATAACTTTTCCGCCGAGAATGTCTTCCCAAGGCAATACTTATCGCCAAGTTTTCAGAACGTAGTCGAACGTACGTACAGAAATCCTTTAGGGGAGAAGATATGTAGTTTTTAATCAAGAACTGTTGTCGTTTCTTTGCGAGCAGAGGGTGATAGGGTAATTTTGTTTTGTAAGCAGATGTGGCCGGATGAAGATATGCACGTGTGTTTGTTACCCACCCATGTCACTATTTGGCTGCAGCAGCGAGTGGAAACGGTGTGAATGGTGCACGCCAATGGTACTCAGCCCTGTGGCATCCTCAGTGGCTGGTAGGAAATTTGCTGTCGTTGAATGTTACGATGCCCTGCGGCTGCGTGTGTTTCCCATCCTCTCGCAAACGTCTTGTGTTCGCTAACATTTTGTGTGTATTGTAAATAGATAATGTGCCATTGCTCGATAGCAGGCGGTCATGTGACTCTCCACATCAGGCAATGAAGTGACGTGTGTCAGTCTATGGGACTTAACATCTATGGTCATCAGTCCCTTAGAACTTAGAACTACTTAAACCTAACTAACCTAAGGACATCACACAACACCCAGTCATCACGAGGCAGAGAAAATCCCTGACCCCGCCGGGAATCGAACCCGGGGGCCCGGGCGCGGGAAGCGAGAACGCTACCACACGACCACGAGCTGCGGACTCTTGGGATGACTTCCGCGTTATGAAAGGACAAATATTAAGGGTGAACTATCGCCACGTGGACAGAAAGACAGTGATAGCCCATGAACTGTGAGTGTGTTTGATGTGCTTGGCGGTTATATCGCGCCGACTGAAGTAGCTGATAACGGCGACATCTGGCAAACTACGAGCTACGAGAAGACGTGACGGCGGCAGCGGAAGCAGTTGTCAGCGCTGACCCGGAGTGGTGGCCCGTAAACTGGCACGGTGGTCCAGTGCATGGTGATCGGACCCGCAGCTTCAGCTAGCCGTGTTGGAGACATCAGAAGCGCAAAGTTAGGTAGTGTGCTTTTTAAAACTTTGTGTGTGTCTGAAAAAAAACTCAATAAAATGGCTGAGTGTAAGCAAACAAATGTAGAGGACGAACTGAGGGTAGATAGGGGGAAAGAACAAGGGGAAGAGATTTTTGATCCTATGAACTATAGCTTGGATATGTCCCAACCCAATTTCAGTAGTAGTTTGACAGAGTCATTATGTGTTAATTATGGATCGGAGGTGGAACAGAATGTATCAGATCCCAGTGCTTCAGATCTACCTGTGGCAGTAGCTAATATTAATGGAGATATTGTATCAGTAAATGATGGGGCGAAAGATAGTGTGGCAGGTATGTTAATGAGTCTATTGGCAAAATTGAATAGTTTAGATGCTAATATGACGAAAATGGATTCTAATATGAAGAAACTGGGTACCTGATTAAGTGATGAGATGGAAGCTAAAATGACGAAAATGGGTACCTCATTAAGTGAGGAGATGGAAGCTAATATGACCAAATTAGGTTCTGATATGACAAAAATGGGTTCTGAAATAGATCCTAAAATAAGTGGGTTAGAGTCAAAAATGAGTAATATGGGTGAGGAAATAGAATCTAAGCTGGATTCAAAAATTTCATATCTAAGAGATTGTTGGAAGCACGACATGGCAGTGCTTAGTAATAACGTAAAAATTGAAATAAATCAGGTTAAACAGGAATGTATGCAAACTATTGTTCAAGTAAAAAGTGAATTAACTGCACAAATCGAACAAGTTACCAGCAATTTAAAGTGCATGTAAATACAGAAATAGTCGAGGCTCGTGTATATATCAAAGGGGTAGAAAATTATAGTGAAATAAATCACGCTGCCTTAGAATGTAAATTGAAGGAAAATAAAGATAAGTGTGACAAACTTGGGGCTCAAGTAATAAATAAAGTCACTGGCTTGGAAACTCATATTAATCAATTCTGTGAAAGTATGAATGAGCAATTGTGTGAGCATGACCGTCGGCTAACAAAATTAGAACAGTGTGTTACTAACAATAGTGGTAGCATTTGCTTGTGTCACCTATCGACAGTTTCTCATGCTTGATCCCAATAAAAATGTACATCCATGTGAGTTTTGGAATGACTTCGAGGGTATCTTGCCTAAAGTGTGGAGTGATAAGCAGAAGATCGGATTTATTACTTCAAACTTAATGGGGGAGGCAAGAATCTGGGGAACTTGGTCTCAGAAAAATATACTAAATTACAGGAATTTAAACACGCTTTCTTTGAGGAGTACTGGGGTAAGCGAAAGCAAATGGATGTACTTAACCGTTTCTTGTATGGAGAAAAATACCACCCCAAGAAAAAATGAATAAAAAGATTTGTACAAAGGTGGGTAACTACTCTATCCTATCTTAGTAATAAAGTAGAAACAGAGTAAATCATTTTGGGGGTAGAAAATAAGTTACCTTGGAATTGGAAGAATAAAATAATATCTGCATCTAGAGACAATGTAAATAAATTTGTACAATATCTAGAACGCGTTGAATCAGTACTCAAAGAGGAGGAAAGCGCGAGAAGAAAGTATCGCCCTCCTGTTAGGCAGAATGACAATCGCACTGATGTAAACATAAGCAGAATGAGTGTGCAGAGAGGAGGCGGATATCGAGGTAGGTCACGAAGGAGAGGCAGCACATATGATGATCGGGTCAGTGACCAGGGGCAGTACATAGACGGCCGACAGATGTCAGGAGGTGATGCAACCAGCTGACGAAGGACTTCAGTTAGCGGTGACGCACCGCGGTCGGAAAACTTGTAGCTGGCTACGATTATGCTAGCATTCGTAGACAACGGCATTCTCAGTTAAACCCGCTGGCAAAACCATCCATAAGAAAGGCACCAGTAAAACCTCCTAGCATTAATATAGTTGCTACGAAAGAAGGGAAGAATAACGGGGAGCAACAAGAGACAGCAGAATTAATTAAAGTAGAGTTAATGGGGCACAGTAATATTAGCAATAAGAAAAAGAACACGCTTGTCGAAGAAGTAAGTACTGATAATAAGGTTTTGAATCAGGAGGTGAAGGTAAATCTGCACAGCGAAACAGATGAGGGTCTGTCTGACAGTGGTGGAAACAGAAATGAAGCAGAGGTCAAAGATGTGCTTAATAAGTTATTTGAAGTAGTTGAGGGTCGTGAAGAAGAAGAGAAGAAGGAAGGAGTGGAGGATATATATATATATATATATATATATATATATATATATATATATATATATATATATATTGCTGACGACACCTGGGTTAGGGTCGCAGAAACAGAGGTGAGTAAAGGAAGAGAAACACTAGAGAGATGTTTCGATTTAGCACTAGTGGACAGACTGGTAGGAGCTGCCACTAATAACAGGGATAATATTAAGCATGAGGGAGACGCTGTAAGCGTGAATGTGATATACACCCAAAAGACAGGTTTTGACAGAAGGGAAACGGTGCAGGATTTATTAGACGAAGTAAAACCTGAAATCAAAATAAAGTACTTAGGACATACAATAATAGAGTTAAGTGTATTAAATGAAAAGATTAAGTGTTTAATAGATACAGGATCGGAGGTGTGTGCTGTGTCACAAAATTTTGTGAATGGACCCCCAGATAATAAACAAGTAGTAAAGATGCCAGTAAGTGGCTTAAATATAATTGTAGCAACAGGAAAAACCAAGAAGGTGGTAAAGCAAGAAGTATTCCTACCCATAGTTGTAAAGGGGGTAGTAATTAAGCAGAACTTCTTAGTAATAAGCGGACTAAGCGTAGACATGCTGGTGGGTGCTGATTTTCTTAGTAAACATGAAGGATGGGTAAATTTCGGGACAAATGATGTAATGGTTAGAATTAATAGTAACCTTATAACAATACCCTTTATAGGTAAGAGACCATGTGACGATACAGAACTGAATGACTTTCCAATCCGTATTTGCAAGACCACAAAACTGATGGAAGGCTACAATGAGTACGGTGGAGGTAAAGAAGTGGATCCGTCTGAGCTGGATAGCGTCAGAGAAAGGATTGATGACAAATTACAGGAATTAAGCGAAATAGATGAGGGACAAAGGAATGACTTAAGACAAATTCTAACCAAGCATGTAGAAATATTTGCAGATCAGCCAGGGCTAGTTTAAGATTACGAATGTTTTTTGACAGTGCAAAAGGATGCCCAGTTCTTCAAAAAACCGTTTGCAGTTCCTGAAGTGCACAAGGAAGCGGTACGTGACCTGATTCAGAATATGCTAGAGTGGGGAATCATTGAAAGAGCAGTAAGTGTTTACAACAACCCGCTGGTAATAGTACCAAAGAAGGATGGCTCGATTAGATTAGTATTAGATGCTTGAGCGTTGAATAAAATAGTATTACCTGAGAGTGACAGACCAGAAAATATAGAAGAACTGCTGCAGAAGTTTAAAGGCGCAAAGTACTTCACATCCATAGATGTAACCTGTGGATATTGGAATCTTCCCTTAGCCAAAGAGTCAAGAAAGTATACGGCGTTTTTATTTGAAGATAGATGTTATCAATACAAGGTGGTGCCGTTTGGACTGAATATAAGTTTATGTGCCTTTGTAAGAGCTAGGGCCAATCCTACTAGCTTCCAAATAGGTGATTTAGTACTAATAAAGACCAAGGAGAAGTCCAAAAAACTTACCTCGGAAACAAAAAGGTTCACTGACGAGTTTGTGGGACCATTTAAAATAATAGAGAAGCCTCACCCTAATGCTTACAGGTTGGAATTTGTAAAGTCTCATAAGCTGCTAGGCTTAAGAAATATCATTGACCTGAAGAAGTATGTACAAAGAGAGGAGGGTCGAGAGCTAACTGCGTGACGAACTCTAGGTCCCGAGTCGTATGACAATACTATTTCTTTTCATTTCTTATTGTCAACCTTCCCCTTATTTCAATCAGAACTTTTTACTATCTTCTTTCTTTCTTTACTATCTAGCGTTAGGGAGAGTACCAGGACGTTGTTTTGGGAAGAGAGGCAGGGTGTGGCCTGCATAATGTCAGTAAAGGAGTGAGAGGTTAGGTGTTGCCTGCTCAATCGTATTATTAGGTATGTGACTAAATGGCGTGAGAACCTCGGGAGGTTGTTTCGGTAAGGGAGGTTAAGGTATGATACAGAGCAGCAAGGCTGTCTGTAAAATAATGGTAATATGTTGTAAGAAGAATATTTGTGTAAGGTAATGAGAAAATGTTTCAATAAATATGCATGTGAGGAAATAATTACAGAGCAGCAAGGCTGGCTGTAAAACGATGGTAATGTGTAACAGAGCAGTAAAAGTGTTGCCTGCTAAATGATAATAAACAAAGGAGTGAGAGGCAAGGTATTGCCTGCTCAATGTTGGTAAAAGAAGGAGAGGCTATGTTTGCAAACAGAGTGAGGTAATGTAAGTGAACAAAAACGGGATCAAAGCTTAAAAACAGGTGGATGTACAAATGAGAGAAGTGAGAAGGAACCTGACGTAACCCAGAATAAATCGAGATGTTATTAAGCATTACTAATCTGAGTGAGTGTAGTATGGATATGACTATGTAACAAATACTGAATGTGACTAGAGAAACATGATGTTGAACTTTGTGAAACCTGAGTTGGAGATTATTGTAACAGAGCAACAAAAGGCTGGCTTGAGAAACCCTAAGTTGACTTTAGTCAAGAGGAACCCATATATGAATCTGAACCATTCAAGTGCCCCAGAAGTCAATAGAACAATTTTAAGATTAGTAGTTTTAAGGAATGTGTAGTGTTTATGTGTTTTCAGATGTTTTTCTTGTACAGGACTGCAGGAGATTACCTGGAGAAAAATTATATATATATGAATAATTTTGTGTTTTGTAAGGTTACGTGGTGTACCGGATTTGGAGAGCCATAAGCACTGGCTGAAATTTGAAGTGTATTTGTGTACTATTTGTAAGAAATAATTTGTACATATTTATATGTAACAGTTACTTGTTTGATTCATTGCGATGAAAAAAAAATTGAAGAAAAATTAATACTAAATGTGCCACTTTGGTACTGCTTGTATGAAAGTTAGTTCACTTTTAACTAAAAAAAAGGGATATTTGTAAATGGAAATATTGGAAAGAAAATTTTGCATGATGACTTGGAAAAGTAGAGTTATTCAGTAAGAGTCATGAAAACTATGATTAAAATTATTTTGAGAGGGTTATTGTGTTAGGTTAAGACGTAGCATTTAAGGATGGAAACTGAGGCCAGCTGAATTTTTCAGGTGCGCTGGCGTAAGGTTGTAGTAGCACGAGACTCATGTGGACCTCCAAAGCAGGACCAAGTCGGACAACGAGTGCTAGCAGAAGTGAGAAATGTAAGTGTTCAGAGGTGATGCTCATCAAAGCAATTATGTTGTTAGTGTGCGTGTGATGTAAAAAGAGTGTATTGTAGGTTTGTTTCTTTTTCAGCAACTTCTAAAAAAAAATATGAAGATTGAAACTTTTTTGTTTTAGAACTGATGATTTAACATATATGTCTAGAGTTGACTGATTGTAGGTCATCAGCCCTAGATATTGATGAATGAAATATATACAAAACCAGAAATGACAAATAATAACAGTTAAATTAAATCTTTAATAGAAAAATATTAAGAAACAAAAATTTGTTAAGAAATTAAAAATTTTAGTTCCTCAGGAGGTGTGTGGCGTCGCAACTAGTGCGCGATCGCCCATTTGTCTATTAAAAGCTTTACTTCAGAAAGTATGTGGGCTGCAATGTAAGCCAGTAGAGTATTATACGGTCAGTAACGGACGAGTTGTGTCCTGCAGACTTACGTCACGACCATCTTTTGCAGCTGCACGTGTGAAAGCAGTGGAGTAGCGCTGGCAGGCCACTTACATTGTACGAAACTAAAAATATTAATAACTAATCAAGGAATAACCTGAGGAACGTCATATTTGATGTACATCTTTCTGTTGTGAAAACAAACAATATGTCAAAGTCTGAGATCAAAAATACTTGTAATTTGGAAGTTAGTAAAATTCCATTAAAAAAACGTAATTTTCCGACAGTCAAGAATTTAAATAAATACAGTGATATAATAGTTCACCTTCAGTGACTATGTACGATGATCTGATAACACTTTTAGTGTTCATATATAAATTAGGAAAGTTTTAGTTTCAGAAAACCTCTGTGACTTTTCTATAACAATAATTTCAAGAATTCTAAGTAAATATGTGGATTGTGTGTTAGGGTGCGTGTGAATGAGAATGCGTGTGTGAGAGTATGTGGGACGTTCCGCGTTATTAAAAATCATTCATGTAATTCTCTACAGAAACTGGCAAGTGTTCCAACTCTGTAACGTGGAAAGAAATCCACTAATGGTTCCCCTACTAGTGAATGTCGGATGTCCAAGTAAGTATGCTTATGTATAAGACAGCCAGAACATTCGCGACTACATAATAAATTCCAGATGTAGAGTAAAGCTTATAGTTCATTTTTTGTTTATTTAATTAGAGAGTTTTGTGTTAGTTAATTTGATGACGTCAATGAGACTAGAGAAGTGGTTGGTGCTTGCTAGATTTTGGCGCGAGCCGCGCCCTAGAAGTGAGTTCCCATTGGTCGTAAATGGTGACAGCCAATGAGAAGCGAGACGGTTGGCCGCCTAGCGAGGAGATAGTTTTGAGTAGTGGGAGAGTGAGAAGAGGAGTCACGAGCTAGCTTTGATTGGAGGCGGTTATGCTGGATGTGACTTTTCGCATTATGTGTAAGATGAAGTCTTGGGATGACTTCTGCGTTATGGTCCAGTGTTAATGATATCTGGTTGTGACCAGAAACTATTTATTAAATCTTTAGTGTGTTGTGATAATTCGTTCCGACGAAACTCACGAGTGAACTTTGAATTATATAGCGTGGCGGTACTGAGTATATTCTTACTGAGTATTTTATGGCGAGCATAAACTTTAACTAAAGACAACCACTGAATATCGTGTGCAGAAGTAATTGGCAGATCATTGACTGTGTTGCAAGTAATTTTGTTTCTGAATTTGGGAAGGTGTTGACAGATGTGAAAATTACCGAACTATCAGCTTAATAAGTCACAGCTGCAAAATACTAACACGAATTCTTTACAGACGAATGGAAAAACTAGTAGAAGCCAACCTCGGGGAAGATCAGTTTGGATTCCGTAGAAACACTGGAACACGTGAGGCAATACTGACCTTACGACTTATCTTAGAAGAAAGATTAAGGAAAGGCAAACCTACGTTTCTAGCATTTGTAGACTTAGAGAAAGCTTTTGACAATGTTGACTGGAATACTCTCTTTCAAATTCTAAAGGTGGCAGGGGTAAAATACAGGGAGCGAAAGGCTATTTACAATTTGTACAGAAACCAGATGGCAGTTATAAGAGTCGAGGGACATGAAAGGGAAGCAGTGGTTGGGAAGGGAGTAAGACAGGGTTGTAGCCTGTCCCCGATGTTGTTCAATCTGTATATTGAGCAAGCAGTAAAGGAAACAAAAGAAAAATTCGGAGTAGGTATTAAAATTCATGGAGAAGAAATAAAAACTTTGAGGTTCGCCGATGACATTGTAATTCTGTCAGAGACAGCAAAGGACTTGGAAGAGCAGTTGAATGGAAGGGACAGTGTCTTGAAAGGAGGATATAAGATGAACATCAACAAAAGCAAAACAAGGATAATGGAATGTAGTCTAATTAAGTCGGGTGATGCTGAGGGAATTAGATTAGGAAATGAGGCACTTAAAGTAGTAAAGGAGTTTTGCTATTTGGGGAGCAAAATAACTGATGATGGTCGAAGTAGAGAGGATATAAAATGTAGGCTGGCAATGGCAAGGAAAGCGTTTCTGAAGAAGAGAAATTTGTTAACATCCAGTATTGATTTAAGTGTCAGGAAGTCATTTCTGAAAGTATTCGTATGGAGTGTAGCCATGTATGGAAGTGAAACATGGACGATAAATAGTTTGGACAAGAAGAGAATAGAAGCTTTCGAAATGTGGTGCTACAGAAGAATGCTGAAGATTAGATGGGTAGATCACATAACTAATGAGGAAGTATTGAATAGGATTGGGGAGAAGAGAAGTTTGTGGCACAACTTGACCAGAAGAAGGGATCGGTTGGTAGGACATGTTCTGAGGCATCAAGGGATCACCAATTTAGTATTGGAGGGCAGCGTGGAGGGTAAAAATCGTAGAGGGAGACCAAGAGATGAATACACTAAGCAGATTCAGAAGGATGTAGGTTGCAGTAGGTATTGGGAGATGAAAAAGCTTGCACAGGATAGAGTAGCATGGAGAGCTGCATCAAACCAGTCTCAGGACTGAAGACCACAACAACAACAACAACAACAAAAGTTCTAGCTGTTTTAGGTATGGTGATAACTGCGAGCAGAAACTTTAGTAATTTTCGTAAATGTGGGCTTATGATCTTGCTTAACGGCAATAAAGATCTATTGAAGGTTTAAACTTGAACTTCATGTTTAAAGTACGAGTGACATCCCCTTTCCGAATCATTTCTTTAAAGTACATAGAAAATTTTCAGCAATTTTTACTTACAGCGGCCTCCGGGGTGTAGGTATGAGGTTACAGTTCCCTCAACACTGCTTTTCTGTGATCTCGTAAGTAGCTGCAGTCAGGAGTTTACGTCGATGATCTACCGCTGTAAAGAGGTAGGTGAATAAAAATTATAAAAGAAATTGCATTGCAGCAGCAACGTATAATCCGTCGCAATTGGTGCATCGCACGCACGGACGTAAAAATCCGTCGCACGTCGATTGTGTGGAATCAGCGCAGTAATATGGGTCGACGTGGAATTGCAGAATACTTAAGCTGTAATATCTGCAAATACCTAGTGACTTAAGAAATTAATAACTTCCTAAAACCTTAAGCGATTTCAAAGGACTAAATGTCTACATGCAGCGCTTGCACAGCAATATCTAAATACAGTCTCAGCATTTTTATTAATGTAATACATTTTGAACAATGAACCGGAATTAAAAAACGTATTTTAACGCTAAATGAGTAGCATATCCATAAATGTAATGCCAGTATGAGACAGCAAAAGACAATAGTTATCTGCAGCAATGTAAATTTCATTATGTATAATGAATAACAAATAAGCGTAAATTAACTAGGTTGCTGGTTAAAATGTAAACAGCAAGAAAACCAACGATCTCCAGCAAATAACTAAAGAAATCACGTTAGAGATGATGAAATTTTGGACACAATCCAGATGTGTGGCAGCAATAAATTAAAAGTAAATTTGAGATTATCGCAACGATAAATCCTGCCTATTAAAGGGCGATGGCGATATTGGCTGCGGACAGTTTGCTTCTAGAGTGGACGAAAACGGATGTATTGTTTGATGAGAGGCACGCCTCCCGCGACTTAATGCAGTTAAAATATTTGGGGCGACAGTTTTATGGACTTCGTGCATGAGTTCGAAAAACTCAACAGTTACCTTCGCGAACTCTAACTCTGAGCTGCAAACCTGTTTGAACTTGTAAAATTTTACACATAGATCCGTGAAGTTTAATTTTGAACGTTGTGTATCAGTCTTAGCACTTTCGCAATCTATCTTCCATTGTGTTGCTTTCTCAAGATTAAAAATGGTTAGCAAAACATTTTTTTCATTACAGTTAACAGTTGGTGTTTAGAACATTTTTGTGTACACTAATCAACAAAATCCCTCCTGCAATTAATAATTATTAGAAACTGATAGAAGTATTTATTGAGGAATGTGACCATGCCCTAGATGCCAACGGATAACGAACATTAATCAGGCGTGCTCTTAATAAATGCTATGACTTGCCTGAACTATAAGTAGCGTGTACAGGCAAATGCTTCGCATGTGAGCGAAACTGGACAGTAGCTGACTGGTCGCTTTGAAGAAAAGGAATTTTAAGCTGTTTAACTCCAAAACTGTCAATTATTTATTGGTTAACTGGTTTCGGTCTTTGCCCATTAATAAGGATTAAAAAAAATGTATACTGCGCTCATACAGTAACATACTACAATAAGGTGTAGCTACAATTGTGACACCCTTTAAATTCATATCTAAACTAAATTTGGATTCCATGACGTAAATAGAGCTGCATCACATACAAAATACGTAGGTAGTTACCATATGAACCATATTAGTACTGAACAACATTCGACCCATCCACTCACAACAAACTTTGTTCTTTGTGATAGGTGGCTTGCGAAAATGGGAAAATAACCATGCAATAAATAAGTAGCAGCTTTGCTCTTAAAAATTTAAAATATCTTTTCTTCAATATTTGAGAGCTGTAAGATGCGAAGACTGGAAAACCTGTACATGACTAGAGGCTTGCAGTGAAGTTCAGGGAGCCGCTTTTTGGCTCTTTACATTCGATGCGATGCCTTGAGTGTATGACAGTATAACACAGATTTGTTATTTTTCTCTCTTGTGTAATGTGAATATTATCTCATTATTTTTAAATTTTCTCCTGCAACTACAAATACGTTTCCCTAATGAAGGCAAATATTGTTAAACCCATTTAAATTACCTGTGTAATGTGATGTTGATCACCATTACACTGGGTCATTGCCAACATATAACTGGTAGGGAATTTTAGATAAATTTTGTATCTTTTGTGAAAGAGTAAAGTGAAATTGGAGCTGCTTATGACGTCAGAGAGAGTGCACGACACTCCAGTGTTGGTGGTTCAAATGGCTCTGAGCACTATGGCACTTAACATCTATGGTCATCAGTCCCCTAGAACTTAGAACTACTTAAACCTAACTGACCTAAGGACATCCAGTGTTGAGCGCGTGACTGTGTACAGGAGCGTGTTGTGCGCTGAGTGAAAATTTAGGTCTAAGTAGGGTCAAATTACTAATTACGAGGCCCACCGGGCGTGCCCCATGTCGGAAGATGTATAAGGCCCCAGTAACGTCACGATCCAGCTCCATAACTGGCCGTCGCTAATCAAAGTGTGCCTGTAATAAATTAAGTAAAAGTAGCATAGCCGCAGTCAGCTACGCAGTCAACCAACGCCTTTGACGAACTGGAATGCTGTTCACATATGATGAAATTAGAAATCTTATGAAGCATATCCAGTGACTATGAGTCAATATTAAATAGTAATACACATACGTTGGAATTGTGACTCCTTAATCTCATCATTCACCTATGTCACCCTTAGATTCTGTTCAAGTGTTGGCTGCACTGCTGGTTTGGTGTGTTGTCCTGGTCATCGAATTCTTCTGGTTTTTTAGGGTGGTAAGTTCCACTGACGATACCGGCTATACGGGTCACCAGCAGTGGTGTACTTGGTCAGTGCTTGTCAGCTGGTCGTCATTGGTGGAAAGAAATGCCCTGCTAACACACATACTGCAAAACTTGAGCGAAAAATAAGCCTTAATCTCGCTTCACATTGTGATGTCAGAACATTTACTGCAAATTTTGTATGGTGATATTCACATTAAGCGTATACAGTACTGAATGACACTGAACGTCAACGTCAAAGTTTATTTTGAAGAAACTTTTAGTGTAGACTGGGCGGCGGTGTCGTCTTGTAGCGTCATACGTTCGCCTAGCCTAAACGCGCTTATTCATCTTATAGTAGTGAGTATTAATGCTTTTATGACTTGTTGACCTGTATACTTTTGCTGACGGCTTCTTTGTGAAAAATTGCTTGTGTAACATGATCACTTGATATTTTTTGGCACGCAATTTCTCACAAGAAAGATAGACAGTTTAAGGAAGAGAAAAAATACTTAGATTTAACAATGAATAGACAATGAAAAATCCACTGTTGCGCATAAATAAGGACAGAATGAAACTTACTGAAAAGCTTTTTTATGAAAATTATTTCAACATTCAATCAGTCAGTGCCATTGACAGAAAATAGAACAGTGATTTTGACATTATCAGGCAGTTAGAAATAAAACAAGGATAATTTAAAAGGGCGCTAATAATTGCCTACTAAATTTTATTGCTCTCTATGTATGAATGTATCAGTTCCAACAGCGAAAGGCGATATCATGAAAAACTTGTAATTCCTATTAACAAGGCTGAAATTCATTGACCAGTTGAACAGCAGAGGACGGCAGTTGACAGATTCGAGGCGAGGCTAAGACTCAGAAACATACAGCCAGTTGTTAAAATGATTGTCCTTGTCGTTCATTCATCACATCAATAATTCAGTACAGCAGATATAGCATCACGAACAGTGAGACAAAGATGCCGAGGGCTATGATCCGTGATGATTCGAATGTTTATAATGTAGCCACGGGAACTGGACCATGATCCTTGCCGCAGTTAAAAATGAGTGATATCTGAGCGCTATGTTTCATATGTGTCAGCTGTATACCGCTCACCACTTAGTTGTAGAAGAAGCACAGCAATACGCGCACTACATGACTGCTGAACTGCAGACCCTTCATTTTACATTTGAGTCTGGCCCAGTTTGCAAAGTGATGGCAGAAGTCAATTGATATTCATGTATCTGTGTGCAACGAGGTGTATCTTCATGTACTACATGCAGACCGCTGTATCTTTCTGCAGGTAACTGAAACTGCACTCGTCGATAAAGGTACAATCTTTATTCCTTATTGTTATAACCTCACGAAATTAATGGATCCAGTTTTGCAGTGGACACGATAATGTTCTTCAGCTTAGCAAACGTTCACTGCAGGCAAGGCGTTTACTAGATAGACAAGCAAACTGAAGGCAACAACTAAAACAGAACGATTACGTTGCCATATTCCGCAATTCACTAACTCCAAAACATATAACTTTGATATTTTATAGCCATCTCACTGATGTTTACGCTCTCAAATACATGTTGGAATCTCAAGGTTTATAAACTTGCTTACTCTCATTCTAAACTCGGTTATTATATCAGGTACATAAATAAAATTCACTAACTCCCCATGCCACAGTGCTCCAAAACCAACCTAAATGTGATAGTTCCAATAGCCATCTGCCTGTTACAGTGACATATTACATGATGTAAAACTAATCAAAACTGCTGAAATGCACCTCCTTGCAAACCTTTAATCATTAGTATTTTTTGTTAAGTATTTAAAAACGGAAAAATTACGTAAATCCAAACCTAATTCCTTCAAACGTCACTAATTACAATGTACTGTTTCAGAGTAGTTGAAGTCAACCCTTTTCGAATAAATACGTAATAACTACACTACATTAATGTGCGTCTTCGATTTCAATCTGGATACGCTTCTAGTTAGTCTGATAACAAGAAAGAGGTTGGAAATGCTTTCGAATGAGGATATAAGACTTTTTATTCTTTTACGAAAAATGAGTGAGCTTGGGAACTTGCAATTCAGTTGGTAATAAATCTATTTTCGCTTCTGTGGTTACTAAAGCCTCAATACCAAGAAATAGAAGCATTAATGACTTGGTGAAATTATAAAATATATATTGAAACGTCCCAAATTTACTGTGTCTGATGGACACATTTCCAGATCATCCGCTCTCAAAACACCGCCATCTCTCTCCCCACATCCACCACTGCTGGCGGCTCACCTCCAACTGCGCAATGCAACGCGCTGTTAACAGCCAACTGCCCAACACTACAATAGCCAACAACAATGCAAACCAGCCACAGACTGCACACAGCACAGCCAGTGATTTTCATACAGAGCGCTACGTGGCGGTGGCGTTACCAATATAAGAACCTAAACAGCCTACTTACATAGCCCCCATGCTCCCCACAAAAAATTTTACAAATTGTTTTGATCACTGGCCAATACATATTTGTTAAAATTTTTTTCACAATTACAATAACAAAGATATCAAATGCATACACTTATTGATACAATGTTGGTCAAAAGCTAAAATTTTCTCACAGTCCATAAAGACAGTCCTGATTATTCATCACAGTAAAATTGCAGTTTTTTTTTTGTCTCAAAGTCTGAGTAGTAAAAGAAAATGCACACGGAAGTAGCGGATTTCCATGCAGTCTTGAAGAAGTAGTGTTGCCCTTCCAACGGAAAGACAGTGCTGACTCTTGACATGCAGACAAGTAATAGGCCACAACAGAGCAAACCCACCGCAGAGTCAGTCGAAGTGTTGAAGAATATTGGTAGGTAGGTTATTACAGAGCAGACCCACTGTAGTCCTGGTAGAGATTACGGTGCTGGTGGGCCACCAGAGGTGCAGACCCACTGCAGTCCTTGTAGAAATAATGGTGGGCTATCAAAGGTGCAGACCCACCTCAGTCCTTGTAGAGACGGCCAGCAGCCATCTGTTGCGACTGTGCAGGTGCACAATCACCATCGAAGAGTCTTGCAGACAATATAGCAAGTCCATGAACCACCTCTTGTGCACTCACAAAAATTTTTTTTGAAATGTCCTTGGAACCAGCAATGCTGTTAACCAGTCCCTTGCTGAATTATTAACACCCGTGCAAGCACAAACAGTCCCAACTTCTCACATATTGTGCATTTACTATGACCAACAGAAACGTGTGCAGTGAAATGTATGCTTACAAGTTACTTAATTTGATGAACTGGTGTCCATTACAATTTTATAACATGAGAATACAATTACAAAGATACAGAAAACATCATTAAAACATAATAATACAGATAACATTTGTAGTAATACAGGCTTTACAAAAGAATAGAAATAGACATATACATCAATGTTACAGGAATTATGACATAAGTAAATATATAAAATAATGAGAATAGTTTTCGAAACATTAATTTCACACATAAGCATTAAAACAAAACAGAATTAATAATGTCTAAACATCTTTACAAAGAAAATAACATATTATTAGAAAAATTCTACAATACATTTCTTATCAGATAAACATATAAAGACAGGAATAACACAAATACACAAGGTACACAGACACACAGTGGAATAACACAAAAGGACAGGACAGGGTTTGTTTTACTTCAGTATTTTGCAAACAAAATTTTCTTTACTTCTTGGAGATCTCCCTTCATTCATCATTATTCCCAAAAAGTCCTATCTATACCTGTTGTCCCTAAACCCTACTGTTTTGTTCATATTCTCCTTCTAAATAAGTTTTTTCTCGTTGTGCAATACCCAGTTTTTGCCCAAATTTTTTTTATATAACTTATCAACGCATTCTTTCCCTATTCTTCATTGTTAGTTTCTTATATAGTGTACCCCCTCTTAAGCTAACTTAAATCTACTGAGCTCAAATATATATACTAAGGGACGAGGCAATGCATCAACACACAACAAATTAACACAAACAGCAATGACAAAACTTCAAATTGGCAAAGCAAGCAGCATTATATCTAAATTAGCAAAGCAATTGAAATATTAAAACTAATATAAGGCACTGTGCACCAAACAAGAAAAATAAATCAGTAGTAAAACTGGCTTAACAGAGTAATACAAAGTGAAATTCAGTAGCACTATGCCTGGCAAACAGCAGCAGCAAATGCAATAACTAAACATGACAAAGCTCAAGCAGAAAAAATAGTAAACTAAAGACAACAATGCAGATAGGGGAAATGTCTATTCACATCTTAATGTCTATGTAATTATATAGTGCACCACAACTTATTCTACAAAAGAAATTACCAAGTACTTGAAAAGAAAATTATGTATGCAGTTACTGTTATTAGTCCTTTCTTATTGTTCTTTCCTTTCCAAGTGCTCCTTTTTCGAAGAATGTGGATCATAAAATTATTATTTAATAGATGTGTTTACAGAAAGTGTTCACATTAGCAAATGCATTTAATTTTATTTTATAAAACCAATGCTGCAACACAGATGGAAAACAGATATCAAATGAAATAAGCAACTCTGTAAAGCAAACCATAAAAATATCATTCAATAGTCATGTGGCATTTCATAAGTTAGTAGAAATTCTCTCAACTCTTGTAGAAAGACACTTGTCATAATCAGGTGTACAGATGTAAGTATCTTTCCAAGTAATGAGCGTGTCGTATTTGCGATGCTTTCTGGAAAGGAATGTCAATAGCGAGGCTAATGGCCTCTTTTTTTCCCACCTGATGGCTTTCTTTTTTCAGGCGACTATCGCTCAGCTGGTCGCCCATTACTTATTATGTCAAGGTCACTTCCCTTCCTTAACGAAACATTAACGACAGCGGTCTCCGCTACAGTGACAGTTTGATACCAATAAAAATTCACAAGGTCGAAAAATTACGGTAGAAATGTGTAGAAACGAAATCTCATGAATAGCAGTGTTGATATACATTCACACATGTACACACGTTTCATAACTCTTAAAGTACGATTCTTGATTTCCATCATCCTTTTTCATAAATCAGAGTCCCTAACCAATACTCATTAGTCCTTACCTTATTACACATATACATATTCGTCGATACTTCTTCAATATTTCATCATAATAAATACATAGCATAATAAAATTCCTCATATAGCATCAGCTTATTGATCATAAACATACCTCAACAGCATAATACACATCGTCGTCATAAAAATAACATCATAACACCTCAGTCAAATCTCAAAAACGTCGTAGTTTTCTGCTATAATGTCAAAACCTAAAAAAATTCTCTGCTCATTTCAGTAGTGTCATCTACCTCCAACGTACTTTAAAAATCATGCTCCCTTACCAAATACGACATTCAAAGCTCTCATAGCATCACAATGGTTCCAAAAAAAATATGAACAGTTCACAAAGTACAGACGAAATACAATTTCACAAGTGTGAAGTTATCCAACTGTGTAATTGCGTAAATATCTGTCACTGATGTAGTAAATAAAATGTTTGTCTTTCTCAGTTAAATGATCAGATAGCTGTATAATTCTGTGTTACAGAAATATGGTACCGATGTGTAAAGTTGTATAAGGAAATACCATATTAGCTAGGGCTCCTTGTGCTTGCCAAACACATGGTACACAAAGTAAGCGTGTACCCCCCTGAGGTTTAATGTAATTATACCCTCAGGTGTTACAGATTACAGCAATGGAATGAAATGTATTATGGAAAACCTTTGTATCATTGTAATTGAAAAATGTTTAAACATAAATCTTTTAAGTACAAAATCAATCACTCAAATACGTGTACTGTAGCGCTAAGCTGTGTGTCTTGTTGTAAGACAATCTCTGTCATTACTTAAGAGTAAAAAACGTGCCAAGTGTCGTAATTATCGTCGCCCGTAAGCAAAGTTCTGTAGAAGTCAATGTACACTCCTGGAAATGGAAAAAAGAACACACTGACACTGGTGTGTCAGACCCACCATACTTGCTCCGGACACTGCGAGAGGGCTGTACAAGCAATGATCACACGCATGGCACAGCGGACACACCAGGAACCGCGGTGTTGGCCGTCGAATGGCGCTAGCTGCGCAGCATTTGTGCACCGCCGCCGTCAGTGTCAGCCAGTTTGCCGTGGCATACGGAGCTCCATCGCAGTCTTTAACACTGGTAGCATGCCGCGACAGCGTGGACGTGAACCGTATGTGCAGTTGACGGACTTTGAGCGAGGGCGTATAGTGGGCATGCGGGAGGCCGGGTGGACGTACCGCCGAATTGCTCAACACGTGGGGCGTGAGGTCTCCACAGTACATCGATGTTGTCGCCAGTGGTCGGCGGAAGGTGCACGTGCCCGTCGACCTGGGACCGGACCGCAGCGACGCACGGATGCACGCCAAGACCGTAGGATCCTACGCAGTGCCGTAGGGGACCGCACCGCCACTTCCCAGCAAATTAGGGACACTGTTGCTCCTGGGGTATCGGCGAGGACCATTCGCAACCGTCTCCATGAAGCTGGGCTACGGTCCCGCACACCGTTAGGCCGTCTTCCGCTCACGCCCCAACATCGTGCAGCCCGCCTCCAGTGGTGTCGCGACAGGCGTGAATGGAGGGACGAATGGAGACGTGTCGTCTTCAGCAATGAGAGTCGCTTCTGCCTTGGTGCCAATGATGGTCGTATGCGTGTTTGGCGCCGTGCAGGTGAGCGCCACAATCAGGACTGCATACGACCGAGGCACACAGGGCCAACACCCGGCATCATGGTGTGGGGAGCGATCTCCTACACTGGCTGTACACCACTGGTGATCGTCGAGGGGACACTGAATAGTGCACGGTACGTCCAAACCGTCATCGAACCCATCGTTCTACCATTCCTAGACCGGCAAGGGAACTTGCTGTTCCAACAGGACAATGCACGTCCGCATGTATCCCGTGCCACCCAACGTGCTCTAGAAGGTGAAAGTCAACTACCCTGGCCAGCAAGATCTCCGGATCTGTCCCCCATTGAGCATGTTTGGGACTGGATGAAGCGTCGTCTCACGCGGTCTGCACGTCCAGCACGAACGCTGGTCCAACTGAGGCGCCAGGTGGAAATGGCATGGCAAGCCGTTCCACAGGACTACATCCAGCATCTCTACAATCGTCTCCATGGGAGAATAGCAGCCTGCATTGCTGCGAAAGGTGGCTATACACTGTACTAGTGCCGACATTGTGCATGCTCTGTTGCCTGTGTCTATGTGCCTGTGGTTCTGTCAGTGTGATCATGTGATGTATCTGACCCCAGGAATGTGTCAATAAAGTTTCCCCTTCCTGGAACAATGAATTCACGGTGTTCTTATTTCAATTTCCAGGAGTGTACTTACCTCGTAATAAACAAAGTGAATTGCTATGCGTATAGATATCGTAGTTGTTACGCTTATTGCCGTGATGAAGTAAGTACTGTACTGTAACGTATTGTTGTGCTACAGAAAAGGCTGCCTCATTGTAGCTATACCACAAAAGTTACTACTAAAACATGTTTTACTTTCCAGAATAATACAGAAAAACTGTGCAGATATAAAATTGATACACCGCAAAAGCAATAATATAAATTGTGTCACTCATTAGTAGTGTCTTGATATAATCATGTAGCTGTCAAATAAACTAACAACTGTGTCATCTGGTATCTCTCAGAAAGCACTTTAAATCCATAATGTATTTTCAAGTAAACCAAAATGTTGCAGTAATATCTCATTAGCAGTACTGGTATATGTTCTAAGTATGTAAGCCTTATAGTCGTTACGTAATTGTACACACACAATAGCACTGTGTCCTCTGTTCACTATAACAATGCATTTGTAATTATTTGTCTAAATATGTTCCCTAGGTTCTAGACTGGATAGTTAATTTTAAAACATAGTTGCATGTTAACAGTTTCTGAGTGTGACAAAGAGTACTAGTAACGTGAAGTCAAAAATTTTATAACAAAGACTATGTTAAAAAAAAACAGATTATCTCTCAATAAACTGTTTTACCTGTGAAATGTGGTGCAATTCTTTGCTCTTCCTAGTATGCAGAGTTTCAACGTCAAAGTAATCATCATGTTGTATACGTCGGTAAGGAATGCTAAAATTTTTCTCAAGGTTAGCGTCTATGTTATTTTTCGCTGAGCCAGCCGGCGCACGTGGCTGCCTGCGGTGCGAGTCATTGTCTGCTATCTCTTTGTTGGCGTGCGTCGTTATTGGGATTAGGAGACCTAACTTCTACAAATTCACCATGCCGAGAGGGCCCAGCCCTGTTTGAATCCCGCCAGTTCTGCTGAAATTCAGGTCTGTCGTTATGATTATATCGTCTGTCATCATGTCGGTAGTTCCTGTAGTTTCTTTCTTGTCGGTTAAGAGGCGGAGAATTTCTCCTTGAATTATCATTGCACGGTGGACCGTTGCGTCTGAAGTTATTCTGTCTCCCGTGATAATATTAGTTCTGGTTGCCATATTTTCTGTTTCTATGATTGTCTCTGTCATATTCATTACTACGGAAATGCGATCTTCCTCTGTAACTATTACTCTGCCAGTGGTTGTCATATGGGTGGTGTCTGTTTTGGTCACGATTTACGTTGTAAGAATAGCCTTGTCGTGTCCAATTATTATTTCTTTCATCGCGGAATTGTGACGGATGTGACCTGTAATTGTTGTGCTCTTGTTTTCGCGTTCCGCGATTGTCAGTGACAATTTCCATTTCTTGTAACAGTCACTGAGAAGCTTCAATGTCGTCTTTGCAACACCCTGCCAAAATAATATGTCGTAAATGTTTAGGCAATTTGATTAAGCAAATGCGGATGAGTTCTGAGGGGCTGTATGAGTTTGAAAGATACTCATTCTTATGTAACATGTCTTCGAAATATTTCACAAGACTGGAAAATTCAGATTGTTCGAAATGTTTCATCATTATGATGCTATGTTTTACTCAGTCTTGAGTAGCTTGAGACCAATATGCTGAGAGGAAGGCATGATAAAATTCTCCTTCACTGTGACAATCGTGAATGACCGATCGCATTCTTACAGCTGGTTCTTTCTCTAATCTAAGTAGCCACATATAAATTCTAACCTGTGCTACAATGACCAGTTGGGAGGAAAACAATGAGAGAATTGATGGAGCCATGCTTGTGGATGAATATCGTTGCCACAATTCTTAAATGTTTTGAATTTAAGTGTAGTAATGAACAGCTTATAGTCAAAATCATCATGTCGGCGATTCGCACATCGGTCATTGTTACTTCTTTTCGGCGGTTCCATCTCAAAATTCGGTGTACCTTGCCAATTTCTTTCATAATTTCCGAAGTCCTCTGTGTTATTATTTTGTGGCTGTTCCGTATTTCTAAGTCCCTCTTCCCGTGTTGGAGCGCGAGTGTTCTCTGAAATATGTAATTCTTGTATTACCTGTGTCAACTGATCTTGTACTTCCCGGATTTCTCTTTTATATTGTGTATTGATTTGATTTGGTTTGAATTTTCTAATTTGTTCATACACTTCTGTGTCAGTGAAGGCTAAGGATCTTGTGTCATTCAGATCATCATCTACCTTTGTTGATAAGTTAGTGAACTGATCCGGAAGTTCGGCTACTTTCTCCGATAGTCAACTGATTTCCTCAGTGTGTTTTTCTGAACCAAGTTTCAGAGTGTCCATTTGTGTTGAAATCGTATCTACTGTGTCCTTTAAGTTTTCCTGAGTTTTTGCAAGTTGTGTAACCGAATCGGTAGATGCAACTGAGTCAATTTTTGCTTGCAAGGTGTCGTGATTTTCATGAACAATAGTTTGTAGTTCTTTTGTGGCTGCTTCGTGATTCTGTAACGCATTTTCATGACGCGAAAAAATAGGTTGAAAATGCTCAAAAATTTGTGTTTTTACGTCATTACCGACTTTTCGACATTTATATTCGATTTTAAGTAACTCTGCAGTTAAATCTTCACGTGTTTGTTCAAGCGTTTGTTCTATTGAGTCTAACTTTTGAAGATTTTGTTCCATTGTGTCTAACTTTCGAAGATTTTGTTCCATTGTGTCTAACTTTTGAAGCTTTTGCTGTGTTTGTCTGTGTTTCTGTTCCATCGTGTCTAACTTTTGAAGACTTTGTACCATTGTGTCTAACTTTTGAAGCTTTTGTCCCATTTGTTGTATTAATTGTAATAACAATGCCCTGGTGTCCGAAACATGTTCCTCAGTGCTTTTCGGCAGAGAATTTGCACAGGCAACATTCACATTTTGACAAGCAGAAAATGTGACTTGACTTATTTGAGAAAATGGTGAGGACCCAAAACCTGAATCTGCAGTATTTGCAAGATTGTGTCCAGTCATTTCGGATTCCTGAGGCGAGCTGTTGCCGACCGATCAATCGATAATGCTTCCCTGTTCACTAATTGTTTCACTGTCTACATCATTGTCTGCCGCCCGCTCCATTTGCCTATGCACAATTACCAAATTACTATGTTGAACATTAGTTAATTCATTACACGGTGGCGCTAATACACTGCTTTCATCTTCACTGTCATTTCTCAGTTTACTTTGGAGCCTAGTATTACGTTTCTCACACGCCATAATTGTCACAATATTTCACACGATAACACAGAAAAGCACAATTTGAGGAGAAAAAATAAGAAAACTCATTAACATAGCACTGAAAATAATATCTAGTTAATCGCAAGCGCAGGAGATTCTCTCTACAATTACTCGCTAGCAATAAACAAAAGCTACACTAATTACACAAACTACAAGAAAAAATCAGAAGATTCCAGTGAAGCATCCTCGGCTAAGGGTCGATATATGTAACGTCCCCTTAGAAAAATTATAAATGACTGTGCTTAAACTGACAAACAATATTTTTAGTGCAACGCAATCTGACTTTCAAAAATGCCTACAAAAGAATGGCCCTGACCAACAATAATCTATACCTCTCATCAATCACTTGCCTCACAAAAATCTTCGTTTCTCGAACTACTGCAATACAGCGAGCGCCACTACTGCCAGCTAAATAAAAAATTCAAGCTACTGAAGGCACTAACTACTGATAGGCATAGTTAGCAAATGAAAGATTTTGATAAAGAACTAACAATGTATTTACCTTAACAGTGTTCCAAAGTCATAATATATATCAGTTCATGACATCCAGTCTTACAAATTTACTGTCTCTGATGGACACACGTCCAGATCATCCGCTCTCAAAACTCCGCCATCTCTCTCCCCACATCCACCACTGCTGGCGGCTCACCTCCAACTGCGCAACGCTATGCGCTGGTAACAGCCAACTGCCCAACACTACATTAGCCAACAACAATGCAAACCAGCCACAGACTGCACACAGCACAGCCAGTGATTTTCATACAGAGCGCTACGTGACGGTGGCGTTACCAATATAAGAACCTAAACAGCCTACTTACATAACTGCAATAGCAAATTCCAACAATGCCACCCAGCCACAGGCTGCACACAGCACAGCCAGTGATTTTCATACAGAGCGCTACGTGGCGGTGGCGTTACGAATATAAGAACCTAAACAGCCTACTTACAATACTACATTCTATGGTAATAACGACAGGAATACTGCACTGGGTAACAAAGCCTTTCAGACTTATTTCTGTTTATTTATTCGGTTTAAGAAAATTATGGTACATTCTACTAATGGCATAACGTACAATTAGTCTTACAGTGATAAAATTATATTGTGGCATGAAAAGAAAGCATTGAATCGTATTAAGTACGTGCTGTATTACTGCTGTTGTTTTTTTGCGCATTGGTTATGGTGGTGTTGATGTTGGTCGTGTGTGTGTGTGTGTGTGTGTGTGTGTGTGTGTGTGTGAGTAGAGCGGGGTTCTGCAGCAGTAAGTGCAAGCTGCCTGCCACACTTGTCAACACAACGCACGGTTGACCCGACAAGCAATTCTACCCGTTGTAAGTCCCCAACATAACAGAATGACATTGATAATTATAATCACTCATGCTGCTCAGTGCAAATGCAGGTGAAGTTTAAATACCTAAAAGAAAAAAAGTAGAGTGAAACAATTAGTTTTCTTGGTTAGTCAAACATGTGCCTAGTAAGAGCACCCATCTTACACCAGAACGCCGTCACCGCGGAACCATAATTTAGTTACACTGAACCGACTGAGGATATTTATTAAGAATATATGGTCACCTCATTCGACAGTTATAGGACTAAAATGAAAATAATGAAGCCATTAAAATTAAACAGTAATTAATTTATCTTCAAAATTCTTCTCAGGCTAAGAGAAACTACAGTTGCAATTCTATTTATCAAGCATAAAAAAGTAATGGGAGTAGAATTACGAAAAAACTTTACATTAATCAATAGTGTGAGAAATTTCAAAACAAATCTGTAAGTCCTGTGTAAATGCAGAAATCACCTGAACGCTGTATGGAAACCCGCTGGTCAAGAAGCAAATGTTTTTCCTAAGCCTCAGCAGCTTACAAACGCAGGAATACTGAAAAAGGTTGACTCACGATGCCAGCACACCGTTCCTAGACACTCCCGGTTGGAAGCGAGGATTCGCGAGTTTTGCCATCGCAGCAACCGAAAAATTCTCCACACCTTCCAAAATGTAGGTGGAACCCGCAGAGTTTTTAAAAGAAGCGCTTGTTGTATTTTCGTAAACTGACTAGAAGTTGGCACTGGACTGGCTTTCAATTTGATTGGCTGAAAATTCGACTGGGCACGAAATGCAGTTTGTTTTCCACGCTGTGTGAGGTAAAAATGGCTGTGGCACATTATCTGCATATGCTTCTCGGAAAGTCGGTGGACATTTGTAGCTAACCCTCCCCCCCCCCCCCCACCCACACCCCACCCTCTGCCGGGCACCTCCTGCTCTGAAAGGGAGCTTTGTGGTACGCCGACCTGGGATCGTTGCTACCTGAAGCGGCCTTCGAATGTTCCTAGAACATCATTAAGACAATTCGGGGAAACCTCCCAAATATTGCTAATGCCTAAAGCCCGTAGCTGGCCTCTCTCACCACATTCGAGCAATGGGGAAATTTGCAAGCTCAAGTTCCAGACTTCAGAGGCCCTGTTCCACAATCCAGAAAATTCAGGAAAATATAACAGCAGTTAACTTATTTATCGATACTTAGCAACATGTGATTAAACAGTTACATCACAACCCTCTCTCATCACCCCAAATAGTGAAGCTTTCTCGAAACTGATCGTCGATCATCACTGCTTAGTGGTATGACAAGACAAGAAAACAATGGCTCTGAGCACTATGCGACTTAACTTCCGAGGTCATCAGTCGCCTAGAACTTAGAACTACTTAAACCTAACTAACCTCAGGACATCACACACATCCATGTCCGAGGCAGGATTCGAACCTGCGACCGTAGCGGTCGCTCGGCTCCAGACTGTAGCGCCTTGAGCCGCACGGCCACTCCGGCCTGCCTGACAAGACAAGAAGTCATCTCAGATTCCATATCGAAAATTACCACGAAATAAACTTAACTCCTAGCAGTCTTGCTGTAAGGAAACTAATAGAACATGTGGAGCTCAGTCGGTGAATCACAATAAAAACTAAAATAATAGTGCCACAGGCACAGATTATGCTTCCATGAGCAAAATCTGAAACGTAGTGTTACATTAGAAAAGAGTTTCATTAGCAAATTGGGTGCACTTTTCTATGTTTTTGTTCAGTTTGGACATGTCAAACTACCTTCCGTAACAACGTTAGAATGCGTAGTTTAAACGAAATCTGTCAGTCTCGTTTGACAAACATATGTTGTAAACAACTGAAAAAGGAAATCTACTAGTTGGTACATTGAACTGAAGCATCATTGGCTCATCAAATGAAAGTAACTTACAACCAAGCTCATGTAGATTCAAGTGTGAGCAAGAGCAGTGTTGTCTGTGTCAGGTGGGTGTGCAAAATTAACTAATTGAGTAATGCGTATGAGTGTTTTCACAGAATTATCACAGTCCGACTCCAAAAGCTTGGGCCCACTGACAAATGTCGCGGGGTGAATCCCTTTGTCACTCGGGCGGGGGCTGGGGAAGGCAGTCAGACATTTAGGTCTGGTTCTGGTGGCTATCAGGCTTACTAAGCTTGTAAGTGTGAGGCTTACGCCCAGTGCTCTTCCCCACCGGGGATTAACTCCAGGTAGCGGTCTCCCGCCCTTTGCTGCTGGTCACTGAGCTCCGTGACAGCTGCGGAGCGACCTCACTCTGCCTGCCTGCGGCTGCATCATATGAACCCCTGAAACACGTCAGAGACTCTAATAAGCAAAGTTAATCATCGCTTGCCCATATTGTCCTAACTGAACTAGATTAGTTTTAGAAATCATGCAAATTCTAAATTTGACCACAGCCGCGGAAAAAAGGAAAAAAAGGTGAATTAATGAAATTCTTCTGATGAACTGAATAAGAAATTTAGTTATTAAATGGCTGACGAAGTGATGTTTCCCTCAAAATCCTAAATACTTGGTGTCCCTCATTTTTAATTTACATCAGTCCTTGTGCTTGACAAACGTGAGGCAGAATAATGGTTCAAATGGCTCTAAGCACAATGAACATCTGAGGTCATCAGTCCCCTAGACTTACAACTACTTAAACCTAACTAACCTAAGGACATCACAGACAGCCATGCCCGAGGCAGGATTCGAACCTGCGACCGTAGCAGCAGCGCGGTTCTGGACTGAAGCGCCTAGAACCGCTTGGCCACAGCGGCCGGCGAGGCAGAATATTTCCGCAGTTTGGTGCTGGGGAGGGCAACAATTTTAAACCTTGGCTTTGCACAAGAATTCATTTGAATAATGGCGACAGATGCTGTAAGCGCAAATCGCATTAAAAAAGAAATCTGGTCAGGCCTTGCTCAATGCTTAATAGCTCCTAACCGACGGCTGAAAAAAGAAATCTCCAACAAAATGTGCTTTTCGCCAGCTAAAAACTCTGAAGGGCCATAATCACACGGGCAACAATCGATATAAATTCCAAAACATTCTTTTGACAACAACTGCACAAGGCCAAATGCCTCTCAAAACTCTTTTTAAAACGTGGCAGAGAATCTATGTATACCACAACAAAATAATCCCATGGCTTTTCAGCAATGATATCAAAACACTTTAGGAGCTGAAAGTCAATACACAAAGATGAGGCAGCATATTGAAAGGAAATAGACAAAATTTTAAAATGCGAATGGACCGATACATGAAATAATGTTATCTTTCACTGTGATTTTTGCTACATTAGAAATAAATATTCGGGAACTTGCATCAATAGAAGTCTCCAAACTTTCCGATCATCCTCGTGGTTCGTCACTCCAAATTTGCATCTAGAAAAGTCGAGAACAAGTACTAACACACAGTAGAAAATAAGTCTTCCACAATATGGGTATAAAAACGGACTAAAATAATGGATGTACACATACACACAGACCAGCAAAGATAGATACAAAATATAAACAGACTCCCACTAAAATGAAACAAACATACTTACACGGAAGAAACCCCGCCCCCCCCCCCCCCCCAGGAAGGCGGAGGAAACTGGATATTGGCAACACTGACCTAAAATAACAATTTAAGTTAATCTTTCATTAATGTTACCTATAACTTGCTGGTAAGGAGTATTTTACTATATATCTTGAAGCTGTTTACATTAGAATTAATATTAAACTACTTTTATTGTCAAAAGGGGCTTCGGATTGGAGAAGTAGTGCGTTCCACTAATTTCTTCGTCCGCATTTGTGAAAACCACACACTTTGTGCGGTAAGACCTAAGGTACAGTGCGTCTATGATTTCTCACTAGTATCTCCTGCACTGTTAAGAAGAAATCCTGCTTGGCATTTGTCTATTTTCTCTGCTGTCGTTGTATCGCCGCTTTCCTGATGTTTGCTTTAGTCTCTTTGAGCCGTCGTCTATGCCGCGTTGGATGCTGTGGCGAAAAAGAAATCACGCCCCCAAGACGATCCTCTGGATCTCGCTTCGGAAACGTTTTGGTTGGTTCCCTTTTTGTTTACCCATGAGGGAGCTGATTCATGATTACATATACATCTACATCGATACTCTGCAAATCCCATTTAATCGCCTGGCAGAGGGTTCATCGAACCACCTTCACAATTCTCTATTATTCCAATATCGGATAGCTCGCGGAAATAACGAACACCTATATCTTTCCGTATGAGCTCTGATATCTCTTATTTTATCGTGGTGATCGTTTTTCCCTATGTAGGGAGCCTTGGGTTAGCCTTCCCCACAACATTTTCTATGTCTTCTATTCAATTTAAGCTGTTCGTAACTGTAATTCCTAGGTATTTATCTGAAATTACGGCATTTAGATTTGACTGTTTTAACCGTACGTTTAAAGGATTCCTTTTAGCACTCATGTGGATGACCTCACAGTTTTCGTTATTTAGGGTCAACTGCCAATTTTCGCACCATTCAGATACTTTTCTAAATCGTTTTGTAGTTTGTTTTGAGATTCTGATTACTTTATTAATTATCAAATACGCAGCAACCAGTCGCAAAATCATGTTTTATTTATTCACTTTTGCAAATCGATTTCAACTGATTAACTGCCATCATCGGTGCTACAAATACAAGAATAAAAATAATTAATAACAGTGACCAAATGAATAAATGTACATAAAGCAACGTAAACCAATTAAATGTATATAGACGCATTAAACCATTTAAAATGAACATAAAAATTTACCTTTCAACCAATATGTGCCCTGAGTAGTAATACTGTCTTAAGCAGAGGTCAGCCGGCCGCGGTGGTCTTGCGGTTCTAGGCGCTGCAGCCCGGAACCGCGGGACTGCTACGGTCGCAGGTTCGAATCCTGCCTCGGGCATGGATGTGTGTGATGTCCTTAGGTTAGTTAGGTTTAAGTAGTTCTAAGTTCTAGGGGACTGATGACCTAAGATGTTAAGTCCTACAGTGCTCAGAGCCATTTGACCCAAGCAGAGGTCAAACATAAAGTGATACATCGAGAATTGACTATGACAGCGAGAAACCATATGGGGGCGCTGCAAAGCAAACCCGCCTTCTATGCGAAAAGATACAGCTAAAATAAAAATGAGAAGAAGAAGAAAGAGGTACGACATACAAAGTGAGATAAAATATAATGATATAATACTAAAATATTTACATGAAATGGATAAATTGACAAAGATTTTGTCAACCACATAGTACAGTTATATACGCCAAAATCTACTATCTACTATCTACTAATGTACTGATTTGTACAATCGCTTTTTGGCGTTTATAACTGTACTATGTGGTTGACAAAATCTTTGTCAATTTATCCATTTCATGTAAATATTTTAGTATTATATCAATATATTTTACCTCACTTTGTATGTTGTACCTCTTTCTTCTTCTTCTCATTTTTATTTCAACTATATCTTTTCGCATAGAGAGCGGGTTTGCTTTGCAGCGCCCCCTTATGGTTTCTCGTTGTCATAGTCAATTCTCGATGCATCACTTTATGTTTGACCTTGGCTTAAGACAGTATCACTACTCAAGGCACATGTTGGTTGAAAGGTAAATTTGTATGTTCATTTTAAATGGTTTAATGCGTCTATATACATTTAATTGGTTTACGTTGCTTTATGTACGTTTATTCATTTGGTCACTGTTATTAATTATTTTTATTCTTGTATTTGTAGCACCGATGATGGCTGTTAATCAGTTGAAATCTATTTGCAAAAGTGAATAAATAAAACATGATTTTGAGACTGGTTGCTGCATATTTGGTAACTTCTGTTTTACTTGATGACTTTCCTTTAATTACTACGGACTGTAACCTCTTCGACAGGAAGTCACATATCCAGTCACATAACTCGGACGATATTCCATAAGCACGCAATTTCATTATAACCCGCTTGTGTGGTACAGTGTCAAAACCTTTTACATACTCGTTCCACTTGTTATGCATTTTGTTGCAGTAGATGTGGCACAGTTTGCCTAATTCGTGCATCACTCTGTCTGCAGAATTTGCTCGTGCGTGACATCGGGCTGTATATATACCTTTAATTTCCTCCTCCATAGCATAGTCTTCCTAGGCCACGAAAAAAACTTTCTCCCGTTATCCGAGAGGACATATTCCTTGTTACCTACGACACCTATGAAGTCTCTAATCAAAGCCTTCGAAACAGAGCTTCCAGTTGTCCATTTTAACTGCATATTTCGAAACCAACTAAACGGCTACGAGGATGTACCTGTAACTCCTATTTGTCCTCACAATAGGAGCCCACAAGTCCATGGTCGCATATTTCCTTAATTTCTCCGGAACGACGGGAGAGAAAGGAACCTCAAGGTTCGTTGGTGACAGTTCCGCCTTCTGAAACTCACAAAATACACCGTGTACGACATGGAAAGCATCGCCGGCAGGTGCGATACTTTGCTAAGGACACCCTATTTTGCTCAGCCACTGACCACTACGTATTCATTTTTTCTGATTCAAAATCATCGATGGACCTGCATCTTTGGACACTCATTCTGGCCTTAGAAAATGCTTGACCACTGATCACGACTACAGTTTGCCTGTGGTTGGGCCAGCGGTTCGGCAGACAATTACTGACCCACATTTTTACCTGCAGATTCCCGCCCACATGGAACATTAAGAATTTCCTCAACGAGGAAAACTGTTTCTCATCTAAGGCTCGTCCTGATCTGGTTACTGGCACGGGAGTCATGCATTCCTCCCTGATTGATAACTCTGAGCCATTCGACTTTAAGCTGCCGCACGCAACACTACATTCATTTTCATTCTTGTTCTGGCTCTCTCCAAATTGTAACAATGGTTTCATCACCCGCAGTCACCCCATCACTTTCTTTCTTTTCCATGTGTCGTTTGATTCGTTGTGGCCGAGCGATTCTAGGCGCTTCAGTCCGGTACCGCGGGACCAAAACGGTTGCAGGTTCGAGCCCTGCCTCGGGCATGGATGTGTGTGCCGTCCTTAGGTTAGGTAGGTTTAAGTAGTTCTAAGTTCTACGAGACTGATGACTTCAGATGTTAAGTTCCATAGTGCTTAGAGCCATTTGAATCATTTTCAGTTAATGGCATGGAGGTAGGAACGATATCTGTTTGCAGCTCAGATAAGCAAGGATGTCCCTTGTCGACGGCGCTGTTTGCAATAGCGCTCGAACCACTGATGCAGACTCTTACATGGACTCTTACAGGCGTCCAACTCCGTGCGAGTTCCTTCAAGTGTTGTGCATATGCTGACGATGTGATGATACTCGTCCAGTCGATGAACGAAGTACGTAAGGTGGTTGCCCTTCTGCTCCAGCACGCCCGACTGCATATACGCAACAATTCACTCCGAACCCACGACCTGTTCCAAAGGGTGGGATACACTAATGTTCTTCTCGCTTGACCACTGCCACACCTGGCACAGGTACTGCCAGTGCCACATGGTATTTATGATGGGTTAATGGCGGCCTTTGGATACTATGTCAACCAAGGGATTTTTTTAAAGTCAAGTACGAGACTTTAACTCTCCCACACCAATCTGGAGAAATTAATCTCACGAATGTGTGGAACAAGGCTGTAGCTCTATACCTGCGAGCGACGCTACGGACATGGAACCAGCAGCAACACGCCATCACGTCGGCGATCCTGGACGTGCTTCTTCTCCCGTCCTTTGAACCGTCGGTGGTGGTAGGCACAATATCGCCTTCTTTTCCTCACGTCTCCCGATTCTTTGTTGATTTTAGTTATGTTTAGTTACTGAGACCTTCTACAAGGATCCACAGTACCCGTGACATATATCGATACTTGAGGCGTTGTAACTAACCCGTGTCTACGAGTTATTACGTTAAGAGTGGGAATGGAAATGCTTATTGATTGTGGAACTAACGTGAGAAGATTAGGGTCGCCACCGAATCTAACCATACAACTAATCAAAGGGTTGGCCGAGTCGGAAAATAAATTAATTTGATCACAGACCAAAAACTCATAAAAAATCGTACGTCGTGATATCGCTCATAGGAGATGCGATGTAATTAATAGTATTTCCCGAGCACTGTCCACGAGAATCAACCATTTAAAGTAAAATAGTACATGCATGAACACTGTGCAGAAGATCAGCTCCCAGCTACACACCTGAAAATAAGACTTAATCTAAAGCATTTGTTTTAGGATAAAAGGGGAAACTAATCACTGGACCTGTGCGTAAGGAAACGCGTTGGATGTGCTAACAGGAAAGCTACGAGGTGAGTGGCTTAGGTGCAAAAACGTAGCCTCGGAATGTAAGAGAAGATTGTGTATAAAATCATTTATTCCTAAGATATGGATGTGAGGCATGTACACAATTCCTGATAACATTAATACCTAAAACATTAAAGAAAAGCATCGATACATACACCGTTATAATCTACACCTAAAATCATTGGTTTGAATCATTCATACAACTGCTGTTGCCTGATAACTGATCGCAATAACTCGTGAAACGGTACACGTTTCGCAGTACACCCACGTGCCCACGTGGTTTGTGGAGAAGCAATTTCTAGGTATCGTGGTCAAGTTGCAACAATATCACGTCACACAATCATGAACAGTGAACATTCTTTAAAACAAACATGAGACCGGACAGTTAGTGATGACGGTAGCCCAACAAACTCTAATGTTCAACCACGTGGTCGGCTCCCCACGGACGAAAGATTCATAGAGCAAGGAAAATTTACGAGAAGGCAAAGCTATTAATATTTAGAAAAATGAAAGCTTATACAGGCACAGCTGAAAGCAAACAGACATTCATACAGAAGCGAGTGCTGACTTCTTATCGACACCTTTGTGTGGCGCTCTTCCGGCGGATCCAAGTCTGCTTGTAACACCACAGCTCTTACGCTGTATGGATTTTTTTTTTTTTTGCTTTATTTAATGTCACATTGTTGATCTTTCGTAAATATGTTTGAATCGATAACATAAAATTGTGTACTCTTTTCTTTGTCAAATCTTTGATGTCGTGATTTGATTCTATGCAAAGTAATGTATCTGTAATTTAAATTCTTTGTCCCATTTGGAGGGAACAAAACTTACTGTATATGATTGTAATTTTGTGTGAATAATTTTTGTAGAAGTGTCAATATGTGAAAATGTTCTGTCTTATTTAATATATTTGTTTGCTGTTATGTAAATTGCTGATCCTCACTTAGGGCTCTTAGTTATTCTGTATGTAAAAGGTGTAGTGGTTCCCCTCGGGAACGGAACTGGGTAGCGCGCGCAAATTGTGGTTGGCCTAGGTGGAAAAGGTGGAACTGATAGTCAGTCGGGGACGAGCCAGCAGTCGGAGACGAGCTACGAGTCGGGGACTGCCAAGTAACCGATGCATATTATGATGGTTCCGAGGGAGGCTTTTTCTGCTACTTTCCAATGCCTCGGATGGATGGATAAATAGCTGGAACTATTCTGGAATTTGAATTTATCATCGCCACCAAGAAATGACAGAGTCCAGCAATTCTACCTGCAATTCGACCTACCAACATGCAGTTGCCACCACATTGCGCAATCATTGTATCGGAATACTACATTGATGTACAGTGAAGGATCAGCCTAATGGATGTGTTAGTGTGCTCAAATATAAGGTAATTTATATCTGAATTTATGTACCAACCTTGATTTTTCTCCTCATCATAACACCTCTCAGGTTCCTTTCCGTTTGAACTAAAGTAATTACCGAGTGTCCCTATTGAAAGATCTTTTATGACCAATGTTATGCTAATTAATGTCTCTTGAATTTAGAAAAAAGAACGTTAAAGTTAATGTGGCAAGGAAGTGGGTTAAAGTAAATGTTCGATGAAAATAATCTTCCTATTGATACTGCTTATTAAAGTGCTGTTGCCAACTGCAAAATTAAAAGTTCTTAAGACTGAGGTTTCTAAAGTTTTGCTTAGCTAATGATCACTTTGAAATCTGTAGTAAATTCTAAAAGGTGAGCCAGTTTCTTGCAATTTTGTTAGCATTGTGTTTCGATGTAGTAAAAGTGAGAAAGCTGCAGTGGTGAAACGTTATACACTCTTGTTTGCTAAGTGTTTGTCTCTCTTGTGTATTAGAAGGGCATATTAATAGTAATGTTGTAAAGACCATTCACTTTGTGTAAGCCCTGAAAGTAAAAGTGTGTTTCGCTATCTCTTATAATTTTGCAAATAGTTTGTGCTGCTCTAACTGTTAGCTTCAATCTTAAAACATGTGTGTGTGAGAGTTCATTGCACTTGCGTGTGGCTAAGTCTAGGTTGTGTTTGTCCGTTACAGTTACTTATACCTACTTTCTTAAACGAGAACGTTAATCTTTCTCTTGCCTAATTAGGCTGGCGACCGTTTCCCTTATTCTATAAACAGTATAGCTAGGCAAAATTTTGTTTGTTACTATTCAAATATTTACGTAATTCTGACTTTCATTTCCGATAAGCCACCTCCGTTAGGAACAACACGGTCAACATAACAAAATTCCTCTCAGAGGGTAACACTGCTCTGTTGCTTTATACCATTATTAATCCAACAACATAATTCTGTTTTGCAAATTGCCTCCAGTTTTGAGGTTATGGTACAATAGTAGCAGAGTGGAAGTGTTATATGCTACAGAAATTTACTAAAAGAAAAATCTGCCAAAGTTTTGCATTCCTTGCTGTGACAAGGCAAACCAATCTTTCAGAGTTGAAAAGCGAGACCAAAAGCAAACAGCTCTCCTCTCGCCAACTAACAACGCGCCACGCGGTCAGTCTAACTCACCCTTCTTCGACTGGAGCACAGCTGTGGACGCTTCCCGTACCGGCGGCAGACTGCCTCCCTCTTTCATCTCCAGGCCTCCTCCACGCTCCGCGCGGCCCGGAAAACCCAAAGATGCCATTTCCGCCACAAACCTAACGCAGGTGGATTTCTCACAAGTAGCGCAAACCTCTTTGCCTCCTTGACCACTACGAGAGTTGGCTATTCCGTACAATTGCTGCTGAATCTGTATGACTATCGCAGACTTTCTGCAGCGGACTACGCCACCATCTAGCAGTGTGACACACAACCACATTCATTCAATCACACCACTATGAGAGTTATGAGAAAAGATAAACAAGGAAAAGAAAGAGAAATGCTAGTGAAAATGGGCTACCAGACTAATGAAAGGTGGATACAGTACCCTTTCAGCGTCATCATGGCAATAAAGTTGTCGAACTTAAATACCCAACAAGGGATTGGTGGCAGATCTGGTGAGCTGTCCATACGCCTCTCCTCGCCACGGCTGCGAGATCGTCTTGGTATACATTAATCAACCGCCAACGGTTGTACGACTTTCAAGTGGTAGATTCCCCACTCTGCCTTATATGTGGCACGTGGCGAGGCCGCGGTTGTTTTGGTTGTGTGTGAAGTACCACAGGGATGTGCCCGTCTGTCTTCAGAACACGCTAGGGGCTTACGTGAAGTTGAGGGACTGGGTTTGTGTGCGTGTTCTCTGTGTGTAAGCTTGTGTTTCCTGTTTTATGTATGTGTTATTAGTCCCTAAAGAGGAGTGTAAAGGTTAATTTTGAACGTTTGTGTGAAGCTTCTGGTGGTTCGCTTCCTAAGTTTTGTATGAGAAAGTGGTGAGAGGTTTGTTTTGTTTCGTAAATTTTTGTGATTTTTTCTTGAATAGGTGAGTAAAGTGGCATGCAGGACGAACATTCTCTGCATGGGGTGAAGCAAAGGATGTTCGGCGGCTGACGCACCGCATCATGGCACTTCTCCGACGCACCGACGACTCCACGATCACGAGGGACGCTTTATTTTTCCCGGACGCTGTCTTTTCTGCTCACAGAAAAAGTTGTCAATACGCTGGATTGGAGGACACGCAGCGCACTACATGCTCTCGCGGAGCGTGATATCGGGCATGTACTATTGGCATTATCTACTAGAACAACACGAAATCATCCGACATCACTCTAAATTCAAAACGCACTTTCTAGGCAGCATGTTTCGTGACCTCCCGAGGCGGTGGGGAGTCCCAGGTTTACGTAGTTTCGCGGGCTAGGATATTACTCCCAGTGAAGTGACGAGGATGTCACTTCGGTCCTATTTTCTTTTTCATACGTGATTATTTTTTTCCTGGGACATTTAATTTGAATAAAAAAATATCAAAAAAGAATTAAATAAATGTACACTATTTCCTTCACTCTGCCTCTCCGTTATAATGTTAGAAGTCTGGGACACCGTGGCCGACTCCCAGCCCACTCTGCCCCTAATCTATACCCTTATATGTATATGTATAAAATGCCGGTAGACTAGTGGCCCTCGACAAAAAAGCCATATTCGAAACTCTCTCATGCCAATTACTTTCATTTAATTCCATTTTGCCGGCCGAAGTGGCCGTGCGGTTACAGGCGCTGCAGTCTGGAACCGCAAGACCGCTACGGTCGCAGGTTCGAATCCTGCCTCGGGCATGGATGTTTGTGATGTCCTTAGGTTAGTTAGGTTTAACTAGATCTAAGTTCTAGGGGACTAATGACCTCAGCAGTTGAGTCCCATAGTGCTCAGAGCCATTTGAACCATTTAATTCCATTTTTTTCCACAGCATTATGAGCTGGCTGTCTGGTCCTTGAAATGTTTGTCCTCTTTCTGTAGTCTTGACAGTTGTCATACTACACATTTATTATACAATATGAGTCATATGGTAAGAATACGTTACCGTCGCAAGAAAACGTGACGAATAGTGAAAGCAGATGAGGTACCAAATACACGTCTCACAGAAATGAAAACAACAGATAAACTGGTGTGAACTATGTAACAACAAAGGAATTCAAGAACCGAAACTTCCAACATGGAACGCAACTTCAAAAACGTTAAAAGCATATGTTTTGACAAAGCACAGAGAAACAGTGTGATTGTGAAACTGTTGCGTTCGTTTGTTGCAGCTTATGCGACAAATAAAGCGAAAGGCGAAAAAAAAAAAAACGTTGTGGAGAGGGAGGTTTGAACATGGCTCTCCCACTTGTTTTTCAAAGGAACCTTCCTGGCGCCCAAAGGGAGGGGTGGGGCAAAGTGGACAGGGGTCGCAACCTGAGGCCTGGCCTCTATATCCAATTGCCACCCTCCAGCAACAAAGGAAAGCCTAGGGAAAGTGGAGTAGAGGTACAATGAACATCGTTTATTTATTTATTTTCCTTTTCGTTGTTTTTATTAATTGATTAATTTATTTTTGTCATTAAAACTATCGATAATATCATGACACGGGCGTCACGCGAGGAGGAGGGCGCAACAAGACGTCAGACTAATTGAGACTATCACCGTATAGTTTTTCCGAGAAGAACATTCCGATGACCACTGAATATATCGGTTCTAAGTGTGGAAGAGGCGGGGATCAAATCTTCATAACAGGTGGGTTAAGGAAGACACAGCAAAGGAAACTGGAGAAAAATTGTCTGTATTTTGGATTGCGTACAACTGCACAATGGTGTTCATTAAGGAACCACCAAAAGTTAAGGATACTTTTATCGCCATCAGCAAACAAGTAGCGTGATGCGTGTTCACAAATCCACTTCACAGAGTTCGTCTTCGCTTGCGGGAAGTATCCCGCATCCGGAAAGAGGAGCAGTTGAGTAGGTATCTGATGAGGAGTAGTATGGGTAATTAGGGACAACATCTGTCGCACTAAGAACGAGACCTCTCGCCGATCTGCACATCAGGTGGTGCTCGTCTGTGTCCAGAACATCACAGCTGACACACAACGTGGTGCCTGCGAGGTAAATCCTGTGAAGGCGTGACCGGCATACCTGCTTCCTATTGACAATAAGGTACCCTGCAGACTGGCCGTCACTGGCAAGATAAGGAGCGCACGTAGATCGCCAAACGGCATGACAGTCGACGTGGGGAACCTTCCCCTCAACCACATTCGGAACCTGTGCCGGTGAAGGAAACCATAGATTGCCTTCGTGGACGACAACTGCGACGGTAGTATCACAGTACGGACGTAGCTCAGTTCAAGGAAAAAGTGGTGGAAGTAAAAGAAGGGCGGAGGGACTTCCGAAAGCTGGATAGGTGCTCAGAGAGAGTGTGGTGCAAGGGCCTCCAGCAATAGGCTGTTAGGAAACATAGGCCTATGGCGTCACAATGTCATGTGAGAGCTAATGAAAAGGGCTAACGCTCTATCAGGTACGTGATACAGACCTATATCGCCCCTACACCCCGGGAGGGTAAGGGTCTCGTACCTTATCTTGAGCAGCAAGCAGCGGCAAACAAGCTAACCCAATGTCGTTAGCATGCGGCGGGTCATGGATGGTGAAATAGGAAGTGTCTGTGCCACGTGGGAGATACGTAACGCCAAATATGTATTTACGTTTTGTGTCTGTTGCAGAAGATCGAGTGCTCGTAAACGGTGATCCAACAACCCAGCTCATAGTTGGGAAAGTAGAGGGCAATTGTCCGCCGCAGATCACTTGTGAAATCGAGTCCTAAGCATCGCACATTACTTGGAAAATTGAAAAATATCCAACTAAAGTTTAATAAAAAGGAAGGAACAGAAAATAGATAAACGGGAATGACGTTCGCCGCGTCCGTGGCATTCGATTGGTCACACGTGCCTCCCCGAGTCATGGTAAATGGCGAGCGTCTCTAGGAGCTCAGTATTTGTTTAATTTACATGGGCTTGGCGAACCCAGGTTGCTTCAGCTGGGTACTGGAGAGCACCATCAACCCTCTGTAACCGTAACTTCTGCACGTACTTCATTCAGTCTAGTAAAATTGCCAGAAAATATCACACAAAGGTTTCTATGACTTAAAGTTAGGCCCTGTGTATCTAATCTAATGCGCTGCTTTAAGTGTCAAACGCTTATGTCACACCTTATAAGCTGTAACGATCAGGCAATGCGTGGACGGTGTGTCTCCAGTGCCCAGAACCAGTTATTCAATGTACCGCCCAACCTATTTCGTTCAGTTGCTACCAAGCCCATCCAGTTTCGAGCAAGAAGTTCTCTGTCTTGGCAGAAGAGATGAAAATACAAGAGATCAGTCACCGAACGTACTACTACTCTTATGCGAAAAAGTCGTTTAAGGTAAGACGGCCATTCATTTTTGTGGAATCTTCAGCGCCAGAATTGCAGTAGCCTGTACATAATACTAGTGGTGGTTTCCAGACCTTGACAGCTGAGTATGGCCCACCAACATGCAGCAGTAGGCCTGTACTACTGATGTCACAACCACTCCTTCCTGCCACTGAAATTCTGGTGGTTACCGTAACTAAAGATGGAAAGGATAACAGACGCTCGCGGCACACAGCAGATGAGACAAAGGAAAGCGTTTCTGTTAAAAAAGCAAAGCTAAAACTTAAGATGGGGACAAAAACCAAAACACTAAAACGACCAGGCCGAAGCCATCAGATCGTGCGATCTTGGTTCTGTCTGATGGATCGGGCGATGAGGATACCGTCGTTGGTATTGATGTTAGTGTTTGCCTGAGGGAACTGGCGAGTTCCACAAATAATCTTCACTCCGCTGTGGTCTCCCCACCACGAGAGGAAAACCTCATCGTTAAGACGGTTTCTATACTTCCGTGAAACTTGAATGGCTTCAGGACACATTTGGAAGAACTACGTATGTTGGCTCAGGGTGAACCAATCTGTATCTGTCTTCAATAGAGCTAATGGCTACATTTTCCACGACAAAGACAACGTTAGAGGAGAGAGCTGAAGGATAGAGGCTATTTTCGTACACAAAACCTGTCATCCTTCACTTCTTTTCCTCACAACCAGCCTATAAGCAGTTGCTGTATCAGTACATGTGCGGCGATAGCTGACAATATGTTCACTCTCCCTGTCCCCAAATGAGGTGCTAGACGAAGAGGCTCTCCGTGACCTCTTTACTAAGCTCCTCACTCTATTACACTCTGTGGTGAGTTGAACGAACATCCTGTGCTTTAGGGCCCCACACCTGTCCCAGGGGTAGAGCATTTGAGAGCCTTCTCATGTCCTCATGTGCGAGTTTGTTGAACATGGGGTCGACCACGCACTTCAGCACTGGAACAGACTCGTTCACTGCTGTCGATCTCTCGGTACGCTCTCCAGCCCTCTCATATACCGCTCAACGGTAGGTGATCACTTCCGAGTTCGGAGACCCCTGCCAGACAGAGTGGTGCCCGAAAGAAAGCCACCGCGATGGGCGCTCAGACTGGACACTTTACTGTCAACTTCCTGTGTTTGAACACCGTGATAGAGTCTAAGATTGCTTGAGTCCCATTTCCCATATGATCCACTGCGCAGCGCAGGACAAAAGAGGAGGCAGCCCATCCCTTGATGGAGCATCAAATGCCGCTATGTAATAAGGACCATGCGGGCGGTTGTGTGTTGTTTCATGTGCCGGAAAACTGCAGAGAACTTCGCAGCCTTTCGGACAGGGAGGGCAAATCTTCACCGAACTATTAGAGAGAGAAAGAAGAGATCGTGTCAACAGTTTCTGACCACCATAAATGGGTACATTAAAAGTTCATTCATATCGGAGACAACCAGGATGATTTCTGGGAGAAGGAGGAGGTGCCTGTTGGCTGTTGTAATGGGGAACGGTAGTCTCCAGACTAACCCTCGAGACATTATACAGCCTAAGGCGGCATATTTTGCTGTAGCTACCGCCATAGCCAATCAGGATTCAGCTTACCGATGCTACAGAGCGGCAACTGAGAGAGGCAGTTCGGACTTCAGTTCCACAACTGATACAGAATACTACTGTCTCTTCTGCATATCGCCGGCCGCGGTGGCCGTGCGGTTCTGTCGCAGCAGTCCGGAACCGCGGGACTGCTACGGTCGCAGGTTCGAATCCTGCCTAGGGCATGGGTGTGTGTGCTGTCCTTAGGTTAGTTAGGTTTAAGTAGTTCTAAGTTCTAGGGGACTTATGACCTAAGATGTTGAGTCCCATAGTGCTCAGAGCCATTTTTTTATTCTGCATATTGGAGCTGGATTCTGCGGTATGTGTACTTTTTGACGCGTCAGCTGGTCACTAAAGGGTCCATTACGTTGTGTTACCGCACCTCATAGAATGGAGTAAAGAAATCCTCCTCGCCCTGCTTAACCTCGTTTTGGCATCAGGTAACTTCCCCTACTCGCAGCGAGAGGTAAAAGACCTCGGAGCGAATGGTCAACCGTTGCTTTGTCTGCATCTTAGGATCCAGACAGCTCCTTAGTCATTTTCACTGTACAGCTTTTCCGCTTCAGAATCACCTTCTGGATATCCTTAACGACATCAAGAAGGCCTACGATACTACTTGGAGACACTTATCCTCAGGTATCTCCATGAATGGGGTTTCCGAGGATGTCTTAACATTTGTACACGGTCCTTCCTCTCATCGGGCTATTTCAGATATCAAGTCGGTGACGTCCTCTCTGATAGATTTCTGCAGGAGAATGGTGTCCCTCAAGGTAGTGTTTTAGGTGTAACTGTCTTTGCCATAGCTATTAATAGTACAACGTCGGTAGTTAAATGTCTAGTCCAGTATTCTTTGTTTGTTGACGACTTCTCTGCATATCGTTCCTCTTGGAGCTTGAAACAACAACTCGTCAGTTGCACCCTATTCTTTGACGATTTGATGAATAGGCGAAGAAGGGAGGTTTCAAATAACCGACTGAGATGTCTGTGTGCATTACTTTTAACCGTTATCATTCTGTTTTAAACAGATGGCCATTGGCGGTAACCCTGCAACAGTTGGTGAAAGGGCCCAGACGGGAGGAGGGAGCGTTATGGTTTATGGAGTGTTTTCATGGCACTCTCTGGGTGATCTCGTCATTCTAGAAGGCATAATGTATCAACACGAGGCATCTATCCTTTGGGATCATATTTAGGCTTTTGGAAGGTGGCCACATTAATGTGACTGGACAGTGTATTACCACACCCACACAACTTCTAAGCAGTCCGGCAGGAGGTGTGGCTCAGGCTCCGAGCTTTTGGAGCTTTTGCTTTTCTTCAAGAGTTGTTGTTAGTTTTAACCAAGGAAAATTCTGCTCATTATGAAGTTAGAACTACATTTTGCATTGAATATATTCTACAGCAACTGTTGTTACAACTACAGAATTAATCTAAAGATAATAATTAGTGTCTTACCTGAGCCATAAGCGGAAACAGCCGTTCTTTTTTCTATGTTTAGGTGTCATTGTGAGCGTGAGTGTTGGGGAGGATGTGAGCACGAAACCATGGAGTTACGAGACGCATGATATCGACACTTCCACTGGCCGCCTCCCCCTCTTTACCATCACTCCTTGTGCGATCCTACTCCCCGTTTTGCACACGCGGCACCCTGGGAGGTCCACGGCGATAACTTCCCTTGCGTTCTTTTAGCAGTCAGTTTGAGATTTTGTTTGCTTACCCATGAATTACACCCCTTTCTTGGATTTCTTAAATAATGCCTCAAGCGTAGAGACGGTGAATTGTAGATGGAAGAATTTCCTTGGATACACGATGTACATACTTTTATACTCGAAGACGAGGAAAGACAGCAGACTGCGCAGAGCACGCTCTGTGTTCCGTCTATGCAGCAGCCCACGTCTCCAGTTATGGCGACGATTAACTCTAGGACTTTTTCCATCCTTATCGTGATGCGACAAGTGATGAGATCGGAAGACGACAACGATCATCTTCGCACAGCTCGTTTTGTAGACTAATATTTTCGACTCAAAACAATATAGTAAGTGGAGTGTTCATCTTTATCCCCTGTCCTGACTGAAAACTACATTGATGAAAGCACTATTCGTTTCGAGCTCATAATTCATGTTATTAATAGCATACATCACTCTATTTGCGAGTAATCGCAATCGATCTTCGCGTCATCTGTGCTGTGTAAAATAGAGACAGCTATTTTGCAGTTTTCAAATATGTGGTTAATTCGGAACCAAATTCCTTGTGCATAACTGTGTACTCATGATTTAGTTATGCCAATTCACGTGTTCTACACATAAGATAACATTCAATACAGTCGACACGTAATGTTTTGAGTTACCGTTATTTTTGTGATGGCACCAGAGGAGACTACTCCAAAGGACTTTTAAATCTGGCATGTTGCTTGCAAAATAATTATTAGAGTGGAAGGTCTTTTAAGCAGCAACAACGAGCATTTCTCTCTGATGTAACGTGGGGCTTGTCCAGTGGAAATACGCACAGGAGTACGGTACTTAGCGCTCACAATGAAGTCGAAGGAGAAGAAGAAGAAGGTGAGTTCATGGAAAACGTACCGCTCTTGCAACGGGACAGCAGGAAGTGCAGGCGGTATTTCGACGTGGCTCCCCATGGCTGCTCAGGTCGCGGCCACACTACCGTCTGCAGTAACTCAGCTCATAAAATCTGCACCAAGTGCAGTTACCCCACCACGTCCACTAACCCACTTACACAGCACCATAAAACCCGTCCATATCCTGCTGGCAAAGGCTAAAGGAAAATATTTAATCACTTTACCTACGCCCCAAAGCCCAAAATGGAATAAACATAGTGCACGTAGCTATAAAATCTGATAGTTGTTCTCTGACAGGTTATCGTCATATTTTAGGCTGTAAATAATTGAAACTTCACTCTCAATCATCAGAGAATTTCAGTAAACATACATTCTCCGAATATTTCGGGTACTGGTAGCCGACAGAAGACTTTTCCTTATAGCTGCATAAAAATACTGATGGCTGGTCACTGTTTCCTGTACCTGAGATGTACTGGGCATAATGTTTCACTCATAACATTGGTAAACGTTGACTTGGGTGCATATTTCTTCTTTAAAATCTCTCTAACTCAATGTATAAACGTGTGAGTCTAAGCTAGTGTGTGACTTGTAGCGCGGATGGGAGACTGAGAATGGAACGCCCTTTTACGAAGAGTATGTACATAGTGAAATGAATTAAGTGCGTTCGGAGGAAGTGAAGGGATCAATGGGCAATAACTCAATGAAGATGCAGCGACATGAGTCGAAATCATATATTCTGAACCTGCTGTGTAATAAGTATGCAGTAACAACTTCAAATTCAGACCAGACCGGAGCCCGTACCCCTACTTCCTGCTTATCGCACGGAGCCACCTTAATCATTAACGCAGTGCTTCGAAACTAAATGAAGGGACTTCTGTATGAAGAATAACCTACTGGTTAATGGTACCCCAGTGGAAAAACAATCTGAATATGGAATAAATTCCAGCTATTCTTTAAGGGGGATGTTGTAATGGATTTTGGTCCAAAAAATCGATTTTTCAAATATATTATTTTCTTGACCTACACAGTTTAATCTATGTTGTGTGTGGATTTTATCATGACAGCAGCTTTAGAAATGCCTTTAAACTGCTTAACTCTGCACTATCGGCCACTCCCACCTTTTCTGACATTTAGGAAAATGCTTGCTTCAGCGGAATTTTTGTCAGTGTGAAGGCCATTTTCTTTCGATACCTTTGGCTGACATCTGTATGTCTGGCTGACATCTATATCTTTGCCTGAAAACTTTCTTGCATGTGGTTTATTTACGTTTTGACAATACTAACACATATTAGTAGGTGGAAGGTTGAATTCGCAAACCTTTACGTGGAAGTCAAGATTTATGCGCAACGGGTGGTGGAAAAACTGTTTAGGAAACGGAGGTTTCATGGATATCGGTTTACCAACAAAAATGAGGAAGCGGTTCGAAATGAAGAACATAAGCTCTCAAAGTCAGCATCGGAACTTGGTACAGGAGAATTGTATAGGTGCGTGAAAGATGTTGATTCCACTGGATTCAGACTTATTGATTTAGAGCGTCTCTGCCAGGCTATTAAGTTTTCATGTTCATGTGTTAGCTGTAAAAATACGGAACGCATGATTCTTGTTCAAGAAAGAAGAGTGGAAAAAACTTGTGATTTAATATTAATTTGTAATTCGTGTGGCTATGAATTTTCATTTTCCTTCTCCAAAATAACTGACTCTGGTACCTATGAAAGCAACTTTAGAGTAGCATATGCTCTGAGATGCCTTGGACAGGGCAGGGAAGGAGGTAATTTATTGTGTGGTTTTCTGATCGCGCAATGTTTGAAAAAATAAATAAAGAAATCTCTGACGCTGTATGCGATACTGTCAAAGTTTCTCTGAAGAAAGCAATGGAGGACTTTGTGAAAATAAACCAAAAAGAAATAGATCCTGGGGTAGATATTCATGACAGTGAATCTCCTACAAATGTTACTGACCTGTGTGTGTCTGCAGATGGGACCTGGATGAAAAGGGGTCACATATCTCTGTATGGAGTTGCATCTGTTATTGGTATTGAGTCCGGTAAAGTTTTAGATGTAGAAACTATGTCTAAATACTGCCACCAGTGTGCAACAACGAAAATGTCCAACAACGAAGACAGTGAGAAAGTGTGGCAAGAAAAGCATGCAGTAACATGCTGTAAAAATATAGTGGCTCAGGTGGGGGGCATGGAGGCTGCTGCAGTTTTGAGGATGTTCTCCGGATCTGAGGACCAGTATGGTGTTAGATATACTAAATACTCCTATTCGTTCAAAGCTGTAGCAGATAAAAATTCGTACAATACAACAATAGAAAAGTTGAAATGTGTTGGCCACATTCAAAAGGCGCTTGCTGGAAGAGAAGGATGGCGTAATACTTGAGGATGGAAAACCACTAGGACGGGAACGCAGACTTACTCTGAAAGATATTGATTCTCTTCAGTCATTTTATGGGAGATCTAACAGGAAACCTACACATAATTTAGAGGCAATGAGGCGTTCTGTGTGGGCAGTTTTATTCCACAAACTATCCACCGAACAAACACCAATGCACAATCTGTGTCCGAAAGACGACTAGTGTAAGTTCAACAACAGAAATGAGACGTATTCACATAAACACTCGTTACCAGAACCTGTTATCAATGCAATTAAGGCTACATTCAGGTTTCTTGCAAACCCTGATTTATTGAGAAAGTGTCTTCACGGAAAGACACTAAATGCAAATTGAAGCCTCAATAATTTAATTTGGAAAGATGCTCGAAAAGGACATGCTGTGAACTTGAAGTACTCAAAATAGGTGTCTATGATGCAGTTTTATGTTACAATAACGGAAATAGTGGCAGAATTGAAGTGCTGAAGAGAATTCGTATAGATCCTGTTGTCCTTACAACAAAAGCCGAGAGCAGGGTCAAAAAGGCTAACAGATCAGTGTCTTACCTGCAAATATAGGCCAGGCAGATTCGAAGACGAGAGAAGAGAAACCTGAAGGATGAGGAGTGTCAGTATGGAGGATTTTAAAATTGAGGTTAGCTTACTACATGTAGAAGTATGAGAAGAAAATCTTTGAACCTCATTTTCTCTGTTTTACATTTTGTACGTTATTAGAAGCATTTTCTCAAAAAGTGTATGCGCTAATGCTATGAAATTTTCAGGAACTGTTCGCAACGTGTTGCTGTCTCCCTGGAACTAAAAAAAATACGAGATCCTGTAATTACATTCTGATTTTTAGAGGATTGTATGTATGTTAATTTTGGATGTGCAAAATTAAAAACTCTGTTAACGATACAGTTTGTACCATAAATTAAGAACTGTTGTTCAGTGGTCTTATAACCTTCTCAGGGCACTATAATAAAATTTTCACATTAATTGCATGGTTAGAATTCGAGTTATGGCTTTTTATAAAAAAGACAATAAAAAACTCAAAAATTCAAATTTCTGCCAAAATATTACTCCTGAATATTTAATTATAATTTTCCGTTACAACATAGCTCTTTTGCTTTACACACGCAAAATTTTAGATTCGTACATTAATAAATATGGCTTTAATGATTTTTTAAATACATGTTTACATTTTCCGTTACATCCCCCCCTTAATGAAAACAGAAGCGAAATTAACCGACTAGCAATTTTTTCGCCACAAAAGGTTCTCATCTTGAAACTTAAAAAGATGGTGAACCTATTAAATTTATAGTTACCTTGAAATAAAAACTCAAGAGTAATTACAGAAACAGTTTCCTCTTGATTTCTTCACACTTCTTGATAGGTAAATTCCTCGTTTGGAAATAAAATACTCTGAAAACCAAGTAATATCACTTGAAAATGAAATTTAATCGTGACTGAAAGTATGTTTGGTGGAGCTTTTGTCAGTCAGTGTCTGTTACCGTCCTAATAATAATAATAATAATAAAAACTAGGAGTATTCCAAACTGTAAAATCCCAGAATTCTCTTGTGATGTAGATGTTTCGAATATTGGTTGTTAACTATGAACCAATGATGTGACGTGACATAATAGCACCAGTCTTCTAGTGTCGGGCTTTGAACGGCTGTAATATAGGGTACGAGGTTCACAGTTAACCATGCTCAAATGTCGTTCCTGTAACTGTGGTGAATCCTCAAATCCAGATCGAGCACTTTATTCAGAGAGATAACATTCACTGATGGTCGAATGAATGCCAATGTTCCTTAACTCAATCGCAGAACTGTAACCGATCTCGACGTGTAAAGATATGTGCCATATCAGTGTACTTATCTCGCTCTCTCTGTTCAGTTAGCCATTAACAGTGGGTGCTGTAAATGTATTATCAGACATAACTGCCTACGCTCGTGCACTTCATTCAGCTAAATTAACTACCGTGATCCATAACGGTTACCAAATTTCGTTAATCTTGTTTTTTGTTTGTTGGTCTTCCAGAAATTGACACTGAAGAATTGTACACCAACGGGGCAACGATAAACGTAACACAAAAAAAACAGCGAGTTATTGTATCCTTTTACTACAGACGAAATAAAAAGAATAGACAAAGCACCACCCACGAAAAAGATCCTAGCAGCCGATGGTCTCCCTACAAAATTTTGCAAAATCTGTTGGCATGCTATCGGAGCTAAACATACATTCATTAATAGGAAATGCTAGAAGGATGCCATTTTGTGGAAATTTTAGTGCGGGAACCAGGATTTTCATCCTTAAACGGCAAAATGTCTAAGGAATTAAATAATTACCGGCCAGTCACAGTTCTGAATCCAGATTCCACAATTTTTCAAGATTGTTAAACAATCAGTTGGGAGAAATAACAGGACAAATTATAACTGAAAGTTCCACGCTTTAAGTGCTAGTGATTCACAGGGACATTGTTCGTATGACTGGGTTAACTGAAATCGATGTAGACCTACGTTTCTCGGATTTTCAAAATGTGTGTAACAGAGTGGAGTATAATAACGTCATCGAAGTTAAGTGGACGATGGTAATGAAGTCCTAGGGAAATACTGAAACCACTAAATGACTGCTGGTCTAACGAGGGGACCTTCTGGAAGGTGCATTGAGATATTAGCTCCCACTTCGCCTGCTTATGGTGTGGGTAGGCACCTATCATACCCTAAAATTGTAGGTGCCAATGCGGCCTCGTTTTCGAAATATTGCTTGTTAAAGTTTGGGCAGCTCTTTATATACAGAAAAGTTTCACTATGAGCGAGTAGCCGAGAGGCGCCGGAACGGTAGCTCGGCGTGTTCGGTCAGAGAGCTGCTTGGCCTCTGTAGTAAATAACTGAGCGGAAGGATCAACAACCGAACTTTAACGGATGTCATGTGACCTCCGCAACGACCAAACCCAACGATCAACAACGAACAAAAATTGTAAAAAAAAAAAAAAAAAAAAGTGGCGAGCGAGCGAGACTCCCGTCCAGGCGAGACTGGTTCTAGACCCGTCTATGCTACTTTTGTTTCAGTTTTTTCCAGATGCTTGTTTCAATTTATAGTAACTCATGAAACTTTTGCAAGGAATTGACGAAAAGGAATTACAAGCCTCTATAAATCAAAATTACAAATTGAATGTCACATTTTGTTTCAATCTTTTGCGTTTTTTTATTTTAACAGGAAATTAACCGTAATTGAAACGTTGGCATACATAAATTTTCCTATTTACCTGAAAATTGAGTGAAGTTGTTAAAATATTTCTTCGATGTTGGGACTGGGTCCTAGAAAATTTTATACCTGTCATCGTTGACGCGTCATCGCGCCTAATCCTGTTTATGGTCTGTGACCAAAAAGCAAAAGAGGATGGGGCCCCTCCACGCCCGCACCAACGTGGTGACCAACACAAAAGTTCTACTGTCACCTCCGTATGCATGTTAGTTTTGAATCAAGGCGTCACAGGATGCAGGCTGTGATGTTATCCATGCGTCTGGGTAAGACTACTCATTAACATGGTCCATCAGGAGATAGAAGTGGTCGAAAGCGATCGAAGGGTAGCGGTTGTAAGAGCAGAGGAAAAAAAGTGCCAAGGCCAGCGCCAAGGGAAAAAAACCTCTGCGACAGTAGGACGGGTAGTAAGGGCAGTAGCGGCTTGCTATCTGCGACAGTGCATGCAAGGTGTGGTCGTGTTAGTTCGAGGTATCGTGCATCGTTACCTTTGTCGTTGTTGGAGCTTGTTGCGGCGCTTGCTGCAGTTGCTGCGTCCCTGCAACAGTTCAAGGTCGTTGTGGATTAGTGGGCGATCGGTCATAGATCGGCTCACGGACTGTGTAGGGGGGTGTGTGTGGCTGGTTTGCGTGCTGTGTACAGTACGGTTTCCCTGCGGTTGCCTGTTTTTCGGCTAGTCGCACATCTGGGTTTCCAGTAATAACTGTGTTGCAGGGGCTCGCCAGTACTGTCGTGTTAGCGTTCTATAGACCATAGATGTTCAGTTCCTAGCCAGTAATGTCTTTGGTCTGTTATGCTTCCATCTATGGTTGTGGTCGTAGTTACCCAGAGAAAGGATAAACGGGTTGCGCGAGTGTCTCGTGTTATTGTCTGTGACCGTTGACGTTCCCCTATTTGTGCGTGCCGTTCCACGAATAAAGGGACTCTACTGTCTGTGTACGTGAGTAGCGACGGTTGTAACTGCCGAATAAACGTTTCTCGCCAGTTGAAAGCTTGGCTTTGAAGTGTGCAGACGTTTATCCTTTAAAATAGAGCAAAGTGCAAGTTGTTCACGAGTTGTCAGTGAGTGCAATTTTGACAATATCGAACAATTGGTGGAAGACCAAGGAGGTCTTTTGTGGGCTCCACCTAACAATGAAGAACGGCAGGAGTTAACAGACGCAATGCATTGTCTACGGCAGTTACTTATCAAAAACAACTTTATTCTGGAATTAGTGAGCTCCAACATCAGCGAACTATCTTCATTAATCGGCAGAGAAATGTTCAAACGATTTCTACACATGTACGGGACTATGACATTCACGGATCAAGAAGTGTTATTTTTCGACAATGAAGAGTTTGCGAGTCCTTCCGAAGCAAGCCACGACGAAAGTGACGCACGGAAAAAACGAAAGATAGAAATAACACCTATTTCTTCGGATTCTAATGAAGAAGATGGAGATGAGCGGACCAGTGCAGTGAAAGTCAAGGCTGTGGAGATGGACTAACTTCATCCAACGTGGTCATTGAAAACGTTACAAAAACATTCAACGAGATTATTGAAAAGCAAAACCCAGTTGTCAAAGTGGAGATTCAAAATCGCAGTAGGAGGGACGCGAAATGATACACCAGAAGTAACCAATTCGTATGTTTACGATCGGTTTATCGAGGCGAGAGACTAGAGAGCAGGCCTCGTAACAACACGGATGCTCCAACAGTGGGCAATGGCTGCTTTTCAATTTCTGGATGGAAATTTTGACTTCAGAGCGTCGGGATCTTGGTTCGTCGCTTTCGATCGATGCATCGGATATCTCAACGGCATGTAACAAAATATGTTAGCGAGAAAGACAAGAGAACTTTGGACGAACTTCTGGAAATCGCTACGAAATATCAGCAGCAAACAAGCAATATAATCACGAGATTCAACCCTGATTATATCATAATAAATACAGATCAAACAGGATGTGAATACAAAATAAGCAGAAGGCGCACTTTATCCCACAAAGGTGAAAAAGTCACCGAAATTTCTGTGGGACAATTGTAGGATACCGGAAGCGTTAAAAATTAAAACCGCCGTCTTAACTTTTCTATACATTTTTTAAACCAGAGTCGAAACTTTTTGGACTGGAGTGGTTATTCACGTTTCAATGCGACACATTTTTCCCAAGAACAGGCGTCATTTCAGAAACCTTGGTAGTAGAAGGCTGCAGTTTGGCTGTTCAGGATACGACCCACCTCGAAAATCATCTTATCGTCATTTTGTAAATGCTTGTCAGGCAGTTTCCGTCCAACGCAAGATCCACCCAAAGACTGGAAAGTTGCACAGGTCACACCAATATTCAAGAAAGGTAGTGGGAGTAATCTACTAAATTACAGGCCCAAATCATTAACGTCGATATGCAGCAGCGTGTTCGAACATTATGAATTACTTCGAAGAAAACGGTCTATTGACACACAGTCAACTTGCGTTTAGAAAACATCGTTCTTGTGAAACACAACTAGCTATTTATTCGCACTTATTGTTGAGTGCTATTGACAAGTGATTTCAGATCGATTCCGTATTTCTAGATTTCCGGATTTCCGAAAGGCTTTTGAGACTGTACCACACAAGCGCTTGTAGTAAAACTGCGTGCTTATGGAATATCGTCTCAGTTATGTGACTGGATTTGTGACTTCCTGTCGAAGAGGTCACAGTTCGTAGTAATGGACGGAAATCACAGTATTGGGAGACAATCTGAGAAGCCGTCTTAGGTTGTTTGTAGATAACGCTGTTATTTACCCACTAATAAAGTCATCACAATATCAAAACAAGTTGCAAAACGATTTAGAATAAATATCTGAATGGCGCGAAAATTGACAGTTCACACAAAATAACGAAAAGTGTGGGGTCATCCACATGAGTGCCAAAAGGAACTCCTTAAACTTCGGTTACACGATAAATCAGTGAAATCTAAAGGCCGTACATTCAACTAATACCTAGGAATTACAATTGCGAACAGCTCAAATTGGAAGGAACACATAGAAAATGTTGTGGGAAGGCTAACCAAAGACTGCGTTTTATTTGCAAGACACTTAGAAAATGTAACAGACTTACTAATGAGATTGCCTACACTACGCTTGTCCGTCCTCTTTTAGAATACTGCTGCGCGGTGTGGGATCCTTACCAGATGGGACTGACAGAGTACATCGAAAAAGCTCAAACGGCAGCACGTTTTGTATTATCGCGAAATATGGGAGAGAGTGTCACAGAAATGATACAGTATTTGGGCTGGAAATCATTAAAGTAAAGGCGTTTTTTGTTGCGACGGCATCTTCTCACGAAATTCCTATCACCAACTTTCTCCTCCGAATGCGAAAATATTTTGTTGACACCGACCTACATAGGGAGAAACGAGCACCACGATAAAATAAGGGAAATGAGAGCTCGTACTGAAAGATATAGGTGTTCGTTCTTCCCGCGAGCTATACGAGATTGGACTAATAGAGAATTGTGAAGGTGGTTCGATGAACCCTCTGCCAGGCACTTAAATGTGATTTGCACAGTATCCATGTAGATGTAGATGTAGATGAAGAAGTCATCGGATGTAGGTAAAAGGAAATTCGGGAGGTGAGGCAAAATTTAATAGGCTGAGAAAGCACTGTCCAGCCACATTAATACGCTCACGCGTCAGAAGTCAGAATAATCACCTTTTTCAGCACAGACCGCTGGGAGACGTGCAGGAAGAGAGTCAGTAATGTTCTAGAGCACGGCTTCCCAACGTGTGGTCCGCGGACCCCTTAGGGGTCCGCCGGTTCTTTCTAGGGTGTCCGCGGCCAACTTTCACCAAATCGTGTAAAATAATGAGTAAAATTATTGAATAAAAATGTGAAAATCAAATCCATCACTTTTTTTTCGTGTGAAAAACATGTGTACTTTTACTTCACGTCGTATTCCCAAGCAGCCTCTGCGGTTCCTAAGTGAGAGCGGATACACAGTTTAGTGCCGAAGAATGCAGCTTCTCTGATCGACTGTTTCGCAAGAATACGGGAGTCGTTTGTGCGCCGGCTCACGGCGCTAGATGCACTGAAACCTTTTACGCATGCGCGGAGCGAGCTTTGTCGACCAATCACAGCGCTCGCTGGCACGTATGCGGCCCCAGGCATTTTTAAGGTTAAACGTGCTTTGTCAGTCACTACCTATTTCGTAAGTCGATTTTTGACCAGTTTATTACTGATAACATGGATCGGTGGCTGAAGTCAGGATCATTGAAGAAGGGTGCAGTTTTTCCATCGCCTTCACAACAAGGGAAGTTTCCAGTTTAAATGAATGAGGAGGGAGGACGACCAAAGAAAGAACAATCACAATAAGCTCCACAGCCAGATTTATTATGTGAAAACGCTGCAAGTACCCCATTGGTTGCAATATCCTGTGGAAGTGGGATAACCAAGAAGCGTAAGTACAACGAAAGCTATTTAGAAATGGGCTTTATGGAGACAAAGGAGGGTAAAGCTCAGTGTGTAATTTGTGCGCCTGTCCTTCCGAACAGTTCAATGGTTCCAGTTAAATTGCGTCGTCATTTTGAAGGTACTCATCCGGGTTTCCAGGCTAAAGACATCGATTTATTTAAAAGGAAGAGTGTTGAACTATCTGTTTCTCAGCATTGCATGAAAACTCTTGCAAAAACAATTAATGAAAATTCATTAGAAGCTTCTTTCTTGGTTATCGAGTGGCAAAAACAAGCAAAGTTCATACCATTGCAGAAAATCTCATAATTAAAACGTTAATTTCAAGTTGTTTTCATTCATCTCTAAACCAAAGACTATTGATACTTGGGGGAGGGGGGGCATCCGGAACATGGCCCTTGCATTAAGAAGCTTTCAGTTCCCATGGTTTTCGCTCTGAAATTTAAAGTTACTGTACTCTTGACTGACTAGGGGTCCGCCATGGATTTTCAACTGAAGAAGGGGTCCGCCAGCTGGAAAGGTTGGGAAGCCCTGTTCTAGAAGGTACCAACAGGCTTGAGGAGCCATGCTGTCTCCAGTGTCGTCGCCGGCTGTGCTAGGTTTCTCGGTTGAGTATCCATTGCGCCAACAGTCCGACAGAGGTGCTCCCACATATTCTCGGTAGGGTTTAAATCCGGGTAGAATGGTGGCCAGAGTACGGTAAACTCATCGTGCCAAGGAAAAAACTGCCTGTAGGGATGGACATGGCCCCCAGCAATAGATGCATATTGGTGTTGATACATTGTGCTTCCGGAATGACGAAATCAACTTGGTAACGCCACGAAAACATTCCCCAGACCATAGCGTATGTAGGGTATTTGTGTTCAGACATTTCACACCGTAAGCCCCCAACGGTCATCTGTCCGATGGAGAGTAGAACGTGATCAATATGAAAATTCCCTCTGTCACCACTCAGTGGACATACAGTTGCGGTACTGGCGTGCAAAGTCCAGCCTTCGTCGCCGATGAACAGTAGTAATCATGGATGCATGAACAAGGCGTCTGTTGCAACGCTCGTTGATCGATCGTTGAGGAGACAGTGTTGGTGGACAGTTGCTCAACAGTTGCGAGTCAGTTCACCCGTACACACCTTCGCATCAGTCGTTAACCCTTGTCATCTACGGCCCGTGTTGTACCACAGTTACCTCGGCGCCGGATTTGGAGAGCGCCATTTTGCCATGCACGGTATACTTTAAGGACGGCGACACACGAACAGTTTACAAACTCCTCCGTTTCGGATATGCTTCCATCCTTTGCCCGAAAGCCAATGATGATGCTCTTTCGGACGTCAGACAAATCGCTCTGTACAGCATTACGACAACGACTGCACTGTTTTCCGTGTCTCACGACAAGCTTTACATTCCCTCCACTGCTAGCGCTGAAAGCTGCCGTCTGTGAGTGGTTTTTCCACGTTGACGTCGAACATAGGCTGTGATAACATTACTGTGACTGGTCCGTGTATCTCGTCGTGTCCTGTGCAGAATAATCTGGAGCGTTTCGTGGAGGAAAAACATCCCCAGGACAGCTTCGCGCGTCGCTTCGTTTTGACAACCGCCCGTAACCTCGTCAGGAGACTTCCGTAATATGCTTCACAGCTGGTTTGACCCTTGCGAGCATTATGTGTTAGCGTCACCCCATGGCAGCCAAAAATCACTTTGCGTCATAATATCTAACGATGGTTTTCGCCTTTTTCGGTCTTGATGAATTCGCATGTTCCGACTGTTTGCTTCGTTTCTTTGCCTTCGGGTCAGAGTGATTTCCTGCGTACTCGTTCATGGTGACTAGGCGGCTGAAGAAGTCATATGGATTGGTCTGACACAGGTGCAACATTTCTCTTGCTGCCTCGGTTCGGTGGGCATTTTGAATGGGTATGAGCTGTCGCAGAAGTCAGCAGTCATTGACCACTGTCATGTGCATTATTGCCTTCCACTCCCACCGAACCAGAATAGGTTGTCGCAGCGTTGTTCGTTTTCAAATGAAAAAAGCGAAGCACCACACAATACTCCACTCCCTCAGTGGGATCTGCCATTTAAATATGCCTTATGCAGCGTCGTGCTAAGGCTAAATCAGTGCGTACCAGTATTGTATACACGTACCTGGAAACAAACAAAAATGTAATTGTGTAACATTGTTTTTTAAGATGATTATTATTACTTTATGAGCACCATTCACACGGCTGCTTTACTGGATAAAATATATCCAGACTTTAGCTAGTTATGCTCCGGAAACTCTGATTTTCTCGCCAGTTAATCGCATCCATTGACGTGCTGTCGGTTACTTTGGTCCCTCTGCTTCCTCCTGTCGGCTTTTCGCGTTCTACGATAGTCCTGGATGCAACCAGATGAAGCGAACAACTCGGAAACTCCAATTTACTCTTCGGTTGCCCATATCCATTGACAAGCCCCAGTGTTCACCACTCAACAGACGCTATAAGCACGCTTGATGGTAACCAGGAAACAGTAGGAAACAAATTACCAGCGCTATACTGTTTGCGTGTTGACAGCAACAGCTGTTGTGGTGAAAAGGCGGTTGAGCTTGCTGGTATATTGAGGAAGAGCTAATGGAGTGACCGGAGATATACTGATTGCCACACAGAAAGATGGATACTCCGTTTGGAAATTATATTCTGAAAGAAAAAGAAAGAAAGAATCGTGTGGCGTTGTTGGCGGGGAAATTGCGGGATGGTCTTCAGCCGCTTAATCTGGGAGAATTTCCTTCCTCAGCGCACATTGGCCCCTTTCTACGCTGTGTATCAGAATGATGTATAACATGTATCTGCTGAGTTTAGGTAACAATAGTGGCTATGTTTATAGTGTGTTGTCATGTTGGTGGTGAATGATGATGAGTGAAAGGAAAAACCCAGTGCAGGCATACATCCAATCCTCTCGAATAGCACCGAGGGAAATGCTAGCGTTATCGACCCTTTCTTCGGAGGATGATCATTATTCTCAATAATAACTGACACAAAACCAAGACCAACCCTTGACAAACACTCTTTGCTAGTTCTTTATCGAAACCTAAACTGATCAGCTACTCTTTTAGAATAGAAAATCTAAATAAGTTCCTAAAGCACGATATAAGATAGCCAACACGCAATAAAAACGTGAGAACTTGTAATCCGAGGCAAATCAGTTTAACGGACTGACACAGTCCCAAAATGGCTTCACTCCCGGACCATATTCTATCACACCCAGTACGATACGATCGAAATAAAAGCAATCACTCGTTACTGCCAATCGCCTGTAGTATGCTGTTTCCAGTATCGGCACTCGAGGAAGACCTCAGACAGACATAGATTTCTCGTCACAACCAGAAGAGAGAGACAAAATTGACGAATACATGGCAGATCTCCGAGTGAACGAGTTCTCGTTCACTGCCCTTATCACAGCCAGTGAGTGCGCGTGCGACTGCAAATTTCACATACATTTATACCGACCCGTATTAATTCTGCGTCTACAGTGAAGTAGTAATTTTTCTCCTAAAGATCAATTTCCCTGTGAATTTGGTAAAAGTACATCACTCTATTGTTCAAAATCTATTCTAAATGAAATAAAAGCTGTGTCACGCCTTAGTTTTTTCACTTCTCAAAGTATAACATGGAATGTCGCGAAACGCTAACCATTTACTTTACGTTGCTGTATTCAGGTACAGCATTTTCTGTTAAAGAAGAGAAACAGGTGATAACAAGATTTTTTCTGTTTATTAACTTTAATCAAACTGTGCTAGCAATTTCTGCCCAAGTAATTATTAGATCTACCCATCTAACCTGCAGCATTCTTCTGTAGCACCACATTTCACAAGCTTGTGTTCTCTTCTTGTCCGTGCTGATAATTGTAAACGTTTGACTTCCGCAAAAGGCTACATTCCAGGTAAATAATTTTACAAAATGCTTCCTAGCATTTAAATTTATAATAGATACTTACATAATCCTCTTTTTCAGAAAAGGTTTTCTTTATATTGCAAGTACGCATTTTAGATCATCTTTACTTCTGAACTCATCAGTTATTTTGCTGCGCAAACACAAAAGTTCAACCACTATTTTCGTGCGTCATTTCCTAAACTAATTCCCTCAGCATCGTCTCATATATTTCGATTAAACTCCATTACACTTCTTTCCTTTTCTTGAAGTTTACCTAGAACCTTATTTCAAAATATTATTTCTTCCGCTCAAGAAAGTTCTTTGCTGTCTCTCATAAAAGTATAGGGCGTCCCAAATTAATACATACACACGTTAAATCTGAATACCTCTTTAATTATATATGTTCAATATGACCACCTTCCACCGCAATGCATCGTCGACATCGCCCTCTTGGGACACAGCGATACTGTAATGAGACCAGCTGTATTGTTTCTATTGAAATAGCACCATAGTTTCGTTCAATTTGTTCTCTTAGACCATCCACTACGCGTGATTTTGCAACGTACTCTATGGTCTTGGCAGTTTCCAAAAGACAACAGTCTAAAGGGATTATTCCGGTTATTGAGCTGTATACTCCACAGCACTTCCTCTTCGTCCTATCCACCTAGAGGGAGTGTGCGATCGAGGAATTTCATCACATCAATTTGAAATTGAGTTGGGGCTCTATTCTGTTGAATGCAGTAATCTTCATTGTCAGAAATGTCATTCAGATCTAGAATGTTCATATGTAACATTTGTAGATAAGAGTCACCAGTGATAGTTTCTTCGAAGAAGTACGGCCCAGTTAATTCTCTAGACGACAGACGACACCAGACTGATATTGCTGGTAGATGAACATGTCTTTCTTCGGGTACGTATGGATTTTCGTTATCCCAGTACACACCATAAAGACGGTTAACTGTACCGTTTAGTTTAAAGATCGCTTCATCCAACTCAAGAATTACAGCTTCGAAATGTTCATCTTCTTCATACGTGTTGATGAACCACTCACCAGATTCAATTCGTCTCTCTGGCCAATCCTCGTTCAGATGATGGGGGAGTGTTGGAATGCAAGACACACATCTCCGAGTCCGAAAAATTCTATGAACACAAGATTATTGCCTCAGAGAGATTTTCGGGGATTATGTGTACTCCTGAATCAATGGATCAACAGTTTCATTGTCTCTTGAACATCCCTTTCTTCCAGTACGTCCCTTCTTCACAGCATGCACCGTTAAATCGAATTCAATCTTGTCTCTGATTCTTGTAGTTGTTAATAATAGAGATGGTGGTGTTTCAAATTCAACTCGGCAATGTCATCGAACCTCATTCACTGTCTCTGTTTTGCAGTAACACTTAAACATTAACTTCTGTTCTTAAAACGATAACGCCACGTGCACTTCAAATTCGGCAATAAATGGAAGCGTGGCTACTTTTTCACTGCTGTCTGCATTATTATCCACAAAAACATGGTTTATATCTTCTTCAATTATAGAGAGATTCAGTTTCGAAAAATTTATGTCTGATTTTGGGACACCGTGCACGATTTCGTCATCAAATCTCAGTGCTTTTACTTCTTCCACCTTCCTCTCCCAAATTACTTCTTAGCTTCGTTTGCCTGTTCCTCAACGTGCGAATTGAGTAACGTGAGAAATAGGGTGTAACCGTGTTTGACTACCTTTTTTATTACAATCTATCTTTCCGCTGTCGAATGGTTTTCGTACAAACTGCTTTGGGCACTAAAAGACATAGGCGGTGTGTTTCAAGTTAGTAAGTACAGTTATCAGTAACCACAGACTTTTTGGAAACTAGCAGTTACCTGAAAAACAACTAATTGGAAACTCGTCATTTAGATGTACCTCCCTCAAATGATACGGAAAAACATATAAGTCAAAGACGAAAATGGCTGTAGCATGTTGTATGTGATCACAGGTCACCGCGCGGGTCTAGCAGGCGCGACCTAGCACACAGTACGTAACTTGGCACCCGAGAAGCGCACCTCAGCTGCCTAGAAGCAACTTCCTTGATTACATGGGCCGTCATACAAGTTAACCACAGTTGGCCATCCTTCAGTCTTAGCAAACACGTACATAAACGACGGTAGCCTCATAATAGTTCAGCCTTCAGCATGCTACTGGTAATACCGTCAAAAAATCCATCATATGTATTAGATCAGCAATTACTAAACACGATGGCACCACAGTCGAAATAATGAAGCTTATTATTGACCCACTACTGCCCACTATAAGAGATACCTTAAACCAATTTTTAAACACACGTGTTTTCCCTGTAGTCTGTAAACAGGGGCTTGTTAAACTACTACCTAAAAAGAACGATGCCACAGCAACCTCTGTTTATAGTTTTACTCGCGTTCTTCCGGCGCTGTCAAAGGCCTTCGACTATACTATCCACGACCAGGCAACCAACTACTTGACTACAAACAGGTTCCTGCAAATGCTGCAGCAGAACATTGGGTTTAATAAAAGTAACAGATGATCTGAAGCTTGCCATGGATAGACAAGAAGTGACTATCATGTGCGTCTTATACTTTAGCAAAAACCCTATGACTCTGTCGTCTTTGAAATCTTACCTGCCAAACTTGGCAGCCTAAATATCCCACCAAGCCCATTGCATTGGTTTCGGTCACACATGACGTCTTACCAGCAATTCGCCATTTCCGGCATAGTAAATTCACAATGGAGACAGATAGTACCCCCAGGGTTCGGTATTAGGTCCTACACTCGGTTCATTATATGCCAATAATGTGTGACCAGTTTTGTTCTATTGTAAATACCACATGTATATTGAAGACTACCTGTGATATCTAAGTGCAAAAACCAATCAATTTGGAGACAGCTATCGGGAATTTCATTACTGGTCTGTGACCAAACCCCAGGCGGTCATTTCAGGTCACATAAGGCTCATTAGCTCGAAATATCAGCAATCTCTGTTCTGCAAACGCCTATACTTCCAATCGTTGATTGCAGATATGTTTTCCTGCAAGATCTTTCTCAGAAAAACTCTTAGCGCCTGAAATTGGCGACGAACGTCTGTGTTCGAAGCATCTGTAACCTTCTACTCTTTGATCATATTTCACCATGTTATAAACGGCTATCCTGGCTGTGTGCAGACAAGTGCAGAGATTTGCAGGCGTTCTGTCTCCTTTACTGTCTTATCGACATACACTATTCCTCATATCTCTCCTCACCCTTAACACTTTTGTTTGAATAACATAGCAGAAATACTTGTCTCCATCATAGCAAAATCATTTCTGACCAATTCCACCACGCAGCCGCTTTCTCTAGTTCCATTACAGTAGCAGTAACCAGACACTCTAATCCCCTCACTCATTATATCAGAGGCCTGAATACCTTTTGCAGCTTCAAAAGACAGTTAACGACGTATCTGCAGCAGCAACGATAATGCCTGCATTTACCCTGTACGAACTCGATCCCCATTACATTTTTTTCCAGCCTTATCTTCCCCATTTTCCAATGCTCTTAGCTGGTGCACTCTACCTAAATTTCCTTCTCTCAGAACTTGCTACATCATAAAATATCACTTTTGTACACCCGTAAATACATTCTGCACCTCATTTGCCACTATCACTACTGTTATAATGGGTGATCAAAAAGTTTCCGTTCACTGGTCGTGCAGTCCAGAATCTGTATGCCAATCGGGCAAAATCGCCGTGGGCACTGAGGCAATCATCCTGCCGACACACCTGGTTGACGATACCCGTGTGGTAAAATACCGTGTCCTGCTGCAAGAAGAAGTCCATAACTGCTTAATACACATCATCAGCCGACAGGAATCGCTGACCCTTCATTGTCTTTTTTAAGGGAACGAACGCGGACAATCGCATGGCGACAGGGGGAGAGATCAGGACTATAGGGCAGATTCTCGAGTGTCTCCGTAATGGATGAGCCTGACCTCCCAGATCGAGCAGCGGCTTGTGCCAACGAGCACGGAACTCGGCGCCCCATTCACAACGGTGGTTTTTAACGGACATGCTACCCCGTACACATTCTTCAATCTCTGTTGCGTGTCCACCGATGTTTGTCCTTCGGCAGCCAAGAAAAGAATAGCACCGCGTTGGTTCTGTTTGTATACATCTGTTAGTAACGTTGCCATAGTTCATTTACTGCACGCACGTAGGGAAGACACATGCCACACTCATCCCTTGCCTACATGTTGGTGCTTATACATCCGCTTCGGAGTTGCTCAACATTACTTACACGCTGCAGAAACGCGCACAAACGGAAACCTATACATCGCCTCATGTATTATCGTCATCTTCTTCACTTCAGTCATCAGGCATTACCTACTGATTTTTATTACTGTTATTATTATTATTATAATTATCATCATCATCATCAGGACAGCAGCAACAGCAACAGAAGCAGTAGTAGTACAGTTAATTATAAGTATATTATGCCTTAGTCAGTACAGTCAATGCCGGCCGCGGTGGTCTAGCGGTTCAGGCGCTCAGTCCGGAACCGCGCGACTACTACGGTCGCAGGTTCGAATCCTGCCTCGGGCATGGATGTGTGTGTTGTCCTTAGGTTAGTTAGGTTTAAGTAGTTCTAAGTTCTAGGGGACTGATGACCACAGATGTCCCATAGTGCTCAGAGCCATTTGAACCATTTGAAGTACAGTCAGTTCACATTCTCCCTATATAATACAAATCATTTTAATCGCATTAATACCATCCTTTTATTGATTATTTATTAGGCAAAAAGACGCTAAGAAAAGTACTGTATTTGTGAAGCCGTAGTTCGATGTAAGAAACGCACTGATCAGCCTAATCGGCTTAGATTAAAACTCTATATCCAATAAAACTGAATGTATGTATATATGTTCAACATGTCCTCCTAAACTACTGGATTCATTTAAACCAAATAAATACACTACTGGCCATTAAAATTGCTACATAACGAAGATGACGTGCTACAGACGCGAAATTTAACCGACAGGAAGAAGTTGCTGTGATATGCAAATGATTAGCTTTTCAGAGCATTCACACAAGGATGGCGCCGGTGGCGACATCTACAACGTGCTGACATGAGGGAAGTTTCCAACCGATTTCTCATACACAAACAGCAGATGACCGGCGTTGCCTGGTGAAACGTTGTTGTGATGCCTTGTGTAAGGAGGAGAAATGCGTACCAACACGTTTCCGAATTTGATAAACGTCGGATTGTAGCCTATCGCGATTGTGGTTTATCGTATCGCGACATTGCTGCTCGCGTTGGTCGAGATCCAATGACTGTTAGCAGAATATGGAATCGGTGGGTTCAGGAGGGTAATACGGACGCCGTGCGGGATCTCAACGGCCTCGTATTACTAGAAGTCGAGATGACAGGCATCTCATCCGGGTGGTTGTAACGGATCATGCAGCCACGTCTCGATCCATGAGTCAACAGATGGGGACGTTTGAAAGGCAACAACCATCTGCACGAACAGTTCGACGACGTTTGCAGCAGCATGGACTATCAGCTCGGAGACCATGGCTGCGGTTGCCCTTGACGCTGCATCACAGACAGGAGCGCTTGCGATGGTGTACTCAACGACGAACCTGGGTGCACGAATGGCAAAACGTCATGATGGTCACATCGGTGTTTGGCTACATCGCGGTGAACTCACATTGGAAGTGTGTTTTCGTCATCGCCACACTGGTGTATCACCCTGCGTTATGATATGGGGTGCCATTGGTTACACGTCTCGGTCACCTCTCGTTCGCACCGACGGCACTTTGAACAGTGGACGTTACATTTCAGATGTGTTACGACCCTTGCCTCTACCCTTCATTCGATCCCTAGGAACCCTACATTTCAGCAGGATAATGCACGACCGCATGTTGCTGGTACTGTACGGGCCTTTCTGTATACAGAAAATGTTCGACTGCTGCCCTGGCCAGGGCATTCTCCAGATCTCTCACCACTGAAAACGTTTGATCAATGGTGGCCGAGCAACTGGCTTGTCACAATACGCCAGTCACTACTCTTGATGAACTGTGGTATCATGTTGAAGCTGCATGGGCAGCTGTGCCTGTACACGCCAACCAAGCTCTGTTTGACTCAATGTCCAGGCGTATCAGGGACGTTATTACGGCCAGAGGTGGTTGTTCTGGGTACTGATTTCGCAGTATCTATGAACCCAAATTGCGTGATAATGTCAGTTCCAGTATAATATATTTGTCCAATGAATACCCGTTTATCATCTGGATTTCTTCTTGGTGTAGCAATTTTAATGGCCAGTAGTGTATCACTTGCTACCGGGAAAGAAGCAATATGGGAATAAAAACCTCCTACCTCTGAAACGGGTGGGAGGGGGTGAAAAGTAAGCGGAAATTACGAGTAATTTTGATTGGAACCATCACATGGGTAATGTTGTGGATAAAGTGAACCAAAGACTGCGATTTTTTGACAGAAAAGTTAGAAAATGAAAGAGGTTTGCTAGAGAGGCTGTCTACACTACCGCTTGTACGTCTTTTTATAGAGTATTGCTGCAGTGTGTGGGATCCGCATCAGATCGGGTTGACAAAGGACATCGAAACAATTCAAAAAAGGACACCTAGTTTTGAATTATCGCGAAGTAGTGAAGAGAGAGGTACGGATATGATACGCGAAATGGGTTGGCAGTCATTAGAACAAAGGCGTTTGCGTTGCATCAGGTCTTCTCATGAAATTTTAATCACAAACTTCGTCCACCGTACGCGAAAATATTTTTTGGCGCCCACATAATAAAACAATAGGAATCAGAGCTCGTACGGAATGATTTAGTGTTCATTTTCCCTGCGCAGTGTATGAAAGTGGAACGGTAGAGAACTAGCTTGAAGGTAGTTTGGCGATACCTCTACAGGCTCTTAATTGTGAATTGGAGAGTAATCATGATTATGTAGTTGCCGAACGCATCAGGCGAAAATACCCAGACTGTATTCATTCAGAATTTCATAATGAGAGCACCTAGTAACTTGCAACAATCTTTAGACATAATTTAAACCTTTACGAAACTTCTTCTCTTCGAGAAACCCCACAAAATGACGAAAAAAAAGTTTTTCGCTAACTTCATTTTCGTGATTCATGCAGTAAAACTCCTGAATGTACCTGCAAAATTATATCATTTTACGACACATAGTTAACGGGAAATGATGTCATAAACACTGAGATATACTAAAAACTAGGTTTTCTTAAAACGGAGCACTAATTACCTACACTATAGTCATCCAGTATTTGGCAATGAGAGGATTTAGTGACTTCCAACGAACTTTAAACATAATGTCAAACATTTCCCAAAGTTTTTATATGCTTATCGATAAATAGTTAAGACATTAACTAGTTTGTACTGAAATCAGAACTTTGAAGTTCTTTTATACAGAGTAGGTTGATTTTTTAAAGAATCAAGGGTTTATTGGTTACCTACTATCTGGAAAGAAGCACTGTGGGGTTAAGAACCACATATATCCTACAGGGTTGGGAATAAAAATGGGGCAACTTTGACGTATAAGTCAGAACACCTGGAACAATTTCAGTTAAATATCTTTGGTACATATTATTCGCATGAAAATTCCGTGGGAGTAAGAATTTCCCACTGTCTCTAAGGATGGGGATGACATGAAAAAATTATAAAACGACATGTTGTATTTAGTTCCTATATTTAGTTGACTTGCAGTACTTTCAAAAGTATTAAGTGTAATTTTTTTCTGATTTGTGCAGTTCAGTGTGTCAACCAGGTCGTGAGAATGAGCACTGCAGTATGAAAAAAATTATTTAAAAAAGTTTAAAATAATTTTTCCCATCCCCATTCATATTTTTAAATGCATACAGATAGTTCTGAAAATCCCTAATTGAAATACATGCAATATTTATAATGGAAAACGTGAGGTGCTTGCATTAGATAATACTTGCGAGGTGAACTATTCATACATCAATTATACTCGTATATTGCTTGCAACCAAAATTTTTCGTTGCACATTTAACAAGTGTTTTCGTAGCTATTAAAAATTAACAATCACAAACTTTAAGAATTATCTGAATGGGGTTAAGGATCTGTATGTGGCCTGGACAAATTATTTTACATTTCTTTCCCCGAGTTAAAATGTGTTACACAAAAATTTATTTTTATTTAAATAATTATCTTCTGCTTTTTGTCTGCTTGTGTGTGTGAAACTTTTCAGTTGATTTCAAATCTCTAGATGCGGTTACTAGAAAGATATGTGGTAAATTCAGGTTTATTTCAGCATCTCTTAGCCTGAATCAATCAATATATTCCATCCTCCTATGTACAATTTGCCAAAAACATTGAAGGTAAAAATTATAGATATATTTCAGCTCACCTAGATGCTTATCAGCAACCGTTCTACCAGTGAAACATTTGCGACCGGAACAGGAAAAAGGCGAAATGGCTGTGCTACACGACGCTCTCTCCGTCACACAACAGTCAAGCAAGCGAGTTAATACTGCATAGTCATCCAATTCTGAGCTATGCTGAAAGTTTCAAGCCTCTAGCTATCCGGGAAGTTAGTTGAAAATCATTGCAAAATTCGTAACGAGCAGACAAATAGACAAAAAATAGAGCAAGATAACAAAAACAAGAATGAGTCGTGTATATACCAGATTTAATAAAATTGCTCCAAGTGTCCCTGAGTTACGATTTTGTATCACCCATTTTCACCCCTACCCACATACATAGGGGTGCTGGAAGGGTCTTACTTTCACTTTACTTTTTTCCACGTTGCAAGTGATATGTGAACCCAGTTTGGTAAAAGTTGTTTCAGGCGTTTCAGAGGTGCCCCTATAAATAGAATGAGCTGCCGCAGACTCTTTCTGCAGCAGGAAGTTTACGCACACTTCCCCTGTAGTGGCTTCGACGCAACCTGCTTAGGACAGCTACCGTGCAAGAACCCCAGCTCGAAGAAACGCGGTGATCTGTGCTACGCTTGTTTCTCACCGTGTTTTCACACACACACCATCATCCATTGCAGCTAGGTGGTTATTACCAGCCCACTATGATATTGTCATCCAATTCTGTGTTATGTACAAAATTTCAAGTCTCTGGCCCATCAGGAAGTTAGTTTAAAAAAATTGTTCAAATACTCTGAGCATTATGGGACTTAACATCTGAGGTCATTAGTCCCCTAGAACTTAGAACTACTTAAACCTAACTAACCTAAGGACATCACACACATCCATGCCCGAGGCAGGATTCGAACCTGCGACCTAACGGTCGCGAGGTTCCAGACTGAAGCGCCTAGAACCGCTCGGCCACCATGGCCGGCAAGTTAGTTTAAAATCAATGTCAAGATACACCATATAGACAGACAGAAAAGAAACGTACTTCATGAGAACGTGAACAAAATAAATACATCAGTTCATGACATCTCACAATGAATATCTGTTACGTTGTTATGTTGCAATTCAGTAGCGGTTTTGACTGTCTTTCGATGTGTATACTACCTTCTTCTACATCTACATCTACATCCATACTCCGCAAGCCACCTGACGGTGTGTGGCGGAGGGTGCTTTGAGTACCTCTATCGGTTCTCCCTTCTATTCTAGTCTCGTATTGTTCGCGGAAAGAAAGATTGTCGGTATACCTCGGCGTGGGCTTTAATCTCTCTGATTTTATTCTCATAGTCTCTTCGCGAGATATACGTAGGATGGAGCAATATAATGCTTGACTCCTCGGTGGAGGTATGTTCTCGAAACTTCAACAAAAGCCCGTACCGAGCTGCTGAGCGTCTCTCCTGAACAGTCTTCCACTGGAGTGTATCTATCATCTCTGTAACGCTTTCGCGATTACTAAATGGTCCTGTAACGAAGCGCGCTATTCTCCGTCGGATATTCTCTATATCTTCTATTAACCCTATCTGGTACGGATCCCACACTTGTGAGCAATATTCAAGCAGTGGGCGAACAAGTGTACTGTAACATACTTCCTTTGTTTTAGGATTGCATTTCCTTAGGATTCTTCCAATGAATCTCATTCTGGCATTTGCTTTACCGACGATCAACTTTATATGATCATTCCATTTTAATTACTCCTAATGCTTACTCCCAGATAATTTATGGAATTAACTGCTTCCAGTTGCTGACCTGCTACATTGCAGCTAAATGATAAAGGATCTTTTTTTCTGTGTATTCGCAGCACATTACACTTGTCTACATTGAGATTCAGTTGCCATTCCCTGCACCATGCGTCAATTCGTTGCAGATCCTCCTGCATTTCGGTACAATTTTCCACTGTTAAAACCTCTCGATATACTACAGCATCATCCGCAAAAAGCCTCAGTGAACTTCCGATGTTATCCACAAGGTCATTTATGTATATTGTGAATAGTAACGGTCTCACAACACTTCCCTGCGGCACACCTGAAATCACTCTTATTTCGGAGACTCCTCTCCATTGAGAATGACATGCTGCGTTCTGTTATCGAGCAACTCTTCAATCCAATCACACAATTGGTCTGATAGTCCATATGCTCTTACTTTGTTCATTAAACGACTGTGGGGAACTGTATCGAACGCCTTGCGGAAGTCAAGAAACACGGCATCTACCTGGGAACCCATGTCTATGGCCCTCTGAGTCTCGTGGATGAATAGCGCGAGCTGAGTTTCTCGCGATCATCTTTTTCGAAACCCATGATGATTCCTACAGAGTAGATTTCTAGTCTCCAGAAAAGTCATTATACTCGAACATAATACGTGTTCCAAAATTCTATAAGTGATCGACGTTAGAGATATAGGTCTATAGTTCTGCACATCTGTTCGACGTCTCTTCTAGAAAACGGGGATGACCTGTGCCCTTTTCCAATTCTTTGGAACGCTACGCTCTTCTAGAGACCTACGGTACACCGGTGCAAGAAGGGGAGCAAGTTCCTTCGCGTATTCTGTGTAAAATCGAACTGGTATCCCATCAGGTCCAGCGGCCTTTCCTTTTTTGAGCGATTTTAATTGTTTCTCTATCCCTGTGTCATCTATTTCGATATCTACCATTTTGTCATCTGTGCGACAATCTAGAGAAGGAACTACAGTGCAGTCTTCCTCTGTGGAACAGCTTTGGAAAAAGACGTATAGTATTTCGGCCTTTAGGCTGTCATCCTCTGTTTCAGTACCATTTTGGTCACAGAGTGTGTGGACATATTGTTTTGATTCACCTACCGCTTTTACATAAGACCAAAATTTCTTAGGATTTTCTGCCAAGTCAGTACATAGAACTTTACTTTCGAATTCATTTAACGCCTCTCGCATAGCCCTCCTCACACTACATTTCGCTTCGCGTAATTTTTGTTTGTCTGCAAGGCGTTGGCTATGTTTATGTTTGCTGTGAAGTTCCCTTTGCTTCCGCAGCAGCTTTCTAACTCGGTTGTTGTACCACGGTGACTCTTTTCCATCTCTTACGATCTTACTTGGCACACACTCATCTTATGCATAGTGTACGATGGTTTTGAACTTCGTCACTGATCCTCAACACTATCTGTACTTGAGACAAAAATCTTTTTTTTGAGCCGTCAAGTACTCTGAAATCTGCTTTTTGGCACTTTTGCTAAACAGAAAAATCTTCCTACCTTTTTTAATATTTCTATTCACGGCTGAAATCATCGATGCAGTAACCGCTTTATGATCACTGATTCCCTGTTCTGCTTTAACTGTTTCAAATAGTTCGGGTCTGTTTGTCACCAGAAGGTCTAATATGTTATCGCCACGAGTCGACTATCTGTTTAACTGCTCAAGGTAGTTTTCAGATAATGCACTTAAAAAAAATTCACTGGATTCCTTGTCCATGCCACCCGTTATAAACGTTTGATTCTCCCAGTCTATACCCGGCAAATTAAAATCTACACCCAGAACTATAACATGATCGGGTAATCTACTCGCAATATCTTACGAATTTTCCTTCAGGTGCTCTGCCACAACAGCTGCTGAGCCAGGGGGCCTATAGAGACATCCAATTACCATGTTTGAGCCTGCTTTAACCGTGACCTTCACTCAAATTACTTTACATTTCGGATCTACGTCAATTTCCTTCGATGCTATTGTACTTTTTATCGCTATAAACACGCCTCCCCATTCACTGTCCAGCCTGTCTCTGTGGTATACATTCCAATTTGAGTTTAGAATTTCGTTACTGTTTATATCTGGTTTCAGCCAACTTTCTGTCCCTAGTAGTATGTGGGGGTTGTGGCAGTTTATTAATGAGAGCAGTTCTGGGACCTTTCTATAGACGCTCCTGCAGTTTACTATTAGCACATTTATATTGTTATTCCCTGTTGCGTTTTGCCTATTACTACCTTGTCACGTCTCAGGAGGCGTCTTGTCGGGCCTAGGGAGGGAATTCTCTAACCAAAAAACCCACATGTGCACTCCACACGTACTCCGATACCCTTGTAGCTTCTTACTGCGTGTAGTGCACGCCTGACCTATTCAGGGGGACCCTACATTTCTCCACCCCGATAGCGGAGGTAGAGAAATTGGCACCCCGGATCTCCGCAGAATCGTCTGAGCCTCTGGTTTAAGCCTTCCACTCGGCTCCAAACCAGAGGATCGCGATCGGTTCTGGGAACGATACTATCATGACATCGTCAGCAGCTGTTCGCTGAATGGAACGCTAAGCCTAACTTTGGATAAATCACAATACTTTCCACATTTTTTCTATCGCCATCTATTTAATACTTTTGTTAAAACGTCTAATTTGTTACTTTTCGTACATTTAGCATTTTACTGTTAGATGTTACTTGCGTTAATTGAAGACCTTTGTAGTATCTACATTCTTGTGTCCCCATGCAATCATTGTTTTCCTGTCTATATCTACATATATATCTGTACTCTGCAAACGACTCTGAAGTGCGTGACAGGGATTACACTCAGTGTACCAATTATTAGGGTTTCTCCTAATTCGATTCATGTATGGAACGCGGAGATGCTAATTGTCTAAATAAGCACTGTAATCAGTCTCAGATGGTCTTCGCGGTCCCTGCTGCGATGATACGTAGGGGGTTGTATACAAGATATCCCAGAAATGTTGCAACGAAATTCGAGGGGTTGTAGAGGGTGTCGTGAGGAACAAACCACGGATAGGAACCCGTCCCCGGAAACATCATCCAACGACCCTACATAGCGTCGATGTTATATGTGCCGGCGCCTGCCACTGTACCACACCTAACTTTTTACGCTGACGGACCGTAGGCAGAACGTCTCACGATGTTGTCGCACTGACTGCCACGTTCGCCAGTGGAGAAGTTGGACCAGCTCCTGCGTACAAAGGCCTTGTCACCTATGAATGCGATGTTCTGTTGCCTTGGTGGATGACGATTTAGGCACAGGTTTCCATTTGCAATTTATTTTCTTCCTGTATACCGCAAAACCTTGAAGATCTTAGGAGGTTCCAGGAGATAAATGAACTGTGAATGGGAACATGTGTCTGAAACCGACGTCCACCGATGCAACAGAGAATCGTATTCATGGGAGAGCAGGCCTGTCTACGCATCAGTTAGCTCCATCTTCTCCGTTGGCACTCTTGGCAGTCAGTTGCGCTCACTGAATAACAAACAACGTTGCTTGATGTTCCTCCTAGTGTCCATCAGCGTAAAACGTCACGTTTGCTGCTGAAGGAGTGTCTTCGCGGTAGGCAGCGGCTTCTATAACTTCGACGCTCTCTAGTGTCACTGGATGACGTTTCTCGATGTGGGTTCCTGTCCTCGCTTTGTTCCCAAGACACCCTCTACAACCCCTGGAAGTTTTTCACTATATTTCTGGGACACCCTGTATAATACTGCACCACTTCATAAATCGTAGCTCAACATGTGGGAAGAATGTAGAATAACTGCAAGAGAAGGATTCGTCAAATTACACGGACACGCAAATTCCAACCAACAGTGCACACACGGCAAGAAGAAACCGTAAGCGTAATTCCGCACACCAAACTTACACAATACAGGCCAGAGAGTAACCAGCTTTACCCGTCAAACGGTGGTCAGAACCTCCCATGGAAATTCTTCACTTCGGAAGTACGAAAAATACGGAAATATTTGGAATAAAAGCAAACTGGCACACGATTTCAATTCATGTTGAACGAGTTTGAATAAATGATTATGTTGAGCTGACAGCTCACCACGTGGCTTGAATGCATGTGGTCTAATGCAGATAATATACACGATGTAGGATAAAATTACAGTCACAGGGAAAGTTATTAAAAGAATAAGAGAAGATTAAATAACAGAGATGAAGCCTCAATATTCCACATGACAAGCACGTGGTTGTCATTACCATTTCACACGGCACAAGAAACCCAAAATTCGTGAAATGAAACTAAATTGAACCACGGAAAGAGAACTGTTACAAGAACATACGGAAAAAACACAACTCATTCACACATAAGAGATTCATATTAACTGAAATGTGAAATAGACTGGTCAAAGCACTCTACCACAGCAGTGTTTGCGGTAGGACAAAGAATCGAGTTAAAGAACTGAAATATTAATGAACATGACAGCATTCCCTAATTGAAATAATTTCTGCTGTATGATCTCCCATAACTGCACCTGAAAAAAATCCGTTTGCTGGTGGGATGCGCCGGTCTCGGAGTTAATCGCGGCTGTCAGGACGAAAACTCAAAGGTTGTTTCTACAGCTTCCACGCGAGTAAAAGCAACCCTAATAAAAGTACATCATAGGCAATGGCACCATATGACACACAAAAAGCAGACGAAAATTCAAGTGTAAAGACCCACTCTATAGGTGGGAAAGTGCATTAGCTAGAGACATGAAGGATGTACAACTTATTTATAAAAAATAATTTCTTAAACTGTCATATAGGGTTATAGGGTTCACCGACTGCACTTGACCTTCACGTTAGTATCAGATTTTTTAACAAATCAGAATACAAATAATGAGCCAGAATCTTGATTCCAAAGATTAAAAAATCCCATTTAAGCATAAAATAATTTCAAAAACAATAAGCAGAGCGGCGTAACGGGGTAAGAAATAACAACTGTCACCTGTACGTGTATAATCATCCTTAGGTTAAAATATTTATTGGTGACGAATGCAAATTTTTACCGATACATCATATTGATATGTATAACTAAGTGCCTTTAAAAAAATGTTGCAAGGCAGCGGTCATATTGATGATGGTAAGTTTCTAGTATGAGCTCGGAGGGATTACATCTACTGGGTGATCAAAAAGTCAGTATAAATCTGATACTGAATAAATCAGGGAATAATGTAGATAGAGAGGTACAAATTGACACACATACTTGGAATGACATGGGGTTTTATTAGAACCAAAAAAATAAAAAAGATCAAAAAATGTCCGACAGATGGCGCTTCATCTGATCAGAATAGCAATAATTAGCATAACAAAGTAAGACACAGCAAAGATGATGTTCTTTACAGGAAATGCTCAATATGTCCACCATCTTTCTCAACAATAGCTGTAGTCGAGGAACAGCACTGTAAAGCATGTCCGGAGTTATGGTGAGGCATTGGCGTCGGATGTTGTCTTTCAGCATCCCTAGAGATGTCGGTCGATCACGATACGACTTCATGTAGCCCCAAAGCCAATAATCGCACGGACTGAGGTCTGGAGACCTGGGAGGCCAAGCATGACGAAAGTGGCGGCTGAGCACACGATCATCACCAAACGACGCGCGCAAGAGGTCTTTAACGCGTCTAGCAATATGGGGTGGCTCTAATAAAACCCCATGTCATTCCAAGAATGCGTGTCAATTTTTACCTCTCTATCTACATTATTCCGTGGTTTATTAAGTTTTCAAATTTATACAGACTTTTTGATCACCTGGTATGTGAATGTACGACACGCCAGTTGCTACTAAAAGTGATCGAAATTTCACTGCTACAGGTAAGCGACTTAAAAGTTCCTCAATTACATTTTGTGGTTTCTAGCTCTGAGCCTCAATGTGGTTTAAGACTCAGTACGTTTTTGAATGATTTCGTGGAACAATCAGTGTTTTCGCTCACAGCATTTAAGTACAAGTGAAGTGAACAGTTTATTTGGTAAACTGATCAGAGTCGAATGAGAGTAGCATCTTTGGTTGACGAGTGGTGTACATTCACAGCTCTCGTAAGGATAAGTGTTTCATTGAGTAATAACAATTAATTAAGGCAATATTACATCATAAATCAGCAAATAAATACCTATTGTAAGCCATCAATTGAAGGTTTCTAATTTTTTGCGTATTTTACCGAAAAAGAAAACATTTCATATGCGTGAATTTTAGAGTAGGGTTAGTTTACGTTGTCGTATACTGTAAGTTACTTGATTATTTAAATAAAGTAAGGTTTGTGTTGTTAGTGTATTCTTACACGCTATCCATTTCAGTCTCTAGTAAGTAGCCGAAGTGAAAAGCTCTGAAATAAGTGAAAAGTTTATGTAGTGTAGCCTTAGTTCTTTGTTTACTTTTTGTTTGTAAACAATACAGGTTAAACCGTTTTTATTTCTCCGGAAGTTTTGAATTAGTATCCGAACTTTAGGCCTAAATTTCCTAAGAAATTTAATATATTAATTGAGTAGTCGAGGAAATTATTCTTGTTTTAGCGTAGACAAAAGCTAAAATTTGTTTGCCATGAGTGAGAAGTGCATGACTTGCAGTAGGATTGTTGGTTCCTGGGTGTGGTGCGAGGAGTGTTGCAGTTTCTTTCATAAAGGTGACTGTAGCGGCGTGGGAATTGGGGAAATAATCAAGGCTCACTGATTGTGTAGGGTTTTCTGTAGAGACAGGGAGACAGTGGAACAGGAGATGAAGATTGCTGCCCTTCAGGCGGAACTAGATAAAGCGAAGCAAGATCTGGAAAGGTTAAGGGGCGGAAGGGAAAGGAGACAACAGGTTGTAGAAGAAACAAGAATAGGACTTTTCAGACAGTTTTGTTGTCAATGTGGAAACAAAGGTTTGATCTGTTGTCACAGATGGAAACTGATAAGCCAAAAGTGGATTTAGGAGTAAACAAGACACAACAAACTTTCAAAAAGTGTTTGAAAAGTAAGAAGTCAGAAAAAGTTGTGAAAAAGAAGAAAGTTTTGTTGTTAGGTAGTTCATATGGCAGAGGTGTTGGCCAACTGTGGCAGGATGAAAAAGGGTCAGGTTACGGTTTTTAAACCTAGTGCAAATCTGGGTCAGGTGGCCGAGGATGTAGGCTTACTTTGCAAAAACTTGGCAAAGGAAGGCACCGTGGTAATAGTGGATGGGACATGCAACGGCATAGATAGAAACCCTAATTATTCAGTTGAGAGTGACCTGGTAAAGATAGCTTCAGCAACGAGACAACTGGCGTTGGGGTTGTGTCTGTCCTGAGGTGCCATGTCCGGCATCATTTAAACTCTTCTGTTAGTAGAGGTTATTTAGAGGTGAAACGACTGCTTGGATCAGGTGTGGGGTCTCATATCAGTGTGGTTCCCGTTGACTCTATAGGCAGGTGGACTATACTAAGTATGGCCTTCACCTCAACAGCAAAGGGAAGGGAAAACTATCTGAGATAATAGCATTTGCTAAGGTGGGCACTGTCACAAGTGATAAAGTACCAGTGGTTACAAGTGACAGAACAGCAGTTTTTTTAGGGTAGAGAGGGCAGAAACACAAGATGTTCAGAGACAGGCTGAAAATGACATTCACATAGATGAAACAGGCTGCCAGGAAGCAAATTTTAATGTACACAATTCATGAAGACAGCCTCTGATTGAAACTAGAGATACTCAAAAACTGACTGGAAGACTAGGTTCATCCAGTTGTAATTCGCCAGTGCACAAACTCAGCTATCCTTATTGCATCAGAATATCAGAGGACTGAGAGGTAAGTTTAATGAGTTGTTTATTTGTGTTGAAGAATTAGAGTTGAGCAAACCAGTTGATATAATCTGCCTCTCTGAACATCATGTAAGCACTGGCATAGATATGTTAAATTTCATGGGATTCGAGTTAGCTTCTTACTTCTTTAGAGAAAATATGGAGAAAGGAGGAGTATCCACATTTGTCAGAAAGTGTTTTAATTTAAAGTATATTGGTATTAATAAATTTTGCTCAGAGCAGCACTTAGAAGCTTGTGCAACAGAAGTAGTATCTCACGATAAGTCCTTTGTAATAGTGGGTATATACTGATCACCTTCAGGGAATTTTAACCTCTTCATAAGAAATCTGGAAGCTCTCTTGTCGCATCTCACACTAAAAAACAGGGAAATAGTGGTTGCCGGTGATTTTAATGTGGATTTGTTGAAACGTTCTGTCAGTGAACAACTATTGCAGTCAGTAATCCGGTAATTCAATCTAGTTCCTACTGTGAACTTTGCAACTAGGATATGTAAATGCTCAGACACTGCTGTTGATAATATGCTTGTAAACAAATCTAGGAAAGAAGTCATATCACAAAACCAATAGTAAATGGGCTATCTGATCGCGACTTGCAGCATCTTGTGTTAAATGTTGAAATTTATCAGGATAAAAAATCTATTAAATCTGAGTATGGGAGGGTAATAAATAAGTAAAAAATCTAGAAATTTAGGAAATTGCTCAAAGACATGATCTGGATAGATGTTTACAAAACTTCTGACTCAAATGGGAAGTACAAAGCATTCATTAATAAAGTTACCTCCGCTTTTGAAAATTGTTTTCCCCTAAAGGCAACTCAAATCACACAGAAGTCAAAAAATAAACCATGGATTACACAAGGAATGAAGATATCATGTGGGACAAAAAGGAGACTGTATTTACTATCTAGGGCCAGCTCTGATGTTATCATTGTAATTCATTACAAAAAACACTGCAAAATAGTGAAGCAAGTAATCCGGAAATCTAAGCAGCTTTTTTTTTTTTTTAGAAAAAGATTATTACATCAGGCAACAAAATAAAAACTGTACGGGATATAGTGAAGACAGAGACAGGTGGGGCCAAAAAGGAAGAGGAACAGATAGCTCTAAAAATAAATGAGACTTTGGTAACAAGTGCATGTAATGCTGCAAACCTCTTAAACAAGTACTTCATTTCTGTTACTGACAACTTGGGGTTATCAGGTTTTGTGAACAGCGCAGTGGAGTACGTGAAGCCATTCATTAAAAATAACCACAGGAAAATGGAAATTACACTAAAGTTTCCCAAAGAAGTACCATCGGTCATAAAATCCATAAAATCTAAGTATTCTAGTGGGTATGATAACATATCAACGAAGTTAATCAGAGTGCTCATGAGAGTTGAGTTCTATCTTAAGTTATCTGTATAATCAATCTCTTATCAGCAAAACATTTCCAGACTGGCTAAAATATTCTGAAGTTAAGCCTCTGTACAAGATGGGGGATATAGAGATACAAACTATCGACCAATTTCACTTTTGCTGGCTTTCTCAAAAAAATTGAAAACATTGTGTTCAAGTGTCTCCTTAAGCATATGACTGCATATAATATATTGTCCTAGTCACAGTTTGGATTTCTTAAGGGTTCTGGTATAGAGAAAGCTATTTAGACTTAAAGTAAAGTGAGAATGTACTTAATTCATTAGATAATAAATTAGAGTCTACTGGCATTTTCTGTGACCTGTCAAAAGCCTTTGACTGTGTGAACCACACTATTTTCTAAAGTAAATTAGAATATAATGGTATCACTGGCAGTGCTACGAAATGGTTTGAGTCTTATCTAACTTGTAGGAAACAATGGGTGTCGTTGGAAATACCTGTGCAGTAAGCAGTCAGTCTTCATCTGACTGGGAATTAATTGCATGTGGTGTTCCTCAAGGTTGCATCTTGGCTCCATTGCTTTTTTGTTGTGTACGTTAATAACCTCTTGTCTGTTACAATGCCAGATGCTAAGTTTGTTTTGTCTGCAGATAATACAAACATTGCAGTAAGTAGCAGGTTAAGTACAGATTTAGAAATAGCTACTAATCAAATTTTCACTGACATTAATAAATGGTTTAAAGCTAATTCACTGTCATTAAACTTTGAAACAACCCACTATATGCCGTTGAGAACCTGTAAGAGATTTCCTTCCAGCATGTGCATATCATATGAAGACATGCAAATCGAAGAAGTTGCCAGTGCTAAGTTTCTGGGATTACAACTTGATAATAAATTCAGTTGGGAAGGGCATACCACAGAATTGCTTAAGCGCCTAAACACGTCTATATTTGCAGTGAGAATGACGTTAGATGTAGGAGATATAAATATAAAAAACTTGCTTACTTTCATTCTATTATGTCATGCAGGATCCTATTCTGGGGTAACTCATCAAAACGAGCAAACGGTTTTAGCTTGCAAAAGCGTGTAATAAGAATCATTTGTGGTGTAAATTCAAGAACACCTTGCAGAAACCTGTTCAAGGAACTTTGTATGCTAACCACTGCTTCTCAGTATATTTATTCCTTAATGAATTTGTTGGAAGTAATACATCTCTATTTCCAACCAATAGCTCAATACATAGTATCAATACCAGGAAAACGAAAAACCTACGTTAAGACCTAAAATCACTTACCTTGGTCCAAAAAGGGGTCCAATTTTCAGGAACACACATTTTCGATAAATTGGCAGCGACCATTAGGAACTCGATTTCAGATAAAGCACAGTTTAAACAAAGTTTGAAAGACGTTTTGATAGCGAACTCCTTCTACTCTATAGATGAACGTCTTAACAGAGATTGTTACGCCAGCTTAAGTAAAAATGTCTGTTAGATTTCACTTTCGAAAGCACTTGCTCATAACAATCAAGATTAGGTACTTTCTGTATGATAAATTTATTAATAGTGCACAACAATGTTTCATTCTGACAGCGTATTAATTCTGTAAATATTAGTGAGCGTATTAATTCTGTAAATATTAGCTGTTCTAGATTACTGTATTGTATTCAGTTATTTGGACAATCTCCTGACAAATGATAAGGGTAGTGAGTATTATATTCATATGTTTTATGTTTCTTATATTATACTTTCTGACATATTCCACACCCACGAGAATTATCTCATTTTTTGGGTCTATGGAACGAAAACTGAATCTAATCTAATCTAATCTGTGTTGAGGGACAGTTCCTTGAGACCTACCTCCCCCTGGTAGAAAGCTGCTTCTGTCTTGCTTTTTGGCTACATGATGGAGCCATCTTATTTACACTTAGTGAACGTGTTCAACGAACGTGTAAAGAATATATTGTACGTTTGTTGATTTATTTCTTAGGGTTTTGGATTGATCGACAATTAAACAATGAAGAAAAATTACGTTACGGTTGCATGTAATTCGATTGCGAACTGTGTTCTTTACGTTTTAAATTTGTATCATAAAAATTATTGAAATTTGTACCTTATACTTCATCATAAGGTTGTATTGATCTGAATAAAAGAATAAAATGGCTGTACGCTGATGAGGTTTAAGGACAAAATGGATAGAAAGAATTCTCCCTAATGAGGTACAAACTGCGTTATTTACTTCTGACTGCTGCGAACATTTAGACTCCTCACTTGTAATTCTTGTTCCCGTCCACGCTGCTGCCTAGTCAAAAAATGACTCTAAGTTTCCTACGTATTCAAAGACCATATTAAATCACGTTATTTAATTTTCTTTTTGATGTTGTCGTTTTAGTAGAAAGGTGGTGTGGTAAGGAGGAGGCGTTTATTAGAGCCTCGGAATCTACAAACATTTCTTTGTCTTACAGGCACAAGGGATTTTCATTCGCAATCCGGAAAATTCAGAGTGTTAAACACGATGCCTTCGTGCAGTGCGGGGCTGTATAACGTTGCGGACATCACAGAGAGCTGTCGACGAGGTTGGGTTGCGCCTCATGCTCTCACAGCAGCTGCAAGTGTTCGAAGATTGCCCCCAGATCAATATCCGATATAGATAACTTTAGGGCGGCCCATATATCTGCGCCTTGTTCATCCCGCTGGTCGGCGAGGCGCGAGACGTGCAAAAGGAAGAGCAAGGCCAGCTGCCGTGTACTTCCAGCAACCAGGTCAACAAGCCGAAACGGTCGCACTTTATAGTGTCTTTCGTTCCTCACCCTACTGTATATTACGGAGCTGGGACACAATGAAACAAGTATTGCTTCGTGTTCGGGTATTTATAGAAGCTTCGTCCACTAATTCGAACCTAGCAGGCCACCGCCGCGTCGCGTGACAGCTCATAATTCCCAGGTCTCCGTAACCGACAATGTATTTTCCATATATCCCTGCAAACAGAGGCTATTTGTCGAATATAGCAGCAGCTGACTGGTCTAACTTCAATAAAGTTTATTATTCTAAAGGAAGGAAGGCTGCAGTTTGACGTAAGATAATCATATGACAAGCGTCATAGTACATTTCAGATTATAAAGTCACAACATATTTATTACTAGAAGAAAGCTGAAGGTCCTATGGTGAAAATGTTAGACTCTGTACTTAGTGTGCTACATGTTGCTGGGAGATTTCATGAAGGTATACTACTGCTTAAGAAAACTGTGACTCCAAGAAAAACACGTGTGACTAAGAAGTACAGATTAGGTGCATGGTAGAGAATCGCTATGTGTAACTGCTGCTGGCCCAGGACTCCTGCACTTATCTTCTTGCCTAACTACAGTATGCCTCCCACCAAGTATCACTATAACGCAGAAGCAGATACGTTCTGCTTCTACTCATTCATGAGTGTATTACATTGGATTTTCCAAATTCCTGGAGAGTGAAACGAACTGTTTACAATCTGGTGTAGAAACAGTGACAGTTCTGCTGTATCACTTCAGAAGTGTGGTCTGACCCGGATACTGTCACGCTGATCAAACAATGATTCTGCTTTCTTTCATTTACGCTTTACTCATTTTGTTGTCGTGCTAAACACCTCCATGAGATGTAGATAAATTTGATATTATATGGGGAAATATTTTCGTAAAATCAAATTTCATAATTTGAATAAAGTTGACAGTGTTTGCTCAGAAATGCCACTAATGATGATCAAAATTACGAATGAACTAAGCAAGTAATTGAAACTTCCTGGCAGATTAAAACTGTGTGCCCGACCGAGACTCGAATTCGGGACCTCTGCCTTTCGCGGGCAAGTGCTCTACCATCTGAGCTACCGAAGCACGACTCACGCCCGGTCTCACAGCTTAACTTCTGCCAGTATCTCGTCTCCTACCTTCCAAACTTTACAGAAGCTCTCCTGCGAACCTTGCAGAACTAGCACTCCTGAAAGAACGGATACTGTGGAGACATGGCTTAGCCACATCCTGGGGGATGTTTCCAGAATGAGATTTTCACTCTGCAGCGGAGTGTGCGCTGATATGAAACTTCCTGGCAGATTAAAACTGTGTGCCCGACCGAGACTCGAACCCGGGACCTTTGCCTTTCGCGGGCAAGTGCTGTACCATCTGAGCTACCGAAGCACGACTCACGCCCGGTCTCACAGCTTCACTAGTTCTGCAAGGTTCGCAGGAGAGCTTCTGTAAAGTTTGGAAGGTAGGAGACGAGGTACTGGCAGAAGTAAAGCTGTGAGACCGGGCGTGAGTCGTGCTTCGGTAGCTCAGATGGTAGAGCACTTGCCCGCGAAAAGCAAAGGTCCCGAGTTCGAGTCTCTGTCGGGCACACAGTTTTAATCTGCCAGGAAGTTTCATATCAGCGCACACTCCGCTGCAGAGTGAAAATCTCATTCTGGAAACATCCCCCAGGATGTGGCTAAGCCATGTCTCCACAGTATCCTTTCTTTCAGGAGTGCTAGTTCTGCAAGGTTCGCAGGAGAGCTTCTGTAAAGTTTGGAAGGTAGGAGACGAGGTACTGGCGGAAGTGAAGCTGTGAGACCGGGCGTGAGTCGTGCTTCGGTAGCTCAGATGGTACAGCACTTGCCCGCGAAAGGCAAAGGTCCCGGGTTCGAGTCTCGGTCGGGCACACAGTTTTAATCTGCCAGGAAGTTTCATATCTGCACACACTCCGCTGCAGAGTGAAAATCTCATTCTGGTAAGCAAGTAATTATTCAGTAAAAACCCTGTTTCAACTTAGTAACACTGTGATCCTCGCAAAAGACTATTAAATATGGAATTTTCAAGAAGTTTTCTGCAGAATCCTTGAACATATTCTCAGTTCGAATATAATAAACTTTCTTGAGACTAAGAAACTTATGTCCTGAATCAGCATGGTTTTCGAAAGTGTCGCTCGTGCGAAACTCAGCTTGCCTTTTCCTTACATGATACACTGAGAACTACGGATGAAGGGCAACAGGCAGATTCCATATTTCTAGATTTCCGGAAAGCATTTGACACGGTGCCCCATTGCAGGCTGTTAATAAAGGTACGAGCATATGGAATAAGTTCACAGATATGTGAGTAGCTTGAAGACATCTTAAATAATAGAACCCAGTATGTTGTCCTTAATGGCGAGTGTTCATCAGAGACAAGGGTGTCGTCAGGATTGCCCCAGGGAAGTGTGGTAGCGCCGCTGTAATTCTGTATATAAATAAATGATCTTGCGGACAGGGTGGGAAGCAATCTGCGGTTGTTTGCTGATGGTGTCGTTGTGTCCGATAAGGTGTCGAAGTTGAGTGATTGTAGGAAGATACGAGACGACTTAGACAAAATTTCCAGTTGGTGTAATGAATGGCAGCTAGCCTTAAATGTGGAAAAATGTAAGTTAATGTGGATAAGTAAAAAGAAATAACCTGTAATGTTCGGATACAGCATTAGTAGTGTCCTGCTTGACACCGTCAAGACGTTTAAATATCTGGGAGTAACGTTGCAAAGCGATATGAGATGGAACGAGCATGTAAAAACTGTGGTAGGGAAGGCAAATGGTCGACTTCGGTATACTGGGATAATTTTAGGAAAGAGTGCTTCACCTTTAAGGAGCCACATACAGGACTCTGGTGCGACATATTATTCGGTACTACTCGAGTATTTAGGATTCGTATCACGTCGTATTGAAGTAACACATTGAAGCAATTCAGAGGCGGGCTGCTATATTTGTTACCGATAGGTTCGAACAACACATAAGTGTTATGGAGATGCTCCTGGAACTCAAATGGGATTCCCTGGAGTGAAGGCGACGTTCTTTTTGAGAAATACTACTGAGAAAGTTTAGAGAACCAGCATTTGAAGCTGACTGCCGAACGATTTTAGTGCTGCCAACATACACTGCGCGTAAAGCCCACGAAGATAAGATAAGAGAAATTAGGGCTCATACAGAGGTGTACAGACAGTCGTTTTTCCCTCGCTCTATTTACAAATGGAAAAGGTGGGAAAATGACAAGTATTGGTACAGGGTACCCTCCACCACGCATCGCACTGTATCTTGCGAAGTATCTGTGTAGATTTATATGTAGATGTAGAAGTTCATTTGCACTTCTAACACGTGTAAATACTACATGGGCCACTTTTCACAAAAGAGATACATGTGTAAGGTAAGTCTAACATATTGAGGGAATAATGCTGCATGTACTTGCCAGTTCCTTGCAGGATGTACGCAGTAAGTGCTTGGCAGTTTCCTGCAGGATGTACACAGTAATTAGACAAAGCACACGAAATCTTTCTAGAGCACTAAATGTCCCGTTACTATTAGCAGGAACAAAACGACAAGAGAGATCGTAAAATTAGTAGCTTACGTGAAGGAAGGAATTGTTCTGGTAGCCGTCTTCTAATGAAGTGTTGTAGTATTGCGCCGATCTGAAAATTCTCTGCTTCAGACACCGTTGCAGCAAATAACATAAAGGTAAAAACCTGAAATACGAAATAATCCTTGTTCACGCACATACCGGTGTAACGTTTTGTCTAACTACAACATGGCGGACAGTGCGGACGACAGGAATCGAAAGTTCTGTTCTTAGAGACTGTAATTCTTCGTCGGGTGATACAGGAGTTTGTGGTACATGACGAGACGTATGTGCAATGTGAAAGCTGCACGTGTTGTAATCAGAGTCGCTAGACGCCGTGACGACGAATCGTTACAGCAGAGGATGTAAGATTTCCCTGTTCGCTGTTTGTGTGCGAGTTGGTAGAGTTTCAAGAGCTCTTACTGGAGGACAACGATAGCAAGTTGTCGGCTAATCACACCCCATCCTGTCCGCTATATGACATGTCAGACGAACTCTCCGATCCGAGGATCACAGAGATACGCCGTTCTTCGAAGAGGGTTTGCACGCCGCTACCACAGACTAACATGATGAGAAGCAGTTCGGGCTCTAAATTTCCCTGACGTAGCGGTTGCTGTTAAGGTTACAGCCAGTATGTATGATGCAGGAAACAAAAGTAGCGTATTGCGCATTAATAGCTGGAGAGATCTATTGTTGTTGAATTACATTATTGATATTGAGTCACTGTAAACAATGAAAACTGTAAAATATCTAGGAGTACTCATCCAGAGTGACCTAAACTGAAACTAAACAATAAAAATAAGACTAGGAAAAGCAGATGACAGATTGCAAATCATTCGAAGTATCGTAAGGAACTTTAAATTATCCGTTTAACAAATTTTGTACGACTGATTCTCGAATATATCTCGTCAGTCTGGGGCCCTTGCAGCTGGGATTAACAGAGGAGATAAACGAAACAAGAGCAGCCCGTATTGTCGCGGGTTCTTCTAGTAAGCTTGCGAACGTTGTGTAGACGTTCATAAAGAATCAGTGTAATCGCTATCACGGAGTGCATTACTGGTAAAATTCTGAGAGCTTACGTTCCATGCAAAAAACATCTCTCAAATTAAGGACAACAGGACAGTTGTCATCTAGAAATGGGAATGATTTTCGTTGCTAACCAAAGAGCAAAGCCTTAATTTAGAAAATTGTGCAATATGAATGTAAAATAATCTTCAGTGGATTGCCTGAAGAAATAAAGGACTGTGCGTAGAGAGTTAGAAAGATGGGCTACAATAATCGATTAGTTCCTTATGAGCCACACTTTTCTTCAGTGAATGCTGAGCGGCGCTGGATGTGGTGTAAAAAGTCACTGGTCAGTGAGCGACTGGAAACGATTGATTTGAAACGATGAGTCACGTTATACCCAGCGGCAATCCGATGGAAGGATTTGTGTTTGCAAGTTGTATGGAGACCTTTACCTGCCATTACGTGTAGTACCAACAGAGAATTATGGAGGGGGTGGTGTTGCGGTCTGGGTGTGTTTCTCGTGGTTGCTTTGTGGTCTCCTTCTTTCACTTAAGCAAACGCTAAATGCGGAAGGATATGAAAAAGTTTTACAGCATTCTGTACTGTGTACAGTACAGGAACAGTTCAGAGACGATGATTGATTCTACCACTGACAGTGCATCCACTCATAAAGCAGCATCTGTGAGTGAATTTTTTTGTGGACACAAACGTTCTTTAAATGGTCTGGCCTCCCCAACGCGCCAACCTGAACGGAATGGAACACCTCTGGGATCATATAGATCGTCTTCTTTGCTCCAGACTCTAGCGTCCTCCATTATTGACTTCTCAGCTTTCGACTCTCCAGGAAGAAAGAGACACTGAGACACATAATTGAATGTGTCCGCAGCAGAGTTGAAGCCATCAAACACTGTGGAAACAAAAGTCATGGGATAGCGATATGCACATATACAGATGGCGGTAGTGTTGCGTACACAAAGTACAAAAGGGAAGTGTACTCAGGTGACTAATGTGAAAAGGTTTCCGAGGTGATTATGGCCGCATGACGGGAAGTAACAGACTCTGAACGCGGAATAGTAGAAGGAGCACGGAATACCACATTCCGAAAGTCAAATGGGAATTCAATATTCCGAGATCCACAATGTGAAGAGTGTGTCGAGAACACGAAATTTCAGGCATTACCTCTCGCCACGGACAGTGCAGTTCCCGGCAGCCTCCACTTAACGACGTACAGCAGTGGCGTTTGCGTAGAGCTGTCAGTGCTAATGGACAAGAAACATTAAGTGAAAGAACCGCTGAAATCAATGTGGGACGTACGACAAATGTATCTGTTACGCTATGTCAACAGACGCCCAACACGAGTGCTTCTCCTAACAGCACGAAATCACCTGCATCACCTCTCCTGCGCTCGTGATCATATTGGTTGGACCCTACACTACTGGAAAAGTGTGATGGTACGATGAGCCCCAGTTTCAGTTGATAAGAGCTGAGAGTGTGACACACACCCCACAAAGCCATGGACTCAAGTTGTCAAGAAGTCACAGTGCAAACTGGTGGTGGTTCCATAATGGTGTGGGCTGGACAATTCGAGCGACTGATTTGGCCAAGCAGATCACCAGACATAAATCCCATCGAACACTAATTTACGTAATCGAGAGGTCAGTTCGTACAAAAAATACTGCCTCGGCAACACATTCGGAATTATGGACCGCTGCAGAGGCAACATGGCTCAATATTTCTACAGAGGACTTCCAACAACTCAACTTGTTGAGTCAATTCCACGTCGGGCTGCTGCACTACGCCGGGCAAAAGGTGGTCCGACACGATCTTAGGAGGTATCCCATGACATTTGTCAACTCGGTGTAAGTGACCTTTGATACTTTAACTAAAAGGTTGCTTCCGTACTACAACAGACTGACCTTATAAACATTATGCACACACAAGGCGAGTTTCTTGAGATTTACTGTGTCTGCCGGTTGATACGGTACACAACTACACTGACATAGGGCGCCACATTATCCGTCCCAGGTGTAAGGAGCTTAGAATGCTCATTAAAGTGATTTCATTTAGGAAGCAAAGGCCTAGGATAACTTACTTGGAGATATATTGATAGTAATGAACCAAACGGTGGCTGTAGCAGTAACATTGTGCTCTGGACGCTGACCACCGCAATCAGCAACTCATGCCGACCAGCACCCTCCAAAAAAATGGCTCTGAACACTATGGGACTTAACATCTGTGGTCATCAGTCCCCTAGAACTTAGAACTACTTAAACCTAACTAACCTAAGGACGTCACACACATCCATGCCCGAGGCACGATTCGAACCTGCGACTGCAGCAGTCGCGCGGTTCTGGACTGAGCGCCTAGAACCGCGAGACCACCGCGGCCGGCCACCACCCACCGTCACGAGTCGCATCTGCATTACAGCCTACTTCCACAAGGTGATGACCGAATCCACGGACACTGACCAGTCTTCGAGAAGCTTCCGCGTTACGAAAGAGTACGGCAGTGCTACTTTTTCCACATGATCAGCCCTTTAGAGGATTATTTATAACCCCCCTCCCCCACTGCAACCAGCGCCAGCCAGTCATCGTAGGACAGGTAGTCTATGTTCTGATTCACACCCTGTATCGGCCACTGGCGTGAAACCAACGGGGTGCCTCTGATGCAGCTGCCACCAGCGTCACTGGACCTCGAAACCTCAACTGTTGCTTAGTCGACCAGGATCTTTGCGTCCCTGACCTCTGCTGCCGCCGTGAGTCTACTTGCTGCTTATTTATGTTGCAGGGCTTGAACGGTGGTCCTCCCAGCTCCATGCTGCTACTGGCTGGGACACAGCTGCTTATACACGTTCTGCGGCATGAACGAAGGTTGGCTCTGAGCACTATGCGACTAACTTCTGCGGTCATCAGTCACCTAGAACTAATTAAACCTAACTAACTTAAGGACAGCACACACATTCATGCCCGAGGCAGGATTCGAACCTGCGACCGCAGTGGTCGCTCGGTTCCAGACTGCAGCGCCCAGAACCGCACGGCCACTCGGGCCGGCTTGAACGAAGGTCAACCCAGCTACACGCCGACGAGTTCTGACGCCTACAGACGCAGCGCTCAGCCAATGGTCCTGAGTTCGCGTCCCTGTGCAACACCACGGTCTGTCGTGTCACTGGAACACCGCTCTACGAGGCTTGATGTCTTGGTCTGACTGCCTCGGACTGCAACCGACACGAGTGCTATGATCATAGGCAGTGTTTCAGCATACAGTGCGTCAGCATCACCGCGTAAGCACACTGCATCGCAGCAGCACTCGTTCGCCTTACGACCATTCGTCGCACCAGCTATAACGATGCGAGGACACCATACAGCTACGCCTCACCAGAACCGAGAATATCGCGCCCACATATAGTTGTTCAAGCTGATTGGAGTGATAAAGAGCTAGTATTGTGAGTACGTCTGTCTCCTGCCAGAGAAACCTTGAATTCCCAGAAAACTTGTATAATTTTTAAGGATAGTCCAGAATAGCGAAAGCGTTACGGAGATGATAGATAAACTCCAGTGGAAGACTCTGCAAGAGAGGCGCTCAGTAGCTCGGTATGGGCTTTTGTTGAAGTTTCGAGAACATACGTTTACCGAGGAGTCAAGCAGTATATCGCTCCCTCCTACGTATATCTCGTGAAGAGACCATGAGGATAAAATCAGAGAGATTAGAGCCCACACAGAAGCATACCGACAATCTTTCTTTCCTTGAACAATACGAGACTGGAACAGAAGGGAGAACCGATAGAGGTACTCAAGGTACCCTCCGACACACACCGTCAGGCGGCTTGCGGAGTATGGATGTAGATGTAGATGTAGAATAGCCACAGATTAAAAAAACAGGAGTTTTGTGCAATGGAGTGAATATTTTAGGACAACATGAGTAGGTCAGTAAGTCATTAATTATAGATAGGTATCACAAAGAATTGAAAGTGATGGCTACTGAGGCTACGTCAGCGGTATTAAGACATGTAATCTATGGATCTGTGTTAACAGTTGCCACTTGGTTCGATAAGATACGTTCTAACCGCGGTACAGCAGGGCTGAATTAGAATAAGAGAAAAGACTCTCAGTATTGTTTGACTAGGTTTCACTGTCTTCACACCATACGGCATTGATCACAGCAAGTCATTGCGGAGATATCACACGTCCGCAAGGTGAGTTATTGGCTATAACGTTGTCAACTAAACTGTTTCAGATCACTCGAGGAGCAAAACTCTGAGGAAGTGATATGCACATATGCAGATGGCGGTAATATAGGGTACACGAGGTATAAAAGGTGCAGTGCACTGGCTGAGCTGTCATTTGTACTCAGGTGATTCATGTGAAAAAGTTTCCGAGGTGATTGTGGCCGCGCGACGGCAATTAACAGACTCTGAACGCGGAATGGTAGTTTGAGCTAGACGCATGGGGCATTCTATTTCAGAAATCGTAAGGGAATTCAGTATTCCGAGATCTACAATGTCAAGAGTGTGCCGAGAGTACCAAATTTCAGGTATTACCTCTTACTACGGACAACGTAATGACCGACGGACTTCACTTAGAGAACGAGAGCAGCGACGTTTGCGTAGAGTCGTCAGTGCTTGCAGACAAGCAACAATGCTTGAAATAACCGCAGAAATCAATGTGGGACGTACTGCTAACTTATCGGTTAGGTCAGCGCGGAACATTTTGGCGTTAATGGACTATGGAAGCGGACGAACGAAGCGAATGCCTTTTGCTAAGGGCACGACATCGCCTGCAGCGCCTGTGCTGGGCCCGTGACCATATCGGCTGGACCCTAGACGATCGGGAAATCGTGGCTTGGTCCGCGTCTCGACTTCAGTTGGTAAGAGCTGACTATACGGTTTGATTGTGGTACAGACCCCACGAAGCCATGGACCCAAGCTGTCAACAAGGTACTGTGCAAGCTGGTGGTGGCTCCATAATGCTGTGAGCTGTGTTTACATGGACGGGCTGGGTCCTGGTTATATTCGGCTACTTGAAGACCATTTTCAGCCATTCATGGATTTCATGTCCACAAAAAACGATGAAATTTTTATGGATGGCGAAGCGTCACTGGGCCGCAATTGTTTGTGATTGGTGTGAAGAGCATTCTGGACAATTTGAGCGAATGATTTGGCCAACCAGATTGCTCGACATGAATCCCATCGAACATTAATGAGACATAATGGAGAGGTGAGTTCGTACACAAAATCCTTCACCGGGAACACCTTCGCAGCTATGGACGGTGTAGAGGCAGCGTGGCTCAATATTTCTGCAGGGGACTTGCAGCGACTTGTTGAGTCCATGTCATGTCGACTGCGCTACACCGGGCAAAAGGAGGTCCAACGTGATGCTACGAGGTGTCCCATGATTTTTGTCACGTCATTGTATTTATGATAGCGGTAGATCCACCAACAATAGCCGACTAACCAAAAAGTGAGATAGCAGAATAGTCAATCAGGTTTCAGAAAAGTATGTGGATGTATGAGAATTATAGGGATTTTTGTGTAGCACATGCAACGTTTATACCGCCTGAAGCTGGGGAAGAATTTAGGAAGAAACGTAGGATAGTTGGACATGACAGGTGTAGCTGGTATAACGCCAGTAGCTGGGCCAGTGGTATCAGTGAGCCCTTGAAGCACGATACATTCTGTGAGCGAGAGGAATTAATGAAGGGTAATAATAGTAATATGTTATGGTAGTTCTGATAGACTCTCCAGTCACGCTGTCTCAAGAAGGGGACTAAACCAAGGTTATGATGGGTTTCTTACAGTTGTGAATAAATTTTCTCGTAACTGCTAAGATATAAAAAACGTTACAATTGGATAGTGCGCCGACTGCTAATTTCACGCAGTCCAGCATCGAAAAACAATAGGGAATTGCTCGGATAATGCAGTTTGCGTGGTTCAGATTTGTTCCCCATGGGTTAAAAAATGTCCTAACCCACAGCGCGTGTAATCTGCTTGATGATCGTTACAGACAAGTAGTAAATTATTAAAGTGATCTTCTAGAAGATCATGCAGAAAGGAGTAGATAACAGTAAATAAGGTGGTAGTACTAATAAGACACCATGATACCTGCTTCCTCCCACGCGGGGGAGCCAAGAAAGTTGCTCACCAACGAAGAATTGATTCACATAGGACAACGCAATTCACGAACTAAAAATTATGTGTTTGTGCATATTCTAGTAAAACAGCTAAGAAACTGTAAACGTTTCTGTTGTGCATTTACTGTGACAGAGGGGGAAGTGTATCGCTTTGAATAAAGCTTGGCTCTTAATTGTCCTAGGGACGAGCCGTACACCGTCTGCTTTACTCCCTATTGCTGTATAAGCAAACTATTTTATTAAAAGGTGATCCTGCGGTCGACTAACTGAGGGTAGGTAAGTTATGCGAATTATAAGTTAATGAAAATAATGAAGCAGGTAAAAAATTGTAATAAACATAGGCAAAACTAGAGATTTAACTTTTAAGAAAAGATGGTGTATTGAGAAGCTCCAAACTCCTACTGAATGGTGATCTTACAAGCAGTTATACAAGTAAATAATGTTAATTATTGAAATATACCTTAGCCCTTGATTTAACTAGTGTGAGACGAAAGATAACAGACTCCCAACTGAGATCAAGCCACAACGTATACACAATGCATAAGCTGATTCGCCTGCTTTCTTAGACACCCGTAACTTAGACCCGACAAGCGATCCAAAGTGTCTCTACATAAATGCAGTAGCATCAGTCTGCCATACTCTCCGATGACTGTAAACTAGGGCCTCTCCTCGATCGCTGTCTCTTCTCTTCGTCTGTCCTGCTCCCAAGAGCTTGCATTTATCGCGAATCTCTTGCTCAACGTAAAGTCCCGGGCGACTGGAAAAAAGCGCAGGTGACACCTGTATATAAGAAGGATCCTCTAAATTACAGACTAATATCCTTAACATCGGTTTGTTGCAGGATTCTCGAACATATTCTCAGTTCGAATATAATGAATTTCCTTGAGACAGAGATGTTGCTGTCCATGCATCAGCACAGCTTTAGAAAGCATCGTTCCAGCGAAACGCAACTCGCCCTTTTTTCACATGATATCTTGCGAACCATGGATGAAGGGTATCAGACGGATGCCATATTCCTTGACTTCCGGAAACCGTTTGACTCGGTGCCCCACTGCAGACTCCTAACTAAGGTACGAGCATATGGGATTGGTTCCCAAATATGTGAGTGGCTCGAAGATTTCTTAAGTAATAGAACCCAGTACGTTGTCCTCGATGGTGAGTGTTCATGGGAGGTGAGGGTATCATCTGGAGTGCCCCAGGGAAGTGTGGTAGGTCCGCTGTTGTTTTCTATCTACATAAATGACCTTTTGGATAGAGTGGATAGCAATGTGCGGCTGTTTGCTGATGATGCTGTGGTGTACGGGAAGGTGTCGTCGTTGAGTGACTGTAGGAGGATACAAGATGACTTGGACAGGATTTTTAATTGGTGTTAAGAATGGCAGCTAACTCTAAATATAGATAAATGTAAATTAATGCAGATGAATAGGAAAAAGAATCCCGTAATGTTTGAATACTCCATTAGTAGTGTAGCGCTTGACACAGTCCATTAAATGTTCAAATGTTCAAGTGTGTGTGAAATCTTATGGGACTTCACTGCTAAGGTCGTCAGTCCCTAAGCTTACACACGACGTAACCTAAATTATCCTAAGAACAAACACGCACACCCATGCGCGAGGGAGGACTCGAACCTCCGCCGGGACCAGCCGCACAGTCCATGACTGCAGCGCCCTAGACCGCTCGGCTAATCCCTCACGGCGTCGATCAAATATTTGGGCGTAACATTGCAGAGCGATATGAAGTGGGACAAGCATGTAATGGCAGTCGTGGGGAAGGCGGATAGTCGTCTTCGGTTCATTGGTAGAATTTTGGGAATATGTGGTTCATCTGTAAAGGAGACCGCTTATAAAACACTAATAAGACCTATTCTTGAGTACTGCTTGAGCGTTTGGGATCCCTATCAGGTCGGATTGAGGGAGGACATAGAAGCAATTCAGAGGCGGGCTGCTAGATTTGTTACTGGTAGGTTTGATCATCACGCAAGTGTTACGGAAATGCTTCAGGAACTCGAGTGGGAGTCTCTAGAGGAAAGGAGGCGTTCTTTACGTGAATCGCTACTGAGGAAATTTAGAGAACCAGCATTTGAGGCTGACTGCAGTACAATTTTACTGCCGCCAACTTACATTTCGCGGAAAGACCACAAAGATAAGATAAGAGAAATTAAGGCTCGTACAGAGGCATATATGCAGTCATTTTTCCCTCGTTCTGTTTGGGAGTGGAACAGGGAGAGAAGATGCTAGTTGTGGTACGAGGTACCCTCCGCCACGCACCGTATGGTGGATTGCGGAGTACGTATGTAGATATAGATGTGGAAGAGCACCTCTTCCCCCACCGACGCCATGGCGCTGTTGCCAATGAGAGCTGGAGCTGCTCCCTACCAAGTTACGCACTTCGTACAGTACTTTGATGTATATGTAAATGGCTCACCATTCCTACACTAATGATTCTGTAACTAAAACACATATTCGATGTTGAATCTTACCTAGTCGTCGAACATGGAGTGTCGAGGAAACACGCTTTCTCGAATCGGTAGACAATATTTCAAGCAAATCTTTTAAATGAGTTTTATCACGTAAAGTAAATGATAATACTTAACTTTGAGAATTACAGTAGATGTGACGCAAGCAAAGGGCGACGTGAACAATAAGCAAAGTTCTTCAGTATAAACCATGCTACATATTAGAAGCGAAATGGGTAGTCTTGATGCTGTTCTTGAACTGGGCCGCGGCCAATCGGGCGCGGTGCTTCTGTTCTCTTCGCATAGAGGCCGCTGCTGTCGCGTTGTCGTCCTGGAAAGGGGTCGGTCAGCGTGCAATTGGCTGACGTCTTCTTCACAGCACCCTCTGCTCTCGTTCCCGACTGGCTGGACGGCTCTTGACTTTACGCTATAGCATTATAATTGACAGGTTATGTCATGACTTGTCTGCTGACAACAAATCTTTAATTGCATATCTTATTAACATTGACCTATTTTTGCCTCTAGCGCACCATCATTCACATTGTATTCAGCATTGATCATACATTAATAAATCGATTCGCTAATAACTACATACTGCTTCATTTCATCAGTGTAATTGTGGAGAACGATCTGATTCGGCGCCCTTGGACATATAAACTTAATATTATAGAGTATTTAACAACAACGTAATATTCGTTGTTTGTCGCGATGATAGCGGGTGTGAAATGCCATTAACAAACGTACTGTTTATTGTGAATCACAAAATTCCTTGTCACTCAGTAAGTATAAACGTTTCTAGTAGAATGAATAGTTGTAAATGTGTTTATGATTGAAGTTGGCAGTTTTTATACAATGTATTGCACTCCCGGGATTGACTTTACTATACCAGCCTTCCTAGCCTCGTTTCTTGTTGTTAAAATGTGTACCCTGTTAGCCATCAGCCAGTTGTATACTTTAGGGTCCAAGTACCTGCGGTCCATCGTGGCTGCCCTGCGGCCGCCTGTAATCACCCTGCCTTTGACCAGGCCCGTATTGAGGGGAGGGGGGGGGGGAGGCACACGGGGGTACGGGGGTATCTGACCCGGGAGGCAATTTCAGGGGGTGCCAGATTCACATTCTCGAAGGAAAAAAATCTTATTTCACAAAGCGTCTAGCATCTAACGCATGTTGGTCTATCGATTGTTCATATGGTTTTGAAACACAACCCTGTTGGATTTTGAACATTTTTGAACACATTGTAAGTTGATATCTGAACGAACCATAAGTTGACTTTTGAATGCCTACATTGTGCACATGTCTCTGCCAGGGGAAACCCCGTCGAGTCTAAGAATAAAAAGCTTTCACGCAGACAAAATGGGACGGGGCTATACGAGCTGAGCCGAATAAACCCGAACGAGTGAATGCCAATCGCTGCTTGTTTATGTGGTTGATTATGTGTGCGAATCATAAGCGTTGTTATAATTATTAGTGAAATCCATAGATTCAGACTACCAGAGCGGAAATAAACGACTAACAGGAATAATAGGTAAGAAAGGTTACGTATTATCTTTTCGGTGTATCCAAGAAAATGAAATTCTGACACAATTTACACTATTAAGGGCCAGTTGTATAGACCCTAGTTAGCAGGCACTTACGTTCTACTCTCGAAATAGCGCGGAAAACGCGTTGTACGAACACGTAATAACGCCTACCCGGAGAATGAGCGCGAGATAACTGAACCGGTGATTCTGGCAGTATTAGGAAAGTTAACCGGAGGATAACTTTCGACAGTGGCAGGAATAGTTACAGAAATAGTGATGATAATATTGTTTGTTAGGAGAAGAAACGAGGACATCACACAAATTATATGGACGAATATGACGATTCCTAATTTGTATAAAGATTTCATACCACTACTACTTTTCGATCTCAGGCTTGAGAAACTGGAGCTCAAGAATGAAATGTGAAACTATTCTCTAACATAAAACTTTTTGCTTGTAGCAGACCTAATAGGCATTTGATATTGGTACTTCACGAATTATATTCTGTTGTGTTATTTATGTAAACGAGGTAGATAAAAATGACCATTTGTGCCAAATTAGGCTCACTTATTTGGCGTGTGTTACAATTGCGAAAATATTAGAAAGGCCTATTTCGTTTTATCTAGCATACAGTGACAAAAATAGAAGTAATCAAATCAATAAACCACACTAGTCTTGGGTATTATTCGAATTTAACAGCTTTTTCAGTTTTAGGCAACAACATTTTCCTTTTTCATGTAGCAAAACGTTTGAGAAACTTTGATGAGGTAACAGATTCTTTCGCGTGTATAGCTGTAGTAAGATCAGAGAGAACAATATGCTAGTGCCTAACTATTGAAGAAATGTGCACTGTATTCCTTGTGTCTTGTTTTTACTGTATTTAATTCTATGTCACACAAAAGATAAACTTATTAGCTAATAGGCAATAAAGAGTGCATATTTTTTGAAGAGTTCTTGTTCTTCCGAGCACAAATAATCCCACCCAGTATTAATTGGGAGTTTTTTTATAAGGGGGGTAGGATGTCAGACCGACCGACTGGGAGCAGGAGAGGCGCCACAGAACATTTTAATATCCATAACAAAATATACGCATTTGAATTCCACAGAACGAAATAAAGTGACGTATGATAGAAGAATGCTTTGTGAAGAGGAGTGTGTAACACTACGCTACTGCGCACGATACTTATTAAAGCCTGTACTATGGTACGTTGACGGGCTTCACCTTATAAAAAAGGATTTTGGTATATATGTTGACCGCGTGTACCTGAATGGAGGAATAATCAGACTTTCACCCACTCAGTAACAACAATGATACGTCAAGCAAGTCCGAAGTGCAGCTACACGTTAAGACGGACAAGAAACAACACAGCAGATGCTGCCAAATTGTTAATAATACGGTCGCCAGCCTAATTAGGCATTAACTGAGTTTCTTCCCAGTACAAGTTGATGCACGTTCATACAAAACAACACGTAATAACACTGCATAATATGGTAAATTTCAGAACCAGAAAATCTACTGAACTAATAATTTCACTTTCTGTACTAATATGGACAAGCCATAAATACACAACAATACACTATAATGTTTACTACAAACTTCGTACTGTCTATGGATCTGATTAAAATCGGGCATAGGTTACCCTAGAAATAGCACTTTCGAAACACACATACAATGTCAATTTCGAAAAAGGTAAAACACTAATAAATTTTAGTTTTATATTGACTTTAACTTTGCTGGTCAAATCAGTTCAGTACACTTCAGAATTTAAATGAATAGAAAAGAAAAGGGGGAGGGGGACTCTGAAACTGTTATGATCACTGTACTGAAATTTTTGATTATCGAAATCGTTAAGCACTCGAGATTTCCAATATATGAGTTACTACTCTTTTTGTCTTATTTCTTGCTCATTTAACTACCATTATTTTTGTCTCATATTAATTAGCCTTCATTACTAAACCAATTTCAACATTATCTTCCAACTTTGTCAGACCTATATTATTTACCTATATATTCATTAACGACAAAGTTCTTTAATCATCATTCTAACATAGATAGGTCTGTAGGTAATTATTTTTAACATAAACTTTAAATCTTCATCTCGGGACACTCGGATTGCACAACATGTGGAAAGGACCCTGTCTAGGTTAGTGATGACGATAATTAAATGATAGGACAGTTCTGGTAAAAGTTAAGTTGTTATTGAACAGTAAGGAACAAAAGTAACAATGGTCCACACGAATACAGTACTAAAAGTTTCAACCCGATCGTATCGATGCGGCAGTTGGCGGGCGGCGAGATGGCGAGGCGCAGAGCACACATACAAGCACAGCTATGGCTCTTGATGTATCAGCACTCTACTTCTTCATAGCGTCGCAATATTTTTCCATTTAGTGCCTATGGAATTTTGCCATGCTGTATAGTCGTCGGAAACGGCACATCCGAGGCTCAATGAAACTACGTCTTCCAGGTGAGCCTCCTCGATCCAGAACGTGTTACTTAGACCGATGCCCAACTCCGACTACTACTGCTGAGCCCGTTATGCCGTGCAGCGCCCGTGTGCATTTTCCCGCGCTCGCCTGCCATCCACCTTTTACCGCTCCCCTACAGACAGGGTATTCACCAAAGGTTTTGCACTCCACATATCCTAATACATTGCCTACGTATGGACCAGGCGCACAATTACAACTTTAACATCTTACAATGGTTTCAACATTTCTTATATTTCCATTTTGTTATAATATTGCTTGAAATTTGACATAAACATTAATATTCACATCGAAAATTGTTTACAGTTTCTTCAACATAATGACATGAAAAGAAAAGAAATGAAATCAGAACATCGATTACACTAATTTATCGAAAATTAGAAACAAAAATTATTATATGTACAATAGTATAACGTTGTTGTTGTTACAAGTGGCACTGCACTTTGACACACTTAAGAGCAAATAACGTGTCTTACATTTCCTCGAACATGTATGTTTTATATATCAAAGTCTTCAGAAAGATGTGCTCAACGAAACGAACATATTTCATATTTTTCATATTTTTGCATTTGGAACCCGGTCTCTCTCTCACGCTAGTCTTGTTACTGTCTGCAGGCCCTCTCAATATCTGCTTAGCGAAAATCATTTCCTAGCTTCTAGCTTTCTGAGCTCATATGGGCTGGAATGGACAAAGTGAGAAGAAAAACCTACATAGCACGGATTAGGGACTACAACGAAACATTCCAAGTTACAAGCTGTGAGATAGGAATTACATTCAGAAACACTAAATAACACATAAAAACACACCCTGGCTTGCAAAAATAGGAACCTCATTACCGTTATCTGACATCTATTACGTAAAAGTCAAAATAAATGATCGGTGATACCGTTCATTGCACCTTAGTAATGAGCTAAATCCATAATTTCTTGTGGTTTACTTTACTAGTTATGAAAAGACTAAATCACAAATGTTGAAACCTATTGATTTAACATTATATAAGAAATAACTAAATATTTGTACGTTGTATAAGATTAAAATTAACATACGTATGAGACGTCATTTATATAAACTGTCCAAATAGCCCGAAAACTGTCAATTTAATACCGTATTACGAAACAACAATAACTTCGGTGTGTCGAAAATTTTAAATTTAATATTGCATTAAGAAACATCAATAACTTCGGTGTGACTGGAAAGCAGCTGGTAAGAGCGACACCCAATGAGGAGCTATGTAACTGTGGGAGCGGTTGAGCACACAAGAGGGTACAGTTTGATGAGAGTGTTTTTCTTTCTTTTTCTGTGATGGGAAAGGATACTTCGTGCAGGGAGACGGTTGAGTGATGGCTTGGTAGGGTCTTCTTGTCTGCTTAGCTTCTGTGTTGTGTGCAGTCACGTAGCCGAAAGTTACAAATTTTTGTGAGAGGATTCAAAGTAGGAATCAGATGATTTTACGAAGCATATTGTGTTGTGCATTCTAATGTTTTCGTCACGTACCGCGACGAAAGAGTGAGGAGACACAGGAAATTAACTTCTTCGTTCTTTTAGTGGGATGTTAGTGAAGTACTTGTATTGCTGTTTCAAAAGCTCTTAACCGCAAGTGTCTTGTGCTTTTTTTTAATAAACATTTTGATATGATGCTATTAACTATAGGGTCGTATAGTTTAATTAATCATAGACCTTCCGACCAAAAAGTCTCGGGGCTGGTTTTATTCTTGGCGTTTAAGCGGTGTCAGCACAGAAAATACGGTGGCATGAACTAACAACTGTAAACAATAGACATGCATTCGACAAGTCCGTTGTGAGCAACCAGTGTGCCGCCGCAGCGTATCAGCGTTGTTGTGTCACAAATAGCAATTAATCAACATCTCTAAATCAAGTGTTCAAGACATGCCACCGAATGTTACAAAGGAGAGAGAAGTGTGTGTATAGTATGTCCTGCACGCCTTGACTACCGAACAACGACGCGTGGACGCCTGCCTAGACTTGACTGATATGCGAAACGCACAGTTTTTATCTGGAAAAAACTGGCGAGACTTGATGGTATCAATACGAAACTACTACATAACGACAAAGTGCATAAATTCACAAGAAGGATCAATGCTTTGACAATATAACCTACATTCAATCCGATGTGAATCACTGGTTGAGCAATATCCCAAGGAAGGACTTTTAGGACTGATTCACACGGTTTTATAAACGTTCTGTACGCTGTTCTTAAGTGGGGAGACACTATATAGAACACCTGAAGGATTACTACCACCGTCTCAACTTTTCTATATTTTTAATCAATCCAGGTTCGAAACCTTTTGGTTTGATAGGGTATTGACTCTATCAGTTTACACTCATTTTATTCTGCAGTTAATAAGCTCTGTAAATAAACTTTATGGAATTAAGTTTAAAGATAGCAACTGTTTTGCACCGGTTCGTCTAGGTAGTTACTTTTGAGCCAACGTCATTGTGTGTCAAGTCACTTGAAAAATTTTAATTTATTTGTTTAACGAATGGTCGCAGCACTAGGAATATGCTTACACAGCGGAGAAATACAGTATATAAATTAGTTTATTCTTTACAAAGTGATGTCATTTTTAAGTCAATGCCTGTTAACGTTGGAAAATGTCCCTTTCCTTCTGGATAATGGTAACGACTCACAAGGACGCAGAAGGAACGAAGAGTTAGGGTTATAAGGTGAAGGCGAGTATGACGCGTTTCTCACGTCGTACAACTACGGAGAGCAGTGAGGCCGCCGAGTTACGACTCCCATCAGGTACTTCCCTGAGCTACGAGGCGCTGGCACGCAACGTTATGCGGCATCAAATTAATCCATCTGAGGAATGCATATTGAGGCCATGGTGTGAGCCATGTTGTAGGTTACCGAACTATACGGAATGCAGGAAGAGCTAGTAGAAAACAAGCCTAGATTTTTTCTCGTATCCCAACATAGATGTTATATTGTTTCCATATAAAGTCTAGGGTGTGTTGAAAGGGTACAGTACCGCCCGACATTGAAAATAGGTACAACAAACTTCATTATTTTTGTCAGAACAACACATTTTTTTCTAATAATAACTCAATTTCAATTAATACAGTGAAGCCGGATACCAGTGTGGGAAAGAATGACAATTTATTTATTTAATTGATCACATGTGCACTCCCACAAAATAAATCCCTACATCCAGTTTTGTGAGATCTGTGAAATGAATGAATGTATGGTTGTCTGCTAACCGCAGATAGTGAATGTGAATATATGATCATCTTTGAGACGATCCTTTGGACACCTTTGGTAGGACCAAAGAGATGAAATTTACCTGAGCTTTGAGCGCCTGAAATGTGGCTGACCAATACGGTAGCATGGTCTTCCCCCACTTCAGCAGAGGTGCGAAAGGACCTCGAGAACGGCCATGTTTCAGCACTCTGCCGCTGGATCTTGTGCTGTTAAGACCTGTCTTAGTTGTGCTCCGTAAAGACAAAAGAGTGGAGACATGGTATGCATGTGGAATATTTAAGAGTAGTTTGAAGTAATAATTTCTCTATTTCAGGAACTTTTGTGGGGAGAATTAAATGTCAGGCAGGTAATATTAATGGGATTGTAGTAATCTTCGGAAGTGACCAACGGTCACAATGAAACCACGTGTAGCAATAAGTTGAAATACTTCCGTGTGCTTAAGTTAAGCCGAATTACTAGTGTGTGTACAATAAGTTGAAATATTTAAGAAATAGCGTGTGTACCATAAGTTGAAATATTTAAGAAATGGCGCGTGTAGGACTTGAAATTAGAGACGAGTACTTCCACGTGGTGAGTACTGTGTGAGTCTCAAACTGTGTATGAGACAAAAGATAAAGAGAATTACTCGTCCATGGTATCAGTTGAGGACTCGCGTGTGTGATGAATACGTTCTTAATATTACTTTGCGTGATATGATTCCGTGTGACGCTAGATTCAAACTCTGAGAGAGAAGCAAGGTGAATCGGCCGTCTATCCAGCAACGCCACTTGGCTTGCATTGCACAGGAAGACGTGCATATATCTCCAGAGTTCATAGTAGGAAAGTAGAATTAAGAAGTGGGGTAGTGTCGTGTGAAACTGGGATAAATATTAATTGAAGTGGGAAAGCTGAAAGTGATAATGTTGTGACTATTCCCTGTGTAGTATTTCATATTGTAGTGTGGTGTATGGCATGTAATTTGGGCATGTGTGGTTTGCATGGGAGAGTAGCGAGGTAGTTTCAAAAGATTAGTAGGTTATGCGTGTTCCTTTTGTACTGCTCGGTCTGGAGGAAAGTTTCGTGATGATGATTGTGAGAGTCGAAGTGTGAGAAATAATAAAAGATCCACCATCTTATCCAGAAAGTGCACTGTAGCGTTAAATAATTACGAGACCATAAGGTAGAGAATCACCAATGTTAAGCCATGCCCACTGGGCGGAATTTCTCATGTGTTATTGTTGTAGGTTATAGAATTTGTGTGTTTAGGTTATAGAATTTATCGGAATAAATAAGATAGTGAAAAGAAAAAGATTGGTGGCCTTTTCCTTCGAATTGTATGTTGTCATGATATCCAGAATTTATAATGTGTGCGCCACTCATATTCAGTGCGATGGCCACGTGTTGATAAAAGCCGTTAAATAAAAAGGAAAGAAAATGTGGTATTGCCAGTGCGTAGTGAACAGTCAGAGTTCTGTAAATTACTGATAGTCAGATGCGTGTTTCCGTTGCGTATTATTCATACAGGAGGATAATTTGTAACTAAATTGTGAGTACGAGAGATCATGTTACTCGATAAATAAGAATGAATCCACTCGCTTGGCAGACCACTCATCTTGCAGGCCTGACTGCTTGATGCCACAGTATGAGCAAGGCATGTGGGTGCCTCTCAGTGTTACGTAACAAAGTTTCATGCACGTGGTGGGGCACCAAGCGTAATCACCTTAAATATCTTAGGGCTCTTTAAATATATTGGTAATTTCTTTTCTCCTACACGAGTAGTCACAATGGTCCCATTAACAACTGAGATAAAAATATCCACTACGTTTTTAGACAGAAGGATGATGTTCTTTTGGTCTTAGAACAGTGTTGTAATGTATGAGATTCCTTCTATGTCCCAAACATTGTCTATAATATTCCTATTTACTATCACGTCTTGAATTTTCTTTCTACTCTCTTTCGGTGTAATTAAACAGCCGAGCCGATTTAAACTATATGTAGCATTTTATTGCTGTACTCATTGTAACCCTTCAGTTATTTTAGTCTTTGCACGAAGGCCAATTTGATGTAGTTCTTCTCACTACGCTACGCTGTGGAAGTCTCTACATATCTGCAAATCTACTACAACCTGTATTCATTTTAAGTGGCCTGATAATTATCCTACTACATCCCATGTTGTGTACTTTAACTCCTCATACAACTCCAATAAACATCTTCTGATTTTAAATTTCTCTCATTTACTATCTCTCAATAACATACAGAATAACTGGTGTGTTTTCTAACGTTCATACAACAGTTTATTTAACCAAATGCCGTTGTACATAACACCCTATGCAGTAATAGGTTTTTCATCAACCGGTACACATTTTCGCTCAGGTATTTTGGCTCGGGTGTTACTACTTTAGTTATTTTTATACCTCTTACTTACGTTGTGTCGTGTCTTGGGGTTAAGCCTAAATCAGAATTTGTAGCCTGACCCAAGTATCCACGCCCCGAACGAGAGGCCCGCCAAACCATCAAGAGTAGAAGAGAAGAGAAAGCCAATAGAAAACAGGATGACATAGCGAGGTCGTCAAATATCTTCTAATACGGCACGTTCCAAAGAGTGAAGTGTAGGCGGATCTACACTGCGATGGTCTTCGTCCACGTTAGTTTCTGGAATCAGAACCTTTCGGTTGTTTCTGGTGCACACTGCGGCTGACTTTCTAGGTCGCTGGACACCAGGGGGTTCACTCATCATAGCCCCCGGCCGCAGTTGCGCACACCCACTGTCAGGCTCTGCCACCCAACGGCGTACACTATGCCGATCGTAATCATGTTCTCACGTGGCGGTAGATCAGACATCTGTGTCTTCGTCACTGTCGATGCAGTATCCCTTCTGCCTTTCATTGGCACGTAGAGCCTAAAATGGGCCGGGCAGAGCTGCGTCCGGCGCTGCGGGGTTGCCGGTGATCGTGGTCAGTCAGCCAGCGACATTAATTTTCATGGAGAAGAGAAGCAGGGATGGCGATATCTGCTCCGTTTGAGGGCGGTCGAATGGGTGGTGCTTGTTTCTGGTGTTGGGCGCTGGTGTCTCTGCCTCCATGGGCTTGTCTCGTTTGGGTTCCAGTTGCACTACAGCGAATGTCGTGCCATCGTACAGGTGGATTACAAACGCTTTATGTTGATAGCGTTTTACACTGCAGCGTGGAGCACAAGCCAAGATTACACCTCGGCAATAAACTGGCAGATCAAAGCATTATTGAAGGACTCATGTTCAGTTTGTACCCACACCTGGCCTGAAGTTTGTTGGATTTTTTTAAAGATGATGGTGTTATTCGTAGGTGACATTTTAGCTAACTCATATGTAACAATATGTCAGTACTTATTTACAATCATACTTATTCATAACCATACTTATTTATAGACATTACAAGTAATATTAAGCTCCTGCAGATAGTTGATTAATAATTTTAACGCTGTTGATCCCTCGATCATTAGTTGCTCGTAACAGAGCACTACCGATTTGCATAAGTGTGCAACTCCAAAAATGCATATTATATTTCGCCATACGCACTGCACCGCCATATATTGCGAAGCATCTGAAATATATATTATATTATATTTATATTATATTATATTATAATATATTATATTTTTCACTTACATGGAGCATGTTTAGAAAATTCTGTACAGAATTTGTGTGTTGATAGGTGTTTGTAGTGATGGAAGTAGCAGAGCAGTACCACCAAACATACATACACTTTGTGACCGAAAGTATCCGGACCCCCCCAAAACATATGTTTTTCATATTAGGTGCATTGTGTTGCTGCCTATTGCCAGGTGCTCCATATAAACGACCTCAGTAGTCATTAGACATCGTGAGGCAGCAGACTGATTCGCTCCGCGGAACTCACGGACTTCGAACGTGGTCAGGTGACTGGGTGTCACTCGTGTCATACGTCTGTACGCGAGATTTCCACACTCCAGAACATCCCTAGGTCCACTGTTTCCGATGTGATAGAGAAGTGGAAACGTGAAGGGACACATAGAGCACAGGCCCGACCTCGCTGTTGACTGACAGAGACCGCCGACAGTTGAAGAGGGTCTTAATGTGTAATACGCAGACATATATCCAGACACAGGAATTCCAAACTGCATCAGGATCCACTGCAAGTACTATGAAAGTTAGGCGGGAGGTGAGAAAACTTGGTTTTCATGGTCGTGTGGCTGTGCATAGGGCACACATCACGTCGGTAAATGCCAAACGATGCCTCGCTTGGTGTAAGGAGCGTACACATTAGACGATTGAACAGTGAGATAACGTTGTGTGGAGTGGCGAAACACGCTACACAATGTGGAGATCCGATGGCAGGGTGTGGGTATGGTGAATGCCCGGTGGACGTCATCTTCAGCGTGTGTAGTGCCGACAGTAAAATTCGGAGGTGGTGGTGTTAACGTGTGGTCGTGTTTTTCATGGAGGGGGCTTGCAACCTTTGTTGTTTCGCGTGGCACTATCACAGCACAGGCCTACACTGATGTTTTAAGCACCTTCTTGCTTCCCACTGTTGAAGAGCAATTCGGGGATGGCGACTGTATCTTTCAACACGATTGAGCACATGTTCATAATGCACGGCCTGTGGTGGAGTGGTTACACGACAATGACATCCCTGTAATGGACTCGCCTTCAGCGAGTCCTGACCTGAATCCTATACAACACCTTTGGGATGTTTTGGAACGCCGACTTCGTGCCAGGCCTCACCGATCGACATCGACACCTCTTCTCAGTGCAGCACTCCGTGAAGAATGGGCTGCCATTCCCCAAGAAACCTCCCAGCACCTGACTGAGCGTATGCCGCGAGAATGGAAGCTGTCATCAAGACTAAGGGTGGGCCAGCACCATATTGAATTCCATCATAACCGATGGAGGGCACCGCGAATATGTAAGTAATTTTCAGCCAGGTGTCCGGATACTTTTGATTACGTAGTGTTTAGGACATCTTCACCACTCTCTGCAAATAAAATGTAGAGCTCGGAATAGTACGTTATTACATGCTCTTTTCCTTCACTCCTTCTGGAGTGAAAAGCATAAATCTTCATGAATTAGTTACCCAGCGTTGAAATATTTATATACTTATACATATTTTACTATAGCTACAGGTTTTTACATATATAATGTAATGTTACATAAAATTACAAATTATTGCTTTCTTTACCCTTCTTCATATTTCCCCACAATTTCTGTGGGCCCTTTAAAACAATTGAGTGATGTTTGAACCTATCGATAACAAATCTAGCAGCCTATCTCTGAATGTCTTCCCTAATCCGACCTTGAATGCATCCCGAACACATGAGCAGTACTCAAGAATAGGTCCCTCTAACGTCCTGTATGTGGTCTTCTTTATAGATGAACCATACTTTCCCAAAAATTTCTGGGAACCTATTCCATATGCTCCTACCTTCGTTGGCGGTCTGCAGTGGGCAAACGTGTTTAATGCTTTCCGGAAATTTAGAAATATGGAATATGTCTGATTCCCTTTATCCATAGTTGCAGTATGTCATTTGAAAAGAGGGCAAATTGAGTTTCGCACAAGCGGTGCTTTCTAAAACCATGTTGATTGGTGGACATAAGCTACTCAATCCCAAGAGAACTGAATTATATTCTAACTCAGAATAAGTTCGAGGGTTCTGCATCACACCGATATTAGGGATATTGGCCTGTAATTTTGCAGGCCCGTCCTTTGAACAGGAGTTATCTGCTCTTTTTTGCAGTAGCTTCGAACTTTACACTGGGCGTGTGATTCGCGATAAATTGAAACTTCCCCTTTGAAAATTAAGAATGACAGTGCAGGAAAAACTCCTAAGTTATTTGATACAGAAACAGCTCAGTAAAACTCAACGTACTTAGACAGTTCTCTTTTTACTTATGCTGATCGTCACTAAATTGACACACAATATTTTAGCGCAACGCAATATGACTTTCAATAATCCATACAAAAGAATAGCCCTGACTGACAATAACTTTTACCTTTCATGAATCACTTACCTCACAAAAATCTTTGTTACTCGAACTACTGCAATACAGCGAGCGCCAATAGTGCCAGTTCGTTACATCCAGTTTTACTTTTTTTTTCTGACGGACACACGTCCAGATCGTCCGCTCATAGAAACCTCTCAAAACCCTATCATCTCTCTCCCCACATCCACCACTGCTGGCGGCTCATCTCCAACTGCCCAACGCTACGCTCTGTTCACGGCCAACTGCCCAACACTACACTAGCGAATATTCCAACAATGAGTCGAACCAGCCACATACTGCACACAGCGCAGTCAACGATTTTCGTACAGAGCACTACGTGGCGTTACCAACATAACAACCTAAACAGACTACTTACAAAATGCATGCCAATTAAGGGGGAATGCCGGGGAGTACTCTTTATAAAACCGAACTGGGATTCCATTCGGACCTGGCGACTTGTTTGTTTACAACTCTTTATGTTGCTTCTCTAAGTGAGGGATGCTCATTAATACGTCGTTCACACGGCCGTCTGTTCGATGGTCAAACGATGGTATGTTATTTTGATTTTCCTGCGTAAATTACTTTTTAAACGTGAAATTTAAAACTTCGGCTTACGTTTTACTATTTTCAACTGCCACACCAGACTGGTCATCGATTAACTGGAGTAAGGTCTTAGACCCGCTAAGCGATTTTATATAGGACCAGCACTTTCTCGGTTTCTTGGCCAAATATTTTGGTAAGGTATGACGATGGTTGTATGCTTCGTAGTATAAATATTTTCACAGACCCACGAAACTGTATTAACATTTGCACGTTCTGTTTTAAGCGCATAGTGCAACAGCCTTTTCTTCCTCAGTATGTTCCGAATTTGGTTGTACCTTGGAAACGTTGTTGAGATTTGAAAAACCTTACTTTTGTAGAGTAATTTTTGTAATTTCAGAAAAAGACTGCAGCACACAAACAGTGAATATTATCATTTCAAAACGTAATAAGAAAACATATTAACCTGGCTAGAGGCGAAAGTCTCCTGTTACATCAAAATTATCGTCTAAATTGACTTAGAGGCTGTTCTAAGTCGAACGTGTATTAAGCGGAGGGGAGTCTGTAGGGGGCCAAATTAAGCTACATACACATAGCGCCACACGCACAAAGGGCAAACCAGTCAAAATGTGTTAGGAGCAAACGTTTTTGATGCAGATACAAAGACTCCAAACTCCACGACTTAATTCTTTCATGATATGTGCTGCGCTATGGTTCCTGTGAGAAGTCCATTGAACAAATTTCAAGGGCCTATATATTGCGCGTTTCTGCGAAAGAACTGAGGCCAATAGATTCTTGATGTGTAGTCAGTAAGGAAAACTGTTTTGCTGTTTGTTACCAAGAGGCTCTGAAAACTGAGCGTCGCTAAATAAGTAACTACCGTATATGGATAGCCGTCCACGAAACTACGGGCGTACGTGGACCAGCTTTCATTGGCAATATTTTTGATGACAAACGATACAGAGAAGAATTACCAAAGATATTATCGATTTCTTGCAGAAAGTTAGAACGCAGAAATCATTCAACAATAGTTCGTTTTGTGAACGGCAGTCTTAAAGTGTTGTGGCCTGAGGGAAATCAAGAATAAAAAGTTCTTATTTTGTATTCGCATGATGCGGCCTACATGCTGAACGTGGCCACTGCTCTATGTGTAGTCTAACTGCATTTCATCCACTTCACCTTGAGAGACGTGTGCACTAAGACCACTACTATGACGCACACCATGAAATCTTCAAACTATGTAGAATGTACAATACCAATACCCCAGAAAAACAGTGTGGAAACACTATCTGACTTGTGAAGCTGAATATAAATAGTCTTCCTCCACCTCTCTCTCTCTCTCTCTCTCTCTCTCTCTCTCTCTCTCTCTCTCTCATTCTCGTTCCCTCTCACACACACGTATTTTCACCAAATGGTTCAAATGGCTCTGAGCACTATGCGACTTAACTTCTGAGGTCATCAGTCGCCTAGAACTTAGAACTAATTAAACCTAACTAACCTAAGGACATCACACACATCCATGCTCGAGGCAGGATTCGAACCTGCGACCGTAGCGGCCGCTCGGTTCCAGACTGTAGCGCCTATAACCACACGGCCATTCCGGCCGGCTATTTACACCAGCGGCAACGGAAACTAAAATACTGATTCATAAAGGACAGTGAATTAAATAGAAAGTGTGTTAGTTTTCTACTTATACTCTCCATTTTTGTAAATTTTGCCAGTGACTGTAAGGAATTTGTAGTCGATGTGACTCCAAAATTAATTCATAAATCTGTTCACATGAGTTATAACTAATCTAAATCTGTGAAACAGTTCCCTTCACTTACGTTGAATGGCCATGAAACCTAAAAACTTGCAAATAAAAGACGCTTAATATCAACGTCTTGTGATATCGAAATCCAGTGATTGATTTCTGATACACCCTCAGTGGCTGCAAATCGAAAGCGATGCTATAGGGCTCAACAAGATGGTGCCCATGCAACGTGGCACTCTCCAGGGGTATACTGCAGAGGGAGAATAAGGTGTATGTAGGAATAAATTGTCAAGAACTGGATTGATAAGTAATAGATTGTAATCTAACGTAAGGGAATGATTTTAAAAGGACGCAGAGGTACTCAGAACTACAAGACTCAGATTTACCACAAAAAAGGAACACCATATTCACATCTCACGCTTCTTGAGTAGTACAGCCAATTTTATACTTCAGGAGGGAGTAAATCTTTGAATTTACAGCACAACTAAGTGAGAAAGTAATGTACTGTGCTATAATCAGCTTCAGTTCAACTAAGTATGAGCAACCTTTAAGCTTTGATTTCACTACGCACAAGCATATGGGCCGATTACTGCTCGTGGAGTGACTGCAGACAAGCATCCCATTCTAACCTCGTCCCAATAACTAAGCTTCTCCATGGCAAGTAAACTGAAATGGTCTCACCCAATTTCCCATTTGTTGTAGAATCTGCACGACAGCTCGGACCTCCATGAGACATAGGCAGTCTTCTCTCCAATACAGTTCCAGTGGCTGCCATCCATGCAGACCAGGAACAGCACACTCACTCAGATGTAAAGTAATGACGAATTCCCATTCAAACCAGTAGGACAACACGGGCTGCAACCCCCGAACAACTCCCGTTAGTTGAAAGCCATCTGACTCCCCAAAGACGTGAAGCTCCTTTCTGTAACAAAGAAAAGAAGCTGCTACAGTGCTTCTATCGATAAATAAAAACTATGTCTGACTCGCGTAACATATTGCAAAGATAAATATCACGATCTACTAGTAACAAAATATATTGACTATAAATAAATGTGCCGAATGAACAGGCAACTTTCAGCCAGTCTGGCCCATGCACTTCAACGTATCGCCAAAGAAGTGCGTCGCAACTTCCCAGAAATAAATAAAATAATTTCCCACACGAAGAAAATGTTTCTCAAAGCCCTGCATCGTGTGCCGCTCTGTAGAGAATTCCTGCTGATCCTAGTGTTGCTACTGGAACCTGTCCTAGCGAGATGGTGTACACGGATAGATGGATTTGGTTTCTATAATGAACACTTTCAGGCGTGAAATCTATGACGGGTTCATTTGTGAACGACTCTTCATTATGGCAGGCACAAAATACTTTAAGTGAACCTAATATCGAAAAAAGAAACAGTCAAGACGTAGTTGGGCAAGTGAATATAGGAGAGACTCATATCCATCCACCGGCATTTGAAACCACTTGGCATAAGTAACGTTCATACAAATTAGCTCCTTATGGACAGTCTACTCATCACACTCCTGAATTGTGCATGTGTTCTTCTTGATCTGCAGAAAGGTGCTTCCAATGGGCACATTTGTGCATCGATCTGCAGGTCAGTGGAAATTCCCGCTGCCTCTGTGAACATCCGGTTACTGGTACTGTCAGGTTCTTGAGTCTGACGCATTTGTGGTACTGTCTCAGTCAGTGCGGATCCAATGGCATCTGTCCTAGCGAGATGGTGTACATCCCTCTGCCCTCCAGTGCCCATTCCTTTTCCTGTCCTCCTTTAACCTTTCTGGTCGTAATTATACAGAAAAATTACAGGGTAATTAAGGCCTTACAAAACATTCTTTTATATATGAAGAGCTTATTTCAATAGTCATTGTGAGACACAGAGTCCTAAAGTTAAAAGAGCGCTGAAAAATCTGCAGTTGATATACCAGAAATATTCAAGTATATATACTTATATATGGATATTACATTCTTCTGCAATCTCTCGGACGGTCAGCCTTCGATTGGCAAGCACAATTTCGTTGACATTCCTGACATGAGCGTCGTCGGTAGATGTCGAAGGGCGTCCTGAACGAGGGTCATTTTTAACTTCTCTGCTGTCATCTTTAAACCACGTGAACCATTCGTAATACCAAGTACGGCTTAAGCACTCATCACCGTATGCTTTGTGCGTCATTTGGTGAGTCTCTAAATAGAGGTTTTCTTGTGTTTCACGCAAAATTTAATGCAGACGCGATGCTCCTCTAACTCTGTCATCTCGAAATTCTCAAACTGTATGACACTATGGTCTACTCAATAAAGAACTGAGCAGTAACTAGCAGACATACAAGAATGAAACTTCCAGCAGTTAAACATTAAACACAGGCGTGTAAAGAGCTATGAACCGCATTTCATTCCAACTCACCATTCGCGCGATATTACGAATGGTCAGGAATTTTTTCAACAGACTTCGTGCACAGATGTCATATATAATCACGGAAGAACATCTCTACTTTTGTGTGTTCCAGCCTCTGTGTTTTATCCTCCTCTATAATCATTCCCGTGCTACAACTCATCCCAATAGCATCACACAAGCTAGAGTTTTTTTTTATTTTTTTAAAAATCGGTCAGTCTTATTGCTGAATGAATTTTTCACTCTGCAGCGAAGTGTATGCTGATATGAAACTTCATGGCAGATTAATGGTGTGTACCGGACCAGGACTCTAGCCTGCGATCTCGTCTTCAGCACCTACAGCTAATGCCCCTACAAATACTGATATACATACAAATTCTGCAAAAATATTCTTCACAACCTACAGTTGCAAAGTTTACATAAACACAGCCTCAAAACCTCTTCTTTTGAATGCGTATATAAATTGCAGTCCACTACTGGCTGCCCAAGTCTCATACTCAGCAGACCTTTGCATGACCGTATTCTTCTTTCTTTAAATACAGCTCCACGCCCAACTCTCCCCGCGACTTATTTCCGGCACGCATTCTTACGCACACAACTGCTGCGATATCTTTAGCTCAGAGTCCCCACGCAAAACTGGCTTCTCTGGTTTTAGATCATTGGTTCCCAAACTGTGGTCTGCTGCTCACCTGTGGCGCACAAGAGCTAAAATAAGGTCAGCGAAAGATTTAAAATTTGAAACTTTTATTCGTTTTACATTATTAATCCCTCGTTACGCGGCCGATGCTGCGTCGAGCGCCCGTTGTCCGGCGTGCGCCGACGGTTGCGAGGAGGGGGAAGGGGGGGGGGAGAAAGGGCAGGGGGAGGAGGGGAGGGGAGGGGAGGGAAAGTGATCGACGTCACAGCATGGCACAAACGGGTCAGTCAATCGGCCTGTACCGTTTCTTTTGCCTTGCTGGGCGGTGTCGTCGATTCTGTTTGGTTGTTTGGTAGTTCGAAGTAGTTTAACTGACCGTTAATCCTCAATATTCATCTCTAATTATGACTTTTGTAACAGTCATTATTCAATGTGAATCTTTTTTAGTCAAAACTAGCATTACAAAAGGGAAAATAGGCGAGAGTGTGCTTATGATTCTGTGTATTACAAAAAGTTCACGGCCGGCCTGAGTGGCCGAGCGGTTCTAGGCGCTACAGTCTGGAACTGCGCGACCGCTACGGTCGCAGGTTCGAATCCTGCCTCGGGCATGGATGTGTGTGATGGCCTTAGGTTAGTTAGGTTTAAGTAGTTCTAAGTTCTAGGGGACTGATGACCACAGCAGTTAAGTCCCACAGTGCTCAGAGCCATTTGAACCAAAAAGTTCACAGTATCACATTACGTAGCTATATGCAACTATACATAAAGACAGTGAAACTATATTCATTTGTTTATTATTTATTATCATATTATTTATTTATTTCGTTATGAAAAAATACATTATTTTTACGATATTGTCTTTTAAGCTTGCATTCGATTGCATTTCTGTTATATTTTAAGAAAATGACGCCTAAGAGAAAATACGACAGTAATTATATGAAATTCGGATTTACTTCGATAGAAACTGATAGAGCAAGCGTATTATGTGCACAACGTTCCAGCGAAGGATTCCTTGAAGCCAGCGACATTAGGGCCCCGCTTAGAAACGGACCATACAAATTTCTCTGACCGACCACCAGATTTCCTTGTAAAAAAAATTAGAGAATCTGAAAGAAAAATGAAAACCTGGCCTAGTGGTAAAACATCGGAGAAAACATAACTAGTGTTGCTTGAGATATCGAAATTCATAGTGCAATCAAACAAGCCGCACATCATATGAGGAATACTAGTGAACCCTTGTTTTAGGTACGGTGTCGAAGGAGCTTTAGGATTATTAGCCAATAAATAAATAAATAATTGATAGAAATACCACCATTGAACACACAGTAAAAGCTGGAGTTGAACTAATGTTAAATGATATCAAGGGGCAACTTGTCTCAAGAGTTAAAAAAAATCGAAATGCTTCGCTCTGAAGTGTGATGAATCGACTGATATTTGTAACTGTTTTCAGTCACTCGTGTTTGTCCACTTTTGAGACAACGACAACATAATCAAAGAAGAATGACTGATTTCTTGGGAACTAGAAACGACGTCAAAAGGTGTGGAGAACATGAAAATAGTAACCGGATATTTTCAGAAACATAAAATTATGTGGGAAACGGTCGTCTGTTTCTGTACGGATGGCGCTCCAACTTTGTTAATGATCACGCTTGCGTTTCGTGGCGATAGTATATCAAAAGAATCTATCAGCAGTAAGAAAACATCGCATCATACGTCACCATCGGTTGGTTTCCAAGACTCGACCTGGATGCCTTAAAAACACAACGCAACTGGCTATAAATGTGGTAAATGTTATCAAAAGCAACGCCTTACATATTATTTATTTTTGTAAAAAAGACAATGCTGTTACGCTTCAATGGGAAGAGCCTTTCGAACCAACGGTTGAGCGACTCGCCACACTCCGAGATATCGGCCTGGCGCTCGGTCCTGAGGCAGCGACCTTCGGCAGCACTGAGTCTGCCTCTGGATTTATCAGATTTCACTCCGGCTTACAAAGCCACTACCAGCCGCAGTATAAACGGCGCAAGATACACTATGTGATCAAAAGTATCGGGACATCCTCAAAAACATACATTTTTCATATTAGGTGTATTGTGCTGCGACCTACTGTCAGGTATTCCATATCAGCGATCTCAGTAGTCATTAGACATCGTGAGAGAGCAGAATGGGGCGCTCTGCGGAACTCACGGACTTCGAACGTCGTCAGGTGATTAGCTGACACGAGCGTCATACGTCTCTACGCGAGATAATCCAGAACATCCGTACGTCCACTGTTGCCGATGTGATAGTGAAGTGGAAACGTGAAGGGACACCTACAGGACAAAAGCCTACAGGCTGACCTCGTTTGTTGACTGACAGAGACCGCCGACAGTTGAAGAGATTCGCAATGTCTAATTGGCAGACATCTATCGAGACCATCATACAGGAATTCGAAACTGCATCAGGATCCACTGCAAGTACCATGACAGGTGAGAGGTGAGGAAACTTGGAGTTCATGGTCGGGTAGCTGCTCATAAGCCACACATCATGCCAGTAAATGCCAAACGGCGCCTCGCTTGGTGTAAGGAGCGTAAACATTAGACGATTGAACAGTGGAAAAAAGTTGTGTGGAGTGACGGATCACGGCACACAATGTGGCGATCCGATGACAGGGTGTGGGTATCGCGAATGTCCGGTTACGTCATCTACCAGTGTGTGTAGTGCCAACAGTAAAATTCGGAGGCTGTAGTGATATGGTGTGGTCGCGTTTTTCATGGAGGGGGCTTGCATCCCTTGTTGTTTTGCTTGGCACTATCACAACACAGGCCTCTATTGATGTTTTAAGCACCTTCTTGCTTCCCACTGTTGAAGAGCAATTCGGGGATGGCTATTGCATTTTTCAACACCATCGAGCACCCGTTCAGAATGCACGGCCTGTGGCGAAGTGGTTACACGACAATAACATCCCTGTAATGGACTGCCCTGCACATAGTCCTGACCTGAATCCTATAGAACACCTTTGGGATGTTTTGGAACCCGGACTTCGTGCCAGGCCTCACCGACCGACATCGATACCTCTCCACAGTGCAGAACTCGGTGAAGAATGGGCTGCTATTCCCCGAGAAACTTTCCAGCACCTGATTGAACGTATGCCTGCGAGAATGGAAGCTGTCGTGTAGGCTAAGGGTGGGCCAACACGATATTTAATTCCAGTATTACCGATTGAGGGAGCCACGAACTTGTAAGCCATTTTCAGCCAGGTGTCCGGATACTTTTGATCACATAGTGTATATTCTGAAGAATAAAAGAAGTAACATTTAACCTTGTTACATTTCGTCTGGCGCCGCCACACAAGTTTCTCGCTCTCTATCCTGACGATGTTGTGGATATTTTCACAGACTTGAATAAGTGTAACTTGTGGTTGACAAATTTCGGAAACATACATTTAAGAAATGTTACAATTATATTCATCTTTAAAGATAAACTATAGAAAGTATGGCACGACAAGGGGAAACATACAAGGAAACATCGAGGGTCATCTGCAGATTTTGCGTGATAAATTCAGTCATTATTTTCCAGAATGTAGCAAAGCAGAGCTAAAGCTGACCAAAAATCAATTCGCAATTCTTTTTCACTAATGCTGGAGAATTTGCTGAAGAAATATAGGAAGATCTTATTGAATTCCAAAATGATAGAAACTGTAAGGAAGCATTTGATTCTGATTTTCTTGAGCAGTTTTTGGTGTAAAAAATGTAATTTATTATTTACGTAACAAGGGTTTTCTGCTTTGCTGGGAATTATAAACATGTCCAGGAATCGCCTGCAAGTAATTGGTGATGTACGTGTAGCTTCGATCAATAATATTAACCTGAGGATTACCTAACTTGTGCGGAAGATACAAGCTCAAAAATCACGCTGATGTAAACAGAATTTAATTTTCTACTATAAATTCTGCGTTTTTCGTTATAATAGTAGGATTCTTACTGTTAATGAAGGTTAGTTTTGAGTTTTGTCTGAAGTTTATTTTTAGATTGACATATTTTACTGTTCTTGAACCTTGTGATCTCTGCTATCAACAAAGATGTCAAAGTGGTCCCTGGTCAAAAGAGATTGGGAATCACTGCTTTAGATTGAGGATTTGGATTACGAAATATTACCAGTGATAATTAAATCTCATTTAAGAATTCAGAAGGAATTGTATTCATATCATAGACGATGAGAATCCCATTTCGTCCTTACCGGGACTAATGCTTTGTATTAAATAAAATCCCTGAGAAGAGATTCGGCAGCTAGAAGTGGTTGGGCGATGGACGGCTCTGTTTGAAACTGTGGTTCGATATAGTCAGAGGATCGAACCGTACATGCCGTGTCTGCTTTCGTGCCCACTGCATTATTTAGCTGAAGAAATAACTATAGTCTGTGATTTTACAGTAAAAAGGTCTAAGAACTGGCTACTTATGCGAATTTGAAATATTAACAATTTGCAATTAAATGTGACATTAATATCATACAAAAATTATTATTATCTTGTGATGAACTAATGTAGACGACACCACAAGATTTATGCTGAAAAAAAACTGATAATTTATTCAGTTAGTCATTTAGGAAAAATGTGGAAATTGGGGTCCTACAATAATTCAATGTAAAAATAAATAAAACAATTAAAATATTCTACAGCAGTAAAGTAAATTACAATGGTAGCTGGTTCCGCAGATATCATTGGGTAATCACTGGCCTACGAAACGAACAGAGTCCCATACTTTTGAACTTGGCACAAATAATCGTCTCCTCATAGATGTATACAGCCCTATGCGGGGAATCAAAGCAGCAAAGAACTAAAGTTAAATTTCTAAAACGCACATACTACTACGTGAAACGTTAAAAATTCCCGCCAACTCCCAGAATCAAAGTCTTATTTGACTCAGAGTTTATCTAAATATAAGCTGCAATCAAACTAAAACGAGGCACATGGAAAAATAGTAAGTAAACTGTTTATTATTGCAAAGGAAACTGTTCATAAATTTATGCCACTTTTAGGCAAGACTGTTAAGGCTTCCATGTAAAAATGTTTGCAGTTGCCTATGGAATCATGATTGTACCCACGCGTGCAGCTCTTCATCAAAAGTAAATCGACGGCCAATGATGTCGGTTTTCAGGGATCTGAAAATATGGAAATGGCATGTCTGTGGAGGATGTGGAAGGGCTTCCCAGCGAAACTTCTGCAGCGTGGTCCAAACATGTGGCCGGGTTGAAATGTTGCCGAAGTTGGTTCGACTACGCTGCAGAAATTTTGGTGTCTAACGGGGTCTTTTGGACGGCCGAGTAAAATGTTATTGCGTCCATTTGCTCTTAGGATGGGATGCGTGGGCGGTAGTTCCGGGTAGTGCAGAATGTGAAACACGGAAAACTTAGTTTTACCATTTGTTAATAAACACGGTGCGACAATGCATTACGCGCGTCTGTCAACCCGTCAGCACTGTGTCGAGAGCGATACATGTTCGCAACTTCGGAAGTGGCCGGTCTCAGACTGACTGCTCTTCGTAGCCGGTGGCTGTGTACACGCCATGGCGCGCGACTCAGATTGCATTTCCCGTCAGCATTCCGCGTGATAAGCGCACAGCGCGGCGACTCTGGCGCTGTCCGCTGCGGCCGTACAATTCTGCCGTTACAATCACCCTCCCTCACGAAAACGAGCTACCGAAGGTTGCTCGAGACGACCTCCTGGGCGTCATGCGTTTGTCTCGCCAATGGCGGCGTAGGGGGGCACTTCAACATTTATTCTGTTTGCAGACACAGTGACGATGGGCACTGACGAGCGGGTTTTCGGGACAACAATTTCATACATTACATAGGCTGTACGTACGAGAGACATCAATAAAAGCACAAGGAACACAACACTGACAATCAAATATGGTTTAGCATTATTGGAAGATTCAATAGACTTAATTTTAGTTGCCACTTCTAAGTAACTTAACTCATTATTAGTATTGATTACACTTTCATGGATATCTACAATTAAATTGTCATCCTCGGGTAAGCTGGACAGAGAATGATTTGCATAGGTCAGTAAGTATGATTCATTGTAATAAACAGGCAACATCCTTGTTAAAGGGAATTTTGCATCTGCATGAAAGCTGGTTGGTAATACAGAAGGCATTTCAAACAGATCACATGATAAATCACAGTGCGTAACATTCAGAATTAATCCACTACCAGTTAATTTGAATGTGACAGGTATTTCAGGTGTGTCAAACCTTTTACAGGTAAATATGATTTCGAGAGTTGAGTTAAACGAAGATATTATACCTTCAGAATATCTTTTAAGGAATGGTTGTTGAAGATGCATTAAAATACTAGGGCAATTAACGGGAGGCGGATTGTTCATATATAAATCTTTCCCACAACTGTACACTCTAGTATCTAAGAATGCTACCGTCTCTGGGCAAATTAGCTTATGACTACGTTTACACTTACCAACATTGTGGTCATTGAGGGGTACAGAATATCTTCTATCTTTACTGATGAATAAATAATCCTTTAGCTGATACACTGCGTGAATACCTACTTGGTTCCATTTCACAGGGTAAGTATGAGTTTTATACATTTCAAAATTATGCTTGGATCTGGGTATCGGTATAGAAACAATTACAGTTAATTGATCTTCAATCATTAAAGAATATGTGGTAGTTAATGTGTAATAAGCATATAAATTGTAGGAATTGACAGGGTAAATCATGGTAGATGATGCATCTAGCTTACGTTCAATCAACAGCAACATTTGTAAAAATTGTTCTGGATGCAATAAAACACTTTCAAGCAATCATTTGAACTACTTTCTAAGGCTATTCTTGAATTGAGAGCATCAAATTTAGCGTTTGACAAACTGTCAGTAATTCTTAACAGTAGGGTGTTTAAATTTAAATGTGCACTCGCAGCTTGAAGAACTGCATATAATTCGCGGATGGTTGCATTCATTTCACCACGATTGTGTTAAAATGTGTAATGAACTCTTTCACAATTTGTTCAATAAACGATGTGTGGTTCGTAACGGTCTTTTGCATATTTCTTAACAAAATTATTTCATTAGAAAGGTTAATTGAATTTTGTGTTAGACTGCTGCTCTAGAGCTAGTATTTTATCCCTTATGTCCAATAGATCCTGGCTAGTTAAGGTACCAAATACAGTAAGAAGAACTCTACCTCCAAAATCAAACCAGGCACGCTTGCGCCTAATCAAGCTTTTATATGGCAAGAGTTTTAAGAAACAGTTAACCTCTTGCTCATAGCTAGCGAAAGTGGATTCTACTTGCATTTTTGCAGTAATCCAGTTGTTATACCAAGAGGTTCCAGTTTCCAAGGCTGTATCATTATTCTTATTTGAACGGATCAAATCAATTTGTTTTTTTAACAGAATCAAATTGTTGGTGAATCTCAGACAAATTATATTTAAGTACAATTGTTGCACTGTGCGTTGACACTACCATGTCTGATTGTGGTTCAAACAACACACCTGCATTCTGTGATACTACTTCTTCAGCATTAATGGAACACACTAACATAACAAAAAATGGAATTACAGTAAACATGGTTAATAAGTTCTACACACTAGAATTAAACAATGAATATGAAGAAATATGCGTCTTCGGTGACCTGTGGAACAGATGTTATTTACGCTTGAGCACCTTGCGCAATAGCTGTGATTTTATGTTGCACAGAACATTCACATATGCACTCGACTAAACGCAACTCACCTTGCATTCACTCACACTACACACGCTTACGGAGGTTGTAAGTGTGCCTTGGGCTGGATCGCTGAGTTGGCGGCGGCGACGCCTCGGGCTCGAAGCCTGGACTGTGAACTCGCGGTGCTCGGCTCCTGGATTTTGGAGCAGCTTGTCTGCCCCTCGGTCGGTCCTCGTCGTTGTCCTGCGTTGCTACAGGGAATCTACCCAGGTAGGGCTTTACACGGTTGACATGGACGCCAACCGAACGAAAAGGCAGCTGGAGCTTTAGAGTGACAGGTGGCACCACCTCCAATATCGGGTACGGTCCCTTCCAAAACTTCTTAAAATTTTTGACCTGCAACTTCTTTAGCACTACGTTGCTCAGGTAGACAAAGTCTCCCACTCGATGACTGCGGCGCTACTGCTTGGCAATCATGTTGCTTGGCTTGCTGAAGGAAAGACTGATGATTCCGCTGTTTCACTCCCCTCCATGCATCCTTCAGTTTTGCAAGCTAACTCCCTTACGTGTTCATTGCTGATTCCAGCTATCGATCGGACAAAGTCCAAGGGTCAACGCATCTTCCGTCCATATACAATTTCATAGGAACTGAGGCCCGTTGATGAATGTATTTTAGCGTTGTAGGCATTTACAACATATGGAAGACAGACGTCCCAATTATCGTGTTTGCTGCTTACATAGTGGCTAAGCATTTTAATCATGGTTCTGTGTACTCTCTCGACGCGACCATTGCCTTCAGGGTGTGCTGGTGTGGTTCTCAACTGCGTTATTTGCATCAGCTTACATGTTTGTTTAAGTAAATCACTCATAAAATTCGTCCCTTGGTCACTGATAATGTTTAATGGAGATCCAAACTTTAGAATCCATTCCTTCACAAAACTTTAGCTATGGTTTCAGCACTTTGATCACGTATTGGTACCATCATAAGATATCTGGAGAAATGATGTAATATCGTCAATATGTACTTGTTTCCATCCTTAGTCTTCGGCAGGGGACCGACGACGTCTAACCCAATTCTTTGAAAAGTTTCACTAGTCTCCGGCAGTTCTTGTAATGGTGCCTAAGTTCTTCACGAATTATTCCGTCTGTTGCAGGAATCACGTTGTGAAACAAACTCAAATACGTCAGCCTTACGACTTGGCCACAAATACTTTTCAGCTACTTTGATATTCGTTGCCTTTTTACCGCAGTGTCCCGATAGGAAGGAATCATGTTGTTCAGTTGGGATTGCTCTCTCATGCTTCCTGGAATAACTAAGCTATTCCCTTTGTTAGTAACTTTGTACAGCAATCCATCTATTTCAACGAACCGTTGATCAATTTTCCATATTTCACTTTGTGGAGCTTCTTCTTGGACTGCTAGACACAAACACGAACATTACGACTCATCGCATCAGCACTCACATGTTGTTTCCCAGGGCTATGGATAACTGTGAATTGGTAAGCGCTCAGTTCTAATGCCCATCTTGTCAGTCTCGAACTGGGATCCTTTAAGCTCAACAGCCATTTAAGTGCGGCATGGTCTGTGATTACAGTGAATTCTCTTCCTGATAAGAAACATCTGTTTTGTTTGATACCAAAGACCAGAGCACAAAGTTCCTTTTCACTGGTAGTGTAGTTACATTCCGCTTTATTTAATTGCCGGGAAGCAAATGATACTGGACGTTCTTGACCATCAAATTTTTGGGACAAAATAGCACCAACTGCAAAATCTGAAGCATGTGTGGAGAGGATGAAGGGCTTACTGAAATACGGATAGGCCAAAACTGGAGCTGTGGTTAGAGCAGTTTTCAGTTTTTCCATTGAATTTTTGCGTTCTGTTGACCAACTGAATGTGGCACCTCTTTTAAGTGCCGGCCGAAGTGGCCGAGCGGTTATAGGCTCTTCAGTATGGAACCGTGCGACCGCTACGGTCGCAGGTTCGAATCCTGCCTCGGGCATGGATGTGTGTGACGTCCTTAGATTAGTTAGGTTTAAGTAGTTCTAAGTTCTAGGGGACTGATGACCTCAGATGTTGAGTCCCATAGTGCTCAGAGCCATTTGAACCATTTTCCTTTTTTAAGTAACTGTGTCATTGGCCTTGCGATATCTGCATAATGAGCTATGAAGCGGCGATAGAAAATCGATAAACTCATAATGGTTGTAGTTCTTTGACTGTTTGTGGTTCAGGAAAAGTTTTGACAGCTTCGATTAATTTTGGATCAGGGCGGACACCTTCACTGGTTATAACATGTCCAAGATACTTCACTTCACTTTGTGCGAAGTGACATTTATCTATTGGTAAAGACAAATTCGCACTTCTGACACGATCAAATACTGCTTGAAGTCTCTCAGTGTGTTGCCTCATGTTTTCACCAAAAATTATCACATCGTCAAGGTATAGAAGAACTTGTGTTGGGGTGAGCCCATGTAAAACAGAATCCATTAGGCGTTGAAAGGTAGCTGGGGCGTTACGTATTTCAAAGGGCATACAGAGGTATTTGTACACTCCTGTTACAGCTACAAATGAAGTTTTTGCTTGATCATCTGGATGCCCTGTTAATTGGTGATATCCGCTAGTTAGACCACAGACTGAGAATATGCGACATCTGCCCAAATAGTCCAGGGTTTCTACCAAGTTTGGTAACGGGTAAATGTCTGGTGTGGTGACGGCATTTAAAGCTCGATAATCAACGCAAAATCGGAACTGTGGTTCGCCCTAAACAGATTTCTTCTTTACTAGGACCACTGGTGATGACCATGGTGGATCAGCAGGATCTCTTGGTTTAATAATTCCGGCCTCTAGTTGTTCCTTGACCATATCTTCGACCAATTCTCTTTTACTGAATGGAATGCGGTAAGGCTTCTGCGTGATTGGTGCTGCATTTCCAGTGTGTATGCGATGCTGAACTAAGTGAGTAACAGCTAAGGTGAACGTTCTCTGGAAAGATCTGAATACTCTAACAAAACAGGTGCTAAAATCTTCTGATCATCAGCTGACAAATGTTCAATCTACTTCCATATTTTGTTCTTTAATTCGATTTCATTTTCAGCTCCTTGTTTCAATGTTTCAATATCACTACAAGAATCTGTTTTCGTGATTGCTACATCTGCTGCTTCGTTTGGAATCGGCATTACATCATCTTTACTTATGCTCGACACTTCAGCAACCTTCGTTCCTCGTGGCAAAACGACATCCGTATTGCTCATATTCGTTATTGTTATTGGGACTCTCGCCACGTTGGGCCTCACCATTGTAGCTACGCCTGTACTTCGGACAACACATCAATGCTTTGTGTCCAATAATTCACAATTTTCCGACCGTTCGGTCAACAACAGAGTTCCTTTTCTGATCAGTGGCGACTTTACTTCAACATGGATTGTCTTACCTGTTCCCTGAGGAACTTGCTGTAGCTGAGTAATTTGTATTTCGACTCGGAGGGTTCCAACTGATGCGTCGGTCGGGGTGATCGGTCCCTCGACGTCAGAATTTCGGTTCCTTTGAGTGCGATGATTTTCCAGGTTGTAATTACTACGACCTAGTCTGATCGTTCGTTCTGCGACAAATATCTCTGCCCCGTTAGCGGATAAGAAAACAAATCCAAGTACACCATCGTAGCGCGTTTCATTATTAGAAACCACTTGCACTGTTGCTGTGTATTTGTCTTGGCCTGGGCACAATTCTACGTCAACTTCTCCATAGTTACGTAGTTTCCCACCGTTGAGTCCCAGCACGTTAAACATTGGCGGTCTCAGCCTGTCCCTTTCGTCTATAGAACACCACATCAATGAGGTCTGTGGTCTCGTGTCGATCAATAATTTAATATATTTTCCGTGATAAACAGCACCTATCACGAAGTCATTATCGAATTGATTTTCAGCTGCACTAACAGGAATCACTGCCTCGGGCAAGGGGCGGACGCTGTGCTGGCACGTATGTCCTGTCCCCGCACTCGTTTAAAGATCTGCCGAGTTGTCTGCTGCTCACATTTCGTTTCTTTTTGTTGCGAAAGTTCCTCGCTAAGTGACTCAGTATCCCACACTTGTGGCAGGTCCTGTTCTCCTTACAGTCCTTATGCTTGCTACCGGGCCTATTGCATCGGTAACATTCCACGTTTGAGTTGAACACGCGACGTTCTTCTTTTCGCATGTCATTTGGGCGTCTCAATGCTTCGACAAAACCAACAGCTGCCTCTACTGCTTCTTCAAAAGTTTTAGAGCGTGCGAATCTGACTGCTTTGTTTACTTCTTCCCCATACAACCCATGGATGAATGTGTCAAGTGCTCTCTGATCGGTTTCACGCAGATCGGCTCCGCGCTAATGAAATCTTGTGCGGTTCCTTGGATTCTCAATTTAGCAACTGCTAGCTTATCTCACTCAGTCCACGAACCCAAAAGAGCTGCGCCTTCGAGTTTCCGAAAAAATACTTTCACATCTTCCTCAGGTTTTCCACTGAACACTGGTACAGATGGCAACAGAGAAAAATTCTTTATTGGAACAGAAGTGTCGTCATGTGACAAATCAACCGGGAGGCTACGCTCACTTTCATCTGCTTTTAATTGTTGAATCTCTCTTCGTAGTTCTTCTATAACGGTTTGGAGATCGACCGTGTTACTCGCGTTTGCGTCTGCCATTTTGAATGCAGTCTATACCAGTCACTCAATACAGAAAAATTTAAAATACATTATTGCCTTTCGTTTTAAGCCAATCTGAGTAGACTAACCCTAATTCCAGCGCTGGACGTCGCCGCGTTGTCGGACGATGTCCTTGGCTGCTGCTGCATGCTGTGTTGTCGTGAAGATACTCCGATGTTAAGTTTACACATCGCTGCACTTTTCGGGACTGTAGGTTTTCCAAATATAATCCCACACCTGGCACCACTTCTCTAAAGGGGGTCTTTTGGACGGCCGAGTAAAATGTTATTGCGTCCATTTGCTCTTAGGATGGGATGCGTGGGCGGTAGTTCCGGGTAGTGCAGAATGTGGAACACGGAAAACTTAGTTTTACAATTTATTAATAAAGACGGTGCGACAGTGCATTACGCGCGTCTGGTAACCCGTCACACTGTGTCGAGAGCGATACATGTTCGCAAGTGGCCGGTCTCAGACTGACTGCTCTTCGTAGCCGGTGGCTGTGTACACGCCACGCCGCGCGACTCAAATAGTATTTCCCGTCAGCATTCCGCGTGATAAGCGCACAGCGCGGCGACTCTGGCGCTGTCCGCTACGGCCGTACAATTCTGCCGTTACAGCTGCGAAGACGCTACACAGCCTCCATACAGTCCCGATATCTCTCCATGCGATTTCTATATTTTTGGAGTCCTAAAGAAAGCCATTCATAGCCGTCGCTTTGCTTGGAACGAAGAAGTGGCACGCCTGAGTACAATCACGATTCCGTAGGCAACAGCAAACATTTTGCCACGAAGGCACTGTCTCACAGTTTGATACGTTCATTAACAGTTATCGTGATTATTTTTGAAATAATAATCAATTAACGTATTTTTTAGGTGTCTCGTTTACACTTTAATGTCTCTTGTATGAGCAAATGTTAGCATATTAATGCGGCCGCTTGCCGCCCAAGAAACGTAACTTGACCGCACTATCAGCTCAGTAGCTGAAGACTGCTCTGGTCAAATGCTGACTTCTAAATGCCCGCCGATCGCCGAATGATCTTCTCAAGAACGACTGCATGATCCAGGATGCCCGAGTGACTATCTGATCACGTCAGATGGTTCTCACATTACCCACCACAAATTCAAAGCTTACTTTAAATTACAGAAAATGGACCACCACTTGAATAATAATGTTACAAAATTGACATATGACTTAAGGAAAAACTCTTTTTCTTCCAGTTCCATTAAGGTCAAGCACAATATTCCATATATGAAAATTTAGACGGAAACAATTAAAACATTGATCTTGTGCATACACTCTTATGACCAATACCAAAATATACGTCGAAACATATGAAATAAAAAACCTGATCTGTTCAGTTTATGCGTCTTTTCATGCACGATATCGAGACGGTACCAGATCTTATAAACAGTTTACCATTTTTAAGTCCAGAGTGATTTTTTAATACTGGCTGAGTTAACTTTAAGTTAAATAAATTAGAAACCAGTTAAAAACACAGATAAATATAGAATGAATATGCATGGAGAGACACGAAAAATGCTATACTGTGTTCATTTTTTATGTAGCTGTGGAGATATGATCATCTGACACATTTACATAAAAATACTTGAAATATTTTATAATGTAATAAATAAAATATGTAAAAATGTACAGCTTTCTGTGATAATAGCTATAGTGGTAGGCTATCATCCAACACCTTACATGTCTTGGTCGTATGAACTGTTCAAAAAAATGGTTCAAATGGCTCTGAGCACTATGGGACTCAACTGCTGAGGTCATTAGTCCCCTAGAACTTAGAACTAGTTAAACCTAACTAACCTAAGTGTGGTGTCACCGCCAGACACCACACTTGCTAGGTGGTAGCTTAAATCGGCCGCGGTCCATTTAGTACATGTCAGACCCGCGTGTCGCCACTGTGTGATCGCAGACCGAGCGCCACCACAAGGCAGGTCTCGAGATAAGGACGAGCACTCGCCCCAGTTGTACGGACGACATTGCTAGCGACAATACGGACGAAGCTTTCCTCTCATTTGCCGAGAGACAGTAAGAATAGCCTTCTGCTAAGTCCATGGCTACGACCTAGCAAGGCGCCATTAGCCTTACCTAGTTTGAGAGTTATCGTATAAATGTCTCAAGAAGAATGTTGTAAACCAACAAAGATTAAAAGTTAAGTATATTCCAAAGCTACGTATTTTCTTTATAGCAGTCATAACGTATCCTGTTCCAGACTTGACGCCAGTCGGCGTGTGTGTACGCGTGCCTTTCGGCTCCCTTCTCAGTGTGGCGTAGCTAGCTTGTTACGCCACAACACTAAGGACATCACAAGCATCCATGCCCGAGGCAGGATTCGAACCTGCGACCGTAGCGGTCTTGCGGTTCCAGACTGCAGCGCCTTTAACCGCACGGCCACTTCGGCCGGCTATGAACTTTTCAGTAGTTAAAATAGTCACGAATGATTTTTGTAAGAGTGTTCATTTAATGTGTTCACCTAATTTTTGTAGTTCTTGTAATAACTGTAATATAAATATCTCATTAACTGTATCTCAATGATACAGGTGTGTTGAAATTATTGGATTAGGGCTACGGTGAAAAACAGAATTGCTGCAGAATTGTAGAGTTTTGCAAGGCATCCACATTCCAGCATGATGCATACCGGCCACCCGTTTCTCCAACTGCTAGTTCCTGGGGAAAAATCTTCCATTAGCTGCAGATGGACACTACTTTGTCAGTGAGTGAGTGGCTTGCCCCAAAAGCCATAGTTATCGCCCTTCGCCTCGGCCCCTTCAGCCGAACCAACACTTAAAACTAAATGACTTAAGCCTTCCACCTGAAAATTATCTCGCCATCAGATGCGTTTCGTCACAAGCTAGAAATCTGCAGTGGATTTTAGCTTGCACATCAAAACTGAAAGTTCATTTTTTCGCCAATTTTATCTTGCCGGTTTATGTAGTTGCCAGCAAATGCAACTAGCTCACGAGTTACTCACTCATCGGTTGAGGATCGGGTTTATTCCAAACTGTGAGAACATGCCACGAATATTATGTTTCAACAGGACGGAGCACCACAATACTGACTCTCACATCTCGGAGAACTTCTTATCTACGAGATGCCTCAGCAGTGGAACGGCTCGAAGGGGCTTGCGGATCTCGCATTGCGCCATTAGCCCCTATGCTAGTTTGATCTCATGGTATGGAATTTTCTTTTGTGGGGGGCTTTTGAAAGACTCCACCTATGTGCTTTCCCTTGGGTGAACTTATACGTCGCGTAGTAACAGAAATAAATGTTGTAGCTGACATGCTTGCAGTAGTAGTCTGTTAAATACATACTTTGTAGTCCTATGCATTATTTAAAACTTACCTCAGGTTTCATCTTCATTCATATAAGAGATATATAGTCTTGTGAAATCGGGTGAATATTGTTGAAATTGCCTGCATTTTTAGTAAGTTATTTTCACGTCAGTGTTTCTGACATTAATGCAAGGTGTACTGCGCTGTTCTCCACGGAAGAGTTTGACTGGGTCTTTCGATTGTCCCATCAAATTCGGGTGGTTATCTTAGTATGTCTTCAGTGTCAGTAAATGTCATTTTCCTCTCGTGAACTGCAACTGTGATGGTGTACTACAGTTTCTTTCTATATCTTCCACAGTGATTTTCTGAGTAGTTTCTCGAGAAGTTCTGAGTTCAAAACTCCGTCCGGCCATCAAAACTGAAGTTTTGTGTGGTTTCTCTGAATAGCTTAAGGTGAATGCCGGGTTTATACATTTGAATCGGAGAGATTCAATTTTCTACTTTGCTCTATTGCTCCAAACATGTCGCAGAAGGGACGTTAAAGCTCTCTGTAGAGTAACTGAAGAGTGCAGCATAATAATATCGTAGCAGTGTCTTTGTAGCACGGCTATAAAGCTTCTGCGAAAACATTTTTCTTCACTGCCCTTTAAAATGCCACAGGAGGAAAGGGAAAGAACTTACGCTATAATTTCATTCTCTACGTATCCGACCTGAGCCTCAAGTGAAATACATTTTTGCGAGCTTTTATATGCTTATTAAATGTCAACTGCCTGTGAACAATGTCAGTGAGAGTGAAGCTAGAGTTTGTTCTTATTACGTTTTCGTAGTCATGTCTAGCCTAGAGATTTTGTGCGTCTACGTGCACACTCCGTCCAAAGAAATGTGCGGACAGGGAGGGAATCTGTAGTGTATTCCGCTTCTCCGCCGCGCCGGCGAATGTATGTTAACATGTCGTAAAGTGAGCTACAGCCTGACATCGAAAGCAATTTCCTGTCGTAAATTTGATATGTAACGTGGCTGTCTGATACCCGGCAGCGATAAAAAGAACGCCACAAAAAATGAAAAGAGAATAAAGAGCCTAAGCTTAAGAGCTTCCGATATTTTTCCTCGTCATGCTTTTTTGTGAATCTGGTTTATTGCTACAGGCAACTTTGTTGTGCACCTCAGAAAATTTTTGAGTAGATAAGGTTCTAAAACTCTTTATAATTATACATGAACATTCGATGAAGGTAACGTTCTTTTTCATTTAGACAGTGTTATTCTTTAGGATATCTTCTTATACAGCTACTTTCAGCTTTAAAAGCTCATTTCGAGTGTTTACCACGATCAAGACGTCATGAAAATGATCAAAGCAGTGAACTCACACGAGATGCTGTTGTTTCGAAATTATAGTAGTAATGCTACTATTCGTGACGGTCTGTCAAACAATTTGTGTGTATGCCTCCTTGCTGTGGGCAAACACTCTCAAATGCCAATATAAGACGGACTGAGTAATGAAACAAAGAAGAGATCTAAATACAAGTGACAGCGCAAGTGGAAAAATACCGCCTGGAGTCAACAAATTTCTGGGGGCCGAGGTCATTACGAATAACATTACATAAACGTGATGGAGATTACAATGATTTCTAACGCTCATCTGAAAGCTCACTATTTCCACCTACCAATTTAGAATACCGTAATGGATGAAATATTAGTTTATTTTTAAGAATCATACGTAGTTCGGTATAGCAAAATATGTCTTAATTTTCTGATTTTCGTAAAACAGCGTTGCACCAAAAAATAAGCGATGATGGTCGTTCCTAACACATTAGAATTTTCTATTTCACGAATTCTAGAAGCCTTGTCTTTCCCGAGCAGGAGTCTTTCATAGTGGAACAAACTATATATGTACACTCAGTTGCAGAATGATGAAGCCTTCCTATAAACGAAGCTAAGACCAATACCCATGACGTACATTATTTCAGAGTTGCTAGCGAACACAAAGCCTTGGTGGAATTTGGAAAGTGAGGAAGAGGTGTAAAAGATTGAAATTTGGAGACAAGCCGGTGAAAGCTCAGTTTCCCCCGACAGAAAAGGGTCTGGATTGGGCACACGGCTCTAACCTTCTGGAATATTAGGTCCGTGTGTTTCCAATACTCGTAGATATTATCTTAAAGAAATTTTTTTAAAATCAGTTAATGTGCAGCATTCGAGTTTATACATGGTGAACAAGAACTCCACCGACTTTCAGAGGTGGTAGTATGAACGAAAACAAGGAAAAAGTCTGCCAAACAAGGGCTATATATGTACATGTTCTTCTTCGATACTGAGAAACATCTCTTCTACTACAAGCTTTTTGCTCTCCATGTGTTGGGGGAGGTAATTTGGGTGAAAACAGGCTAAAAAGTCTGGAAAATACGAGCTGTAAAATGTATAACTTAAGAGCTATGAGCACTTTCACTGTAGAATAGAAGATGAGTTTCACTCTAACGAAAATCAATAAGTTCTGATGGTTCTTAAGGCATGCATTCAAGAGCCCGTTTTTTTTTCTCCGTACTGCCACCTCTCATAATATGGAGAGCAAAGAGCTTTCAGTATACCGTAAGAGATGTCTCAGAGTAGCGAAGACGAACAAGTCCTCATAGCTCTTAATGTAAGCATGTTAGAGCCCTTGTTTACTAGACTTTTTTCTCGTTCATGTCCATAGTATAACCTCTTAAGCTTTTTAGCTGGAGTTACAGTCACCCTGTATATTACCACGGTCTCCTGTCCAATAATAATTGTTCTCCACTGTCATAGTTTAGATATAAAATTTCATTTCGTAGTCGAATACGCTGTTTTCTATTGTTTACATCAATACTGTGCACTAATTAACAAACCACAGGGAAATAAATTCAGAATTTATGTAACCATATGAGAACTGTTTGCATAAAATCAAAAATTTGCCCATGAAAAAGTGTGTATAGCCAGTCTCACATTTCCATGAATAATTTCAGATGAACTTCGGCGCATGTTCTCCAATTACACCTATCCTGAATTTCTCCCTTCTTCCCATGACCCCACAGAAATGTCCTACCTTTATTCACTCTAATAAAAAGAGAAAAAGGGAGCAATACAAATAATTTTATCTCAACAATATACACGGATGCCGCTTGCTAGAGATTTCCCTGGTCTTGAAAGAGTAATTTTTGTATATATTTTCGAAAGGTTGTCCTGATTATTATAGCCCTGATAACTTTTACAGTCGACCATTTCAATTTCAATTAATTGTAATACCTGTAAAGTGTGTTGTTGTCGCCTTCACGCTTAAGACTGATTCGGTGCAGCTCTCAACTCCAGTCTATCCTGCGGAACTGCTGCAACGTACATTCATCTGAACCCGCCTACTGTCTTTCTCTCCCTCTACAATTTTAACCCACCATCCCCCTAAACACCACTTCCCTCCATTACCAAATAGACAACTCTTTCATGCCTTAGGATATGCACTATCAACAGATACCTTCTTCTAGTCAATTTGTGCCGGAGATTTCTGTTTTTCCCAATTCTGTTCAATGTCTCCTTATTACTGATTCGAGCTATCAGGCTACACTTCAGACAAATAACTTCAAAGAAGACTTCCTTACGTTTAAATTTAACATTCTATATTTAAAAATTCCTCTTTTTCAGAAATACTTTTTTGTATTGCCAGTCTGCATTTTACATCCTTTCTGGTTCGGCCTTCATTAGTTATATTGGTGCTCAAACAGCATATCTCTTCTACTACATTTACTATGTCATGTCCTAATCTAATTCACTGAGTGGCCGTGCGGTTCTAGGCGCTTCAATCTGGAACCGCGTGACCGCTACGGTCGCAGGTTCGAATCCTGCCTGCTGCATGGATGTGTGTGATGTCCTTAGGTTAGTTAGGTTTAAGTAGTTCTAAGTTCTAGGGGACTGATGACCTTAGATGTTACGTCCCATAGTGCTCAGAGCCATTTGAACCATTTAATTCACTGAGAATGGCCTGATTTAATTCTACCGATCGCCATTACCATTGTTATATTTTTGTTTGTTCACCTTATAACCTATTATTCTCTTTCTATATTTCTCCTTGGTTTCCTTTCCTATTTGCTAAATGTACTGTTGTGCCAATAGCGCTCTGTGCAAACTTCACAACACGAAGTGAGGCGAGAAGTCTAGCTTTTATAATCAGACGAAACTACTTTGGTCCTGCCATAATTGTTAGTTCTTTGATTGCTCTGACGGCTCATCAAACTAGAACACATTAAATATAAAGCTTGTCCATTATGGAAGTTTCAAAACCCGTGACTGTTTATTCAAAAATGGTTCAAATGGCTCTGAGCACTATGGGACTCAACATCTTAGGTCATAAGTCCCCTAGAACTTAGAACTACTTAAACCTAACTAACCTAAGAACATCACACACACCCATGCCCGAGGCAGGATTCGAACCTGCGACCGTAGCAGTCCCGTGATTCCGGACTGCAGCGCCAGAACCGCTAGACCACCGCGGTCGGCGACTGTTTATTCAATATAAATAAAGTCACTCTTTTGTTATAGTTATTTATTCCATAAACCGGTTTTCGAGCCTTCTCGGTGTTGTCTTCAGATGGTGCACAGGAGGTAACATGACTACTTCAAAGCGTCTTGCTGGCTGATGACTCTGTAGCAAGAAGATAGAACATGCATTAATGCATCGTCGAGAGTATTGTTTATATGATGATTTGCATTTCAAATGAATTCTGTACTTACTACGACAGCATGGGCGGCTTTGCCGTTAATATTCACCTGCGCCCATTGTGATGGAGAGTTTCCAACACATCACTCACTTTTCACAGGATATGTATGTACACTGAGGTGACAAAAGTCTTTCCTCCTGATATCGTGTCGGACCTCTTTTTGGGCGGTGTAGTGCAGCAACTCGTGGTGGCATGGAATCGACAAGTCGGTGCAAGAATCCTACAGAAGTATTGAGCCTTGCAGCCTCAATAGCCGTCCATAACTGCGAAAGCGTTGCCGGTGCAGGACTTTTTGTACGGACTTACCTCTCGATAATGTCCCATAAATTCGTTCAAATGATCCAGAATGTTCCTCAAAACAATCACGAACAATTGTGGCCTTGTGACACAGCGCATTGTCATTCCATAAAAAATCCAGTGTTGTTTGGTATCATAATGTCCATGAATGGATGCAAATGGTTTCTAAGCAGCCGTACAGAATCATTTCCAGCCAATGAGCGGTTCTGTAGGATCACAGAACTCAGCCCATTCCGTCTAATAACAGCCGACACCATTATGGGGCCACCATCAGTGCACAGTGTGTTGTCGACAACTTGAGGCCATGGCTTCGCTGGGTCTGCGCCACGCTCGAAACCTACCATGAGCTCTTACCAACTGAAATCGGGAATCATCTGATCGGCCACGATTTGTCAGTCGTCAAGGGTCCAACCGATGTGGTCACGAGCCCAGGAGAGGCACTGCAGGCCATGTAGTGTTGTTAGCAAAGGCACTCGTCTTAGTCGTCGGCTGCTAAAGCACATTAACGCCACATTTAATCACACTGCCCTAATGGTTACGTTTGTCGCATGTCCCACATAAGTTTCTGCGGTTATTTCACGCAGTGTTGGTTATCTGTTAGCGTTGACAACTCAACGCAAACGGTGTGCTGCTGTCGGTCGTTAAGTGCAGACGTTGGCGTTGTCCGCGGTGAGAGGTAATGCCTGAAATTTCGTATTCTCTGCTGTCTTCACTCTGTGGACCTCGGAATATTGAATTCCCTTACGATTTCCGAAATGGAATGTCCATGTGTGTAGCTCCAACTGCTATTCCGCTTTCAAAGTCTGTTAATTCCCGTCGCGCGGTCATAATCACGTTGGAAACCTTTTCACCTGGGTACAAATGATAACTGTGCCACTGCACTTCCCTTTTATATCTTGTTACGCGATACTACAACCATCTCTATGTGTGCTTATCACCATCCCATGACATTCGTCATATAATTGTATATACATCAAAGTTACGAAACTTTGCCTGCATTGCTTGTTACAACGATCTTCATACGAAGATATAACTGTTGTGGACTGGCAAGACAGCCAATCCACTATGACAGGAAGCCAGAAGGCACGCGTTTAAGCTCACGCTGGCTGGCGTGAGGTCTGGAACAGGACAAGGTAATTATACTAGCAAAAAACGTACGTATCTTCTGGAATACTTAACTTTAATCCATAATTGGTGAACATCGCTCTTGACGGTACATGTTTTACAGCATCAATAGTAACTGGTAATGGCGCCTTGCTAGGTCGTAGCAAATGATGTAGCTGAAGGCTATGCTAACTATCGTCTCGGCAAACGAGAGCGTAATTTGTCAGTGAACCATCGATAGCAAAGTCGGCTGTCTAACTGGGGCGAGTGCTAGGAAGTCTCTCTAGACCTGCCGTTTGGCGGCGCTCGGTCTACAATCACTGATAGTGGCGACACGCGGGTCCGACGCATACTAACGGACCGCGGCCGATTTAAAGGCTACCACCTAGCAAGTTGGTGTCTGGCGGTGACACCACAATAACATAGGCCTACTTTCCTCTGAGACGTTATTTGTTTTTCTTTGCATGTCTCACAACCGCTGTATGGGCAAATATTTTAATCAAAATTGGCGTTAATATGATTGCCCTAAAATAAAATTACTGCAAGAACAAACTTCAAACGATCTGTTGTCTTATTTCTATCCTTACATTAACATATAATACAGTCAATTTATGGGCAAATACTTCAATCAAAACTCGTGCTAACTTGAATGACCAGTAATAAAATAATATATAGTTATAGTATCTACAGAAAACCCGCCAGGGTAGCCGAGAGCGCTAACGCGAGACAGTCTGCTTTCGGCCGGTGAGCGGCGAGGACGTCTTGTTTACGTCCCGTCCGCAGAGTCGCGATCCCGTCCGCAGAGTCGCGAGCGCGCGTAGTTTGTTTACTTCCTCGCCGCAACTAATACTCGCGTCCGTGAACACTGAGTCGCCATGGCTCATTCGTACAGAAAAGCTACCATCAAGATCAGCTTCCAGCCCGACTACGCACGACCACGAGCCTTTGAAGTCGAACGATTCATCCGTGACGAAGTTCAAATACCAACACAGCACATCATCGGTATCCACCTATCCATCACAAGTAGCGTCGTTTACGTCAAGATGGTCGATGACGAGTTATGTCACGCAGTTGTGAACAGATGCGCGAACACTGTCAAGTTCAAACACTCCGATGGTCACATCAGAGAGGTTACTGTTGACCATGCTGGACTAGGATTACGCACACTAAGAGTCTTCGAACTCCCTTTCGAAGTACCACCGGACGTCGTTACCTCAGCTTTCCGCCCTTATGGGACGGTAATTACCCACGTGGCCGAAAAATGGAACACCTTCGAGACGTACCAAGTCCTCAACGGCGTCCGACAAGTGAAAATTGAATTAAAGAAACATGTGCCGTCCTGCTTAGTCATAGGTGGCTGTCGAGAAATAATAATGTACGACGGCCAACCTCGTACTTGTTCTGGTTGCGGCCAGGAGGGTCATGTGCGCTCGGCGTGTATTCAACGTCGGGTTGCACAACTTCCATTGCATGACACGACACCACCTCCTACGCTCACGGCCCTCCCCCTCAATTACGCAGAGGTGACACGATCGACCATCATGACAGACAACAGATGACAGACGACAACCCCCCCCCCCCCCCCCCCCCCGGAAGACAGGAAGCGTTAGAATGCGCACCTGTCGCCGGTCCTGGATTGACCAACACAGGGGTTGAAGAACGCCGCCCATCGACTCCACATGAAGATTCGGACGAGAGAATGGAACTCGACGCTAGGGTTGTACCGACCTCTGCCTTTCTCCCTGAGGGGGATGCTATACGGGAACCACAAACTCTTTCGGACACAGAAACCCACGTCCGCAAACAAAGGTCACCGAGAAAGCATAAAAAGCGACGTCGCACACCCTTAGACGATTGCCTCCAGCGGACGTCTTCTCCAATTGACGACCGGACGGCCGACGAAACGACGAGGAAAATGGATGACACGAGATCGCCCTCACCTGTCACTTTGTCTGATTTTGACAAACCCGATTCAGCTCTCTCGGACAAACGGATCGCCAGCACAGCGCCCGCCGTTGGTACACAACCGGAAACAACTGCGGATTCACCCTTAGTCACTCAGCCCACAAGTGACTTTGGGCGGATGACATTGAAGACGATTCTACGGCCGCTGTGGTGGATGAGGAGAGGGGTCTCTCCTCCCACACCTCGGCCCCTCCCGAGTAGCAACAGATGACGGCGCGGACGCGGCCAGCAGATCACAGGCCCCACCTTTTACGGCGACACTGACGGCAGCCCCCACCGCAGGAGAGGATCTACAGACCTATCGCTTAACGACCATCAACATTAACACCATTCGGACACGTACGAAGTTGTCGCTGCTCCAAGACATGCTCAATGCAGCAGACGTTGACATTGTCTTTCTCCAAGAAGTCTTCGTCGCCGATTTCCCGGGTATGTATGGTTATACGGCTCATGTGTCCCACGCCTCGCCAACTAACAGTGGAGTCGCCATTCTCCTCAGAGAGGGCCTCGAGGCGGACGAAGTCCGATATCTCCCCGACGCTAGAGGAATGGCCGTAACGGTGCAAGGCGTCCGGTTTATCAATGTGTACGTCATCGACCATCTTGACGTAAACGACGCTACTTGTGATGGATAGGTGGATACCGATGATGTGCTGTGTTGGTATTTGAACTTCGTCACGGATGAATCGATCGACTTCAAAGGCTCGTGGTCGTGCGAAGTCGGGCTGGAAGCTGATCTTGATGGTAGCTTTTCTGTACGAATGAGCCATGGCGACTCAGTGTTCACGGACGCGAGTATTAGTTGCGGCGAAGAAGTAAAGAAACTACGCGCGCTCGCGACTCTGCGGACGGGAAGCAGTGGTTTGGAAAGGAGTGAGACAGGGTTGTAGCCTCTCCCCGATGTTATTCAATCTGTATATTGAGCAAGCAGTAAAGGAAACAAAAGAAAAATTCGGAGTAGGTATTAAAATCCATGGAGAAGAAATAAAAACTTTGAGGTTCGCCGATGACATAGTAATTCTGTCAGAGACAGCAAAGGACTTGGAAGAGCAGTTGAACGGAATGGACAGTGTCTTGAAAGGAGGATATAAGATGAACATCAACAAAAGCAAAACGAGGATAATGGAATGTAGTCAAATTAAATCGGGTGATGCTGAGGGGATTAGATTAGGAAATGAAACACTTAAAGTAGTAAAAGAGTTTTGCTATTTAGGGAGTAAAATAACTGGTGATGGTCGAAGTAGAGAGGATATAAAATGTGGACTGGCAATGGCAAGGAAATCGTTTCTGAAGAAGAGAAATTTGTTAACATCGAGTATAGATTTAAGTGTCAGGAAGTCGTTTCTGAAAGTATTTGTATGGAGTGTAGCCATGTATGGAAGTGAAACATGGACGATCACCAGTTTGGACAAGAAGAGAATAGAAGCTTTCGAAATGTGGTGCTACAGAAGAATGCTGAAGATAAGGTGGGTAGATCACGTAACTAATGAGGAGGTATTGAATAGGATTGGGGAGAAGAGAAGTTTGTGGCACAACTTGACTAGAAGAAGGGATCGGTTGGTAGGACATGTTTTGAAGCATCAAAGGATCACAAATTTAGCATTGGAGGGCAGCGTGGAGGGTAAAAATCGTAGAGGGAGACCAAGAGATCAATACACTAAGCAGATTCAGAAGGATGTAGGTTGCAGTAGGTACTGGGAGATGAAGTAGCTTGCACAGGATAGAGTAGCATGGAGAGCTGCATCAAACCAGTCTCAGGACTGAAGACCACAACAACAACAACAACAACGCCCCTTCCGGAACGAATCGCCGTCGTGACCGATCGCTCTTCTTCGCAGAAGGAATAGCACCGCTTTTTCAGGGCAGGCACGATGACTTGATTGGGGGCGATTTCAATTGCACCCAAGCACCTAAAGATCAGCTGCCACGCCATTCACCGTGCCCCGAACTTGGGACACTCATCGGCGATCTCCAGCTGGTAGATACATGGGAACACGTCCGAGGAAATAGACCGGGATACACCCATTTCACGAGTCACTCGTCTAGTCGCATCGATAGGATTTACGTCTCCCGTTCTCTCGCGGCAACGGTGAGTGACGCGGAGGTGTGGCCAGTAGCCTTTTCTGATCACGAGGCCTATATATGTGCCGTCACCCTTCGTCGCTAACGGGTGTGGCGCAGCCGACATCCCTGGAAATTAAACCTTGCTCATCTCGCTTCTCCGGATTGTCGACGCGCCATCGAAGACACGTGGAGTTTGTGCGTCCGCCGCCTTCCAACGTATCCTACATCGATTAGTTGGTGGTTAACCTGCGCCAAGCCGGCCCTACGGCGAACCTTTATTACGTATGGTCGTGAGACTGCTGCTTGGAGGCGGCAGACCCTTAATTTTTATTTCACCGTCCTTCGCGAATGCGCCTCCTTGCCACCCACACTGGAACGACATCTAAGTGCGAAAGCACAGATCGTAGCCCATATGCGCCGACACAACGAAGGGACGATCGCCCGAGCGGGGACACAAGACAGCCTCGCAACGGAACGACCCACCATGTACCATGTCATCCGAGAACGTACACTGCGAAGACGGGCGCTGATACATGCCATCACCATTGAGGACGGCCATCATCACACCACACAACGCGATATTGCTGCAGCCTTCTTCGACCATTACGCACGACTTTATTCTGCTCAATGTTCCGACCCGATGACGGTGACAGCAGTCTCACAACTGGTTTACGGCGTTGTCCCACAGGATTTACAAACTGAATTATTGATCGACATTACGGAAGACGAAGTTATCGACGCCATCGGTAAAGGAGCGGCGATTAAGTCTCCTGGCCCCGACGGGCTCCCTGTGGAGTTTTATAGAACTTTCCAGTATTTACTGGTTCCCAAGTTAACAGACGTCGGCAGCTTATGTCCCCCGCGGTGCCGCTCCCTGCGACCTTCGTAAAAGGAATCATTATACCGGTTCACAAGCCTAAAGGTGGGGCCCGAATACAAGATTACCGCCCGCTAACACTCGTCAACTGCGACATGAAGATATTCACCAGACTATTAGCAAACCGTCTACGACCGACCCTACCTTACGTCATCTCGCCAGATCAGACTTCCCTAGGGGGTATCAACAACATCCACACAGCACTGTGTCGATACCGTGACTTAATAGCCCTAGCCAGGGCACGCCGCATCCCGGGAGCGCTGGCATCACTAGATTTTAGCCAAGCTTTTGATCGAGTGGATCACGCGTACCTAACGTCCGTTCTCCAGCACATGCAGTACCCACAGCAATTCACAGACGTCGTGATGCGCCTCCTCCGTTGGGGCGACTTCCAAAGTGCTCGTTCACGGGCGTCTCTCGCAGTCCCTCCCGATTTTCCGCTCCGTCCGTCAAGGCTGCCCCTTGTCGACGTTACTATATGCTCTGGCACTGGAACCGCTCCTCTGTGGTCTCCGTCAACGCCTCACCGGTCTTACCCTACGTGACGTCACATTTCGCTGTACAGCATATGCAGACGACCTGGTTCTCGTGTTCCGCAATCGCGACGATGTCAACAGAGCACTAGAATGGATTACCACGTACGGTGTGGCTTCCGGCAGCTGTCTCAACGTCGCCAAACCGGTCGCCATGGCCATAGGAGACGGGTTGACCCCAGCGTGTGTCGAACCCCTACAGCTTCGTGGCACTATCAAATGTCTCGGAATAGAGTTTCACGACGACATACGGCGCACCGCGGCTCTTAACTACCGCCGCTTATTACAACAAATTCGGGTCCAGATCTTCAACCTTCGTCTGCGGACCCTCGACATTCTCCAAAGGACACACTTCGTCAATGTTTACCTCGCATCGCGCCTTCCACACATAGCGCGTGTTCTCCCAATACCGTTACTGATGGCTCGACGTCTATTAGCGGCATTCGGAGCCTACGTCAGTACAGGCATGCTCTTCAAAGTCAGTTATGAGTCACTGACCCTTCCCCCAGAAAGGGGAGGTCTTGGTCTAGTCCATGTCCACGACAGAGCTGTGGCCCTGTATGTCAGCTCACACATCAAGCTGTGGCGCCACAACCCGGAAAGTTTGACAGGTTTGCTGTTGGAGTCCTTAGCTCCGCCCTCCCTTATGCCCCCACTGAAAACGCAAGACATACCCCCACCCTTCTACTACTTCGGGAACTTTTACATTGAACACAGCTATGTCCGTATCGCAGTACCACCGACGAAACAGGCGTCGGCGCGGGATATATATCATGTCCTACAGCAGAGGCGCCCACCAAACATCGTGGAGACCAAAAGCCCTCAGGTTGATTGGAAGGTGGTGTGGAAGACGATTCACGCGGTTCCACTGGACACAGCCGTCCGATCCACATGGTACATCACAGTCAATGGTAAACAGATCACCCGATTTCGCCTCCACAAGATAAACATGGCGGAATCGCCTCTCTGCGTAGACTGCGGGATACCGGACACGGACGAACACCGTCTCACATGTGGCGCGGCAGAAGACATATGGAGCTTGGTTGCGACAAATTTTGTCGTATGTTCTACGAGTGACTCCGGAACACATTACACCTCGGTTCCTACTATTTCCGGATCAACAGTATTTCCCGCGCGCCAAGACCAACGCTGTCACGTGGATCCGCGCGCATGCGGTACACTACTTATTTCTCGATGCACCTAAAGATGTATTAGACTTTTGGAACTACCTACAAGAACGTCATTGCAAGATCGTACGGAACCCAAAATACAGACAGTATTTTTCTAATTACTTAGGGAGTGCCCTACGCGACCCTCCACGCAGCTGGATCATCAACAGGTAGGAGAAGATACCCATTGAGTGAGCTGACATGACTAAGTTCGATTCTCGGTGGAACAACATGATATACGTGAAGACGTATCTGGATGATGAAGCGTAAGGAGAGTAGCGACACACCCTTCTGCATCCTGTATGAAGCACTTTTTTTTTCGTTTTCCCCATATACATTAACTCTGTGTAGGAACGTGCCGAGATATTGTTTTCTTTTTCTCAGAGCACGATGCGGTGCTAGATACATTTATTTTTGTTGTGGTATAAAGTAAAACCACATTAAGAATGTATTAAAAACAGTAAATAAAAATAAATAAATAAATAATAATTCCCACAAAAGATTTCCCCTTCCCATCCCTGATTCCTTGACGGACGAGGGGGACACTGCGACCAGGCCTCGGGTTACGACCCCTGATCGCTTTGCCATCCCCGCCCTCCCCCACCTCCTCAAAAAAAAAAAGGTAATCGTCGTGCATTCCAAACACATAGTCGCGTGTTCGCGTCCAACTGTAATTTTTTTTTACCACATTACGGTCTAAAGTTACGAGAAAGAGAAAAGCGCTGTGCTTCCTGGACTCGGGTAGGCGCACCGGCTCCGTATCGAATCCGCCCGGCGGATTAATGGCGAGGGCCGGTGTGCCGGCCAGCCTGGCTTTGATTTTTAGGCGGTTTTCCACATCCCGCTAGGTGAATACCGGGCTGGTCCCCACGTTCCACCTCAGTTACACAGCTCGCAGACATCTGAACACATTCACACTATTTTATGGATTCCACTAGATGCAGACAGTTGGGGTACACTAATTCCATCCTGGTGGGTACAGGGTGGCGGCAGGAAGGGCATCCGGCCACCCCTTACCATTAACATGCCAAATCCGATTGACCATGGCTGACCCAGCGTTACTGTGGGACATGGCGCAAACGATAGAATAGAATTTGCAGAGAATTTTAGCTGTTTGTATGACCACAAACTTTACATTTCAAAACAACAAGAACAAGATTTCAAATAAACTGCTGACTTTTTTTTGTTCTTACATAAACATGATCTGGAATATTAGCAAAATCGGATTCTGTTTATTGCAACTAAGGTAATATGTATATAAAACTTCCTGGCAGATTAAAACTGTGTGCCCGACCGAGACTCGAACTCGGGACCTTTGCCTTTCGCGGGCAAGTGCTCTACCAACTGAGCTACCGAAGCACGACTCAGGCCCGGTACTCACAGCTTTACTTCTGCCAGCTGTGAGTAGCGGGCGTGAGTCGTGCTTCGGTAGCTCAGTTGGTAGAGCACTTGCCCGCGAAAGGCAAAGGCCCCGAGTTCGAGTCTCGGTCGGGCACACAGTTTTAATCTGCCAGGAAGTTTCATATCAGCGCACACTCCGCTGCAGAGTGAAAATCTCATTCTGGTAATATGTATATAATTACCGATTTCTTTTAACAGCAGAAAGCTTAGACATTTGGACGTATAATACAAGATTTATTCTGTGGTAGGGTATTTACGTTGGCATCAATGCAATTATCATACAAAGAGAAGGATAGAGGGCGATTGGAGGACAGTGCCTTGCTAACAACTTGGGTCCGTGGCTTCGCGGGGTCTGCTCCACGCTAGAACCCTACCATCAGCTCTTACCACCTGAAATCGGAACTCATCTGATCGGCCACGATTTTCCAGTCGTCAAGGGTCCAACCGGTGTGGTCCCGAGCGCAGGGGAGGCGCCGCAGGCGATGTAGTGTTTGCCAAATTCAAACGAACGCAAAATCCAAGACTGGCGATTTTTTACAGGAAGTCGATATTTAGCGCGGACTTCAATTCATAATGCTTATACAGTTTCCACACCGAAACGTTGTCCCGAAACGCGGCAGAAAATCCAAAGAGATTTTCTCTTATGTATGGTGGTGTTGGGGAGGGGGGGGGGGAGGGAGGTTGGTTGTTGCCTGAATAGAGGGAAACATGTAATGTTACAATTTGTATGAAATACAGTTACAATTTTACGCAGTATTGCATTAAAAAGTTTACTAGACTGCCCTCTGCAGGACTTTGTACACACCAGAAATGGGGCAGTCTGGTAACACGATACCATTGGCTGGTCAGTTATACTTTGTACTGTAATATTATGTGCAAAAAATAAACTGCATAAAATATAAATTATTACTTATAACTTACGATAGTACCCAGTTTAGTATTAAGGATTAAATTCATGCCTTCCGACAGGTACCGCATTCGTTGTACGTATCCCATTGCCTGGAGTTGACGTACGATTACAGGCAAGGTGTAGGACTTCTGCTATTAAACTCCATGACGCCGCCACAGTCAGCAATCGACATCAGAAGGTGATTTCCACAGTTCGAGCTCCATGCCATCGTCTCCACACGTCATCACTAGATATAACATCGCATAATTTATGTTGAACATTATGTTAAGTACATTACATATTTCCTTCTAATCTGTTGTACTCTAAATTATAGAATATGGTCCGTGGGTAATCCATATCTGATCGAAACCTATCATCAATTATGAATAAAAGTGCGTTTTTATGCGATCAAGACTGTTCTATATAATATTTATTACTAATTCATTGCAATTCCTGCTGTTCCCAATACGTTTACAAGGATTATCAAGTTCCCACATTCACTCATAGTAATGGCCGTGTACCTTGCGGTACTCTATCTTGCGAATTAATCCTTCATGGCGTTGCACCCATTTTAATTGGTTCACCTTTCGTGAGAGACGAATCCTGCGGCAGTATGGCACTGAAAATAGTCCTCTCCAGATCATGCGATGTCCCATCGAGTTTTACTGTACTCTGTCCGAGGTCAATATTAGTGTAATGTGTATATAGGAAGTCTAGCCCTACGCTGGCGCCTATACGAATCAAATCTTTAATACATCCCTGGAAACGCTTTCCCCTAGTTGAAAACACTATATGTGTATGCGTAGAAGTCATTCTTGGTTACCGGAATAAAATAATTACTGGATCCTTCTACCGGCCCCACAACTCATATGATACAATTGCTGATAGGTTCAAATAAAACTTCAGTCTAATTTCAAACACGTACCCAGTTCATACAATTATAGTTGGTGGTGACTTTAATTTACCCTCCATACTTTGGGGAAAATATATGTTAAATTCCGGAGATACGCATAAAACATTATCCGCAGTTGAGCTATGCGCATTCTCTGAAAATCATTTCGAGCAATTAGTTCATGAGCCCACTCGAACAGTAAACGGTTGTGAAAACACACTTGATCTCTTACAACAAATATTCCTGAGGTAATAACGGGCATCGGAACGTATACAGGGATTAGAGAACACAGGGTTGTCGTAGCGAGACTGAGTACCGTAACTCCCAAATCCACCAAAACTGAATGAAAAATATATCTGTTTAAGAAAGCAGATAAAAATTCACTTGACACCTTCCTCAGGGACAATCTCCACTCCTTCCAAATTAAGAATGTAAGTCTAGACCAAATGTGGCTTGAATGCAAAGAAATAGTATAGACATCATTTGCAATATGTATGATAAATAAATTAACAAACGACAGAGCTGATCCCCCATGGTACACAAAACAGGTCAGAACACTGTTGCAGAATTAACGAAAAAAGCATGCCAAACTTATACGAAAGGAAAATCCCAAGACTGCCGATTTTTTACAGAAACTCGAAATTTCGCGCGGACTTCAATGCGTAATGATTGTAAATTTCCACAACGAAACTTTGCCTCGAAACCTGGCAGAAAATCCAGAGAGATTTTGCTCGTATGTAAAATATGCTAGCAACAAGACACAATCAATATCTTCTCCCGCCATCAGGGACAGCATTCGTTTGCTGGATGCGGACTTGGCGACCTCGAGGTTCCTGAGCTGGGGACTAGCAAGCACGCCAGGCCTCTGTCAACGTAGGTTCTGGGGACGCTTCAGCGAGCACCGTGCGGCGCGGATGTGGAACGTTGTGTTTCTCAGGGAACCGGGATCTTGGCTTGACCGCCCGGATCGCGAGTGTGGAATAAACCTCTATAAAAAAATTCCTCAATCTCAAAGTGTGCTACGCGTTAATGAGGTGCATGGCTGTTGAGGTGCAATAGTCATTAGCGGGTAACCTCTGGGGAAGCTACCGCACCTCAGTTCTGTAGGGCTTAATCAGGCAAGCTGGGCTCTGTATGAGTGGACCCTGTATTTCCCTCGCTGGTCGTGTGACCGAAATGGATCCTCTGAAATTTTTTTTTCCTGCTCCAAGAGGAAGAGGTGGGTCGTTGGAATATACTGACACTCAGTCAAACAAGAGGGCTCTTCTGGCCAGTCCTCTTGATTCAGTCTATACTAACAGGATGCATGCTGTTTCTCAGAATGTGTTTACTTCAGCTAAAAGAAGAGAGGGTAGTTTCGAGAAAGTTTCTCCATTTTATAGACCGAAAGGCTCAGAAGGCATTGCTGGAACTTTAAAATCTGTTAAGCACTTCCACAATGGGACTCTGTTGGTTGAAACATCTAGCTCCCAACAAGTAAAGAAGCTTCACAAAGGTCAATGCCTCGGGGAGTATGCGATAGAAATTAAATTACACACCTTTAACCATGGCAAAGGTGTTGAGACTTGCAGGGATCTAGTTCATATTCTCCAAGAAGAACTGAAAGGTGTGTGGGCCCGGCAAGGGATTACTCACGTGCAAAACAATATGAAGCGGGTGAATGGCGATCTTGTCAAATCAGATTCTTTTATCCTTACTTTTAAGAGCACCAAACGACCAGAGCATGTCAAGGCAGGCTTCCTATGCCTAAGTGTACGGCCTTATTTCCCAAGCCAAATGCGGTGGAGTTAAAACAAATGGTTCAAATGGCTCTGAGCACTATGGGACTTAACACCTGAGGTCATCAGTCCCCTAGAACTTAGAACTACTTAAACGTAACTAACTAACCTAAGGACATCACACACATCCATGCCCGAGGCAGGATTCGAACCTTCGACCGTAGCGGTCAAAGCACATCCTTTATGCCGGCCGGAGTGGCCGTGCGGTTCTAGGCGCTACAGTCTGGAACCGAGCGACCGCAACGGTGGCAGGTTCGAATCCTGCCTCGGGCATGGATGTGTGTGATGTCCTTAGGTTAGTTAGGTTTAATTAGTTCTACGTTCTGGGTGACTGATGACCTCAGAAGTTAAGTGGCATAGTGCTCAGAGCCATTTGAACCATTTGAACCACATCCTTTATAGTGAAGACAAGAAGTTATACTGGTCCAGCCGCCTACGTTCGTTGCCTCCTTTTCTTCGGTTCTCAAACAGTCAGTCCAGAAAACCAATGCCGCTACACAACGGAGGTTGCTAGTGTCAGCACTAGCACATGCGTTTGTCAATGCACTTGTGCTACGTTGTGGAACTTCCGCACTTCCAAAGGTCAAGTCTTGTCCACCGCCCAACGATGTTACTACCACTACCTCTTCCAAGATTGTGCCTTCAAAGTCGCCAGAGACCAAAAAATATAAGTCGAAGGCAAAAAATCGCCCAATGCCGGAAACAGGAAGTACACAGTCCGACGATTTCGACATCATCCTGTTTCACGTCTCTCGCGAATCTTCTTCGGAGGCGATGGAACCTGACGTCGGATTGGGGCAATCATCTCGCCACACGACTGAGACTCCACGCATTGCGGGCTCCCTCCCAGACAGAAAGTCAGGGTGAAAGTGCTACCCCCTGGTAGATGGCTCCGATTCCCAGTGGTAAATTAATTGGGTTGAGGACACACAGGAAGTAAATGGAACTGCTAGAATAGGGCCAACCCCTCTGCCTGTGTTTACAAGAAACACATTTTAAAAATACTGACGATCCCTTGCTACAGGGCTGTATGCTTCACGGAAAGGATGACCTGACTGGAGAGTAGCCAAGAGAGGGGTTGTTGTGCTTGTCAATGACATGCATCACTCCTCTGCTCTCCCCATGGTTACTGACCTACAAGCAGTTCCTGTTGAAGTTCATGTGTGTCAGAGGATCACTGTGTGCTCGCTGTATCTCCGTCTGCAAGACGCAATCGATTCTGAGACTATCCTACATCTTGTGGAACAAGTCCAACGATCATTTCTCCTCCTGGGAGACTTCAGTGCCCATCGTGTCTCGTGGGGCTCGACCTCTGCTTGCCCTTGGGATCGGGTTTTGGAGACCCTCATGATGTTTCACGAGCTCTACATCCTCAACGCGGGTACTCACACTTATTTCCATACTGCTACTGGGTCATTCTCAGTCATCAACCTCTCTTTCTGCTCTCCAGCCCTTGCAGACTCTGTTGAATGGAAGGTCATTGATGATCGTCTTTCTAGTGACTGTTTATCACTCTGCATTCACCTACTGGATAGAGCATGCCCTGAGAGAAGCCATCAAAATGAATGGTTAGCAAGGCTTATTGGACGCTGTTGAACCAGCTGGCTGTGTGTGAACATCGCAACAGCGTCCAGAAATGGATGAACCACATCACGTGAGTAATCTACCATACCACTGTCCTATCGATCCTAAAGACCTCAGCCCATCTTAGGAGACAGATGAGTTCCGTTCTGCAGTAAGGGACAGGCGTGTTGCTCGTAGACGGTAGTCTTTTAGAGTCGCCAGAGCCAGGGCTCAAATTGTGGAGAGCAAGAAAAGGTTATGGTTAGCGTTTCTGGACTCTATTAGTCGTTCCACTTGTTCTACAAAAGTATGGGAAACTATCCGGAGGGTTTCCGGTAAAAACTGCCGTTTATCTGTACCAGCAGCGCTGAAACAGGGATGTCTCCAAACAACGCCTGCTGACATTGCTCAGACGCTGGCAGAGCATTTTGCGAAAACTACTGCGAATGCTAGCCAAGACCCGGCCTTTCGACTGTAGAGAGGGGCACGTTGAATGTCAGACCCAACTATTCTGTCTTACCACTGCCCTTTTCCATGTGAGGGCTGGAAACAGCACTGCCTGAGACTCGTGATATTGCATCCAGCCACGGTCAAACACGGTACTGCATGCTTCGACACTTGCCAGTAGCGTCAGAGGAAATTCTCCTCGAATGTTTTAACTTAATATGGCAGTCTAGTCTATTTCCCAACTCGTGGAGAGAGGCAATTTCGGTACCTCTCCACGAATCAGGAAAGGACCGTACATGTCCCAGTAGTTATCGGAGTACCACCTTAAAGAGCTGTGTAGGAAAAACCCTAGAGGGAATGGTTAAACATCATCTGGTCTGGTTGTTAGAGACCAGCAAATCCTTAGCCCTTCTCATTGTGGATTGCGCAGATTTCGGTCCGCTGTCGACAACCTGACCCAGCTGGGGGCGGCTACTCAGCAGGCTTTCCTATGTAAACATCACCATATCAGCACATTCTCCGATATCAGTAAGGCGGGCGATTCTACTTGGAGACACTGCATTCTCGCAAAACTGCATCAATGGGGCTTTCGTGACCACCTCCCCATCTTCATACGGTCTTTCCTCTCTTAGCAATTATTTAAAACCCGAGTTGGTGATACGCTGTCAGTTCGTTTTGAGTAGGAGAAGGATGTCCCTCAGGGTAGTGTTTTAAGTGTTACCCTCTTTGGCATAGCCACCAATAGTATCACGTCTACGGTAAGGAGTCCTGCACAGTGCTCCATATTTGTGGACGACTTTGCTGTTTCTGTTTCTCCTTCAGTGATACAACAGCGAGTTGTAAATTGCAACTTACATTGCAGAGGTTAGAGGAGTGGGCTGCAAAGACAGATTTTCAGTTTTCTGCGGTTAAGTATGTGTGTTCATTTTAATCGTTCTCGTCGTATTTTTAATTTACGTGACTTGCATATAGGGACATCATCCTACATTTTAGAGACTCAGTGAGGTTTCTGGGCCTCGGTTTTGAAAAAAAATGTTCAAATGTGTGTGAAATCTTCTGGGACTTAACTGCTAAGGTCATCAGACCCAAAGCTTACACACTACTTAACCAAAATTATCTTAAGGACAAACACACACACCCATGACCGAGGGAGGACTCTAACCTCCGCCGGGACCAGCCGCACAGTCCATGACTGCAGTGCCCCAGACCGCTCGGCTAATCCCGCGCGGCTCCGTTTTGAATCCAAAGTGTCGTTGTTGCCACACTTGAGAGACCTGACAGCCAGAACCCACAAGGCACTGAACATCATGAAATGGGTTAGCCACTAGGGGAGCAGACAGGGCGCGAGAACTCGAGTTTTATACGGATTTCGTGTGTTCGCGGCTGGGCTGTGGGTGCACGGTATATGGATCGACGAGGCCTTGTCATTTGAAGATCACTAACGATGTCCACCAAGATGGGGTTAGGCTGGCCACGGGTGCTTATAGGGCCAATCTCTGTGCTGAGGCCGGGAACCGCCCCTCACTATCCGGCAGCATCTCTTAATGGTGCGTCAGACATGTAAAGTTTCTCGCAGCTCTGACATCACCAGCGTACCACAGTAGCGTTAGTCCACCTCTAGAACGCCTTTTCTCCAACCAGCCATTAGCCACAATGCCGTTTGGAATCCGCATGCAACGTGTGCTGGAGTTACTCAGTGTGGAGCAGCTACGAGCCAAAATCCAGGGTTTTAATGGTCTGCCGCCCTGTTTACTGCTGAAGCTCAGGGTGATTTTCGATTTAGTGCAGTACAGAAGAGACTGCACTCCTCCTTCTGTTTTTAATGCGATATTTTCTGACGTTTTGTATGAGCACCACAACTATGTAGCTATCTTTACGTCTTGGTCCAAACAGTGGTACTCCGTTGCTAGCTCGGTCTTTTTCCGGCTTCGTCTCCACAAGCCCCGGCTGCCTCAAGCATTTACTGTCTTCGACGCAGAATTATATGCGATCTTGCGGGCAGTGGAGCAAATGAGACGTTATTCCAGTGCTAAGTTTGTAGTCTGTTTCGATTCTCTGAGTGCTCTTCACTCTCTCCAGCGTTTGTACCCAGCAGATAAAATAGTCCAGAATATTCAGGATGCTCTCCTCCAACTACATCGACCAGAGAGGAAGTCTCATTTTGCCTGTTACCACGGCACATAGGTATTGTGGGGAATAAAAGAGTTAATCTAGCAGCCTAGGAGGTGTGTCGTGATCCTCAGGTATTTCAGCGTGACACCCCCCTGCATGCTAGAACCTCGCTGTTTAGGTACAGAGTCGTGTGTCGACGGGAAGACGAGTGGCTGGAGGTGACAGACAATACGCTCCGTGTAGTAAAGCTCCCAGGTCTTCCTTATTCGTCTTCGCATAGGCCACTGCTCTATGACGCGTGACTTCTTACTCCGAGGAGAGGACCCTCCAATGTGTGGGGCTTGTAGCCTACAGACCACTGTGCGCCACATCTTATTGGACTGTGTTTTATTTTCCAACCAGCTGGCCGCGGCGCATTTGGTGACATATCTGCCCTCTATTTTAAGTAACATTCAAACGAATGTCGTTCGACTTTTAAAGTTTTGTGAATTGTCCAACATCTTTCCCAATATTTTAGGGAGATGGTTTTAATGTCTTTACATGGTGTTTTTTGTCAGTGGTCACCCACTGACATTTGCCTGTGCCTTTCTTTTAGCTCCTTCCTCATTTTACTTGTGTTTTAATCTCATGTATTTTTGCGCATGTAACATAGAGTCATTTTGTGGTCGCTTCAAGTGCGTGAGTGTGGAACAGTTTTTGGGGTTTTAATGTTTTCTTAATGAGTGTAAGGGCGCTGATAACCTCGCCGTTGAGCGTCCATGAGCTCCAAACACAAACACACACTCATACGCGAGCGCGTGTGCGCATGCGTGATAGCAGTGGAAATACTGTCGATGGCAGTGCTGCTAAAGCAGAGTAACTAAACACAGCCTTCTGAAATTCCTTCATAAAAAAAGACGAAGTAAATATTCCAGAATTCGAATCGGGTACAGCTGCCAACATGAGTAACGTAAATATCCTCGGGGTGGTGAAGCAACTTAAATCACTTAATAAAATCAGATCTTCCGGTTCAGATTGTATACCAGTTAGGTTTCTTTCACAGTGTACTGATGTAATAGCTCCATACTTGACAATCATATACAACGCCTCTCTCGACGAAACATCCGTACCCATAGACTGGAAAGTTTCACAGGTCTCACTAATGTCCAAGAAAGGCATTAGGAGTCACAAAATTGCACTAAATTCACGCCCATATGCAGCCGGATTTTTGAACATATATCGTGTTCGAACACTATGAACTGACTCGAAGAGAATGATCTATTGACGCATAGTCAACACGGATTTAGAAAACATCGTTCTTGTGAAATTCAACTAGCTCTTTACTCACACGATGTGTTGAGTGCTGTCGACAAGGGATTTCAAATTGATCCCAATTTCTAAATTTTCAGATGGCTTTTGACATATACGTCACAAGCGGTTTGAAATCAAGCTGCGTGCTTTTGAAATAGCCTCTCAGTTATGCAACTGGATTCCTGATTTCCTCTCAGAGAGGTCACAGTTCGTAGTAGTTGAAGGAAAGTCATCTAGTAAAGCAAAAGCCGTTTCTGGTGTTCCCCAAGGTAGTGTTATAGGTTCTCTGCTGTTCCTTGTCCTTATAAACGATTTAGGAGACGATCTGAGCAGTCGTCTTAGGCTGTTTGCAGATGATACTGTCGTTTATCGTCATCAGAGGAACAAAACCAATTGCAAAACTATTTATTTAAGATATCTCTAAGGTGCAAAAATTGTCAGTTGACCCTAAACAATGAAAAGTGTGATGTCATCCACAGGAGTGCTAAAAGAAATCCATTAAACTTCGGTTAATCGATAAATCAATCAAATCTAAAGGCTATAAATTCAACTAGATACTTAGAATTTGCAATTACGAACAACTTAAATAGGGAAGAACTCATAGAAAAAGTCGTGGGAAAGAGACTACGTTTTAGTGGCAGAACACTTAGAAGATGCAACAGATCTATTAAGGAGACTGACTACACTACACTTGCCCGTCCCGTTTTGGAGCACTGCTGCGCGGTGTGTGGTCCTTACCAGAAAGGGTTAACGGAGTACATAGAGAAGTTTCAAAGCACGGGAGCACATGTTGTATTATCGAGAAGTAGAGGAGAGAGTGCCACGGACACGGTACAGATTTTGGGGTGACAATCATTAAAAGAAAGGCAGGATCTTCTCATGAAATTTCAATCACCAACTTTCTCCTTTAAATGCGAAAATATTGACGCAGGTCTACATAGGGAGATACGATTATCATAATAATATAAGAGAAATCAGCACTCGCACGGAAAGATATAGGTGTTCGTTTTTTCCGCGCGCTGTTGGAGAGTGGAATAATAGAGAATTATTGTGAACGTGGTACCATGAACACTCTGCCAGGCACTTAAGTGTGATTTACAGAGTAGCCATGTAGAAGTAGATGCAGATCCGAGCTATTACACGTGACGGAAACCTACTCCATATAACTTATATTGCGGTGTGCTTAACCGCCTCTTCACCATGAGACCTAAACTTTCCACAGACACGTGCGCACTTGTGTCCAATAAAAACTTTTGTATATTTCATCCACTAGGCCAGTTATGCAAAATACCGCCGCTGGACACGTTTTAGTCGCCTAAAATTTACTGGAAGCGCCATTCGACGGCCATGGATCCACTATTGCCGTGTAACGTGTGCCCTTGAGTGGCACATCTGCAAATTATTCTCTCCTTGACGCGCTCTAATGGTGCCATCGGGAGCTGTAAAAGGAAGGAGTGCACAGGCAGTAGGAAGCCGAGTGGTGGGGGACGGTGCGGCAACACAGTGATGTCCCAGTATGCTAGTAGTGATGGCTTGTTAAAATTATTGTGTAACGAATAGCAGTAGTTTGGGTTTAGGACTATGTCAGTACTTAGCTGGATTGGTGGCTTAATCAGCATGGAAGGATGTTTTAGAGTTGTGAATTGAGATGGAGAAGATTGAAGGTTACTGAGCTTCTTTACAGGAGTAATACGATACTACATTCGTAGCCAGCAAAGGACCTATTTGGTACGTTAACGTAAACACTTCTACATGCAATACTTGTGCTGCGTTGATAAATATACACCACTGGGTGACTTAAGTTACTGGTCTATTAGAAGTGCACAAATTATTTACTCTGTGAATCCTAATGCAGATGGGCGTGGTGGCGTCAAGTAATTGACAATATATGAAGTTATTCTGAACCGCCTTATATTGTTCTCATCTTGCTATAGTTTTTCTGAATGTCACACTATTGCTTACTTACTGATACTGCATAAGCTACAGTGTGTGGGAAAAGGTATTTTGAGTCCGAAAACTTGTACTACCTGTTGGCATAAGGATACAGTGATTTGTAAACGATTGTTGCTAGCAACCCAGGGGTTTGATTTAATAGTGTATGTTATGTATGTACGGGCCTACCTAAAGGCACTAATGTTGTATGTGTGTTTAGCTGACCATCGTGTGATTACTATAATGCGTGAAATCGAGAATGAGGAAATCTTGTAACCTGGGACTCGCTGTGGCTATCAATTCTAAGCCTTTTGCCTTCCAAGTGTTTGTTATTATTCTTTTCAGATTGTGTGAAGAAATGTTTGAATTATGAGGTGTTGGACGAGCATTAGAGGTCCAGTCCGATATCAGTTGGCACCGACTGGTGAGCCACGGCCGCCCGCGGTGGCCGAGCGGTTCTAGGTGCTTCAGTCCGAAACCGCGCTGCTGCTACGGTCGCAGGTTCGAATCCTGCCTCGAGCATGGATGTGTGTGATGTCCTTAGGTTAGTTAGGTTTAAGTAGTTGTAAGTCTAGGGGACTGATGACCTCAGATGTTAAGTCCCATAGTGCTTAGAGCCATTTGAACTTTTTTTTTTTTTTTTTTTTTTTTGAGCCACGGCTGTTAGCAAATATTGGTCCCGCAACGGACTGGGGCCTCTTGATAGTGTTGACCGAGGTTCGTCCACAATAAACTACCTTACTAGGCCGGAGTCTTGTACACTCCTGGAAATTGAAATAAGAACACCGTGAATTCATTGTCCCAGGAAGGGGAAACTTTATTGACACATTCCTGGGGTCAGATACATCACATGATCACACTGACAGAACCACAGGCACATAGACACAGGCAACAGAGCATGCACAATGTCGGCACTAGTACAGTGTATATCCACCTTTCGCAGCAATGCAGGCTGCTATTCTCCCATGGAGACGATCGTAGAGATGCTGGATGTAGTCCTGTGGAACGGCTTGCCATGCCATTTCCACCTGGCGTCTCAGTTGGACCAGCGTTCGTGCTGGACGTGCAGACTGCGTGAGACGACGCTTCATCCAGTCCCAAACATGCTCAATGGGGGACAGATCCGGAGATCTTGCTGGCCAGGGTAGTTGACTTACACCTTCTAGAGCACGTTGGGTGGCACGGGATACATGCGGACGTGCATTGTCCTGTTGGAACAGCAAGTTCCCTTGCCGGTCTAGGAATGGTAGAACGATGGGTTCGATGACTGTTTGGATGTACCGTGCACTATTCAGTGTCCCCTCGACGATCACCAGTGGTGTACGGCCAGTGTAGGAGATCGCTCCCCACACCATGATGCCGGGTGTTGGCCCTGTGTGCCTCGGTCGTATGCAGTCCTGATTGTGGCGCTCACCTGCACGGCGCCAAACACTCATACGACCATCATTGGCACCAAGGCAGAAGCGACTCTCATCGCTGAAGACGACATGTCTCCATTCGTCCCTCCATTCACGCCTGTCGCGACACCACTGGAGGCGGGCTGCACGATGTTGGGGCGTGAGTGGAAGACGGCCTAACGGTGTGCGGGACCGTAGCCCAGCTTCATGGAGACGGTTGCGAATGGTCCTCGCCGATACCCCAGGAGCAACAGTGTCCCTAATTTGCTGGGAAGTGGCGGTGCGGTCCCCTACGGCACTGCGTAGGATCCTACGATCTTGGCGTGCATCCGCGCGTCGCTGCGGTCCGGTCCCAGGTCGACGGGCACGTGCACCTTCCGCCGACCACTGGCGACAACATCGATGTACTGTGGAGACCTCACGCCCCACGTGTTGAGCAATTCGGCGGTACGTCCACCCGGCCTCCCGCATGCCCACTATACGCCCTCGCTCAAAGTCCGTCAACTGCACATACGGTTCACGTCCACGCTGTCGCGGCATGCTACCAGTGTTAAAGACTGCGATGGAGCTCCGTATGCCACGGCAAACTGGCTGACACTGACGGCGGCGGTGCACAAATGCTGCGCAGCTAGCGCAATTCGACGGCCAACACTGCGGTTCCTGGTGTGTCCGTTGTGCCGTGCGTGTGATCATTGCTTGTACAGCCCTCTCGCAGTGTCCGGAGCAAGTATGGTGGGTCTGACACGCCGGTGTCAATGTGTTCTTTTTTCCATTTCCAGGAGTGTATTTTAGAATAGTTTAAACCATTACCATTGGATCTGATTGTATCGTAAGGTTTGAATATTTACGAGTACTTCCTTCCAAGGTAAGTAAATGGTCTCTTAAAATATTTTGTTAATTACTTACGGATTACTAATGGGGTTCGTTTAAATGATTAGTTTATAAGTCAAAAAGAACAAGGTATCTTTTCCAGAGTTTCGTAAGAAAGTCAGAAATTTTAAAAAGACTTAATGTCGTGTAAATTTGTTCTTGTGATAGATTTTTAATTTTATGTTTTCAAATTCGACGATTGTAAGTAATGGGTCTCATGAAAGATTTTGTCATGTATATTTTTAATGCGTCCGCTTGGACTTACAAATTTTGGAAAGTGTAATTAATGTTCAGTTTTAAGAAATGTTTGAAAGTGCTATTCTGCTTTTTTACATCCAGTCCTCACTCCACTGACCACTTGGTACAAATGACAGAGTCTCATTCCACTTGATGCCTTTCTTTCGTGACTCTATCCAGCTCCGGATGCCCTACTCTTCCACACTCCCTACACTGCAGCTGACAACAATCTCTCCGTATGTGACCTGATCGACCACAATGGTAATACTTGACGTCAGTGGAAAAATCTGTCTTTTATTGCCGACTCAATTGTTGTTGCCTTCCCAATGGATCCAGTTAAGACCGCAGGAAAATCTGCCTGCACATTTCTCGATACTTCAGGTGGCAAAAATGTGTATAAGGCTCTTCCTTCTGGCTCTGAGCACTATGGGACTCAACTTTTGAGGTCATTAGTCCCCTAGAACTTAGAACTAGTTAAACCTAACTAACCTAAGGACATCACACACATCCATGCCCGAGGCAGGATTCGAACCTGCGACCGTAGCGGTCTCGCGGTTCCCGACTGCAGCGCTAGAACCGCACGGCCACTTCGACCGGCGCTCTTCCTTCTGTTTCTTGCAGAAGATCTTATTAGAGGTATCACTTTCCATTAACTCATACGTATCAAAATTAAATTTCCTTATTATGTCTACGAAACTCTCGATGGACTCACCCCACTTTTGTAATACCCTGTTTAATTACTCCCGCTAATATCTACAACTATTATTCCTCCTATAACCCTATACTAATTTTGCCCTCAGAGCTATAAAAGTCTGAGAATTTCTTAACTATTAGTGATACGTCACATATGAAGACCTTGACTGTAAACAATGCGGCTGGTCCCGGCGGAGGTTCGAGTCCTCCCTTGGGCATGTGTGTGTGTGTTTGTCCTTAGGATAATTTACGTTAAGTAGTGTGTAAGGTTAGGGACTGATGACCTTAGCAGTTAAGTCCCATAAGATTTCACACACATTTTGATTTTTGTAAACAATGGTAAGCAACAAGTTAGTTGTTTTGAGAATTTGCAAAACAAGTTTCCACAAAAATTTCATAAATAAAATATTTCAAGTACATGCAATGTGATTTTTTATTCAGACATGTCACTGGTTGCAAATGTATTTGTGCTAACAATACATTTTTTAAATTGTAAATTCTACCCAAAATTTTATTCTTAGAAATCCATCAGTGGATACGTAACATTGTTTGCTTGTAAACTGAGAGCGCCTACAGTGGGTTGGCACTGGCTTCACACTGTTTGCTTGCTGGGCGCATTAATGAAACATTACTGTGAAACCTCTCGAAAACATTAAATTAAATGCTCTGAATTGTTTCAATTTTTTTATGTTAGGATAAGTATTTACAAGTTCTGCAATAATAAACTATAACAACCTAAATCCTGATCTATTGATCAGCACAATATAAAACGAATTTTAGGAAGCACCTTACTACATAGCGTAAACAATGTGAAAGATTGCGCGAAATAGTTCTACCATCACTGTGTCACGTAAATTCACGAAAATTATGGTAAAGGACCCAATTTAACATTATCTACTTACTTCAATAAATATTCACATTTATCTGATCAGCAACACCTTTTGAAGCTCATCAGCGTTCGCGTATTCATCCTCAGATCCGTAAAAATCGCCCCTGCAAAGCGTTTTCCTGGTACGAACACCGCCCGCGCTACTACCACTGGCAGCTATGTTCCTGGCATTTCACAGTGTTAACACGCACGCATCGTGACAAACCTGCCATTAGCGAGAATCTGAAATTAAAAATAGAGCTGCCAAATCTCGGTTTATCGTGGAACTAACAACCAATACGAACAAAGCACATCACTTATCAGTATTGTAGGCAACATTTCAATTTCTCATTGCCACTGTTTACAGCCGAGGGCTTTATATGTTTTCACATGTCTTACCGAACGTAACTTGGTGTCATGCAACAATTATCCTTCCATCCAACGTCACAGCTGTGCGGCTACAACAGCTCGTCTACAAACGCTAATGCATCCTATGCCGATTTACTCGGAATCAGAGTGACATTGATATATTGTACGAGGATCTACGTTCTCTTACTGCATCCACCTGCTGTTGTAAGTCACCGCCCGCATACGAACCGTATGGTCTAGCAAAGCCTGAATTGCCTCTGTAGTAGTAGCCTCGTGGTCCACTGGATTGAGCGTTGTAAAGCCTGTGACTGCAACAACAGGAAAACATTTCAGGAAAGGAATGAATACTAGTATTACCGATACACTTCCCTATAAGAGGCACTCCTAGTCCGTACACCTGAGCTCATTAATTACATTCTCTGGCGTAGTTCTCGACCCTTCTACATTTAAAACAGGTTGCCACTGAAGATTTGGCGCAAGTAGCACTAGCGAGTCATGGAAAGCGTATGGGGGTTGGGGTGTTCATTGCGGTTGACAAAAGTATTGGTTCTAAAAAGTAAACTCCTCCCGAACAGGCCATGAAGGCCCAACAGTACTCACCGACCGTCGTGTCATCCTCAACTCATAGGCATCACGGGATGCGGATATAGAGGGGCATGTGGTCAGCACACCGCTCTCCTGGCCGTATGTTAGGTTCCGAGACCGGAGCCGCTACTTCTCAATCAAGTAGCTCCTAAGTTGGCCTCACAAGGGCTGAGTGCACCCCGCTTGCCAACCGCGCTCAGCAGACCGGATGGTCACCCATCCATGTGCTAACCCAGCCCGACAGCGCTTAACTTCGCTGATCTGAAGGGAACCGGGGTTACCGCTGCGACAAGGCCATTGGCAAAGAACTGGTTGTGCTGGGGTCGAAATTGAATGTGACAGTGACGTTACCTGATCGCATATAACATGTCTAGGCGAAACCAAGTGCACGTTTTTATCGGGCACACGATATCGCTGTCACGGTTCTAAAGTCATTTTAAGAATGACTGTCAGCAGCAAGTGAATATCCAAAGCATACAATACTAGTTGGATGCAACTTTAACCTACCGAGTATAGACCGGGACGTCTATGGATGCATTACATGATATAGAAAAACGGTTTTGCGAAGTGCTTTTGAAGACTTTTCCGAAAACTGTCTTGAGCAGTTCGTTCGGCAACCCACACGCAATGAAAGTATCGTAGGCCTTATAGCTACGAATACGCCTGACCTTATCGATGGCATCAGTATAAAGACAGGGATTTATGATCATAATGTCATTACAGCGACTATGGTTCTAAAAGTTAATAAATCAGTCAATAAAGCTAGAACACATTTTATGCTGGAACGGGCAGGTAGGCAATTGTTAGCATCTAATTTAGGCAATTAATTGACATCATTCAGTTCCAGTATGACTGACTTAGAGGAATTATCGGCACAGTACGTCGTGCTCTGGAAAAGTACATGCCAAGTAAATGGATTAAGGACAGGCAAGACTCACTGTGGCTTAAAAACGAAATTCGGAAAATGCTGAGGAAGCGAAGACTGTTGCACTCTCGGTTCAAAAGATAACACGTAAATGACGACCGGCAAAGGTTCGTAGGTAGTCGTGAGTCAGTGAAGAGATCTATGCGCGAAGTATGATGCGACTACCACCATTGTACCTTAGCAAAATAAAATTCTAGTCCTATGTAAAATAGATAAGCGGATCTAAGACTTACATCAAATCACTCGTTGACTTGTCTGGTGTGGCTGTAGCAGACAGAAAAACGAAAGCCGGTTTAAAATTTCACGTTTAAGAAATTTTTCACGCAAGAGAATCGCACAAACATCAGTCATTTGAACATCGCACAGAGTCCAGTATGGACGAAATAGTAATAAACATAGCAATAAATATCCATACTGTAGAGAAACAACTGAAACAGTTGAAAACAAAATAGCTCCAGATGGAAATCCAACTCAGTTTTAGAAACCCTAGTCTACGACGTTGCCTCCTTACTTAGCTTGAATTATCACGAACCTCTCGTCGAGTGCAAAGTACCAAGCAACTATAAAAAAAGCGCAGGTGCCTCCTGTACATAAGAAAAGTAAAGTAGCGGACCCGAAAAATTACAGACCAATATTCTTGAAATCGGTTTTCCGCAGAAATCTTGAACATATACAACAAATTTCCTAGAGACCGAAAAGCTTATGTCCACGAATCAGCACGGTTTTAGAAAGCCTCGACCTTGCGAAACACAGTTCGCCCTTTTCTCAAATAATATACTGCGAGCTATGGATGAAAGGCGACAGGCAGATTCCATATTTCTAGACTTTCGAAAAGCATTTTACACGGTGCTCCACTGGAGACTTTTAACGAAAGTAAGAACATATGGTATACATTCCCAGAAATGTGATTGGCTCGAAGAATTCTTACGTAATAGAACCCAGTATGTTGTCCTCAACGGCCAGTGTCCATCAGAGACAAGGTTATCGTCAGGAGTGTCCCAGGGAAGTGTGATAGGCCCGCTATAATTTTCTGTATACATAAATGATCTGGCGGACAGGGTGGGCGGCAATCTGCGATTGCATGATGATGGTGCTGTGGTGTACGGTAATCTGTCGAATTTGTGTGACTTTAGGAGGATACAAGATGAGTTAAATAGAATTTCTAGTTAGTGTGATGAATACTAGCTAAGTCTAAATGTAGAAATATGTAAGTTAATGCGGATGAGTAGGAGAAACAAACGCATAATGTTCGGATACATAATAGGCCTAGTGGTGTTCTGCTTGACTCAGTCACAGCGTTCAAATATTTGAGCGCAACATTATATGAAATCGAACTAGCATGTGAGGAATGTGGTAGGTAAGGCGAATGGTCGACTTCGGTTTATTTGGAGAACTTTTGGGGAAGGAGATCACATACAGGACAGTAGTGCGATCTGTTCTTGAGTACTGCTAGAGTGTTTGGGATCCTCGTCAGGTCGGGTTGAAGGATCAGACGTGGACTGCTACATTTATCACCAAGGTTCGAACAACATGTATGTGTTTCGGAGTTGCTTCGGGAAATCAAATGGGAATTCCTGGAGGGAAGGCGACGTGCTTTTCGAGGGATTCTATTGAGAAAACTTAGAGAAAAGGCATTTGAAGCTGACTGTAGAACGATTCTACTGCCGCCAACATACATTTCAGGTAGGGACCATCAAGATAAGATACGAGAAACTAGGGATCATACGGAGGCATGTAGACATTCGTTTTCCCTCGCTCTGTTTGCGAATGGAACAGGAAAGGAAATGACTAACAGTGGTACGGTGGCTTCCGTAGTATGCATGTAGATGTAGATACCCCAAAAAATTACATTTCCTACACCGAACTGGGCACAAACCACCGTCAGTTTCTTTAGTGTTCCCCCTAAATTCACTGAAAAACTTCAAACCGACTCCCAATCCAACTGCAGCAATATTTGAAAGAAATTTCAGTCATTTGACTGATAATTGTTTATTTATTTTACACTGTCTTGATTTCGGCTTTACAGCCATTCTCAGGTGTATGCTGAAATATAAAATGTGTCTGACCTTCCTGCGACGTACCATTGTCGGCAGACGACACTGACAGGTCATACATATTTTAACATTTCAACATGCACTTGAGAATGGCTATAAAGCCGAAATCATGACTGTGTAAAATAAATGAACAGTTATCAGAGAATGGCTGGAAATTACTTTCAAAAGAATTCTTTATGACTATGTTCCCACACTAAGGACAGATAATTAACTTAGATTATTCTCAGTGACAACATTGTGATGAATTTGCTGAAAGCTGTCCCGTGGCGACGCTCATGATCGCTGTTTCTCTTCTGATACTAGTGTAATAGTTTCGGACGTACGGACACGAATAATTGCCAGGACTGTTGCCTCTAACCCAGGCTTGCGTTTGCAGGACGATGTGTTGCGTAATAGTGGCAAACACCGGTCACGGAACCAGAAGAGCTCAATCAGTAAACACATTCTTTATTCAGTAAGAGGCCAACACAATGGTTGATGACCGCTTTCAATGGTGTGCGTTGACCCCCAGGCAGCAGTCTCAGTGTAGCACAAAGCGGCGTGTTTCGCCATGGCCGCGTATGGGTGCTGGGCAGGAGCGTTGCCTCAGTGAAGTGGCAGCGGATGGTGGGTAGCCTTGAAGAGGTAACCTGACGCCAGGTGCACATGTAACGGACAGCCGGCTACTCCGGCAGCTGGTGAGGCATGTGGCACGCTGACGATCAGAATCCAAACCCAAGACCTCTTGCAGACTCCCAGAGACTGGAGGTGACCCCATCTTGGTGGATCTGGCTCTAGCCCCGTAATCATCAGGTCTTGCAGCGGGTCATAGACCAGCAGTTAGGTGATGAAGCTGCTAGATGTAGTTCATTGTTCCACATCGGACTGGCGAATGGCGTGGAATATATCTCAGAGTCGGTTGTAGTTGAATTCTAGACGCTGTTAGGGTCTTTTCAAGTCTGAAACTGCTCTAATCGAAAAAATCGGGACGGTACTGTATTTAGTAGTCTATGTTTTAGGGGCCTGTATCATTACTCTACTACACAGCAATAACTATTAAGAGATATCAAATTAGGCAGAAGTATTATCAAAAACCAGTTACCAGTGAGAAACGCTTTGAAATAGAAGCTATTGGCAACTAACACAAGTTTTCATTTTCAAGACGAGAAAAATGGATAAGACATTAAGGAAAATCAGTTCATTTGCAAAATGACGTGTTTCATGGTAGATGATCTTCCGTTTCAAGGTACAAAATGAATCACGACTGACGAGATATGGCCTAAATGTCCACGTGTTACGTAACTAGTAACCATAACTCTCTGTAACTGAAGAATTAACAATATTTCCAAAGTAGCTTTAATATAGTATATAGCACTTAAATATGCAGAATTCCTAAACTTACGAAATCCAAACGAAACACAACCTCGAGTCTCATAACAACATAACCAGTAGAAAATACCGAGAGCTGCTTATAGCGGTGCCTAGCGCGCGTTCCGTCTTGTGATCAAAAATCGGTCACTGGATGAAACAGTGACCAGGAAACACCCTGTGTTCTACGCACACTATCTTCCATGCGAAACACCCTCCCTACATAGCGAACTGCATAGGTGATAAGATGCAGTCCTGTCTCACTCTCGTTTCAACTACTGCTTCCCTTTCATGTACTTCGACTCTTATAACTACAGTCTGGTTTCTGTACTAAGTTTTATTCGCCTAGTCTATCTAAGTGACATTTCAAATTCTTATTTTATTTCTAATTTTTTACTTAAATATTCTCATAGTATGCTGAAGTACAATTTTTCACCGCCTTCGTGCTGAGTAGGGAAAGGTTGTTTGTTACTGTAGGTTGTGATGAGGAGCATGACATTTCCCAACGCTGTAGGTCGGCAACAGGGAGAGATGTCACTTGTTGGCTGCTGGCCGTCGCCTGGAGCGTCTGACGCAGTGTGTACTAACGTTCTGACACCGGCATTCTGCTGGCTTTGATGTTATCCTACGCCTTCTCTCCTTATTTGTTGGACTTTTTTCCGACACTAAAAGTAACAACTTCTCATGACCAACCAGACTGGGAAACGGGTTCACAGGCCGACCTGGGCACGCCCATATGTATTCCCTCCACTGAACATAAAGAGCCAACTTTTAACTAACTCTTTTCCAATGCCCGCTTTACTACCCGTCTTTACCAGATCCCACTCTTCAAGTAACTAACAAATTAAGAGTAACCTTTAGCTCCTTGTGTTTTATTGCCGCTACCATCAGAATTCCAAGGAGTGCATTCTAGCTAATATTAGTCGAGGTATTATCTGAATGTACAGCTGCAATAAAAACAGTTTTACCTTAGTTCCGCCTATCTTCTAAGACAAGTGGTATGACCAGAACTGCCTCACGTCTTCCTACATTTCTCCGGAAACCTGACTGATCTCTCCCAGGGTGGGTTTATACCAGTTTTTGATTCTTCAGTAAGCAATTCGTGTCAGTATTTTGCAATCACGAATTATTATTACACTGATACTTAGCTAAGCTTCACACCTGTCAGCAGCCCCTGCTTTCATTGGACGCGGAATCATCACATTTTTCTTAAAGTCCAGTTGTGTCATATATCTTGCGCACAAGGTGGAATAGTTTTATTACAGCTAGCTCTTCCAAGGATCTTTAAAATTCGGAAGGAAAAACTGAGTGCTGTCGACGAGAAAAAAATGATTCAAATGGCTCTGAGCACTATGGGGCTTAACTTCTAAGGTCATCAGTCCCCTAGAACATAGAACTACTTAAACCTAACTAACCTAAGGACATCACACACATCCATGCCCGAGGCAGGATTAGAACCTGCGACCGTAGCGGTCGCGCGGTTCCAGGCTGTAGCGCCTAGAACGGCTCGGCCACTCCGGCCGGCTGTTGACGAGAACGTTTGGTTTTCTTGTATAAGGCAGAGTAGTTTAGTTGCAGTAAGAATTATGATGATAGGGCTATGGTTAGAAGTTGATTGTGATTTTCTTCTTTGATGTATTTATTAAACAGAATTAGCACGATGGCAGAATCTAGGAATTCTAGGGAATGTGTGTTAGTTGGTGCCATTTCGGAAGGGCAAAGGAGTCATACAATGTAAGCTTTCACGGCCGGTATTGTCTTCACTTAAAACTTCCGGGCTGATAGTCTGTGGTCGGAGACGAAACGTCAGGAGAGAGTTTTATACTTCGACCACAGCCTATCAGCCAGGAAGTTTTAAGTGAGGGCAAAGGAGTAATGCTATCAATGAATAAGAAAACGGGATTGGGGGTGAGCTAGTAAGAGCAGCACAGTGCACATGTAATCGTTGATACGGCAGATACAAAGCAAAAACTCACCAAGGTAGTACAATGTTAATATGCATACTAGATCTGCAGATGACGCAGACTAAAACAGTGTCTGAAAAGCTAAAAAAAATTAATCAATACCTTATAAGAGACGATGACCTGGAGAACATTCGGTTTCAGATAGGTTACATAGTGGTATGACAGAGGTTTCGAAAACAGATTTTTATCTACCAAATATTTCTTGGAGCATCTGCGGAATCTGACCATAAGTTCTACATTATGAGCAGCAGATTAAAACCGAAGAAATCGCGGAAAGGTAAGAAACTGAAGAGTAGGGACCTGTATCAATTGAGAGGCCCAGAAGTCGTTGAAAGAATGAAATTAACCATGCAAGATACGTTACTATAAGTCGGTGCTTCAGTGTATGACAACACTATGGCGATAATTTAATTACTTGGCTTCCAGTGTCTGAGTTTAGCCATTCTTCACTCTGATGACGGCTCACCATCAATAAAAGATGCACTGATGATGGCCGCCTAATTTGTAACTTCCCAGGCGTCTCCTCCCACCCGCACAGTAGCATCTGGTGTCCCCTATAGAATACGCAGTTACTGGACTGAAGTACTGCTCGTGTGCACGTGGTAGTGCTGTGCCACATGAGTCTACAATCAACATCCTCAACTTTGGTGTCAATTGCTTCGTGTTGCCCCGCAGCACTGCTACAGGTATATCAAAATGAATGGCTACATTGTGCACGTCTTTCGCTCATGACGTTTTGTTCAGTCGTTACATTTCTCCCTATGAAAGCGTGCACTACAAGAGTAAGAGTGTTTAATTATTAGGGGGACCGGAAAGTAATGTCGTTTTCATAAATCAAATTCAAACAGATAAATTGTTAACAAGTTGTTTTAATCAATGATGCAATCAGCTGCGTTTTCAACAACATTTTTACATCTAATGTGTAAGTTTTCAATTCGAGACCGCTAAAAACAGTTAGGGGTTTCAGCAAAATATCTGGAGATGGCATTTTGAACAAAATACGGAGTTTTACACTTTTGTAACTTACGAAGTATGGTAGTGATCGGAATAAAGGCAAATCCGATGGCTTAATATCGAAGGCGTATTGTGGATGAGGCGATACCTCCCATCCAAATTCATTAATTTTTTCCTCGGTTCATTTTGCGCATTGCTGCCTTCCATTCGGTAAAATTAGGAGAGAATGTTTTGTTTTAATTTCCGCTGAAACACACAGAAAATGGCGACAACTTTCGTGGTCTATATTTCTATGCGAAGCAATCGTCATGATTTGTTTTGTATTTTTTTAAATTTTCACATTTTGGCACGTGCGCTCTGTGGATGTTGCTAAATTCTCGGAAAACAGGTTGATTACATAGCATTATACGTTTTATGGCAGTGCTCGTAGCTAGTAATGACTACAAATAGAGGTTCCAGTTTATGAGAGTCGTCTTAAGATAGGTTTGTGTTATATCCGAAACCGCTAATGGATTGATTTAAATGAACATTGCTGCACGGGGTAGCCGCGCGGTCATAGGCACCTTGTCACGGTTCGCGTGGCTCTCCCCGTCGGAGGTTCGAGTCCTCCTTGGCCATGGGTGTGTGTTTTGTCCTTAGCGTAAGTTACTTTAAGTTAGATTAAGTAGTGTGCAAGCCTAGAGACCTATGACCTCAGCAGTTTGGTCTCTTACCATAAATTTTCCAATGCCCTAAATGAACTTTATTATTATACTGCAATCACAGTTCTCATATTGTCTACTTTCAACAAGACATTGAAAGAATTATTACATTCTTCATGACGCTGAGGTTATTTCGTCCGTGTCATAAAACGTTCAAACCTTGTGGAATACATAGTATTGTCATGGTATTCCCTCCCCATGATCTCAATAATTCTTAAGCAATGTCGTTTACTGCAGGTCTCTTGTTTTGAGTTAGGTCATTCAGTTCTCTGTCAAGTTCTTCTCACAGTATCGTATCTTCCACTTATACTTCATGTAATCCCTCTGGCCTTTCTGTAATATTTTCTTCTAGTTCGTTTCCTTTACATAGACCTTCTATAATTTCTTCGAAATTTTAGCATTCTTTCTTTACTTAGTACTGACTTGCCATCTGAACTTCTCTTTTCTCCAGAAACCTCTTTAATTTTGTTAGAGGATACATATATCTTTCACATAGTCACGTTTATTTAAAAAGCTTTGTATTTCGCCTGTATTCATTCCTTCATTGCCATTTTGCTATGACCGTCAATTTCCTTCATTAGATTTTTCTATACCTTTGTGTCTCCTTCATTTCCTGCCTATTAATATTTTAATCGTTTACCAGTCGAAGGGTTATTCACTAGGCCTTATCTTCTTGCTGATTTGATCCTCTGTCTCTTTCACCATTTCATCTGTTATAGCTGCTCATTAATATTCTATTGTATTCGTTTCTCCTGTTTCATTCAATTGTTTCCTAACGCTCCCAATGAAATTGCAAACAACATTCGGTTCTTTCAATTGATACAGGACCTATCTATTTAACTTTCCAACACTCTGCAATTTCTTTGGTTTTAACCTGCGATTCATAATCAGTGAATCGTGATCAGTGTCCCCTGGAAATATATTGCCGTTTAAAATCTAGCTTCTAAATTTGTATATTGTCACTGTCTAACTTATGTGAAAGTTTCCGTTGTCTCCAAGTCTGTTTCACCAATAGAATCATAGTCGTTCTTTAACCATGTGTTCGTGATGATCAATTCTCGCTGTTGTATGGTTGGTTACAAAAGTTAGGCTTCGAACGTTACTAAGTAGCCTGTTATAGAGGACGAATTTACTTCAAGAGTACATTCACCAATAATTAAGTTCTCATCGTGAGCCTCAAATGCATGCTGTATCTATTCTCACACACTGTTGTATGATTCTGTCCCTTCCAAGACACTCTATTAATAATGAAGAGATCGTATGTGAACACTTTTGTACAACACAGTTAATATTATTTCACTTAAAGTTCATATAACACGTCCCTTCTGGTTCTGATTGGACTACCTCTACAAATGCACTCACTCTTTTATCACGAGCCTGTATGAGTTTACCATGCCGATTCATTACTGTACGGTCGCCTTTTCATTATGTAACAATTTCCTCATTAAGAAATTTAAATTTGACTTCAAAATTATCACTTTTACACACACTCTGTAATCATGCTCAGGCTCTACTAACAATATCAAAAAATTAATTCATATTTTTTGACGTGCGATGCACGGAGCACGAAGTCCCAGAACATTCCCTGCAGGCTTGCTCAGGCTCGACTGACTTACACCTTAGTCTAAAAACTCTCCTGGCGCCAACGTCTCCTTTTTAGAACGAAGGGGCATTCCCGTCAGCGATGCCGCTGCACTGTAGCGAGGAAGCGTAGGGTAGATTCGATTCTTCAAATGTAGGATCGATATCTGTACCGTTACATCCGCCAGCTAACTGTTTTCAAAATCCGTGCGAAATAAGGATTTAAAAAATTAAAAATCCCCTCACTTACTGAAAAAAAAAGAATTCCTTCGCTAACTGAACATAACTGAAATTGGCGATTGGTCCCCCAGAGCTTGGCAACACGGTCTTTCTTTTTCTTTTTTCCAAATTTGTAGTTCACGTAGGGTAGATTCGATTCTTCAAAAATAGGATCGATATCTGTACCGTTACATCCGCCAGCTAACTGTTTTCAAAATCCGTGCGAAATAAGGATTTAAAAAATTAAAAATCCCTTCACTTACTGCAAAAAAAAAAAAAAAAAAAAAAAATTCCCGCCCTAACTGAACATAACTGAAATTGGCTATTGGTCACCCAGAGCTTGGCAACACGGTCTTTCTTTTTCTTTTTTCCAAATTTATAGTTCACGCATACCAAGTCTATTCATAGTTACGGTTTTCTGACTTTTACAAAGATATATTTTATTTCGTAACGTGTAGACTTATTCAAACAGGATAAGATCGTATTGCAGATCAAAATTAAGCCCATTTCAAATTTCATAAAATATGCAAGTCCTCGATGAAAGCTAAATACATAGCAATACATCTTAACAAAATTCTTCACACCAGAAGATCAAATTCAATATTTCAGTTACATATCGTCTCAGTCCATTTCAAAATCCATTAAATGTAAAAGTTCTTACTCAAATAGAGACATGTAGCACCACATCTCTCCAAAATTCTTCATCCACATTTTGTTATTTACTTTAACGAAATAGCTCAAATCAGGTAAGTAATTAAGCGACAAATGGTTTTTGTATGACAGCAGATCTATTAATCAATAAACTTTACCCAGTTCCACATGTTGTAGAAAAGATTTTGAAGTTCAATGAATATGAACAAGACACGGTTAAAAATTTCAGTTCGCCTAAAGAGTGATTTCGTGCATTCATGAGCACGTCTTTTCACTGCGCAGATAAACGCACAGCGAGACACTACTGGGGTATGACACGGGATCCGCGCACATGCCCACAAGTAATCGCTGTGATGCGCTGCAAACTCACTCTCGAGGTGGCGCAGTGGTTCGACACTGGACTCGCATTCGGGAGGACGACGGTTCAATCCCACGTCCGGCCATCCTGATTTAGGTTTTCCGTGATTTCCCTAAATCACTCCAGGCAAATGCCGGGATGGTTCCTCTGAAAGGGCACGGCCGACTTCCTTCCCCATCCTTCCCTAATCCGATGAGACCGATGACCACGCTGTCTGGTCTCCTTCCCCAAAACCAACCAACCAAACTCACTCTGCTCGCACGCCGCCAGAATGTATCGCTGCGCAGCGGGCTGCCGATAGCTATCCCGCACCTGCTGCTGTCAGCTGACGCGGTTGATATCCGCGTTCTCTGAAGGCATCCTTCCGGAAGCTGAATTCTCTCTCTCCCGCCGGCTCTTCAGAAGCCGTCTGAAGTCTCACGGAATACCAGGCACTGCGCTGCAGTTTAATGCCGCGCCTTGCGCCGACGTCTCTCAACATGTAACAACACATTATTCTGTGTGAGCCACAATTTCTCGTAAATTCTCTTCGGCCACTCGCACCTGCCACACCACCTAACAAGCGACGAAAGTTCTGGGCGCATGCTCGCTACCTTTTCAAATCACTGTGCCTTAACGCAACGTCCTAGTTAAGGGCCTGTGAAACTGAACACGCTCAAAGGAACCTTAATTAAGTCACAACCAAGTTTACGCATATAAAACTTCTTTATCTTTGCACAATAAAACAGTTACGATAAACACTTATAATCGTCCTTAAGAGAAGTAAATCTAATTCTATCTGTATATTACTAACACCGTTCATAATTGGTAGTCATTTTTATTACCCTTAGATTTTTTTCTTGCTGAGTGTTCAATACAATATCAAATACCAATTTTTCGTTGCCACAATGAATAAAGAGCTGTAGTACCGACTTCGAGTCGTATGTGTTATTCCTGTATTCAGCAATCTTATGAAATTCTTCTTTCTGTTGCTTCCTTCCGGGCCTGTGGAATCGCATAAAGCGGCTTAAAACCTGGTTTATGAGGCTTTAATTTATTTTTTATTTTTCTTAGTAAGGTCTTTTTCCAGAAAACCTGCCTGATTCCAATAATTAATCGAGATGTCTGTCCAGCAGCTACTTTTTCTGTATCGGAGATCCCATTTATTGTGCTGTTAATTGCATCTACATCTACATGGATACTCTGCAAATCACATTTAAGTGCCTAGCAGAGGGTTCATCGAACCACCTTCGCAATTCTCTGTTATTCCAATCTCGTACAGCGCGCGGAAATAATGAACACCTATATCTTTCCGTTCGAGCTCTAATTTACGTTATTTTATCGTAGTGATCGTTCCTCCCTGTGAAGGTCGCTGTCAACAAAATATTTTCGCATTTGGGGGAGAAAGTTGGTGAATGGAATTTCGTGAGAAGACTCCGTCACAACGAAAAACGCCTTTCTTTTAACGATTTCCAGCCCAAATCCCGTAACATTTCTGTGCCACTCTCTCCCATATTTCACGATAATACAAAACGTGCTGCCTTTCTATGAACTTTTTCGATGTACTCCGTCAGTCCTATCTGGTAAGGATCACACACCGCGCAGCAGTATTGTAAAAGAGGGCGGACAAGCGTAGTGTAGGCAGTCTTCTTAGTAGGTCTGTTACATTTTCTAAGTGTCCTGCCAATAAAACGCAGTCTTTGGTTAGCCTTCCCCACAACATTTTCTATGTGTTCCTTCCAGTTTATGTTGTCCGTAATTGTAATACCTAGGTATTCAGTTAAATTTACGGCTTTTAGATTTGACTGATTTATCGTGTAACCGAAGTTTAACGAGTTCCTTTTAGTACTCATGTGGATGACCTCACACTTTTCGTTATTTAGGGTCAACTGAAACTTTTCGTACCATTCAGATATTTTTTCTAAATCGTTTTGCAGTTTGTTTTGATCTTCTGATGACTTTATTAGTCGATAAACGACAGCGTCATCTGCAGCCAACCGAAGACGGCTGCTCAGATTGTCTCCCAAATCTTTTATATAGATAAGGAACAGCAAAGGGCCTATAACACTACCTTGGGGAACGCCAGAAATCACTTCTATTTTACTCGATGACTTTCCGTCAGTTACTATGAACTGTGACCTCTCTGACAGGAAACTACAAATCCAGTCACATAATTGAGACGATATTCCACAAGCACGCAATTTCACTAAGAGCCGCTTGTGTGGTACCGAGTCAAAAGCCTTCCGGAAATCTAGAAGTACGGAATCGATCTGAAATCCCTTGTCAATAGCACTCAACACTTCATGTGAGTAAAGAGCTAGTTGTGTTTCACAGGAACGATGTTTTCTAAACCGCTTCGAGGTAATTCATAATGTACGAACACACTATATGTTCTAAAATCCTGCTACATATCGACGTTAACGATATGGGTCTGTAATTTAGTGGATTACTCTTACTACCTTTCTTGAATACTGGTGTGACCTGTGAAACTTTCCAGTCTTTGGGTACGGATCTTTCATCGAGCGAACGGTTGTATATGATTGTTAAGTATGGAGCTAATGCATCAGCATACTCCGAAAGGAACCTAATTGGTATTCAGTCTGTACCAAAAGACTTGCTTTAATTAACTGATTTAAGTTGCTTCACTACTCCGAGGATATTTACTTATACGTTACTCCTGTTACAGGCATCTCGCATTGAAGTCCGCGCTAAATTTCGAGCTTCTGTAAAGGATTGCCCATCTTGGGGGTTTTGTGTCTGTTTAAATTTGGCAAGTTTGTTTCGTTGTTTCTGAAGCAGTGTTCTAACCCGTTTTGTGTACCAATGAGAATCAGCTCCGTCGTTTGTTAATATATTTGGTATAAATCTCTTAATTGCTGCCGATACAATTTCTTTGAATTTAGGCCACATCTGGTCTAAACTTATATTATTAATTTGGAATGAGTGAAGATTGTCTCTCAGGAAGGCGTCAAGTGAATTTTTATCTGCTTTTCTGAACAGGTATTTTTTCGCTTATTTTTCGGTGATTTGGGGATTACAATATTCAATCTCGCCACGACAACCTTGTGTTCACTAATCCCAGAATCGGTTTTGATGCTCGTTATTAACTCAGGATTATTTGTTGCTAAGAGGTCAAGTGTGTTTTCACAACTGTTTACTATTCGCATGGGCTCATGAACTAACTGCTCGAAATAATTTTGAGAGAATGCGTTTAGCACAATTTCGGATGATATTTTATGCGTACCTCCGGAATCAAACATGTATTTCCGCCAACATATCGAGGGTAAATTAAAGTCACCAACTATTATCGTACGAGTCGGGTACGTGTTTGAAATCAAACTCAAGTTTTCTTTGAACCTTTCAGCAACTGAATCATCTGAATTGGAAGGTCGGTAAAAGGATCCAATTATTATTTTATTCTGGTTGCTAACAATGACTTCTGCCCATACTAACTCACAGGCAGTATCTACTTCAATTTTGCGACAAGTTAAACTATTTCTGACAGCAACAAACTCACCGCCGCCAACCGTGTTTAGCCCATCCTTTCGAAACACCGTTAGCTTCTTCGCAAAAATTTCGGCTGAGCTTACATCCGGCTTTAATCAGCTTTCAGTGCCTATAACGATTTGAGCATCAGTGATTTCTATTAGCGCTTGGAGCTCTGGTACTTTCCCAACACAGCTACGACAATTTACAACTGTTATACCAATGGTAACTGTATCTACGTTCTTCCTGTGTTCAGCCTGCTCCCTCTGTGACTGAAGCCCTTCTTGTGTTTTACCGAGACTCTCTAACCTAAAAAACCGCCCAGTCCACACCACAAAGCCCCTGCTACCCGTGTAGTCGCCTCCTGCGTATAGTGGACACCTGACCTATTCAGCGGAACCCGAAATCCAACCACCTTTTGGCACAAGTCGAGGAATCTGCAGCCTACACGGTCGCAGAACCGTCTGAGCCTCTGATTCAGACCCTCCACTCGGCTCCGTACCAGAAGTCCGCAATCGGTCCTGTCGACTATGCTGCAAATGGTCAGCTGTGCTTTCATCTTGCAAGCAAGACTGGCAGCCTTTACCACTTCTGTTAACCGCTCGAAACCAGAGAGAACCTCTTCTGATCCAAAGTGACACACATCATTGGTACCGACGTGAGCAACCACATGCAATTGGCTGCACCCTGTGCTCTTCATGGTATCCGGGAGGACCCTCTCCACATCTGGAATGACTCCACCCGGTATGCACACGGAGTGCACATTGGTTTTCTTACCCATCCTGTCAGCCAAGTCCCTAAGGGGCCCATAACGCACCTAACGCTGGAGCTCCCAACTACCAATAATCCCATCCTCCGCGATTGCGCGGATCTTGCAGGCTGAGTGGTTTCCTCTGAAACAGGACAGGCGACAGCATCTGATTCAGCGCGACAGTGTCAGCCACAGACAGCTCCTAGAACCTGTTTGTCAGACAAACCGGGGAGGCCTTATGTGCGGCCGCCTGGGAAGTCTGACGCCGCCTGCTTCGCCCCGGGGCGACCTCCCACTCGACCGCAGGTGAGGGGTCAGCCTCAGTGCGAGCAGTAACTGGGCTGACCACTGGTGAGGACCGATCGGAGGACTCTGACGTGCTGGACGTCCGTTCGATCCCCTCAGCCGGCCCACAACAGTGGTGCCCATCCACTGCAGCCTCAAGCTGTGTAGCCAAAGCCATCACAGCCTGAAGCTGAGAGCGAAGTGCTACCAACACGACTCGCATCCGCACATAACAATCGCAGTCCCTGTCCATACTAAAGGCAGTGGAAAAGAAAACTATGCCCGCATCTCGTGGTCGTGCGGTAGCGTTCTCGCTTCCCACGCCCGGGTTCCCGGGTTCGATTCCCGGCGGGGTCAGGGATTTTCTCTGCCTCGTGATGGTTGGGTGTTGTGTAATGTCCTTAGGTTAGTTAGGTTTAAGTAGTTCTAAGTTCTAGGGGACTGATGACCATAGATGTTAAGTCCCATAGTGCTCAGAGCCATTTTTTGAACCAAAACTAAACTATGCAGGTAAACGGACTATCGGCACGTGCTGCGCGACTCTACTGTAGAACCCTGACGAAAACACACGAACTGTGTCTAGTAACACGCAGATATTCAAAAATCTAACTACCGAAGCACTCAGGTGACACTAAATAATTTGCCCCTGATAAGGAACTTGTAATATGTCACAAAATCGGTTTACTTTCTGATGAAAACGAAAACGCGACAACTGTGGCTATTAGATATTAAAATTACACGCAGAAACTCAACAAACCAAACTATTAAAGCACACAGATGATATAATAAAATTTGCTCCTGGTTAGGAACTCGTAAATGTCACAAAAGCTGTTACTTCCCTGTTGCTGCGTCTGTCTCGGTTGGCTACTGCTGCCTGACTGCTCACTATTCGGAAACTTATCACTTCGGTTACGGTTCATTAAACCTTCCTCTTCTACTTCCTCTGCACAAGCAACCAATCGGTATATGTGGGAAAACGTAGTTTCTACTGTCGTTTTGTCATCAAATTTTACTTTCTTCTCCCTGACTCTGGCGTGAAACCTCATTTAATTTCGCTCATAATCTATCAGTGCTTTGTGCTCTTTCAAGCAATCGGAGCCTATAATAACTTCCTCTCGCAAAATAAGGCACGACTACGGCTACTACTTGAAATGATTCTTCACATGCAACATTTTCACATGCAACATTACATGACAGTTAATTGTTTTCCCGCATTCACCTATAGCTCCTTTTATTTCGACTCTACTAGCCTGTAACTCCGTGTTTCGTGTCCTGATTTCAGCAACTCTTTATATACGTTTTCTGTCGCACATAGCTGGCTTCTCGACTTCATTAATGATTTCACACGCCCACATATTTTAACCTCAACTGTAGATCTGATAGCTGCCTTATCTTTACTATAATAATCTATTCTAATAGGCCTTTCTGTTCATCATGTAATTTTTCTGCTTTCATTATGCAAATGCTTCTCTCTTCTTCCCAAAATGTTCAAGGTTCCTCCATATATGTTTCAAATGGGGTCAATTCTGAAATCCTTATACGTTTCCCAGGCTCTTCTTCTATGCTGGTTCCGCCCCTCTTCTCGGCCTCTATGTTCGCGCTCCCTGCCCTCTTCCTCTTTTCTGGTCCGCCTGTGTCAGATACCATGATTTGTGTTTCCGGCCTCCATTTTATGCGCTACCGCTGCACGAACATTCCCTTTTGTGCCACCGTTACTACACTCTTATCTACTTGGTAATTAAGTATTTTGCGTTCCGTCAGGGCGCACATTTCAAGTGCTATCGGTATCCATACTGCTTGTTTTTGTTCCACTGTCGCCACATCGGCACAAGTAACATTCATACGTTGTACCCACATATGATGTTTAAAATTAAGGCACAACACATTTTCGTTAGTTTCTGCACAATTTTCAGCTTAGAAACACTAGGTACACTCATGTCACTTCTCACGATGCATATTTGGTCACAAGTTTCATAAATCGTCGTTAAAAATCTTCTGTGTGCGCCGCATCGAAACGTTGCACCTCCTCTAATTGTAGTTATGACAGGACACAATTTTATTCAGTTTTCTCACATGTTTTGAGTCAGAAATACATTGGCTGCTTACACTGATCAGCCAAAACATTATGAACACTGAACACCGCGACGTTGGCGTTGCGGGCACGGTACGCGATAACCGAAGTATGTAAGCGGAGCAGACAAGGACGGGGTATCACCACAGCGAAGATATGGGCTGCAAATGGGGAAATCCATTGAGATAAGAGACTTTGACAAAGGGCACTTATTACGCAGTCTGTAAACGAATATCTCGGAAATAGTGAAGCTTGTCGAATGTTCACATATTACTCTCGTGAGCAGTGAACATATAACGAAAGAGGCAGAAGGACAATGGAACTACCACTCGGTGCAAAGTGATGGACGTCTAAGACTCTTCACATAACAGTTTGGTGGCTTGTCTGGTCTGTAAAGTAGGGTAGAAGATCATCTGCAGCCTCTCTATCGAAAGAGCACAATGCCGGTGCACACACAAGTGTTATTGAGCACATCATTTATCGTACATTGTTGAACATGGAACTCCGCAGCAGATCACCCCTATGTGTTCACATGTCGACCCAGCGACATTATCAGTTACGACTGCAGTGGGCACGGGATCATCGGGATTCGACCGTCGTCAGCTCTTGGGGTGAATCACATTTTTGGTACACTAGGTCGATGGTCGTCTCCACAAATGCCGTCATCGAGGTGAACGGCGGCTGGAAACGCGCAGCGCGGCATGGACCCAGGCCGGTGGGAGCAGTATTACGCCTGTGGGAGGCATTCTCCTACTCTAGCATGGGACGTGTGGTAGTAGTAGAAATCACGCTCACAGCTGCGAACCACCTGCATCCCATCATGCTTGATGTCTTCCTCGACGACGATGGCATCTTTCACCAGGTAATTGTCCGTGTCTTGGGGCCAGAACCGTGCTACAGTGGTTTGAGGAGCATTATAATGAACTCACGTTGATGTCTTGGCGACCAAAATCACCTGACGTAAACCAGAGTCGCTATAGGGCGCCATCATGGAGCACGCAAATCAGTGGCCCACCACAAACTTACCAACAAATTGTCGGATCCCTAATACGCAGAATCAGTGATGTGTTTCATTCCAAAGATGGACAAACAAGTTATTAAGCAGTTGGTCATAATTTTTGGCTCATCAGTATATGTCCTTTGTCACGAGATTTACTCTTGTCTTAACTTCCGCAACTTGTTTGTTATAGTCCTGCACTGGCTGGCAGATCAAAAGTTGGCAGTTGATTGGCTGACCGAGACGCGTACTACCACCTCTTCAACATTTTCCTTGAATCTGCAGTTTACGTTATTACTCTGGGTCGTAGTTTTTTCTTGATTTATTTCTTAGAATATCAATTCGATATCCATTAACTGCATTCCAAGTTCCTGCATTGTCTGTTAGACTCCCTGTACTACTAGATTTTCGTTGTCTGCTTCTTGTTCCACCTGAGTTACTTCTTTCGCTGTTGTTCCAGATTTTGCTCGATATCTGTTTTTCCCTTGCAAAGCATTATCTCATTCATCCTTTCCTCCCATGCTTAAACATTTTCCCCATATTTTCATCATTTATCCTTATTCTGAATTATTGCAGACTCGGTTACTCCGATTGGTGATTTAATTTCCTTTTGTTCCTTCCGTTTACTTTACTGGGGTGTAGCGAAGTTTCTTGCGCTTTCCTGTGCTATGGCCGGCCATGTGGCCAAGCGGTTCTAGGCGTTTCAGTCCGGAACCGCGCTGCTGCTACGGTCGCAGGTTCGAATCTTGCCTCGGGCATGGATGTGTGTGATGTCCTTAGTTAGGTTTATGTAGTTCTAAGTCTAGAGGACGGATGACCTCAGATGTTAAGTCCCATAGTGCTTACAGCCATTTGAACCATTTGATCCTGTGCCATGCTGTTCTCAAAGGAAAATTCATTCAGGTCACCACTCGAATTTTCTTCCTCACTATCCTCTTTCTCCTGTTTAATTCCACAGCCTGATGAAAGTTGTTCCTCTTCCTTTATATTCGACTGATATTCGTCCTCATATGCGGCACTTACTTTTTTGGCATTTTCTATCTGCAACTTCGGTACCATTTTTTTTCAATTTTAAGTTCATTATTATGTTTTCTGAATATTACACGAGTTCTGTCAATGTGAAAATCAATTTTATGTTTACTATTATGTTTTCTGAATATTACGCGAATTCTATCAATGTCAAAATTTTTAAAATATGTCTTCCTGTCACACGCCTACGCTACACTGTTAAACTATTTCTACAGCAATTATTTTTCGTTAATGTCCTACAGCAACTGGCGACACTTACAACTGTTGCTGGCTACTGCTCACAGTGATGTGGCACCTGCTCGATCCTTTGTCTCGTTCGGTGGCCTGGCTCCTGCTTTCTTGTAGCGATTGTTCTGTTGTATCCAGATGTTTGAAAACTGTTCTTGCACTCGTTCCACTCTTCCTACGATCACCTCCGACTGTTGAACTATTCGGTATTGTCACCGGTCAACAAATGTATTTAGGCGTCTATTTTCCTCTCCACGCCTGCATCCAAAAATTTAAACAGTTCGGTGTTGTCATGTGTCGCCAGATTTAAGTTGTTTCTCTATTACAATGCTTTTGTTAGTGAATGTTGTTAATTAATACTTTCTGCAGCCTGGTTGGTTGGGAAAGTTTAGGCATCGGACATTGATAAGTTGCCAGTTATAGAGGGCAAATATAGTTCCTTTTTGAAAGCAGAAAAGATGGGCCACTTCTGAATGCAAACGAACATAACGTAGCTGTGTTGCAGGTCCTCTAAACGCTGAAACGCTGTGGGGTACAGTCGTTTGACTATACAGAATGTTTACCACAAAAGACCACTAGAGAACACTGCTTATTATGGCAGTCAATCCAGATGTAAACTAATACCGCGATACAACAAATATTATAAAACACGTAAACTCTTGTAAATTGAAGTTCATTACATTAAGTGACACATCAAATTTCTTATTACACTCATTAAATGGCATGACAAGTTGTTGTTCGTAATCTGATTTTGAACCAGACAAATCTCGTATGTCTGATCGAGACTCGACCCTTCATAAAGAGATGTAAAATTTCAGTTAATTCGCCAGACTCAGTTCACAAGGCCGAATGACCGAACCTGGAGATAAATGACGATACGTTTAGCACTGCGCCGGGAACCCCACAAAGCTTACATTGTCCCTGAGAAATAACCACGAATGGTACGTAATAAAGTGCAACGCACAAGTGTAGAACACCATGAAGTAAATTTGTGGTGATGGACGAGGAGCAGAACGCAGTACCTATATGAATTGTTAAGAAAGCACAATTAGATGTCAGATATTACTTATTTTCGTCAATAACGCGATACTGGTACCTGAAACGACGATGCCAATTATTTTTGCCTGGTAGAGATTCGAGCCCCGCAACTTTAGCTACTGTCTTTAGCTAAGAATGGACATAAAATATTTATTGTTTCTTCACCAGTAGTGAGACGTGCACATGTTCTGCTAGAGGTAAAGCAACGAATAGTTCTGTGCTGCCTGGGACTTGAACCACGCGTATCGTCTTTGTTGCCCCAACACGAAGAGGGGTCTACTATCAAATTCTCTTTCACTAGTGGTTAGGATCGCACCGTTCGTGAAGGCCTGAAGGTTTGCATCGTGAGGAAACAATGAAATGATGGAACAGTGGCATCGCGAGGGACTTAAATCCAGAGAAATACTGGAATCGGAGCTCGAATCACAGTCCAGTTTCAGTATTTTCAAAATCTCAAGATCACTTAAAATAAGAAATGAAGGCCCGGTTACCTTACATGAAGACTGGTTCGTGAACTATAATAAAATTACTAGTGTAACAAAGTTTACTAGAGACAAAGTTTCTGCAAGCAGCGACTTCCGACTCTGACAGCCAAAACTAATTCTACACTGTTCCAGTCAGTAGCGAACGGACGTTTGGAACCATGACACAGTCCTGCGTTCTTTATTGGCGTTACTACAGGTGGAGAGAATATGTTTGCGGCTGTTAAAAACTTGAATCCACAGCTGGCATCGAACCCACAACTTAGCCGTTACAAGCTAGCGTCAGTCCAAACCAACCACCGAATTTCACACGTGTTAGCATCATGTTTCTTGTCGTAATGTGGTACGCAGTACACGGTACGAGAAGAACTGACTGCCACTTGAACTGTTGTTGCGAATAACCTGTTCGTGGTCTACTAGTCAACGTAATACCGTTCGAATGCAAAGCCAGTGTTTTCCTTTCTCTTGTAAGTCGTATATCGTCTGTCTGCCAAGAGCATTAGTCTGAAAGAAGATCAGAGACACTTTGATTCATTTCCTAACCAGCCAGTAACAGAAGAATCTTCAGGAAACATGTTTGTGAAAGGGCTCGTGGGTGTCTGTCATGGTAAGACCAATTTCAGCGCCATCAGCCACCGGCCGCTAGATACAGACCAGCATCCGCTCATGTGATCGCAACGCATCGGGAATAGAGCCTACGATCTCCAGTGGACATTTCTGCGCTTGAATTAGTAAGTATAACATTATGTAACTTTGCGTATGATATAACACTATGTTTCAGCATGCTCCGTGGTGATTTTGTATAGCTTGTTGCTATAAGCGTATTTAATTATGGTCTTAAATTGTTCATATTTGTAATATAGCTCGTGCCATGACAACTTGAATATTTCTCATTTTTTATTTTATGAAGAGCGCCGTTTATGCCTCAGAAAACGGAGTCTAAAACGGAGTAAAGTCTAAAATTTGTGACACTGTGTTCTGTTTGTGTTAAATAAAAGGGTGAAAGCAGTCGAGGCAATTCGAAACACTCTTCCCTCTATGTAGTGTGCTATCTAGAAAGTCAAGTTGTATCGTTTCAAGTACGATCGGTCTGAGTTAAATTAATCACCATACTCAGGAAGACAAACAGGCTTTGAGAAAGGACGTTTTTGCAATGTACTGCTATGGTGAATGGCAGTAAATTCGATAACTGGCAAGTGTGACGACCAATTAACCTTTGCGCGACATTTGCGTTCAAGAGTCATATTGAGGTTAAAAGGAAGGAAGGAGGATTATGGTACAATGTCTCGTCGAAAACGAGGTAGGACGTGAAGTAGACTCTCGAAGTGGGAAGAATGTAGAAGGAAGTCGTCTGCGCCCTTTCAAAGGATTAATCCTGGCATTTGCCGTAATAGATTTAAGGAGGTCACCGTAAACCTAAATCAGTTCAGTGATACGTTTTGATTAACAGATTTGTATATTTTCAGTAGCAGTTCCGGAGTATTTTGTGTTTCTTGTCTCTAGATCTACTGCTAACTGAACGTTGCAAGACCTTTTATGATCACAAAATTTTTAAAGGTGTCGTTTTGAGATTGATATAACTGTTGGTAACTCTGTCACAGAGGAGGTAAAATGTTACTCACGCACCGGTTTGGAACTGAGAGCTACTGCCTCTTATTCTTTACAGTTAATCAACATTTTCATGAAGCAAGCGCCCAACTGTATCGTTCATCGCCTCTTCATTTCCCTTGTGATGGCTGATACAGATAATTCGCAATGTAGACAATGAGATAAGTTGTAGTTGCTGCATAAAAGTAACCTCCCCTGTCTGTAAACACATATTTGATAAGTCGATAACACACCGAAGTGGAATCCATTCAGAATCTTTGATTGGCATACCTCGAATAAATCAAGTGAATCTTGCGAGATAATTTTCTGTTATTCGAGAAAATAATAAAACTATCACATCGTCACTAGACGTGTTCCAATATGCTGTCATCACCCCGTCATAGCCGCAGCAGGTCGATTATGTTTCTGCAGACAATGTCTTTCTTGAGTAGGCTAACATGTTAGGAGTACATCCTGTGCATCAACGATGCAGCCGCTTAATTACTTTTCCTACGATGTTATCAGTAGTATTCTAGTATTAATGGTGAGGGAGTAGAATGGAAAGCTGCACAGACCACCGCCATATATACCAAAGGAAATAAAAGTTGTCCACTGAGTTACAGATCAATTTCGTTGACATCGATATGTAGAAGACATTCGAACAAATACTTTGTTTCAACGTTATGAAACGTCCAGAAATATATTACCTATTGATATCAAACCAGCATGGATTTGGAAAGCAACAGTTTTGTGAGACACAACTTGCACTTTATTCGCACGACTCACTGCGTACAGGGGCTCTATTTATACAGTTCCATAAAGGCTTTGGATATCATTCCACGTAAGCGGCTTCCAACCACATTGGTTTCCTATCTAAAAGGTCACAGTTCGCAGTAACTGACGGGACGTTACCTAGTGAAACGGCACTCAAGTAGAGTGGTGTAGACTTTCTGCTATTTATAACATATATAAACTATTATCAGTCATCTAAATTATAGATTGCAGCGATCAGTCGCCCTTTTTAAATTTTATTGTGCAGATCTAGATTCTGGTTAGAAGCTAACCATTCTCAATGCACTATTATTTTCGCTCAATGCATGTAATTCCCAGTTGGTCAGTCAATCATAATATGTCTCTTACAGTTGTGGCAGGTAATCCCGCCGTCTATTAAACTCGTCAGAATAGGAAGTCCGGATCGTAAAATGAGCTTGAAAATATACCCTCACGGTGCAAAACGTGAAATTGACCCTAAACCATAAAATATGTGAGGTTCTCGTCAGGATTACTAAGGAGGTTTCATTAAGCTTCTAGAAATCGATAAGTAAAGCAAATTTGGGGGTTACAGACGTAACGAAAGTCCTTAAACAGCGTAATTAGGAAAAATCACATGTTGTGGCGAAGGTGAAACAAATTTGGATTACTGACATCACCCTTAGAAGATCCAAGAAGTGTACTAAGGAGACTGTCAGCACTACGATTGATGAACCTCTTCTGGAACACTGCTAAGCATTGTATGATCATTACCTGACGGAATTGATGGAGGACATCGAAAACAAGCATCAGATTTTGTAGTACGGTCAATCAAGGGAACGAATGTAGCAGATGTTTTTATTTATTTTCCTTGATGTTGGGGGTGAGGGGGGGGGGTGTAGGGGGGTAGGGGGTGGCGAGGTAGGTGGACGAGTTGGGGACGCAATATTAAAACAATCTCTTTGTCACTGCGGTACGTTATTTCCACGATATTTCAACCAACATCTTTCTCCTCCGAATGCCAAGAGTTTTTGATGCCGCTGCCGTCCAAAAGATGTTATTACAACTGTAATAGCATAAGAGAAATTAGAAATCGCACATAAACATTTGGTGTTCGTTTTCCTGGAGCTTCGTAAGTGAGTGGAACTCTCGAGAAAGTGAAGCGATTCTGTGTACCGTGTACGAAAACTAATTCTGGATTACTGGGTAATCGTGTAACATTTCGATCTAAATGAAGTGCCTTAGCAGAACGTAATCTCCATCTTACAGCATTTATTTTTCAGAGACATTGAGTAAACTTTGTAAGTTCTCAAAATATGAATGATGTACTACGTATATACAATTATTTGGCGAGGTTGCCACCAAAACTGTTTACTTTTACAATCCGCTTAGTTATCTTGGTAAAACACATAAATTCTTAAGGCGAGATCTATTGCAGAGCGCTTTTAAGAACAAAATAGTTTCCTGCATCGTCTGATTTCTAGCTAGTTTAAATATTTTGTGGTAGCCACACCTACCATGAGAGTATTCTTTAACTTCTTTTTCTTTAAATTTTTGAATGAAATGTCAAAAGTAGATGTGCCTGCACATGTTATTGCAAAATAGCTCTAGCTGCATTAATTTACACTACAGACGTGAATGGGGCAGATTAAAAGTTTGATCCTTCAAGGAATCAAAATAGGTATGTGGCGTGGGACCCTGCGAGCCACGGGCCAGCCAGGATGGACGGCTGACGAGCTGGCTGGTCAGCTACAGCCTGGTTGGTGCTAAGGCATGGCTGTAGCGAGTTAGCCGGCAGCGGTAGACCACCAGGCCTCCCCGACTGGGACGGGGCAGTACGGCCGAAGTGCATGGCTCTGTCTCTGCTGTTCCTTTTGACGTAAATATGTTTACTTTCTCTCCGGCATCAATACAAGACGGACAAGGAGAAATACACATCAGGCCATCTGTTGCAATGGCTCACTAGGAGAGGTCAACTCGAGGTAGAGGCGTCGCTCTTATTGAAGAAAGTGGATATTCCATCAGACGGTCTGGCAGAAGGTATGACGTGCCACATGCCACTGTAACAAGACGAAGGAGGAACTACCCTGAAAGAGGCACTACCAACAGAGATCCTGGCTCAGTTAGGAACAGAGTGAGTTCCCAGCAGGAGGACAGGCAGCTAGTTTCTAAGAGCAGAGAAAATCCGTTTCTTAATGTGAGGTAGTTGCAGCCGGAGACAAACTTCCCCAGATCCAGAGACACGATTCGCCGAAGGCCGAGGGACACTGGACTGCATGTACAACAATCCGCCGTGAAACAAGAGCTCAGTGAAGTCAATGTTTTATACCGGCTGGCATTTGCGGAGCTCCATCTCAAAGCGTCCTGTGCAAACGTCATTTTCACCGATGAGGAGACGTTTTCCACTAGTAACGACGCTCCAAGAGTTGTTTACAGGCCGCAAGGGACTCGCAATCGACCGAATATATAACTACGACAAAAAGAAGTGGGCGGGTATCTGTTTCCTGCTGGGATTGGATTTCTGTGAGAGGAGCAGGAATGCTTCACACGATAGCAGGAACTCTCAACAGCGAGCAGTACGCCCACATATTGGAAAATGCGATCCTGCCGTCAGTGCAAATGCTGTACGGAGAAGAGGACTTCACAATGCAAGTGGACCATTCTCCCATTCACAAGTCTGCATTCGTTCGGCAGCAGCTGTCCACGACTGGCGTCAACGTCATGGGCTGGCCGCCACGGGCTGATGACATAAACCCTATAAACAACATGTGGGCTGAGGTCGCCAGAATGTTACCAGAGAACTGCCCGCCAAACGAAACTACAGCTGGTGCTATTTGGGACTGAATTCTTGAAGTCTGGGAGGAAGTTGCTTCTTCAGGCTATTACATCCTATGACTTACAGATTATCTATCAAAACGCGTGGTAGAAGCACATAATAATGTGGATTTCTGGACAAAATATTAGAGTCTTTAAAACGTTGTGCTATGTCGTCTTTTTCTTAATTCTTCCTCCCTGCAGCCAGTGGAAGACTACTTGGCAACAGGCAAAATAAAATTTGGGTTAGTGTTTCTTTGAGGTGCCTTTCTAATTGTACTGCGTTTCCTTTGAATACACAGTTTGTTAAATACTATATTTTGTTTAATTTATACCCTGTCTAGATACTTACAAAGTAATCACTTTAGATGGACACTTTAAAACTATTTTGTGTTGTTTGAGATACATCTCTCTCTTCCCCTCCACCTCTTTCTCGCCTCTCTTACATTACCGCCTAAATTACCGTTCTACTCTATTCTCTCAAAACATTATAAAGAAATCTTGAGGTTTCCATTAAAACTGTATGTCCTCATTTAATCTCTTCTTTCTTCACTGTATCATTTCTCTCAAAACCTATGAAACCGTATTCTTTTCTATCCCTTACCTATAGTTCAATCTCCGTTCTGAAAACATTTATTTATTTTCTCTCTTCCCTAAGATGCGTCTAAGCAAGGAATACTTTGCAAGTTTTTCACTCTTTTATTTTGCAGCTCTGCACTCCTATCCATTTCTAGATCCCTACCTCCTTCCTGTTACCCCTCCTTTGACATCTGCATCCACACCTACTCTGCAATTCACGATTGAGCGCTTGGAAGGGGATCTATGTAGCACTGTCGCTTTATTTCTCTACTATTCTACTCTCAAAAAGCGAGTCGAAATAATGAACAAGTAAACATTATTGTGCGAGCACTGATGTCTCTTATCACAGTGGTCATGTGTGCTATGAGTGTCGGGGTAAACAATATATCTTGTCATTCAGCTGAGGACGTTGGCGATTGGAATAACACCATGCCACAATGTAAAACGCTTACGTTTCAAAGATTCCCATTCAGACTCGTCTACCATATCCGTGACACAGTCTCCTCTATTTAGCGATAATACAAAACGAGCTGCCCTACAGCAGTCACTTTAATTAATTTGTTGCATCTTCTACGCATTCTACCAATAAAACGTGATCTTTGAGTTTCCTTCCTCACAATATTTTCCATATGATGGTTGCAATTTAAGTTTTTCTTGATTGCAGCAGTAGTAGGGTAACACAGGTGTGAGCACACTTTTGGTATCAGACTGATATGCAAATTAATTAAATTTTGACAGATGACTGATTTATACCTTAACTTATTGTATTGGTAAGTAGTTTTTCCTGTGACCCCTCCCCCTCACCTTAACCTATTGTTCTGTTAAGTGATTTATGACTGCCTGGGGTTAATCCATCATTCTGAGAAAATCTCCATCCCTCCCACACCCTCCACCACCACAGCCACCTCCACCTCCACCTCGCCTCTACCTCCCCAACCACTCTGGGAAATCCCCTCACTGATACAAGCACACCTTTGATCTCATATTAATTGAACAATTAATTAAATTAATCAATTAATTGCCTCCACTGTCTGATGACACCATGGGTTTTCCCTGGCGAGCATGTGGCTCCCTTCCCCCCTCCATCCATTCCCTTTCCCTGTGATTCCCCACCTCCCCCTCCCATCCTCTCCCCCCTCCTTCTCCCCTTCCCCCTTCCTCACCCTAAATCCCCTCACTTCCCTTCCCCTACCTATCGAAATGGCACAAAATTTAAATTTATTGGCAGGAATGTTAAATTTTGTGAGTTCACCTTGAGGTTTGGAGAGAAACTGACCATGTTCACAACACCACCACTAGAGGGTGCTGTTGGCCCTCATAAGACATAACTGATAATTCCCCACTCCCCCTTTCATCCCTTCCCCACTTCCTCTTGTGACAGGGCTTAAATCTATGCAGAGTTGCCTGACAGGATGGATGTATCTCTCTATTTTGTGCACAGTGCGGAATACTGTTTATTCAAAGAATGTGAGATGGATAGGGTTAGTTGTCATTGACTGAACACTAGACAGTAGCGCTGGCCCATTTCGGCAATAGCTGCAGGGTGTGGAGTGGATATTTTCGCTATTACTCTATCTCTAAACAGTTTCTCCAGCCAGTCTAGCCAATAGCCCTATATGGGAAGGATTGGTAATAGTAATAGTAAGAGGACTGCAAGTTGTCACTGAAGTACAGGGGAGTAGCCTCCTGCTGATCTATAAGTCAATAGTTACTGCAATAAGCATGAAGGTGGAGAATGGCATTAGGACAGCGCCCCAGTGTCCCAGTGGGGCTATAAATCGCTGCCCTTATCTATGGGACACGTGTAGCAAGTTCATTTGGGAATGAAACACACTGGTACCTACTGACGAGTTAAAAGTCGCATTCTAGGCAACAGAAACATGGGAAATACATCATGTGATATATTATACAAATGTAGTGCTCATTATTTTACATGAACACAGTGTCTCGAAAAAAGAAACTGACGAGTCACCTCCAGTCTTGCCCAGCGCCACATACCAAGTCTATTGTGTACCTGATCACTCCTGCACTTTCTGGGGCACAATGCCAGGCAACTTGGACAAACTGCATTTCCACCCCTGACACAGTTTCTCGAGGTCAAAAAATCAACTTTAGCCAATCCAAAATAGGAATGTTATTTTGTCAATACATCTCGAATTCTCACGTGAAATGTATATTGCTCATGTTTATATGAGTTTCTTTCGAAGACAAAAGAAAATTCATCTCCAGAACGCCTACGACCATGTCTGGCATTCCAGGCTCCTCTTCAAACTCCAGACCTATGCTCTCCCTATCAATTTTGTCTATATCATTGCTCCCTTCCTCTCCTGCCATCCATCATATGTCACCATCCAAAATTGTGACAGCCATACTTTCTGTCCCTCCGCTGGCGTGCCCCAAGGCTCCTTCCCTTCTGTAATCCTCTATCTACTGTATACAGCTGATATGCCCAAACCTTCCCCACCTGTTCATCTCCTCCAGTTTGCTGATGAAACCGCCTTCCTGGCCCATTATCCTACCCTTCAACGGTCTCAAACTACCCTCCAAACCCACTTAGACTAGTTCACCACTTGGTGCAACCAGTGGTTCCTTTGTATCAACCCCTCCAAGACCCAGGCTATCATCATAGGCTGCATCACCCACTCCTTCCATTTCTATGATTTCTACCTTACCATTTATGGTCGACCGCCTGCCAGAGTGGCCGAGCGGTTTTAGGCCCTTCAGTCTGGAACCGCGCAACCACTACGGTCGCAGGTTCGAATCCTGCCTCGGGCATTCATGTGTGTTTTGTCCTTAGGTTAGTTAGGTTTAAGTAGTTCTAAGTTCTAGGGGACTGATGACCTCAGATGTTAAGTCCCATAGTGCTCAGAAGCATTTGAACCATTTTTTTATGGTCGACCTATCCACCTCACTCCTACCCTAAAATACCTAGGTCTCACCCTTGACCACCACCTCACCTGGACTCCCTGTGTCCTTACAATCCAACACAAAATGCACCACAGACTCTGCATCCTGAAACTCCTGTCCGGCTGGACATGGGGACTGCATCCTTCCACTGTCCTTCACACCTACAAATCCTTGACCTGCCCCATCCATTGTTATACCAGCCTCCCAGATTCTATAAAGCCCTCCAAATCTTAGAACACCATGCACTCCACCTTGCCTTCCATATCCACCTTCCGTCCCCCAAACGCATCCTCTACGACCTCATCAGCTTCCTCCACCTTCTCCTTTTCCTTGAACACATCTGCACCCTGTATATCGTCCACCATCTTGATCCCAACCCCCTTCCTCTCCAACACCCAGCCCGTTGCCGCACCTTCACCATTACGTCCTGCCATCTCTCCATCTCCACAACCTCCACCTCCTTTCCCAACGCAACTTCCAGAACCTACCCCTCCTGGATGATGAACATCGACCTGATATTTACCCCTCCAACCAGATCTAACCCCACCATCCTCACCCATACTCCTCAGGGCTTCCTCTCCCCTCCCCTTCCCTTCCCCTGAGCAGTTTTTCCCCTCCACCACCACCTCCCTCTCCCATGCCCCCCCCCCCCCCCCGCCCTTTTGTGTCTCTGTACTCCCCTCTGCCTTGTCTTCCTTGTTTAGCTCCCACCCCACCCATCTCCTGCCTCTTGGTGCGCCTCCTGCCCCCTTTTTTCCTCTTCCACACATCGGCCCCCCCCCCCCCCCCACTGCCCCTTCTTCCCCTCTTTTCCCCCTCTACAGCCTCCAGTCCTTTGGCACGTCCCTAACAGCGGCTCTTATTCTTCATGAGTGCTCCATAGTTTCCAATGTTTTTTTTTTTGTGCCTTGCTCTGCGTGATTTTTATCCTGTGGCCAACTTCTAGCTTGTGTTTGCCTCCAGTGTTTTTTAAGTGCACTCTGAATTGCCAGCTGTGTTCTTTTAACTTTATGTCGACTTTTTAACTGTCCCCCAGTGCATGTCCCCGTGTTAGTGTATATCCTAGCTCCCATCAGCTCCATTTACTGTGTTTTTTATGTGTCCCTTTCTATCTCCCTTTTTATGTAAGCGTCCCCTTCTGTATTTTTTGTAAAGCCATTTGGCTGAAGAGCAGTGGACTGTGCCGCTGCCAGCCCTCCCCCCGCCGTAAAGAAAAAAAAATCAAGAAAGACAATAAGTCAGACTATACACGCCTTTTCTCATCTCTAAAATATCTTTAATTGTTGTGAAAAATCCTGTACAACACTGTGGCATAGGGTATATATCCTCCAAGTATTTTCCCATCAGGTAAAAAAATTTTTTTTTTCTTATCAGCTTAGTATCTGCTATGTCCTGCTCACACTCATGTATTGCTCATCACGGAGTGCCACCTCTGTCACAGTATGTCTCCTCACTTTGGAACTCTCTGAAAGTAACAAATACCTCATCACATCCGAAATGTTTCAAGGTAACAGCACACTGAAGTTATAAATACTGGGTTTATACTACGTATATTTTATAGATTTGGTAATATAGCTGATTTTGTCACGATGGTAATCTATCCTTGTGTAAGTGGGAGGTTGAAATTTCTTTAAAAGATCTCTCCATAAACGCCAGGTTACCACTCCGACTCTTGAGTCATATTTGTGGTACTCTAACCCTCACTTCCACCTGCCTATAGCATGTCATTGATATCAGACTGAGCCGGCCGTTGTGGCCGAGCGGTTCTAGGCGCTTCAGTCCGGAACCGTGTGACCGCTATGGTCGCAGGTTCGAATCCTGCCTCGTGCATGGATGTGTGTGATGTCCTTAGGTTGGTTAGGTTTAAGTAGTTCTAAGTTCTAGGAGACTGATGACCTCAGATGTTAAGTCCCATAGTGCTCAGAGCCATAACAGACTGATTTCCTAATTAATTAAATTAATCGTGAGAGTCCCTATGAATGGTGAGTAATTTTTTCCTGCAGTCAGATTACACTCACCAGATAACCATCACAGACGCTTCTGTGATGTCTCTGGGGGCTTCCCACAGGCTAGTTGGTAACCTTCATCAAATAACTCAAGACATCTAACGCTAATTGCGTTCTGTCTCACAGTTGCCTTGTCACGCTAGTGGAAGTAAGTCACTTACAATTCTGCTTCCGAACTAATCCTGCTGAGACCTGTGGGTCTAGGGGGCGGTAGGATGTTTCACTCTCTTTTCCACCCTCGTGACACCTCCACCACCATGTCACATGACAACAGCTGCCACCGCCGCCACCAGCTCACGATTCTCCACCCACACGTCAGAGCTGTACCACTCCCAGCTGACAACCCATCGCTCTCTGTGCTGGACAGAATCGACATCTGTATCACCCTGATAACAATGCTCAGCAAATCCAGTTATTGTCAAACTCCATGCCAACGAGCAGAAACGAACGCTCATTGGTGTGCGAAAGAACGACGTTAAGGGTTGGAGACTAACTCTGATTTGCGTGGGTGGTTCCAAGCATGATGAGGAGAGAGAGGGTATTGCGTACGAAATGCTGCAATACGGAAGCGGCTGGAGTAGCGGGCGTGCGAACGCGAATGTAGAGGAACGTAGTAAAGGCAACAGGAGCCATGCTTCAAAGACGAAGTGGCATGAAGAAAAAAGCAGAGTGGCGAAAAGACGCCTCAGGAATCACGGAATGAAGGAAGAAAGCGGAGCCAGCTGGCAATCCTGATTTGATAGCGGAGCGGATAACTAGTGTAGACTAAGGCTAGGTTTGCATTCAAAACACATTCAAAAATTGTTAAAGTCAGAGTTCACTTGATGGTCCAAATGGACAACACCGAAGGACCAGTGTATCCAGTCATAGAAATACGTGTTTACTTTATTATGGCCTGTGGGCTTTGAGCCCGAAACAGTGTAGTCGTATGTGGCAGCGGCGGAACAGAATGGGACACGCTTGAGCATTATTAAAGCTCTACCCCTTGCAGCGAATCGTTTCCAGTGTGTGGTGTTTTTCTTGTCTTTGTTAGGTTAATATGTTCCTATAGTTCCTCACTGGAGGAATATTTCGCGCGCTTCACTTGTGGTTTGGGAAAGTTTGTGTATGTTTGTGTACACATTACTGTTGTTTTATTTCTTACGTCCGCACTGTCTGAAGGCTACTTACATAGAGGTGCTGCGGCGGTGAAATTACCGTTGCTATTTTTCACTGAGAGACGTCGCATGTACTTTGTGTCGCGATTTTCAACTGCTTGAGATAGTAAAATTTTGCGTATGGTTTTGACACTTTCCTATATACTCTCTTTTATCTTTTGCGGTACATAATTCTCTGTGTTTTCTTACGTTTTATTGCTGATTCCGAGTATTAAAAGCAGTGCTTTATTATTATAATAGTTCGGAAGTATCCTATGTGTGGGACACTTTTGATCTCTGCCACTGATTAATAGAGTTCGGAAGAGTATGGTCATTATGCATTTATTTATGGTAGCGGGCTCTTTGACGTTATGTTGTGAAAACTTTTGGTTTTCCACCGGCTGCGAGTGTACGGCCAGGAGAAGTAGGTGTCCCTGTCCCTTAATGATGTTTCCTGTCAGAGGCCATCTGAACCGTGACAGACGAGGTATTTATGTTGAGAAAATGTGTCTTTAACGACTCACCGTCATCCTAAAGAATTGTTTCGTAAATGCAGCTAATGAATTTAGTTAACCTTGTCGAACCAACACTACAGAAACTCCAGCTCGTAATTGCCTATTACGCGGATTGAGTTTTAGAGCAGTAGTACAGATTGTATCTTTAGAAGGAAGTTCCTTTTATTTTTTTGCGACGGGGGGCAGGGGGTGGGGGGGGCAATTAGTTTCATCTTGATTTCATTATGCAAGTAACTTGACCTCTCTTTCTCTTTTGCAGTTCGTTGTGGCAGTGGAAACAGTGCTTCTTTGTTTTGAGTAAAGATCGTTTCAGATAATAAAAGTAATACCAATTTTCCGGTTTCACTTAAGATTAAATCTTAGGGTTGAGTGAAGGGGTTGTAAAGAAAAAGAAAAATAAGGTTTGTTGGGCTCACAGATGTCAGTGCTGCCGACCGTGAATACAACAGCTGTCCCACGAGGGTGGCGTCGAGGAGATGAAGCGACGCACCGCTTGCCTGACACTAATCCCTCGAAAGGTGGCAGCTCGCATGCCTACTGTCTCGGCGTGCATCGGTCAGCTGAGAACGCTCCGGAAACATGGCTTGTGCGCTTTCTGTAACGCACTTACGCATTCTCACCTAGGGCGGATGATGCAGCCACACTGAACTACCTTTTACTCGTAAATAAAAGTAGCCCATACGAATACTTATGCATAAATACATGTTGTTATTGCTAGGTTATCCACTAAACAGACACGACATTGCAAACTGATATATTAGAATAATAAGTATGGCACTGGCCAACGTTTTTTTGAGATGGACATGCTCAAGTATCCAACAATTAAATTTTACTTTTTGATTTTACGCATGTGTCTGTCCGAATAAGGCAGCCACTACGTTTGTTGCATTTGCAGCTGTGTAGATAAGTAACGTCATTTCGTTTTTTATAAACATCCACATGTTCAAATAACGCTGAAAGATCATTTTGGTGGATACAGTTAGATGATGTTATCAACTCTTTTTACATGTTATTACCAGCCTGCCACGTAAAATTAAGTCTAAAAATGTAATATTATTAAATTTTCATTGATTCAGAAGAAAATTTCCCAGAGTTTATATCCTTGCATTTTCACTTACCGTGGGATGGAATATTACTGTTAGTTTTGGGATTTATTTTTATTTTCGGTGATTAATTTGGAATAGAATTCTTTTGTATTACGGAACCTTAATCAGTGACGATTCAAGATCACCATCAAGGGAGTTTATTCTTTCAAAATCAAGAAGTGATGGGGTGATGTGACAGTACTTTCACGTCCATCACTTTGTGATAGTGAGTAAATTTGGTAGTTTAGGATTTGTTCACTATGCTGGAGGGAAATGCATAGCTACTGGCTTCTGGTGTACAGTTCGTGAATTACACACTCGCTGTGATATTGAGTAAAATTGGTAGCTTAAGATTTGTTAACTATGAGGGAAATGCATCGCTACTGGCTTCTGGTGTACAATTCTTGAATTGCCCACTCGCTGAGGCAAGACTGTGAGGGCACAGTGACTGAGATGGGTGATCACAGTACTACGAGTATGGGGTAACTTAAACTCTCCCCTGACGGGCTGCTGGATCACAGAAATGTTGTGGCAACATACTAACCGATTTCCCGTGTCCGTAAGGTGGCACATTCTAGGAAGATAGCTGGGCGACCACAGGTCCCCTGAGCAATTCAGAGTGACGAATCTGCATTTGCTGCCGGTGGTTGCAATTATGCGACGCCGCCATTGAGTGATGTTCAGTGTGTGAAAATTATAGAATCTAACTGTCTGGATGATGTCAGCCAGTTAGAAGGGTCATCGGCATAAGCGCCGACACAGCGTATACAATGTACTAACTTCTGAACGGTTAAGGGATTTACTGTAAGCGATAGTGGAGAAACTTTGAAAGGCTTCCCTTTAATTTTAGCGTGTTGAGAGGTACCCAGTGTGGCGAAAGTTGTAGATCCTCACTTCCAGGTAGTAGTTTTATAGGAGCTGAGAGGAACGTAATTCCGTCGTAGAGTCGGTGCGTGGCCAGGAGGTCAGACCGGGAGATGGAGGTGCCTGGCCGCAGCCTGCCGGTTTACGCTGAATCGATCAAGTAAGGGTCGCCTTTTTAGCGCCAGCACGGCTTTTACTCTCAGAAGCTCACAATTTGCCAAGTAATTTCCACAACTAGTGTTGTTTCTTCAGTGTCTTTGTTGTTGGGCTCTTGGATCCAGTTTTAACATGTGACTGTGAGTTGCACAGAGTCTGCAAAGCCAATTGCCGTTCCACAGTTCAAGCAATCAATTATTGTCATTTTGGGCACATAAACATGCATTCCATTGTGGAAACAACTGATTTCTTTTAGATTTTAGCAGAGACAATTAGTCTCTTATCCGAGCATTAAATAAGAAATCAATAAATTAATTAGAAGTATCCACCACTCATTGGCAGAACATTGTGACCCACATGAGCTTTGCTCAAGCGATCATTCTTTGTAATTTTGGTCACATAAACATACACTCTATTGTGAAAATCGGTTCTGTTACATTTTTGCAGAGACAAATTGTCTGTGAGCATTAAATAAGAAACTGTTCACAATTTCATTTTCGAGAAAATATTCGCTTTACTTGTGAACCAATTTATGGAAAACAAATCTAGTATTTGAAAGAACTGATATGTTTTCCTTCTTTTCTTTAGTCCTACAAATAAATTAGATCAAGCAGTCCATAATAAGGAAACATGGTCGATTTATTCTGCATAAATAAATTGTGTTCTTACTAGGTGGCTTTCCGTTGTAAAGTAGGTGCCTCTGATTAGAAGAATATATGTGGTAGAAATTTTGGTTTATTTACGTTTAACAGTTTTGAACTCACAGAGAATTTTCAGTTTCTGTAATTAGCAATTTTCTGGGTTAAGGCAATATAAGGCGTACACCAGTTTGCGTATCCTTTATGTGACGAGTACGTTAGTGTGGCAGGCAATAGCACTCACCACTGTCGAACCCCAGCACTTCACAGTTACACATCAACGATCCCACGAGCTGAGCATTTCATAATACTGAAGAGTTGTAATACGAGAACTTTTTTGTAGAAAGAATTAATTTTATTCCACCTTAAATTAATATAAGACTTTCCTACTGGTTCTAATTGCGCTCACTGTGCAAATGCATTCATTTATTTATCACGAACCTGTAACAGTTCACCATTGCCGGTTACTTACTGTACGATCATATCTTCGTTGCGTAACAATTTTCTCGATACGAAATTTACATCTAAATTCAAAATTATCAGTTTTATACGCAAATGATTCATTCTCCGGATCTAGTGACAATATTCCACCATATCACAAAAATATTTCACATTTTGGTTCAAATGGCTCTGAGCACTATGGGACTTGACATCTGAGGTCATCAGTCCCCTAGAACGTAGAACTACTTAAACCTAACTAACCTAAGGACATCACACACATCCATGCCCGAGGCAGGATTCGAATCTGCGACCGTACCGGTCGCGACGTTCCAGACTGAAGCGCCTAGAACCGCTCGGCCACAACGGCCGGGTTTCACATTTTATTTACGCCTGATTCACGGAGCACGAAGTCTCGGGGCCTGCCGTGCAGTCTTGCTCAGACTCGACTGACTCACTCCTTCAAGCCAAAACCATATTCATGCGGCATCTCTCCCCTTTAGAACGATGGAGCTACCCCGTGAGCGATGCCGCTGCGCAGTAGCAAATAAGTGTAAGAGTAGATTACAACGGTCGCTGGTTCGAATCCTGTCTCGGGCATGGATGTGTGTGATGTCCTTAGGTTAGTTAGGTTTCAGTAGTTCTAAGTTCTAGGGGACTGATGACCTCAGATGTTAAGTCCCATAGTGCTCAAAGCCATTTAAACCTACACTACTGGCCATTAAAATTGCTACACCACGAAGATGACGTGCTACAGACGCGAAATTTAACCGACAGGAAGAAGATGCTGTGACATGCAAATGATTAGCTTTTCAGAGCATTTGAACAAGGTTGGCGCCGGTGGCCACACATGCATCGTGCTGACATGAGGAACGTTTCCAACCGATTTCTCATTCTCAAACAGCAGTTGAGCGGAGTTGCCAGGTGAAACCTTGTTGTGATGCCTCGTGTAAGGAGGAGAAATGCGTACCATCACGTTTCCGACTTTGATAAAGGTCGGATTGTAGCCTATCGTGATTGCGGTTTATCGTATCGCGACATTGCTGCTCGCATTGGTTGAGATCCAATGACTGTTAGCAGAATATGGAATCGGTGGGTTCAGGAGGGTAATACGGAACGCCGTGCTGGATCCCAACGCCCTCGTATCACTAGCAGTCGAGATCACAGGCATCTTATCCGCACGGCTGTAACGGATCGTGCAGCCACGTCTCGATCTCTGAGTCAACAGATGGGGACGTTTGCAAGACAACAACCATCTGCACGAACAGTTAGACGACGTTTGCAGCAGCATGGACTATCGGCTCGGAGACCATGGCTGCGGTTACCCTTGACGCTGCATCACAGACAGGAGCGCCTGGGATGGTGTACTCAACGACGAACCTGGGTGCACGAATGGCAAAACATCATTTTTCGGATGAATCCAGGTTCTGTTTACAGCATCATGATGGTCGCATCGGTGTTTGGCGACATCGCGGTGAACGCACGTTGGAAGCGTGTATTCGTCATCGTCATACTGGAGTATCACCAGGCGTGATAGTATGGGGTGCCATTGGTTAGACGTCTCGGTCACCTCTTGTTCGCATTGACGGCACTTTGAACAGTGGACGTTACATTTCAGATGTGTTACGACCCGTGGCTCTATCCTTCATTCGATCCCTGCGAGACCTTACATTTCAGCAGGGTAATGCACGACAGCATGTTGCAGATCCTGTACGGGCCTCTCTGGATACAGAAAATGTTCGACTGCTGCCCTGGCCAGCACATTCTGCAGATCTCTCACCAATTCGAAACGTCTCGTCAATGGTGGTCGAGCAACTGGCTCGTCACAATACGCCAGTCACTACTCTTGATGAACTGTGGTATCGTGTTGAAGCTGCATGGGCAGATGTACCTGTACACGCCATCCAAGCTGTGTTTGACTCAATGCTCAGGCGTATCAGGACCGTTATTACGGCCAGAGGTGGTTGTTCTTGGTACTGATTTCTCAGGATCTATGCAGACAAATTGCGTGAAAATGTTATCACATGTCATTTCTAGTATAATACAGGGTGATTCAAAAAGAATACCACAACTTTAAAAATGTGTATTTAATGAAAGAAACATAATATAACCTTCTGTTATACATCATTACAAAGTGTATTTAAAAAGTTTTTTTTTTCACTCAAAAACAAGTTCAGAGATGTTCAATATGGTCCCCTCCAGACACTCAAGCAATATCAACCCGATACTCCAACTCGTTCCACACTCTCTGTAGCATATCAGGCGTAACAGTTTGGATAGCTGCTGTTATTTCTCGTTTCAAATCATCAATGGTGGCTGGGAGAGGTGGCCGAAACACCATATCCTTAACATACCCCCATAAGAAAAAATCGCAGGGGTAAGATCAGGGCTTCTTGGAGGCCAGTGATGACGTGCTCTGTCACGGGCTGCCTGGCGGCCGATCCATCGCCTCGGGTAGTTGATGTTCAGGTAGTTACGGAGAGATAAGTGCCAATGTGGTGGCGCTCCATCCTGCTGAAATATGAATTTTTGTGCTTCTTGTTCGAGCTGAGGGAACAGCCAGTTCTCTAACATCTCCAGATACTGTAGTCCAGTTACAGTAGCACCTTCGAAGAAAAAGGGACCAAAAACTTTATTGGCTGAAATGGCACAGAAAACGTTCACCTTAGGCGAGTCACGTTCATACTGAGTTGTTTCCCGCGGATTCTCAGTGCCCCATATACAGACATTGTGACGGTTGACTTTCCCGTTAGTGTGGAAAGTTGCTTCATCACTAAACACAATCTTTGAAACGAAAGATTCATCTGCTTCCATTCGAGCAAGGATAAAATCACAGAAATCGATTCTTTTAATCTTATCAGCTGCAGACAGTGCTTGAACCAATTTCAGACGATAAGGTTTCATAACTAACCTTTTTCGTTGGACTCGACATACAGTTGATTGTGGAATTTGCAGCTCTCTGCTAGCTCTGCGAGTCGATTTTCCTGGGCTGCGAACAAATGCTTGCTTGATGCGTGCCACATTTTCATCACTCGTTCTCGGCCGTCCAGAACTTTACCCTTTGCACAAACACCCATTCTCTGTAAACTGTTTATACCAACGTTTAATACACCACCTACCAGGAGGTTTAACACCATACTTCGTTCGAAATGCACGCTGAACAACTGTCGTCGATTCACTTCTGCCGCACTCAATAACACAAAAAGCTTTCTGTTTAGCGGTCGCCATCTTAGCATCAACTGACGCTGACGCCTAGTCAACAGAGCCTCAAGCGAACAAATGTACAACTAAATGAACCTTTATAGCTCCCTTAATTCGCCGACAGATATTGCTTAGCTCTGCCTTTTGTCGTTGCAGAGTTTTAAATTCCTAAAGTTGTGGTATTCTTTTTGAATCACCCTGTATATTTGTCCACTGAATACCCGTTTATCATCTGCATTTCTTCTTGGTGTAGCAATTTTAATGGCCAGTAGTCTATTATTACTTTATCAGTAACTGTATCCCACACACGTACCAGTAACTGTATTCCAGACACGTTTTGCAGACAGCATTCACATATACCGATGAATGTACCTGCGTAGTTAAATCATTGTGCGACACGCAGTTCAGAAGATATGACGTCATAAATACTGAGGTGTGTGAAAAACTGTCACATTACATATGACATTTAAATTTATTACTACTCTGCTGCTAAATACTCACAATAAACTCGCGGAGGGTATCCACAAAGTGCCTTCAAAATTATATCATCGTACGACACATAGTTCAGGAGAGATGACGTCACAAAAATTCAGCCACGTGAAAACGAAACTGCAGGGCGAAATTCGCTACTCATATAGGTGAAATTAATTTACTTATATGTTCAATATATCCGACATATGCATGTGTGGGCAAAGCTACGCGTAAAGAACTCCTCCTAACCCCTCTATCGTTTTCAGCCAAACTTGGTACTATATTACTTAGTATCCCGAAAGAAATACTGTGGAATAAGAGCCAGAAATCTCGTGTTGGTGTGGGGATGACAGTGTGGACAGAGTAGAAGGAGGAGGGGATGGAAAGACAGAGAGGGGGAAGCTGGACATTGGCACCTGTAGGGGGAAGAGGACATGGAGAGAGAGAGGGCGAAGGAGAAGTGGACAGATAAAAGGAAGAGGAGTAGATGGACAGAGAGAGGGTGGAAGAGGCCCATTTTGACACGTCAGCAAGTGCACTGCGACTGATCAAGTGTGTGAGATTATGAATCACCATGACTGATTGCGGCAGCTGGCCAAAACTGGCCAAAACTGGAACTTGACGGTAGCGCTGTGACGCGTGGAAATCGTGCACCTCATACTCTAGACATTAACGCTATTAAGTTTGGTACTCTTATGGTAATTAGTTTCCGCATTATAACGTGTTAAATAAAGAAAATTTAGCTATAACCACCAGGCGTAACTTACCGTCACACCCACATTTAAGTTGCGACAGATACCTAGGACATTAATAATAATAAATAATATGTAAAATGTCTTGATATAATCGTAAACACATATTTATATTAGGTATTAGTACAGCGCTTTTGATGTTTGAAGGAAATGGGGCTCATGACGCCCACGAATGTCCCCCTCCCGCCCACCTTGGATGCGCTACTAGGTCACTGCCGAAACTGTTGCGACAGTGTACTGAAGATCGGAAACCACGAGCAGAAAATCATTTTAGGACCGATTCAGGTACCACCATGTTGCTTCACGCTCTTGTTAACCGCAGATAAGTATAACAATTAACAGCATCGAGCTAGTGGGATGGCTATTGGCGCAAAACCGGCGAAAACTGGCGACTCTATAGCAGAACTTATCACTGGTGATGGTAGAATAGTTTACTCGAGATCATTTAAAGTAGATTCGGTAAGCGGAAGATCTACTCCTGATTGAAGCCATCAAATTAACGAGCATCAGAAGGCAAGAGTGATGAAAGACACTGGTGATTTCATTGAGACGTGAGCCTTCATCCGTGTCTTCTAAAGCGTGGCGCTCTTAAAAGTGTCCCGCCTCCACTTTGCAATATTTCGACTTCTGAAATAGAGTAGACAACTACTACAATGGGCAGTTTTGTGCAATAATCGCTTGTTAGAATTCTTCTGTCAGGATTTCAGTTTATTTCATCATTGAAGTTAGACGTTTCTCTTTGCGGTCTGCAAAATGACTTTTCGATAGAAGGAAAAATTTAAATAGTGGAAGCATATGTGTAAACAGGTTCGATTAAGTAAACTCGTGAAAGTTTCAGGGTCATGTATTGGCATAGAGGACTACCAGCAAAGAGAGCAACACGGAGTCTGCATAAGAACTGGCGCACCTACGGATCTGTGAAAAATGTAAAACGACATAGAATTCCTTCAGTTTGTAAACCAGAAGTAACCGCAGACATTCGTCGAAGAATTATTCAGAACCCGAAGAAGTCTGCACGTAAGTTGGCCAAACTGGAGCATTTACGTAAGAGGAGTTCCTATCGGATATTGAAAAGTCGTAATTTGAACCTATATCGTGTGACGATTGTGCGGAAATTACGGGAGGTTGAGAGTCAGATTACTGCAAGTGGATTTTGAATAACATCAACGATGGTTTGTTAGACCCTTTCCATTACATCAAGAGTCATAAAACATGGTTTCGTCTTTCCGGTCATGTGAATTCTCAGCGCACGAGGTACTGGGCAAGGGAGAACCCTAACATTGTGTGTCAGCAACCACTCCATAATGAAACAATTGGCGTTTGCTGCTGTGTAACAGGGACGCGCATCATTGGACTGATATTCATTGACTCTACACTCAACACGGTTGCATACATAGGTATTTTTTATACATTTTGTGCCGAAATCACTGAATATGAAAGACAATACTGCCTCTTCCAGCAAGGTGCCACGTGTCTGAGGTATCCCTGGAACCAGTCCATGATGTCTTTCCTAAGAAACGAATTGTCAGCAAGCATTTATGGCCACCACATTTGCCGGATCTAACAACATGCGATATTGTCTTGCGGGGACACATGATGAGCAAGGTCTATGAAAGACAAATGCACACACAATACAGGAACTGAAAGACATCAGCCGTGAAGTTGGCGCCATCGAGATACAAACTTTACGCTGGATTTATCTGAATATACTTAGACGTGCCGGGTGTGTATGGATGTTGCAGGGGGTCACTTTCAACATCTTCTATAAATGTATTTTTCGCAATATTTTTCATTGTAAATAACTGGTAAGTCAATTTTAGCTCTTCGTTTCTGTAATTTCACTGCATTTTCTTTAGACTGTAACGGGCTACATTTCTGTGCGCCACCCTGTATAAAACACTAGCATAGGGGATCAGAGCCAATGCTAAGTTTTCTCGGGATGGAGTTGGCAAGCACTACTGAGTGCGGCTCACAGCAGTTTGCATTATCTGTTGATGCACATCCAAAGAGGTGGGAATTCAGTAGTTCGATCGATTGCAAAGGATAGATCGTTGTCATAACTGTACTTTTTCCAGCATAGAGTACTTTAGAAACGAATAAAGGTGTTTTATTAACATATTCTCGGTTTTTTCGTGGTACCAATCACTGGAATATTTACAATATTTACACTGATCTTGTATTAACGCAACTTATTAAAACTTTTCGTAAGGTAAACGCTTTTTATCTACGTGCTGTAATTAAAATAGATGTGTTTGATAACGCCACCCTGAGTGTTGTAATCCATTGACGGGGAATAGTTACGAACAGTTATTAGCGTATTCTGACAGTGTAGAGTTGGACCGGATGCTAGTGCGCCGATACTGTTGAAGCGAATCGATTCGCTGTATCTCCTGCTACTCTGCGGCTGCACCCGTAATGCCGCGTAACTTAATACACTTAAATAGCGCTATACACTGATTTAGCAGATAATTACTTATGAAAATAAATGGAGTAAGCTAAAGAAATAGTTCCTGGTCCCTAGCACCGGACTTGTGAATAAAATTATACCAAACAACACAAAGTTACTTGTCTATTAGAGAGTACACTGCGTATCGGTTAGCGTATTTATGCACTTTTTTACCTGGAGAAAATAAGGTTTTAAAGAAAATTAATAGGGATCAGAAGAGTTTACCTGTTTAACTGAAACGAAACACTATACTTCACTATAAAATACCGTATTTCAATTCTGATTTCATTTTAGTAGCTTTAACACATTGCTTTTTTGTTACTGCAGAGTTAACAAGGTGCTACTAAAATAGAGAATAGAGCTGATCTTCTGCATTTTAGTCACACAAAATTTGTATGTCAATCATTTCTAAAGCTATTACATGTAATCTACAATAGTTCATAAACTGTGGTTGAGCGTACTTTGCACTGATATGGAAACTATGAATGGGAAATAGTGGTTTTAAACTGTTCACGCAGATCCAAAGACAAATAGTATGCGTATATTTTACAAATTTTTATTATTTCGCGCCATCTTAATCTATCTTGGGCCAGTTGAATAAAACTCTTGCGGCATTTGAATCGAATATTTCTCACGGACCTACAAAATGCTTTTGTACATTTTTGTTGCCGAAACATGAACGCAATTCCATTACTGTAAGACTTTAAAGTTGCTCTGCTGTGAGGATTGCCAACCATAGCGTAAATAAAAGCATTAGAAGATGCTAACACTACAAAAACAATTAAAGTACATAATAAATTATGCCACAAGACATACAGAGTAGAACATATTCGTAACTAGTCAGATAGAACCAGCATCACAGCACACGAGATGAAGTAAAAGGAGCATGAAGACAGAGGGAGAAAAGGAAAAGACTAAAAAGAGTGACTGTTGAGTTTAGGGAAATCAGTTTCCGCCAGACTAGGAGTACTTTCTTATGGCGACAGGAAGAATGTTAGCACAGTGGCGTATTTAAACAATACAGAAGTTCAGGTGGAGTCCAGAAGCAAGGACAAAGTTTGTCAGAGATTGGCAGGCAATAAAAGACGATCCGAGATAGGGGCAGTAAGAAAAAAAGTCTCTGTCTAATTAAAGTTCGGTAATGACGGCGGGTTGCAGGTGCCACAAATAAAATTGAGGTGCACACGGGGAATGCAGAATAGCGTCGCCGCAAATTGCGAGCCGCATCCGCTCTTGGGCCGCATCTCAGAAGCCCCCATTCTCAAATCGAATTAGCCCTACGCCGTTGCGTGACGCGCGCTTGATTTGCGACCTCGCCGACTCGGCACGTCCGCCTGCGCCTACCCGCAACGATTCTGAACCACGTCGCATACACCCTCTTCCTCAATCGGCTTCTATGAGGTTAGTTAATTCTTAACGACGGAAGTGAAAGATTTTTCCAAGCTCCTTGGTTTCGTTTACATTTTTCATGTGAGGGAAATGGTAAGTATATAAGGGGCAGTCAAATGAAAACGAGCTAAATAAAAGAAAAGTAACTAAAGTGTTTGCTGTTTCAGAAGTAATCCCCATGACTGTCGACTGTTAACACATTTATCCCACTGTGTAACAAGACGATCAATGCTCTGACGGGTGCCTTGTACCCAGGCGTGCACCTGTTCGTCCAAAGCAAACCGACGGTCACGAACGTCTTTCCTCAGTGCACCAAAAGTATGGAAATGGCGTGAGGAGAGATGGGGACAGTGTTTTATGGAGGATGTGTACAACCTTCTCAGCGAAACTTGTGCAGCGTAGTCGAAACAAATTTGGCAACATGTGTGCGGGAATTATCCTGCAGCAGAGTTAACGTTGCCACGGTTGTTTCGAGTACGCTCTAGAAGTTTCTCTGGGAAGTCCTTACACATCGTCCATGTAGTCCCGATCTCTCCCCTTGCGCTTTCCGTATTTTTGGAGCCCTGAAGAAAGACATCGGTGGCCGATGATTTACTTCGGACGAAGATGTGTACGTCTGGGGAGAATCATGGTTCTATAGGCAACCGCAAACATTTTTCCATAACTGCATTGACCGTCTTGTCTCATATTGGGATGCGTGTATTTACAGTTATGGCGATTACTTTCGAAATAATAAACAATTTACTTTTTCCCGTATGTCTCTTTTTCATTTGACTGTCCGTTATAATATGAATAACACGTAGTTTCCCTTGTCTATGTAGCCCAATTTATTTGCTATTGCTCTCCGTGTATCAGTTGATTATATGACGGATGTATGACTGCGTTGCTTGGATGATTGTAATGAGTGTATCTCCCACCATAATGTGGCATTTAATGTATTGTTGTAGGGGTAAATGACCCTGTTGACTAAACGAAATAGAGAGGAATAAAAGATAAAATATACAGAAATGTCTACTGATCCCTTCCACTCTAGAAACGAACGAAAACACCATAGAGGGAAATCTCCGAACTCTAATGTTCCATCCGATGGTCGAATCGCCTTCAGTAGCGTCTTCTTCATTTTACTGTGTTACAGTTCTGCGAACAGGCTACGTAGCCAGCATGATGTGACGTAAGTAGTGTAATTGATGACTCTTCCCCGTGGAATGTTGCAGAGTCAGCGCCCAAGCTAGTGATTAGGAACCATAACATTCAGCTGTACTTCCGATTTCGGGTCATATTTTTTCGGCGGAATATTCTTTCACTAAAAAGATATCAGTCAGCTGTGTTTGAGTACAGGTCCTTCTGGAGTTCCAGGCTACCTACACAGTTCGTAATTTCACTTTTCGGTCACTGTCAGACTAGTTCAGTGTCTCTCTCTTATGAAGGAAAGCTGCAAATATATATAATAAATCTAAACACCTGTTTAGACATTTTTGTAGCAAAATTATGGCAATCCTAACTCCTAAGAACCTAATACAGATTTACAAAATGGTTTCTGAAGCACTTAAACGTTAATATTTTCAGCGATTACCTGTATAATGCCTCCATTATATTATCTTTCTTTCTGGCATCTAGAGTGCCAGTATAAAACTGAGGCAGGGATTTGTGTAGCTCACCTTTAGAAATTCTGCCTGTAACTTTTTTAATATTTGAAACCGGTCGCCAGTCCCACTGGGACACCTAGTGTACGCTTTAACCACTTATCGGCATATTCTATAGAGAAACTGTGTTGCGGGTAGCTGTGATGAAAGCGGTGTGGCGTAGTGCTGGCCTGCTACGGATCACAAGTTCAAATCCGGCAACCAGTGACTATTTTTTGTTTATATTTATCATTTCTGGAAGGTATTTGAAATATATTTTGTTTGTAATGTGTGTATTATTTGGAATATTCGAATTTTCTATAAATACCAGCATTCTGGAATGTCCTGAATTGGTGTAAATAGCTACATTTTCCGTCGAGGAATTCAGTTCTGTTCTGACTGTGCCTTCTGTTAACAATAAACATGCTTTCAGTGCTACGTGCTGTACTTCGGATTTGGACTTGATTGTGGTTTCGATGTGACATTGTTGGGAGGACATGCGGGCTCCTTCAAAACATATACATCACTGTGGCGCCGAGCGGTTCTAGGTGCTTCAGTCTGGAGCCGCGCGACCGCTACGGTCGCAGGTTCGAATCCTGCCTCGGGCATGGATGTGTGTGATGTCCTTAGGTTAGTTAGGTTTACGTAGTTCTAAGTTCTAGGGGACTGATGACCTCAGGTGTTAAATCTCATAGTGCTCAGAGCCATTTGAACCAATCACTGCGGCTCCAGTTGGGCAACGTAAAAGCCGTCATCTACACTGACAGGAACCGGAATACAACCAATACATAATTTCTAAGATCTGTATATGCAGGAAACAGATGGATTCTAAAGCAGCAGTAAGTCAGCTGCGCAGCATGCGTCCACGAGTGTTTCCTGGAGACGCTGGTCACGAACCGGCGAAACTACCGAAAGTGTTCGGCCGACTCGTCAAATTCAAGAGGTGAGATGACATCTGAGTAGGACGGAACAGCCCAGGAGAACAACGAAGAGAACCCCAACAGCTGGAATAAATTCAGACCTAACAGAAGAAAGCGTTTGGCGAGAATCAGCAGCAAATCCGCTTAGGGGAAGAACAGAAGAACAGAGCCCAACGTCACGGAAAAAAGGCACAATCCTGCGCAGAGTATGTTTTGGCGCTATGCTAAGTGGTGAACTGGAATATAACAAAAGCCAACAAAATCTCACACTACGTGATGTCATCATGATTTAAGCAGTTGCTCTAGGCCTTGGAGCCCCGGAGCACTGACGTTTCGGCCCCTCACACGTCTAGCAGTTTTAATTCCTTACAGTTCGATGCCGTACGGAGTGGCCGTGCGGTTCTGGGCGCTGTTCTAAGTTCTAGGCGACTGATGACCTCAGAAGTTAAGTCGCATAGTGCTCAGAGCCATTTGAACCAAGTTACAGTTCGATTGCGTGAGTGCCATCATTTGATGCAGGTGACAGCAGTCAGCTGCACACAACAAGCCTGACCGTAAGTATTTGTCACTTCTTTTTTTGTTATAATAACATGCTTTTTATTAGCAAAACCTATCAATTCGTGTGAGCACGCCACAGCGCTCCATGCTGCTAACTTCGTACTCCTTCCATCCACGACTTAGTGAACTCTTGAATGTGTGTTTCACAGGCACACTATTACGTTGCTTTGGTATCATTACAGATCCTGGTCTGGTGCTGGACAAGTACAGGGCTATTACAAATGATTGACGCGATTTCATAAATTCACTGTAGCTCCATTCACTGACATATGGTCACGACACACTATAGATACAGAGAAAACTCATAAAGTTTTGTTCGGCTCAAGCCGCACTTCAGGTTTCTGCCGACAGAGCGCTCGAGAGCGCAGCGAGACAAAATGGCGACAGGAGCCGAGAAAGCGTATGTCGTGCTTGAAATGCACTCACATCAGTCAATCATAACAGTGCAACGACACTTCAGGACGAAGTTCAAATAAGATCCACCAACTGCTAACTCCATTCGGCGATGGTATGCGCAGTTTAAAGCTTCTGGATGCCTCTGTAAGGGGAAATCAACGGGTCGGCCTGCAGTGAGCGAAGAAACGGTTGAACGCGTGCGGGCAAGTTTCATGCGTAGCCCGCGGAAGTCGACGAATAAAGCAAGCAGGGAGCTAAACGTACTACAGCCGACGGTTTGGAAAATCTTACGGAAAAGGCTAAAGCAGAAGCATTTCTTAAACAGGAGATTGGAAAATCGATGGATCGGTCGTGGTGGAGATCAACAATTCATGTCATGGCCCCCACGCTCTACCGACTTAACCCCATGCGATTTCTTTCTGTAGGGTTATGCGAAAGATTCAGTGTTTAAACCTCCTCTACCAAGAAACGTGCCAGAACTGTGAGCTCGAATCAACGATGCTTTCGAACTCATTGTTGGGGACATGCTGCGCCGAGTGTAGGAGGAACTTGATTATCGGCTTGATGTTTACCGAACCACTAAGGGGGCACATATCGAACATTTGTGAATGCCTAAAAAAACTTTTTGAGTTTTGGTATGTGTGTGCAATGCATTGTGAAAATATCTCAAATAATAAAGTTATTGTAGAGCTGTGAAATCGCTTCAATCATTTGTAATAACCCTGTACATACAGGGTGTTTCAAAAATGACCGGTATATTTGAAACGGCAATAAAAACTAAACGAGCAGCGATAGAAATACACCGTTTGTTGCAATATGCTTGGGACAACAGTACATTTTCAGGCGGACAAACTTTCGAAATTACAGTAGTTACAATTTTCAACAACAGATGGCGCTGCAAGTGATGTGAAAGATATAGAAGACAACGCCGTCTGTGGGTGCGCCATTCTGTACGTCGTCTTTCTGCTGTAAGCGTGTGCTGTTCACAACGTGCAAGTGTGCTGTAGACAACATGGTTTATTGCTTAGAACAGAGGATTTTTCTGGTGTTGGAATTCCACCGCCTAGAACACAGTGTTGTTGCAACAAGACGAAGTTTTCAACGGAGGTTTAATGTAACCAAAGGACCGAAAAGCGATACAATAAAGGATCTGTTTGAAAAATTTCAACGGACTGGGAACGTAACGGATGAACGTGCTGGAAAGGTAGGGCGACCGCGTACGGCAACCACAGAGGGCAACGCGCAGCTAGTGCAGCAGGTAATCCAACAGCGGCCTCGGGTTTCCGTTTGCCGTGTTGCAGCTGCGGTCCAAATGACGCCAACGTCCACGTATCGTCTCATGCGCCAGAGTTTACACCTCTATCCATACAAAATTCAAACGCTGCAACCCCTCAGCGCCGCTACCATTGCTGCACGAGAGACATTCGCTAACGATATAGTGCACAGGATTGATGACGGCGATATGCATGTGGGCAGCATTTGGTTTACTGACGAAGCTTATTTTTACCTGGACGGCTTCGTCAATAAACAGAACTGGCGCATATGGGGAACCGAAAAGCCACATGTTGCAGTCCCATCGTCTCTGCATCCTGAAAAAGTACTGGTCTGGGCCGCCATTCCTTCCAAAGGAATCATTGGCCCATTTTTCAGATCCGAAACGATTACTGTATCACGCTATCTGGACATTCTTCGTGAATTTGTGGCGGTACAAACTGCCTTAGACGACACTGCGAACACCTCGTGGTTTATGCAAGATGGTGCCCGGCCACATCGCACGGCCGACGTCTTTAATTTCCTGAATGAATATTTCGATGATCGTGTGATTGCTTTGGGCTATCTGAAACATACAGGAGGCGGCGTGGATTGGCCTCCCTATTCGCCAGACATGAACCCCTGTGACTTCTTTCTGTGGGGACACTTGAAAGACCAGGTGTACCGCCAGAATCCAGAAACAATTGAACAGCTGAAGCAATACATCTCATCTGCATGTGAAGCCATTCCGCCAGACACGTTGTCAAGGATTTAGGGTAATTTCATTCAGAGACTACGCCATATTATTGCTACGCATGGTGGATATGTGGAAAATATCGTACTATAGAGTTTCCCAGACCGCAGCGCCATCTGTTGTTGAAAATTGTAACTACTGTAATTTCGAAAGTTTGTCTGCCTGAAAATGTACTGTTGTCCCAAGCATATTGCAACAAACGGTGTATTTCTATCGCTGCTCGTTTAGTTTTTATTGCCGTTTCAAATATTCCGGTTATTTTTGAAACACCCTGTACATACGTTCTGCTACGTACTATTGCCTCAGCAGAGGCAGCCATTGCCCACAGGATGTCTTCACAACCAATTGAAATTTCTGTTATTCGACAATAATGCAGTGGTACGGGTACTCTAACAGTTTCGTAACAATTTAAAAGTGTAGTTTACGGCGGAAGTTTCTTTCGAATCAAAGAAAATGCAGAACAGTAGTTCGTAGTATGCTTCTGTGATGGCCCCATAAAACAAGAATAATCTGTGACACACGTGCAGAATTAACTTGTGTTTCAGTCTGATAGTTGACTGGACATATGTATATATACAGGATGGTCCATTGATAGCGACCGGGCCAAATATCTCACGAAATAAGCATCGAACGAGAAAACTACAAAGAACTAAACTCGTCTTGCTTGAAGGGGGAAACCAGATGGCGCTATGGTTGGCCCGCTAGATGCCGGTGCCATAGGTCAAACGGATATCAGCTGCGTTTTTTTAAATGGGAACACCCATTTTTCATTACATTTTCGTTTACTACGTAAAGAAATATGAATGTTTTAGACGGACCACTTTTTTCGCTTTGTGATAGATGGCACTGTAATAGTCACAAACGTATAAGTACGTGGTATCACGTAACATTCCGCCAGTGCGGACGGTATTCGCTTCGTGATACACTATCCGTGTTAAAATGGACCGTTTACCAATTGCGGAAAAGGTCGATATCGTGTTGATGTATGGCTATTGTGATCAAAATGCCCAACGGGCGTGTGCCATGTATACTGCTCAGTATCCTGGACGACATCATCCAGGTGTCCGGACCGTTAGCCGGATAGTTACGGTATTTAAGGAAACAGGAAGTGCTCAGCCACATGTGAAACGTCAACCACGACCTGCAACAAATGATGATGCTCAAGTAGATGTTTTAGCTGCTGTCGCGGCTAATCCGCACATTAGTAGCAGACAAATTGTGCGAGAATCGGGAATCTCAAAATCGTCGGTGTTGAGAATGCTACATCAACGTCGCTTGCACCCGTACCATATTTCTATGCACCAGGAATTGCATGGCGACGACCTTGAACGTCGTGTACAGTTCTGCCACTGGGCACAAGAGAAATTACGGGACGATGATAAATTTTATGCACGCGTTCTTTTTAGCGACGAAGCGTCATTCACCAACAGCGGTAACGTAAACTGGCATAATATGCACTACTGGGCAACGGGAAATCCACGATCTCTGCGACAAGTGGAACATCAGCGACCTTGGTGGGTTAATGTATGGTGCGGCATTATGGGAGGAAGGATAATTGGTCCCCATTTTATCGATGGCAATCTAAGTGGTGCAATGTATGCTGATTTCCTACGTAATGTTCTACCGATGTTACTACAAGATGTTTCACTGCATGACAGAATGGCGATGCACTTCCAACATGATGGATGTCCGGCACATAGCTTGCGTGCGGTTGAAGCGGTATTGAATAGCATATTTCGTGACAGGTGGATTGGTCATCGAAGCACCATACCATGGCCCGCACGTTCACCGGATCTGACGTCCCCGGATTTCTTTCTGTGGGGAAAGTTGAAGGATATTTGCTATCGTGATCCACCGACAACGCCTGACAACATGCGTCAGCGCATAGTTAATTACGGAAGGCGAACTACATGCTGTTGAGAGGAATGTCGTTACACGTATTGCCAAGTGCATTGAGGTTGACGGACATCATTTTGAGCATTTATTACATTAATGTGGTATTTACAGGTAATCACGCTGTAACAGCATGCGTTCTCAGAAATGTTAAGTTCCTAAAGGTACATGTATCACATTGGAACAATCGAAATAAAATGTTCAAACGTACCTACGTTCTGTATTTTAATTTAAAAAACCTATCTATTACCAAGTGTTCGTCTAAAATTGTGAGCCATATGTTTTGGCTATTATTGCGCCATCTATCACAAAGCAACAAAAGTGGTCCAACTAAAACATTCATATTCCTTTACGTACTACACGAATATGTAATAAAAAATGGGGGTTCCTATTAAAAAAAACGCAGTTGATATCCGTTTGGCCTATGGCAGCGCCATCTAGCGAGCCACCCATAGCGCCATTTGGTTTCCCTCTTGAAGCTAGACAAGTTTCGTTCTTTGTAGTTTTTTCGTTTGACGCTTATTTCGTGAGATATTTGGCCCAGTCACGATCAATGGACCACCCTGTATATACACGCTGGACTGGTTTACCATCCCCACAATAAAACTGGCTTCCATCATATTTCGTCGTGGTAAGCATAGCTTTTACCACAGAGTTTTTGGTTCCTGCATATTCCTAAGCATAGAAGTAACAATTTAGCAGGTGAATATTTGGCCACAGATTTACTACAAAATACGAGAGTAAGTCAATTATTATCCGCAGTTTAGTTATATTTTTGTTTATTTTGGTAGTACTGTCGTCTTACGTTGATGACGCATGGTTTGTTTATTTGTTGTTATATATTTGCAGTTTTCAAGCTGCTAGGTTAGTTTCGTTATCGCTGCCGTGCTGTTAATCATGGCTGCTCCGCTGTCTATTTGCACCAAAGAAGAGCAATGTTCAGCGATCCGTTTCTTATGGTCGGAAGGCGTATCAGGGACCGAAATTCATCGAAGACTTTCGGTGCAGTGCGGGAACAGTGTTTTGCCACAACGGAGTGTCTACGAATGGATTGAAAAATTCCGAAATGGACGCACAAGTGTTACGCACGATGAAGGAGCCGGACGACCGTTTACCGCCACAAATGAAGAAACTATTAAGCGTTCGCGTGAAATGATTCTCTTAGACAGACGATTAACTATTGACGAAGTGGCACATAGTCTGCAAATTAATCACGGTTCTGCCTACGAAATCATCCACAACAGACTTAGGTTTCATAAAGTCTGTGCAAGATGGGTCCCAAAACAACTCACACAGTTGCATAAACAAACACGCTTGAACATATGCAAAGAACATTTGGATCGGTACGATAACGAAGGGGACAACTTCGTAGACAAGATCATTACTGGCTACGAAACATTGACCCATCATTACAAGCCGGAGAGTAAACAGCAGGGTATGGAATGGAAACATCATAATTCGCCGTGCAACAAAAAGTTCAAGACCCAACCGTCCGTAGGAAAACTGATGCTTGCTGTTTTTTGGGACTCACAAGGTCCAGTACTGGAACATTATGGGAAAAAGGGCACAACAATAAACAATGTTCGTTACAGTGAGATACTTACTGCCAGGCTAAAGGCTGCAATTCGAAGCAAACGCCGAGGATTGCTGTCAATAGGTGTTGTGTTGTTGCACGACAATGCCGTCCGCATACTGCTGCCCACACTGCTGAAACGCCCCAGAAACTCAAATTTGAAGTACTGGATCATCCTCCATATAGTCCCGATCTTGCTCTTTCTGACTATCGCTTGTTTGGTCCACTCAAACAGGCATTAAGTTGCCGTCGATTTGTGTCGGAAGAAGCAGTGAAAGAAGTGGTGCTCGCAGCTAAACCGACAACCTTTTTTTTTATGAAGGCATCAGGAAGCTTGTACAACGATGGACCAAGTGCGGTGAAACGCAAGGAGACTATGTCGACATATGATGTTCTTGTAAGTTTCTTATTTAATTACAATAAATTTTTTAACTACTTTGCGGATAATAATTGATTTACCCTCGTAGAATATTATAGCTGGGATCAGAATGGATCATGTATTCGGCTATGTGCAAAGACCATCAAACAGTATTCACAACGTGCTCCACTATACTGTGTGCTAAACACTTTCACGTAGTATCGTTTAACGAATATGTTATGGAACAGTTGCTGTGTGGTGTTTAACAGTGTTCTGCAATTTGTCTACCGAGGTGACAAGTCGCAGAGCATGGTTAATGTGTTACATATACGAAAAAGAAAACTGGAAATGAAGGACATCACGGTCAACAAACGAAAAACGGAGTCTGCTTCGAAGATAACTGCCACAAAAGAAGAATGTAAACTGAAATTAGAAGAAGCTATTTCAAATGCACAGGCGAGGTTTACATATTACTTTAAACTCATGGTATGGAGAATTCTAGCTACAACTTGGGAATATAATACGGTATATTAGCACTTACTCTAAATAGCAATCGTAAACAGCTATATATTGGAATACTGGTCGAAAATGTCTGAATCGAGAACGTCACACAAAAGTAACAGATTAGATATTGTGTACTTTGCCACATGCAGAGAAGTAGCGGTTTCATAAACAAGTGGATGGTTACCAGTTTACGCCAAAAGGGAATCTTATAGATGGTAAAAGAATGGATCAAGTGATCGACATTGTGCAAAGGTGTTTACAACATGCTCCACTGTATTCAATAACAATCATTTCCATGTAGTGTCAACTAACAAGAAACTTACAGAACAGCTGCTGTCTGGTGCATAACAGTGTTCTGCAGTTCGTCTGCTGTGGTAATATGCCCTTCTACATCTACATCTACATAGACACACCGCAAGACACTGTACACTGAGTGGCGGGGGCTACCCTGTACCACTGCAAGTCATTTCGTTTCTTGTTCCAAGAGCAAATAGAGCGAGGGAAAAATGACTCTCTATATGCCCCTGTATGAGCCCTGGTTTCTAGTATCTTATAATCGTAGTCCTTAAGCGCAATGTATGTTGGCGGCAGTGGCCCTTAAGCGCAGTTAATGTATCATTTATAAGAAAAAGGAAACTTGAAATGGAGGATACTGAAGTCAAGAAACGAGAAACTGGAGTATATGAAGTAGACAACTGCCATAATGGATGAATATAAACTGCAATAGGAAAAGAAGAAGCTACTGCAAACGCGCAGGCATTTTTACATACTGTTTTAAATGCAGTGTATAGAGAAATCTAGTTACAACTGGGGAATATAAGACTTAAGCATTTACTGTTAATAGCAGTGGTAAGTAGCCATATGATGGAGTGCTGGTCGAAAACGTCAGAATTGAGACCGTTTATTGTATTTAGGGATGCACGGAAAAGTCTGTTTATGAAGCTCCATTCATATCTGGATCTGCACAAAAAGAATGGTTACATGGCATCTAAATTCGGCAAACTAGATGTTGTACACCTACAAAGTAACAACCATTTGCAGAGGTTAAAACCGACGAAGTAATAACTTTTACCGATAATTCGTTTGCAAAAGTTGTTAACCTAAAGTTCTACTTGGCCATACAACATTGAAGTGGAAGCAGCCCATGAAAGCCTGTTGCCATATTCCAACATGGGCTCATTATATATGGTAAAATGCCAATATTTAAATGTGATTTGACGTCCACACCTCATCTGGAAAGTGTACTGAATGTGTGTTATCACAGCGTATGCGGTACTTTGTAGAAATGGGCCTGGACATAGTTGGTCATATGCATTCATTGTAAACATGTCCCACGTGTTTGGGAATGCCAGCACAGAACATTTACATCTACATCTACGTGGATGCTCCGCAAATTACACTTAAGTACCTGACAGAGGGTTCATCGAACTACCTTCACAATAATTCTCTGTAATTCCAATCTCGAACAGCGTGCGGAGGAAACGAACACCTATATTTTTCCGTGCGAGCTCTGATTTCCCTTATTTTATTATGATAGCTTCTCCCTTTGTGGGTCGCCGTCAACAAAATATTTTCACATTCGGAGGAGAAAGTTGGTGATTCAAATTTCGTGAGAACTCTAAATTCTATATCACTTCACTCCCCTATTTCGCGATAATACAAAACCTGCTACTATTCTTTAAATTTTCTCAATGTACTACGTTAATCTTATCCGATAATGATCCAACACCGCCCAGCAGTACTCCAAATGAGGACGGACAACCCTAGTGTAGACACTACGTGTTCGGCCAATAAAACGCAGTCTAAGGTTTGTCTTCCCCATAACGTTTTCTACGTGTTCTTTCAAATTTAAGTTTTTCGTAATTGTAATTCCTAGGTATTTAGTTGATCTTACGACTTTATCGTGTAACCAATGTTTAACGGATTCCTTCTAGCATTCATGTGGATGGCCTTACATTTTTCATTATTTATGGTCAGTTTCCGATTTTCGCATCATTCAGATATCTTCCATAAATCTTTTGTAATTTGTTTTGATCTTCTGGTGACTTTACTAGACGATAAACGACAGCATCATCTGCAAATAACCTAACACGGCCGCTCCGATTTTCTCCTAAATCGTTTATGTGAACAAGGAACAGCAGAGGGTCTATAACGCTACCTTGGGAACGCCATAAATCACTCCTGTTTTACTACATAACTTTCTGTCAGTTACTACGAACTGTGACCTCTCTGACAGGAAATCGCCGGCCGGAGTGGCCGTGCGGTTCTAGGCGATACAGTCTGGAACCGAGCGACCGCAACGGTCGCAGGTTCGAATCCTGCCTCGGGCATGGATGTGTGTGATGTCCTTAGGTTAGTTAGGTTTAAGTAGTTCTATGTTCTAGGCGACTGATGACCTCAGAAGTTAAGTCGCATAGTGCTCAGAGCCATTTGAACCACTGGACAGGAAATCACAAATCCAGTCACACAACTGAGACAATATTTCATAAGCAGTCAATTTCACTGCACGTCGGTTGTCTGGAACAGTGTCAAAAACCTTCTGGAAATCTAGTAATACTGAATCAATATGAAATCACTTGTCAATAGCACTCAGCATTTAGTGTGTGTAAAGACCTGGTTGTGTTTCACAAGGAAAGGATGTTTTCTAAAGCCGTGTTGAATGTGTGTCAATAGACCGTTCTCTTCGAGGTAATTCATAATGTTCGAACACAACATATATTCCAAAATCCTGCTGCATGTCGACGTCAACGATATTGGCCTGTAATTTAGTGGATTACTGCTGTTACCTTTCTTGAATATTGTTGTGACCTGTGCAGCTTTCCAGTCTTTGGGTACGGATCTTTCGTCGAGCGAGTGGTTGTATATGATTGTTAACTGGACCGGAAGACTTGCTTTTGGTAAGTGTTTTAAGTTGCTTCCCTACTCCGAGAATATCTACTTCCTCGTTACTCAAGTTGACAGCTGTTCTTGATTCGAATTCTGGATTCTTTACTTCGTCTTCTTTGGTGAAGTAATTTCGGATGGCGGTGTTCAGTAACTCTGATTTGGCAGCTATGTAGCCGACAGTTTTTCCGTAGCTATGGCCCAGTGAAAGCATTCAGTGTATGCTGCCGCTAACATGCTTTACATAGGACCAGAATATCTTTGGATTTTCTGCCAGATATGTTGGGGGTTGGGTTGGGTGGTTTGAGTGAAGAGACCAAACTACGAGGTCATCGGTCTCATCGGATTAGGGAGGGAATTCGGCCGTGCCCTTTGGAAGGAACCATCCCGGCATTTTCCTGGAGCGATTTAGGGAAACCACGGAAAACCTAAATCAGGATGGCCGGACGCGGGATTGAACCGTCGTCCTCCCGAATGCGAGTCCAGTCTGCCAGATTTCGAGACAAAGTTTCGTTGTGGAAACTGTTATAAGCATCTCGCAGTGAAGTCCTCGTTAAATTTCGAGCTTCTGTAAAATACCACCAATCTTAGAGATTTTGCGTCCGTTTGAATCTGCCATGCTTTTTTCGTTGTTTCTGCAACAGTGCTCCGACCCGCTTTGTGTACCATGAAAGATGAGCTCAGTCGTTCGTTAAATTAATTTGGTATAAATCTTTCAATTGCTGTCGATACTATTTCTTTGAATTCAAGCCATATCTCATCTACACTTACACTGTTAATTTGGAAGGAGTGGAGGTGTCTCTCAGGAAGGTGTCAAGTGAATTTTTTTGAATAGGTGTATTTCTCGTTTATTTTTGGTGCAATGGGGGGTTACAGTATTCAGTCTTACTACGCCAACCATGTGTTCACTAATCCTCGTATCCGTTATTGCCTAAGGATTTTTTGTTGCTAACAGGTCAAGAGTGTTTTCACAACCGTTTATTATTCTCGTGGGCTCATGAACTAACTGCTCGAAATAATTTTCAGAGAATGCGTTTAGCATAATTTCGAATGATGTTTTCTGTGTGTCTCCGGATTTAAACATGTATATTTGCCAACATATCGCGGGGAAATTAAAGTCTCCACGAACTATAATCCTGTGAGTCGGTTACGTGTCTGAAATTAAACTGAAATTTTCTTTGAACCCTTCAGCAATTGAAGGGTTTGGTTCAAGAAGGAGGCAGCTCCACTTTTTCCACTTTGTGACAAATTAAAAAAAAAAAAAGTTTTAAAATTTCAGTTTTCACCAAAACGAAAAAGTTGTCAGCCTTGTTTTAGACTATGAGGTATATTATACTACTGACGAGAATACACACAAATGCATTCACTCAGGTACGTGCAATGGAGTTTTGAATTTTGGAGCTGCCTCCGTTTTGCTCCAAAGTGAATGAAAAACTCTTTGTAGGACCATTGTCTTCATAATTAACCATATTTCAGTTAAAAAAAATTTGTTAATAAAGAAAGGACAACATTATTGGCATAATACATTAATTCTACAGTTCTTCTTCAGTCTTCTAGCTCCCCTTCAGTCACCTCAGGATCCTTTGAAGCATCTGACGTCAACTGGTCGTAAAACCACATTTCGTTTTGCCAAACATACTTTCTGGCCAGCTCTTTGACATCTTTAAACTTTTGGCCTTTAAACGGGAGGAGACAGTCATAAGCTTGTTATGAGACTCGCAGGTCCTTGGTAGCAAATTTTCGCATTATCGAAAAGTCATCCCTACGGTCACACTGCATTGAATAATCCCTTTACCGATGTGTGGATGTTCATAGAGGAATATTTTGTGCTTAGTGATTAAATATTTTCCTCTTTTCTTGTTCGATAATGATACGTAAGGGTTCTTTACAAAAAAAATTTCTTCAACGTGTCAACAAAGTGGAAAATAAATCTCTGGTCCATTTTAGTGATATGAAACGCGCGATGTTTACACCAGTCTGCTGAACAATACGTAACACAACCTCCTTCCTGCTGTTGTTTGGGGGAGTAACGAGGCAGCTCCCGGAGCTGCCTCTGTTTTCATGCAAACTCGGAGTACCGGCGGCTCCAACTGTTGGATTTTTCTGAAACTAGTGGGTGGAGCTGCCTCTTTCTTGCACCAAACCAAGGGGCTTTTTTGTATGGGATTGAATATTCAACTCAATAGAGCCAAAAAGTGGAGCTGCCTCCTTCTAGCGCCAAACCCCTCAATTGCACAATCTGAGTTGGGACGTCGATAAAAGGATCCGACTATTATTTTATTCGGGTTACAATGCATGGAGGCTATTAGAGCGTCTACGCAGATAAGATGTGCACATCAAAACGTATATTAAGTGACTGGAACTCAACCGAATACAGAGAAACTTCCATTGGAACATTGCAGCAGGCTGCCATGGACTGCTTCAGCTTCGAACTACATATAGTCACGTAGAAATTTAAATTAACAATTTTTGCAAATGAAGTAGCGATAAAAGCTGTTAGTCCATCGGTTTTATACTCTGAAAACGGTTGTTACGTTGCCGTGTGCACAACATCTGGCCCCCACATTTAGACGCAGAGTAGCCATCCTTTTTTGGCAGATCCAGATGTCAATGAATCTTATAAACAGATTTTTAGTATATCGCTTAATGTAGTAAATGGCCTCATTTCCGACATTTTCGAACAGTATTCCAGCAGGTGGCTTCTTACCATCGCTATTTACGGTAAATCCTAACATATTATATTCGTCCGTTCTACCACATTTCTTTTTACTTTGTGTTTAATATGTGAACCTGTCTTGCGCATTTCCAATTATTCCTTCTTTTTTCCAGTTGCAGTTTACGTTCTTCCTTGATGACAATTTTCTTCGCTATATAATCCAGGTTCTCGGCTCTTGATTTCAGTGTCCTCCATTTCCTGTGTATTCGTTTTCTTGTACTCTGTGCTCCAGAACTTATTATCCCACTAGACAGACTACAGAACATTGCTAAACACCACAGAGCAGCTGTTCCGTAAGTTATTCGTTATTGACACAGAGTACAATCAATCACATTGTAAATATTTAATTTTGCTTTTTGAAGAGAGTCAAACACACGAACTGTTCTGTTCCCAGCTATAAACTTCTATTTTGCTGTAAACTAGTAGATGCATTCGCTTGCTAAATTGCTACATCTAAGTGGAGGAATATATAGAGAGAAAAAACTCTATGACGTGCGCTATGATTATCAGAAGAAAATGTGATGGGTACCTATTTCACTACAGAGATGGTAAACCATCCCACTGTTTACTTATCCATATATCAAAACAACACTAGCTAATTCTGCACTCCCGTTTTATGCGGATTTTGCTGGCCCACCACCACTGAAGCACACTACAAACCACCGTTCGCACTTCGCATGAGGCAGTTGAATGAACAATGTGCCTGTGTCTCTGTGCAAGGAGCTATCATTACTCGGACTTTGATTTGAACGAGTGAACGCTGTGAGTTGGCAGTTTACACGGACATACGGTGAAAGACGTCTGCTGTTTATTGACTACTAACCGTGCGTAGGGGACCGTGATAATGCATGGTAGCCAAGCCAGCATATTGTGAAACCATGAACGGCTCCTTAGCACTGCCATCTAATGTTCTGTGAGTGCTGGTGTTGGAGCTGTTTCAGGAATTAGCGTATCAAATGCTTTCCATTTCGAACGAAAGATATAGTTCTCATATAAGTGTCCTGATATATATATATATATATATATATATATATATATATATATATATATATATATGTAGTTTGTGTGATATGCATAGCGGTAATTCAGAAGACATGGTATCTGAAATGATGAAATGAGCATCAAGGCTAGTATAGCTCTCTCTCTCTCTCTCTCTCTCTCTCTCTCTCTCTCTCTCTCTGTTTGTATGTGTGTGTGTGGCCTGGCGTGGCTGGAGAGTTGAGACAGGCGGGAAGATGCAGTGCTTCGCTAAATACACTCAGTATAGGGGTGCTGGCTGCGTCACATCCTAGTGTTGTACAGTCGCTGTATTAATTTATAGGTATGCATAAAGATGTGGTGCTGACACATACATGGATGCAGGATGCATGTTAGTCCAGAGAAAAAGAATGAATTAAAATGGCATTTTTCTTACCCACCTGGTAGAATGTCTACATTAGGTAGATCAGCTGGCAGTTTTTAGGATGTAGTGTGATAATGACGTCAATAAAGGGTGTCCTATGTGTTTCATGGGAGTGCCTTGTGACAGGGCGAGTCACGTTCAAGGTACATGGACCTTTTATTGATGTAGGTATCGTTTTACTGCGCTAGGATGTAAAAGGCGGGTGGTGGTCATGCTTAGTAGTGCTTACATGTGGTGTATCGATTTTTTGGTGGGTAAGGAAAGTTAAACTTTCTTTCTAAGGCATCTTATAGTGGAGGCAGTACCACTAAACTTGTTAAGGGCAGCCATGCAATTATTCAAGAGGAGGTGTGTTACCTTCACGTCATGCAGCTAATTCTACCAATTTTTTAATGCTTGCATTTCAGTCTATTCCACCAGTTTTTATGGTAGTTACACTTGACAAGGGCGACATGTGGACATACTGACGTCAGTTTTGGTACACCCACCGTGCGGTAGTACATCATTTTCCTATGAGTACGGTAAGTAATGTTGTTATAATAGTTGTAAATCGAAGCTTAGCACACAAAAATAATCACCCATGTGCTAAAAGCTAAAATACAGACGTGTCCCGATTTCCTGGTTAGATAACTATACTCAGGTAATTAATAGTTTGCATTTCATACGCTGATTCTTTTTCATTAGACCTACAAAAAAAATTGTTTGATGGTATTGGTAGCAGTAGCACAATGTTCGTCTTGACAAGATGGAGCTTGCAAAAGTACTTGGTCAATTCTTTCAGCAATCACTGGTTGAGTAGGAATGTATGTATGCAGTGGCAGAAAAAATGTGAACTGCCTGATTCTCATAGGAGTGGATCAAATATTCTAACACATGTATATTCACAGCACCCAAATACTAAATGTAATTGCGCTACACAGTCTCTGTATATGTGGAGTGCTTACAGATAATGTAGAATTTCTTACTGCTAGATATGAAAGGTACTGCAAGTACATTTCTCGGGTTCGCTACCGTATCGTACTGTGTAAATCCGACAATTTTTCATCGATGCAACTGCTCGACATCTTTAGGTGTGGTAATTTATGCTGTCCCAGCTGCAGGAGTGATAGCAGCAGCTACTACTACCTGAAGATGTCGAATGGCTGCATCGATGAAATATCGTGAAATTTACACAATACGAACCGGTGGAATACCGTCGAAGTGTATTTGCAACAGATCCGTTGGGCAAGCCTGAAAAATCACGTGAAAGCTATTAATTATGGTAAAATTGGCTAGCATTTTTAGCTTCAGTCAAACATAGTTCGCCTAGAAGACTAACAATTTTAGTAGAATTCACACACACACACACACACACACACACACACACTGTTATGTCAAAGCATCTTACGTTAACATTTACCACTTTTTATGTTTTTTTCCAATCTGTTATGATATCACACATACAGGATTGTCAGAAGCATCTCACTTCACCATTTCTTCTTAACTCCGCTTCCCACTGCAGTGCATATGGATGCCAATGGTTCAGAAATCATTAACGCACAAAACTAAAACACTTAATGTAAATTAACATCCACAAGAATGGGTATATTTGCACATCTGCCAACTGTTTTTTGACTGGTGGATCTATAGTTTAATCTGTTTCACCAATTTTAACAATTTCCGATTTGGGATCCTACCAAATTGTTAGTTTTACAGCCAATTTTAACAAATTCCAACTTTGGCACCACTCAGCTAACATTTGTATAGATGAGAGGTGGCAGAAGCCCCCTCTCACATTTCTATCTTACTCTGAGAAATTCGATTTTCCCCTCCAATTGCATGCGGTGGCTAGTTGCTATTCCTTCACACGCGGACTTCCCACGCACTGTCTCTCGTCAACCCGGTGGTCCGGTGACAGGCGGGCACTGCTGATCTTGAAAGGATTAAGCCGATAGGTGTGAGGGAGTCGAGTGAATGCTTTCCAGACGCCGAAATTGTCATAATAGCGGCGGAGACACGCCTGCAGGGGCCTGACGGAGCGGCTGGGCTAGAGATTCCGTTACTTCACAGAAACTTAGCGAAAACACTTTCTGGCGGGCTACCAGCGAGGCATGGGAATGACTTGTGTTGCCAGGCAGTCTTGGCGGGAAAATTGCCGCGTTTTCTGTAAAATCGTATGCTCAGGGCATAGCTCCGTGACGTAGCAAAATCAGCGCAGAAATTGGCGCCAAGAATCTCCATTGGTGGAATGGTAGTGCTTCGGCAATGGAGTGGAATTTTCCGCCGGTTTTCGAGTTGCTGATTGGAACGTTTACTCACGGCCACTGTCGTGGGGGCGGGAATGTTCTGTGTTCGGTTTGTATGGGTGCTCTTGTGGGAGTCTGCTCTCGCCTTTCGGTCAGAGTAGGTTACAAGACTGACCTCTCGCTGCTCTGGACAGCCTGCCTTCCGTTGGCTGTCTAATATACTTTTAGTTGATTGTAACTGTTTAACAAAGTTGCTGAAGTTTCGACTTCAACGTAACTTTCCGAGTACAGTTGGCAATTGAGCGTTCTGTATACAAGCAGCCTATGTTGTCAGTCTTGGGCAGTTTTGGCTAAGGTTGACTGTATCGGAGTTACTGTGTGACTTCGCTTGTTAAAATCAATCACTGTACCATCAGTGATTGTGTGGCAAGCCTTCTTCGTCTCCCTCAAAGGCGCATTTATATTGATAGGAAGTCTTTAGTCTGGAACAACCAGACCAGGACAATTTGTTTCGGGCTATACTCGCGACATTATCATCACCACGACGGGACGTCGAAGCAACCAGCCTTCGCTTGCGGTACGCCAGATCTTGTCCTTGCAGTTAAGAAGGCAGCTTAGTAATGTATGTCTGTAGCACCGGCAGATTAGGGAATTTGCACTGTGATAATCAGAGCTTAGCAGAGCGCGCCTGTTCGTCTTTTTCTAACTTTGTTCTGTCTTGGGTGTTCATTGCCTGAGTTCTCACTACTATAGCAGCAATTAATGTTGGGTTGGTTTTGTGTTTCTCTTAGGATTTGAGTTGCAAGGGATTGGCTTCACATACCACTTCGACATAAACGTCACAATCTAGTTTATGGACAACTTCACCTTCACAGCATTTATTTGAGTATCCAAGAGTTTAGTCATAGTAAATCAAATTGTTATTTTGGACAGAACTTTCGTTGTGTTAATCGGTAGAGCACCCCTTTCATTTCTCACTGCATTACTGAAACTTTCCTTTATTTAATTAATGTCTATCAAATTAAATTATTGCAGGTGCCTAACTATTTTCTACTCCACTTGCAGGGTCGATTATAGTCAGTTCGCATTTCTTCTTGATGCATGTGCAACAGCAAAAGTAGGAGGTAGGAGTTAGAAAAGGGGGGGGCTTAGAGCATCATTTCCATATGAAGATTCGAGAAGAATTTAGTGTTAAACACACTGCTAGCCCCGGCACCTCGCATAAAATGGCGACCCTTAGCCTCGGATCTTTCCTGTGAATCACTGATAAGCAAACAGTATTCTTAGTAGGAACATTCAAATTTTTTTCTCTACTTTTTTTTAATGATTAATACGCACGTTCTTTTTCTTGAAGTCCGTGATTAGTTTTAAGAAGCGGTGCATGATTACTGTTTTTGTTCTCGGCATATACATTTGTTTGTTTGTTCATTGTTTTATGTGTTTGTTTGTTGTGGTGTCCGCACCACATCACATTTGTCAGGTTTGTGTGCAGCTTCTGTACCACAACAAATCGTGCTTGTAATTACAGCGTTGGAACGGCGTTGTTGAAATTTTATGTTTATGTGGAAAAATATATGGAGTAGATTATTTTTATAGTGCATTGTAGATAAATTAGTTTTTCATGAATGATCACGAGAAGTAAGGCACGACTATTATCGAGCTAATCTAAAACAAAAGAGGATAGCATTATGGATAAGGGGCAGGTTACTGATGGGGATAGGTTCACAGATGAGATGGGCACAGTTTTAGCAGGACAGGACAACAGGGTCATTGATGAGAAAGGTTATTTGTTCGCGATCTTAGAGCAACGTCGCGACCATTGTTATGATAGTGAGGTAGAGGATGAAACAGAGACAGGCACACAGGTCGAGACGGTAGCAGAAGTTTATAGTCAAACGAACGAGTGCAGACAGGGGCTAGCTCGGCCACGTCAGAGCTCTAGCGCCCAGCTGTCGAGAGTTACATCGCCCATGTGTGACAAGGATAAAAAAGATGACATTAACCCAATACTAAGCTTCCTACGATCAATGAAAGAAGAAGCTGACGAACAATGTAAGAAGGAGAAGGAAGAAGAGGAGAAACAGCGTAAGAAGGAGAAGGAGGAAGATGAGAAACAACGTAAGAAGGAGAAGGAAGAATATGAGAAACAGCGTAAGAAGGAGCAGGAAGAGGCTGACGAACAGCGTAAGAAGGACACTGAGGCAATAATTTCGCATATAAGGGAAATTCGTGGGGAATTACTGACGATTAAGAAAGAATGAGGAGAAGCAAAACAAATGTCAATGGTAGCACAAAAAGTAGCAGGCCTAGCCAAAACGGCAGCAACAGGGGCTATGAAAATCGCAAAAGTAACTTCTCAACTCACAGGTCGCTTGCAACGTGCGACACAAGCCCACTCAAAATCCCTAGCGTTCTTAAAAACTCAAGGTAATATTGCGGTTACGAACATCACGAAACGATTGAAAGAAGTAGGGAGTCGGATAGCAAAACTAGAGCGAAACGGGCACATGAGCACTGCAGGACACTCAGCAGACGTGCCAGTATCGGAAACGAGTGACAACACCAGTGCGAGGATCGGACAGGATTTTGATCTGAATCACTTCCTGTCGATACTAAAATTCCAGTAGTTCGAAGATAATGGAGTGTCGATGCATCCGAAGAGCTGGGTGATGCAGTTTACAAATTCATTACCGTCGTCATGGCCAACCCAGGCAAAATTAGAATTCATGTGTGGACACATCGAAGGCCAAGCCTTGGAAAAGATGCGGGGTGTGGCACCGACGTGTCGGACTTATCAGGAATTTGTTGGTGCATTCCTGCTGACCTACTGGTCAAAGGAAACGCAACACAGGATTAAAGAGGAAATAATATTTTGTCCTGAACTGGAAGTGTCCGGGCATAGGAGCGCAATCAAATTTTTTGATCATTTACTCAAGAAGAATCAGTTTTTAGATAGTCCATATAGCAATGGAGAAATCATAAAATTTTGCTTTTCCAAATTGCCAGTTAGGTATCAACAGACACTTGTCAGGAAGTGTGGATCTGACATAGAAGCATTCAAGAGTCTATTGCGCGAACTCAAAGTTGTCTTTGATAAACAAGACGCAAAGGACAGGAAGAAGGCGCAAAATAACAAATACCACGGGCCAGCAAGGGAAGATGACAACAGATCACATAACCGCATGGGTCAGTTAGGAAACCAGGGTTACGGAAATCAAGGTTACACTATTCAAGGTTATGGAAACCAGAGACACGGAAACCAGAACGTCAGGGAACAGGGTCAATCTAGACAAGGAATCTGGGACAGGAGGAATAACGAGCGGCAAAGCGACCGTAATTGGAGAGAGCGAAACCAAGGACAACAGGAGAACCAGGAGATTGAAATTAGACCTGCAAATCCTAATGCATGTCAGAGGAGGGGGAGTCTGACAAGGGATTGGCGCTAGTCCATAGGACTCCACCACATCTCTCACAAGTAGATAGATTATGTATGTTCTGGACCAAATGTCAAAATCAGCTATTTAAACCCTATTTTATGGCTATTTTTAGACCATTTTACATCGAAATCAGCTATTGTTCATATTTTTAAAATGATACAACCACAAAATTAGGGAAATGCCAAAATGAGACACTTTTATAATTTTTTACTGTTGATAGCAATGAAAAATCTAAACAATATTTAAAAGAATAGTGTTGGTTAATCTAAATATATACATATATACAATGAATGATGATGAAACAATAATACACAATATATTTACACATATAAAACATAGACAACAAATAGTGGACAACAAATACTTACATTTTTTTCTATAATAAATGGACAACATATCAAAGAATTGTATTAAATGTGATATGGTAAAAGATATATCTGAATATGGACATTAATTAGGTAAACCAAGATCTATATGTAAGAAATGTATTAATCAAGATAGAAAAAATAGATATCATCCAAAGAAAACCAGTAACATTCAGAATAATGAAAAAAATGATGATAGTAGACTAGTTCAACAATTCGAAAAAGCAGTTCCAATTGATAAACCTGATAATATACATTATCCATCTGAATATTATGCACCTGAATATTGTCAAAATTGTTCACAATGGAGTATTGATGGTACAAGATGTTATATTTGTAATCCTGATAAAGTAAGTGTTCATAATAATAAAAAGTATAGATTTAAATATTTTAATAAACATTTAATGAACTTACATATAACTATAGAAAATGGTGCAATAGTAGATATGTTTACTGGTCATGAAAAGGATCGTATTATAGAGTTATTTGAAATGTTTAATTACTATTAGAAAGGTAAGTCATTACCATACAAATATATAATTGCAAAAATAGCTGAACTATTAAATATTGAACATCAAATAAAAATACAAAACACGAAATGTAATATTAGTATATGGGAACAATTTTTAAATGAGAAAAAGAAACATGAAGAAAATGAGAATAAGAAACAAGAATATGAAGATGAAGATATTGATACATGAGATTAAAAGCTCTCTGTCAGTATTCTGTGTTGTGCATCATAAGTGAGATTTTCCTTTCCATACATGACTATGTAGGCTAGTGTATAATCAGGTATTTTATCCTTAAAAGTAGCACATAACTTCATAGTTGTTTTTTGTGTAACTACTGTATTTTTTCTATCTGCCATATTAATTAGATAAATAGGATAATTTGTTATATAATTATATGGATTAATATTAACATTTCAATCTCCATTTTGTTTTAGCCTTTTAAAATCACGAAATGAATCATAAGCTTTCAAATAATCGTATGGTGGATCTAAATTCCACATTTCTTGAGGAAATACTTCATTTCTTCCATTTTTCAGATATAAGTTTTGTAACATAACATGATCGTATAATGATGAATCAAGCAATTGATTATTTTTACGATTAGTTTGAAATGCAACAAATATAAAGTAAGGCATATTAAATTCCATTGAGTTATAATAATTTGTGATGTCTAATTCGAATTTTTCCTTACCATTTAATCCAGCTACTTCTACAGTTTGCAATTCATAGAATGATTTTTCAGTATATTTTCTCGTAGTTCAAGTTCATAATTAGGTTCAAATTTAACAACAGGTACACGAATTTCCATATTCTCAACTATGATTTTACCTTCACTTGGAAGTGTATCTTTAATTTCAACTCCAGAATCATTATAATCAGCCCATCTCAAAATTAAATACTTGATGACCATGCGAAACATACAGTAAGATCACCTTCAAACATCATTTCTTCGTAATATTTAAAAAATCCGCCTAACATTTCCAATGGATATAATACTTCATTTTTCTTCTTTCTCAATTTTCCATTGTTAGCTATATGTCCTTCCATACTTATTTTATCAGTAACACATGACGTTAAATGCAACAGAACTGATGATGAAATAAATGGATGTTCAATTCTAGATAAAACATGATTGCCCTTTTTTATGGTTATAAAGTCAAATAGTTTTGCTACATAGTTCTCAATTAGCATCTTATTGGATTTTCCATCATATGTTGGATAATTTGTTCCATCATTTTTAATAATACTAAAATTCATGTACAATTGAGCCATATTAGGATGCAACCATCCGTCACCAACATGTATATTAATTTCTATATTCTTATTGGGAATATTTAGGTTATTTTTTGTTTTCTCATTCACTGGGAATGAATGAAATTGGTAGCTTTCAATTTTCCTCATTTATTAAGAATAAAATTCTAGAATGACAGTTACAGTAGCACCACCAAAATCGATTAGATTATCATTTTCATCTGTTACCACTAAATTCTGAATTTTATCATGGATTGGAACAAATAAAGGATGATATGGCTCATAAATTATTGGCGCACCAAATTCAACATTTGCCTTAAATGAAGCGATAATATTTGTTTCACGGTGAAAGTGATCATTATGCTTTACATACATTCGATCAGCTAGATTAAAATTTACATTTATTAATTCAAATGGAATAATATTAGGAACATCTTTAGCAACAGTCTTTTCGTTTGCGTTAATGGTCTGATTACTAAAACCAAGCATACTTGCAACACTATCTTTAATATCCATATACAGTTTAACATCACTCTCAATTCTAACTCTATTTAAATTTTCATCTGCTTTAATATGGATATTAGGGTTCTTTGTATGAATATATTTTTCCAAACTTTCCAGAGTATATTGCCCAGTTGGAATAATTATTGTTTCACCATCACAGTATAATTTATTATTTTTTGTTGTAACATTTGGAGTTAAAAATGTAGTATATAATCCAACCAATGCTACACTTTTAAAGTTGTCTCCCATAGGAACAGTTAATCGTTTTCTGAGTACTGATGAATTATCACTTAGTTGAATTATTCTACTCATTTATTATTAATTAAATGAACAAAATTGATTGGGAACCAAAAATTAGAATACCAGAGAAAAAGGTAAAAAATAAGCATGGTAAACTGTTACCTAATTCAATTAGATGTGCAATTATAGGACCAAGTGGATGTGGTAAAACAACATTAATGATTGATAACTATTTATTAGCACCAGGCTGGTTAAAGTGGGATAAAATAAACCATGTATATATTTATTCTAAAAGCTTAGATCAATCACAATATCAACAACTAATTTAAAAAATGAAATAAAATTGAAGATATAACAGGTGATTCATTAGCATCATTTATTAGTAACAATGATGACATTCTACGAGAATATTTTACTAGAGGTAGACATAAAGGAATTGATTGTTTTTATTTAGCTCAAACTTAGTCAAAAATACCTAAACAGTTAGTCAGAGATAATCTGAATTTCTGAAATATATTTAGACAGGATGATACAAATCTACATCATGTTTATAATGAATTTGTTGGTGGTGATTTAAAATTTAATGAATTTAAAGAAATATGTAGTAAATGTTGGAATGATGAATTTGGTTTTATAACAATAGATATAACAAGAAAATGTAATAATGGAAAATATAGAAATAAAATACAACTTTTCATAAGAACATAAGGGTAACGAATCTTTCACCTTAAATAGAAACATAAACATAAATGTTAACATAAATATAAAACATAAATGTTAAACATAAACATAAACGTTAACATAAACATCAAACATAAACGTTTAATGTCAACACAAACATCAACATCATAAACATAAATGTCAACACAAACATCAACATAAACACATTTTCAATCTAAATAAATGTTTACAAAATATGATCCAGCTATAGTTAAACAAGCTAGAAGTAATAGAAAAAAAGTAGAAAATTAAAAGAACAATTTAAAACATGGATAAAACAACCAAGAACAGAATATGAAAAATATAAAAAAGAGGATCAACCTCTTAATGATGCTATAGAACAAGTAAAACAAGGGCTTGAAGGAATAGGTGATAATGTTCTGAAAGCTATTGAAGAAAATAGAGAGGTAGAAAAACAAATGATTCCATATCATCACCATCATGACATAGCACCAATTAATGATTCCACATTAAAAGAATCTGAAATACGACATGTTTTAACTCAACATGATGAAGAAATAAAAAATAAAAAAATGCTTAAGCAGAATGGTGATAAAAAAATAAAAGAATGCTTCTAGATGTAAGTGAAAGAATGTTAAAATATATCAATCATAGTGAGGATCCAGTTTTTGGATTAAAGCCTGTTGGTATGTTTAAGTATATTGGTAATTTACCAGTGAAATTTGATGGAAATAAATTAATTATAGGTGGAAATGAATATGAAGGAACAGATGGATTGATGACACTTTTAACTAAAAAACATGTTACTATGGATGATTTGAATGATAAATTTGATTCTGTTGATTTATCAAATTATGCAGATATACTATACGAATCAGATGCACTATATTCCGATAAAAATCCTAATAAAATAAAATCAAGTAAAGGTGTTAAATACAATAATTTGATAAAAGAAATTGTTGATGTTTATTTCCGAAGTTTAAGAAAACCAACTATAGACAGTTCACCTGATAAAACAGGCGAAGGATTTGTTAAAAAATAAACTGAAAAACCAGTTGAATATGTTTGGATGAATGATGTACGTGAATTAATCGATAGATAAGCAGTAATTCATGGTGAAGAATTAGCTGGAATTAAAAATTATCGTAATGAAAAAGTTGGCATAACACAGATGTTAACAAACAAATTTAGTGATTTCATCATCAACAATCCAAAAGGAATTCCATACTTGATTCGATTCTTGAACAATTTACCACACACTTTCTGGCAAAGTGAAAAATATGATAAAGGATTAGTCAACACTTTGATTAACAAACTTCCATTTGAAATGCATCTTCCAGGATATAGATTTTGCGGTCCAGGAACCAAATTAGATGAAAGATTAGCGCGTGGTGATGAAGGAATAAATAAATTAGATGAAGCTTGCAAACAACATGACATTGCCTATCGTGATCACAAAGATTTAGAAAAAAGACACGAAGCAGATAAACAACTTCAATTAGCTGCAAAAGAAAGAATGCATGCTTCTGATGCTTCATTTGGTGAAAAAGTTGCAGCAACATCAGTTAGAGGAATAATGTATGGAAAACGGAAATTAGGAATAGGACTTTATCTTGATGAGATAGATGGGGCTTATGATGCACTTTTGTTTTCGCGTAATTTTTAATCTATATAAATGAATACATTTAGTATTGACTATACTTTACTACCTAGTGGAAAAATTAAACCAAAAGCACTTAAAATTAAAGCCAATAATGATCAACTAAATAGTATTGATCAGTTTTTAACTGATGTTCAGAAACGAAAGAAAGAGAAAAAAACTGGTGGTAATTTACTTATTACACTAGGTATTCCAGTTGTGAAAAAGATTATTGAATATCTAACAAAAAAGAAAGAAGGTAAAGGGTTAACACAACATGAAGGTGGATTTTTACCACTTTTATTAGCAGCATTGCCATATTTAGCTAGTATTGGTACACTAGCTGGTGGAACAGCTGCTGTAGCAACTGCAGTTCTGAATAAAAAGAAAAATGATGCTGAATTAGAAGAACAGAAAAGACACAATTTAGAAATGGAAAAGAAAGGTACAGGGTTAAAAAAACGTTCCAAAAAGTAGTCGATAAGTATCCAAATGCATTAAGTAACTTTGACATCGAAAAACTTGCAAAATATTTAAACATTAAACACTTTAGAGGTGTCTTCATGATTGACGAATTACCAAATAAACCGCAAATTGTAGAATGTGGAATAGTTAATCTAGACACATCTGATCATCTTGGTACACATTGGATTTGTTACTATAAGAATAATGGTAAAAATTCGTGTTTGATTCATTTGGTGGTAATGTACCTAAACAGCTAGTTAAATATTTGGGGATAGAAAATCTATAGTACAATAATCAAAGAATCCAAAATTATAATGAAGTAGTATGTAGTCATTTATGTATATTTATGCTAAAACTACCATCAGATGGTTATAAATTCAGTGATATTTTGAATCTAATAGATGGACATTTTTGGAAAGAAACTGTGGCCTAAAAATGAGCAAAATAATGGAAAAATAAATAATGTAGTTAAGGAATTTCAAAAAGATTTGATTACGATTTTTAAAGTTACAAAAACTTATATTAGTTTTAAAGGTAGACGATTAGTAAATATAAAAGATCCAATTAGTGGTTACGATGCAGTTACAAAACAGTATTTAGAGAAAGAATATGTTATGAAACCTGAATACATGTCTATTTTAACACAATTTAATAACTATGTTACCAATACAAAATTTAATGAAAAAAATAATCAGATTCATCAAGATAACTACAACACTTTTAAGAATTTCTTCACAAAAAAGGAGATTGAAAAGGCTTTTTCAGATTATTTCTCAAAGTCAGATTTATCACCATACATAAATAAAATAAATAATCTTGAAAATAAAATCTGTGATAAACAAACAATTGAATTTACTTTTCTGACTGGTAATGAAGTAATAGAACATCAGTTTGAGTACGATGTAAAAATTAAGAAGATTATTATATCTGGAGCCAATATAAATGGTGAAGTGTATCCTGATAACTTTACAGTAAAAATTAAAAGATCTAATGATAAGATACAAAATGTATATACTGATCAACTAGATAAGGTACATGAAATGAAATGCAGAGATAAAATGGTGATACCTATGAATCAAACAATTAAAACAGTTCCAGTATATGTAAAGATATTTTTATTTGGCGAACTGTTGGATTTATGTGAAGATGACAGTTTAGTAGCATTACATTTTCCCACTATATAAATGAATGATCACTTATATTGTTTAAAGTGCAAAAAATTTACAGAAACCTATTATTCTCACAGAGTAACAACAAAAAATGGACAACAAAGAATTGAAGGTCTTTGCACAGTATGTAAAACTAAAATAGTAAATTTGTTAAAAACATTTTGTGGGTGAAGGAATAAAACCTAATGTTCGTGAAGAAATAATAAATGAATTACATAAACCTATGAGAAAAAATTACAATAGAAGAAAAGTAGTATCATTTGGGATTGACGATTTATGACAAGCTGATTTAGTTGAAATGGATTCAGGAAATCTGAAAGGAATATCAAAAATAAATAAAGACTATAAGTATTTATTGACTGTAATTGATGTGTTTTCTAAATATGTTTGGGCTATTCCAGTTAAGGATAAATGAGGTAAAAATGTGGCTGATGCTTTCGAAAAAATATTTAAATACAGAACTCCAAAAAATTTACAAACAGGTAATGGAAAAGAATTTTATAATAAAGATTTTCAAGAACTAATGAAGGAATATAATATCAATCATTATTCAACATTTAGCGAATTAAAAGCATCTGTTGTAGAAAGATTCAATAGGACATTAAAAGAAAAAATGTGGAAAAAGTTTTGGATAGAAATTGTCTCAAAATTAGTTGATGAATATAATAATACAATACATCGAACTATAAAAATGAAACCAACTGATGTTAATGATAAAAATTATAAACCTAATGTAACTGTTATACATCCAACTAAAACAAAATATTCTATTGGTGATAAAGTTAGAATAAGCAAACTAAAAGGAATATTTGAAAAAGGATATACTGCTAATTGGTCTACAGAATTATTTGAAATTGACGATGTTATATATTCATCTCCAGTTACATACAAATTGAAAGATATTAAAGGAAATTTTTACGAACATGAACTACAGAAAACAAAATATCCAGATGTATATCTTATTGAAAAAGTGAATATTTTAAGAAACAAAAAGTTTATTTTTATATAATAAATGAGGCTGATAGAAGTCAATCTGAACTTGAAGAATTAAACATTGATTTTTATTTACATAATAATCTTAGGATTGGTTATATTAAATATGAAAAAATGTTGTATACGACTTATAGAATCATTATTTATAATTATGATGAAAAGGTATTTCTAAATTTTAAAGAATCAATTGCATCATCTGATTGGAAATTTTCTTCAACTATAAATAACCATATAATTGATTTATATTTTAGTGATCAGAATGAGAATATTAAGATTGAATTTTTTAAGTCTATATAAATGAAAATAATAATATTCTTATTGTTGTTTAAAATTATATATGCCAATGATAAAAATGATGTTATAAAATATTTAAGTGATTATGGATATTTAGATATTACAAATGTTAATGATAATACTCATGTTAGTGATGATGCATTTAGAGAAGCATTAATGTTATTTCAGTTAACATATAATCTTGAAATAAGTGGTGAATTAAGTGATGATACTTTAAATTTTATGAACATGCCTAGATGTGGTGTAAAAGACGAATTTGGTAGCTATAGTTGCTACTAAAAAAGTATTACATCTAGCAGAAGCAGCATTTAATTTATGCAAAAATATATTGATATTCAGTTTCATCATGATAGCAATAATCCTGATATCTTAATTACAAATAAAAGACAAAAACATAAATTTGAAATTGATAAAAGTATACATTGTTCAAAGGATTTAGTTGGTAAAGGTAATGTGTTAGGTCATGCATTTTTTCCAGATATGAATAATAATCCTGTAGAAATACATATGGATGATGATGAATTGTGGTACTTGGAAATTGATGGAAATACACCAAAATATCAAACGAATCTATTTCAAGTGTTAGTGCATGAAATTGGTCATACATTAGGTTTACGACATTCAGATGATAATGGTTCAATAATGTATGCATACTATAATGAATCGCATTTAGAATTATCTCAAGATGAAATTGATGCTATTCAAAGTTTATATGGTAAAGTATCACAACAAACTACTACACCAAAAATAAGTGTAAAAATATCTACACCATCTACACCATTTGAACCAGCTGAATCATGTGAAATTAAACATTTCGATCACTTCCTGTTCGCAAATGGAATGTTATATACATTTTATCAGAAATGGCTATGGATTGGTGATGATACGAAACCGAAATTAATAAACAATTGGTTAAACTTCTTACCACAAGATTTACAAAAAGTAAATGGGATATTTCAAAGACCAGGTGGTAAAGTTGTAATATTTGTTGACAATATGATCTATATGATGAATTTAGATACACTGAAATTAAATTCAGGATATCCAAAACCATTATCTAGCACAGGATTACGTAATAATTTCAAATGAAATGGTATAGTCAACACATATTCAGGTAGAACATTTTTATTCTTTAATGAATTTTTCTAAGCTGAGTTGGACGAATGCATTTTTAAATATAAAGTACATGGCAGAATAAGCAGACAATTTTCAGGATTACCAGCAGGTATAACTTCAGTATTTAGGTACATTAATGGAATGTTGTATTTTTTCAAAGATGAGACATTTTATGAATATAATGAATTCACGAACAACTACTGATTTGTCGTTATTTGGAATAGACTGTGCAATAATATCAGAACTAATAGATGTACTAAACAACACATTACATAAACTTGAATATTTTTCTACTATATAAATGGAGCTATTAACTAGACTTAATAGTGTTAATAAAATACACCATTGGTGAAATTATGTGACATTGAAGTGGATAAAGTGTATCATATTACAAATGTAGAAATCAAAAATACTAAATTAGGTTTTAAAACATTTATTGAATTTAATAATTAATTTAATATAATATTACCAGATAGATATGCAAAAATGATTGGTTGGGATGATTGTACAACTATAATTGGTTGTAATATTGTATATAAAGGAATGATTGACAGATCAGATAAAAAGGTACACGTATTGGAATTTAGACAACAATAATTGAATAATTTTTATCTATATTAAATGGATACTATCAAAAAGTGTAGTCGATGTAAAAATGTAAAAAATATTAATGAATTTCATAATGATAAATTTCAAAAAGATGGACATCGTAGAGTATGTAATCAGTGTGCAAATTATTATAGTAAAAACTATTATGATAGCAATAAGGATAAAATTTTGGAAAAGGCAACATGTGACTGTGGTAGATCATTAGTTAAACGTGTATTAAAAAGACATTTAGACACATTAATTCATAACAATATCATGGCACTTAAAAATTTGGAATAATAATTATATATATAAAAATGTGCATCTAGTTGCTACTAAATATTCTGAATAATAAATATGTACATAAATAAAAACATCTAACTGAATATTGTCTATATAAAAAGACAACAAATATAGACAACAAAAATAATAGTTTTCATCCTTAATAAATGGAGCTACAATCGATGAAGCTTAATGAAATCAAGGCCTTAGCTAAGAGTTTAAATCTGAAACTATACTCTAAACTATGTAAAAATGGGTTGATAGAGGATATTCAATTTCAAACACTATTTCCATATGCTACAGATATATTTGATGATAATAACAAACGAAAAAGAAAAATAAGAACTAAAAATGTATCTATTGCTGATATAGAAGAAAAGATCCATCAACAATGAATATTAATGAACTTAAAACTATAGCTAAACATTTAAATCTAAGTGGATATTCTAAATTACATAAAAGTGATCTATTGAATTTAATTAAAAATAGTCAAACACTATTTCCATTTGCTACAGATATATTTGAACATCCTAATGAACGAAAAATTCATGTTTATCACTCAACTGAAAAAGCATTCCAAAATAGATTACAAACATACAATATTGAAAACAACTTAAAATTTATAGATCCACAACACAATATGACATCAGCAAAACCTATTGTATGTCAGTTAGTAAAAGATAATCTTACAATATACAATTCATTAAAAGTTAATCTAATATTGTACTGTGAATTCTAATTGAATACTACTAATGAAATAAAAGAATTTAGATTCTCAACATACAACTATACAATCACAAATGAAAAAGATCTAAATCAATTTTATACAACAGGTAAACAACAAATATTAACACACATGCAAAATTTTCAAGATAGAGGATCAGGCTGGATGTTAAATAGTGTAATTGGTTTACAATTAGGATTTAACAAATATACACAACTTAATGGTTCATCATATATTGAACTACCGAAAACAATAAAAGATAAAAAAGCATGTATAAATGTTAAGAATAATGATGAAAAATGTTTCTTGTGGTCTATAGCATCAGCATTAAATCCAGCTGATAAACATGTCGATCGAACTAGTAACTATATAGAATGTATGAAACAATTAGAAACTAAAATTGGTCAAATAGAATATCCAGTTAAAATTGATAATATACCTAAATATGAATGTAAACTTAATATATCGATTAATGTGTATGCATATGATGAAAAGTATGAAATATATCCATTAAAGATAACTAAAGAAGAAAAATCAACATATATTGATTTATTATACATGAAAAATAATAATAACTCACATTATTGTTGGATTAAAAATCTATCTCGATTAATTAGATATCAGTGTACAAAACACACTGAAAATATTCATCTATGTAAAATGTGCCTACAACACTTTAATTCAGAAAGTAAACTAAATACACATAAAGAAGATTGTTCTAAGAACGAATCAGAATACCAAATGAATAGAATACCAAATAAAGATGAATACATAACATTTAAGAATTATAAACATATAATGCTGTTCCATTTGCTATATATGCTGATTTTGAAAGCTTATTATTGAAAATGGACACATGTGAACCAAATCCAAATGAATTGTACACAATGAAATATCAAAAACATGAGCCATCTGGATTTTGTTACTATGTGAAATACATTCATAATCATTATAAAGATCCTGTTGTTTATAGAGGACCAAATGCTAAAACTAAATTTATTGAGATGATTAAAAATGAAGTTGAAGAAATAGGAGATATATATTCACAAATTGAACCAATGTAACAGTTAACACATGATCAAATAAAAATACATAACCTATCTAAAAGATGTATATTATGTGAATCACCATATACGCCAAATAATGAAAAAGTACATCATCATGATCATTTAACTGGTAATTATATAGCACCATTATGTAATGAATGTAATCTTAAACTTCAACAACCAACATTTGTGCCTATAGTCTTACACAATCTAACTGGTTATGATTCGCATTTGTTTATAAAAGAACTTGGTTATGATGATAAGGAAATAGAATTGATACCAAATAATGAAGAAAAATATATAAGTTTTGGTAAACAAACAAATAACTTAAAAATGAGATTTATTGATACATTTAGGTTCATGGCATCATCATTAGACAAACTATCATCTAATTTGTCAAAAGATAAAATGAAAAATATTGAATTATTCTTTCAAAAAGATAAAGTAGATCTAGTTATTAGAAAAGGTGTTTACCCACATGATTGATTATATGGATAATTGGGATAGATTCAATGAAACACAATTACCACCTACAAATGAATTCTATAGTAAGATAAATGAATGTAATATAAGTGATGATGATTATGAGCATGCAAAATTAGTATGGAATAAATTTAATATAAAAAATATGGGTGAATACCATGATTTATATTTGAAAACAGATGTGTTATTATTAGCTGATGTATTTGCGAACTTTAGAGATATATGTATGAAATCATATGATTTAGATCCAGCATGGTATTATACAGCACCTGGTTTATCATGGGAAGCAATGTTAAAAATGACTAAACAACCACTTGAATTATTACATGATTATGATATGATATTAATGGTTGAAAAAGGCATTAGAGGTGGTATAGCACAATGTTGTAAAAGATATGTTAAAGCAAATAATAAGTGCATGAAAGATTACAATAAAAATAAGGATTCAAACTATTTAAAATTAGGATTGAAATTAACAAAAATACATCGTGCACTAAAATTCAGACAAAGTGATTGGTTGAAAAAGTACATTGACTTAAATACAGAAATAAGAACAAAAGATAAAAATGATTTTGAAAAAGATTTCTTTAAACTAATGAATAATAGTGTGTTTGGAAAAACAATGGAAAATATAAGAAACAGAGTTAATATAAAATTAGTATCAGATGGTAAAAAATGTGATAAATTAGTAGCTAAACCAAATTTCAAACATAGAACAATATTTAAAGAAAATCTGGTAGCTATTCATATGAATAAAACTGAAATTAAATTTAATAAACCAATTTATGTTGGAATGAGTATATTAGATTTATCAAATGAATTAATGTATAGTTTCCATTATGATGTAATGAAACCTAAATATGGCACAAATATTGAGTTATGTTATCAAGATACTGATAGTTATATATACAATATAAAAACAGATGACTTTTATGAAGATATGAAAAATATGATTGAACATTTTGATACAAGTGATTATGCGACAAATAATGTGTACAATATACCACAAATGAACAAAAAGGTATTAGGTAAAATGAAAGATGAATGTAATGGTAAAATAATGACTGAATTTGTTGGTGTGAGAGCTAAAATGTATGCATATTGTGTTGGTGAAAAAGAAAATAAAAAATCTAAAGGTGTTAAGAAATCAGTAGTAATGAATAAAATATCAATTGATGACTATAAAGACTGCTTATTCAATAATAGTGAATTATATAGATCAATAAATATAATTAGAAGCTATAAACATGAAATATATACAGTGAAAGTAAATGAAATAGCATTAAGTGCAAATGATGATAAAAGACACATTCTGAATGACGGAATAAATACATTACCACTTGGACATTATAGTTTATTGTAAATATTGTATATATATGTATATATTATATAAACATAATTATTTGTAATTGTATATATGAATATGTACATAATTATTAGTTGTTATATATTATATTTACTATATAAACATTATTATTAGTAGTTTTATATATTGTTTACATTTTTCATTGCTATCAACAGTTAAAAATTATAAAAGTGTCTCAATTTGGCATTTCCCTAATTTTGTGGTTGTATCATTGTAAAAATATGAACAATAGCTGATTTTGATGTAAAATGGTCTAAAAATAGCCATGAAATAGGGTTTAAATAGCTGATTTTGACATTTGGTCCAGAACACTCTCACACAAAGAAGTTCGTGAAATAATAGTAGTTTAAGTGCTGTACATAGTAGAATAGACAAATATATGAACCTTTCTTTGAGGAACAATAATCGTTGCATTAATAGATTAAGATTGTTAAAGTATTAACACACTGCATTTTCTCGCATAAGAATTTACTGCTGCTAACTTTGTTTTGTTTATGTTCACGATCTCCACTGTCGGTGGGATAAGAGGCACTACCTTTCCATGAGCAATGTTTTTGTCCTTTCCTGTCTGGTGTTCATATTAAGGGATAATGATGAGTGAGGAGATGTCGCACAAATGGGCGCATACAGGAACGTGCTCTTAGAAGCGTTCAGAGAAGTTGTGATATGATCCATAGTGGCCACAACCAGTTCGTGAGACGTTCATAACAATGTTTGCAGGCATGCGTCAGTGTACTACAAGATTGTGGTATATTGCGTGATTTCGAGGATGAATATGGGCAGTATAGTTTTTACAGTGATCCGCCTTCATCGTTGCCTTGCAAGTCGGGGTGAACCTGTGAGCGTTTGACTCCAATGGTGCCCTAGACGGTAGAAATGCAGGCATAAAGCCTACCATGCCAATGTGCAATGTGCTGGTTGGGGATTTAGCATGGTGCTTGTGACTGTCACAGATGAATAACCAAGGAATTATACTTGGAGATTCGTGACATACTGTGTAGCTGGTGTGTGGTGGGCGATGGAAACCTCAACAGGAACCAGTCCTGGCTTGGTCATATTACATTGCCTCTGGAAAGATGTGCTTTGATCGCGAAAACCGTATCACATAGAAAAAGAAGTTTCATCTATAAATTTATTGTCTTGTATAGTCATGGCTCACCCAGTCTCTGGAGTTTCAGTGAGGCGTAGTGAGAACTCGGAGGCCATGTCGTACGGCGCGCACATCACTGTCGTCAATAGTGGCGAGCAGCGAGACATCTCAGCGAAACAGGAATTATGTAAGAGTGTTGTATGACGTAAAAAGAGAGAGAGAGAGAGAGAGAGAGAGAGAGAGAGAGAGAGAGAGAGAGAGAGAGAATACCATATACTAGGATAAGTTAAACTTTAGGATAACAATAACTAGATCCTTAATATTGTTGTGGTTTTCTACCACAAGTGTTTGGCGCGTGCCTGTTCGGATGCTATTTTTCAGATCACCAAACCACAGACCCGAGATGGAGGGACGACGGGCGAACGAAAGTAGAATAGTTGCATGTTCTTTATAGCACAGTAAAATTTTGACCTGCATAATAACATAATTTATTCAAAAGACATTGTAAGTAGGCTGTTTATGTTTTCTTATTGGCAACGTTATGTAGCGCTCTGTATGAAAATCACTGGCTGTGCTGTGTGCAGTCTGTGGCTAGTTTGCATTGTTGTCTGCCATTGTAGTGTTGGGCAGCGGCAGCTGGATGTGAACAGCGCGTAGCGTTGCGCAGTTGGAGGTGAGCGCCAGCAGTGGTGGATGTGGGGGGAGAAATGGCGGAGTTTTGAAATTTGTAAGACTGGATGTCATGAACTGCTATGTATATTATGACTTTTGAACACTAGTAAGGTAAATACATTGTTTGTTCTCTGTTAAAATCTTTCATTTGCTATCTATGCCTATCAGTAGTTAGTGCCTTCCGTAGTTTGAATCTTTTATTTAGCTGGCAGTAGTGGCGCTCGCTGTATTGCAGTAGTTCGGGGAAACGAAGATTTTTGTGAGGTAAGTGATTTGTGAAAGGTATAGGTTAATGTTAGTCAGGGCCATTCTTTTGTAGGGATTTCTGAAAGTCAGATTGCGTTGCGCTAAAAATGTTGTGTGTCAGTTTAAGGACAGTCATGTATAATTTTTCTAAGGGAACGTTTCAACATAGAATGTAGATCGTTGACAAATGGCAGTTAATTCTAGAGCATGTCTACTGTCGATCTATATAATTAATAGTAATATTAGTGCGGGCCCGCACATTTAGTTGTACATCCAATATAGCGTCACACACCATGTACAGTAGCGTGATCAGTCTCTACACAGATATCAAGATAGATTATTTCCATGTCTAGATTAGATTTACCAAGATTTTGATATAATGATAGCCATAGATTGATAACTATAAAATTAAAATAAGAGTGTCTGAAATGACAGACCATCAATGTTTCGTTATGTAAATTTATTATAGCATAGAAGGTCATGGGAAAAAGTTAGGCATAAGATTTTTGTCAGAATTGTGCAGATGACAGGAATCATGGCAATGCAGGGGCCGGCCGGAGCAAAAAACAACAGGTCATCGGCTATCTGCAAGAAGGGGAGCGTCAGCGCACCACCTGACGAGAAGGGTGCGGTAGCGTCCGGTCCTACAAGCTGACAGTCACCGGGACTATACCTGAGGGATTAGGCGGCAGACAGCCCTCGCAGGGCCACAAGCGAAAGTGTGGCTGGCCATTGACACTGACACGCGACCAGCACGCAACAGCCAGCTAGCTCGCCGGTTGGAGGGATTCGCTGCAGCAGACCACGTTGTCGTGAGTACACGAAGATCACATAAGGTACCAGAACCTGCGCCTCATGTGCCTCAGGATAGAAAGGGACGCTATATAATCACCTATTTGCGTTTTAACAACTCACTAGCATTGGCCGATCTGCATACACAAAGCAGTATCGTGCCACAAACTCTAACAAATGAATTGTCTCATTTCGAACTTCTCCTCTCACTTAGAGAGCAGTTGTAGCAATCGTCGCTCCTAGTTCGATCCTGTCTGGATGACCTCACACACTTGTGGAGTCACTCCACGTGCCATTGTCCCTCGTCGAACTGCAGTATTGGGAAACGTAAAGTACTGTCCAGGGAGAGAAGAGACCTGGATTAGTGATGTATCCCAACTAGTAGACCTCAGAGACAATTAATCGACGTGAGGAGAGCCTATCACTATGTCTTCCTACCATACTACCGTGATCATATGCGTGAGTCTTGCTGCAATCTCAACAGAGTACTGCAGATGCTCCAGCACACCTTATTGCTGTTGCAACAATGTAGCAACAACAGCCGATGTTTAGCCCTATGTGATGTCAGTAATGTGGCCCCATCCCAAAAACCCCCCTCCGATGCTCAAGACAGGGAACCACGTGCATCAATGCATATGACTCAACATACCAACACCCCCAGAGAAACTAACGAATTTGTGAAGTGTTTCGAATATTTCTAACAATGTGATTTAGTGCCTCATTCTCAGCACAGTCGTGAACATTGTGCAATGTGCAAGCACAACTTGACACCCCATGAACCTTGTTTTTTTTCTTAAATTTCTTTCTCCAGTGTTGTTTTTGTAATGTATGTTATACCTTGTATGTGTTTGTGAATTTGCACTGTAATTCTTATGTAAGTGATAGAGTAGGGCGCACAAATTACAAATTACTGTATTGTTCTCTACACCATGTTTTTTTGTATTCTGAATTTTTTGTTGTGTGTATGCAAACAGTGTGCGTGAAGCCCCATAAACTGAAGCAGATACCACCACTGTCATTGTGAATGGACCATCAGTTCAGGGAACATTTTGTAAAGGTTATTCTTGCTGAAGGAAGACAGAATGAATCGGAGGTTGTAATTAGATTCTGAAAGCTCAGAAAGAGATTGTTAACTTAAATATTATCATGTGTGATTGAGTTCAGGTTAGTTTAATGATTGAAATTGTTGTAACATCTTGGGCATTTTATTGCGGAGCACTCCAACTCTGATTGTAAAGAATAAACTGCTTCATATTTGGCACATGTGCCCGGGCCATATTTAGAGCGTGAATGTCTGTGTGGATCGGTGTTTGGAAGGGGCTCCCTGGGTAAGGATGTGTGATGTGAGTGTTAGAGTTCCATATTAAGAAGGTTAAGTTGGCTACATCATAAATAATCCTCCCTCTATGAGCTGCATTTTTCAGTTACAGTGATTTTTTTTGTAGAGTGCGGCATGTGGAGTCAGTTTGCAAGATTGTTCTTGGGCGATTGACTCACTACCTTGCTCCTAAGTGAGACAACCACTCAGCAGTTACAATCTAAAGTGGCGTAGGGGCTATGAGAGGTGGCAAAAGTCCCCTCTCATATTTCTATCTTACTCTGAGAAATTCCATTTTCCTCTCTAATTGCATGTGGTGACTAGTTGCTATTCCTTCACATGCGGACTTCCCACACAGTGTCTCTCGTCACCCAGGTGGTCCAGTGACAGGCAGGAACTGCTGATCTTGAAAGGGTTAAGCCGACGGGTGTGAGGGAGTCGAGTGAATGCTTTCCAGACGCCGACATTGTCATAATAGCGGCGGAGACACGCCCGCAGGGGCCTGAAGGAGCGGCTGGGCTAGAGATTCCGTTACTTCGCAGAAACTTAGTGAAAACACTTTCTGGCGGGCTACCAGCGAGACGTGGGAATGACTTGTGTTGCCAGGCAGTCTTGGCGGGAAAATTGCCGCGTTTTCTGCAAAATCGTAACTGTGATTGGCTTGCTCAGGGCATAGCTCCGTGACGTAGCAAAATCGGCGCAGAAATTGACGCTAAGAATCTCCATTGGTGGAATGGTAGTGCTTCGGCAATAGAGTGGAATTTTCCGCCGGTTTTCGAGTTCCTGATTGGAACGTTTAACCATGGCCACTGTCGTGGGGGCGGGAATGTTCTGTGTTTGGTTTGTATGGGTGCTCTTGTGGGAGTCGGCTCTCGCCTTTCGGTCGGAGTAGGTTACAAGACTGACCTCTCGCTGCTCTGGACAGCCTGCCTTCCGTTGGCTGTCTAATATACTTTTATTTGATTGTAACTGTTTAACGAAGTTGCTGAAGTTTTGACTTCAACGTAACTTTCCGAGTACAGTTGGCAATTGAGCGTTCTGTATACAAGCGGCCTATGTTGTCTATCTTGGGCAGTTTTGGCTAAGGTTGACTGTATCGGAGTTACTGTGTGACTTCGCTTGTTAAAATCAATCACTGTACCATCAGTGATTGTGTGGCGAGCCTTCTTCGTCTCCCTCAGAGGCGCATTTGTATTGATAGGAAGTCTTTAATCTGGAACAACCAGACCAGGACAATTTGTTTCGGGCAATACTCGCGACATTATCATCACCACGACGGGACGTCAAAGCAAACAGCCATCGCTTCCGGTACGCCAGATCGTGTCCTTGCAGTTAAGAAGACAGCTTAGTAATGTATGTCCGCAGCACCGGCAGATTAGGGAATTTGCATTGTGATAATCAGAGCTCAGCAGAGCGCGCCTGTTCGTCTTTTTTCTAACTTTGTTCTGTCTTGGGTGTTCATTGTCTGAGTTCTCACTACTGTAGCAGCAATTAATGTTGGGTTGGTCGTGTGTTTCTCTTAGGATTTGAGTTGCAAGGGATTGGCTTCACATACCACTTCGACATAAACGTCACAATCTAGTTTATGGACAACTTCACCTTCACAGCATTTATTTGAGTATCCAATTTGATCCATTTTAATGTATTGTAAATGTTTCATGTATTTTGTTTATGATTTTGAGTTTAGTCATAGCAAATCAAATTGTTATTTTGGACAGAACTTTCGTTCTGTTAATCAGTAGAGCACCCCTTTCATTTCTCACTACGTTACTGAAACTTTGCTTTATTTAATTAATGTCTATCAAATTAAATTATTGCAGGCGCCAAACTCTTTTCTACTCCACTTGCAGGGTCGATTACAGTCAATTTGCGTTTCTTCTCAATCCATGTGCAACAGCAAAAGTAGGAGTTAGAAAAGGGGGGGGGGGGGCTTAGAGCATCATTTCCATATGAAGATTCGAGATGAATTTAGTGTTAAACACACTGCTAGCCACAACACCTCGCATAGTCGTCATTATTTTGTACTATCAAGTGTCTTAGTACGGCGTATGTACGATGTACGTAAGACATGTGCATGGTGTCTGTATGGAAAATGTACAGAGTAATTGTGGCGTAATTTTGGCGTACATAACATAATTGTGGTGTAGTTGTGGCATATGTGGCGTATGTACAGCAATTTGATGTCAGTTTACCAATTGTACAGCCAGTTTACAAATTTCTGGACTTCGCGTAATAGAAAACTGCAAAATTTTTCTTCCAATTTTACCAATTTCCAGTTTTAGTGTCTGACCAATATCCAGATTGTATGTCAATTTACTTATTTCCAGAGTTGGCATTCTTACGAATTACCAGTTTCACCGCCAATTTTACCAATTTACAGATTTGGTATCCTAACAATTTGCCAATTGTAAAGCCATTTCTGCAAATATCCTAACAATCAAAAAAGGTTATACAGCTGACAGTTACATGACTTTTCTGCTGCAAGGTAAATTTTTAGAACTCTATAAGTTGCAGGTGTGTTTGCTGCGATCCAGCAGTTCTGCCAGCATTGGATTAGGAGCTTTTTGGGTTGCAGATGGTTGCTGCTGCAGCAGTGCCGCTGCATGGTCCAGCATTGGACAGTAGGGGATCGGGGAAGAGTAATATTCACTGCTCTGTCCAAGTTAGAAATATTTGGAGTAAACGCCGTCAATTCGTACGCCGTTTACCCCATGTACGATTGAATCCTCTGTGTGTAATTCCAACTGTGTAGCATGGAGGGGCTTCTGTGATGGAATACGGATCTTCTGGAGGGAATGAAATCAGAGATTTGGTGAAAGTAGATGGAAAAGCAAATGAAAAGGTTTATCATGCCATTCTCCCATGACACGGCAGAACATCTGGTTTGCGCCTGATTGACAAAGGGTTTGTCTTGCATCAAGACAACGATCCGAAACACACATCCCGCCTGTGTCGGAATTATTTGAAGTCTCTAGAGATTCAGAACATTTTGAAAAATGTGGAATGACCTCTCCAGTCCCCTGGTTGTAACTCAATCGGGCTACTATTGGATGAAATGGACAGGAGGATCCGAAAACTGGGAATCACGAGTGAGGATACATTTGTGGGAGCTCCTGCAGCCAAAATGGAGACTAATTCCAACTGAAGCCCTGGGAAAATTGATTCATCGCATGCTGAGAGTATGCAAGGCAGTGATTAAAGCAAAGTGTGGCTATTTTGAGGAAAACAAAATTTAAGAGTTGTATTTACTTATGTATTGTTTGAGATTAATAAACATTTAGAAAACAATAAAATGCAGTTTCATAATGTATCTGCTTTCCATTGTCCATTATCACTATGTGTTTACAAATGTATGGAGGGTAGTCTAGTGCGTAAAGAGAATGCAATAACGCTATTAATTCATCACAATACATAATATGTCTGTAGAATACACATGTAAGAGTTCTCTAATTCATGGAAGCTACTGCCTCGCACTTCGTTGGAATGCTGTGACTAGACACAAACTGATGGGCTTTGTTAATAAAAAGCATAGCGTTATAACAAGGCAAGAACTGACAAACACCTACTATCAGACTGCTTGTGTCCGGCTGATAAAAGCTGGCAGCAACTCATGCTGGACAAAGTGCAGATGGCAAATGATGTTGACGACGCAATCGAATAATAAAAAATTAAACTGCTCTAGGGTTGATGGGCTGCACTTGCATGCCACTGGCCAAAATGTCTATGTTCCTTGGTTCTGGGGTCCCAGTGCAAATGGCTAAGAGGATGATGAAATCTTATAGCTCCATTGGTCTGTTTATATGAAACATAATAAATTGCTTTAAATTGTTTAAGCACCACCGCATGAAAATTAATTGAAGCACTCCCGCGATGTCGGATGGAGTGTTTCGTGGTGAGGGTGTGGGGCGTGTCTTTCACAGGACAGTGAAATGATGATATGACCTTGGTGCAATTATCCGGATGCAAAGACGTCAGAATTCCAGGAGTTCTGATGCCGATGTCAGCAAAATACTCAGTCAATCACGTTAACGTGACCACTGCCTATGTTCGATGTAAACGTGTAATTGATTGGTTGTTTTGTGGGAGGAGACCAGACAGCGAAGTAATCGGTCTCATCGGATTAGGGACAGATGGGGAAGGATTACGGTAATCCTCTTTCAAAGGAACCATCCCGGAATTTGCCTGTAGAGATTTAGGGAAATCACGCAAAACCTAAATCAGGATGGCAGGACGCGAGATGGAACCGTCGTCCTCCCGAATGTGCTAACCACTGCGTCACCTCCCTCGGTCAAGGTGTGATAACCACTCACAGACTACAGGTGTCAACGCAAGCAGTGGAGGATATGCAAAGCGTGTCGGGAGTGGGGACACAGTCGTTGTGATAATGCAGAAACGGAGCGGTTTATCTGACGTTCAAAAGGGCGTGATCATTAGCTTTTGGGCTAAGGGTGGAAGCATTTCCGGCTGTTTGTAAATTATTCCCGTGCCCCCGTGGTTAAAGTATACCGTGCATGGAAAAATAGCGCTTTCCAATGGCGCCGAGGCAACAGTGGGGCAGCCGTCCACAGTGGCCGTGCGGTTCTAGGCACTTCAGTCCGGAACCGCGTGACTGCTACGGTCGCAGGTTCGAATCCTGCCTCGGGGATGGATGTGTGTGATGTTCTTAGGTTAGTTAGGTTTAAGTAGTTCTAAGTTCTAGGGGACTGATGACCTCAGATGTTGAGTCCCATAGTGCTCAGAGCCATTTGAAACAACAGTGGGGCATCACGAGCCATAGACAACAGGGGTGAACGACGACTGCGGAGATGTGTACAGAAGAATAAAATTACAACTTTTGAGCAACTGACTGCCCAGATGAACCAAGAGGCTCCCAACAGTGTTTCCTCAATCACCGTTCATCGAACAGTGCCACGTATGGACCTCCGCAAAAGGTGCCTGGTCCATACACCCATACTGACGGCTGTTCATCGACGACGAAGGCTGGAATTTGCACACCAATACCACAACTGCCGCATCACTGAGTGGCGAAAGGTGGCCTTTTAGATGAATCACATTTTTTGTTCCGGAGGAGAAATGGCCTTTGGTGGGTACGAACCTGCAGCACTAGTCGGAAGGGTCCGGGCCAGAGGAGGAAGCGTTGTGGTCTCCAGAATGTTTCCTTGGCATTATCTCAGTGGTCTTGTCATTCTGGGAGGCACACTGGACCAACACAAGTACGCATCTATCGTTGGGTCCACACCCATCCCTACAAGCAGTTTGTTTTTCCTCAGCACGATGACATCTACCAGCAGCAGCTTGTCGTTTAAGAACTGAGGGCTAACGGAGAGGTCAAAACACCACCCATCTTGAGTGATGGAAGAACCTTGTAGAATGGTGATACCGTACGTATATTCTCAAAACTGATCACAATGGAGAATAAATAATAGGTCAAGACGAACATACATTATTTTTAAAGTTGCTGTTTTCACATTGTTTTAGTCATTCCCATCTACACGTGTAGCACTTCCTCGTTCTGTGTTCTACGGCAATAATCTTCTAACACTAGTTTAATGCTGCGTTTTTTAGATTTTTGATTATTCTTATGTACAGCAAGGAAAATTTCGCACACAGATTTATTTTATAACTGGGCGGTGTACATTTATAAGAGGAAATGGCCACAATTTTTGTGTGAAATATTGTAAAGCAGATTACTTGTAATTTCCAAGCACTGCTTTCATAACAGCTGACCGACGGTAGAACGTCATTGCCTGTCAACAGCCACAGCCACGTCATGGAGCATATTCCAGTAACAACTCCGGCGTGCAGCAAGCTGCTTCTGCGACTGGAAAAGTTTCTAACGTACTCGGGAGATGGTTTCTGGTGTGTGGACGTGAAGTGCAATTAATTTTATCGTATGCGCAAAATGAAATGAAAATATTTGTTTCCGCGGTGTCACATCCCGAGCAGTTGCGTTGCCATTCAGAAGGCCGTCGAGAGCGTGTTGTGGAAATACGAATCCATATCTCAAACATCAACAGCGGTTCAGTATCATGATTTCGAAAAAATTTAAAAAAAGATGAACGTTGTACTCGGAATGAAAAAGTAACATATATTGCGGGACAGAAGAGTTGGCACATAATTTCTTGCGACCAGAAAAATGACTTCATATTTGAAACTGTCTTTAAGAGAATTCAACAAAAATCTAGTGTGAAATATTTGTGCAACTGCCAATAAAGTTGTTGGGACCAACGAAATTATAACGTTTCACGTTACTGTGATATCTCTGAAGGTAAATGCAAAACAAAGAATGCCAATGTGAGTTTCATTGTATGTATAACCGCAGCTGATGGGAATTTTGTGTGTTATACAACTTCTGCACATCGGAAGTGCAGCAATGTTCTTAATATGATAGTTGGCCATAATACTCGTAGTGTCACAAGTATTTTATGCTCATTTATACGTATAAAGATAGTTTAAAAAAGTACTGATAAATACAAGGAAAAAGTTCCATAAGCATACATTCGGAAAGAAATTCCTGTTGAGATATGAGCCATTTCACCAGTGTCGAATACGCTCGCTGCTCCGTGATGCATACTGTTATCTTGTTAACGTTCATTGCTCATTTCTTATTGGTTATGTTTGCCACTGCACTTAGGCTTCTGACTGTGAGCCTGTTGACAGACGTAGCACTCACAGCTGTCATCCATTCCGTTCGTATCGCTTTGAGGTTGCACAGGAATCAGAACAATATTACTGATTCCGTTATTGTGAACAACGCAAACAGTGAAATGGAGTCCTATTATTCCACGCGACAAATGGCAAAGTGGTATTCCACATTTTTTAGCGAACGACGTTAACAGGCAGACATCTGTCATTTACAGGATCATCCTCAACGCCGCATTACATCTGAAAAAAAATGTTAAACAGGTAGTCGCGGTGACTTACCGATTAGGGGTTGTTTCCAACAAGGACCAGGACTCGTGATTTACCCTACAAAGTTTGCACCCCGAATATGGACCGGAGTGTTGTGCAAAGTAATCCTGAAACAATTATGCCGAGAAGTGGAGCTTCTGACGGCGTAAACCATGCCCTGCACCTGCAGTTACTTTATCCACGGCATTTGCAGCACGTGCTAAATCTCAGGCCACAGGAACTCCATTCCACATTTTAATTCTAGCAGTGGATTCTGCGACGGAGCGTAGAAGTCTCACAGATCACATCTTGCAGTTTTATTTACGAATAAGATGGAATTCACAGACCTTAGGATAATAAATAACCACAATAACGACGAGTGGACACATGGAAATGCTGAAGCGATCGTGGAAGTAGGGCTCCATGTTCGCTTTCTTAGTATTGTGTGGGAAGGAGTTGTTGTTGACAGGCTCACAGGGCTATACAATTTACCAGAAAAATTAACAAGCACTGGTTGTCGTCAGTTCCTGCGTTACAAATCTACGACGGTACTTGAGAAGAATGTTTATGCACCGCCGGCCGCCACCCTATATGTTATGCCACGTCGACGATAACTAATGCTAAGGCGAACATATTTTCTAGATTAAAATTCGGGATACGTAACAAATTTAGATATTGCAGAAAACAGCCCTTAATTAAATGTAGTGAATACAAAATCAAGATCTGTACCAAGGACAGGAAAAACCTTAATCTCTTTGTTGTTACATGCAACAGCTAGAAGTGAAATAAACGTCTCCTTTTCCAAATCGCTTCGCAGCATTTACTTATAAAGCTTGAGAAGCGAGCTAACACATTCACGATTATGGCATGTATTTCTGTACGTGCACATGCAAATTAAGGGGGGTAGGCCGTCAAACCGCCCGACTTGAAACAGGAGAGACACGACAGGACATTTTAATTTCCACTGTCTATACTTTTACAAATAAATTCATAAAACTTTGTCAACATGACCAGTAAGGATTCAAGATTCACACTCGCAACAGTGAAAGTTCAAAAACATAACAAAATAAACTTTCTACATGTGAAATTTCATCATTTTTTACTTATTATTGGCTGCATTTGTGGCTATAGGTACACTTTTCTACATAAGTAAGAGAGATTCTTCCATGAATTTTGCATGGCATACAAACCACTGGAAATTGGAAATTTGTGGTAAGTTCTATGGGTCCAAACTGCTGAGGTCATCGGCTCCTAAGCTTACACACTACGTAATCTAACTTAAACTAACTTACGCTAGGGACACCTCACACACCGATGCCCGAGACAGGATTCGAACCTCCGACGGGGGGCGAACCGAGCGAACCGCGACAAGGTGCAAAGACCGTGCGGCTACCCCGCGCGACACACAAACCATTCTTACAGGTGTATGAAACTCTAGAATTTATTTAATTTATGAAAAAATGAATGATCCGTTACGTTTTGAACTTCATGTTTAGAAAAAACTCAAATTTTATAGTTAATTATCTCAACCTTACCACAGTTCTTAACAGATTTAGAAAATTATAGAGTTTTGCATTAAAAAGTTTGTGTTTAGTAAACAGTGCAAAATTCATCGAAGAATCTCTCTTACTTATGAAGGAAAATGTACCTATAGCAACAAATTCAGCCAATAGTAAGTGAAAAAATTTGACCAAAATGTGAATAATTTGTTTACTTACTATGTACTACAGTTTTGCGCTGTTGAGTCAATTTATTCCAAATAAAATGCACTGAATTTTGGTAATATTGTTGTCACTGATGTGAGGAGCAGCATCTCTTATTGCAAATCATGTTGAAGAAACAGTGTGTACAAAGACCGATCTTTCAGTGCTGACTTACGTGATCTAACAGCATGTTAAGGGAGAAGGTACAAATGCACCATGTTCTAAACCAGAAAAATATAATTAAAATTAATCAGTGGGCTATACAGTTCTATATTAGTGTCGATTTTAAGCCTAATTGAGAGTATGTTCCACTATGGCGGCAAACATTTCTATGCACATGATAAATACAATCGCAGTAGCAGCTGGGGAAAAATGGCTGCAAATATTCACAATGTCATTACTACCTGTCAAGCATTTCCTTCAAAAACCTACAACAAATACATGAAGACACTCACTCACCTCCACAGGAGAAGAAACAATCCGAAATTCAAAAAAAGGGGAAATCATTATCATTTGATGCCAAAGTTGATTTATGGAAAGCTAAGTAGTGAGTCTCAAGAAGCAAACAAAACTAAGTTACGAGCACAGAGATCGTGGTTAAATTATGAAATTAGGCAACAGTATCTGAAAAACCTTGAGCTAAAGAAAACCCTATAGAATTTGCACCTGCAGACAGCAACTTACCTGAACAATCCCACATTGTTATGGCATATGACAGATACAGCAGAACATGTATCTGAGAAGATGTCAATAAAGAAAATGAAATATAACTTCGAGAGAACAACTACGGAAAAGTCACGCACACACACACACACACACACACACACACACACACACACACACACAAACATAGTCAATGCTTGTAACATAGAGTTTCCTCAAAAATAGTGGATCTCAATGCATATAACCATAGAACTGAATGAAGCGGAAACGTAATGGTTACAGGAAGATCTTATACCGGGAATAAAAAATAAATTTAAAAAACACCAACAACGCTTAGTATGTTGTGCGGGACTGCACACTGATCGGTTTTCGATGAGTACATTACAAACGGGCTTCAAACAGCGTACTTCTTATGTCAATGCAGAGCCTACATCGACGGTGCTGAGTATCATGCGCATGAACCAATACGTGGAGTTGTCTATGAAGTATTTCAATCGCTCCGTGGGCTCTAGTAATAAGGCCTCCGCTGTTGTTACTGGTGTACCATACGCCATACTCTTCATACTACCCCACAGAATACATTCGAGTGGTGTCAGATTTGGCGACCGTGCTGATCAGGGAACTGATCCACATCTACCAATTCATCGACTGGGATATGTAACGTTGAGATGATTCCACACATAGACATCAAAGTGTGCTGGAGCTCTGTCGTGCTGCAGCTACGTGTAATCTGAAAAATCACCTATTATAAAACAATAATGTTGAAGATCTACAGTCTAATCCAACTCCTAGATTCCAAATTAAACTTGTGGTTATCAAATATTTTTTGTGGTTAATATCCAATGCTTCTATTTTCAAAACACCGCCATGAATGACTGAGAAATTTGTGTGAACAAATTAATAATAAAAATATAGTAATAATTGTTTTAGCTATGTCATTCTAGCAGAGGGCTTAGAATTACCAAATGCTGCTTGTTTATTTTATACAACAAATTGGTTCAAATGGTTCAAATGGCTCTGAGCTACTGTGGTCATCAATCCCCTAGAACTTAGAACTACTTAAACCTAACTAACCTAAGGACATCACACACATCGATGCCCGAGGCAGAATTCGAACCTGCGACCGTAGCAGTCGCGCGGTTCCGGACTGCGCGCCTAGAACCGCTAGACCACCGCGGCCGGCTACAACAAATTGAGCTTGAGTTCAGAGCCGTTCTCAAAACTTTGTTACTATTGTCGGCTAGTTTTCAGCTACTTTAGAGGAGGATGAAAAAACTGACGTGAAGCATACCACGAGATTCGAACCTACAGTGATAGCTGCATCGGCTTAGAGAAACGAGCGCCATGGCACACTAATAATGCTACGGTCGACACTCTCTCATTTCTGCAGCAGTGGTTAAGCCAGAGGCTGATCTCTTGCATAGGAATAAGATCAATTGTGGAATGACATTTTCACTTTGCAGGGGAGTTTGCGCTGATATGAAACATCCTGGCAGATAAAAGGCTGTGTGTAGTACTGAGACTAGATCTCGGGATCTTTGGCTATCGCGGGCAAGTGTTCTGCCGAATGAGCTACCTAAGCACGACACACTACCAGTCTTTACAGCTTCAATTCTACTAGTATGTTATCCCCTACCTCTGTACGAGCTGTGCATGGATAGCTCAGCGCCGACCAGAGTGGCCGTGCGGTTCTGGGCGCTACAGTCTGGAACCGAGCGACCGCTACGGTCGCAGGTTCGAATCCTGCCTCGGGCATGGATGTGTGTGATGTTCTTAGGTTAGTTAGGTTTAATTAGTTCTAAGTTCTAGGCGACTGATAACCTCAGAAGTTAAGTCGCATAGTGCTCAGAGCCATTTGAACCATTTTTTTTGATAGCTCAGCCAGTAGCACATTTGCTCGCGAAAGACAAAGGTTCCGTGTTCGAGTGTCAGTCCGACCCATGGTTTTAATCTGTCAGAAAGTTTTAAACCAGTCGTAATTCATTATAAAAATTACGTCAAAACTCAAAATTTTTATCATTCTAATATCTTATGTAATAACTGATCAGAATACTCGTATGTCGTGCAACTGACCACAAAATATCATGTGAATTTAGCAACATAATTTTGTGACGCTCAAGAAAGTACGTGTAATTGTTGCAGGTTGTACTTGATAATGGCAATAAGGCCGAAATAATCTTATAGTATGAAAGAATAATGAACATTGAGCAGCTAACAGAAATTACACTGATAGGCCGCAACATTATGATCACTACCAACCACGACGTTAGATGCCGCCTGATGGCGTTGCGGGCACTTGATGCGGTAACCAAAGTATGTAACTGGAGGCGACACGGACAAGGGATGCCGTACCGAAGATACAGGCTGCAAATGGGGAAATCCATTGAGGTAAGGCACTTTGACAGAGGGTAGATTATTATTACGCAGAGCTTGTGAACGAGTACCTCACTAATGGCGAAGGTGGCCGAATGTTCACATACTACTGTCGAGACCATCTGTGGAAAGCGGTAGATGGACAGTGAAACTACCATTAGGTGCTAAATGGTTGGACGTCTGTGACTCTTCACAGAACGTTGGGTTCGGTGGTTTGTCTGGTCTGTAAAGTAGGATAGATGGTGATGTGTGGCATCTCTGCCGAAGGAGCACAATGCTGGTGCAGGCAAAAGTGTTTCGGACCACATTGTTGAGCGTGGAACTCTGCAACAGACCAGTCCTATGTGTTCATATGTTGATCCAACGACATCGTAAATTGTGACTGCAGCGGGCAGGGAACCATCGTAATTCGACCGACGATGAATGGAAACGTGCCTACTTTTCACGTGAATCACATTTTTTTCTACACTAGGTCTATGGCCCTCTCCAGAACGCCGTCATCGAGGTGAACGGCGGCTCGAAACGTGTAGTGCGGCACGGATACAGGCTGGTGGGAGACGTACTATGCTATGTGAGGCATTATCCTGCGCTTTTATAGGACCTGTGGTAGTAATCGAAGACACGCTGACAGTTGCGAATCACCTGCATCCATTTATGCTTGATGTCTTCCCCTACGGCAATGTCATCTTTCAGCAGTATAACTTTCCGTGTTTCGGAGCCAGACTCGTGTTACAGTGGTATGAGGAGCATTATAGTGAACTCACGTTGGTATGTCGGAGGCCAGATTCCCCTCATTCCCCTGTGATACCCATCTGGGTCGTTATTGGGCGCCATCACCTCGTACGCAAATTAGTGGACCATTGTTTCAGCGAATTACATGGCCTATACGTAGACATCTAGTGCCACATACCTCCACAAACCTGACAGCAAATTGTCGGATACCTGATACGCAGACTCAGTGACGTCTTTCGTTCCAAAGGTAGACAAACAAGCTATTAAGCGGGTGGTCATAATGTTTTGGCTCATCACTGTATGCATTCGTTACAGCTCATGGATAACGTTTGCGCTAGCTGTCCCGTGTCGCTTGCTGCGCCACCACTTACACCAGGCGTTAAATTATGAGAAGTCTTCCTCTGTGTTCGTTCTGTACCAAGTGCATGTTTCCATACAGTGTTAAAAGAATAGCCAGTGTCTCGATTAAAGTTCTTATCACATAGTCTCATGATTTATGGAGGTACAAGTACAAGATACATCAAAATTATCTGCCACTCATTTGAACTTTTAAAATTATTTGGACACAACTTGACAACCAAATATATCTTGTAGAGTGGAAATTACTATGAAATGACTGAGAGAACAGCTATGAGTTAGCCATTATCACTAGCCACAGCTCAGTTTCTCATTTAAGCTTTTGAAGTACTAGCATTGAACAGTGCCCCCCTCTGTCCATCCTGTTATTTCAGATATGCTGATTTCACATTTTTAATTTGATCAAGTGGCAGCGAGGTGCTGCAGCAGTTCACTGACCATATGAACCGTATACATCCTAGCATAAGACTTACAGTGGAGATGCAGAAAGATGGGAAGTTATCTATCTAATATGTGTTTGTCGAACGGAAACCAGATAGACGTCTCGACCATTCTGAGTATCGAAAACCGAAGCAAATGGACCTATACCTCAACGTGCGTAGCCTTCATGCTCCTACTCAGAAGAGAGATATGGTGAACACCGAGATACACAAAGGCTGGATTACTTCAGACGATGGTGTTTAGTAGGAACAGGTAGCGCGGCTTTCAGCCTACGGTGCAGTAATGAGTGAAATACGTAGTGTCCTAAAGAGGCAAAGCATCAGACCAATCTCCTGGCCCAGGAAAATTCAGGAAACTTAAAGGAATGTTGTGACCTGTTGACGATATTCTCGGACTGAGAGTACCATGGATTTATAGTATTCCTTACGAGTGTTGCAGCAGTTATATGGGGATTGTATATGCAATGTTGCCGATCGTTGTGCTGAAGAAGTCGACATAAAGTTAAAGGAACACAGTTGGCGAGTCTTGGAACACTTAAAATATGCTGGAGTCACATGTAAAAGTTAAAAGTTGGCCGCAATATAAAAACACACAGAACGAGGGACACTTAAGAAACCACTGGAAGCGATGAAGTACACACGAAGAATAAAATATGCCGGGAGGGATCTGCCAAGGCAGAGGGAGCCTGAGAGGAGGGATAAAGAGTGGAGAGAAAAGTGCAGTGGGGGAGGGTTGCTAGAGGGGGTTGGAGGAAAAGAAAATCCGGCCGCGGTGGACGAGCTGTTCTAGGCGCTCAGTCCGGAACCGCCCGACTGCTGCAGTCGCAGGTTCGAATCCTGCCTCTGGCGTGGATGTGTGTGTGGTCCTTAGGTTAGTTAGGTTTAAGAAGTTCTAAGTTCTAGGGCACTGATGACCACAGATGTTAAGTGCCATAGTGCTCAGAGCCATTAGAACCATTAGAAAAGAAAAAAGGGGGGATCAGGAGGTGCATCAAGAGGCAGGAGACGGGTGGGGTGAGAGATGGAAGGCAAATCGGGAGGGAGCACAGAGACACAGAAGGGGGCACGGGAAAGGGAGGGGGTGTAGGAGGGAGGAAAACCGCTCAGAAGAAGGGAGGAGGACGGGAGAAGGAGCCCTGATGAGTAGCAGGTGGGGCTGGAGTTGGTTGGAGGGGTAGAGATCGAGGCAAAGCTTACCATCTAGGAGGTGGTAGATGCTAGAAGTTGCGTTGGGAAAGAAGGTGGAGAGTGTGGGGAGGGCAGGACGTAATGGTAAAGGAGCAGCAATGTGCTGGGGGTGGAGAGGATAGAAGGCACCAGGGGGTGGGGATCGAGTTGGCAGACGATGCACAAGGTGTAGATGTGTTCGAGGAAAAGAAGAAGGCATTGGAAGGGGCTGAGGTTCAATATTCAAATGTGTGTGAAATCTTATGGGGACATAACTGCTAAGGTCATCAGTCCTTAAGCTTACACACTACTTAATCTAAATTATCCTATGGACAAACACACACACCCATATCTGAGGGAGGACTCGAACCTCCGCCAGGACCAGGGGATGAGGTCATAAAGAATTCATGTGGGGGATGGGAGGAGGATATGGAACACGAGGCAGAGTGCATGGCATTCTAGGATTTGGAGGGCTTTATAGAATCTGGGAGGGGCTGCCATAACAAAAGATGGGGTGGGTCAAGGATTTGTAGGTGTGAAGGATGGTGGAAGGATGCAGTTCCCACGTCCAGCCAGACAGGAGTTTCATGAGGCAGAGTCTACTGTGAGCTTCGTGTTGGATCATAAGGAGATAAGGAGATGGAGAGTCCAGGTGAGGTGACGGTCGAGGTTGAGGCTGAGGTATTTCAATGCAGGAGTGAGGTGACTAGGACGACCATACATGGTGAGGTAAAAATCGTGGAGCTGGAAGGAGCGGATTGCCTTGGTCTTGGAAGAGTTGACGCAAAGGAGCCACCAGTTGCAAAAGTCAGTGAACTGCTCAAGGTAGGTTTGAAGGGTATGTTGGGACCGTTGAAGGGGACGATAAAGGGCCAGGAAGGCGGTGTCATCAGCAAACTGGAGGGGGTGAACAGGTAGGGGAGGTTTGGCCATATCTGGAGTACACAGGAGATAGAGGAGAGGGGAAAGGATGTAGCCTTGGAGCACGCCGGCAGTGGGATAGAAAGTATGGGAGTTGGTATCGTGGATAGGGACATAAAAGAGATTAAGGGGGATGAAGGAAGCAACGAGACAGACGAAACTGATGGGTAGAGCGTAAGTCTGAATCTGAAAGAGGAGCCCGGGATGCCTGGCACGGGTATAGGCGTTCTGGTGGTTGAGGGAAACAAAGATAGTGGAGCGATGGGAGTTAAGCTAGAGGGAAAGAAGAGTGGTAAGGTTAAGGAGCTGGTCGTCAGTTGAGAAGGAGGGCCAGAAACCACACTGGGTAAGGGGAAGCAGGTGGTGCTGGTTAAGGTGGTGATGAATACGATGGGAGAGGATGGACTCAAAGACCTTACTGAAGACGGAGGTGAGGAACGTGTGACGATAGGAAGAGATGTCAAAGGGGGGTTTGATGGGTTTAAGGAGCAGCAGGACAAGGGAAGTCTTCCACAGGTCAGGGTAAAAGCCATTGGAGAGAAGGACGTTATACAGGGTAGCAAGGCAGCCAGGAAGGAGAGGGGGGGGGGGGGAATCCTTGAGGTGGCGGTAGGTGACACCATCATGACCAGGGACAGTGTTGTGTTTGCAGTGGAGGACTATTTTGATGTCATGTGTGGTAATGGGTGTGTTTATGTCTGAAGCAATGCCTTTTTTCCCCCTTTATTGTCATTTCCATTCCCCATCAGGGGCGGGCTGGCAGCAGCATGAGCACTGCTCTTCAGCCAAGAGACATAAACAGACAGGAAGACATTTATAAACAATATAAAGGAGATAACATGGCGGAATATAGAAACAAAAAAGGTGGAACAGAAGCAAAGAAGACATACAAAGCAGTGACTGTAAATCGGAGATAAAAATCTAATAAAGTATGTTACAGAAAGAAATCCACACACTACATTGAAAGGCACCAGGCAAAGTACGGCCAAAGCATAAAAGTCCATACAACGAGTAAAACAGCTACATGGCAGATGGTGTAGCAAGGAATGGTCACCGGCCAGAGTGGCCATGTGGTTCTAGGCGCTACAGTCTGGAGCCGAGCGACCGCTATGGTCGCAGGTTCGAATCCTGTCTCGGGCATGGATGTGTGTGATGTCCTTAGGTTAGTTAGTCCTAAGTTCTAGGCGACTTATGTCCTCAGAAGTTAAGTTGCATAGTGCTCAGAGCCATTTGAACCAAGGAATTGTCATGGACAATAAACAGGTCGAGCACACAATTAAAACCCACATCACTAAATGACACTGTATAACAGCACCGACACACAACACTAACGTAGCCCACTGATAACGAATAAAAACCTGCGAGGATCTGCAAGGGGGGAGGGACAAGGGAAATAGGAAGAAGCGGAAAGGAGGAGAGGAGGAGGAGAGAGAAAGGGGGAATGAGGTGGGGGGCTCAGAAGGGAAGGGACAGGAGAGGAAAACAGCTGAGGAGTGGGTGCAGCGACTCAGGGAAGGGAGGAGGAAAATCTGCTCTGGGAGAAGGAGGGGAGTGGAAAGGGGGGCCCTGGTGGGGTGGGGGTGGGGGACAACAAGGCCAGGTGACAGTTGGAAGGAAGGGTATATGTCAGAGCGAAGTTCGTCATCTGGGAGGGGAAGGTGCTGGAAATTGCCCTGATGAAGGAGATGGAGGGTGTGGTGGTGGATGGAGGGAGGGATACAGCGATAGAGGCGCGGCAACGGGTGGGGAGTGGAGAGGAAGGAGGAAATCATGGGGTGGGGGATCAAACTTGCAGACAGTGTAAAGGATGCGGAGGTGTTGGAGGAAAAGGAGGAGGTGGAGGAAGGGGATGAGGTCATAGAGCAGCCGTGTGGGGATAGGAAGGTGGATACGGAAGACAAGGCAGTGAAGCAGTGCTCGAGAACAGCCTGTTAAACACACATAAGACTGTGTTTCAACGTATGAGATATCTCGTTCACACATAAAATTATTAGGACTGAGAGAACAGGGAAGCAGGCGAAATTAGACTATGTGACAAGAACTCTAATAGAGATACTGGCTATGCAGTTAACAATGTATGTAAGTGTGCACTTGATAAAGTAAGAGTAGAGAGAAAGACTTCCTGTGGTTCACTGTCTGAAATTAGTGGCGGTGCTGCAAGCGGTGTTGGTCAGCAAGTGCAAACGTCATCCATTGACGCAGAGGGCGTCACCTCAGCATGCGTCATCTCTGCGACATAATCGCTTGGAACAGGGAACTGTTCCCTGCAGCCAGGGAGCCAACAATCAATGGAAGAAGCAGATATAACCACAACACTCCCCAAGCGCCCAAGGAACAGAAAGGACATGGCTATAGTCTGGGAAGGATGCAGTGCATTGTGGAATGTGCAGTAGAAAAACTGAAGTTATTATAGTAGAAGTAGACTTAGATTTGGTAGTAGGTGTAGTTTTTATTCATAGCAGAAATAACAGAAACGTATTTTCAATTATTATTGTTTTATTATAAATAAAGTAAATAAATAAGTAAAATCCAGCCAATGAGCTGCCACCCGCGAGGAATACCAGTGGGAGGCTCGCCAGTTTTATAACAATCAGACTTAGCTCATTGTGATGCTAATGGAGGCAACCGTCGAAAACTTGGGATTTTATCCGAATTTTACTTGAAAAGTTAAACGAAGGACTTTTCATCCATCTATAGAATTGTATTAATTCATTCGATCAGGTGATGCAGGATGAGCTAATAGTAAACAGTAAACATAACATGCAGAATGTAACACACAGTTTGTTAGTCATGAAGTGTTGTGGTGCCATATCCGCTGTTGTAGTGTTTCAGCAGATGCAAGCCTCCAGATGACAGTAAACTCAAACTGAATTGCAGTACAGCGGCTGGCACAATTTTTCCGTTGCCATAATACAAGGGATTTGCCACCATTTGTCTTGTTATCTGTATACTAGTGCCTCAACGCTTTCCTGTCCTTTGTCAGTGTTTTACTATGGCGCCAGTCAACGTCAAATACATGTGGTTCAGAGTGGAGCGCCAGTTTATTCACATAACTAATGGTTAGTAAATTTCATAATATTGAAAGTAAATATGAAGCGAACTGATGAGTTAATAAATTGTAACATACAGAACGTGTGTAGTGACTGTCATTTCAGTTACTTACTTAATATTGGTAGTTGAATTATCTGAAAATTTAATTTTTTTCCACAACAATGAAATCTGTCGCCATTTACTCTTGCCTCATAAACTGATAACTGTGTTTGATAACTCAGATTTTTCAAATTGATGCCGCTTACATGAGAAGTCTTTTTCAAACTGATCTTTATATGTTATTTACCACCAACTACACATGATTTAAGGACAGTGTGATCAATGTTTAAGCTACACACAATATATAAAAATATATGTTAAAAAGTGAGGTGCCTAAATAATTATTAGTATTAAATATGCGAAAACGATGCTTCAGCTGGTGAGATAAAGTGTAAAGTTCACTGTATTCAGTAGTATTATTTGCAATAATTACTTATGTTACCAAACACTGTAGCTACAATCATCAGTATGTGTTAGACTAAATTATCATATAAATACTGTATTATTACAGCTAGTCAGAATGAATTTAACATTATTTTTCACCAATATTCCACTACGAAGACTTCATGGAAATTTTACTTTAAGTTTCTCGCTAATTAATACAGAACAGTTTACGTCATTACATCGGACAGATTTAGAGCATCAATTATTCTTTAGTCAGCCTGCAGAACACCTAGTTACAAACATATACTTCGCAGAAAGTCGAACGATAGTGATAATAGGTTAACTCAATTTGTAACAAACGATATACAGCTCAATGCTATAGCAAAAATCTATCTTAACTCACTTAAATACAATCTTCCACTAAATTCTTCATAGCGACAGTACACATTTTGCACTACGAATGCCAAAATAGTCATTAAATGGCAATGCAGGAAAATCATCAACTTTTGTAGCGAAAATCAGTCATTCGACATTTATGCAGGGAGTCTCTCTTGTGACTTCAGGCGTATTTTCTCTGGCGTTTCGGCAGTAGTACATACTCCGTCTTTGCAATGTGTAACTGTAGTGGATGAAAACAAATACTTCTTATCACATGTTTCATGTCAAAATCGCTGTCAACAAAAAGCCTCAATTTGTTTCCTGTAAGAAACAAAATATGTTTTAAATCTTAATTCCACGTATCTGTTCGATAGAGTGATCCCAAATCAATCTAGTGTGATATTCATTGTATCCATATGTATTGGCAGGGACAGTAAAACACGCTGAATAACCAATATTCCAGCAGCGACTTAATAGCACTGCTGCATGGCTGCAGCAGACAACGTGGCGCAGGATGGCACACAAGGCGCTGCTGGAGTACAGAAAACGAATATCCCACTATACCAAATTTGGGACCATTCTATCTAATGTACTCGTAAAATTCCGTTTTAAAAGTCAGTTTGTTCATAGCGGGAAACAAACCGAAGGCAGAGATTTTTGAAATTCGCACAGCTGACCCCAGGGCAAACCCAGTTTCCAGTCTGTCTTCTCATCAGTGACATGTTGCTAGCACAGGAAACATGGAGGAAGAACCCGTGCTCACTCTCAGTATATATGAGATTAATGCAACTGAATATGCAATTATACAGGGTGTTACAAAAAGGTACGGCCAAACTTTCAGGAAACATTCCTCACACACAAATAAAGAAAAGGTGTTATGTGACCATGTGTCCGGAAACGCTTAATTTCCATGTTAGAGCTCATTTTAGTTTCGTCAGTATGTACTGTACTTCCTCGATTCACCGCCAGTTGGCCCAATTGAAGGAAGGTAATGTTGACTTCGGTGCTTGTGTTGACATGCGACTCATTGCTCTACAGTACTAGCATCAAGCACAGCAGTACGTAGCATCAACAGGTTAGTGTTCATCACGAACGTGGTTTTGCAGTCAGTGCAATGTTTACAAATGCGGAGTTGGCAGATGCCCATTTGATGTATGGATTAGCACGGGGCAATAGCCGTGGCGCGGTACGTTTGTATCGAGACAGATTTCGAGAACGAAGGTGTCCCGACAGGAAGACGTTCGAAGCAACTGATCAGCGTCTTAGGGAGCACGGAACATTCTAGCCTATGACTCGCGACTGGGGAAGACCTAGAACGACGAAGACACGTGCAATGGACGAGGCAATTCTTCGTGCAGTTGATGATAACCCTAATGTCAGCGTCAGAGAAGCTGCTGCTGTACAAGGTAACGTTGACCACGTCACTGTATGGAGAGTGCTTCGGGAGAACCAGTTGTTTCCGTACCACGTACAGCGTGTGCAGGCACTATCAGCAGCTGATTGGCCTCCACGGGTACGCTTCTGCGAATGGTTAATCCAACAATGTGTCAATCCTCATTTCAGTGCAAAAGTTCTCTTTACGGATGAGGCTTCATTCCAACGTGATCAAATCGTAAAATTTCACAATCAGCCCACAAGAGAATCCGCACACAATTGTGCAATCACGTCATCAACATAGATTTTCTGTGAACGTTTGGGCAGGCATTGTCGGTGATGTCTCGATTGGGCCCCATGTTCTTCCACCTACGCTCAATGGAGCACGTTATCATGATTTCATACGGGATACTCTACCTGTGCTGCTAGAACATGTGCCTTTACAAGTACGACACAACATGTGGTTCATGCACGATGGAGCTCCTGCACATTTCAGTTGAAGTGTTCGTACGCTTCTCAACAACAGATTCGGTGACCGATGGATTGGTAGAGGCGGACCAATTCCATGGTCTCCACGCTCTCCTGACCTCAACCCTCTTGACTTTCATTTATGGGGGCATTTGGAAGCTCTTGTCTACGCAACCCCGGTACCAAATGTAGAGACTCTTCGTGCTCGTATTGTGGACGGCTGTGATACAATACGCCATTCTCCAGGGCTGCATCAGCGCATCAGTGATTCCATGCGACGGAGGGCGGATGCATGTATCCTCGCTAACGGAGGACATTTTGAACATTTCCTGTAACAAAGTGTTTGAAGTCACGCTGATACGTTCTGTTGGTGTTTGTTTCCAATCCATGGTTAATGTGATTTGAAGAGAAATAATAAAATGAACTCTAACATGGAAAGTAAGCGCTTCCGGACACATGTCCACATAACATATTTTCTTTCTTTGTGTGTGAGGAATGTTTCCTGAAAGTTTGGCCGTACCTTTTTGTAACACCTTGTATATGATTTAGCGCTAAAAGAGAAGGAGACGTCACAATTATAGTACTCGCATCCTGCTGTAAGACTATAGATTGGTAACGTGACTTCGAATAGTGTAAGCGAGATTATGTTTGGCCGGCATTAACTGTGCACCAAACCAGTGTTCGAGGAGCATTGGCAGTAAAGAAGTGCAGTGGCAAAACGCTTAAGAGTTTCTGGGTCAAGTTAACAAATTGGAATGGAGCTTCTTAACCGTTTTCAAGCTTGCTATGGTCATGGTCTTAGGAGAGGATTTCCTAAGGGAAAATCGAGCTGAAATAGATGTCGTATATGGAGAATCTTGAATAAGCAAGTGACCATTCACTTGCATTTTGAGCAACAATTGCCACGGGTACAGATTCCAACCAATTACTTTGAATTTCGTATTGAGTCCACAGAAGGGGACATAGACTCATGAAGGCACTACGAAAATACGTAAATACGGAAGAGGATAATATAGAAGATCACGAGGCAGAGGAGGAAGAAATTCGGAAGACGATTCAAGAGAAAATATTCGAGAAACGAGATGGTTCGATATGCTTGGTATTCGACTCACGCCAAACAAAATGGTTCAAATGGCTCTGAGCACTATGGAACTTAACTTCTAAGGTCATCAGTCCCCTAGAACTTAGAACTACATAAACCTAACTAACCTAAGGACATCACACACATCCATGCCCGAGGCAGGATTCGAACCTGCGACCGTAGCGGTCACGCGGTTCCAGACTGTAGCGCCTTTAACCGCTTGGCCACACCGGCCGGCTCACCCAAACACACACCATCATGTTACCCGAAATGGATAGAACAGAAAACTTGGAGGAGGTGCTTGAAACGTTTCGTGGCGTACTACACTTTTCCTCTGTCGGCATCTCCTGTACCTGCGGGCAGATCGAATTAGAGCCTTCTCTTCACCAATACACGGCGTTCCTTGCATTAATGTCAATTCGCGCACCTTCAGTTCAATTGGAATATCTCGTTCGCTACATTTATCCATTACCTGAAAAGTGTTCTCTCTGATACTTTGCAACACATGGTGACGGGATACGTTGCGATGACGACATTTTGGTAACAGAGAGTTCGTGGAGTGAATGTAACAAGGTATTAGGGGAATTGCTTAGACCTTCCGTAATAATAGAGGAACGGCCATTGTTGAAAATTTTGGTGTCGGTGTGCCAGAAGGTAATTTTTTTTTTTTTTTTTTTTTCTTTTTTTTTGGGATACCTGATCACGAGGTCCGTGGTTCCGGGGTATCGAGTGATCCCACGAAGATTGAAGCAGTAGCAAAATATCGAACCCCAAGGACGAAATAGCAATTGTGCCTGCAACTCGGACTTGTACATGTTCATAAATGATTTACTAATTTGAAGAAAACTTTGTCCACGCCTTGTTTGTGCGAGCTAAGTGGTAAGAAGTCGCTCTAGATGTGAGAGGCTGTGGCAGAGAGCGAATTCCGCCCTTTTAAATGAGCATTGTTGTCATTTCCGATTCTTTCACTCCCAGACCTACAGCAAGATTTCTGTATGATCACTGACAGCACCAAGCCTCGATTAGGGGGTGGCTGTATTTCAGGAAAATCAGGAGGACGGAAATTCCTAAAACAGAGAATAATAACTCAATCAGAGAATTCGACGCACTCTTCAAGAAGTTCCGATATTTTCTGTATGGAAGTAGAATGCGTGTGTTCATGGACCACAAGGGACTGAATTTCCTCTTAACTGCGATACTCACTCACGTGAGATAACTCTGATGGATTTTATATCTGTAGGAATTCTTGTTTACTGTTACCTATGTGCCCAGCTCTGTAAAGATTATTGCCGGCCGAGGTGGTCTAGCGGTTCTAGGCGCTCAGTCTGGAACCGCGCGACTGCTATGGTCGCAGGTTCGAATCCTGCCTCGGGCATGGATGTGTGTGATGTCCTTAGGTTAGTTAGGTTTAAGTAGTTCTAAGTTCTAGGGGACTGATGACCACAGATGTTAAGTCCCATAGTGCTCAGAGCCGTTTGAACCATCTTTTTGTAAAGACTATTGCAGATGCAATCTCACGTTCACTTGTAGGACTGTCAGAAACAGTGGGGGAAGGTCTAGAGGAGAACCACTACCGTCTTTATTATGTGAAAAAAGTGGCATTCATGAATCACGTCTCCATGTAATTGAGTGACATAGGTTGCGATGAAAATGGTTCAAATGGCTCTGAGCACTATGGGACTCAACTGCTGAGGTCATTAGTCCCCTAGAACTTAGAACTAGTTAAACCTAACTAACCTAAGGACATCACGAACATCCATGCCCGAGGCAGGATTCGAACCTGCGACCGTAGCGGTCTTGCGGTTCCAGACTGCAGCGCCTTTAACCGCACGGCCACTTCGGCCGGCAATGATGAAAATAGAGATCCGGCTCTCTGACAACTTAAAGATGAAGTGCGAGATGTAGAGCAGACAGCGATCCAACAGTTTCACTTATTGCGGAAATGGGTGCTATTTCATAGGGTAAACCCGGGAAATTACGTATGGCTATTGCGCGTACCAGAAGATTTGATCAACAAATTAATCTGCTACACAAATTTACGTCATGCTCATTTTAGTGGCTAAAAATGTTTTATGAAATTGCATTCCAAATGTTATGTTAATAACACGGAAGTGTTGTTGGCGTGGAAGTCCTGTCAAAAACAAAGCCACTGATGACTTCGCATCAAGCATCTCTGTTGACTGTCATCCCAGAGCTATTGTGTCATCTAGGAGCCACACACTTCCTAGAGATATTGTCAAGAACCAGGAAACTTTACTCTTACGTTAGTCACGATGGAGCTCACACTGAATTATGTGACCTTGGTCCTGCTACGTAAGGTGAGAGGAAAGCGTGTGTTGGTCGCATTACAGAAAAGTTTTCTGATGCAATTCAGCTGTGTGGAGAAAATTATCTCCTCCTACGGGACATAATTTCTGTCCCAGACACGGAAGACGACGTTGAGAATGTGTAAGATAAGGTGCATCTTCATCCCGACCTACCACCCGAATTTTAATCTCTCGGAAAGAATAATGCAGGAGATAGGCAGCCTTTGTCTGTTATGCTGCAGAAAGAACAATGTGTCATGGAAAGTATTCCTGCAGGAATTTCAGGGGCTAATGAACTACCTACCCATAATCCTATTTCTCTTTCGCAGATCACGGTTTTAAAGACCCTGATGACAGAACCTAACTAACCTAAGGACATCACACACATCCATGCTCGAGGCAGAATTCGAACCTGCGACCGTAGCGGACGAGCGGTTCCAGACTGACTCGCCTGGAACCGCTCGGCCACATCGGCCGGCTGCTGACAGAAGACAGAGTACGAGGACATGAGGAATTTCCATCCGATCAGCATCGCTACACAAAGAGTTTATTGCAGTATCCTGAATATATGTTTACAGTGTTGTGTTTGATCATCATTAATAACTGTTTTAAATTTTTGACTAGCTGCTATGCTTATACGTATCTGTTACACCAGTGTTATACCAAGTATGTTGTTGAAGTTATATGTTCCTGTGAGGGTAAAAGAAAACTGAAGTTCTTATTTGAGAGGTAACGAAGTAATTATAAAGACAAAATTAGATCAACATCGAGGGTGTATAGGTCGTAATAGTTTTGCTGACGTTAATGTATTGTATAGCAGAGGCACCTGAAGTATTTATCTTGTGTGATCTATAATTTATATCAGTTTCGCATACATTAGTAGTGCACAAGTCTATTTATTAATAATTAACTTTAGTTTTAATGAATAGCGCCATTATTAATTCCTAATGTACTAATCCTTAACAAAAAAACCTGGTGTACATGAGTTTGGTTATTAATCAATTTTTGTGCTTTTATTTCAGAGTAGTATCAAGTTCATCAAAAGCAAATTTATCGCTATTGTCCTCTGTTTTGAGTATTCGCGTTCACTTTGCTTTTGTTATAATATTTTCTTGTTGACAAATTTAATTCTCTAAAAGTTCCCATCACAATTTTGTAAAGATAAGAAAGTGACCTACTAAACTGCATAACATTTTTGTACGTATGTTAGAAATGTAATCCGTATTAAGCTGAATCTGGTGTACGTTGTAATTTTGCCCTCGAGGTGTGTGCATGTGTAACGTGAGCATCTGACAGTCATTTCAGCGAGAGGTGAAGGTCGTGGGGGAAATGGCTGTGCGTTCCCCAGCAAGACGTCATGTGGCGAGACTGCTGTGCCACTTACGGATGCAGGCACGTGGTTTCCAATCCCTGCTGTGCAGCTGTCAACAACGGGCGGAGACCATGGGTCAGCTGGATACCGATTGGGCTATCTGGGGGCCGACTGCAGAACGCGCCACGCGGACCATTTAGCGCCCCCCTTCCCCCTCCCCCCCCCCCGTTCCCGCCCACCCCGTCCACGGCCAACAGTATTACAAGGTGCTGGACAGAGAAGGAGATCTAGTGGTATAGGAGAGCATCTTTGTGGCATTTAATACCATCTCAAGTGAGCGCCATAGAAGGACACTGTTAGTTCGCATTGAATAAGTCGTTGAGTCTGTTCTGGTCGTGTGACCTTCGTGGTCGAACACCGCTGTGGAACCGTCCAGTGGCTAAAATCCAAGACATGCCATGATAATACTGCAAACGAGTTTTACTTTTATTATCTGCGTGAGGAGCGAAATTAGTTCTACCGTGACTCAACGGTAAGAGACAGTCATTTTCTACCGCAATCCGAGGACGCAATGCCACACTAAGTATTTCAGTCCCTTTATTGCAAGTAGTTATTTGGCCTTGGCTCTTAGGAATTCAGTTGCGTCTCACTGTAGCAATGCAGACAAAGAAGCAGCCCACAGTCCCACTTGCAACCCGACCATGCCGTGGTGCCAACTTCTATCCATCTTCACGGTGGAGAACCTATTAGCTGCCGATGGACTATGTTTGGAGTACTGCAAGGGAGAACATACGTTCAGTGCTAATGTGGCAGCCCCTGTCCTACCCTTTTCCGAGACGACCAGCGCTGCACACTTTGACGCCTCCGCTCATGATTCGAAGAGAAAACAGCCTGCTGACGCAGTCAGAGCGTGTTTGATGATGATGTATGTGTGTGTGTGTGTGTGTGTGTGTGTGTGTGTGTGTGTGTGACGATAATGATCTTGGGCTAAACTGCAGTCCTTTGTCTATAATCTACACATAGTACTTTCACTCAGAGGCAAATATATTGACATATTTTATTTCGTTGTGTATAACATTTTCTTTTGGGCTGCCTTTAAAAGAAAGTCTAATCTTGATGGAAGTGTGTAACATATTATTTTCACTTTTTGTGAGCTAATGCATAAATTTTGTGTCTATTTTTTAGTTTTGTCAGTGTTTATTGACTCATTTGCTTGTTCTTTAAAAAAAGAGACCTTGCCTCTGGCAATGATTTAGTGTTACAATAATTGCGTGTTAGCATGTTATTGATCTAGCTTCTTGTATTCTTGAATTGTATTTTGCTACTGGCAGTGTTTTAGGACTAAGATTTCTTTCAGTGCTTAATTTTCTTTGACGATTAAGTCAATTGGTATATTATTATGTTTGGCACTGTTTGTACATTGGTCACTGTTCAATAAATCCGTCCCACAGAGAGTTCAGTGTTTTTTATTCGTATGAAACACCGACTGCTTTTCTTCTTGGAATTCGATTGGAGTATCTGTGTTATGATTAGTTAAAAAATATATGCTGTGTTTTTGGAGCTTCGCCCATATGTTTTGGTAGCATAAGGTTTAATGTGTCTAAAATAAGTCTTGCTAACGTTTTTTCCAACTTAATTACGTCTTTTTTTTAAAAGTCCTTTAGTAATATTTTAAGTGTATGTGTATGACTGTGGCCGTTTTGTTGTGATTCACCAGCATCAGCGAGAACTTAATTAATATTATTGTTTTGAACTTGAGTTCTGGATTAATGCGGCTTGGGTTTGTGATGTCGCAATTGTTTAGATAATTGTGTTGCACCGGAAACAAGTAAGAGAGTGAGTGGTCTATTTTCGCTTGTAAAGGCAAATGATTCAATATAATAATAAAATGCGGAAAAACAGGCATCAAAGGTACAGTGCAGCATTCCCTTTGTTCCTTCTTCAACCAGCCTTTCGCTCTGGTCATCATTAGAAGGGGTCGACAAAATTCGTAAATTTATCTTGATGAATAATGTGTCATATTGTTCCTCAGCATGCCAACATCCGCAATAATATATATCCGATTTGACAGATTGTGAAAAGCGGCAGGAAAATTCCTGATCACCATTTCATCTTTTGTTAAGTAGTTTAACTGAATTAAGAGTGGAATCAAGTCCTTCTTCATTAATGCTCGTCATATTGTATCTTTTAAATTTCAGTCGTACATATGAGAGAGATGCTTGACTCAATATTAGCATTTTCACTGACAAACTATTTACTTAATTTTACTGTTGGATTAGTACTGTACATTTAATCTTGGTATCTGATCTGGTCTGGACTAAAGCCATTGGAATTTCCGCAGTGAAAGACCGACTGTCCTCTCATTAGGTCCTGTTCGGTAGCGCCGCCAGAGGCATGTTGTAGGAACATGCTTACAAAGGGACCGTACGACCTTCTTACCGATTTGCCCCGTTCTGATAGGGTGTGTAGGGCATGGCTATTACTTTACATGTGTAAATAGGAAGACGTAACTCTCAACCGTTTCGAGAAAATTGAGTTCGAAAATTTTAGACGAGTTAATATACTTGGAATAGTCAAGGGTTCTGAGCACTATGGGACTTAACTTCTGAGGTCATCAGTCCCCTAGAACTTAGAACTAATTAAACCTAACTAACCTAAGGACATCACACACATCCATGCCCGAGGCAGGATTCGAACCTGCGACCGTAGCGGTCACGCGGTTCCAGACTGAAGCGCCTAGAAGCGCTCGGTCACATTCGAATAGTCGCTAATCTGCAACGAGTTCGTAGCCAAGAGAGTAAACTCGATAGTTTCATAATCCCGAGGTTTCTGCATCGAATTTCGTTGCTGGTACTAGTTCTTTGTGAGTTATTTACAACAATGTTCGATGCCATGCTTCAATACGAGCGGTACGCTGCAAAACTGTGTGACTACCAAGAACTGTTTATGAATGTAAAGCAAGACTTCTTTTTTTTATCAGTATAACACATTGACAAAATTCTACATTTATTACATCTGCGGTATGTCGCGATAATTATTGTTTCCATCTTTCCACAGTCGATATCATCCTGATTCATGCAGTGTTGCACAAATTATACATTATACTTGTCACAAAGGTAAATATAATAACATAAATAAAATGACTACCCTGACTTGATTCAATATTTTCGTGTATACGTTTTTCATTTCTAGTCTTCTTGCGAAAAAAAATTCTCCTTTTTTCCTGTTAAAAATAATGAAAATAATAAATGAATGATTAAATTTTGATACTTTCTTCGCTCATAATAAATCTGTTAGAACTACGTGAAGACGAAAAAAGCTATTGGCAGAAAGACTCGATCCTGATGCCGTGTGCTTATGAAACCACATGCTTGTATTGTGTATTAAACCGTGGACCTGGAAACGACGAAGAGGCTTCGTCCCACTCTAGTCCAACTACATGCTTACTAGCCTTTTTTTCCTTTTATCTCATTTTGGTCGTTATTGTTCGTTGCATTCGTTCGGGGCGGACGTCCCATGGCACACCATGACACCCGTTCGGATTCAGCGTTGATCCATTCATTGAGTCTTTTTATTACAGAGGGCTGTCACTCTGGTGTGGTCATCGCGAACAGTAGCGCCCCTACAAAGCATACAGAATAAGCACACCTATAATTTTCAAACGAAATTTCCTCAAAACTGTTGGGAGTTGCGCCTTCCTGTTTACACATGTTGAAGTCCTGGTCCTGCCCTGCACACCCTGTCGATGTAAATAATATTGGTGAGAGGAAGTTTGAATGGTCCCCTCGTTAGCTGACCAGAGAATGACGCCATATTCTCTGACGTACCCACCCAGTTCCTGTCCTGCTTTTGTTAAAGTATCATGGGGCTGTCTGTTCAGGGTGGCCGCCTCTTCGAATGTGAAGTAGGGTTGCTGAGCAGTGGCATGACACGGTTTCTGTTTACTTGAGTATGCTAGTGAATGGCACGGCATGAGCCCTGGATGTCTTACTTACGAGCGCAGTCTACAGTTTCGCGACGGCCGCGGTGGTCTAGCGGTTCTAGGCGCGCAGTCCGGAACCGCGCGACTGCTACGGTCGCAGGTTCGAATCCTGCCTCGGGCATGGATGTGTGTGATGTCCTTCGGTTAGTTAGGTTTAAGTAGTTCTAAGTTCTAGGGGACTGATGACCACAGATGTTGTGTCCCATAGTGCGCAGAGCCATTTGAACCATTTTTTTCTACAGTTCCGCCGCCCACTCTGGGGTCAGAGTAGAATGTAGCTGGACCGAGGACAAGACAGGAACAGTTAAGCTGCACGAACCGTGGGTAAACATTTTAGCCAGACCGTGGGAATGTTACTTTACAGTTGCCAATTAAATGTTAGATGTTTTCCGAAGTATACAACTTTGCTTCCGCCGTTTTTTCCCCAACATTTGAGGCTTTAATGAAACAAATTGGTTACACATGTATCATTCAAAATACACTCCTGGAAATGGAAAAAAGAACACATTGACACCGGTGTGTCAGACCCACCATACTTGCTCCGGACACTGCGAGAGGGATGTACAAGCAATGATCACACACACGGCACAGCGGACACACCAGGAACCGCGGTGTTGGCCGTCGAAAGGCGCTAGCTGCGCAGCATTTGTGCACCGCCGCCGTCAGTGTCAGCCAGTTTGCCGTGGCATACGGAGCTCCATCGCAGTCTTTGACACTGGTAGCATGCCGCGACAGCGTGGACGTGAACCGTATGTGCAGTTGACGGACTTTGAGCGAGGGCGTATAGTGGGCATGCGGGAGGCCGGGTGGACGTACCGCCGAATTGCTCAACACGTGGGGCGTGAGGTCTCCACAGTACATCGATGTTGTCGCCAGTGGTCGGCGGAAGGTGCACGTGCCCGTCGACCTGGGACCGGACCGCAGCGACGCACGGATGCACGCCAAGACCGTAGGATCCTACGCAGTGCCGTAGGGGACCGCACCGCCACTTCCCAGCAAATTAGGGACACTGTTGCTCCTGGGGTATCGGCGAGGACCATTCGCAACCGTCTCCATGAAGCTGGGCTACGGTCCCGCACACCGTTAGGCCGTCTTCCGCTCACGCCCCAACATCGTGCAGCCCGCCTCCAGTGGTGTCGCGACAGGCGTGAATGGAGGGACGAATGGAGACGTGTCGTCTTCAGCGATGAGAGTCGCTTCTGCCTTGGTGCCAATGATGGTCGTATGCGTGTTTGGCGCCGTGCAGGTGAGCGCCACAATCAGGACTGCATACGACCGAGGCACACAGGGCCAACACCCGGCATCATGGTGTGGGGAGCGATCTCCTACACTGGCCGTACACCACTGGTGATCGTCGAGGGGACACTGAATAGTGCACGGTACATCCAAACCGTCATCGAACCCATCGTTCTACCATTCCTAGACCGGAAGGAAACTTGCTGTTCCAACAGGACAATGCACGTCCGCATGTATCCCGTGCCACCCAACGTGCTCTAGAAGGTGTAAGTCAACTACCCCGGCCAGCAAGATCTCCGGATCTGTCCCCCATTGAGCATGTTTGGGACTGGATGAAGCGTCGTCTCACGCGGTCTGCACGTCCAGCACGAACGCTGGTCCAACTGAGGCGCCAGGTGGAAATGGCATGGCAAGCCGTTCCACAGGACTACACCCAGCATCTCTACGATCGTCTCCATGGGAGAGTAGCAGCCTGCATTGCTGCGAAAGGTGGATATACACTGTACTAGTGCCGACATTGTGCATGCTCTGTTGCCTGTGTCTATGTGCCTGTGATTCTGTCAGTGTGATCATGTGATGTATCTGACCCCAGGAATGTGTCAATAAAGTTTCCCCTTCCTGGGACAATGAATTCACGGTGTTCTTATTTCAATTTCCAGGAGTGTATTTTCCATCGTTGGCCACTACCTTCTCCCATCTTTCGGGCCCGCGTCGAAAAAATTGTGATTTCCGATTTGTAATTTCTTCATGAGATCGGAAGTGTTGGCCAGAGGGAACAATGTCTGGAGAATACGGAGGGTGGGGTAGGACTTCCCATTTTAACCTGTTTTGCAACGTGGGTTTGAGCGTTTTCGTGCTACAAAATCACTTTATCGTGCCTCTCGCTGTATAGCGGCCGTTCGTCTTTTAATGCTCTGCTCAAGCGCATTAATTACGTTCGCTAACGAGCACCAGTGATTGTTTCACTTGCTTTTAGCACCTCACAGTACAACGCCGAGCTAGTCCCACCAAATGCAGAGCATGATCTTGGAGCCGTGAATATTCGGTTTGGCTGTCGGCATGGAAGCATGGCCGGGATACTCCCATGAATTTTTTGCGGTTATGGTTATCGTAATGAACCCATTTTTCGAACCCGGTCACAATGCGATGCAGAAATCCCTTCCGTTTTTGCCTCTAAATCAACTGTTCAAAACACACAAACGCCGTGCAACGTCTCTTGGTTTCAGCTTACACGGGACCCAAGTTCCTTCTTTCTGAATCATTCCCGTAGCCTTGAGACGTTTTGAAATGGCTTGCTTTGTCACTCCCACTAATCGTGCCAATTATTCTTGAGTTTGACGCGAGTCTTCACTCAGCAATGTCTTTAATTCTGCATCTTCGAAAACATTCTCTTTTCCACCAATGTGCCGGTCTACGACGTTAAAATCACCGTTCTTGAAGCGCTGAAACCACTCACGACACGTTTTTTCACTAACAGCGTCCTTACCGTACGTACTTGATAGCATTCGACGAGACTCAGCCGCTGTTTTCTTCATATTGAAACAAAACAGTGACCCCTCCCGCAAACGGCGAGAATTAGGCTCGTAAACAGACATTTTCAATCAAGAACAACTTTATGATGCAGACACAAATCGACTAATGTTTGAATGAGTTCATGTTGACCGAGGTCCAAGCAACTGCCTGACGTATGCGATCTGTTTCTTTCGACCACTACTTACGGTTGTCGCCACCTATCGGCAAACGGTGGAAGCAAAGTTGTACACCTTGTAGCTGGACAGAGGACAAGATAGAAACAATTAAGCTGCACGAACCGTCGGTAAACATTTTAGCCAGCCCGTGGCCATGTTACTTTACAGATGCCAGTTAAGTGTTCGATTTTTCGCGAAGTGCATGGCCGTCACCAAGTCTGTGTAAGTGGGAAACCGAGAGCTCAGCTGTGATTTGCCAGAAAAATTAAAATGTTGTCTGGAGGTAGAGAAAGCTGTAGGCTTTCTGTTCATTGGTCGACATTGTAATATTGTAGAGGAGTGGCAATTTAACAAGAATTTCCAGAATGAAGTTTTCACTCTGCGGAGGAGTATGCGCACATACGAGGAGATGACGTACTGGTGGAAGTAAAGGTGTGAGGATGGTTCGTAGGTTCTGGTTCGGTAGTTTAGTCTGCAGAAACTTGCTCGCAAAGGGCAACGGTCCTGAGTTAGTCTTGGGTCGGCTCAGTTTCTTAACAAAATGTTCTCAGTACTGTAAAGTCGAATATATTCCATGACTGGAGGAAAATCAACAAAACCTTTAGGAAAAGAGCGGGTAGAGACCTTTCGAGCTGAGCTAGAGAGAGGATAGTTGTCATGATTCTGATGATGAGCCGCATTTGGATGTGAGCTTTCGGTTTCTTCGATGCTAAGTTTACGCACTTCGATTCTGGGAGACTTTTTTTTTTTTCAACTGATCAACTTGGAAATTGCTATCATGACGTAAACCACATCATACGGACCGTCTTAGGGCTGCCTTGAATGTTGTCATCTCTTCACGCTAATCAGTGGTAAGAGCATGCTATTCCATCCACAGCGCTTGGAGTGCTTGATTCATTCATTAGGCTCATTTAACTTCCGCTTTTAGGGAGTGAAATAGAGGCTCAAGTCAATATTCATTGGTTTCGTCTCAGTAAAATTATCCGTTTCCTTTCCACATGAGTTGTATTACAGCAAAGCTAGTGGCAACCATCCGCCCCCAAACCGTTCACCGGGTCCCGGTCTTTCACTTTGACGCCACTTCGGCGACCTGCAGTCGATGAGGATGATAGGATCATGATGAGGACAGCTTGTTATTGATGGCATATGCTTATGTGTATATCATGTACACATAAGTTATCCATTTCCTTTTCACACAAGTTGTATTACAGTAAATCATGTGGCAACTGTCAACCTAATTAAGGGTTTGCACATTCAATGCGATTGATATTTTTCATGCAGTGGTTACCAGTCCACAGTCCAATCCCAACAGTGCAATTGTATATTTATTCAGTCTTTTTATTGCTGGCATATACATGTGTGTATAGCACACAATCCGTGAATCACTGAGGCAGGAGAGTTGCAATCAACGTGCCTAATATAGGGGAAGGCGGGGCAAGATGAGGAAGCTAACTTTAAACCCTTACAAAAGGGACAAAAACAAACAAATTCAAGTAGGTTTGATTATCATTTGTTTGTTTCACAATTGAAATACAATAGCATGCAAAGAAACCTGCAAACTTATTACATTTAGTTAGAAACATCCCTATTTGAAACATAAACTACCAATTCCCCATCTTGTCCATATGCGGGTTAAGATGGGGAACTAGCATTAATTCATCTCTAAAGCTTAAATAAGGACTGGAATAACGAAATAATGTGGCGATAAGGTTTCGAAACATGGTTCTGCGAATTGTAGAATCAGGTATTACGTTTTATTTAGGCCTCTTACTTTCACATAGTACACAAGTGTGGACAGCCTCGTCATCATCACTTTCTGTGCCTGCACAAGTGTCGTGGGCACCCTGACGCTGGTATTTACTGTATAATATAGATTACCTGGAATGATCTGACTCAATAGTACACTCTTTGACATAAAACTCGACCGGCGGCCGGCCGCTTCAGAGGCTAAGTCCGCGCCGATCGCGACATGGGACAAAAAAACTGGCCAACTCGCTAATTCTCTAAGTCCGGTTATCTGCACAATCTGGCAACACTGCAGACTGCGGCACTTCCTGGAGGAAAACTTGTCCCATGATAGAGAAACACTCGGCTGATAACGCCTGTGGTCTAGCGGTAGCTGCGTTGTTTCTGTTCGTAATGTCAGTGGATCGAGAGCAACTGGCATAAAATATTTTTATAGCCTCTTCTGTCTGAATGCTGAAGACGTGAATGTAATGGTAGCGCAGATTCAATGTATTTCGCTTTCTGACACACCGATATCAAAATTTTATCCAGTAACGATTTTGCGGCAGATTTCCTGCAGACTGTCCTCCTCCGGACGCCGTATGCGGCAAAGCTCCGGGATCCATTTGCTGGCTACCGGCAGCGGCCGTGGCGACAGCAGCTGCGCTGCCCTCCCCCGTTCTTTATCGAAAGCGCCTGCTCCCGCTCATCGCTTTTGATGATTTAAAACGCTTTATTATTAAATGTTGCTCCACAGAAAATTTCTACGATTTCCATTCACGCTCAAAAGCAACGGAGACAGACGCCCTGATTAGTAGGCGGGTATTATATTACATTAATCGGCAAGAGCTGAGTATGGCCCGAAATTAATTTTATAGACTGGGACGAAATTAAACCACCTCGCAACATTCGATGAATTTATAAATGCTTCATACCTCGTTTCATTTCCTTTCAAACTCAATTATTTGTGCAACTTTTGGTCAATGTTCGGATGTTTTCGTCAAGCCGGGGTGAGCGTCTGTGGTGTAAAGTGTATTACAGTTCTTGTTTCATTCCTTATGGTAACTCTATGCGATAAACTATGTGAATACCTTGCAATGCATGCTCTGTAGCAGTGCAGGAACACTGCACATTTGGAGTTCCATGTATGGGTTCATGAAGTATTTAATGTTGATCGGAAGTGATAGTTAAGGTCATCAGATTTGGACCAGAAAAATTTGTCGTTTTGGAGGTTTCAGAGAACGCAAAGGAATTGCTAACGCCGGTGTTAGAAAACGTCTACAGTTAAATGTTATTGCAAAAATTTAGAAGAGGGGAACTATATTAATCAACATGTGCACTTCATAAACAACCTTCTGACATGTTAGACCTATATGACGAACAAAATTCAAATTTATATCGTTGACAGTCGCTTTGAATCTTTTCAGGATCTATTTTACAGTGAAGCACCTTGGCATTTGCAAAGCAGACATCCATGATATTAACTTAATTTACTAAGTCGAATCGGACGAAGATTGATGTTTAAAGGCATTCTTCAGATTTCGTATAAAGAATTTTTACTAGCCGTTTGCAACTCCATTAATTAAAATGGAAAATAAAAGGTTGTAGTCAGCGGCTTCCACCGAGATTGGAACTGCTATGTCATACAGTACGACCACCGCAACGCATAAGGGAACCTCTTTTTTTTAAATTTTGCTTTTTTTCTTTTACATTTTTTGACGATTACCCCTTTTTTTCTCTCTTATTTTAAAGCCCCTTAGGAAAATGGCAATAGAAAAAGAAACTAAGTGCCGCCGCCACTTTTCATCCTATAACAAAGAAAAAAAAATCTGGTCCACTTCAGGCGTTGGCTCCTGACTAAACCTACCCCAAGAGCTGCCTATATACCAGGGGAAATATGGGAATTCAAGGTTAGGGCTATCATTACAAACAAAACAAAATCTTCCTTTTTCTGAATTTTATTTTTATTTTGATTTTTGTTTTGTTTATTTTTGTCATGTAATTGATCAGACGCCTTCTGCGCCCCGCTGGTAATATGTTGAGTCACGTCTTCTCGAAATTGGTGTGTTCCGTTCAGTAGTTCAGAAATGTTCATTGGTTCAAACTGGAAACCTTCTTCATTCTTGGCTTAACACATTCCAGCTGCGAGGCGGGTCGTGGAAAGCACTCCCAAGGAAGTTCGAGAAAAATTGTCTGTATTTTGGGTGGCGGACAACGACATAATGACGGTCGTTGAGGTATGTCCAAAAATCGAGTACAGAGTCTACAGTTTGTCCAACTAGGTAGTGAATGGCTTGTCCGCGAATCCAATTCACAGCATTGGTCTTTGTCCGAGGAAAATAGTCACGTCCCGGAACTAATAATGAAAGGGGAGTATTCCGATTCAGAATGTCCCGCGTTAGAAAAGCCACAATATGACGAATAACCTCTGAACTAACGACACACTGGCGACCACAGACGGACTATAGTCACTGCGATGTTGCCTGAGCCTCAAAACGCAACCTTAAAACACACAAACAGGTGTTACTTATGTGAAGAACGCCGTTATTGGAGTCCAGAAATTAATTATACTTTCTAAGTGTCTCATCTTACAGTGGATTCTATCGTACGAGTCTTCGATGTGGACAACGAATGTCAAGTGAATTTAGCGAGGTAACGCCGGCCTACACCCGGAAGTAAATGCACTATCAGAGTGTTGACAAATACTTGCTACGACGCTGCCATTTCTCGGTTCTCTTACGAGGCAGCTCTTCAGCGAAATGCTTGCCGTGATTCTCCGATGCGGTCCTTCAGAGTGGAGACGCGCGCGCACTTTTGGTTTTTATGCGGCGTTCTCCCCTGATGGTTTCTGACGTCACCTTGTGGGCTATGTCTACATTTGAGACATTCAATTATCATTAATCCAGAATGATACAAGTTTCAGCTTCCGGCGTGGAAGAAGGCTGTTGACGCCGACATTATATCATTTCAACGTAGGGAAAGCAAAACGAGTCATTCAATGTTTCTCATTCAACATAAAGCATGTGAGATAATTTTTCGTAACGTTCATAATCATCTAAAAATACAAACAAAGTAAAAATACATCTGAAGCTTATTCGAATTGAATATAATGTAAGATACCAAACGCTTTGCACCTCGATGTCGAATTTGTCCACGTGCAATATTTTGCAGTATACAAAAAGAATGTCATGATTACCACGAGAATGAAGAAATATGTTGGTACGGATGGAAGCAAGGAGAGACGCAGTCAACAAATATTCGATTCCTCATGGCATTCATTTCATTTGAGACGTAAGAAGAGTTAAAGCGGGATATTACTTTCGTTAACACGAAAGATATGCCGCACATATTGATAACGAGGAAGTCTGCGTCTTCATACGTTTCCTCCTTGAAATCTGTATGCTCTCTTATATACTGAGTAGCCTGATCATTGTTTCAGTAATGTTACCCTCTTGTTTGACCCCGTAACGATGAACAGATTCCAAATGCATGTTTCTGCATGAAAGTAGCTGTTCGAACCCTTCCTGGGTTGCTTTTTGTGTTTTATTGCTTGGAATTCCTGAAGCAGACCACTGTGCCTTCTCCCCTTGTGGGTTAGGTCTCAAAACTAAACCGCTTTTTATCCAATGGCATAATTTATTCAGACAGCATTAGCACAAGACTGTCAAACAAAGCCTTCCATTTACAGTTGCAACACTCTAACCAGCACTGACCGAAGTGTAATCCACGGTCATGGTCCGAAATTAGCAGCTGTCTGCTACTGTGGCAAAGTCCGTACTACACTTTCGATTCCGCAGCGCCATTTTATCTGGTAACACTGTGTAGTTGCAGAGTTGTGCCAGCATGTCTGTCCTCAAACTGTCAACTTTATGTATCTCACTTCTCCTGCAGCGTTGATCACGAGGAGCAGAAGTAAATGAGTGTATTCTGCATGACGTAACATTCAGTATTCCCTTCTTTCATAGCCACTCTTCATGTGCATCGATACCAAATAGGAATGTGAAAACTCTTGCGAGTGAGAGAATGACAATAACAATCGTAGCAAGAACAATCAAATAATGAATGATGTTTATTCCAACTCAGAACGAGAATGGCTTTAAATATAAAAATCTATATCTATATCCATATCTATTGATCTTTGTGTTGGCACAATGCAAATATATTCTTAGCATTTAGTTACTGAATTTAGTTCGGGATGTTTGCAGAGAAAAGGAAAAGTCGGTACTTCTCGCTAGTGTAATATAATGTGAACCAGCAACTACCCTTTCCTTAGAACACGACTCAAGCAGGTCCCCAAGTAGGTACCAAGGCACTGCTGCATTCTGTTCCCTGACATTGCTCTGATGACGGTTAATGCAGATAGTTCCGATTATGAAATACAAAACGTATTGCAGGTTAGTTCCTAGGATAGTAACATTAACTTTGCGTTGTAGACGGCACATGAACGTGACGACTATCCATATTACTCATCAATATAAAAAGACAATATTATGGGAATTTAGCAGGATTACTCAACATGAATTCTGAAATTGGTTGACTGACCGCACAGGTGTTAAACGTCGTCAAGAGTATACGATGTCCTAATCGCATTAGGAATATGAAGATCGTCTTCGACAGCTCGCAACTTTCACATTGCTATCTCCACCCTACTCCAGACAGCCCTCGGTGGAGTTGCACTAAGTTGCCGATGCAATGTAAGGCCTTCAAACCGACAACAGACCACATATTGAAAAATATAAGCGAGTTCTCTTGCAGCGTAAGCTTATTGTAACTAATCTAAAAATTATTGGACAGGAACATTGTCCTATTCAAAAAAAGCTGTCCAGCAGGTCCTCTAATCGCTCCTTGGTACCGTCGTTTGACTATTGAAAATGGTTCCAACAAGTCACCACTAGAAAACACTGCTCTGTACCACAATAACTCAAGATGTAAAGTAATACCACGATACTACAAATATCAGGGAACACCTTATCACTGATAAGACTGTCCTTAAGGCTTGTAAGCTCACATTTATTACAATAAATGACATACCTGAAATGTTACCACTCTCATTATTATGTCAGATTGGTAATACACGTAGTAAGTTCGTCGTATTCATGATTTCCTCTTCAAAGTAACATACCGTACTTATTATTTAACACAAAATGACATTAAAAATTTAAGTTATTCACGAGCAGCTAGTTGAGAATATGTATGAACTTCAAATGACACGACGAACCGACTTGTTCCGCATATGGATTCAAACCCAGCTCATGCAGACTAAGTAAAGATTTCGTTACTGACGGAAACTAACAGTCATTCCTGATTAAGCATACAGAGAGTGATATACCTCGATTTTAGACAGTATCAGTTAGCAAATATCAACTTTAAATTGCATAACGCAAACATGTTTAACAGACGCGAATTCCTACCCATCATCTATTGTCTCTGTTAACGAACTACGAGAGATGTTAAACATTGCTTCTTCACAAGTAACTTACTTGAAATGCCGTGAGGTAAAGCTTTGTGTTGGACACGGATTCGAACCCAGAACCTAATCGGATTGCTAACGAAGCACAGTCAAATGTGACATATCGGATTTTCGCGGCAGTAGCTAGATGTTTTAACTGAAATGACGAGACGAAACATTAATTTTTTCCTTCCCAGGACTCCTACCCGGCACCTATCGCTGTTATATTCTAGAGAAAACGAACGTTAAATATGGGTTTGTTGCGCCACCAGTGATATGTGAGCATGTTTGAACTAGAAATACTATGACGAACAGTTCAGCGCTCACTGGGAATAGAGCCCCACACATATCGTTGTTGACTACACACAAAGAGACGTCAGCTACCGAATTTTTCTCCACCAGCTGCTCAGAATAAAATCTTGAACTTACAGTCATCTCGCAAATACACTCCTGGAAATGGAAAAAAGAACACATTGACACCGGTGTGTCAGACCCACCATACTTGCTCCGGACACTGCGAGAGGGCTGTACAAGCAATGATCACACGCACGGCACAGCGGACACACCAGGAACCGCGGTGTTGGCCGTCGAATGGCGCTAGCTGCGCAGCATTTGTGCACCGCCGCCGTCAGTGTCAGCCAGTTTGCCGTGCCATACGGAGCTCCATCGCAGTCTTTAACACTGGTAGCATGCCGCGACAGCGTGGACGTGAACCGTATGTGCAGTTGACGGACTTTGAGCGAGGGCGTATAGTGGGCATGCGGGAGGCCGGGTGGACGTACTGCCGAATTGCTCAACACGTGGGGCGTGAGGTCTCCACAGTACATCGATGTTGTCGCCAGTGGTCGGCGGAAGGTGCACGTGCCCGTCGACCTGGGACCGGACCGCAGCTACGCACGGATGCACGCCAAGACCGTAGGATCCTACGCAGTGCCGTAGGGGACCGCACCGCCACTTCCCAGCAAATTAGGGACGCTGTTGCTCCTGGGGTATCGGCGAGGACCATTCGCAACTGTCTCCATGAAGCTGGACTACGGTCCCGCACACCGTTAGGCCGTCTTCCGCTCACGCCCCAACATCGTGCAGCCCGCCTCCAGTGGTGTCGCGACAGGCGTGAATGGAGGGACCAATGGAGACGTGTCGTCTTCAGCGATGAGAGTCGCTTCTGCCTTGGTGCCAATGATGGTCGTATGCGTGTTTGGCGCCGTGCAGGTGAGCGCCACAATCAGGACTGCATACGACCGAGGCACACAGGGCCAACACCCGGCATCATGGTGTGGGGAGCGATCTCCTACACTGGCCGTACACCACTGGTGATCGTCGAGAGGACACTGAATAGTGCACGGTACATCCAAACCGTCATCGAACCCATCGTTCTACCATTCCTAGACCGGCAAGGGAACTTGCTGTTCCAACAGGACAATGCACGTCCGCATGTATCCCGTGCCACCCAACGTGCTCTAGAAGGTGTAAGTCAACTACCCTGGCCAGCAAGATCTCCGGATCTGTCCCCCATTGAGCATGTTTGGGACTGGATGAAGCGTCGTCTCACGCGGTCTGCACGTCCAGCACGAACGCTGGTCCAACTGAGGCGCCAGTTGGAAATGGCATGGCAAGCCGTTCCACAGGACTACATCCAGCATCTCTACGATCGTCTCCATGGGAGAATAGCAGCCTGCATTGCTGCGAAAGGTGGATATACACTGTACTAGTGCCGACATTGTGCATGCTCTGTTGCCTGTGTCTATGTGCCTGTGGTTCTGTCAGTGTGATCATGTGATGTATCTGACCCCAGGAATGTGTCAATAAAGTTTCCCCTTCCTGGGACAATGAATTCACGGTGTTCTTATTTCAATTTCCAGGAGTGTAGTTCTGTGTCTCACTGGGAGTTAAAAACGTCAGATATCGTGTGTTGACAATGAATGAAAATACATTAAAAATCAAAATTCTTATCCACCAGCAGATAGGTGTTCTCATGCTAGAACTTGATAATACATAATTAAATCTTTAGCGCCGGGCCAGGATTCGATCCCATTCACTCGTAATATGTGGAGATGTTAAGGAATCTGCAGTTTTGAACAAACAAAAAATTGTAGCCGAGCTGTATTGTCACGAAGGGATGAAATTCCGCGTTAAGGGCGGTCTGAGTTGCATTCCCAGTTCAGAACCAATCTTATCGACATACAGAAGCTCACATAAAAGATGGAATAAGTGTCCTGTGACCATACATAGCGTTTGTTTCGTCACTTGAAATAAATAACTAGTATAAGAAAGGTTACTGGTGACAAAGTTTCTACATGTCGCCACTCCAGACTTTATTGTGGTTCAACCTACCGTCTACTTGGTAGAGAAGGTTCAAATGGTTCAAATGGCTCTGAGCACTATGGGACTTAACTTCGGTGGTCATCAGTCCCCTAGAACTTAGAACTACTTAAACCTAACTAACCTAAGGACATCACACACATCCATGCCCGAGGCAAGATTCGAACCTGCGACCGTAGCAGTCCCGCGGTTCCGGACTGCGCGCCTAGAACCACTAGACCACCGCGGCCGGCGGTAGAGAAGGAAAATCATCTTTAATGTGAATTTTCAGACCACACTGCCATTACATCTTCTTCACTTGGTGTAGCCAGGAGAGAATGGACTCTGTCTCTCCCTATCTAAAATCATTGACAGAAGTGGGAATCCAACCCAGACCATAGGTATAACAATCTACCATCCGTCCAACAGACCACGAAATCCTCGTCTCTCATTTTTCTATCGTAACGCCGTTGCGCCACACTGGATGAGAATTCTGACACACAGGCGTCCTGTAGTAATTTGCACCATGTTCAGTAAATTCATTTACTTGGTTGACCGAATCACCATGAACTAGCTGCCTCAGCTACCCAGTGCATACATTCCACTCTATATTTTGTAATCACCGAAATAAAATCACTTAACTGCCACCTACACAGAACTGCCAACAGTGTAGGATGCAGAAGTTTAAATAGGAAGTGTTCCTTTCCACTTGAGCTATTCTATTGCGCTATCTGTTTGTAGAAAACGTCGTTCAGTAAAAAAAAAAGAAAAGCTGTAACTGTTTGTCTCTCAGAAGTCAAGACCTGGCCATACGCATAATCTCACAGTGCTGTGGAATCAAAAAGTTCTGGAGGAATAGTTGTCGAGCTCTGGAGCTGTTGTAGCTACGTGTCAGCTAGTAGCGTATATAAAATGTCGCGAGTTCGAATAGATTCAGTGCTACATTTTTAAAACGCAATTCTGCTGTCTGCTGAAGTTGTCAATCTAATGGAACTTTGAACATGCTTCCCTTCACTTCTCAACCCAAAGTAGTCGCATGTGGAAAAAGGGCTAACTACTGTGACATTTATGTCAAAGAGTGTACTATTGAGTCAGATCATTCCAGGTAATCTATATTATACAGTAAATACCATATTTCCAATAGTCAGTCGTTAAAGCATGCCAAGAATACTGACTTTGCATGTTTTGTGTATTTTTATTCACTATATAGCCCGTAGTCTAGGGGTAGCGTCTTTCATTCATAATCAATACTTGTTGGGTCCCGGGTTCGATCCTCGCCAGTGCCTAAATTTTGATAAATAATCAGCATTGGCGTCCGAAGACTTCCGGCATAAGAAGTTAGCCTCATTCTGCCAACGGCCTTGTCAAAGAGGGCGGAGGAGCGGATAGAGGTTCAGGGCACTCTCTTGTCCTAGGGGTGGGAAATTGCCCCTAAAGGCGGAAGAATCAGCATTGATCAACGACATGAGGATGCAGAAGGCAATGGAAGCCACTGCATTAAAGACACGTAACGTGTATCCACAGGACATGTTGCCTGTATTTGAAGAAGTGTCATGATGATCTCTCCATTGGCAAAAGATTCCGGAATAGTCCCCCATTCGGATCTCCGGGAGGGGACTGCCAAAGGGGAGGTAACCATGAGAAAAAGATTGAATAATCAACGAAAGGATAACGTTCTACGAGTCGGGGCGTGGAATGTCAGAAGCTTGAACGTGGTAGGGAAACTAGAAAATCTGAAAAGGGAAATGCAAATGCTCAATGTAGATATAGTAGGGGTCAGTGAAGTGAAATGGAAGGAAGACAAGGGTTTCTGGTCAGATGAGTATCGGGTAATATCAACAGCAGCAGAAAATGGTATAACAGGTGTAGGATTCGTTATGAATAGGAAGGTAGGGCAGAGGGTGTGTTACTGTGAACAGTTCAGTGACCGGGTTGTTCTAATCAGAACCGACAGCAGACCAACACCGACAACGATAGTTCAGGTATACATGCCGACGACGCAAGCTGAAGATGAACAGATAGAGAAAGTGTATGAGGATATTGAACGGGTAATGCAGTATGCAAAGGGGGACGAAAATCTAATAGTCATGGGTGACTGGAATGCAGTTGTAGGGGAAGGAGTAGAAGAAAAGGTTACAGGAGAATATGGGCTTGGGACAAGGAATGAAAGAGGAGAAAGACTAATTGAGTTCTGTAACAAGTTTCAGCTAGTAATAGCGACTACCCTGTTCAAGAATCACAAGAGGAGGAGGTATACTTGGAAAAGGCCGGGAGATACGGGAAGATTTCAATTAGATTACATCACGATCAGACAGAGATTCCGAAATCAGATACTGGATTGTAAGGCGTACCCAGGAGCAGATATACATCTACATCTACATCTATACTCCGCGAGCCACCTTACGGTGTGTGGCGGAGGGTACTTATTGTACCACTATCTGATCCCCCCTTCCCTGTTCCACTCACGAATTGTGCGTGGGAAGAACGACTGCTTGTAAGTCTCCGTATTTGCTCTAATTTCTCGGATCTTTTCGTTGTGATCATTACGCGAGATACATGTGGGCGGTAGTAATATGTTGCCCATCTCTTCCCGGAATGTGCTCTCTCGTAATTTCGATAATAAACCTCTCCGTATTGCGTAACGCCTTTCTTGAAGTGTCCGCCACTGGAGCTTGTTCAGCATCTCCGTAACGCTCTCGCGCTGACTAAATGTCCCCATGACGAATCGCGCTGCTTTTCGCTGGATCATGTCTATCTCTTCTATTAATCCAACCTGGTAAGGGTCCCATACTGATGAGCAATACTCAAGAATCGGACAAACAAGCGTTTTGTAAGCTACTTCTTTCGTCGATGAGTCACATTTTCTTAGAATTCTTCCTATGAATCTCAACCTGGCGCCTGCTTTTCCCACTATTTGTTTTATGTGATCATTCCACTTCAGATCGCTCCGGAGAGTAGCTCCTAAGTATTTTACGGTCATTACCGCTTCCAATGATTTACCACCTATGGCATAATCGTACTGGAATGGATTTCTGCCCCTATGTATGCGCATTATATTACATTTATCTACGTTTAGGGAAAGCTGCCAGCTGTCGCACCATGCATTAATCCTCTGCAGGTCCTCCTGGAGTACGTACGAGTCTTCTGATGTTGCTACTTTCTTGTAGACAACCGTGTCATCTGCAAATAGCCTCACGGAGCTACCGATGTTGTCATAGACTCAGATCACAATATAGTAGCGATGAAGAGTAGGCTGAAGTTCAAGACATTAGTCAGGAAGAATCAATACGCAAAGAAGTGGGCTACAGAAGTACTAAGGAATGACGAGATACGTTTGAAGTTCTCTAACGCTATAGATACAGCAATAAGGAATAGCGCAGTAGGCAGTACAGTTGAAGAGGAATGGACATCTCTAAAAAGGGGCATCACAGAAGTTGGGAAGGAAAACATAGGTACAAAGAAGGTAGCTGCGAAGAAGCCATGGGTAACAGAAGAAATACTTCAGCTGATTGATGAAAGGAGGAAGTACAAACATGTTCCGGGAAAATCAGGAATACAGCAATACAAGTCGCTGAGGAATGAAATAAACAGGAAGTGCAGGGAAGCTAAGACGAAATGGCTGCAGGAAAAATGTGAAGACATCGAAAAAGATATGATTGTCGGAAGGACAGACTCAGCATATAGGAAAGTCAAATCAACCTTTGGTGACATTAAAAGCAACGGTGGTAACATTAAGAGTGCAACGGGAATTCCACTGTTAAATGCAGAGGAGGGAGCAGATAGGTGGAAAGAATACATTGAAAGCCTCTATGAGGGTGAAGATTTGTCTGATGTGATAGAAGAAGAAACAGTAGTCGATTTAGAAGAGATAGGGGATCCAGTATTAGAATCAGAATTTAAAAGAGCTTTGGAGGACTTACGGTCAAATAAGGCAGAAGGGATAGATAACATTCCATCAGAATTTCTAAAATCATTGGGGGAAGTGGCAACAAAATGACTATTCACGTTGGTGTGTAGAATATATGAGTCTGGCGATATACCATCTGACTTTCGGAAAAGCATCATCCACACAATTCCGAAGACGGCAAGAGCTGACAAGTGCGAGGATTATCGCACAATCAGCTTAACAGCTCATGCATCGAAGCTGCTTACAAGAATAATATACAGAAGAATGGAAAAGAAAATTGAGAATGCGCTAGGTGAAGATCAGTTCGGCTTTAGGAAAAGTAAAGGGACGAGAGAGGCAATTCTGACGTTACGGCTAATAATGGAAGCAAGGCTAAAGAAAAATCAAGACACTTTCATAGGATTTGTCGACCTGGAAAAAGCGTTCGACAATATAAAATGGGGCAAGCTGTTCGAGATTCTGAAAAAAGTAGGGGTAAGCTATAGGGAGAGACGGGTCATATACAATATGTACAACAACCAAGAGGGAATAATAAGAGTGGACGATCAAGAACGAAGTGCTCGTATTAAGAAGGGTGTAAGACAAGGCTGTAGCCTTTCACCCCTACTCTTCAATCTGTACATCGAGGAAGCAATGATGGAAATAAAAGAAAGGTTCAGGAGTGGAATTAAAATACAAGGTGAAAGGATATCAATGATACGATTCGCTGATGACATTGCTATCCTGAGTGAAAGTGAAGAAGAATTAAATGATCTGCTGAACGGAATGAACAGTCTAATGAGTACACAGTATGGTTTGAGAGTAAATCGGAGAAAGACGAAGCTAATGAGAAGTAGTAGAAATGAGAACAGCGAGAAACTTAACATCAGGATTGATAGTCACGAAGTCAATGAAGTTAAGGAATTCTGCTACCTAGGCAGTAAAATAACCAATGACGGACGGAGCAAGGAGGACATCAAAAGCAGACTCGCTATGGCAAAAAAGGCATTTCTGGCTAAGAGAAGTCTACTAATATCAAATACCGGCCTTAACTTGAGGAAGAAATTTCTGAGGATGTACGTCTGAACTACAGCATTGTATGATAGTGAAACATGGACTATGGGAAAACCGGAACAGAAGAGAACCGAAGCATTTGAGATGTGGTGCTATAGACGAATGTTGAAAATTAGGTGGATTGATAAGGTAAGGAATGAGGAGGTTCTACGCAGAATCGGAGAGGAAAGGAATATGTGGAAAACACTGATAAGGAGAAGGGACAGGATGATAGGACATCTGCTAAGACATGAGGGAATGACTTCCATGGTACTAGAGGGAGCGGTAGAGGGCAAAAAAAACTGCAGAGGAACACAGAGATTGGAATATATCAAGCAAATAATTGAGGACGTAGGTTGCAAGTGCTACTCTGAGATGAAGAGGTTAGCACAGGAAAGGAATTCGTGGCGGGTCGCATCAAACCAGTCAGTAGACTGATGAAAAAAAAAAAAAAAAAAAAATATATATATATATATATATATATATATATATATATATATATATATATATATATATATAATGGGAGAAGGAAAAGGCAAACACATGGGAAGAATTTCATTCTAAAATCACGCGAATAGCTAAGGAAACTATTCCCTTGAAAAAGATATTCAAACACCCTTGGTGGGATTCAGACTGTGAAAATGCATTGGAAAGGAGAAAAAAGGCATTTCAAGAATATAACAGTAAAAAATCACAAGAAAGTCTACATTTATTTAACGAGGTTAGAAAACAGGTTTCAAAATCCATTAGGCAAGCAAAAAGGAAGTACACAAAGGCACAACTGGATGCCATAGAAGAAAATTTCCAAAACTATAATACAAGAGACTTCTACAGAACTTTCGCAGATAAAATACGAGGATATATCCCTCAAAATTTATGTTTCAGAAAACCTGATGGTAAATTAGCCCTAACAAACCAGGAAAACTGTCAAGTATTGGCTCAATATTTTTCTAACCTACTAAATTGCCCAGAACCTAGTTTAAGGTTTCCCAAAGAAATCAGTGCCAACGCTCAACCGGATTCATTACCACCAACACAGGAAGAAATCAAATGTCACATTAAAAACTTAAAAAATAATAGAACATCTGGCGAAGATGGCATTGTTGCAGAGCTATTAAAAAACCTAGGACCAAAGACGTTGCAAGAGCTCACAAAAATAATAACAAAAATATGGGAAACAGAAAAATTACCAGAGGATTGGAAATGTGCCCTTATTCACCCGCTACATAAAAAAGGAGACAGAACAAATGTCAATAACTACAGGGGAATCTCACTTTTACAAGTCACCTACAAAATTCTCTCAACATGCCTGCTGAAAAGAACACAAGAGCAGCTGGAACGCCAAATTGGTGATTATCAAGCAGGCTTCCGCCCCGGTCGCTCATGCATAGAACAAATATTTAATTTAAAGACAATATTAAAACACAAAGCAATTAGAAATGCCCCCATAATTTGTACATTTGTAGATTTTAAGAAAGCCTATGACTCAATTGACCGGCAATCTTTGTTTAACATTTTAGAGGAACTTGGACTTGACTCCAAAACACTAAGGCTTATCAAAGAATCACTGACAGACACTGTATCTAAAGTTAAATTCAGGGGAGAAATCTCTGAACCTTTTCTCATAAAAACTGGAGTACGTCAAGGTGACGGGCTATCTCCACTTCTGTTTAATATAGTCCTGGATAAAGTCATTAAGGAATGGGAAAAAGAATTAAAAAATCAATCCTACTGGAAACCAATCCATCTTGGTAGAACCAAAGACAACGTGGAGATATCTTGTTTAGCATTCGCGGACGACTTGGCCATACTTGCAGATGATGAAGAAATCGCCACCAAACAAATAGAGATCCTTAAGGAATGCGCGGATAAAGTAGGTTTACAAATTTCGTTTCAAAAGACAGAATTTTTCTGTACGAAATTCCATATACACAGTTTGAACACAAAATATGGAAAAATAAATAGAGTAAAACATTTTAAATACCTAGGTGAAATTTTGGAGCCAACCGGAGGAGAGAAAGTTGCACAGAAGATCAGACAACAGAAAATGAAGAGAGCATATGGTATGACACATGAAATATACAATAAAAAATGCATCTCCTCGAACACAAAAATCAGACACTACTGCGCAGTAATTAAGCCAGCAGCACTATATGCTAGTGAAACGCTCACACTCCACACAAAATGTGATTTAGAAAAAATACTAAAAGAAGAACGCAAAATTATGAGAAAAGTTTTAGGTCCAAAATTAACAGAAGAAGGATACCGGATACAATCAAGAAGAACCACAGAAACTATATCAAACCTGGCAGCAGACATAAGAAGGCGAAGATTAAAATTTTATGGACATGTCACTAGACTTCCCCCCACACGACTCACCAACAGAATTCTCACTTACATAGAAAAAGTCAAATCAACAACACCATGGATTAGCCAAGTAAAATTAGATTTACAAAAAGCAAATATTGAACTTAAAGATGTCAAAGATAGAAAAACTTTTAGAAATAAGGTGGAAAAGTGGATTGTATTGTCGGAGAAGGAAGCACTAAAGAGACCAGGAACAAAATGGACAGAAGAAAGAAAAAGAAAACATGGAGAACGAATGAAAGAAGTATGGAAGAAACGACGTCAGAAAGCTTTGCGTGATCCTTCTGGGTCCATTCGCGATAAGTAAGTAAGTATATAGCCTAAGACACACTTTGTAATTAATTAGGAAAGTGTTGGAATAACGAATACCATTCTATTTACAATTGTATTCAACGTATAATGTACGTGTTCAAAACCCGCAGCGAGGTAAACACATGAGACGATAAGAACGTAATGGTTGGACAAATAGTATGGGCAAGACGGGGAAGCTACCCATCTTGCCCCACCCAGTCTTGCCCCCTACCATTCTGTCAGGTTATGTTACGCCCACATGACCACTATATAATGAACATTGGCTACTGACACAGCAGTTTACTGTTAATAAGACGTGCTATTCAGTGCTATATATACAGTCTGGACAAATGTTCACGAAACACATGTTTTAGGACCTCGAAAGGCGTAAAAAATTGCAGATCAGTATAACAATTGTACGTACTTTGAAAAGCTCACAGAAACCGCCGCGAAACTAAGGTTCAGCAATGTCAACTCACTGGGACCTGTGTACTGATGATGTTGACATAGCTATCCACAGATGGCAATACTCTGACTGTAGCTTATAGCCCTTCCCCGTCTTACCCAACCTCCCCGTCTTGCCACACCTTCCGCTATTATTTATTCATCTGTATTTTTGTAATAAATTATGATACATGACTCAATCATTAATTTAACATTAGTTTGACGTCACTCATCCTTCTTAGTTTAATAATATTCTGCATAGGGGCACACCAAAACTCATTTCTTAGTTTCACCCAAATAATTAATTCAGTTCCCGTTACATACAGTTATTAGAATCACATTTGAGTCAGTGTGAGGGGAAATCATTTAAACTCACCCGCTTTCTGCATATTCAACGACTAGATGTATACTTCATCTGGCATCCCTTCAATGAATTGTGGATCCTTGCTTCCTTCAACCAGAGACGGTGGTTGAAGAAGATGCTGCAGATGATTCTAAGAAGATTAATTCCCAAACTGGGTCGTTTCAAGAAGTGACTATAGCGCAGAATATATGTCTGACTCTTCCCCAGCACTGTCATCAGCTTAGAGACGGAACAATTACGCGGAACTAGACGTTGCGGACAGAGCAGCAAGTCGCTGTGCATATCATGCAAATGGGCAAAATATGCCATGTCTACCTACAAGATACAACCTCCTCCAGAATTCGCAGCCACATGTTGGATCTTTTTCTCCACTCTGACGATTTCCTCTTTGGACATTTTTTCCCCTAAGGGACCAAACTGCTTAGGTCATCGGTCCCTAGACTTACACACTACTTAAACTAACCTATGCTAAGGACAACAAACACACACATGCCCGAGGGAGAACTCAAACCTCCGGCGGGGGAGGGGCCGCACAATCCGGGACAGGACGCCTCGAACCGCGCGGCCACTCCGCGGTGCTCTTTGGACATCTATTGGAACCCAACAAACGGCCGAGATTGTTGTGTGGTGTACATACAGAGGTTGTTTACATTTAAGCAAAGGATGTAACTAAAATCGTCATATGGCCTGCACCTCTCCTTACTTATTCTTGGATTGTTCACGCTGGAGTATCTGAGCACATACTGGCGACGTCCCTCACAGATTCCACATTCGAAGAAGTACAATACATTAACAATAGTCAACAGATTGATGTTGATACATGCGCTCGGGATAAGAATATCTGAGTGTATGTGACTACACATACACTCTGGAGTTTCGCAAAAATGTCTGAGAGGATGTGCACACCAGTTTCCATGCATAAGGAAACATATGTTCCTAAATCAAGGACGTTGTACTCCTACCAAACATTCAATACATTTCTACACTCCGCATCCACTATGGCACTGCCTCTGGGTATAGTGATGAAAATACACTGAAGAGCCAAAGCAACTGGTACACCAACCTAATATCGTGTAGAACCACCGCGAGCACACAGAAGTGCCGCTCAACGACGTGACCTGGACTCGACTAATGTCTGAAGTAGTGTTGAAGGGAACTGACGCCATGAATCCTGCAAGACTGTCCATAAATCCGTAAGAGTACGAAGGGATGGAAGCCTCTTATGAACAGCACGTTGCAAGGCATCTCAGGTATGTTCAATAACGTTCATGTCTGGCGAGCTTAGTGGCCAGCGGATGTGCTTAAACTCAGAAGAGTGTTCCTGGAGCCACTCTGTAGCAATTATGGACGTGCGGGGTATCACATTGTCCTGCTGGAACTGCTCAAGTTCGTCGTAATGCACAATGGACATGAATGGACGCAGGTGATCAGACAGGATGCCTACGTACCTGTCACCTGTCAGAGTCGTATCTAGACGTATCAGGGGTCCCATATGACTCCAACTGCACACGCCCCACACCATTACAGAACCTCTACCAGCTTGAACAGTCCCCTGCTGACATACAGTATCCATGGATTCATGATGTTGTCTCCATACCCGTACAAGTCCATCCGCTCGCTACAATTTGAAACGAGACTCGTCTGACCAGGCAACATGTTTCCGGTCATCAACAGTCCAAAGTCTGTATTGGCAAACCCAGGTGAGGTATAAAGCTTTGTGTCGTGCAGTCATCAAGGGTACAAGAGTGGACCTTCGACTCCAAAACCCATACCGATGATGCTGCATCGAATGGCTCGCCCACTGACACTTGTTCATGGCCCAGCATTGAAATCTGCAGCAAGTTGCGGAAGGGTCTCACTTCTGTCACAGTGAACGATTCTCTTCAGATGTCGTTGGTCCCGTTCTTGCAGTATCTTTTTCCGCCCTCAGTGATGTCGGAGACTCGATGTTTTACCGGATTCCTGATATTCACGGTACATTCGTGAAAAGGTCGTACGGAAAAATACGCACTTCATCACTACCTCGGAGACGCTGTGTCCCATCACTCGTGCGCCGACTGTAACAAAGCGTTCAAGCTCACTTAAATCTTGATAACCTGCCATTGTAGCAGTAACCGATCTAACAACTGCGCCAGAAGTTTGTTGTCTCACACAGGCGTTGCTGACCGCAGCGCCGTATTCTGTCTCATTACGTATCTCTGTATTTGAATACGCATGCCTCTACCAGTTTCTTTCAGTGTAATTATGTGCATTCTTCGTCACGGGCTGAAACTACGCATCGTAAAGATACGCACCTCTGTGTGTGAAATCTTATGGGACTTAACTGCAAAGGTCATCAGTTCCCAAGCTTACACACTACTTAACCTAAATTATCCTAAGGACAAACACACACACCCATGCCCGAGGGAGGACTCGAACCTCCGCCGGGACCAGCCGCACAGTGCCCCAGACCGCTCGGCTAATCCCGCGCGGCGGTATCCACCTCTGATGGTATGTACACTACTGGCGATTAAAATTGCTACACCAAGAAGAAATGCAGATGATAAACGGCTATTCATTGGACAAATATATTACACTAGAACTGACATGTGATTACATTTTCACGCAATTTGGGTTCATAGAGCCTGAGAAATCAGTACCCAGAACAACCACCTCTGGCCGTAATGACGGCCCTGATACGTCTGGGCATTGAGTCAAACAGAGCTTGGATGGCGTGTACAGGTACAGCTGCCCATGCAGCTTCAACACGATACCACAGTTCAACAAGAGTAGTGACTGGCGTATTGTGACGAGCCAGCTGCTCGGCCACCATTGACCAGACGTTTTCAGTTGGTGAGAGATCTGTAGAATGTGCTGGCCAGGGCAGCAGTCGAACATTTTCTGTATCCAGAAAGGCCCGTACAGGACCTACAACATGCGGTCATGCATTATCCTACTCAAACGTATGGTTTCGCAGGGATCGAATGAAGGGTAGAGCCACGTCTGAAATGTAACGTCCGCCGTTGAAAGTGCCGTCAATGCGAACAAGATGTGACCGAGACGTGTAACCAATGGCACCCCATACCATCACGCCGTGTGATACGCCAGTATGGCGATGACGAATACATGCTTCCAATGTGCGTTCACCACGATGTCTTCAAACACTTATGCGATCATCATGAAGCTGTAAACATAACCTGGATTCATCCGAAAAATGACGTTTTGCCATTCGTGCACCCAGATTTGATTTTGAGTACACCATCGCAGGCGCTCTTGTCCGTGGTGCAGCGTCAAGGGTAGCCGCAGCCATGGTCTCCGAGCTATAGTCCATGCTGCTGCAAACGTCGTCGAACTGTTGGTGGAGATGGTTGTTGTCTTGCCAACGTCCCCATCTGTTGACTCAAGGATTGCGACGTGGCTGCACGATCCGTTACAGCCATGCGGATAAGATGCCTGTCATCTCGACTGCTAGTGATGCGAGGCCGTTGGGATCCAGCACGGCGTTCCGTATTACCCTCCTGAACCCACCGAGTCCATATTCTGCTAGCAGTCATTGGGTCTCGTCCAATGCGAGCAGCAATGTCGCGATACGATAAACCGCAATCACGATAGGCTACAATCCGACCTTTATCAAAGTCGGAAACGTGATGGTACGCATTTCTCCTTCTTACACGAGGCATCACAACAGCGTTTCACCAGGCAACGCCGGTCAACTGCTGTTTGTGTATGAGAAATCGGTTGGAAACTTTCCTCATGTCAGTACGTTGTAGGTGTCGCCACCGGCGCCAACCTTGTGTGAATGCTCTGAAAAGCTAATCATTTGCATATCACAGCATCTTCTTCCTGTCGGTTAAATTTCGCGTCTGTTGCACGTCATCTTCGTAGTGTAACAATTTTAATGGCCAGTAGTATATATCCTCCTGACGCATTGTCTCAGCCTGTTTGCGAAAGGAGATACGGATGAAGTGTAATGACTGAACGAAGTGGTGTGTTAGTACTTGTGTTGTTCGTTTGGACAATTAATGCAGTCTTCTACATTTTTGGGTATGACACTAACCTTACCATATTTCAAGCTGAAACCACCCAACTGCTCAAAAAGACGATGAGCACCATTCCCACTAATATTATGGAAGGAGGCAATTATGTGACATGGTAGTGGTTATTTCAAGTTGAATGCTTCATCAGGTGCACTGCGGAACTTCCACCTTAGAAGACAATGATCTCTACTTGGAATCTGCATGTCTCTATCCATTTTCAGACCACAAGTATGCCATTCAACTGCCAGCTCATATAGGGCACCGTTCTCATGTGTTTTGGCGATAGTAATGTTCTATGCCTTATCTGCCCCTATCTCCTTCATTTTGGAAAAATGACCCTGTATGACACTCATGGTAAAAGTTCCGAACCATTCTGCAATTGAATTGCCCAAAATATCATCTCCACTCCCCCCCCCCCCCCCCCCCCCGAGAAAAAAAAACAGAACTGGAGTACGCTTTTCACCTCACCATCACCCACATCCCTTCCGGGTGCATGAGTTCAAAGTACAGAACTGCTTTGCACCTGTTGACAGGATACCGCTGGCAATTGACCACTTCAAGGACCTCCCTATTCAAAACGATTTGACAGGCACTGAGGAAAGTGACAGTATCTCGTTAGCCAGCATTAGTATTGTCAATGCATGTTAGTAAAGTTCTGGCCTCAAAAGTGCCGGCAAACACACAGTAGTCCAATGCAGCTGCGTTATTTACCCTATTATTCCTAACAGGGCAGGCTGTGGAGCTGCTGCTGCTAGGTACAGACTGTTGTCGATATCGGTATGGTGTAGACCCGCTTCTGGCGAACTCGTCAAAGTCATTTCCAGCTGCAGTGTCGAGAGGCATGTGCAAGGTGTCAGTGAATGCATCATAGTCATGTCTGGTCACAGTGCTGCAACTCCATCTCCAGAAGGTTCAAATACTCCTGCAAAGGAAGACGCAAGACTGTTAACTATCCCATGTGTGCGTAGCCCCCACAAAGTAGCCCTAGCTACGTCATCAAAGCGGTACATTCATACATACTATTCAGATTCCCTAAATACAAATTCCTTCAGCACAACAGCACTTCCCACGCTGAAAATGAGTCAACTATACAGCAGTTAGACGAGTCTTAGCACAGTCTACTGCACTAAATGGTTTTGGTGAATCAAATATTTCCAGAATACTTCGTTAATACTCACTTGTTATTGGAGAATGCAAAGAATACAGTGCCTTAAGGGGGGACGTTGATGAAATTGACCAAAAATGTCAATTTTCGATTTATTTTTTATTTGTTAGTACAACTCATGGACAATAAGTTACGAACGTTTCAGTGTTGAAATCGCATCCGTCTTTGATTTTATAGATCATCTTCGACTCTGTTCCGTATCTTATGAACAATAACAAACTAGCTGCATCGTTTATGACGAAGCAATTCTTGTTTTGCCTTGTGATACTGACGGAGATTTATACAAGTGTTCCATTCTTTCTTCATTCCGTTATGCCACCATCACAAAGCATGTATAGAAAACTGGATAAACTGCGTTTGAATAAGTTAGTGAATGGAAGCCGTGAGACACGACGACAAACCAACAATGAGGCTACGTCCGAAGTAAGAACACCTGCTGAAAATGTGAACTCGTCTCCTAGCAGCTCGCCGGTCGGTGTGGCCGAGCGGTTCTAGGCGCTTCAGTCTGGAACCGCTCGACCGCTACGGCCGCAGGTTTTGTGGTGTCACCGCCAGACACCACACTTGCTAGGTGGTAGCTTAAATCGGCCGCGGTCCATGTAGTACATGTCGGACCCGCGTGTCGCCACTGTGATCGCAGACCTAGCGCCACCACCAAGGCAGGTCTCGTGATACGAGAGTGGACTCGCCCCAGTTGTACGAGGACCTAGCTACCGCCCAGTTGTACGCGAACCTAGCTATCGCCCAGTTGTACGAGAACCTAGCTACCGCCCAGTTGTACGAGGACCTAGCTACCGCCCAGTTGTACGCGAACCTAGCTATCGCCCAGTTGTACGAGAACCTAGCTACCGCCCAGTTGTACGAGAACCTAGCTACCGCCCAGTTGTACGCGAACCTAGCTATCGCCCAGTTGTACGAGAACCTAGCTACCGACCAGTTGTACGAAGCCTTTCTCTCTCATTAGCCGAGAGACAGAATAGCCATCAGCTAAGTTAATGGCAACGAACTAGCAAGGCGCCAGTTGTATCAGTGCCTATAGCTTACGAGTATTCAAGAGAGATGTATTCCAAAGAACAATTAAAAGATAAGTAATAAGCATCTACATACTTTTCTTCTTATTCATTTATAAGTTCTCATGTTCCAGACTTCACGCCCGTCTGCTTTATGCCGTGCGTGCACTATCGGCTACAGCGTTAGTCTAGAGTTCATTTTCAGCAATTAACTTCACGGTGTCGGCACAGCTACCGACACAACAGGTTTAATCCTGTCTCGGGCATGGATGTGTGTGATGTCCTTAGGTTAGTTAGGTTTATGTAGTTCTAAGTTCTAGGGGACTGATGACCTCAGATGTTAAGTCCCATAGTGCTGAGAGCCATTCCTAGCAGCTCCAAGTGAAAAACTGGTGAGGTGAATGGTGCATACTACAGTGATGAATCTCGGTACACTGGATTTAGATTAATTGACCTTGAATTATTGACTGCAGCAGTGAAATTTTCTTGTACTTGTAAGACGTGTGGTAGTGATAACATTCAGATTATAGATGATGGTAAGGGAGTAGGCTTGGCAGCCAATCTGCATATTGTATGCAAAAAATGCGATGCTGATAGCTCATTCAAAACTTCTAAATGTGAAACCTGGTACCATGGAGCTAATATGAGCCTCACCTATGGATTGAGGTGCATTGGAGTTGGGAGAGAAGGGGGATATTTATTGTGTGGGATAATGAACATACCAGCGCCATGTCTGAGATTTACACAAATAAACTGTGTACTGGAAAACATAATTTCTTACGTGTGTGAGGACAGTATGATAGCAGCTACAGTAGAAGCTATTGCAGACATAGACCCGTTAGATGAGAACGATTCTGATCATGTTAGAACAGATCTTGTTGTGCCATGTGATGGTACATTCATTAAAAGATGGCATACGTCTTTATATGGTGTGTCAAGTGTCATAAGTATTGACACAGGGAAGGTAATAGATGTTCAAGTTATTAGCAAATTCTGCCATGACTGTGCACTTGGTGGAGAATGTGAAGAAGATGTAAAAGGACATAACTGCAGAAAAACATTTTCTGGTTCCAGTGGTGGAATGGAAGAAGCTGGTATGCAAATTATTTTTAAGAGATCTGTCGAGGAACGAGGTGTCAGATATGTGAAATTTCTTGGGTATGGTGACTCCAGTGCATTCAAGTCTGTGAATGAGAGCAAACCTTATGGAGAACTTTCAATTGAGAAACTTGAATGCAAAGGTCACATCCAGAAGAGAATGGGCTCAAGACTGAGGAAACTTGTCAGTGACATGAAGGGCAAACAGTTGGAAGATGGAAAGGGTATTAGTGGACACAACAGACTCACAGAAGATGGTAGACTCTCTTCAATTGTATTATGGCAAGGTTATCAGACAGAACCTATCCAGTGTAAATGTCATGAAAAGTGAAGTATGGGCTACACATTTCCACGTGTTGTCACGCTAATCATAATCTGTGCCACATTAGCTGGTGTAAATATCTACAAGCTCAGAGGGATAACAACCCCTACATTCACAAGGAGAGGCTTCCAAATTTTATCCTGGATCTTGTCAAGCCCACTTACAGGTTTTTGGCTGATTCTGCACTTCCCAAAAAGTGTGTTCATGGCAAAACCCAGAATCCAAATGAGTATCAAAATTCACTCATATGAAAACGATGCCCTAAAAATACATTTGCATCTGCTACAGTTGTCAGAATTGCAACTTATAATGAAGTTATTGTATTTAATGATGGGAACGTCGGGAAGATGAAGGTATTAGAAAGAATTAGCTTCAAGATAGGAAATTTTACTCAAGACATCCTGAGAAAAATAGATTTAAGCGCGTCTCTGCAGCTGTAAAGTCAGTTGAAGTCCTGGTAAAGGAAAGAAGACAGACAACAAGAAACCAGAAGAGAAGCCTTGAAGGGAAGGACAACCCAATAAGGAAAAAAGTTAGGTTGAACTTTAAATTGCGTTTCCTGAAAAGTTTGTTTTATAAAGTTTATGTAGCTTTCCTCAGGTCATATGAATGCTAGAATTATGAAATTTTGTACACATATTTCCGTAAACCTAATAAACGTTGTCTCAAGAGCAGATTTTGAACTTATGATTGCAAGTTGAGATATGGGGCAAAGTGCTTGGAATTTTGCATGAATTTAAAATTGTACTTGTGGAATTACAATTAAAAAATTCTTCTGTTTAACCTATTCCAAAAATCTCATAAGAGAAGATCACAGCATATAAAGATATGAAACAGAGAATTTTTTGTAGAAATCTCCTGAATACTTTCTGAGAAAAAGGAACATACATTATTTTTTGAAAATAAAACTTCAAATTTCATTTAAAAAAGTTGAATATATATAATCAAAAGATTTTATATATAAATATGTTACTTTCATGTAAACATGGTACAAAATTTCATTGCCATATCTCCAAAACTGTGGATTTTGTGCATTTTTGAAATAGTGTGGTTTCCTCATCAACGTCCCCCATTAGACACAAACTGTCCATACTTGTCGCAACACCCCTCTATATCAGCGACGATGTTTGCACTTTGAAATGTCATTGTGAAATATCACGCATGTGGTACAATACATCAACAGATATGTTACAAATTGTGTGATTCCTATGCGTGGCGAGTAGTGTATGAGACAGTCATGTAATTATAATGCATATGCTGCTGAGCATGGAGTGAAGTTTTGTGGTAGTTGAAGACATGTGTCTACAGTTCCAGTTCTCTCTGCCTGTTTTGTTTTGATGAGGCTATCACCACTGTGGCACTGTGGATGCTAAGTCTTTAAACTTCTGTCATGCAGAAGACTGGCATTACAATTGCCCCAGTCAAGCTGTAAGTTACCACACGGAGAAAATTCGGAATTTATGTACTCTCCAGCATTGGTTAATTCACGCTTGTTAGATATACTCGAATCCGTTTTTCAGATTCCCCTTCCGGTCTAGTTACAGTACCAGAATAATAAATCGATGGGTTTCTGGTTGAACTGATGTCTTAATCATCAACCTTTCTTTGGGTGTCTTTGGAAGGACTGGATACTCGTAAAGTCCCTATGAATAGAAACTTGATGGCATTCGAGCAACTGCATTCAACATACGTAAAAATTTTAGGTACTCTGATATAGATACATGAAGCACTTTCCACACCAGTTAATGAAACACAATTTTATTCTCACTTTCTTGTAGTCTTCCAGTTATTACTAATGAGCTATTACCCATAGTACTTTGTACCAGAATCAGTTTTAGGTACTCTGATATAGCTATATGAAGCACTTTCCACACCAGTTAATGTAACACAATTTTATTCTCACTTTCTAGCACTCTTCCAGTTATTATTAGTGAGCTATTACTCATAGTACTTTGTATCAGAATCAGTTTCTGTTTGACAAACATAATGAGGCATTTGCTATCCTCAAAGAACCCCATTAACATTTTGAGTGGTATACAGGCACTAAAGTGGTCATTTACCGATCCATCTTGCATTTTTTTATGCATTTAGTTCTGAAGTTAAGGCGAAGACGTATATTTTGAGGGCTGATGTGATGCCAACATTTCTTGTGCAGTCGAGCTCGATACCATTAAGTTCATATCTTATTTCTTAAAACAGAAAGACGAATACATACGTGTAAATTAAGATGTTGCTGCTGATGGAGAGCTTCCATCCTTCTTCTTCATCAACATTGCTTCCAAATATAGGAAATTGTTGCATGGAAGTGTTAAATAATTTTGATGATGAATGAGAATGCTAAACTCATCATTAGTATTAAAAATCTCCAAGGCCTAAGATTTGTTGGATAAATACTCCTGATGAAAGATCCGATATTCATACTGCATTGGAATTGTCGTATCAAGTGATAACATTGCAAGGTTTTAGTCACATAGATTTAAGGAAGTCTTAATTCTCATATGTTATAGCATTCCGCTTATGACACAAAATGGTGTTCTGACAAAATGGTGTTTTGATGGGTGTGTGCATCGTTTTCATACTTAATACTTTTGCCACTTCAAGTGTAGTCATTCTAAGATTCCCCACCACGAAACTCGACTGGACCACTGTCCTGATCTACGATGTTCAATTGGCTATGTTCCAATGTCTTAACAGTCACTGGGAGATGTTCAGGATTCCTGAACACCTCAACAATTTTATAACCTGTACCTACTGTAGGAAAGAATCACGATATCATAATCATTAATCTATCGTAAAAGTAAGAATCTGTCGCTATATTTCACTTAACATGGATCATGCTATCAGGTAGAATGATCAGTCGTTGATTTGATTCATAAATTTAACCATGTTATTCTCCAACGTTTGGCGCCTCGAGAAACTGAGTAGTAACCCTATTGAACATCCGAGGCTAAAGTCAAGTGTCTACTCCATTAACGTAAAGAATTAACGTCTGCACATAACTCAAAGCCTTGTACATATCGTTTTATATTCACATTCAAATCGTCAGTATCATATGAGCCAGGTGGTATTTCCATAACTTTATCTCTTCCTATATATAGTTATTGTTCATTTCGGAGATATTAGATCTACTATTGTATTTTTCCAGACTGATCAATACAATATCCCACTACTCTTGTTTGAATCTATTGGAGGAAGGTAGTTCCCTCATAGTAATGAATGTTAGTTTAAAGCAAAAGTGTATAACATCGTACTGCGAATGTCGGTGGAATGAGATGGGGCTGCAAATGCTTCTGCTCGATGGTTCTCGTCGTCTAACTCGGGGATGATCTACTCTTTCTACCGCCAGACACGTGTACTTAACACCTTTTGAACTGCATAGATAAAATACTCTCGATTCTGCTGACCGACAAGTACAAATGTTAACCAGGGTACAGTCAAGGAGACTGAAATCAAACGACGGAATCGAATGCGTGTGTTCATTTCCTAAAATTCACAAGTTTTTGTTTATAACTAAAGACAGTTCACTGATGGTATATTCCAAACAGTTACGTGCCATTCTATTTATTGCTCATGCCCTCAATAGCGATACGAAACACGCTACAAATTTTAATAGAAGTTGCTGAGTGCTGAAGAACACCGATTAATATTTAGCAAATCGATCAGTTCGCTAAAACACGGCCAAATTCCGATGATCTAAAGTTCACTCGACACCAGCGCGAATTCCTGTGTCGGATGCTACAAGTCCCGACTCGTTTAAACACAGTTAGGATCCAGTGGCACTGTTACAGAATCAGTCACCTAAACCTGGTGAAAATAATTAGAGTCCAACCTAGAAACTTAGTCCCATTGGTATCCCAAACACAGTTCGGAATGCTAAAAAATAAACAGAGTCCCACAGTAGCGTTCAGCTGCTATGTGTGGCGGCACTCGAATAGAAACAGAATCGCACAGCTACGATTTTGCAGCAAAGTCCCGTTTGTTTACAAAAACAATCACCAAAAGACGCAACGTGTGAAAAACACAAGTCCCCACTGTGTTCTGCACCAAAAATATCCTAAGTCCGTATTCTTCGCTAACAATTTTTTCCGTTTGTGCGCACACGCAAATTCGGCTACGTTCAACACTTCTGGAACCGCAAAACTGTCATCAAAGTGTGTCGTCGAGCCACACAGGTCCGGCGCCGGCAAAGGCGCGCAGAACTCTCTCCAGGAGCTTTGTGTCACCTCCTCTTAAATACCCTCGATCCTAAATTCCCCAAGCTACGTCACTGCTTTCCATTTATCACCACTTCCTTCATAATGGTTCAAATGGCTCTGAGCACTATGGGAATTAACTTCTGAGGTCATCAGTCCCCTGGAACTTAGAACTACTTAAACCTAACTAACCTAAGGACATCACAAACATCCATGTCCAAGGCAGGATTCGAACCTGCGACCGTAGCGGTCGCGCGGTTCCAGATTGTAGCGTCTAGAACCGCTCGGCCACTTCGGCCGGCACCACTTCCTTGCATAACATTCTGCATACAAGAGTAATCTTAATTATGTTTGAACCGTTACATGCACGCTCAAATTCTCATCAAGAAACATATATTACACAAATTTGTGGCTGCAGTAGTTTGCCCAGAATTTATGTTTCAATGTTCTGCAATTATCTTTGCAGAGTGCGAACCGGTTTTCTCTATTCGTACCACTAAATTGGATTTGACGTGCTCTTTCTGATGTGCTGATCAGAATTCAGGTATATACGAAGGTTAAACAAATATGGGGAAGACAGTGCAAAAATTATTAATAAACAAAGGCAGCATATCATTATACTTATAAATATCACAAACTAATCATGTCGAAATGTGTATAACAACACCAGCTATCATACGCTGCCTCGCTGTTGGTGTATCCGTCTTGTATTATTTGCATGAACTAATTGTTTACAATTAATTAATAAAGCTGGTGTTTTACCAGTGGAATATTAATGTTGCAAATTATACTAATATCTCAGTCGTTTTGCTTCGACGAGACCTTTAAAATGAGCACTCGCTCTAGTCTGTAGTTTCACAGGTTCAAAAGTTATAAATTATTCAGTAAACTGCACATTTTGCAGATCTGTTTATTTAATATCTTTTGATGTAAAATCTGTATAAATTGTATCAGGGTCTTGGCTGATTCATCTCAACTGCTGTTTCATTTGCCACATCGTACTGTGTTGTACTAATTTGTGTTTTCGTGTAATCAAAGCGAACGTGGATAAAGCATTGTCTTAAAGTCTTGTGCTGGAACGGGGTAAACCCTCATCATGTCACGTAACCGCCAGCCGTTTGAAACTGATAGGCCCACGTGGAGCAATCTGCCGCTGACCACTCGCTCGCCGTCGTCTTCCTCCGCCGTCCTCACCGGCAGCCGTGCGCACGCCCTTTAAGCGCGTTCAGCGACCAAACCTTTTTTTCCAAATGACAACAAATGACTGTCGTGTCACAGTTTCAATACCTCAATTGATGCAATGATGTAAATGCTGCTTGTTTTTGTGCATTTGTTAGGAGGAGCATTGGGCAGAAATGTCGAGAGAGATATGGATCAAAGTCTTGCTGTAGACGAAAATAGCGGATCATCTGTTTCTTATTGGTAAAGTATTGACGGAATTCTTCAGACGGGCATAAATCGCCTTGCAAGTGAAAGCAGTAGATGGTGTTCCATTTCTTTTAACATACGCATTCCAGTGACTCACATATCCTCCAGCAGAATCTGAACCGAGAATCCCGCATTCTCTGGATGTACACATCGTATTTGGTTATGTCCTCTGCATAAACACTCCATCAAATCTTCGAATTTTCTGACAAATTTAAACAGATCTATTTTTGTAAGTGGTCTGTCCGAAAGTATTGCTCTGAGTTCCTTTTCTCTGTGAACAGGCCAAAACCTTTTCTTTGCAGTTTTAAATACAGTCCTTTGCCTATAGTGATGACCTCCATCATAATACAATGCCTTTTAGCCTCCTGTAGTTGCTCCTCTGCATTTTGTGCATCCTTCACTGTCTGGAACCGAGCGACCGCTACGGTCGCAGGTTCGAATCCTGCCTCAGGCATGGATATGTGTGATATCCTTAGGTTAGTTAGGTTTAATTAGTTCTAAGTTCTAGGCGACTGATGACCTCAGAAGTTAAATCGCATAGTGCTCAGAGCCATTTGAACCATTCTTCACTTTTTCGAATGTGGCAAACACTCCTCTAGTAGAAGAACCGATAACTAATAGCCCTCCACGTGCAGAAATTAAAAATGGGATGAGTCTACCACCTGTCTTTGATACTGGCAGAGCCATAAGCGCTTTAACACGCCTTCGTCTTACTACTTTCCGCTTCAAAACGCTTTTGGCTGCTTTTACCACAAAGAGGAAGCAATCCTTTAATTAAACCATGATTTTTCTGGTGCTTCTTTAGTGTACGATGAGCTGCATTCATAATGTGTTGGAAATTTATTCCAGCGCCAAGTTTAGGCTTGGCACACGTTGCTTCATCACCTGTGATTGCTGCAGTATGTTGTCCTATCCTTTTGTCCTTTCTTTGATCTATTTGCTTGGTATTAACTGCTAAAATTTGGCATGCAACATGATATTCTGCTGAAACCGGATCTGTAGAAAATCCTAAACTGTGCTACTTGCAGGCTTCCTCTTGTACAATAATCCCTGTATCACTATAAGCCAGGCAGTTTTTCGGCTTTGTTCCAGGTCCAGAGAAGCTCTAACCAAGGATATGCAATACATCTACATCTGCATCTACATAGATACTCTGCAAATCACACTTAAGTGTCTGGCAGATGGTTCATCGAACCACCTTCACAATTCTCTATTATTCCGATCTTGTATAGCGAGCGGAAAGAATGAACACCTATATCTTTCCGTACGAGCTCTGATTTCCCTTATTTTATCATGGTGATCGTTCCGCCCTATGTAGGTCGGTGTCAACAAAATATTTTTGCATTCGGAGGAGAGAGTTGGTGATTGGAATTTCGTGAGAAGATTCCGTCGCAACGAAAAACGCCTTTCTTCTAATGATTTCCAGCCCATATCCCGTATCATTTCTGTGACACTCTCTCCCATATTTCGCGATAATACTAAACGTACTGCCTTTCTTTGAACTTTTTCGATGTACTCCTTCAGTCCTACCTGGTGAGGATCCCACACCGCGCAGCAGTTTTCTAAAAGAGGATGGACAAGCGTAGTGTAGGCAGTCTCCTTAGTAGGTCTGTTACATTTTGTAAGTGTTCTGCCAATAAAACGCAGCCTTTGGTTAGCCTTCCCCACAACATTTTCTATGTGTTCTTTCCAATTTAAGTTCTTCTTAATTGTAATACCTAGGTATTTAGTTAAATTTACGGCTTCTAGATTTGACTGATTTATCGTGTAACCGAAGTTTAACGAGTTCCTTTTAATACTCATGTGGATGACCTCACACTTTTCGTTATTTAGGGTCAACTGCCACTTTACGCACCATTCAGATATCTTTTCTAAATCGTTTTGCAGTTTGTTTTGATCTTCTGATGACTTTATTAGTCGATAAGCGACAGTGTCATCTGCAAACAACCGAAGACGGCTGCTCAGATTGTCTGCCAAATCGTTTATATAGATAAGGAACAGCGAAGGGCCTATAACATTACCTTGGGGAACGCCTGAAATCACGTCTGTTTTACTCGATGACTTTCCGTCAATACAACTGGTAACTCACCAAGTATACAGCCGCCACCTCTGGTGATGATTTTCTTAGCACTCATGTGATGCTGCTCCATGGTTCGAGGTTTACATATCCTGTTTATGTGGTAAATCGTGAATGCTCATCCAACTATTGCGCCTTGACTTTACTAAGGTCTTTTTCCTTGAATTTTTATGACATGATCTACGAGAAACACTTCCAGTTCAGAGCTTTTCTGTAACTTCTATGTTAAAAAGAAGTACAGCAAATTCTTTACCTTTCCTTTCAAGATTTAAGTTCTTGGGTTTTCGCACTGCATTTTGGGACCTGTAAATATCTCCATGGGGCAATCAGCAGGTAAGACTTCTCAGACACAGCTTCTTATATGTACCAAACCACGTACACTAAATTTATGCTTGTATGGATTCACCATCTTAATGCAATTGTATGCCGTACTTGGAAACTCATCGTCATGAACATTAACGGGACTCATTTAAATAGTATGATTTTTAGTTCGATTATACCCTGCAATAGTTTGTGGGGGAATGTCTAGCCATTTGTGTGGTCCTCAAAGATTAAATCACAACCACATATGGTTTTTTATCATCCTGCTGAAACATTCCACAACACTTGGACTCCTATTGGAGAATGCCGAATAGTGCTTTATTCCATATCATCCCATTACCAACTTGAAATATCTATCGAAAAATTGGCCACCATGGTCGGTTTGAAGATTGTCAGGACAACGATTCATTCCCATCTGCAACAACTGTTCCAACACCTGCAAAACTTCCGTTCCTGTCTTGGCCTTCATAGGCAGGGCTCAAGCGAATTTCGAATACATGTGTATATATGGCCATTAAAATAAATTTGAAACCTTTATTAGATCATGTATATTGCTTTATACCTACGAGACCGGCCTGTCATGAATTATTCAAACATTGTATCATGACACATCTATGCAACAATGTTCTGCATGCAGGTTTGTGGAGCTCATGAACAACTGTCTCCATAATTACTCGACTGTACTTCTTTCTCAAAGCTTTGAAATTCTTGATATGATTTAATTTGTGAGAGCTGTATTCCCTGCAACAGCTGATGCCATGAATAGTCATAGTCCTTCTATACTTAGCTTCAGGTCGCTGTAGTACACAGGGCATTCAGAAATTTTCGTTATGGACTTCTAGGACTTGTAGAGGGGAGTGAGTACATAATATTTTAAAGAGGAGCCCGTTTCAGCTAACATACTGTTTCTGGACTACATTTTCGCTAGGTAAGTATGCAACAGGGTATTCATGTGGGGGTGGTTATGTCGGAGGCTGATGTAATTTGACATCTATCCTACTTCTCTGACCTTGTTCGAACCTCACTCATGTGTCTGTGAGTGTTAGAGCAACGTGGTTGTGTAGACGTTTGTACAATACATCGACATGATCCTTCTGAATGTCGAAGCTCATAGTAATGGAAGAGCTTATTCTCCACAATGTCCGACTCCATATCATACACTCTTGGCCACCATTACGCAACGGCTTAGAGAAAGGGTACCTTCACTGTCAGCAGGCTTGACTGTGGGGCCCCAAGGAGGCTATACTGCATCATGTTGAAGAGGACCAGTCAACGAGTGCACGAGCAACTTCTTTGGCTATTAATGAGAGGACTTGTAATACAAGTGATGTACTGGATCATGCCTAATCAGTTACCAACATGATTTCAATTACCTGTAGCACAGAAACTGTGCATTTCTGGTCATCGGCTCTAGTTCACAGTATAATTTACTCACTCACCTCCACAAGTTTTTGAAGTTTGTAACAGGAATTTTCAAACATCCTGAATACTCCCCAGAGATAGAGCCTTTTATTCTGAATTTCAGTACCTTTGTCCGATACATTTGCACTGATTGAATGAGGTTCAATAATATTCCTGTATTTATTGCTTTTCAACATACTTATTAGTCGATTTGGGGCGTTTTTCACCTATGTGTACTAGTCATATGTAATATTTCAGCATATATTTGTATCTCTTCTAGTGAATACTTGTTTGGGTTCCAAGTTTTTGAGAATAGTGAACTCAGTAAATCTAACGTTCTATCAGATTCTTTATTCTCAACTTGTATTGTGTGGCCAGTTAAACATATAAGGTGTTTACTGAGTCTATAATGTTTACCAATGCAGACTGCACATGTTCCATCTAACTATCAGAGTGATTGTTAGTGAAATTCATTATGGTGTAATCTTCTCCTCCTTCACCTTTTGCTTCTTCCCCTTTCTTCTCCTTCTTCTTCTTCTTCTTTTTCAACTCTTCTACATCCATCTGTAGGTTCTGAGGGCATTTTAAGATTTTCATTTACTTGTTTAAGCGTATCTCAGAGAGACTGTTCTCACTTCCATTGTCCTAACTTTAACAGAAATTTCTGCAAAATAGCCTTAATTACCTTGATAACTTCATGTTTTCGATATGCTATCATATAGTAAACGGGTTTTTAGATAACATAAAACATATATATACTCTGAGACTAATGGTGGTTATGGGATGCAACTTCCATCGATGTTGCATTGATAAAGCTGCGCATATTCGCTTGTTTTGGATTGACTTCTTCAATTTCTCCATCAACATGTAATTTACATTGCTGAATTCTGTCATTCAACATCTCGCCTTCCTTAGTTGCTGTCAAGGTAAGACGTCCCACTTCCATTAATTCTGTACTGATTGTCTCACTATTTCTATCAATATACAGTCATATATTTGGCTTGAGATATACACCTTTAGAATGAGTGTATGACATGCTTGTAAATTTATTCATAGTCTTCACCAGACTGATACACTTGCATATTGGTACACTCCATTTTAAGTAGGAACTCCTGCAAGTTTCGTCTGTATCAAATGTCATTCAGGTTCCTGCTTTTGTCTATAACGAGAAACCTATACTGCATGTGATTCCAGGAAGCCCCACATATGCTAACGAACTCTTAGAAAGTTATGACTTTTCCTACATGGACTTTGTACATATGTTTTAAATTTATATTGTCCTGTTGGAAATTGATAATTAGGTTTGCGTCATCCCTTATCAGCTGCTTTAGATCCCTGGAATATGTCTGGCTCAAATAAAAGACCTCAGCTTTCACATGAGGGCCAAAACAAAAATACTTGCATATCTGATTCTGGTTTCCCTCTACAATTTCATAAAATATGAATAAACTGTTTGGCTCTACTTTCTCAGTAGTGATATATCAGTTCTTTCACTGAATGTCTGGTAAGCTACTCCATCAATATCATGCAGAATCTGTTGTAATAGCTGGTGTATGGGATGACGTAGCGTATATACACTCCTGGAAATGGAAAAAAGAACACATTGACACCGGTGTGTCAGACCCTCCATACTTGCTCCGGACACTGCGAGAGGGATGTACAAGCAATGATCACACGCACGGCACAGCGGACACACCAGGAACCGCGGTGTTGGCCGTCGAATGGCGCTAGCTGCGTAGCATTTGTGCACCGCCGCCGTCAGTGTCAGCCAGTTTGCCGTGGCATACGGAGCTCCATCGCAGTCTTTAACACTGGTAGCATGCCGCGACAGCGTGGACGTGAACCGTATGTGCAGTTGTCGGCCTTTGAGCGAGGGCGTATAGTGGGCATGCGGGAGGCCGGGTGGACGTACCGCCGAATTGCTCTACACGTGGGGCGTGAGGTCTCCACAGTACATCGATGTTGTCGCCAGTGGTCGGCGGAAGATGCACGTGCCCGTCGACCTGGGACCGGACCGCAGCGACGCACGGATGCACGCCAAGACCGTAGGATCCTACGCAGTGCCGTAGGGGACCGCACTGCCACTTCCCAGCAAATTAGGGACACTGTTGCTCCTGGGGTATCGGCGAGGACCATTCGCAACCGTCTCCATGAAGCTGGGCTACGGTCCCGCACACCGTTAGGCCGTCTTCCGCTCACGCCCCAACATCGTGCAGCCCGCCTCCAGTGGTGTCGCGACAGGCGTGAATGGAGGGACGAATGGAGACGTGTCGTCTTCAGCGATGAGAGTCGCTTCTGCCTTGGTGCCAATGATGGTCGTATGCGTGTTTGGCGCCGTGCAGGTGAGCGCCACAATCAGGACTGCATACGACCGAGGCACACAGGGCCAACACCCGGCATCATGGTGTGGGGAGCGATCTCCTACACTGGCCGTACACCACTGGTGATCGTCGAGGGGACACTGAATAGTGCACGGTACATCCAAACCGTCATCGAACCCATCTTTCTACCATTCCTAGACCGGCAAGGCAACTTGCTGTTCCAACAGGACAATGCACGTCCGCATGTATCCCGTGCCACCCAACGTGCTCTAGAAGGTGTAAGTCAACTACCCTGGCCAGCAAGATCTCCGGATCTGTCCCCCATTGAGCATGTTTGGGACTGGATGAAGCGTCGTCTCACGCGGTCTGCACGTCCAGCACGAACGCTGGTTCAACTGAGGCGCCAGGTGGAAATGGCATGGCAAGCCGTTCCACAGGACTACATCCAGCATCTCTACGATCGTCTCCAGGGGAGAATAGCAGCCTGCATTGCTGCGAAAGGTGGCTATACACTGTACTAGTGCCGACATTGTGCATGCTCTGTTGCCTGTGTCTATGTGCCTGTGGTTCTGTCAGTGTGATCATGTGATGTATCTGACCCCAGGAATGTGTCAATAAAGTTTCCCCTTCCTGGGACAATGAATTCACGGTGTTCTTATTTCAATTTCCAGGAGTGTATATATATATATATATATATATATATATATATATATATATATATATATATATATATATATATACTCCTGGAAATGGAAAAAAGAACACATTGACACCGGTGTGTCAGACCCACCATACTTGCTCCGGACACTGCGAGAGGGCTGTACAAGCAATGATCACACGCACGGCACAGCGGACACACCAGGAACCGCGGTGTTGGCCGTCGAATGGCGCTAGCTGCGCAGCATTTGTGCACCGCCGCCGTCAGTGTCAGTCAGTTTGCCGTGGCATACGGAGCTCCATCGCAGTCTTTAACACTGGTAGCATGCCGCGACAGCGTGGACGTGAACCGTATGTGCAGTTGACGGACTTTGAGCGAGGGCGTATAGTGGGCATGCGGGAGGCCTGGTGGACGTACCGCCGAATTGCTCAACACGTGGGGCGTGAGGCCTCCACAGTACATTGATGTTGTCGCCAGTGGTCGGCGGAAGGTGCACGTGCCCGTCGACCTGGGACCGGACCGCAGCGACGCACGGATGCACGCCAAGACCGTAGGATCCTACGCAGTGCCGTAGGGGACCGCACCGCCACTTCCCAGCAAATTAGGGACACTGTTGCTCCTGGGGTATCGGCGAGGACCATTCGCAACCGTCTCCGTGAAGCTGGGCTACGGTCCTGCACACCGTTAGGCCGTCTTCCGCTCACGCCCCAACATCGTGCAGCCCGCCTCCAGTGGTGTCGCGACAGGCGTGAATGGAGGGACGAATGGAGACGTGTCGTCTTCAGCGATGAGAGTCGCTTCTGCCTTGGTGCCAATGATGGTCGTATGCGTGTTTGGCGACGTGCAGGTGAGCGCCACAATCAGGACTGCATACGACCGAGGCACACAGGGCCAACACCCGGCATCATGATGTGGGGAGCGATCTCCTACACTGGCCGTACACCACTGGTGATCGTCGAGGGGACACTGAATAGTGCACGGTACATCCAAACCGTCATCGAATCCATCGTTCTACCATTCCTAGACCGGCAAGGGAACTTGCTGTTCCAACAGGACAATGCACGTCCGCATGTATCCCGTGCCACCCAACGTGCTCTAGAAGGTGTAAGTCAACTACCCTGGCCAGCAAGATCTCCGGATCTGTCCCCCATTGAGCATGTTTGGGACTGGATGAAGCGTCGTCTCACGCGGTCTGCACGTCCAGCACGAACGCTGGTTCAACTGAGGCGCCAGGTGGAAATGGCATGGCAAGCCGTTCCACAGGATTACATCCAGCATCTCTACGATCGTCTCCATGGGAGAATAGCAGCCTGCATTGCTGCGAAAGGTGGATATACACTGTACTAGTGCCGACATTGTGCATGCTCTGTTGCCTGTGTCTATGTGCTTGTGGTTCTGTCAGTGTGATCATGTGATGTATCTGACCCCAGGAATGTGTCAATAAAGTTTCCCCTTCCTGGGACAATAAATTCACGGTGTTCTTATTTCAATTTCCAGGAGTGTATATATATATATATATATATATATATATATATATATATATATATATATATATATATATATATACGCTTGAAGCGGATCCCCTCAGGATATGTTAACACTGACAGAACAAACTTATTATTGAATGAGATTTTCACTCTGCAGTGGAGTGTGTGCTGATATGAAACTTTCTGGCAGATTAAAAATGTGTGCCGGACCGAGACACGAACTCGGGAACTTTGCCTTTTGCGGGTAAGTGCTCTACTATCTGAGCTGCCCAACCATGACTCACGCTCCGTCCTCAGAGCTTTAGTTCTGCCACTACCTCGTCTCCTACCTTCCAAACTTCACAGAAGCTCTCCTGCGAACCTTGCAGAACTAGCACTCTTGGAAGAAAGGATATTGTGGAGACATGGCTTAGCCACAGCCTGCGAGATGTTTCCAGAATGAGATTTTCACTCTGCGGCGGAGTCTCGGTCCGGTACATAGTTTCAATCTGCCAGGAAGTTTCATATCAGCGCACATTCCGTTGCATGGTGAAAATCACATTCTGGAAACATCCCACAGGCTGTGGCTAAGCCATGTCTCCGCAATATCCTTTCTTACAGGAGTGCTAGTTCTGCAAGGTTAACAGGAGAGCTTCTGTGAAGTTGGGAAGGTAGGAGACGAGGTACTGGCAGAAGTAAAAGCTGTGAGGACGGGGCGTGAGTCGTGCTTTGGCGGCTCAGATGGAGGCCAGTGACGATCCGGCGTTCCGTAAGGCAAGGTTGTCCACTATCGACCCTACGCTATGCCATAAGCTGGAGCCACTCATCGGGAGTCTGACGAGCCAATTTTCTGGCCTCACTTAGCTACAGCACAGTTTTCGATGTCGTGCGTATGCCGGCGAACTCATCCTCTTGGTCCGCTCACGGAATGAAACACAACGTACGGAATTGCAGCGGGCAGTAACATGACTGTGGCTAAATCCACGGCGATGTCCATTGGACGCGGCGGCCTTTCACACGACGATTTAGCACCTCTCCCGTGTGTACAAAAACTACGATGCCTTGGTATCATTTTCACCTCTACCGTGCGCCGCTCCGCTGCCATCAGTTTTCGGCGTGCACTCCAAGTTACCCGCACGGCGGTGCGACAAAATCTCCTCCGCCGACTCGATTCTTTACAACGTGTCTAATACATCAATCAACGTGTGGCGTCCAGAATGGCCCACATCGTACAAGTCCGCCCGCTGCCATCAACTATTGGATGCAGCCGCCAGGCTGCTTTCGGATACTTTCTTACGGCCGGTACGCTCCTTAAGGTCCGCTGCACGTGTATGTATGTCATCTACTCGTATCGACATGGCTTCCTGACTTTTATGTATGTCATCTACTCGTATAGACACGGCTTCCTGTTTTTTATTCATCTCAACTACTTGAAAAAATATATCGGAGATGGTACTCGTCATGATTCGTAATTGCTTTTGTAAACTGGGAAGATTTTCAGCAACTTCTAATTCCTCAGCCTCACTAGTCTCCAATTGTTCTTCACCTGCTTCCTTTAAATCCATGATTACACATGTCAATTTCAAATCTTAGGCTAGTCGTCACACGAAATACGGATAAATTTTCAAGGACGCATGTCCCTCACCCTTACGTGGTGGTCTGTTTTGTCTACACTTGGCCGTGGTTCCACTTATCTACAGCACTACCCGCTACGCTACGTACCGTAGGAAAGCAAAATCGTTCACTAAGTATCGGTTGGAAACTATTCACTACACTTGGGTGTTCTACAGGCAGATGAACCACTAGGACAAAATAAAGTATGTTGCTCACCAAATACTTCGTTTGACCAGCTGAAGCGTCGATTTTGAAGAATCCATTTATAGTTACAATTGCTCATACAATCGTTTACATGAAAAATAAAACAGAGATAGATTAGCAGAATGCCAGGTTTTACCATAAAAATAGAAATATACATATAACTCCTATTTTGATGAATAAATTGTGAACTTACTTTAGAAATAGGCTTAAGCGAAATCCCTCCGGTGCCTCCAGTGTGACGTATAAAAATTTTCGGTGCCTACAGTGCCACGTCTTTCAGTGTCACACAAATTTTTATTTTTAAACGGGATCACTTAAGACTATTTCCATTGGTTCGCCCCTCAAATTCCTCCCTCATATCACAAAATTGTCGTCTGATGTAGTACAAACTGAAAAAATAAATTCCTTGTAAAGCACAGTTTCGTATATAATTTATATTCAAAACCGTACACCTGTGTCACAGAACAAATTCTACATCGAGAATACTTTACACAAATTTAAAGGAAGAAACGCTTCCGATAATTATTACAGTATTTAAAGAACATCAAAATATGAACAGGCTGAATTGAGCAAACAGTACATGAAACTTTGTTAATCAATTTAACTCTAAAAAGCTAGGGAGCATATTATTAACAAAATGAGAAATATGCACAAGTGAAACGCCAAAATGAGTACTTCTCAATTGGGAGTAAATCAAAACAATCAGAATGGCTGAAAAAGAGCACAGTAACATGAGCCTTAAACGAATAAAAGCTAATCAACTAAGCAAATAAAAGAATAGGGAAGAATGAAATGCCAACAAAATGAGATACCAACAAAATAAGAGCTGGCCGAACTGCGTCGGCACTTACATACGGTTGCGCTCCTGGCGGCACCTCGCGGCCCGTGCGCAACACGCGCCCCTGCTATCGCAATGCAGTCTTAGCGCTCGCGGCGGCGTCTAGCGGCCCGTACGCAAGTTGTGCGATTGCTGTCGCAGGTCGACGCTTAATCTATGATGTTCCAAATCTAGTTATGTGCTGAGTTTGCCATACCTCCAAAGAAAAGTATAATTACTTCAGTTTATATTTGTTCTGGCTACTTTGTTATTCATCAGTGGTAATATTTACATGGTAGCTGTCTTGCTACATATCTTGACATGATTACCGAAGGAGAGTACTCACATAACTAGGTGAATTATTTATCGACAGGTGCCAATTTACATAATTTGCTTTTTAGCAGCAGTGTACGTAAGTTTTAAAAGCGTTTTCTTTGATATTAGCGAATAAATACTTTGAGATCTACAGTAAGTGCATCGCTGTTACTCACGGGAAAAAGATGAAGAAAATTATAATCATTGGCGCTAAATGCAAAGTAACAGCTCTTGTAAACTTTTATGATGGCAGTGAAGGTATATTGCAGCTTATGACCACTGATAAATCTGCTCGCTCTTTAAATACAGGCATTAAATCGCTCTTTAAGGAAAATAGTGACTGGATGACATTAATGTATTCAAGAAATCTGTTCAGCCCAGAATTATCCCTGAGTACGTTATGTTGATGCAGCTGGAGAACTACATTTTCGAAGAAGAGGATTGTGTTATTGCTTATCAGAAGTGCATGTCGCTGAAATCTCGTAACGTGTGTAAAATGCTTTTAGACATTTATAGGAAACTTACTGTCAGACATCATAGTTTAAATGCTATTGACTATTCTATGTTCCCTAAGTGACTTATACCTCTTCATGTGGTATATCACTCTGATTTAACCCTTGAACAAGAGCACCCTATGTCTATGACAGTAGCGGGTCCACGGGGTACTTTGTACAAAAGTAAAGAACAGCTATCTTTATGTGGCTAAGGTTTAATCTCAGTTTAATTAAACAACGATAAAATAAACTCGCGCTGTACAAGATGAATCGCTGTTTACTTAAATAATGATAAAATACACTTCCATTATATCACTCTGTTGCCGTGTACAAGTATTACACCACAATAAAGACCCATTTGAAGCATTAAACAGAGGATTGGCATAAGATGCCATTTAACAGCTTTTATTATTGCTATTTATCTCATAGACAACTGCCTCAGTTTGGATTGTGCGTCTAGTTCGTAATCTGGGGCATTTTCTTTCTCGGATAGTAACTTCTTTCTCACCTATGTCACTGTCTGTTTCATATTACTGGTGCTCACATGGACATATGACAGCACATCGTAGTACTGTCATAGCTTATGCAATAATGAAGGCATAGCTATGGGTACACAATGGAACGTTAAAAGGCAGTGTTGTTTGTGGTTGGCCCACTATATACATAGGCGCGCCCACTCGAGGGTTAACTGGCTGCTTCTAGTGTTTAAGAATGATATAAGGTTCATATAAGAATGAACCTTACCGTAAACACAATACTGTGAATGCACTGTGTCACATCGATGGCCCTCCTCCTATTAAACTGCACTGTGAGATTTGTAAAAATGAATAAACAAATGTCTTATTTGAAATGATATGTATAGTCACCACAGCTTGGCAAGTATCTCAAACACCGTACTCCCTAAGCCACACTGACTACTTCTTTTGATTAATTCTTTGTTCTTATTTATGTACTGACTGCTGCCGGTGAAACTGTGTGCTCTCATCTTAGCTTCTTCTGACCAAGTGCTTCGAGGTGACTGCTGAGATGGTAGAATGTATCTGTGTTTACGTCCTCGTCTGACTCGAGTGATTCCCACTGGCTCACGTGTGGTGGACTGCAGCGTCTGCAGCAGCTGCTGCGCTTGCGGCAGCAGTGACAGTTGTGTCGGCGTTCGCGTTGGTGGAGGCTGCCACCAAGACGTTCTCGGGCAGTTCAGCCTCAGGTTGGTGTGCTGACTCAAGATGGGGCTTCCCTCTCGCCTCATGAGCAGGACTTACCTGCCAGCCCTCAAACAGCAGCGCTTCACGGATGAGAACGACAGTATTGTTCAGTTAACGCTCCACATGATGCGTGCGTAGACCTTGCCGCTCAGCACAGAAGCAGCTCTTTTACACATTAACGCATGTCTTCTACTATTGTTGTTTCTCTCCAGCAAGCTGTTGCTATAAAACATTTTAATGACAGGATAGGCTGGGACGATAAGAACATTTTATACTGTTTTTTTATTCGGACTTATACACCATTACAGCCTTTGAGCTCTGCAATATCTAGCCAACAGTTGTTTTCTCTATGCCTTGAATTCAACCTGTGTAGCATTCAAACCTATAGATACATAGGTATACCATCAGTAAAGTCCCATTCTACTGAGTTTATAGTTTATAAGTCGTTGTATGAATATAGCCATTTATACACTACTCTAAGTGTCTTTGAATTGCAATTGAATCTCAATGTAGACAAGTGTAATGTGCTGCGAATACATAGAAAGAAAGATCCTTTATCATTTAGATACAATATAGCAGGCCAGCAACTGGAAGCAGTTAATTCCATTAATTATCTAGGAGTAGGCATTAGGAGTGATTTAAAATTGAATGATCATATAAAATTAATCGACGGTAAAGCAGATGCCAGACTGAGATTCATTGGAAGAATCCTAATGAAATGCAATCCGAAAACACAGGAGGTAGGGTACAGTACACTTGTTCGACCACTGCTTGAATATTGCTCACAAGTGTGGGATCCATACCAGATAGGGTTGATAGAAGAGAGAGACAAGATCCATCAAAGAGCAGCGCGCTTCGTTACAGGATCATTTAGTAATCGCGAAAGCGTTACGGAGATGACAGATAAACTCCAGTGGAAGACATTGCAGGAGAGATGCTCAGTAGCTCGGTACGGGCCTTTGTTGAAGTTTCGAGAACATACCTTCACCGAGGAATCAAGCAGTATATTGCTCCCTCGTACGTATAGCTCGCGAAGAGACCATGAGGATAAAATCAGAGAGATTAGAGCCCACACAGAGGCGTACCGATAATCTTTCTTTCCAAAACAATACGAGACTGGAATAGAAGGGAGAACCGATAGATGTACTCAAAGTACCCTCCGCCACATACCGTCAGGTGACTTTCGGAGTATGGAAGTAGATGTAGATGTAGATACACCATCGTTGCACAAATACTCTGCAAAGTATACACCTCTGACATATTGACCCCTGTGGCTTAGTCTGTATAGAGCAATGAGTAATGCACTGTACACCTCCTTAACTGACTGGACAGCGCGTTTGACTGCCACTCAGTGGGACTGGGTTCGATTCCTGGCCGGGTTGGAGAATTTCTTAGCGAGTGGACTGGGTGTTGTGTTTGTCCTCATCATTGTGCCATCATCGCTGACACGCAAGTTGCTCAGTGTGGTGTCAGCTGAAACGACTTACAACTCAGCGGCTGAACTTTCCCACGTGGGGACTCACGGCCATAAATACAATCATTTCATTTCATTAATGCACTCTGTAAATCATCTAAATTCACAACACTCAAATGTTCTATGTAGTTGCTTGTGTTCCCTGAAGTTAATACAAGCACAGCTTCTCTTTTGATATCTGCAGGCCGGTGTGGCTGAGTGGTTCTAGGCGCTTCAGTCTGGAACCACGCGATCGCTACGGTCGCAGGTTCGAATCCTGCCTCGGGCATGGATGTGTGTGATGTCCTTAGGTTAGTTAGGTTTAAGTAGCTCTAAGTTCTAGGGGACTGATGACCTCAGATGTTAAGTCCCATAGTGCTCAGAGCAATTTGTAGATATCCACTATTGAAAACTGGAGAAATACATTATACACACTGTGCCTTCTTACAATACATTTATTCACTACCAGTAGCTCCTTGTTGCCCGTGAGCAATGGTACTGGGCACTTACGGATCTTACAGGTTTTCATGTTTTCATCGTGGTTTTCTGCTTGGTTAAGGCTGTATTACGACGTTGGGTATCAACTTTATTATTTTTCAAGTCAGCAATGGCGTATCCGGTCCTGATTAAATAGCATTTATACCATGTGAAGTTGTTGTTGTAAATGTTTTTCCACTATGAAGATGGCCCATGGTCGAAAGCGGTAGTGAATAAATGTACTGTAAGACACCACAATGTGTATTATCCATTTGTTCATGTATACCGATGCTGTTGACAGTTTCCTGAATTTTTTTCTTTTTTGCAGTATTCAAACCCTTTGTGTATGAGATGGGTCGTACTTTGTCGTCACCATCTTCTCTTCGTTACTTCTTGATGCCACACAGACCGTCCACTTGCACCACGAATACTACACACTAACATGTATTGGCGATTAGCAGTATTGTTCTGGTGCGTAACTGAGGCTCGGAGAGTCGCGGAAGGTCGGGCTGCTGCGATTGTGGCGGTGGTTCAAAACATTCGAATGACAGCACGTCCCGTAAATATGGAAGTACCTGATCAGGAGCGCATAGCGCTGCTGTAAATAACAAAACACAAGTTTAGTTGAGTGTAGTAATAATAATGTTATTAATAGCTGATGAAAAGTACTTACTGACAGTCTTCTGCTTCTTAATGCCGGCTGGAGGCAGTGGCCAGTCCCTGCTGATGGCCGTTCAATGGTCAGCCTCTCACTACAGGGCACAGATGATCCACATTGGCCGAGAGCAAAGTGGAGAATGGGCGGGGAGGGGAAGGCAATGTGAAAGGAAGGGGAGACCATGAATATAATTGCGTAAGCTTTAATAAGACAGGGGCCGGCCGGGGTGGCCGATCGGTTCTAGGCGCTACAGTCTTGAGCCGCGCGACCGCTACGGTCGCAGGTTCGTATCCTGCCTCGGGTATGGATGTTTGTGATGTCCTTAGGTTAGTTCGGTTTAAGTAGTTCTAAGTTCTAGCGGACTGATGACCTCAACTGTTAAGTCCCATAGTGCTCAGAGCCATTTGAACCATTTAATAAGACACCTCGATGTCAGCGATTTTATGGCTTGTACCAGGAGTGGCCTACTACCGACAAAGTTTAGGAGATACCCTTCAATAATACATGAAATACTGAATTTTATTGGCGAAGGGCAGAAAGATGAAAACGCAGAAAATGGATCATCTAAAAAGGATTACAAGCGTCCAAAGAGATACCCCCTGCTTCATTACACTGATCTTCTAAATGTTTTGCCGTAACTGACAGAATTACAATGACATCGGCATACCTCAAAACTGTTATTTTTTCCCCTATGCTTTAATTCCCTTTCCAATGTTCTCATTTGTCTACTGTACTGGTTGCACTATGTATTTAACAGCAAAAAAAAGTCACGCAGAATAAAAAATTGCAGTTTCTATATTATTTTCTCATATTTTAATTTTAGAGCGAGTTTTTTATGTAAAGTGTGGTGTCACCGCCAGACACCACACTTGCTAGGTGGTAGCTTTAAATCGGCCGCGGTCCATTAGTACATGTCGGACCCGCGTGTCGCCACTGTCAGGGATCGCAGACCGAGCGCCACCACAAGGCAGGTCTCGAGAGACTGACTAGCACTCGCCCCAGTTGTACGGACGACTTTGCTAGCGACTACATGGACGAAGCATTGCTCATTAGCCGAGCCAATAGTTAGACTAGCCTTCAGCTAAGTCAATGGCTACGACCTAGCAAGGCGCCATTAGTAACATTGCATGTTTCTAAAGAGTCTCACTTGTATCGCCACAATCTCCAGATGTACCAAAAGGATGGATTAAAGTTAAGTATTACAGAAGCTACGTACTTTTCTTTATAGCAATCATTACGTATCCTGTTTCAGACCTCACGCACCCTCTTTGGCTTCCTCTCATTGTGTCTAGTCTGTCTTGCCTAGACACAACATAAAGTTACTGTTTTGCATTGTCGCAGCAAACAACTTCATGATGATAATTACCTCGCACGAACATTGCAGCGGCTCATAGTGTTACTTTGGCCATCGACAACCTCGTTATGTTGCATCCCACACAACCTCCTCGGCCATGTGTCTTCGGTCAATCATACCAGTTACCTGACAGTCTTCCCGTCTTAACGGGCCCATATCCTTCAGTATATTCTCAGTCCCCTTCGTTTATACAAGCTGTTCTCTCGCAGGAGTTGGTCTATAGATCAGCACGTAGGTGCAAAGGAAAGAGCAGTACTGTACGAAAACGTGCAAATCTGTTAGCTGTAAGCAGTGATTGAAGAACGGTTATACAAGTATGTTGGTCAGACGTTTTAGCAGTTACGGTGATAGGTAAGAGACTGAGGAAGTGATGCGAAGACTGCTGATCCAGCTGTCAGTCAGTTTCGCTAGAACATAAATCTTGCTGAGGAAAAAGTGATAAAAGTCCGTATACTGAGCAGCGAGTAGAGGGCAGCAAACGTGCGCACGTATAGGTCGCGTGGGCGTAGGGGCGAGCTGGGCCGCATCGCCGCAGCCAGCGTGAAATATGGATGGCCGGGGGGCGCAGGATCACATCAGCACAGCAAAATTGTTGTGTGGGCCCCTCCCTTCATTGCATTCTCCCTGCCACACGTTTCCGTTGTCTAAACGCGCTGCTGGGATCTGTTATATCCATGTACCGTAGTAACATCCAAAGTTTCCAAATCAAGTGTAAAGGTGGAGAGACAGAAACCTATTTATTGGCTGCGCTGTAATGAAACCATTGCTCCATGATTACGTGTGTCTGAGTTTATTTAAAATATTTCTGTTAAATTAAGATTCCTCCTAAGGTGAAATGGGCGTAGTGATCGTATTCTATCTGCAACAGAAGTTAAAGCGATCGAAATTCAACTGAATATTATTTATGTTATTGCAGAAAACGCTTGCAGTAAATGATTGTCTAGAAAACTGATCAGAGCATTTAAAGATGCCAGTACCGACGTTCATAATGGAGTGCGATGTTGGTGACCATGTGTTATCGCTGAAAATTTGCAGAAGAAATTTAATGCAAATGTTCAAAGAAACAGACACGTTACAATTTCGTCCTTGTCAAATGAGTTTCCACATTTGAAGTGCTCTTTATAAAATCAGACAGTGCGCTTTGACTGCCAAAATTTGTGCCCACATTCGTATCGAAATTGCTGAAGTACATGACGCCATTTACGTAGCCTATGGCTTAAACTTTCCAGTACAGCACAGTAAGGAAAGTGACGAATTTCTTAGGCAAATCATCGCTGGAGACGCAACAGGAGTGGCGTATGTTACACCAGAAACTAAATAACAATCCATGAAGTGGAGGCATTAAAAAATTTCAAAGAATTTGAAGTCGAAGCAGACAGTTTAAAAGTGAGAAACTGTGTGCACTGCGTTTTGTTATAGGCATGAGGTGTTGCTTTTGGATTGTGTAGCTCAATGTAATACTGTCATGTTTCCACACCTTAAGTCGAACAGTCCAAAACAAAACGTATGCCCTCGTCTGTCCACATATTGCTCCATGAACAGAGGCTCTCATCGCATCATATAGCCATATACACTCCTGGAAATTGAAATAAGAACACCGTGAATTTATTGTCCCAGGAAGGGGAAACTTTATTGACACATTCCTGGGGTCAGATACATCACATGATCACACTGACAGAACCACAAGCACATAGACACAGGCAACAGAGCATGCACAATGTCGGCACTAGTACAGTGTATATCCATCTTTCGCAGCAATGCAGGCTGCTATTCTTCCATGGAGACGATCGTAGAGATGCTGGATGTAGTCCTGTGGAACGTCTTGCCATGCCATTTCCACCTGGCGCCTCAGTTGGACCAGCGTTCGTGCTGGACGTGCAGACCGCGTGAGACGACGCTTCATCCGGTCCCAAACATGCTCAATGCGGGACAGATCCGGAGATCTTGCTGGCCAGGGTAGTTGACTTACACCTTCTAGAGCACGTTGGGTGGCACGGGATACATGCGGACGTGCATTGTCCTGTTGGAACAGCAAGTTCCCTTGCCGGTCTAGGAATGGTAGAACGATGGGTTCGATGACGGTTTGGATGTACCGTGCACTATCCAGTGTCCCCTCGACGATCACCAGTGGTGTACGGCCAGTGTAGGAGATCGCTCCCCACACCATGATGCCGGGTGTTGGCCCTGTGTGCATCGGTCGTATGCAGTCCTGATTGTGGCGCTCACCTGCACGGCGCCAAACACGCGTACGACCATCATTGGCACCAAGGCAGAAGCGACTCTCATCGCTGAAGACGACACGTCTCCATTCGTCCCTCCATTCACGCCTGTCGCGACACCACTGGAGGCGGGCTGCACGATGTTGGGGCGTGAGCGGAAGACGGCCTAACGGTGTGCGGGACCGTAGCCCAGCTTCATGGAGACGGTTGCGAATGGTCCTCGCCGATACCCCAGGAGCAACAGTGTCCCTAATTTGCTGGGAAGTGGCGGTGCGGTCCCCTACGGCACTGCGTAGGATCCTACGGTCTTGGCGTACATCCGTGCGTCGCTGCGGTCCGGTCCCAGGTCGACGGGCACGTGCACCTTCCGCCGACCACTGGCGACAACATCGATGTACTGTGGAGACCTCACGCCCCACGTGTTGAGCAATTCGGCGGTACGTCCACCCGGCCTCCCGCATGCCCACTATACTCCCTCGCTCTAAGTCCGTCAACTGCACATACGGTTCACGTCCACGCTGTCGCGGCATGCTACCAGTGTTAAAGACTGCGATGGAGCTCCGTATGCCACGGCAAACTGGCTGATACTGACGGCGGCGGTGCACAAATGCTGCGCAGCTAGCGCCATTTGCGTGTGATCATTGCTTGTACAGCCCTCTCGCAGTGTCCGGAGCAAGTATGGTGGGTCTGACACACCGGTGTCAATGTGTTCTTTTTTCCATTTCCAGGAGTGTAGTTAGGAACAACTTGATCACCATCTGTACAATCATGATATAACTTTACCACTTGTTCTGTACTTGAGAAAAACGTTTATGTGGTGAGCGTCCAGATAACGACAAAGGTTTCAAACGGCCGTTTAGTGTTGGTTGAAAATAAGATGGCAGATTTTTATGAGAATGGGATTTAGAAAATGATTTTTCGTTACGTAAAATAACTTATATTTGTTGGATTTATGATGGAAAGGAGATTAAGGCATAGGCTTTTATACAGTATCGGAATTATTTTTGCAGTCATCCGTAAAGGGGACGGTCCCCTAAAGTTGCGATTCCGATGGGGCAACTGAAGCGACTCAAGTGACGTGGTCATAACAGTGCGTCTGACCGATGCGACTCCTTTAATGTAACTAATGACAACCTTTCCAACTGATTGGAGTGCAATCTAAGAACACTGTTTGCTGTTTCAGAACATGATGCCAGTATTTCCTGCATCTATGCAATTTTCATGAAAACTCTATGAAACGAAGCGCACATTTGGGTGCACTTTAATTACTTTTCTTATGTCTTGACCACACTTTCATTATATTCCAAGATATTCCACAAGAAATTCCACATTTTTTCAGCAGAGATGGGCCAAGAAAAATAATGTGATGAATTAATTACTGATCGCTCGTCGTAATGGATAATGATACCACGTACACTCATACTGGAAATCATCATGATAGTGTGTGGTAGAACATTTAAATAGACATATCTGTGAAATATACCTTTAGATGAATTACACACACACACTTGGCGTCGTCGAAACCTTTTGTCAGTCTTGCTAGTGCATAGCCTTTTAGTTACTCAACCTGTATTAACAGTCTTCAGCAATTAGCAACTAAGAAACCATATTTTCCTGTATCCACTTATTATTATTTAAGTTAAAACCGGAAATTCGAAACAGAATCATCTTTGAGACAGAGACCAGACTTTAAAAATTTGGCAAATCAGATCTGGTAAATTAGGAAAAAGATCATTGAGACTCAGTTCTACTTGGTCTTGGTATCAATCTATGCTTTCTTAAAAGAAATATTATTCTCAAGAGTTGTATACATTTCTCTGAAAATAGCGACTAAGTCGGTATAACGTATGTAATTATCAGCAAACTGTAATGCCACTCTCTCGTAACATTACAATAGCGAATATTACAAAAATATGCTTTTAGCATGTTAGTACGTGTAGACATAGAAACATCTATGAGCACATTTGTAGTTTTAGCATGCAACTTTTCTCATGTCAGATTCAAACTAGAAATTAGTTGAATAGTGCGTCGTAAGCTTTTGTTGAAGTACATCCACAGCAAAGTCTCGCGTAACATGAATTTATTTATGGAATAATCTGCTCCTCTCACCGCAAATACAAAATGTACATTATGCTTTATTGCAAGAGATGGATAAGAATTAACAGCCTGTTTTAGGATGTCAGCAGATGATCGTACAGTTTGAACAGCTGAGGGACGGATGATGGAAATCACACGGGGGTCGTACACTAGGCTTACTTATTTCGATAGCAATTAGTTTTTCTATCCTGCAGTGTTTGACATTACGTTTAACTAGTGTGGATCTCCGACGATTTGATATCCCGTCATTTACTCAACTCCACATCTCACATTTGTTTGTGAAACAACACAAGTATCATTGTCACTGCTAATTCAGAAATTCTTTTGTACTTTTAGCACTATTTCACTCCCAGTAATGTATGCCGTGAAGTGAATCAAATGGTAAGCTGCAAACTAACACATTTTTCGAATGCAATGAGCTCTTGACAAATGTTTTCATAACGACCATTACGAATTTGAAATGATAGATGGTTCAGATGGCTCTGAACACTATGGGACTTTACATCTGAGGTCATCAGTCCCCTAGACCTTAGAACTACTTAAACCTAAGTAACCTAAGGACACCACACACATCCATGCCCGAGGCAGGATTCGAGCCTGCGACCGTAGCGTTCGCGCGGTTCCAGACTGAAGGGCCTAGAACCGCTCGGCCAGAGCGGCGGGCTTGAAAAGATAAGTAGTTCATTACAAGGCTGAGTTGCTACACCACCAAAGACAAAACAATGAGATCTTTTAAATAAATACTGCCTTGGAAATTGCTTGAGAAATATTACAGGAATAAAAAATCACGCTGAGTGAAAAGCAGCTGTTTAATTTTTCATATATAATGTAGAACAGTATGAAAAGCGCCCAGAAACGGATGTAGCAAAATCTTATGTATGTTCAAATGTTTTCACAACGCAAAAATCGAAAAGCGTAGTCTCCACTTCCTCTCTCTCTCTCTCTCTCTCTCTCTCTCGATCTACACTCCTGGAAATTGAAATAAGAACACCGTGAATTCATTGTCCCAGGAAGGGGAAACTTTATTGACACATTCCTGGGGTCAGATACATCACATGATCACACTGACAGAACCACAGGCACATAGACACAGGCAACAGAGCATGCACAATGTCGGCACTAGTACAGTGTATATCCACCTTTCGCAGCAATGCAGGCTGCTATTCTCCCATGGAGACGATCGTAGAGATGCTGGATGTAGTCCTGTGGAACGGCTTGCCATGCCATTTCCACCTGGCGCCTCAGTTGGACCAGCGTTCGTGCTGGACGTGCAGACCGCGTGAGACGACGCTTCATCCAATCCCAAACATGCTCAATGGGGGACAGATCCGGAGATCTTGCTGGCCAGGGTAGTTGACTTACACCTTCTAGAGCACGTTGGGTGGCACGGGATACATGCGGACGTGCATTGTCCTGTTGGAACAGCAAGTTCCCTTGCCGGTCTAGGAATGGTAGAACGATGGGTTCGATGACGGTTTGGATGTACCGTGCACTATTCAGTGTCCCCTCGACGATCACCAGTGGTGTACGGCCAGTGTAGGAGATCGCTCCCCACACCATGATGCCGGGTGTTGGCCCTGTGTGCCTCGGTCGTATGCAGTCCTGATTGTGGCGCTCACCTGCACGGCGCCAAACACGCATACGACCATCATTGGCACCAAGGCAGAAGCGACTCTCATCGCTGAAGACGACACGTCTCCATTCGTCCCTCCATTCACGCCTGTCGCGACACCACTGGAGGCGGGTTGCACGATGTTGGGGCGTGAGCGGAAGACGGCCTTACGGTGTGCGGGACCGTAGCCCAGCTTCATGGAGACGGTTGCGAATGGTCCTCGCCGATACCCCAGGAGCAACAGTGTCCCTAATTTGCTGGGAAGTGGCGGTGCGGTCCCCTACGGCACTGCGTAGGATCCTACGGTCTTGGCGTGCATTCGTGCGTCGCTGCGGTCCGGTCCCAGGTCGACGGGCACGTGCACCTTCCGCCGACCACTGGCGACAACATCGATGTACTGTGGAGACCTCACGCCCCACGTGTTGAGCATTTCGGGGGTACGTCCACCCGGCCTCCCGCATGCCCACTATATGCCCTCGCTCAAAGTTCGTCAACTGCACATACGGTTCACGTCCACGCTGTCGCGTCATGCTACCAGTGTTAAAGACTGCGATGGAGCTCCGTATGCCACGGCAAACTGGCTGACACTGACGGCGGCGGTGCACAAATGCTGCGCAGCTAGCGCCATTCGACGGCCAACACCGCGGTTCCTGGTGTGTCCGCTGTGCCGTGCGTGTGATCATTGTTTGTACAGCCCTCTCGCAGTGTCCGGAGCAAGTATGGTGGGTCTGACACACCGGTGTCAATGTGTTCTTTTTTCCATTTCCAGGAGTGTATGTACCGCGCGACGACGTCAAGAAGCGACGGAAAATAGCGGCAATGGGAGTTGAGTAGGCTAAGCTGGCAGCAAGCGGCTCAGAACGTGCAGCTCAATCGAATGGCTCGGATCGCGCAGCTGTTTGTCGCCTCAGCCGCCGCATACGAATTTCAAGTTTTAATGATGTGCGATCTATTAGCAGTTTTCGCTTGCGGAGACAAACTTTACCTTTTATCACTGAAGGTCAGCGGTTTGTATAAGCCTAACTACTTGGTTCAAATGGTTCAAATGGCTCTGCGCACTATGGGACTTAACGTCTGAGGTCACCAGTCCCCTAGAACTTAGAACTACTTAAACCTAACTAACCTAAGGACATCACACACATCCATGCCCGAGGCAGGATTCGAACCTGCGACCGTAGCGGTCGCGTGGTTCCAGACTGTAGCGCCTAGAACCGCTCGGCCAACACGGCCGGCGCCTAACTACTTCACGTGTATACTACCTTCTGGGCGTGATGTTCGATGGGACTGCTCTTTTGGTGGCATCAAGAACTGGAGAGCGTGATGTGCACGCGTTTCCTTCCAGTGCTTAACAGGAAATATTTTCAGCAGCTAACATTTGATCGCTTAGAGTGGCTAGCGCTATTTTGTGGCGTGAACATGAGTCACTCCCCGCCATCCCTCTCGCAGACTCTTGGCGCTCTCACAATTTGCTTACAAAATGCATTTAATTGTTCAGATTTAAAAATAAATCTTGGATGTGCAGCTGTTTTCATTCAGGTAAATCTTATCGTAAGTAACAAGAGAGTATAATAATATTTTAATGTATCTACAATACTTTATGTAATTAATTAAGTTATCCGTGCCTCAGGCGTCAACGGGCCGACAGTTAGATTTGTATTTCTGCGTAATATGCTCCACCAAAATGAGATTGTACGAATGTTTCTGCTCTGTGCAAGGTATAGGAAACCACAGTGTCTTACTTGGCCCTCTGGTGCGTCGCAAGGCACTACACAATGCTAACGGCCATCCAGACGGATGGGAAATACCAAACGATCACAGTACGGTCATGGTGGGCTGAGATTCAGTGCACGCAATCTTGTGTAGAGTTAGCGTCTCTGGCTGCCGGGCAACAGGTCGGGAGTTCACACCTACCTACCAACAATTACTTGGCGTTTTGTATTTATCATTTTTGAAGCATGCTGGAATATCTTAATTTTGTAACGTTTGTATATTCTGGAATACGCAAATTGTGTTTGATTGTCAACATTCTGGAATACTCGATGTTAAGAATAAATTGCTGTAGGAATTCAGTTTTGTTCTGGCTGCTTGTTGGTCTCCGTAATAAACGTGCTTAAGTGTTGTACCTCATTGACTACGTTGCATTTGGATTTGGACATCTGTTTGGTCTGGAGGTGACATCGTTTGATGGCGACGCCGGGTACTTCAACACATCTACATCGCCGTCGCTACAATTAGGCAACGTAAAAACCATCGGCTACACGTACAGGAACCGGAATATGAACGCTACAATCAGGTGACAAATGTTGTCGTGTCGCACCTTCCATTTCACGGCGTAATGAGACACACAGTCTTACAGTTTAAACATACACCACGTGTAGTTCCAACACTGCTACTTCTGATGTGCCGAAATGGCTGCTGCCTGTACTCCTATTCACCTCTGTTGGAGTCTACACTACAATTTACACTACCTCATCCACGTAATGGGTACAGAGTACAGCGAAGATATTCTAAATATGTTGTTGATGCCATTACACACACCTTGTCAGATTTTAGTATTCAAGTTAGATGACGTTGCTTCTATCTCTCACATAAGTTTTAAATGTATAGAAGGTTGGTATACAGTGTGGAAACTGTAGAGCAGAATGGAAAATTTATGTCTTTCATACTGTACTCCCAATTCACAGGTTATGATGGCGGGAATGCACCCCACTGGTTTTATAATTTAATAGTGGGCAAGAGGTGTTTACCCACCTATGACTCCCACTGGTGCGATCCTGCATAGACTCTAGATGTATCCAGTTTTCCAGTTAACAATCACATCAGTCTCAGCGTCCGTGCTGTTAGCAGCGGCGGCAGCGTTAGTCTGAAGGTTGAAGTCGCTGCACAGACATGCACTTATACGACGTATTTTTGATTCCCAAGGATTTCACACCACTGACAATCGATTTGTCCCAAAGAAGCTAGCATTTCGGATGTTGGATGACACTCAAGTAGCGTGATTGCTTCTGACGATTTTATTCTGGCGTTGACACCGCCACTCTATGAGCTGGATGTAAATTCCGGAAAACAGTTAAGGAAGAATCACCACCAGCACAGTTTTCAACCGAGTCACTTCTCTTCGAGAAGTGATGGAGAAGGTGACGTGGTCTACGGACATGTTACCCGAATATGATGTCTATAACTTTGAGAACGAGGTGTGTCCCTCAGTTCCTGCGCTCTTACTGAAAATGTATGTTGACAAATATGAACCAATGGCTGCTGAGTTAAATTCCTGGAGCATTGGTTGTGTGATAGTGGCTCGTAAGAATTTTCATATGATTGAAACGTAACGTTCCATTACGTTAAAATGAACTTGAGTAAAATAAATCTTGTTGTCGAACAACGAAATGTTATGTTCCATTTTATGTGAAAATTAGGTCTGCGAGGACTATCCAGAAAGTGAAATAAAAAAATTAACAATATGGAAAAACCAAATTTTATTGTATAGATCTTAAAGGTACATTCTTGAAGTATTTTTCTACATAATCGTCATTCAAATTGCGGCACTTATTATATCGTGGCGCAAGTTTTTCAATACCTTCCCTGTAGAGATTTGCCGCCTCCGATTGCAACCAATGGCATATACCGGCATGCAGTTCGGCGTCAGTATAAAAGCGTTATGTGGCGAGCCATGTCTTTATTGCTGGGAGACGTGGTAGTCGCTCGGCGCCAAATCGGAGCTGTATAGAGGATGATCAACACCTCCCATTCAAAGCACCGTTAGAGCTCTCGTTTACGATTGGCCGTGTGTGGACGTGCGTTGTCGTCAGAAAACAAAGCTTTTGCGCTACGTTTCTCCCGACGCTTGATTTGTATCACCAGCCTTGGATTTTCTAGTGTATGACACTACCTCTCTGAGTTAGTTGTTGTGCTGTCTCCAATGTTGGGGTGGGGAGAAGCGAGGGGGTGTGAGAGGTTGAATAGAACTGTAACGCCATAGACGTAGCATGAAGGTGAAGCTGCAATCGTATTAGTGATCTGAGCTGCGTCAAATCCAAAACTGCTGACACAGTGCTCTTAGACCAGGCCATTCTATGTCTAATACATCACAAAATTCTCATGGGTCGTGAAGTGGATGGCTGTATATATATATATATATATATATATATATATACGAGGGTTATTCCAAAAGTAAGGTCCGATTGATTGCCAAATTGAAACCACAGTGAACATCTGAAATGTTTTACTTGTAACAATTAGCTACACCTTTCAGCTACTTCTCTACGTAGTCGCCGTTCTGACTTAGACTTTTGTCATAGCGTTGTACCAACTTTTCAATAGCCTCATCATAGAAGGCAGCCGCCAGTGCTTTCCGCCAATTCTCCACGCTGGCCTACACCTCGTTGTCTGTGTCAAAATGTTGTCTTCAAAGACAGCGGTTCATGTGACCAGAGATGAAACTCAGGGGGAGACAATTGCGGACTGTATTGTGGGTAATCTAACATTTCCATTTGAAAACGATGCAGGAGCATCTTCATTGCCCCTGCAGAATGCGGCTGAGAATTGTCGTGAAGACGAAACAGCACGACAGTTATGTAATGTTGGCTGCATAGCTTCAGGCGAAATTTCTCACCAGGCCCTCGTACTTGGCGGCAGACACTATTTTCTAGACATCTTTACGCACTCACTGCGAGCTCAGAAATGAGAAGAGCGACGTGATGCTAACTGGGGTTATACTAGAGACACTACCCAACACATCTGTGCAAAGCTTTATCGGATTTTCATAGTCGTTTCCATTTCGCGACCGATCGGACCTTACTTTTGGAATAACCCTCGTATATATATGGTCACGTGATCATTACTCTTCCAGCGTAGAACATGACGCAGTATCTTGTTTCCTTCTAAAATGGTGCTTGCTAAGGTCAAGCATTCAACTTCTATATATATATCTTAACGAGGATAACATAGCTTCAGTGAAGTCTGAGATCGAAATGTCACTATCTTTATTTATTTACAGACTTTTTAGACATAGAATTAGCATTGTGCCACTTCACTTGAGAGTTCACAGTTTTAGGTGTTAGGTCTGATGTGGTAATAATTTTGTGACACACGACTTTTTCAATGGCTGATAGTTGCAGACTAGTTATATTCACAACACCTGTTTGCTTACTGCTTCCTGCTTAGCATAGAATTTTAGCCAATATATGTTTTGCACAGTTACACGCCTGATCTGATTCGATTTGGTACATTGCCTCATTTAGTTCTGAAAAGGAAGCATTTTCGTGAAATACCAATAAGTACAGAATACAGCCGTCAGTTCAAAGTGGAAAACTAGCATTTGAACCAATGTATTATGAATAGAATTGATTTAACTTGAACTCACAATGATGTCATCTTTTGCTACTTGTGTGAAAGCATATATTATACATAGGGGGATAGTGAAATTCAGTTACGTTAAAATTCAGAATCGCAAAATCTTGGATTAATTAGTATATACTTTGACGATTGTAAATGATGTATTAGTTACTGTAGTAATAAAGATGCTGCCTATCCTCACAGTAACCTTTACCGTCGAGAATTCTGACAGATAAATCTCTGTTTCAGTTTCCAAATATTGTTCTCAGTATACATTCATTGAAAAAATAGTCTGTTCAAATACACAACACTTTACTAATCAACAACAAATTAATATAGTCTGAAAGGAAATAAAGTGCTGAAATTATCCGGATTATACTCTTTGCAATTATCTAAATGTCAAATTGCGATATATTTTAGTTGTACTTCTTGGAATCGTTAACAATTCTCGTTAATCATAAGAATGAATCCTTCATAGCATGATATTCAGAATGGAGGACAAATTTTGGCCTGAGTAATAATGGCTTGGGAAAACGTTCGCCTCTGACTACGTTTACATTTCGTACAAATAGTGAATCACTTATTTCTAAAAGGAGGTAACTAAAAAATTGTCAATGTAGATTTTGTCGGTTTTGGTTTCTCGTGACATAGATGAATCGATTGTAACTTAAATGAGAGGTCGTCATTGTCCTGATGCTTGCAGCCAGTAGATTTAAAGCTGCAATTATTTATAATAGGGGAGAACTTCAGAAGTTGTCATGATTTAGAAATAAACTTGCGACAGGCCTGGAATCATGCTGAACCAATCAATGATTTTTGTTGGAAAGTTTGAGTGACTATTCCTTTTACGATTTTAAGATGAACAACTCATTGTTTTAAGTTTCAAATAATGTTGGGAGAGAAGAAAGAAAGAGGTATTCTTGATTACTTTTTGGTGTGCCATGGGATTTTAATTTTGAGATCTACCCATGAAAACATATGGAGATAGATTTTACTGTGCTCTTGAGTACCAAGGTAAGAAAGGCCCTAATAAGGCGCACGCCTTTTTATTTAATTACACAGAGGACTTTGTCCCCATAAGAGACTCCACTTGTTCTGCAATGCATCAAGAGACGAAAACCGAAGTCATAGTGTTGTAAAAATATTATTTTTATTAACAGACAGTGGCAGATTTGACAAAATCTGGGCCGCGCGCAATGGCTGCGTGGTTTGAGACGTCCTGTCACGGACTGCGCGGCCCCTCTCGCCGGAAGTTCGAGTCCTCCCTCGGGCATGGTTGTGCGTGTTGTTCTTAGCGTAAGTTAGTTTAAGTAGTGTGTGTGAGTCTAGGGACCTATGACCTAAGCAGTTTGGTCCCTTAGGAATTCACACACATTTGAACATTTTGACAAAATCTGGCACTATTTCCCCGTTGGGAAGAGTTCATAACTACCATCTGGCCTCGACTTAGGTGTCGTGAAAAGTTGGTTACGCATGTGCAACCAAGTATTTGTTCAGGATCCGTATATGTCACTTATTATCGAATCGAACCGTCTTGGTCATTTAAGGTTTATGCAGCAACAAGAGCGAATTTAAAAACTTCATGAATTCATTTCTGGAAAAAGGTCGTCATCCCAACTGATGCGATTGGAACAAGCACTAGAAAAACAGGACAATCATTTGCCTCCGATTAGTTTCTGTACTATGAGTATAGTTCTGAAAAGAAAAGGCAAGAAGTTGCTAAGCCATGTATTGCAGGGCTCGAAGTCAATACAATTACATTAGTGAAAGTCAGGACACATTTTACCAACAAATGTTGCAAATCGACAGTATCAAGTCTTGATAATCAACTGAAGACGTAGCCTACAACAGAAGTGGAGGAAGATGACTGAAAAGCAACTAGAACCAAATATTTTTGTAACGTGTTTCATATTAATTTTTGTATGAACTGAATATAGTGTACTGAACAGGTGGTCAGTAATCATTTGTAACATGATTTGTATTCATTTTTGTTTGAACTCCACTCAGTTTTGTAAACACTTAGAGTTATAAAGACAGTTTTAAACATATTCAGGGGATAGGTTCGAAAGCATTGAGAAACAGTAAGTTATATAGTTATCATTTAAATGTATTTCATATCATGATTGTGTATGGCATTTTGTGTGTGTAATAGTACACTTCAGACGCACATGCATACATCACATTACCTCTCTTGCCTTGGAAATACTGTCATTCATTTAATATGCCCCCTTTTCAAAAGAAGCTATTTAATTGTATTCAGCCCATTATACTCAAAAAATGGCACGCGGTTTGCATTGCTAAAACTCGGTAGGAGCTTGATCTCACAGATTTTACTGCTGCAGATGTTAGTGATTTCTCCTGACGATGTTCTACCATTCCACAAATACGGTGCTTGCTTTCCGATGCTAATTTTTCAGGTACGTGCAATGGCCAAGTGACTGCTCCAGCTGGGCCAAGTGACTGCTCCAACTGGAAAGATTCTTCCATTTGATCATTTCGGACCATAATTACCAGTAGCCAATAGTTGGTGGTTCTTGCTTCCTGCAGTGCAACTCGCATCCACCAGAGCCGGCTGCTCTCGTCTCTGTCGCGCCAGAGCCAGCGACTCATGCATCCTCTCTCTCACACAGTTCTACCACTACTCTCTCTCCACAGCTAACACCACCGTCTTCCTTAAGTTCTTAATACGACGGCAAAGGTTCTGTGTTACACTACAAGTCAGACTATTCCACGATTTGTACAATACAAATTCCACAACATTGCCAGTGTGTTTACTATCTACTCTTATGAAATTATTTTGAAACTAACAATATACTTGCGCTATGATGATATACATAGTTAACATTCTCTGATAAGCTACAATAGCATGGGCACTGCCCACCACAAGATTGGCCGCCTGGTGGCGTTGCAGGCATGTGACGCGGCAAGGAAAGAGCGACGGCGCGCTGAAAAATAATGTCTCCTATTTTTTATATGAAAAATTTGAAATCTCTTTAAAGAAAACGAGCTTTATTAATATTTTACATCTTTATTCTTCATATCTACATATTTAATTCTCTACATAGTCATCCTGGGGACGAACGTATTTCTCCTAACAAGACCAGTTTGTTAACATGCTCACTGTACAATCTTTGACATTGCTGGCGGAGCCACAACCTCACCTCTGCTTGCCGTGCTTGATCACCATCACAGTGAAATCTCAAAATTTTGAAAATAGATGAAGATCGGATGGTGCCAAGTCGACACTGTGAACTCAAAGTGTCGGATTCTTGCAGATGTCGCAGGGCTCTCGTGTGGTCAGGCATTGCCATGCTGAAGGAGGGAGTGCAGCACGTGTGGAAAAACACTTCGAATTCGTGCTTTCAGTTTTCTGATGGTTTCGCAGGACCTTTCAGCGTTCATCTTGGTACCTTTAGAGAGTAATTCGAAATGTACCACACGTTGAATATCCAAGAAAACTGTGAGCATGACTTTGCTAGTGGCATGGTTTCGATCTCTTTTGGCGTTGGTGGTCCTTTGTGGCAGAACTCCAATGACGCTGTCTTGTTTACGGGGTCAAAAAGATGAAGCCAATTATAGTCACGAGTTACATTATTGATATCGATGCAATCATCAGCGTACACAGCTATGTATTTCAATTGGAGGCACGTTTTCCACAGTTATGAACTCGAATGCAGTCTCTCATCGTCATAGCTGCGTTACACACCGCCTTGTTGCAACCTAAAATTCGAAGCCCTCTAGCGGCAGATGATTGCAGCTTGTGTCAACAAAGCGGGAAAGACGGCCGAGTAATATGCGTAACATGTAATACATCAAACGATATTGAGAACAGAATAAAACATTTGGAGGCACTGTTTTGCAGCACGACCTAATCTAAACTATCTGATCAAAAGTTTCCGGCCTCCTCTCCGTAATGTGGAAACCACCACACGAAGTATATAGAAGTGGAACTGCCAGTATAAGAGGAGGCGGAAAGTGTAGCGTTGTCATTACAGAGTCAGTAACAGCAGAATGGATTGGTCAGGAGAGCACACTGACTTCAAACGTGGACTATCCGTTCGATGTTACCTGAGTAACAGGTCCGTTAGAGACATTTGAACCCTTGGTGATTAGTTGTGAAGTGGAAGCACAAAGGAACAACCGCAGCTGAACCAAGACGAGCCACACCTCATGTACTGGCTGACAGGGATCTACGAACACTGCAGAGGTTGGTTGTAAAAAATCTTAGTGAATAAGTAGAAAGAGTCAGTCGTGACATTCAAAGCGCTACGAGCAGTCCAACTAGCGCAGTGAGTCTGCGTAGGGAGTCACAAAACTGGTACAGTGGTCGAGCACCCCTTATAAGCTGCACGTATCTGCAGTTAGTTCTGGACGACGCTTGAGGTGGTGTAAAACGCGATGCCATTGGACAGTGGTTGATTGGAAACGAGTGTCTGACAGTTATGAATCACGCTATGCACAGTGGGAATCCAATGTTAGGGTTTGGGTTTGACGAATGGCTGGAGAACGTTACCTGCCATCATGTGTAGCGCCAACAGTGAAGTTCTGAGAAGGTGACGTTAGGGTATGAGAGTGTTTCTCGTGGTTGGGGTGTGGTTTCCCTATTGCGCTTAACAAAAAGCTAAATGCGGAAAATTATGAACACATTTTACCGTTTCCGTACTGCGTACAATAGAGGATCAATTCGGAGACGAGGCTTGTATCTGCATAAAAATGCACAGAGTCATAAAGCAGTATCTTAACTAACTTTGATTCCAGCAGGAACAGTTTTGCACTGTGAACGTAGATTGTAAGGAAGGAAACGGGCACAACAGTCTGTTGTAACCCCATTAGTTTTTATTATACTTGAAAATCTGATTTCTGCTATAAATAGAGGATTCAATTCAGTATCTGTTAGGCGATGGTTTGTGTAATATAACGTTCATTCCTTAAATAGAGTATCCCGTCCATTATCTGAACCTAATAGAACATCTTTGGGATGAGATAGAACGTCGACTTCTCTCCAGACCTCGGCGTCCAACATCAGCGCCTTGTCTGGTTTCAGTTCTTGAGGAAGCATGGGCTGCCATTCACCTAAATGAACGTGTCCCCTGCAGAACTGAAGTTGTCATAATGGCGGAGGGGAGACACAACAGATATTAATACCTACTAGTAGGCTCCCGGATGCTTTTTATCAGATAATGTAAGCAGAGCAGAGATGAACGGGAAATCATTCCAGCGACCATACATGCCGAAAATGAAGAAATCAACTGACGTAAGCTGCATGATTGTTATCGTCTGGCCCCTGTTGTTGTGGTCTTCAGTCCAGAGACTGGTTTGATGCACCTCTCCATGCTACTCTATCCTGTGCAAGCTTCTTCATCTCCCAGTACCTACTGAAACCTACATCCTTCTGAATCTGTTTAGTATATTCATCTCTTGGTCTCCCTCTATGATTTTTACCCTCCACGCTGCCCTCCAATACTAAACTGGTGCCGGCCGCGGTGGTCTAGCGGTTCAGGCGCTCAGTCCGGAACCGCGCGGTCGCAGGTTCGAATCCTGCTTCGGGCATGGATGTGTGTGATGTCCTTAGGTTAGTTAGGTTTAAGTAGTTCTAAGTTCTAGGGGACTAATGACCACCGATGTTAAGTCCCATAGTGCTCAGAGCCATTTGAACCATTTGAACTAAACTGGTGATCCCTTGATACCTCAGAATATGTCCTGCGAATCGATCCCTTCTTCTAGTCAAGTTGTGCCACAAATTCCTCTTCTCCCAAATTCTATTCAATACCTCTTCATTAGTTGTGTGATCTACCCATCTAATCTTCAGCATTCTTTTGTAGCATCACATTTCGAAAGCTTCTATTCTCTTCTCGTCTAAATTATTTATCGTCCACGTTTCACTTCCATACATGACTACACTCCATACAAATACTTTCAGGAACGACTTCCTGATATCTATACTCGATGTCAACAAATTTCTCTTCTTCAGAAACGCTTTCCTTGCCATTGCCAGTCTACATTTTATATCCTCTCTACTTCGACCATCATCAGTTATTTTGCTCCCCAAATGGCAAAGCTCATTTACTACTTTAAGCGTCTCATTTCCTAATCTAATTCCCTCACGATCACCCGATTTACTTCGACTACATTCCATTATCGTCGTTTTGCTTTTGTTGATGTTCATCTTATATCCTCCGTTCAAGACACTGTCCATTCCGTTCAGCAGCTCTTCCAGGTCCTTTGCTGTCTCTGGCAAAATTACAATGTCATCGGAGAACGTCAAAGTTTTTATTCCTTCTCCATGGATTTTAATTCCCACTCCCAATTTTTCTTTAGTTTCCTTTACTGCTTCCCTTTCGTGCCCCTCGACTCTTATAACTGCCATCTGGTTTCTGTACAAATTGTAAATAGCCTGGGTGCAAGTATCTCTGAAACTGGGAAGCTGTCTTGAGAATCTATGGAAAGTGGGCGGTGAAACCTCGAGTTGGCGACAAGGTGTTTGACATCCATGCCACAGTGGTGGTATGAGGCTTGCGCGCTCTGCAAAGCAAGATAAGCGACAATATGTGTCAGACCTAACGACAGAGTGCAATGGCCGTACAGGACTAAGAGTGTCGGAGCACACAGTTCGACGGACACTCCTGAACATGTGGCTCCACGCGATGATCACTACCTTTGTTGACTCAATGACATCATCAATTGCAATGGCAGTGAGTGCGGATTGATCGAGACTGAACCATGGATCAATGGAAACGTGTTGCCTGGTCGTGTGAATCATGTTTCTTGTTACACCAGTTTGATGGTCGTATCCAGATCCTTCGTCCTCCAGGCAAACAGCTATTCGAAACATGAACCACTTTCCGCTCGCTGGACGGTGGCGGCAATGTTATGCTATGGGCCACATTCCCCTGGGCTTCCATGGGATTTGTGTTAGCAATCGAAGTCACCATTGCAGATAAGCAGTATGTGGACCACCTACATCCATTCATGGTTGATGTGTTGCGAAGTCACTTTGATGTCAACAAGTTTACCTGGTATGTACTCTATGGAACACAGCTGGGACTCTACTGGGCGTCATCTCTGCGCCCGCAAACCTGCGATTCGTAATTCACGGGAAATACATGTCCTGTGCTTAGACATAATGTGTCACATACCTCCGGCAACCTACAAGGTCCTTTCGAAGAAATGGCACACAGAATCGCTGCTGTATCGCGTTCCATATGTGGAAGAAGACGCCACTAAGCTGAAGATCATAATATTTTGGTTCATTAGTGTGTATTTCACAGTCTTTATGCAACATTAAATTTTTTCTTAGTCACAGTGAATAATAAACGTAATCAATTATGTGATGAAATGGACAAAAAATATCTAAATAGTGAAAACCGTGTTGCAGTATCACGTTTCGTGCTTCGTTTATGGTTACTTGTTGAAGACGTAAGATTTATTGTATCAAACGTTACGCGGAACTTCTGTTACCAGTATGTGTTTATTTATTGAATATTACGTTATATTTGTGAAAATCATTTTATGTTCTAAAAAGTGCTGATTTTTTTCCTTGGGACGTATGGTACTAGTTTCACATTTGGCATATTCTGGATGTTAAAGAAAGGAGTCTTGGCCGGCTGGAGTGGCCGTGCGGTTCTAGGCGTTACAGTCTGGAGCCGAGCGACCGCTACGGTCGCAGGTTCGAATCCTGCCTCGGGCATGGATGTGTGTGATGTCCTTAGGTTAGTTAGGTTTAAGTAGTTCTAAGTTTTAGGCGACTGATGACCTCAGAAGTTAAGACGCATAGTGCTCAGAGTCATTTGAAAGGAGTCTTGGCGACGTCAAATATTTCTAACAGCAGGGACGGTATATACTTGTATTTACACTAAGAGAGAGACACATTTCTGTTCGTAAACTGTTTGTTTCTCGGCTCATCACATCGCTTCCTTCAGCTGCTGATCGGGATTTAGAGAGCCTCCGGTAAATCGACTATGTAATGGGCATTCGCTGCCCTCCAGAAATCAACACCTAAACAGGTTCAGCTCGTTATCTGCGTTATTTCTCTCCAGTTTTCTCTGTAAACTGACAGTGAGTGTTCTTAAATTCTTTTCATAATTAGAAATTCTCTCATAAAAACTAGATATCAGCTGAAGCAAGTTAATGCCTTACACTGATTCCTCTGAAAGAGTAACATTATTTCACTTGAAAACAGGAAAACATGTTTAAATTTACACCTATGGTGCGACAACCGAGACGTGGAAGTAGAGTGAACAAGTTTTCACGTGAATATCAACGAAAATATCTCGTACAGCTTTGGATTTGTACGTTCAAAATCGTATAGTTTAGCAGTATTCATTACCTTTAAAAATACTAAGCCTTTCCGTTTTCATAATGTATCAGACATAAGACAACACAATAACTTTCCCAGTCGTTCTCGTTCTGAATGCTACCAATTAAGTGGAAAAGTTCAGTAGCAGGAAATAGGTGTCGCTCACAGATAATAAACACACCCGATGGCAGGCACTTATTCACATATAAAGAGCTGCCTCATCACTTGGTTTGATTAACGACGACAAAATAGTTCTTCTCAATCATGGTATCATCCACCGTAAGTGAAGTAACTGCATCGCACAATAGCTTTCGAGAAGGTACCGAGTAAAATGTCCCAGTAGTTCAGACACTGAGTTCGAATTCTGAAAGGCTCGGGCTCCATTTCCCTCCGTGATAGCTACATTTTAATTTCGGGGCAATTCCTTTGAGAAGGACATGGCCCATTACGTTCTTATACGTCACCACGCTGTAATATGAACTAATACTCTCTCTGTAATTACTTCGTCTTTGATGGGATGTTAAAGTCTAATATTCATTCCATCTTAAACAATTAATCGGTTCATATAACGAAAGTAAAAGAAATAATTGGCATGTCCCAAAATCGGTCTTCGTATACTCAGCAAGTTGGGTTTATGTTGAGGCAGTATATCACTTCTTATATTGCTTTAAATATGACCTATCAACCCATGACGGTTTAACAATGCTTCAGCTGAGAAAAGAGGCTGCAACAGTTTTCATATAAAACAGTGTAATTCCCATTTTGAAGTGCATTATGTAATACATTTCGCTGCATTACTGGTGGAACGATGAGCTGGTGGGCGCTCTCGAGCGTGCGTTTATGAGCGTGTATATATGTAGGTGTGTGCGTGTGTGTGTGTGTGTGAGAGAGAGAGAGAGAGAGAGAGAGAGAGATTGTGTGTTTTCGGCGTGTGCGACTACCTGAATTCCTCACGTTCATGTTTAATTTTCGCGTTTTACATGACGACGCTAAAATCCTATTGTGAATCGTGCTGTTACGTGCGCTACCTGGATATCAAAATTACTATATAATTGACGACATGAAAATTAAATGTGAATGTGAACAATGTAATAACAACTCACAAATACACGCGGGTGCACATTAACAAGCACTCATGATGCCGCGTCACTGGTACAGCAAAATCTAAAATTCGCTGTAAAATGGAAATTATATTCCAGAATGTGTACTGCATAACATTAAACTGAAGGGACGAAGAAAAAATTGTTCCACAGATTTGTCCACTGTATCATGAGACTGCGCAGCGATTATTTGCAAATTGGTACGTGGTCATATTGTTACTTCCAGTCGTAACACAAATCAGTTTATTTCACGATGACTCAATTAACGGTACGAATGAAACCTGGACGCTGAGGTAACTCTCCAACAGAAAGGTCCAGCTGGATGCTTGACATTACTTTCCTCTCATGCATGACACGTCCTATGCGCCCTATAAGTGAATACAGAGTGGAGATCGTTTAAAACCTACAAAATGCGAGGCACAAACAGGAAACTTGGCGGCTAACGAATAGCCTTAGCTCTACAGCCACATAATATGGGAGACTGGCTACAGTATTTCATATCAGTTCAGATATTAACAGTAGCTCGAAAATCCGAATAACGACGTTTTCTACAAACGTGCTCATGAGCACAAATACACTACAACACTATGTCACTATGGACTTCGATAACGTTAAAGCAAAGACTCTTCCATTCCAGGTTGCCAAATTGTCTGTTTAAATGCTCGCTTGACAAACCTTTAGGTTAATCTCGAACGAAACTTCAGTATACTGTCAACATATACCTTGCAATGTATGCTTATATAACCTGTAATGTTTGGATACTAGTGAACAATTCCAATCACAGTTAGAAAACATAACCGAAAGAATAGCTACTTTGGAAACGCACGCAGCCAATGAATCAGACCATACAACCCCAGTTCATTTTTCAGAAACAACTGAATACCAAGCCCTGGCCAAATTTAAGACCAAACAAGTCACTATTAACGAACAGCAAAAAAGAGAACTCAACTCAATTCGGAATACACTTTCTGATATTCAGCAACAATTGCAGGACGACAGCGCGCCTCGTAATTTTGTCCCAGAACACCAGAATATAACGGTGCTTATCTACAACAACAGCCCCCCTTCGTATCTTTACAGGCTCCATTTTCACAGGATTACCCTCAACAAGGTAGTACCTTCCCAGGAAGTTTTTCCCTACCCCATGATGTTTCTTCCTTTCTCCGCCAGGACAATGTCGATTATAAACACTTCCTTTCAATTAAGAAATTCAAAACGTTCCGGAATAACCCGAACGATTTACATCCGCTTGATTGGATTCAGCAATTTTCTCTTGCGTTTCCTCCGAATTGGCCAGTGTTGTTAATAAAAATTCTCTATTTAAACTAGACTAAACTGCATGTGACTGCTTTAGTCTTTAATAAAATTTGCATCTGATTGCGTATTCAACTGAACTGAACTTTATCTGACTGCATGAAAATATTGTTGGAAAATTAATACTCAAAATACACATCTGACTGCATGAAAGTTTAGTGGTAAAAATAAATGAAAGTCACCAACCTGCATCTGACTGCGTCTCTGGACTTAGCTCGTGCACTCCTTCCCGTTTAGCCGATAATAAAACATATATTCAACTCAGCCGTAATGCAATGGCATAAAATTGTCATTCTAGATAACTTTACTCATTTTGGCCCTGTTTGTTACTTAATAAAAATTCTGTCTTGATCTGAATAATTTGCCAACTGTGCAATGGCATATATATTATTTTACTCTGATAAATGAAATTATTAGCTTTACTCATGGGAACTTTACTTTAATGTACCTTTTGGTTCAATGCAAGCACAGGATCCGGAGAACGACATAAGGTGTGAGATGAAACTCTATCTAAAAAGTATTTATTGTTCAAACTTTTAAGGCACACGTGAAAAACTAAAAAAAACTTCTATAGCATGGATTTACGAGAGAGTTTTACAAAACGCTTATTGCATCAACAATGGGATTTCTATCTAGCTTTTAGACATTATTTAACCAAAGAAAACCTATTTTATTAATTATTCTTTCTAGTTTCCCCAGGTATGTGCCGAGTTTCGCTCAATATATAGCTTATTATGTGCGTAGCGCCAATTCTTACTTTGATGCTGTCACGACCCGGCTGCCTCCTGCAGGGATCTAGCTCCGACTCGAAACACGTCTGCAGTCTGTGCGAATCTCCTCACCACTACTCAAACTTTTACCGCGTGCACCTAGCTCTGTTAGCTGTCAAAGATCTTACTACTCGAAGATCTTACTACTTGTCCAACCTTGCGGTTGGGAACTATCGACATTTTTCACTGGCTCTATCCTGATCGAATCTCAGCACATACATTTCACTTATGCGGTCTGGCATGTCGCTCAGGGTGTTCCTGACACCCCCAAAAAAATGCTGCTATAATGACATAGTTGTGCAGGATATCATTAATGTAAATATGTTTAGTGAATAAATGGCGCTTCAGAATACTACCTCACTCTATTGTGTTAGCTGAAGGAAACACATTTTTAGCCACATATCACAAACTTTATAAATGTATGATCTAGGTTTAAGGTTATAAGCCCATTTTCTAGTACACAGCTGACCCCAAAGTTGAGAACCAAGCAAAGATAAACATTTCATCTTCTTAATGTAGCGATTATTTACTGAAAATATAAAACTTATCTCTTTTGACAACTTTGACACAATTACATGCGCATTTACAAAATTCATTAGGGCAGCATTTGTAATAACTATTTCTAAATATGTACTGTGGTAGAGCTATGCAGAGGTATGGCAATATTTGTAATACTCTGTTCACGAATGAAGGTATCAAGATGTTTCCACTACGCAGAGTTGGTAATTTTGTCTAAAGAGGGTGAATAATTGAATTAAGTTTTCTCAATCAGTGATGAAGGTGGAGATATACAAATCTGTTTCTTAATTTCTAATACCTATAACTGGATCAGTTTTGCATCCCTTACCTGTTAGTGTAGGACTTCTACATCTATTACGTATTTGTGGTTTTCGTTCAAAACAATTTTCCGCAAAGTTTGAATCTGGTTCCTTTTATCTCCAGTTCTTATCTTGTCCTCAGACCTTAGTACAGATTGACCTCCCCATCTGTCCAACATAGAAAAATGACATCCTTTGATTATGATCTTGTAAAACCCTTTTTTCATGATGGCTGGTTGTTTGTCTTTTGAACTGAAGAGACATGTACCTAAATTCCGTGGAACATAGAAAAACATGGAGAAGCTCTTTGAATTTAAAATAATTCATATCCTATTTGAAGTTTTGCATATAAAAGGTAAACTACACCTTACCCTTTTCGGTCTACCCACGTTGTTCTCTGGGTACAGTAAGGATTGGAATTTCTTCTCCAATTTTTTATTTAGAATGTTGTCGATAATGTTAGAATCACAGAATTTATTTGTGTACGTTATTGTATTGAGTTCCTAGTCATAGTCTTCTTGGACCATTAGGGAAGAAATCAGGCTATGGATAATGGGGTGGAAAGGCGCATGTTTTGGCTGTAGGATATTGAGAGGAAGCTGGGAGCGATGTGTCGTTAAAGGAGTCTTTTCCGTACATTTTAAATTATGCTTGCCATTTTCTGTCTGTAAGTTGATGTCTAGGAAATTAATGATGGCTGTCCTAACTCCATAATGGCCTTTATGATAGTATGACACTGTTCCATATTTTTCAAGAATTTCTGGAGTTGTGTGGTGGAACCTTTCCACATAAAGTTCTCTCTGAAGGAAATCAGTTTCCCACTTGTTCATGAACATTTTTGCTAGCAAGGGGGATAAGGGTGAGCCCCTTGCCAGCTCATCTGTTTGCTTATAATAGCTTCCTTGAAAGCAAAACTAATTTTTATACAAACAAAATTTTACTATACTGATTTTGCTCAGCTGTTCTTTTGGATGAAATATGTGTAAATACAGTGATTGTAATATCCTATCTGTTCAGTCTTTAACCGGAACGCTTGAAAACAATCTATTACATCAAAAGAGGCTAACGTTGCACTATTTGTTATTTTAGCGACTGTTTACTTGTTTACTAAATCTAAAATGTTCTTAATGTTAAATTTCTCTGTGAAATTCGGTTTTTTCCTCTATATAATGTTGCACCTCCCAGAATATCGTCCACTGCTGCTTTTATTGTAGATATTAGTGGTCAGGTTGGCGCTTTTGCCTTTTGCGGTTTTGGTAAGCAATTTTGGTAAGCAATGCAGCTGTGGAGCACTAGGACACATTTGGAGAATTCTCTTACAGGGAGATTCAGAAAAAAAATTCTGCTCTTTATAGAAGAAAAATATAAGAATCATAATAAAGATGAGATGCTAAATGACAGTACAGGAGGTTCAAAAACGTTCCGTTGCACCTCAAATACATAATTTGCTCTCTTGTCACAACATACAATTATTGCAAGCATTATTGTCAGAATATACCCGTAATCGTTACCGTCACTGAAGAGACAACACTCACGCACTAGGAAGGAAATGTGCCGATATGTATAAGGGAAGAAAACTTTTAGGTGTGGGGAACTGAACCTACCTTTGACGGCCTCCCACCCAATAACACCGCACGACTTTATTTTTAATATTGTTTGTGCGATGCCCAGTTGAGTGATGGCACTTATGTTATCGGCTTTCTTAGTCTACAGCAACTCGGCTTCTGTTGAAAAGTAATGGAATGTTATTCGAAGTCTCGTGGAGCCTTTGATTGTTGCACTTGCCTGCTTTCAGTCATCTCCATAGAGATCGTACACGTATGCATTACTTTCTTCTTTCATGACTAATTTATCAGCCTCGCGACTGATTCTTGTCTGTTATCACGTGACTTGCGTACACTGATAATTTCTGGATGTTCATTCTGCAAGTGACGGTCCTGTCAGCTGAAATGTTTTGTTGTTATGTTTTGCCACCTGTCCGTCCCTCTAATAGCCTTCTTTTTCACTTTTGAGTAGAAATGGGTAACTTTTATGTCCTTTGGGACTTTTTTGCTTTGTCTTCAGCATCAACTTTGGTGAAATCCGAATTGTCAGTCATACCGTCTTGAAGTTTTTAATACTCGCCGTGTCCGTTATATTCTTGCAAATTGCAGACCTCCACAGGGAGATGGACTGCCTAGTCTTCTGAACTGAATTCCGGGAATCTTTAAAGGAATTCACAGATATGAACCACCAAGAGCTGCTGATAAGATAAACCATTATTCTCAACCAGTTGCCACTGAAATTATGATCACCAGAAACAATAAATTACTTTCAGTAACCTGTGTGGTTTCATTCTTAATGTAGCGTCAACAATAGCAGGAAGAACCATCTTACTATCCACATAGCCACGTGAAAACTGAACATCTACAGATTGTCTACTAAGATTATCTATCTGTATTAATACAGTTTACTTTAGGTAACACTGACGAGGCCAGTATTTTGATGAAATGTTACTGACAATTCAGACGGATTGCTGTAAATAATATTATATAGCCTAATGATCGTTTCGATCGAAGCAGGTTTGGAAATAAAAATTTATGTTCCAGCAGATCTTTATATTTCTTATATACTAGCACTTGTGACGGTACAAACCCCCATTACTAGATGAATATTTCTAGTATGCAAGGATTTCTTTGTGGAGAGCGAGCGTGCTACATGGTGCGCGATTCGCGGAAGCGCGTGACGCGCCCGCGCGAGATTTTCAACGGTCGGTGGGATGGTCTCCGCCGCTTGGGGCATTGTTTGGTTTTTCGCGCATTACGCGAAAACTATGTGACTTACGGTGAAGAGAGATGCGGCAGTGGATTGTGGTCAGCAATATGCACCTTCTGAAAGATCGATCTCTATTTCGAGTCACGAGATGCAAAAGTTATACTAACCTCAAAATCGGTTAATATCACGAATACTGGAAGATTAATAAAAATAGTAAATAACAACTTACAGGGATGAGCGAGCACTCATTAAAAATGTTCGTCATTACGGATCGAGTGCAATAGTCATATGTTAATATTCATAAATAATTAAGCCTGTAAAGAGCATTAAACAAAGTTTGAGGAAAAAATGTTTATAAAATTCAATAGAAAATTCATGACCTAAAGAAGAGCACTATATAATATTTTAGGTGGCATCACACGTATTTCAAACAAGTTAAATTATACTATACACTTAACTTGCGATACTTTTAATTGTTTGCAAATTATTATTAACATTTATCGCCCACAATTAATTAAATGTTATAGATATGAAGATATTGAGCAGCGCAATGTGTAGATCGCTATAGATTACGTCTAAAAAGGGTGCTATATGCAGTTCTATGTTAAAACTTTGCAGCACAGATGTCAACAAACAAATTTGCGCTAAGTGGCGAAATTTTGCAAAAACTAAAACTAGATTTTCGGGCCGTAGAATAATCCTAGAAACTAACGTAACACAGTAAATAAGATGTACTTTTATCGCGGTTCCAATGGTGTACTTATTCCTGCCGAGGGATGTATGTATCAAAATTTGTAACCTTCACTGGTGAGATCGGTATTTGCATAACCAAGGGGTGGACATCCGAGCCTATATAAGCGAGCGGCCATCTTGGCAGGAGTAAGTCGTTGGTCGTTTTGGAGGGTGGGTGGCGAGCAAGTCCCACTTGAGGGTGGCCCATGTGGTCGTTTGAGAATTCTTTTTCGAGCCGATTTATTCCGACAAAGAGTATTGTTTAATAGTCCAAGTGTGCAAGAATATATTTGGTGAACTGGAAGTGCTACGATTATTTGCGTGAGTGAACATGTGGTGAACTGAGATTTCGCGCCAAAACTGTTAGAACAAAGAGGACAGTGGGACTTGTAGTTCTGCTCGAATTGATTGAGTAATTTTCGTTTATAGTAGCCTACATTGCTGCTATTGGGGGCTCGGAGTCAAATTATTATTAAATTAAAACTGTAAACCGTCTCACCAGTGCTAATTTCATTGTGTGAAAGAAAAGGACAACGCCAATAAATAGTGATTGATCTGTGTCGTGAAAAACTGATTTTGCTATAATAATCGCCTAATTTTTGTTCCCTAGCATAAACTGCACTCATGAATATTAATACAAAAAACTATAACTAATGCGAGGGTGTGGAACAGTGTACTAATGCACCAAGTGTGGAAATCATCCCCTGAGACTTACGTGAGAGACAAAATTTGCAATAACATTTTTTAACCAACATTTGTATATGCACATTCGTGTGAACTCTTCAACCACACTTCATATTTAGCGCCCTGTCGCACTCTATAATGCCCAATACCATTCTCCATAGTCAAAAAATTTTATTTCACTTATTATTGCGTCTTTCCATTTTTCCATGAGCAGTTTTAACTACTTACCCAAAAATTTTAGTGTGACATATTTGTCACACAGTTCAAAAGACAATATAAAATACTGGATGGCAGGACAGGTTATTAAGATTTGTATTCAATCTAATTTATAGTTTCTAGTTGTAAGATCTCTTTTGTTCTAATTTTTATGGGAAATTCTGTGTTGGAAAATGAATATATTAGTATTAGCTTACTTTCAAATGCATTTATTTATAGTTAATACATATAGAATTAAGTAAATGATCGATTACTCTCACACAGCAGTGAGTAACCATATATATTTCAGTTCTGCACAGTCAGATTTTTATATGCTATGAAACAGCAGATGATTCCCTAAAGAATCTATTATACAAAATTATTAATTCCTTTTCACAATAAAATAGAAAAAAAGCAACTGAAATTGTTATTCAACGCAGTTTGTCAGTTTTTGCGTGTGAAATCTTATGAAACAATTTTGTCTTCATTTTAACAAAATAATACGTCACATTTTTCATGTCACACAGATAATACCATCCAGATACATATTTTGCATCGTCCTCTTCTTTCTTTCCATATAGACCAATGCTCATACTTGTCCTTCTGGCATTCTACAACTAGTGGAACTGTTGTGGCAGCTCTCTTGTTCTTTTTTGAAATGTCATCTTTATTTGGGAGCCCTCGTTCTAATTTTTCTTTCCCAATACTAGTCCACCCGTAATTTCTATTTCGAATTTTCATAGTGGAATGTTTCGTCCTTACGATATCTGAGCCAACTTTTGGCTACCGCAACTATAATTGCGTACCAGTAGATTTATAAGTACCACGTTCTTGATTTTATGTGGTATTTGTGTAGTGATGGATACCACCGGTACGGGTGTTGTAAGCTGTGATAAAAGACGGCCCTGGGAATTGCACGTATTCTCTTTACAATTTTCCCGCCTGTTTGCCCTATCCTTGGGCTCAACACCAACGAAAGACGACAGCAGAGTAGCATGTATGTTGTAGTACCATCTCACTACAACGAATCGTCCTGTGTGGCTTATTGGTTTGCTATAGCTCCTCGGCCTTTTTCATTGGGTAGGTCCCAATCTTTGAGCCTGTTTGCTCTTACCGTTCCAATGAAACAGATACCTTTATTCAACAGATACTGAACGAGCATATCGCTCGTAAAAACGTTGTAGGCACATACCTTCTAATTGTGGTTTCCTGGTAACTTCTCTTTGAACTTTGCAATCACTTCATATGCGAACCCTTTCCTTCTCTCCCACATTTTACATTTTTCCCTGCTGCACACTGATAAATGTCCAAGTCATTTACACCGAGCGAGGTGGCGTAGTGGCTAGCACACTGGACTCGCATTCGGGAGGACGACGGTTCAATCCCGCGTCCGGCCATCCTGATTTAGGTTTTCCGAGATTTCCCTAAATCGCTCCAGGCAAATGCCGGGGTGGTTCCTTTGAAAGGGCACGGCCGACTTCCATCCCTTAGCCCGATGAGACCGATGACCAGGCTGATTGGTCTCTTCCCTCAAACAACCCAACCTCCAAGTCATATAAGTAGCCAGAAGCTCCTGCCCTACCCGACGTTTTGAATCCCCACCTTACAAGTTAGTTTTGCATAAATTGTTCTTTTGGCTTTAAAAGCAATCACTACTTCATCAGCACTGAGGTGTTCTTCTGGAATTTCCTTCAAACAATTTATTCTGAATTGATTCAGCTATGGTCAAATTTTCCAGAGCTTATCGTTAGTTTTAGTTTCATCGGTTGCTAATAAATTATTTTCGAAGTGGTGGACGCTCAACAATGTTTCAAATTTATTTCGTGCCATAATGTTACAAGCCAATGGATAGGCCATGTGGGTCTCCCAGTAGCAGTGAATGCTAGGCATTTGAGCAAGTCCCATTCTCCATTACGTGCCTAACAGTCTTTTTCCATCTCCGACTTGCTTGTATTCCCTGTAGTTCTTGTCTTTTCTAGCGATTTTATTGGTAAACGAGGTTCCGAAGCATATCATGCGTCACCAGAGTTCTGAAATATTCTAGACCACTCATCTGTCCAGTCGGAGCTGATGCCGGAACAAGAACAAATGGCTCAATCACGGCAGAGAAATCTTACTTCTTCCAGGGTAGTCGATCAGACATTTCTGTAACACTGTCGTCACCCAGTGTGGACTCTTTGGCTTCTTCACCCAACCAGCCTTCAGCACCATTCTCAGCTGAAAAAGAAATATTAGGAGATACTTGTTCATGTCCTGACAAGTCTCTTGTCATAACTGCAATTGTTTAATCATAGCGATCATCAGCATCATCTGAGTACAAATCTTCTACGTCACTGACATCAGGCTCGTCCAGAATAGAAAGTGTATGTCTAATGGATAGCTAAAAAAGCTATAAACTGTCGTGGAAACTTTAATTTTATCACGAGTCCATTTTCTCACGCAATGAAATAATTTGGGCTTCATACACAACTGTACTACATTGACCAATGTAAAACATTTGTTACGTGTATTTTTAACCTCTGTTGGAGCACAGTATAGATTAGTTACTCAATTCCCAAACAATATTTACTATTTGCGGTACGGCAACATAAAGTACTATACCAAAGTACACCAACGAACTGCGTTAAAACGAAGACAATGAATGCAGCGTGTTACCTGGCGTGATACGGCTGTTCACAGCAGCGGTCGGATGGCGAAACTACTTCGGTGCGCTTTCTCCGCACCACTGATTCGTATGAACGTCACCAGAGATCACTAGGAAGGCGGTGACAGATGTGTCACACCCGGCACTAAGTAGAAAGAAAGCACACTTTAGCAGCAATTCAGACACAGTGTCACATATATGTCACACAGAGCAATAGTGGGCTAGCTCATGAAAAGTGTTCGGACACGTCTATGCAATATCACGAGAGGTGGACATCGCGGAGGTTGGTTGGAAAAAAATTGTATGAAATCAGCGGAAAGAATCACTCAGAATATCATAAGTGCTACAAGTAGTACACTACACAGAGACTGTGCGTGGGGAGTTAAGAGAAAGGGATACAATCGTCGAGTACTCCTCATAGTCTACAAATTTCTGCAGTGAATACAAAGCGACGCTTGAGGTGATGTAAGAAGCGACGCCACTGGACAGCGGATGGCTGAAAACGAGTGACTGAGAGTGACGAATAACTCTATATGCTGTGGCAGTGTGATGGAAGGATTTGGGACTGACGAATGCAGGCAAAACATTGCCTACCACCACGTGTAGTGCGAACAGCGAAATTCGGGGGATGTGGTGTTATGGTACGGGGGTGATTTTTGTAGGTATGGTGTGGTTCTTAATTGCGTTTAAGAGAAAGCTAAATGCGGAAAGTTATGAACACATTTGACAGCAATGTGTACTGTGTACAATAGAAGAACAGTTCTGAGACGACGATTGTTTACATCAGCCTAACAATGCTCCCTCTCATAAAGAAGCATATATTAAGCGATGGTCTGTGCACGATTATAGTCATTTCTGAAATGGACTAGCTTGCCAACAGTCCGATCTGAACACATTAAAACGTATTGAACGCAATAGAACACTTTGGGATGAGTAAGAACCTGGACTTCGCTGCAAACCCCAGCGCCCAATATCTGGTTTCGGTTCTTAGGGAAGAATGGGCTGCCATTCCTCCACAAACATTCAAAGGCCTCATTGAATTCGTCTGTAGCGAAGTTCAAGCTGTCATGTAGGTGGAGGGTGGACAAACACGATACCAGTGTCTGCTAATAGGTGCCCAGGTACATTTGATCAAACAGTGCATGTGCCTTTCTTTAAATATTTACGATCTGAGTTGTTGCAGCTGCACACACACAGACACATAAACACACACACATACACACATACAAAATACAGAGAGAGATTTCCATTCGTGAATTAAGTCATTTGTGACGTCACTCAATTCCTGGACCAGTTACTGTAATGCTAACGCTCTAAAGTAGCCAGGTCAATTTTTTTTTCTTTTTTGTTGCCGAACATCTATCCTTACGACTTTCTATCTGGTAACGATCTGTCTTCAATATTAATCTCTGCGAAGTACTTGGTATTAGTCTCTACAGTAAGGAGGTAGAACATAGAGTATGGAGCGATCGCTGAAGGGAATTCAGCATGAGCCCTCTCTGCAATAAACGGTGGTGGGGTAACGTGATACGAGAACATTTCTTTCGACAGTCGCATTGTGATGCATGTACAGTACACTTGTCATAATAATAGTGACAGTTACCCGTACTTTAATAACGACTACTTACACCTGCATGTAAGAAGGATATGTGTAGTGGGTTACACTAGATTTAGAGTTACAACTAGTTTACTATTTGGTCTATTACTGCTGAAGTCGTCCTTCTCATGCAAGCTGTAATATGTGAGGTACGATTACCACAGTGTTCCAAATTCATCTCTTGAAATTTTACTTTTAATACGAATGTGAAACACGTAAACACTTAAACAAACCCAAAATTGTACATACGAGTTTCAACAATAAAGTAATGAGACTGATTTTCTTTGCAAGATGTGGCAACCCTGCAGGCTTGCGTAGGCACAATATCTTTGACGTTGGTCTATAAGCTGCTTCTAGTCCAAGCGGCACATCGATGCAACTGTTCAGTCGTGACTTGTGCTGTAATAAGTTAACAAGTGTTTGTGTCTCTCGCCACGGAAATGGGACAGCATAATATTGCGCAACGGCATGCTATTTCTTTTTGCGTTAAATTGGGTGAAAACGCGACGTCAACTTACAGTAAGCTTCCGAAGGCTTTTGGAGAGCTCATGTTTTTCGTTGGCATAAAATGTTTAGTGAAGGAAGAACGAATGTTGAAGATGAAGACTGCAGTGGACGACCATCAACCTCACGGACGGATGTCAACTTGGCCAAGGTGCGTTAACTCGTACGATCTGATTGAAGATTATCCGTGAAAATGATTGCAGAAGAACTGAACATCAATTGAGAAACGGATCGTCTAATAATAACTGAAGATCTTGGTATGAGAAAGATTTGTGCAAAAATGAGCCATCCCATACTGCTCCGTCAGTACAGCAATTTTTAACCTGAAAACAAATTTCAGTACTACCACAGACACCTTGTTCACCAGATATCGCTCCGTGTGACTTTTTTCTATTTCTAGGAGTCATAACGGCGGTCAAGGGACACCATATTTAAACAACAGAAGATGTCCAAAAAGCTGTGACGAGGGTCTTGGAGGATATTACAGAAGATGAGTTCCAGAAATGCTACCATCAATGGCAGAAGCACTGGAAAAACAGTGTTCAATCGGAAGGGAACTACTTTGAAGGAGACAACACTAAACTTGACTAAAGCGATAAGCAACATTTTTTTTCACATCAGTCTCATTACTTTCTTGCCGGCCGGTGTGGCCGTGCGATTCTAGGCGCTTCAGTCTGGAACCGCGTGTCCGCTACGGTCGCAGGTTCGAATCCTGCCTCGGGCATGGATGTGTGTGATGTCCTTAGGTTAGTTAGGTTTAAGTAGTTCTAAGTTCTAGGGGACTGATGACCTCAGAAGTTGAGTCCCATAGTGCTCAGAGCCATTTGAACCATTACTTTATTGTCGCACCTCTTACATATTGTCTGCATCACACCTTTTAAAATTATGCTTGTGTATCACCGCGGGCTGATCAACCTGCGTGACATAAAAAAATCCAACTGAGAACAGAGACGAGTATTACGCATTATCAATGACAGTATGGTTGAAACACCACAGGAATTGTTGCTGCCAGTGAACGTGGGCCCATCTCAGACAGTTTCCGAGCTTACACTGCGAACGGGCCAGCATGCAGTGGACAGTGGGAGGCGGCCCACAAAGCTGCAGGTCTTCAACACGGAAATAGTACACTAGAAAACGACAATACGATCCGAAGAAACGCGGTTTGGCCTGTTTTCAAATGATGCTTTGCATCGAGTGCACCGAGCGCTGAATGAGGTGTTTAACCCGCAGTGTGTGTGGAGAGTACAGTCTGTAACACCATAGCTTAGACATTACATACCTGTTGTTGATTCATTTAGCTTTCTATCATGTTCAACACTCCATCGTTGAACTACTGTAATTAGAGTACGATTAATTTGATACTGTAATAAGTATAATCTCTGTAATGATATTTAGTCTTCCTCATGTAATCTATTTGGTTATCTTTAAAACTGAATAATTCTGTTTAAATAATTTTTTGTAGAAATGCCAATATATGCAAATGTTCTGATTTATTTAAAATGTTTGTTTGCTGTTATGTAAACTACTGACCTTCACTTAGGGTTCTTAGTTATTTTGTATGTAAAAGGTGTTGTGGTTCCCCTCGGGAATGGAACTGTGTAGCGCGCGCAAATTGTGGTTGACCTAGGTAGAAAAGGTGGAATTGAGAGTCAGTCGGGGACGAGCTACCAAACTGTGAACTGCCCATGTAAAAGTTGTATATTGTGCTCGTTCCGATGCTTCGGATGGATGGATAAAGAGCTGGAACTATTCTGAAATTGGTATCTATCATCGCCACCAAGAAATGACAGAGTCCATCAATTCTACCTGCGAATCCACCTACCAACATGCATTCGCCACCACTAGAAAGGAACCAAGAATTGTAAATATGTAAAGTGAAGGTTCAGCTCATTGGATGTTTTAGTGTGCGCAAATATAAGGTTACTTATAATCGAACTCTTATACCTACCTTGATTTTTTATCCTTCTGTCACATTTCCACTTAGGGTCCTTCCCATGCGAAAGTGATTACCGAGTGTCCTTATGGAAAGAACATTAAAGCCTAGTGTTTCAACTAATTAATGCCTCTTGAACATAGTAAAAAGAAAGTTAAAGTTAATGTGGCAAGAGGGTGAGCTAAAGTAGATGATGCTTGCTGAAAATAATTTTTCTATTAAAACTGCTTATGAATATGATGTTGCCAACTTCAAAATAAAATGGTTCAAATGGCTCTGAGCACTATGAGACTTAACTTCTGAGGTCATCAGTCCCCTAGAACTTAGAACTACTTAAACCTAACTAACCTCAGGACATCACACACATCCATGCCCGACGCAGAATTCGAACCTGCGACCGTAGCGGTCGCGCGGTTCCAAACTGTAGCGCCTAGAACCGCTGGGCCACTCGGGCCGGCCAAAATTAAAAGTTCTTAAAACTGAGGATTGTAAAGTTTTGCTTAGTAAATGATCACATTTCTGCCTGTTGCAAGTCGCAAAAGGTGAGTCAGTTTCTTACAGATATGTCAAATTGTGTTGTTCTGCAGTAAGAGTTGAGAACTAATACTGTTGAAGGTTACATGTTCATACTTGTTACGGGCTTGTTTCTTTAGTGTATTGAAAGTGTGTTTAGTATGCTCTGCTACAGTGGTCAAGATTAAGGGCCCCCCGCCACTGAAAGTAGTTCAAATTCCCAAAGTTACTTAATTATAGCAAGTTTCAATTAATCATGCTATTCAAGTGAAATTCTGTACAATGTTGTGTATTAAAAGTGCATATTAATGTTGTAACAGGATCCATAGTTTGTCTATTGTGCTCATGCTACACAATGATTAATAGGACAATTATCTATGAAAGCAGTAACTTCCTTATTCAAAAGACAGTGCGAAGTAATCTGTTAGTGAATTCCATGTAATTTTCATTCTAAATAAGAAAGTGTTCAGTAGTGAGAGACTTAACCTATGCACAATAACTAATTTTGCTGTACACCATATCTATATTTCATATCAGATAGGAATATGTTTGAAAAGTAATATTGAACTTACTTCCAAATTTTGATTCTAAAGTGCACTGTAATAGTAATATTATTGAAACCACTTTGACTAAGCCCTGAAGATAGTAGTGTGTATCGTTATGTGTTATATTTATGCAAAAAGTTTGTTCTGCTCTAGCTGTCACCCCCAAACTTAACGTTTACATATGCAGGTGTCTGAGTTCATTGCACTCACGTGTTGCAAAATATAGGTTGGTTTATCCGTTAAAGTTACTCATACCTACTTTCTTAAACAAGAATATTAATAATTCTCATGCCTAATTAAGCTGGCGACCGTTTTTTTAATTCTTTGAACAGTGTGGATAAGTAAATTATGAAACTTCCTGGCAGATTAAAACTGTGTGCCGGACCGAGACTCAAACTCGGGACCTTTGCCTTTCCGGGCAAGTGCTCTACGAACTGAGCTACCCAAGCACGACTCACGTCCCGTCCTCACAGCTTCACTTCTGCCAGTACCTCGTCTCCTACCTTCCAAACTTTACAGAAGCTCTCCTGCGAAACTTGCAGAACTAGCACTCCTGAAAGAAAAGATATTGCGGAGACATGGCTTAGCCACAGCCTGGGGGATGTTTCCATAATGGAATTAAATTATTGTTTGATACGTAATTCTTACTTTCACTTCCGATAAGCCACCTCCGTTAGGTACAACACGGTCAACATAACAAAATTCCTCTCAGAGGGTAACACTGCTCTGTTGCGTTATACCATAACTGCTTTAACAAGATAGTTTTATTTCACGACCTGTCTCCAACTTTAAGGTTATGGTATAGCAGTAGCGGACAGAAGTGTTGTAAGTCCCGGCGGGATTTGGTTCTATGGTGTTTTTGCACAAGTGGCGCCCTTTCTTCTAACGCGTTGAGTATGCTGTGGAGACTCCCATCTTGCGAAACGACATAAGCTATGTTAACACTGTTGCACGCATACAATCCTGGTTTGACGAACGCTCAGGCACCTCTACTGGCCCGCTTTGTCCCTCGATCGCAGTTCTGCACAAAACGTTCGGCTCTGCTTGGAGCAGTGCGAGATACGTAGTAATCAACAAGTCCGCAGACCGGTAGTTGTACGGTTCTTACAAGGGAACCTCCCCATCGCACCCCCCTCAGATTTAGTTATAAATTGCACAGGCCTTGAAAAACTGAGCACAGATCAATCAAAAAAACAGGAGGAAGTTGTGTGGAACTATGAAAAAATAAGCAAAATATACAAAATGAGTAGTCCATGCGCAACATAAGCAACTTTAAGGAATATGTGAACTCAGGAGAGCCGTTGCCCCGTAGTTAGCGTGAGCAGCTGTGGACCCAGAGGTCCTTGGTTCGAGTCTTCCCTCTAGTGAAAAATTTTAATTTTTTATTTTCTGACAATTATTATCTGTCCGTCCGTTATGTTTTCATCACTTTTTTGGGAGTGATTATCACATCCACAATAAATCCTAAATCGGACAAGGTAGAAGAATCTTTTTACCCATTCGCCATTCGACAACATATTCCTGTCATGTGACGCACATGCCGTCAGCAGTGTCGTATAGAATATATCAGACGTGTTTTCCTGTGGAGAAATCGGTTGACCTATGACCTTGCGATCAAATGTTTTCGGTTCCCATTGGAGAGGCACGACCTTTCGTCTACTAATCGCACGGTTTTGTGGTGCGGTCGCAAAACACAGTAAACTTATTACAGTGAACAGAGATGTCAATGAACGAACGGACAGATCATAACTTTGCGAAAATGAGTAAAGTAAAATTGTCGCTCGAGAGAAGACTTGAATCAAGGACCTCTTGCTCCGCAGCTGCTCACGCTAACCACGGGACCACGGCGTTCCTGGACTCAGACAATCCTTAATGTTGCCTATCTTGCGCATAGGTTACTCAGTTTGTATATTTTGCTTATTTTTTTTCATAGTTCCACACAACTGCTTCCTGTTTTCTCGATTGATCTGTGTTCCGTTTTTCAAGGCCTATCCACTGTGCCAACTTATAACTAAATCTGAGGGGGGTGCGATGGGGAGGTTCCCTTGTTAGTTATCAATGAGTGGCCTCTGCTGCTATCGAGGCTGGAGCGGTGTTACACGATATTAGTAGCACGTCTCCTTGGGGTGACTAATTTTTGTGTCCCGCGTCCGTCCAGACCTCGACCTACGGCCGCAGAGGACAGGGCGCGTGCTGGTGGCCACGCCGCAGCCCCACTGCCCGATTGCGTGCACGCGTGTGCGTCTACGTGCGTGCGTGCGCCCGCGGCCATCGATCGACCCTATATCGGGCGCCGCGCTTCTCAGTGCCGGAATTACCGCTCTGCTCCTCTGCCTTCCTTTGGCCCGCTCTTTTGTGTCGCTGTTATCCAATGCCGCCCCGAGCTCAAATCGTGCCTGAGCCCATCAGGAATAAATAGACTGCGCTCCTGCAGCGCAAAGAAATGGATAACAGCTTCAGTCGGCCCGTTGTTCTAACACATTACCCCGATTCCAGCTTTCTCTTTTTGCGTATTTCTCGTTTCCGTAGACTACTCTCCAAACAGTGAGATGTATCAATAATTATTTCCCTCCCGTTACAGTTGCATAGTCATTCTTCATTGCATTAACATTCCTCTCTTCCATTTCGGCGTCTCCCCGTCAATGCCAACCGTTATTGTTGCAGTTCTGTGTTGACTTCTCAACCTTTGCTTCTAACAGATCGTGCTGCTCACAACGGTGAATAAACGTAATCTCTTTGTTCCTAGAATTTCTGATAATCTAAACTACTTGAAGTATAACTTGGCAGTATGGAATTCGAGGCTCAAGAATATAGTGATGGCATTACAAAATTTTCCAATATGCCAGAAAGTGAAGATGGACTCTTGTACAAGAAAACGACGAAAATGCGGGAAACCAGGATTTTGAAACTGTCCAAAACTTGGAGTAAGCTCCTTTCTTCATGTGAGTCTATCACTGAAGAGGCACCAAACAGCCAGATTCAAAAAAATGGTTCAAAAGGTTCTGAGCACTATGGGACTTAACTTCTGAGGTCGTCAGTCCCCTAGAACTTAGAACTACTTAAACCTAACTATCCTAAGGGCATCACACACATCCATGCCCGAGGCAGGATTCAAACCTGCAACCATAGCAGTCGCGCGGCTCCAGACTGTAGCGCCTAGATCCGCTCGGCCAAAACAACCAGATTGTATCCGAACAGGCTCGAATAGTTAAAGAATGTTCCGGATTTGATGACTGCGATCAGAAAACTATTCGAGACTGGCTCGAATGTGATGTAGATCAGTTGTTGAGAAATATTAAATAATTACCAGTGTCATCGACGACCAAGACCCTCGGGCGACGAGAAAGGGCCTAGCGACCACAAACGTGCTGAGAAACTGCGATCCAAAGAGGAAGCTGTCCACTGGCTTGATATTGCTATGAAAATATTAAGTGTTCGTTATTCTTGTGCGCTGTTCTAGAGTGGAACGGTGGAGGAATAGCTTGAAGGTGGTTCGATGAAACCTGCTCCAGGAATTTAATTGTAAATTGCAGAGAAATCACGTAGATGTAGGTGTAGATGTAGTTGTAGAACTACTTAGAACAACAAGAAAAGCCACACGGCGTAGCCGTGCGGTCTTAGGTGTCTTGCCACGGTTCGCGCAGCTGCCTCCGTCGAGTCCTCCCGTGGGGATGGGTGTTTGTGTTGTCCATGGCGTAAGTTAGTTTAAGTTAGATTAAGTAGTGTGTAAGCGTAGGGACCGATGACCTCAGCAGTTTGGTCTCATAGAACTTACCACAAATGTCCAATTTTCCAACAAGAAGAATGCAGTGTTGTCCAATTGCATCTTTAAAACGTTTTCGTGAGTTAGAAGTAAAAAGAAAAAGTCTCACCTCTGAAAAAAAAAGAAAAAAAACTGACTGCCTTTCCAGCACTGTAGACCTACTGCAACGATGATTTTTAATCTTTTGTGTGGACTATTAAAGATTTTTAAATAAAACAAGCGTTATTAACATGTTACATCTTTATTTTTAACGTTTACATATTTAGTTTCCAACGTAGTCTCTCTGGCAACGAATGTATTTCTCCGAAGGAGAAACCGGTTTGTTCATACCATCACTGTAGAATACCGAAGCCACAACATCGTTATCAGAGTGATGTCCTCGAATGTGTTCTTTAAGCTTCGGAAACAGATGAATATCGGAAGACACCAAGTCGGTGACTGTATGAAGGATGATCGATGACAGTAAACACAAGGCGTCGGATTTTGCAGAAGTTACAGCGCTCGTGTGTAGTCTGGCATTCTCATGCTGAACGAGAGGGTACTACATGTGTGGACGAACTGTTCCACGGCTAGAAATTAGATTACGGCATTATGTTTCTCACGCATCTACGTAGTTACGTCACACACAGTCACGTGACACACTTCAGTTCGAAGTCCTCTAGGCCGGCCGAAGTGGCCAAACGGTTCTAGGCGCTACAGTCTGGAACCACGCGACCGCTACGGTCGCAGGTTCGAATCCTGCCTCGGGCATGGATGTGTGTGATGTCCTTAGGTTAGTTAGGTTTAAGTAGTTCTAAGTTCTAGGGGACTGATGACCTCAGAATTTAAGTCCCATAGTGCTCAGAGCCCCTTGAACCATTTTTTTAATTCCTCTAGCGACAGGGAGCTGCAAATATGTACATATGATTGTAAGAGATGTAGAACCTCAATAATGTTTGTTTTATTTAAAAAACTTTAAGAGTTTTCACATAAATATGCGGAGACACTACTTTTCAGCACACTATCGTACCAGGCTACAGTGTCAGTTCTCTGTAGTATTTTTAAGACGTGTGATGCAAAATACACAGTTACAGTTTTATGTTGAATTAATTGTTTTTTTATTTCATATTCCATTGGAAACTGGTACCACACGTTATCGTAAATAATCGGTTACCCCGTAACTTTGCAACTGGAAATCGAAGAAGAAATGGAGTATATAATAGGAGCGAGACTAAAATTCAGGGTGAAAGGAAATCAATAATATTTGCTGATGACGTCATCAATGAAAGTGAGGAAGAATTACAGGAACTGTTGAATGGAAAGAAACGTCTGATGAGCACGGGATGTGAACTGAATGTAAACAGAAAGAACTAAGACGAAAGTAATTACGATGACAGAAATATGATTAATGAGAAACTTAACGTCAAAATTCGGGCCCACGTTATAGAAGAACTGAAGGAATTCTGCTACCTTGGAAGGAAAAAAAAAACGCATGATGGACAGAAGAAACACACTACCACAAGCAAAGAGGTCATTCCTCGCCAGTCGAAGCCTGCTAGTAGCTAACATGGAACTTTATTTGAGGAAGAAATTTCTCGTAATATACGCCGAAAGCACAGCATTGTATGGAATAGAATATCGGACTGTGGGAAAACCTTAATAGGAGATAAACCTAAGAGACTGAAATGTGAAGTTACAGATAGGTGCCGAAAATTATGTGGACCGTTAAAATTAAAAGTGAGGTTGTTCTCCAAATAATCGGTGAGGAACAAGTATGTGGGAAACACTGACAATAAGGGGTCAGATAATACATCTGTTCACACAGCAGCGAATACTGGAGGAAGCCGTAGATGGTAGAAACTGTAATGCAAAACAAGGACTAGAATATATTCGACATATAATCGTGTGCGTGGGATGGAAGTGCTACTCTTTGATGATCAGCTTTGGAAAGGAGATGAAATTGTGGTGCGCTGCATCAAGCCAGACTGATAACTCATGACTGAAAGAAAGTCTGTTTCAAGGCCAATCATGCCCCTTATCTTTCTCTTTAATGCACGTATAAATGAAATGAGACTTGTGTTGTATTTTTTATTATTTTTTTCTGTAATTACTTCATTCATTAGACTATCGAGTTTCGTGTTCCTCCATAGGCATAATGCAGAAATTTGGAATTGTTTCTTCAAAAAGCCATAGTAAAAGATACTGTTTTTCTATATTACTACATCGTGTTTTCAAGAAAAAACGAGGAACTTTTTCTTAGCTAACGATTTTTGCACAATGGAGATCTTTATAGAGCTTCCGAATTACCTGGCACTGAGACTATAGAACAAATAATGGCCGCATGCAAGACTGTTATTTGAAAGTATTGCGTTGAGCGTCAGAGAGCAGTGATAACAAAGAAACAGACTACATTAAAATGAAAATAAATAGTAAAGTGACCAACCTGTGTCTTGTGCGGTCATCTGATGAATTTTACGAATTATCATTTGCAGGAAGTGCTCACGCAATGGAGATTTCTCTGGCTGCGTTTGGTGTCTCTACCGACTAACACCATTTACTCGCATACGAGAGCTTGGTAGTCCACAAACAAATTTGGTGCGAACCTATGTGCTGACCGCCCAGGGGCGTCGCAGCCGCCCTGAATGGATCTCTGATACTAGTGAATCACACACGTGTGCGATCTGACACATCAAACGACCGCCCAGCCGGCACCACAGTTCCGCATCGTGGTTACGTCTGCATCGGCAGAACTGACAGAAATGTCGGATATGAGCACTCTGCAGTGCGAAAGGAACATAAAAGTGCTGGTCTGGATTCACTTTACTTATACGCTTGATATAGGAACAAACCAACTGGAGCCTTCTGTCGAGGAAAATATCACATTAAGTACTAATTGATATTAAGAGTTCTGATTCAGTTTCTATTAAGGGTTACTGACAGAAATTGAAGTAGGGGTAATGCTGGAATGAATAACAAAATGGGAATGAGGGTGGGCTATTATTAACAGCATAGAGAAAGCATTACAATTGCCAATGATAGTCACAAAGCTAACACGAAGAACAGTAGTACAAACTACAAGTCCCACTGATGATGAAGAGCTTGAAAGAATGTATAATGAGGTAAAAGAAGTTATTCAGATCATCAAAGCAGACGAATATTTAAGCCAGCCGCTGTGGCCAAGCGGTTTTAGGCGCTTCAGTCTGGAACCGAGCGATCGCTATGGTCGCAGGTTCGAATCCTGCCTCGTGCATGGATGTGTGTGATGTCCTTAGGTTAGTTAGGTTTAAGTATTTCTAAGTTCTAGGGGACTGATGACCTCAGATATCAGGTTCCATAGTGCTCAGAGCCATGTGAACCATTTGGACGAATATTTAATTGTGATAGAAGACCGGAATTTGATAGTAGGAAAAAGATGTAACGGAAAAGTGGAGGGAGAATCTGGATTACGGGCAGGCAAGGAAAGAAGAATATAATCATAGCAGTCACTTGGAGGAAGAAAATACAAATAATGTTGTATATGTGTAAAAGAACTCGAGACAACGGAAGATTTCAGATTAATTATTTACGGTAATAGGGAGATTTCGGAATCGAATTTTAAACTCCAAAACGTTTCCAGGAGCAGATGAGGGCTCTTATCATAATCTGTTAGATATATAAAGCAGATTAAAGCAAAGAAATTGCAGAAACGCAGGAAATCAAGAAGGTGAGAGTAGCATATATAGGAAAAAATAGAGGGTGTTGGGGACTCAAAAGAAATATTAGTCAGTTATTGTCTGAAACAGGGGAAAGAACTGCTGTAGAAGGGAGTGGCAACATTGAGAGATGAAGTATTGTAGGTAGTAGAGGGTCAAGTAGACAAAAATACAAGACACACGAGATACTGAATTAACTGACGAAAGAATGAAATACAAAAACGTAGCAAATAAAGCAAGTAATAGGGAAAACAGGCGTCCATGAAGACACTATAAATTCTATTCAGTTAATCTTCCAAGTGGTTAACCGTCTCTGACAGAATTACAATGGAATTGGCAAACCCCAAAGTTACTACTTACACTCCCTGAACTATAATTTCATTTCCAAATTTCCTGTCGATGTACTTTACTGCTTGTCAGTACATTACAGAGCGACAAAAGTCACACAGAATCGAAAACCATAGTCTCTAAATTTTTGTACAAAAAACTGAAGTAAATCCTAAAATTTTAATTTAGAAATAGATGTAGAATTACTTATTTATCTAAACGTGTTTTTTAGAATTGTGTAGCAGACGACTACTGTAGGATGATATTTATCTCGCGTTTAATACGCGACGCCTCCCACAGTTAATTCGGTCGCTCCCACAGAAGATACTCTACAAACCACACAGCTTCTCTGGCAAATGTAGCCGTCGGTCTTGGACTGCGGGATATGAATGAAAGTGGAAACCACCTGGTGGGATTTCGCACAGGGCATAATTTAATAATTCCTCACACTTGGTTTAAGAATGATGACAGACTGCTGCATACGTGAAACAAACCTGGAGACATCGCAAGGTTTCAGATAAATTTTAGAGTGTTTAAATAGTGATTTTGAAACCAGATTTTAAACTGCATTTTCATGGGCAAATGTATAATCTAACCATTATTTATTCGCCATGAACTGCGCATTAAAAATGAAGAAGTATCAGAAATGTAAGAAATTAAGAAGATAAGACCTGAATAATTAAAAGGAACCAGAGATGGCTGAGGGTTCAAACAGGGATTATTAGAGAGCTACAGAATGAAACAGGGGAAAGACATACAGTGAAAGACGAATGGAAGGCACTGAGAGACCAGATAACGGAGGAAATAAGGAATCAGATTAACGAAAAGAATAACTGAATAACACAGGAGATAACTGTAAACAAGTGCTAAATGAAAGAGTTGAAAGGAAATATAGATTACTAAAACTGAGGTCGGCGGTGTGAAAAATGTCTGAGGATGAATGGTTGGACAATAAATGCAAGGTTGTAGCAGCATACATGACCAGGAGAAAGATTGATGTCACCTACCAGAAACTTAAAGAGACCTTTGGAGAAAAGGAAAGCAACTGTACGAACATCAAGAGCTCAGATGGCAAGCCAGTACTAAACAGAAAAGCTGAACGACATAAGGGATATCAAGAGGGGCTACACAAAATGAACAAAAGTGAAGACAGTATAATGGAAAAGGGAGAGGATATGGATGAAGATGAGACTGGAGTTTTGGAGATACTCAGCTGCGAGAAGAAAGCTGAAACGAAGCACACGGAGTAGACGAAATTTCCTCAGTGTTATAAACATCGTTGGGAGTACCGCCCATGACAAAACTATTCCACCTGGTACGAAAGATATAAGACTGAGCCAAATTATATCAGAGTAGCACAAAGATGTAATACAGTTCCAAAGAAGGTAGGAGCTGACCAGTTTGAATACTACCAGATCATTTAGATAAAAAGTCAATGTCATAAAACACTGACACGAATTATTTTCAGAGGAATGGAAGGATTGGTAGAAGTTACATGAAGGAAAATGAATTTCGGTTGCGACATTTTATGAAACTCTATTCTTACACGCTGTCTGATCGTGTATAAGAATGAGTGTACCGCACTCCTCTGGCCACCAGACGTCCCGAATTAAAGCCAGATCAAATGGCTCTGAGCACTACGGGATTTAACATCGGAGGTCATCAGTCCCCTAGAACTTAGAACTACTTAAACCTAACTAACCTAAGGACATCACACACATCCATGCCTGAGGCAGGATTCGAACCTGCGACCGTAGTAGTCGCGCGGCTCCAGACTGTAGCGCCTAGAACCGCTCGGCCACTCCGGCCGGCGGATTAAAGCCCAATCGTGAATTTCTGGGACCATCTGGATCGGGCTGATCGCGCCACGGATCCTCAGCCGAGAACTATAGTGCAGCTGGCCACGGTCATGGCGTCCGCATTGCTCCACATCTCTGTAGGTGTCTTGCAGAACCGTAATGACTCTCTTCCTGCACCTCTCGCAGCTGTCCGCGCTGTAAAAGGTGGTTATTCAGACTTACCACAGGTGATCACATTAATGTGACTGGATGCTTCAAAATATTTCACAGGTGTTTGTACACATACACTCTATGATAAAAAAAGGCGTACCCGAATGGGTCGGAAATCGGTAGATGTGATGTACATGAACAGACAAATAAATGATTACAGTTTCAGAAAAATTTTGTTGGTTCATTCAAGAGAAAGAGCTTCACAAAGTGAGCGGTTTAGTAACGCGCTTGTCAAGCTGTGGGCCTTATCAAGGAGTTATTCGGCTTGGCATTGATTAACAGAGTTGTTTGATGTCCTCCTGAGGGATAACGTAAAACATTATGTACAACAGAGCTGGTTACACGGCTTTGACCATAATATTTTACAAGTTCTCTACTGGGGAGTGCTCTGGCGGCCTTGCTGGCCAAAGTAGGGTTTAACATGCAGTAGGAAATGAGAAAGTTTGGGGGGTTATGGTCTGGACCCTCCAACCAGCTGGGGATTTTGACGATCTAACCCGAAAATTGGTCGGCTCTTGACACAATATCCCTCAGGAGGACATCCAAAAACTCTGTCAGTGAACACCGAGCCGAATAACTTCTTGCGTAAGGGCCAGAGGTGGACCAATGTATTACTGACGTTCTTAATTTGTGAAGCTCTTTCTCTTCAATAAATCATCCAACTTTTCTGAAATTGAAACCATTTGTTTGTCTGTTCATGTACATCATATGCACGGATTTTCACGTATCTCAATATTTATGGCGTCGTGTATCCTCATCGATGTCTCGTAAAAAGTTGCACTTTTGCAGGTACATCAAGAGACATATGTGTCTGCTGTCTGCGAAATGTGCTGTGAATAGAGTTGGTGACAAAGAAGTAATAAATTAAAATGTCATGCAAAATGCGACAGATTTTCACGCTTCTCAGTGTTTATAATATCATACCTCTTGAACTACGTGTCGTAAAATTAGATAGCTTTCTTGATACATGCATTGGTGTATGTGAATACTGTCTGCAAAATGTGTCACGAAAATAGCTAGTAGTAAAGAAGTAATAAATTAAAACGTCATACTTCGTTTGGCAGTTTTGGTGCATGAACAGCGCAAATGTAGTAATACATAAACTTATATAGTCCTTTTGTGGGGGTTGTCAGGGAGAAAAAGTTTCGTAAAGGTTATGTTTAAAGTTTGTTGCAGGTGCTGTCATTCTCAATACGCTGAATGAGTACTCGGGCGTCGTGGACTACACTGCTTTTTCACCAATATCCTCACACCTTTCCTAGGTAGGTTGCTCTTACTAAGATGGAGATTCTTCTTGAAATTATGTGTTATGTGTACCAAGTTTGGTTTAAATTCAGTCAGTGGTTTAGGAGGAGACGTAGAACATCCATACATTCGTGCCTTCATTTTTACGAGGGCTGTTCGGAAAATAATATCCGATAGGTCGCGAAATAGACACTACTGTGGAAATCCGATGAAGGTTAGCACAGATGAGTTGGGTAGAGTCTCTAGTACGCCTGTCCATCGCGACAGATCGCTCTTTTCAATTCCAAGCGCACAGTGAGCACGTAGACGTGCCTAGAAAATAATGTCTCCCGCCAAGTAGGAGGGCCTGGTGGCAGATCTCGCCTGACGATATGCAGCCCACATAGTATAACTGTAATGCGTTTTGTTTTTCATGCAGATTCTCGGCCGCATTCTACTGGAGAATTGAAGATGCACCTGCAGCGTTCGATGAGATGTGCTTGATCACCCACAACACAGCCAGTAATTTTCTCGTCCTGAGTTTCATCTCTGCTTATATGAACCTATCAGTACTTACTTTCCGAATATACCTTGTATAATACAGGGTGGTCAGAAACAGTATGAAAAACGTATAAGATACACTACTGGCCATTAAAATTGCTTCACCAAGAAGAAATGCAGATGATAAACGGGTATTCATTGGACAAATATATTATACTAGAACTGACATGTGATTACATTTTCACGCAATTTAGGTGCATAAATCCTGAGAAATCAGTACCCAGAACAACCACCTCTGGCCGTAATAACGGCCTTCATACGCCTGGGCATTAAGTCAAACAGAGCTCGGATAGCGTGTACAGGTACAGCTGCCCATGCGGCTTCAACACGATACCACAGTTCATCAAGAGTAGTAACTGGCGTATTGCGACGAGCCAGTTGCTCGGCCATCATTGACCAGACGTTTTCAATTGGTGAGAGATCTGGAGAATGTGCTGGCCAGGGCAGCAGTCGAACATTTTCTGTATCCAGAAAGGCCCGTAGAGGACCTACAACGTGCGGTCGTGCATTATCATGCTCAAATGTAGGGTTTCGCAGGGCTCGAATGAAGAGTAGAGGCCAGGGGTAGTGGCCGTGCGGTTCTAGGCGCTGCAGTCTGGAGCCGAGCGACCGCTACCGTCGCAGGTTCGAATCCTGCCTCGGGCATGGATGTGTGTGATGTCCTTAGGTTAGTTAGGTTTAATTAGTTATAAATTCTAGGCGACTGATGACCTCAGAAGTTAAGTCGCATAGTGCTCAGAGCCATTTTTTGAAGAGTAGAGCCACGGGTCGTAACACATCTGAAATGTAACGTCCACTGTTCAAAGTGCCGTCAGTGCGAACAAGAGGTGACCGAGACGTGTAACCAATGGAACCCCATACCATCACGCCGGGTGATACGCCAGTATGGCGATGACGTATACACGCTTCCAATGTGCGTTCACCGCGATGTAGCCAAACACGGATGCGACCATCATGATGCTGTAAACAGAACCTGGATTCATCCGAGAAAATGACGTTTTGCCATTCGTGCACCCAGGTTCGTCGTTGAGTACACCATCGCAGGCTCTCCTGTCTGTTCAAAATGATTCAAATGGTTCTGAGTACTATGGGACTTAAATTCTGAGGTCATCAGTCCCCTAGAACTTAGAACTACTTAAACCTAACTAACCTAAGGACATCACACACATCCATGCACGAGGCAGGATTCGAACCTGCGACCGCAGTGGTCGCGCGGTTCCAGTCTGTAGCGCCTGGAACCGCTCGGCCACCCTGGCCCGCGCTCCTTTCTGTGACGCATCGTCAAGGGTATCCGAGCTGATAGTCCATGCTGCTGCAAACGTCGTCGAACTGTAAGTGGAGATGGTTGTTGTCCTGCAAACGTCCCCATCTGTTGACTCAGGGATCGAGACGTGGCTGCACGATCCGTTACAGCCATGCGGATAAGATGCCTGTCATCTCGACTGCTAGTGATTCGAGGCCGTTGGGATCCAGCACGACGTTCCGTATTACCCTCCTGAACCCACCGATTCCATATTCTGCTAACAGTCATTGGATCTCGACCAACGCGAGCAGCAACGTCGCGATATGATAAACTGCAATCGCGATAGGCTACAATCAGACCTGTATCAAAGTCGGAAACGTGATGGTACACATTTCTACTCCTTACGCGAGGCATCACATCAACGTTTCACCAGGCAACGCCGGTGAACTGCTGTTTGTGTATGAGAAATCGGTTGGAAACTTTCCTCATGTCAACACGTTGCAGGTGTCACCACCGGCGCCAACCTTGTGTGAATGCTCTGAAAAGCTAATCATTTGCATCTCACGTTATCTTCTTGCTGTCGGTTAAATTTCGCGTCTGTAGCAGGTCATCTTCGTGGTGTAGTGATTTTAATGGCCAGTAGTGTAGTTGCAAAGTAGGTTGCGTTGAGGAATAATTGGTAAGAAAAAAATTCGATATGTTGCACAACTTTCGATTTAATCAGTATTGACGTTAGACTATCAGGTAGTTTTGCACCAAAAGGCAAGCGCTGTGCGAGCTAAAATGCGGTAATGCACAGACTTCTATCGGTCTGCGAGTTACCACGTGTTTAAATGCTGATTACCAGTTAAAATGTTCCTTTTTAGGAAGCGATAAATTTAAGCCAGGTGGGCAAAAGCAACGTGTGTTCGGAGAACAGGTTTGGCGACACTGTCTCTGGCAGGCTGTTTGAACTTCCAAAGGCAGCGACCTGATTGACTAACTTCAATGCTCATTAAATTGGAAACGGCGCAGCGTATCGAATTCTTTTCTTGACAATAATTTCTCAGCTTAGCCTACTCTGCAATAACCTTACAAGCTTTTCAGGCTGACCACCCTGGATGTATGGATGCAATGGAGCAATCAGTAGAGGAAACTGAGAAGAAATGTAGGATAGAAATTGAAGTTTTTGAGATTTGACAATGATACTGTGGTTCTGTCACAGATGACAAAGTAAATGGGATATAAGCTGAATGGAAGTGGTAGTATCTTGAAGAAGAAGTTTTAATCTGAACATGAACAAAAGAAAAACATGTGCAACAGAATGTAGTCGAATTGACTAACGTGTGGCTGATTGAATTAAATTAAAGAATAATACACTGAAAGTTATGAACATATTTATATTGGAAGCAAAGTAAAGGATGATGGCAGAAGTCTGCGAAAATGGTCGCATAATTTCGGTTAGCGTCGCCCTGCCCATTCTCCAGCTTGCTTAGGACGGCTGATGGTGTTTTGCCTGTGGGAGGCCGCAGTCTCAGTTGTAGCAAAACGTGCACTGCTGCTCTACTCTGGATAGCTGTGACAACGACTTCATCGTTTTGGTTTCTTGACACCTGCTCGTTGACCTTTCATGTTGTCGAGTGGTGTGCTGTGGGAGATAATTGTCTTATCCGCGAACTTCATTATGCCCCACTGCTGAGGTCGATGATTGGGTATTTTGCAATAACGAGACACCGTCAACGTAAGCTATTCCAGGACGTGTGATAGCTGTTCGTCTTGTAGCTCCAGAATGGTGGTCCCCAGCTGCCTTGTGGAAAGGACATCGTAAGTATCTGGTCGAACCTCCTGAACGCCGAGATCGACGGTGCACTGGCTGGTGTGGTGTGATGCTGCATACTCCACGCATTTTTGTGTCATAACAGTGTGGTGTGCTACGGGATAAGGACCTTGTCAGGGAAAGCTTCGAGGAGACCTTCGTTTACCTCACAGTTCCTCACAAAATATCCCATATTTTTTAAGTCTGGAGACTTGCTATATATTCCTATTGTGCTCTGTATCTATAAGGATTACCAAGACTTGTGGTGTCTCGTTCTTAGTCTTAAGGGATTTGAGGCGAAATACGGATCTCAGCATGTATTGGGTATCTTCCGGAAATTCATGGACGTGATTGAGGTCAAACTTGAATGTAACTCCTAGAAACGCGGTCTGAAGAGCTTTCTCTTGTGCGCTGCGTATATACGGAACCCAATTCCTTTCTCAGATATCGCTGTTTCACTGTGTAGTGATCTGCAGCTGCAGGGAGGAAGATTCTAGGCGTGTCGCTTCCTTTAAGTTTGACAGAGACTGAAAAGCTTTCAATCCTTTGTTTGTGGAAGTGGTGGATGTCCAAGTAGCCACCACAGTAATCCACAAGTGGCGGTGGAGAAGCCCCTCTGTGACAAACTGTACCGATGGAATTCTCTTCATTACTCGTCAGTGTGGTGAAAGTACACTCGTGCGCAAAACGTAAGGACGAAAGTAGTCATCGCATGAGGTATCACGGCCATGTGACACAGCTCGATGAAATATGGACCATACATAGTAAGAAATACTGCAGTATAAGAAAGAAGATATCTAAAATAAATACGCAGTGAAACGAACAGAAATGACACTTTTATTAAAAAAAATAATTACGCTGACGTCAACGCGTTTTATGATGGTCAGCTGGACATTAAAAAAGGCTGAACGTGCTTCGTAATGGGGTGTGTGACCACCACGGACGGCAAAGCATGGTCTCCTTAAATTCTTACTCAGCATCAGGATGCACTGCAACGTGCCTCAATGTTGGTGATGAGTTCTTGCGGTAGAGCGTTCCGTTCCACCTCCAGCTTGGTTGACAACCGCCAGATGGTCGTTGACGCCTGTGTTCGTGCTGCAATACACGTCCGCAACGATCACACACGTGCTCGATGGGAGAACTAGCAGACCAGTCCATTCAACGAATATCTTCTCGTTCCAAGAGTGTCTCCACCCGCGCAGTTCGATGCGGTCGCGCATTGTCATCCATAAAAATGAACTAAAAGCCGAATTCATATATGAAGAGACGCACATGGGGAAGGAGTGCACAATAACGTTCCCTGAAAAGTGTACCGTGTTCGAAGATCAGTTCGCGCATACAGCGCAATGCTTCCCCACAACAAAACACCTGGAACACCACAACGATCATGTTCGACAATGTTTGTGAGCGCTTAACGTGTTCCCACCTCTCATCATAGGAGGGTACACAATGCACTCCACCTGCACAGTTCGATGTGGTCGTGTATTTTCATTCGTAAAAAAGAAGTCAGGGGCGCATGCAGCGCTGAAAAGACGCACATAGTGAAGGAGTTCAGTGTCACAATAACGCTGGCCAGTGAGTGTACCGTGATTCGGAGATCAGTGCGCTTATGTAATACTGTGCCTCCGTACATGACAACTCGTTCACGAAAACTATCGTATTCGACAATGTTTCTTGGTGCATTACGTGTTCCAGCTTCGCACCATATAAGAGTACGTACCATACTCACAAGGGAACCTCCCCATCGTACCCCCCTCAGATTTAGATATAAGTTGGCACAGTGGATAGGCCTTGAAAAACTGAACACAGATAAATCGAGGAAAAAGGAAGAAGTTGTGTGGAACTATGAAAAAATAAGTAAAATATACAAATTGAGTAGTCTATACGCAAGATAAGTAACATCAAGGATAGTGCGAGCTCAGGAGCGCCGTGGTCCCGTGGTTAGCGTGAGCAGCTGCGGAATGAGAGGTCCTTGGTTCAAGTTCTCCCTCCGGCGAAAAGTTTAATTTTTTATTTTCAGTTTATGTGACAAACTGTTATGTTTCCATCACGTTTTTGGGAGTAATTATCACATCCACAAGAAAACCTAAATCAGGCAAGGTAGAAGAATCTTTTTACCCATTCGCCATGTGTACAAATTAGGTGGGTCGACAACATATTCCTGTCATGTGACGCACATGCCGTCACCAGTGTCGTATAGAATATATCAGACGTGTTTTCCTGTGCAGGAATCAGTTGACCTATGACCTTGCAATCAAATGTTTTCGGTTTCCATTGGAGAGGCACGTCCTTTCGTCTACTAATCGCACGGTTTTGCGGTGCGGTCGCAAAACACACACACTAAACTTATAACAGTGAACAGCGACGTCAAAGAACGAACGGACAGATCATAACTTTGCGAAAATAAGAAATTAAACTTTTAACTCGAGGGCAGACTTGAACCAAGGACCTCTTGTTCCGCAGCTACTCACGCTAACCACAGGACCACGGCGCTCTTGACCTCACAGTCTCATTGATGTTGCATATCTTGTGCATGGAGTACTTAGTTTGCATATTTTGCTTATTTTTTCACAGTTCCACACAACTTATTCCTGTTTTCTCGATTGATCTATGTTCAGTTTTTCAAGGCCTATCCACTGTGCCAACTTATAACTAAATCTGAGGGGGGTGCGACGGGGAGGTTCCCTTGTCAGGAACAATGTCGAAGGTGACCGTTTTAGTGGTCCGGGTGTTAAGGCTTGCTAAGGCATAAAGTTGCATGAGCATACTGATCTCCAAAATGCTCAGTGGTCGACGTTGTTTTGACACTGTACTCCCTCCCCATGTTCGTCTTTTCAGGCTTGCGTTCGGCGCTGACCTCATTTTTATGGATTGCTATGCGCGACCACATTGAAGTGCGCAAGTGGAGCAGCTCTTGGAGTGAGAGGATATTCGGCGAATGGACTGATCTGCCAGTTCCCCGACTTAAATCCTATCGAGGACTTGTGGGATGCGTTGGGGGTACATACTGCGGCACGTCCTGGTGGACCAACAACCATTCAGCAGGTCTCAACTGCGGTTGTGGAAGAGCAGAACGCTCTGCACAAGAAATCCTTGTGGCCATCATGGGCGCACGCTGCACAGCGTGCATCGCCATCCGTGGTGATTACACACCCTGCTAAGAACCACGTCCCGCCGTTTTTGACGTCCAGGGGACTACAATAAATCACCGTGACTTCAGTGTAATTATTGTTTTTTAATAAATGTGTTGTGTCCGTTCGTCTCACTGCGTGTTCCTTGCAGTTACCTTCTGTAATATACTCTAGCATTTCGTTCTATGTAGGCTCCAAGTTTCATCGAGCTATATTTCTTGGTAGTAGTAACAGATCGTGCGTAGGTTACTTTTGTCCTTAATTTTGGCACAGAAGTGTGGTTTTCGTGCAAGGTTCTAGCGTTGCAGTGCAGATAAGCATTTGACGGGGGTTCCGTGACACAGTGATGATTTCAGCAACTGTGATGTGTCGATTTGAATCACAGCAATGATAAGGCTGTCCATTGTCCACTCTCGTTCTACTCCTCAAGCATAATTTTATAAATTAAAATACTGAAAGAAAGAACTAGGCAAGTATAAGCATATCTAGCTGTATAGATAATTTCATTATAATAATTGTGTCGAAAATCACAGTGTGATCTGAGTAGCTAATCACGACATATCCAGGTTTTAATTCAGTTCGTTGATTTAAATTCACAAATGCCAGTAGCAAGCGGGCTCCATCATTGTCAAAGAATGGTGCCGTGTAGGCTGAGATAAGGTGAGGGTGAAGCCACGGCATCTGGAAAGTTTCGAAGGCTTCTGTTTGGATACAAACGGTGCCCTAAGCAAAAAACTGAATAGTTTGCAGCAGCGAATACCCATTCTTTGCGAACAGGTGGAAGAGTCTACAGTGACGTAGAAAGTTAGAGGAAAATGTATGGCCTGATAAAGTTACGAGATGTATTAGTTAGGAGAGAGGTAACACCCTGGCAGGTACTATTCTGTAAAGGTAGCCCGTGGAGCTATCGTTGGAAGGTTCCGCTGGATAGGTCAGGAGTCCACTACACGCAACAAGCGGCTACACGGGTAGCAGGGATTGTGTGGCGTGGGCTGGGCGGTTTTTTAGGTTAGATGGCCTTGGGCAAGTACAGAAAGGGCAACAGCCACAACGGGTGCGGGGCAAAGTCAGGACATGCGGGGACCAAGCAGCAATCGGTATTGTAATTGTCAACTGTCGAAGCTGCGTTGGTAAAGTACCGGAACTTCAAGCGCTGATAGAAAGCACCGAAGCTGAAATCGTTATAGGTACAGAAAGCTGGCTTAAGCCAGAGATAAATTCAGCCGAAATTTTTACAAAGGTACAGACGGTGTTTAGAAAGGATAGATTGCATGCAACCGGTGGTGGAGTGTTCGTCGCTGTTAGTAGTAGTTTATCCTGTAGTGAAGTAGAAGTGGATAGTTCCTGTGAATTATTATGGGTGGAGGTTACACTAAACAACCGAACTAGGTTAATAATTGGCTCCTTTTACCGACCTCCAGACTCAGCAGCATTAGTGGCAGAACAACTGAGAGAAAATTTGGAATACATTTCACATAAATTTTCTCAGCATGTTATAGTCTTAGGTGGAGATTTCAATTTACCTCATATAGACTGGGACACTCAGTTGTTTAGGACGAGTGGTAGGTACAGAGCATCGAGTGACATTATACTGAGTGCACTATCCGAAAATTACCTCGAGCAATTAAACAGAGAACCGACTCGTGGAGACAACATCTTGGACCTACTGATAACAAACAGACCCGAACTTTTCGACTCTGTATGTACAGAACAGGGAATCAGTGACCATAAGGCCGTTGCAGCATCCCTGAATACGGAAGTTAATAGGAATATAAAAAAAGGGAGGAAGGTTTATCTGTTTAGCAAGAGTAATAGAAGGCAGATTTCAGACTACCTAACAGATCAAAACGAAAATATCTGTTCCGACACTGACAATGTTGAGTGTTTATGGAAAAAGTTCAAGGCAATCGTAAAATGCGTTTTAGACAGGTACGTGCCGAGTAAAACTGTGAGGGACGGGAAAAACCCACCGTGGTACAACAACAAAGTTAGGAAACTACTGCGAAAGCAAAGAGAGCTCCACTCCAAGTTTAAACGCAGCCAAAACCTCTCAGACAAACAGAAGCTAAACGATGTCAACGTTAGCGTAAGGAGGGCTATGCGTGAAGCGTTCATTGAATTCGAAAGTAAAATTCTATGTACCGACTTGACAGAAAATCCTAGGAAGTTCTGGTCTTACGTTAAATCAGTAAGTGGCTCGAAACAGCATATCCAGACACTACGGGATGATGATGGCATTGAAATAGAGGATGACACGCGTAAAGCTGAAATACTAAACACCTTTTTCCAAAGCTGTTTCACAGAGGAAGACCGCACTGCAGTTCCTTCTCTAAATCCTCGCACAAACGAAAAAATGGCTGACATCGAAATAAGTGTCCAAGGAATAGAAAAGCAACTGGAATCACTCAATAGAGGAAAGTCCACTGGACCTGACGGGATACCAATTCGATTCTACACAGAGTACGCGAAAGAACTTGCCCCCCTTCTAACAGCCGTGTACCGCAAGTCTCTAGAGGAACGGAGGGTTCCAAATGATTGGAAAAGAGCACAGGTAGTCCCAGTCTTCAAGAAGGGTCGTCGAGCAAATGCGCAAAACTATAGACCTATATCTCTGACGTCGATCTCTTGTAGAATTTTAGAACATGTTTTTTGCTCGAGTATCATGTCATTTCTGGAAACCCAGAATCTACTATGTAGGAATCAACATGGATTCCGGAAACAGCGATCGTGTGAGACCCAACTCGCTTTATTTGTTCATGAGACCCAGAAAATATTAGATACAGGCTCCCAGGTAGATGGTATTTTTCTTGACTTCCGGAAGGCGTTCGATACAGTTCCGCACTGTCGCCTGATAAACAAAGTAAGAGCCTACGGAATATCAGACCAGCTGTGTGGCTGGATTGAAGAGTTTTTAGCAAACAGAACACAGCATGTTGTTATCAATGGAGAGACGTCTACAGACGTTAAAGTAACCTCTGGCGTGCCACAGGGGAGTGTTATGGGACCATTTCTTTTCACAATATATATAAATGACCTAGTAGATAGTGTCGGAAGTTCCATGCGGCTTTTCGCGGATGATGCTGTAGTATACAGAGAAGTTGCAGCATTAGAAAATTGTAGCGAAATGCAGGAAGATCTGCAGTGGATAGGCACTTGGTGCAGGGAGTGGCAACTGACCCTTAACATAGACAAATGTAATGTATTGCGAATACATAGAAAGAAGGATCCTTTATTGTATGATTATATGATAGCGGAACAAACACTGGTAGCAGTTACTTCTGTAAATTATCTGGGAGTATGCGTGCGGAACGATTTGAAGTGGAATGATCATATAAAATTAATTGTTGGTAAGGCGGGTACCAGGTTGAGATTCATTGGGAGAGTGCTTAGAAAATGTAGTCCATCAACAAAGGAGGTGGCTTACAAAACACTCGTTCGACCTATACTTGAGTATTGCTCATCAGTGTGGGATCCGTAACAGATCGGTCTGACGGAGGAGATAGAGAAGATCCAAAGAAGAGCGGCGCGTTTCGTCACAGGGTTATTTGGTAACCGTGATAGCGTTACGGAGATGTTTAATAAACTCAAGTGGCAGACTCTGCAAGAGAGGCGCTCTGCATCGCGGTGTAGCTTGCTCGCCAGGTTTCGAGAGGGTGCGTTTCTGGATGAGGTATCGAATATATTGCTTCCCCCTACTTATACCTCCCGTGGAGATCACGAATGTAAAATTAGAGAGATTAGAGCGCGCACGGAGGCTTTCAGACAGTCGTTCTTCCCGCGAACCATACGCGACTGGAACAGGAAAGGGAGGTAATGACAGTGGCACGTAAAGTGCCCTCCGCCACACACCGTTGGGTGGCTTGCGGAGTATCAATGTAGATGTAGATGTAGATTCCAATACCAGAAACGTTAACAAATCTGAAAGATGGTCGTGTGGCGCCATTGTCGCCCTTGTTAGGCAGCAGTGGGGAGAAGGTGATAGTGTTCGACAGGACGCGACTGGTTCGTACAGAGCTAGGATGAATTGTGACAGGTGACTCAACCGTAATGTGCAAAATACGCGTTGTCTTCGCGCACATTGCATAAATAATAAATTTTGAAGTTAAGTCGAGTAATTGAATGTTAGTATTTTTGTGTGATGTCAAATTCGTAAACTTAGACGATGTTAGACAATGTGCGAAGCTTAAGCCAGTCGCTACAGGTTCTTCTCTCTGACAGATTTTCTGGTGACTATCTGGTTTCGAATGCTGGCTGGGACTAGAGTTTTCCTGTATGTCTCGATGCCGACAACTGCAATGGGCCGTTTTCGTGGTCTGTTTCTTGTGTCTACGTTGTCATATTCCACATCACTTTTGCCGAAGTCTTCGTCATAACGGTCGGCTAAAGAGTCATCTAGTGCTGCCTGTAGCTCTTGCAAATATCGAGTCAATAGAGGGAGCGCACTCACAGAAATTCTTCCGAGTGGCTGTTACGCAAACGCTCGTTGATTCACGGGGCGCGCACGTTGGAAAACCCGAAGGCGCGTCAGAGGTGCTGGTGTCTCCTCGTAATTTGTGCGAGGCCACCACCTCGCTCGTGATGTAAACAGCGGCTCTGTCCACGGAGCAACACGTATTGCCTGAGCGGCAATGAATGACTGGCTGCTACAGAACGTCATGAGTAATACTTGTGGACGTCGGTCGTGGAAGGCGGAAGGGGTATTCGCCTTTCTCACGGAGATATCTCACCTCGAGGTTAAAAATGCCCACTCCCGTAATACAAATTTTACTTACATCTTTGGTAATTGTGATCTTAAACAGTTGTCAAATTATTTCATGGCGAAGGGCGAATTTTCCAAAAAAGATGGTTTAATTTGAAGTTGGAATTTAAGTAAGCACAGTTACTCTAACGTTTTAAATGAAGTAGGTTGTAGATTTTTTTCTCCAGACTTGCCTATTTAGAACATACTTTACCACGAAGCATAAGAGGTAGCCAAAAGGAAATGAGACAGGTGAAAAAAAAGTAAGTAAACACTTTATTGTTTCAAAAGTAGGCCTAATCGCCATAACTGTTAACACATTTATCCCACATTGAGAAAAGACGGTCAGTGCCTTCATTGAAAAATGTTTGTAGATTCCTGCGGAGCCATGATTGGAACCAGCCGTACAGCTCTTCATTCGCAGCAATTAGACGGCCATGAACGTCTTTCATCGTTGCTCCAAAAACATGTAAATCGCATGGGGAGAGATCACCACTGTATGGAAGATGTGTAAAGACTTCCCAGTGAAACTTGTGCAGAGTACTCGCAGCGACCTTCGCAATACGCTGCAGAAGTTTTGCTGTGAAGCACTTACACGTTCACCATACAGATCCATCTCTCCCCGTGCGGTTTCCATATATTTTTCGAATCCTGCGGAAAGATATTGTGGCCGTCGATTTGTTTCTGATGGAGAGATGCACGCTATGCGTCTTATGAATATTAAGTCAAGGTACCTCCGATTTGGTTTCTTATTTGCTTATGAAACAGTATAACGAAGGGGAGAGACACAAACTGTTTAATTACCGGTATTGCTATATCTAGTAAAATTTCGGTTATGTAATGGAAAATAGTTATTCATCCAATAATTCTGAACCTGGATATAACAAGATTCTGTTAACTATTACATGTAGAAAATGTTTCGTTATTTCTATAGAATCAGACCACATGGTTTCTTTAAGAGCTGTACAATACCAGTTCTGACGCTGGTTCATCAACCGTCTGAATATTGTCGCTGATCAGTACGCAATCTTACCATGAAATTTAGTCCTTCAAATAAACAATAATAAATTATATTTATCACTCCAGTAAGTCAATTTAACTTTATCATTAATAATAAATCACGGATTGTCTTTCAACTAAGATTTCTCTCCGTTATTTATCAGTGTCAGTTTCTATCGATAATTAGGAAGATTCAGCTATGGGTTACTGGAATAAAGTTTGTAAAACAGTTAACCATGTATTTTCATGAAAACAAGTTACACACCTTTGATAATTTTTGTCCATCGGCTAGCCCACCATTCATATATAATAATTAACGGTAAGATTCTACTTGAATGTACCATAGCATCAGCAACGTAATCAATACTGTCATTCGCTATTACTAACAATCTGAAGTCTGATCTGCATAACAACTTGAACAACAAGGCTGCAAAGCAAACAAAGCAGACCAAGCAAACAAAGTAATGGAAATTAACATACTACAACAGCTTATTATATAGTTAACAAAGTACCACCGTTATGCTAAGGATTATGCCATGGCACATATTTCCCTCTGTAATGGCAGTTCACATACTTTTTTAGATACATTTATTTACTCTTATTACAGTATTATATTTGAGAAGATATGCTACTTTCGCAACCGAATTGGTAGAAGCAAATGTCGTTTCGTACATTGCTTTTAGAAGTCGACTAGGAGCCTACCTTTTACATTATTGGTTTTCAACATTTTGCAGTGGCAGTTATCATATTACATTATTATATCGGGTGGACGTCGTCAGTCTTTGATTATTCTCGAGAACAATTTAAGACTTGATTTTTATAAACTTTTCTTTCAGTATATATCAATGAATGTAACACGGAATTCATTTAACTTTCTTTTGGACTTAGTGCAAGTAATGTTCATCCATTTGGGGACTGTTCTCTGGAACACGTAAGGTAAAACCAGGATTGACCCTTCAGGTTACTCACACTAGTGAGCCAATTAATTTGCAGATCGCTTACATTAATAATTTTGATAATACGATCATTAATATTTTTAACAGTTCCATATTTAATAATTAAACATGGTTCAATCAATACAGTTATGAACATTAAATTACGTTACTTATCTACATGAATTCAATTTATATACATAGAATGAACCGTCGCCACCCTTGGAAGGTATCGTATGTGCAGTTGTGCTGACCAGCCGTGTTGTGGCTGGCTGTTTAAAGAAACTGAGACAAGACTGGACCCTTTCATGATGTGTTCAAGAATGCTGTGAGCAGATTGTGGCATACGATGGCACAGTTGCGTGTGACCTGCCTCATCGTGGCTGGCTGTTAGAGAAACAGAAACACGACTGGACATTTTGAGGTAGTTTTGAGTGCACACATGTGCTGAATAGTCGTGCTGTGGCTGGCTGTTTGAAAAAACAGAAACATGACTGTACCGTTTCTTGTAGAGACAAAGAGCAGGTATTACGCCCGACTGAATGTGCTCATCTGGCCTGAATTCTGTGTCCCCTAAAACTGTTATCCGCTCGCCTGGTGTGCAGATGGTTAGGTATTAGCTGCTCATGGTTTATCATCTCTTCAGGTGCCTGTGATTTGTTGTCGCGAAGTCAGCCACTCAGCCCATCAGGTGTGCGAACATGGAGCATTTACACCTTTTTATCAACATCTTAAAATTTTGTCATTTTTAGTTATACTGATCTGAAAAGACATGTCTAGTTAGAGGTAAAAGAGGAGCAATTTACTGTCTCACTTTACGTACTTTCTGCAACTACGAATGTGCACTTCACAATTTCGTATTCGTCAATCCCATACCAAGGAGGTTGTGCTTCGAGGCTACACTTTAATTAGTGCACTGAATTTTATCGTATAAGGATCCACTTCAGTGACATCTGTCAATTGAGGAACCGATTAATATCTCTGTGTAATTAATTCCTGCTGTTCATGTGAGAGTTGGCAATACTCTCTTAGGATTTAAAGGTTGGCTACAGCGCGTATACACAAACTCTGGAACCTAAGATATTGTTGTCGCGTTTCGCAGCGCACGGATGAACTAGTGGCAGTTTGGAAGCCAGTGTAGGAGTCCGCCTGCTGTGGTGTGCACGTTTGTTGGGCGAGGGATCGTCGCCGAGCTGCAGTACTGCCGTGTCCGCCAGCAGCGACGCAGGATTTGGTATTGAGTTGATATTTTTTTATAATTTCCAGCGCGCTTATTAATTTAAAGAAAAGGGTTTGTTTATGTGCGTAGCAGCAGACAGTAATTTTGATAATGATAGGAGTTGAATTCTTAAGGGAAACCATTGTTAGGCGAATAGATTAAGTATTGATTTTTGTCATTGATTTCGTTTGTAATTGTCAGGGAATTGTTTCACTATGTATTTAATTGAGAAGTGTTTCAGTCTGTGTCAAGAGTTTGATTAATTTGCAATATTGCTTTAATGCCACTGGAGGCAGATTTACATACGAAGCGATTGTTCAAAGAGCTCCTAGCGTTTTGTTAATTGAATGAGAAGGAATCGCTTTCAGAATATAGTTTTTGAAAAAAGGAATTACTTGTTTGGGTCATCATTTATCGAGTTTAGATTTGACCAAACCCTTTCTCTTGAATTATATATAGTTGTAGTAAGCAGCAGCAGCAGCAGCCGCAGCAACAGCAGGAGCCGCCATACGGCACGTGCATTGCACTCAGCATGAATAATAGGTTTTTTATATTTTTGTTAAATAATGGAATGCAGCAGATCAAGCAGTGGCAGCAGAAAGACCAAGTAAGTTATTTGTTGCGCACAGGACCATAAAAAAAAGTTTAGGCGATATCTGTAATAGTAAAGTTAACAAGAGTACAAGCACGAGATTGTCAGTAGAAAACACGAGATAAGAAGATAGAGCTCGCGACTTTCACATGATACTTTTGGTTCAAGCATGTACTGAATTTCAGAGTGACAGCACCGACGGTCATTAGCCTCTATCTAACATTGTCATGCCAGTTCAGATATTACTCCTTCTGCGAACAGTGACACAGGTGTTTCACATAGTTCATCAATTTTTTCCTTTTTTTGGGTCACATTTCGGGTTTGGTGTAAAACATTATTTTTAATGTTAATACGTTTAGAGATGGTGGCAATTATCAACACCAGTTCTAGGTATTGAATTCCTTGCACGATTTTTACACTCATTAGAGCGTCCGAATTGTGCACTTCATTTCAACTCACTATAATTTTTCTGGTTTTCACAGATTAACATAATTTTATGGAGTTCACTGTATCACTGGTGCAGGTCACAAACATTGCATCATATAACGTCTATATTGGTACCTATTCCCCTGCTTATTAACATGCTTCACACTCAAAGTTCATGTCGTCTTAATCTATGTTCCCAGTACAAACAAACAAAGCCACATATCTTCGGCAATACTGTTGCCATTTCGCATACTGATTTTATGTACCATCTCAACACTCCAGATTATCAGGATCAATTGGTCATATGATTAATGAGTATGGCCTGATTTTACGAAAATTCCAGAACACACCAGAAATCACTAAAGTAAACATAATTGACTTTGACGTTAGCGGACACTAGTGTATGTCCTCGCATGTTCAATTAAGCGTTAACACCGGTCCCTGAACACGAAATTTTACTTTGCATAACCCATGCCTCAACATTCCGCATGGACAACAACATTGTCTAGCGTGACCTATTATTCTGCACTTCCGTGAAACTTTGACTAATGAGAATCCATTTTACATATTCTGATTAACTTAAATATGCAGAATTATCTGATTCTGTCACACAATTATTAACAATTACTAGAATTGTAAGTGTCTGGCACATATGTCTGAATATCATGCACTCTTATTCAGTTCATCACTTCTTACTACTTGATCAGGAATTACCTTTCTTAATAGTTACTCTGAATTCTAGTTTACTCTAAAATTATCCATTGCCCAGCATATTTCTTTATCTAATATAATTATAACTACATAAATCACGTAGAAATAAAATTGTGCTATTGTATTAGCAACACCTACTATATATAATTCATAAAAACCCATTTTCTTTCTTTTTGACACCATTATTGGGAGAAGTAATATGTGCAAGAAAACCTTAACATTTCTGTCTATGAAATTTCAATATTTACGACCAGTAATTAATTCAGTAACTTTGTGACAGATATTTCTTCACACTATTTGAGGGTTGAAACCGTTGACTCTTTGAGGGTCTGGACGAACTACTAAATAACTCCATTCATGAGAAATATAAATTATTTTGTAAGGTTCTGCGTATATCATTTGCCACTTATTGTTTTGCTTCTTTATTAGAGAAACTTTAAGGTGAGTCTTAAGTAGTATTTTCTCTCCTACATTCAACCTTACAGGTTTTCGTAGCACTTCATGAGATTCAGCCATTCTTCTCTGTGCACTGTACGTCAGTGTAGCTAACACTTTCTTATGTTTTCTACCTTACCAATTTCTTTCTCTAATTATTTCAGGTAAGGGATTCATCTACTCACCGGTTTAACATAATTTCAGCAGGCGTGTGATTCATGTGTGAGGCAAATAATTAAAAATTCTTTCAAAGGCTGTTACATAATCTACTCATTTGTTTGCTGTTTTGCGGCGTATGTTCTTATGAATCTATTGAATTCCCTGGAAATCTTTCTGTGGGACTGTATTCCAGAGGGAAGTAGGAAATTAAAATCTGTTTAATACCCTCTTCTCTTAAAATTTTTTTGCACTGAACACTAATAAAAAGCATTGTCTGATAACAGAACAGATAGTTTATCTACTTTCTGTATATACCCTCTCGTTATTCGTTTGATAATATACTGATGAAATGAAATGTTACGGAAAACAGTTGCCTTCTCAGTATAGTTATTAGAGTCTCAGCGAGAGCTGTTTTCCAACGCAACATTCCTGCAGCGTTACGAAATTGTCGTTGGCTGGGGAGGGCCAGTCCCTCATCCGAGCGTCCGGCGTCATTTCGCAAAGTTATTGCGGGTTACTTGATCGCTGCAGCGGACCGTGCGCCGCAGCCGGGCCGCAGGTCCGCGATTGCATTAGTGTTAGCATTAGTGGCGTCGGCGCGTATTTCAGGCTCTGCTGCGTGCCGCACGGCAGTTCTCCATTCCTCACGCGCTGATGAGCACACGACCGCCGACCAGCCACACGTGTGTCGGTGCCGAAGCTCACTCCGGTGGGTCAACGTGTAAGAGAAGTTACCCTTCTACGTCCCGTCACGGTGAGGTCACTAGGGACAGAGCCCAAGTTCAGACAGGGGAAGGAAGCGAAAGGAAAGCGGTCGAGACCTTTTCGGAGGATACATCCCATCATTTGTTTTAAGTGATTTAGGGAAATGACGGAAAACTTAAATATATACAGGGCGTCAATAATTAATGTTACAATTTCAAAACACTGTAGAAGGAGATCCAGTGCTCAGAATGACGTCAACTTTTAACTGCATAGCCGGCCACAGTGGCCGAACGGTTCTAGGCGCTCAGTCCGGAACCGCGCGACTGCTACGGTCGCAGGTTCGAATCCTGCCTCGGGCATGGATGTGTGTGATGTCCTTACGATAGTTACGTTTAAGTAGTTCTAAGTTCTAGGGAACTGATGACCACAGATGTTAAGTCCCATAGTGCTCAGAGCCATTTGAACCATTTTTTTAACTGCATATTATTGACGCAATGAAAAAAAATCAACGCACGTTTGTCCAGTAGATGGCACTTTAAACGTCAGAATACGCACACCAACAGACGCGCGGCACACGGATGCTCCTCATTTTGCATCCGAGACGCCTAAAAACATGACTGACTCCAAGACGGATCGCGCGCTGCTGGGAAAGCTCTTCCACTGGAAGAGTGACTGTACGCCAGTAGCCCTCCAGAAGCTCCGGATGATGAAGGGCACGAGAAAAGGCATTGGACCGATATCTGCTAACGGTCTGGAGAAAATGATTACAAAATTCGAAAAGACAGGTTCTTTTGAAGTGCAATGTAGGAGACGAAGGAAAGCAGTTGATCGGACGTCTGTCGATGCGTTGGTTCAAACGGCTCTGAGCACTATGCGACTTAACTTCTGAGGTCATCAGTCGCCTACAACTTAGAACTACTTACACTTAACTAACCTAAGGACATCACACACATCCATGCCCGAGGCTGGATTCGAACCTGCGACCGTAGCGGTCACTCGGTTCCAGACTGTAGCGCCTAGAACCGCACGGCCACTCCGGCCAGCTCTGTCGATGGGGCCAAAGCTTTGCAGGAGGGGTCAAGCGGTGGATACAAAATAACCCATATTCGGGGGTTTGCTTCCTGTTGACCCGCCAGAAAGACGAACGCTCGCTCTGAAATTTCTTGCTCCCATGCAAATTGACAGTAAATGGCCATGAAACGTTACCTGGACAGACGAAGACAATTTTCATCTACAAGTACATGTCAATACCCAGAACTGTAGAATATGAGCAACGGAAAATCCGCACCCTTATCAATGTCTACCACTTCATTCTGCAAAGGCGGCTGTGTGGTGCGAGCTGACGACATCGTTTATCGCAGGGCCGTAAGTTTTCGAGGAGATGAGTGCTGCGAGTCCTGTTACCTGTACACTGTAAGAGTCTTTTGCGCACCAACGTCATTCTAACCCTTCAGCAGAGTGAATGTGTGGGTAGAATCATTTTTATGCAAGATGACGTTCATCCATACATTACACAGACAGTGAAGCGGCTGCTGCAGAGACAGTTCGGAAATACTAGAACTGTCAGCCGTCATTTCCCTGCAGCCTGGCCTTCCAGATCACGTGATCTCAATCTGTGTGATTTTTTTCGCTCTGGGATTATCTGAAAGATGTTGTGTTCAGTGCCCTAATTACGAACGTAGCTGATTAGAAGGAACACAATGTGCCACACATTTTGAATGTGACCCCCAAGACACTCCAATATGTTGTAGTAGATAGTGTTCATCGATTTTAAAATGCGGAAGGGAACGGTGGACACCACACTGAACACTTCTTGCGCCAGTTAGAAACCGATGTCATTTTGATTTGTATGCCGTTTTTTGACCCCAGGACAATAAATATCCGATGTAATTTCGCTTTGTATGCTGTTTTTGGCCTCAGGATAATTAAAAACCGTTGTCATTTGCTTTTTTGCGCTTTTTGGGCTCAGGACAGTTAAAAAAAGATTTTTCCTATGTGATGTGATACGACCTTGCCCTGAAGGATGGGCTTACCTGGCTAACAGTGCCACAACTGTCGAACTTGTGCAGTCATGAGCTTTGAACATTACGGATGGTGTAATATACAACTCAGACCACAGCCGTCGCACTGCTATTCATCTCTCAATTTTAGCCGTCACAATTTACGTAAAGACCCTTACAGTGCCATCTATTGGTAAAATTTGTTTCAGTTTTTTTCGTTTAGGGACGTTTCCTCCTGCGTCAGTAATAAGTTGTTCAAATTTGACGTCATTCTGAGCGTTTAAGAACTGGAACTTTAGTTACGGACACCCTGCATGTAAGTTACAAGAAATATATTCACACTTGCGAATACGGGTAACCTCCAGCTGTAGAATGGAATGACAATACTGAAACTTTTTGGCAGACTGGATCTCGAACCCGAATATCCTACCATTTCAGCTACTGGTGCACGCTTCACGGCTAGACACAAACTTCCATGTGCCATTAACCTGGACTCGTACACTTACTTCAATTCCCGTACAGGTCTAAGGCGCTGCGGTCATGGACTGTGCGGCTGGTCCCGGCAGAGGTTCGAGTCCTCCCTCGGGCATGGATGTGTGTGTTTGTCCTTAGGATAATTTAAGTTAAGTAGTGTGTAAGCTTATGGACTGATGACCTTAGCAGTTAAGTCCCATAAGATTTCACACACATTTGAACATTTTTTTGAATTCCCGTACAGAGCAGATATTTAATCGAAAGTCGCTAGCCTAGTGCCGGCGAGTAAATACGATATTGCAGTGCCTGTGTTTGGAAGAAGTACGATGCAATGTTCCTTCGCACATACATACAAGTCCGAAGAAACATTGCATAGTACTTCTTCCAAGTTCAGGAACTGTAATATCGCATACATGTCAATAGCTGGACAGGGTTATGAACTGGCATCCGCCCGAATGCGAGTGCTGTGTCTTTATACTGCGCCACTTCGCTTGATATGTGATCCAGTTGGCAGATAACTGGAAGGACGCATTGATCTAAATCCAGATTTCCCATTTTTACACACAATTCCCGCACTCGAATGCCTAAGACTGATTGAAAATTATCGAGTTTCCAAGAAACCATATCCCAAACTCTTTCGATCAGCGCTGTCAGGCAACCGTGTAGGCCAGGTATTCCATGGTAGCCAACGTCTCAGTTGAATACTTGCACACTGTTCGTCTCCTATCGTCGGGAAATACCCAACTGATATATGCATTGTGCAGCTGAAGAAGGCTCGTTTCCCAACGCTCTCAACCTCTCCCGGGCGGCAGTTGCCTCTCAGATTGCACGCATAGAAGTAGAGATCAAAGAGAGATCAAAGAGTATCTAGCGACACTGTAGACATCATGTTTCCTGTTAGCCCACTATTATGCTGAAGCAGACAGCATCTATTGCAAAGCTACTGGTTACGGTGACAACAGTTTATTCTGGACGAAACAAACCACTCGAGTGCAAAATATTATTGATTCCAAGTCGAGATCAACCAGTTGCTACGAAACCATCTGAGGGCAGGTGCACGACCTTGATTTTCACAGCGGCTCGCTTATTCGAAATTGATCGGTAATGCTATGTTCCTCTTAAAACCTAATCGAAGAACAGATCGATCATGAAATCCATTCATTAGTATACACACCGAGCGAGGTGGCGCAGTGGTTAGCACACTGGACTCGCATTCGGGAGGACGACGGTTCAATCCCGTCTCCGGCCATCCTGATTTAGGTTTTCCGTGATTTCCCTAAATCGCTTCAGGCAAATGCCGGGATGGTGCCTTTGAAAGGGCACGGCCGATTTCCTTCCCCATCATTCCCTCACCCGAGCTTGCGCTCCGTCTCTAATGACCTCGTTGTCGACGGGACGTTAAACACTAATCTCCTCCTCCTCCTCCATTATTATACACGTTAACGAACATGAAAATAAATAAATAATCAATAGTGAAACTAAAGGATAACTCGTATGAAACGATCCTGTCAGGGGCAACAGGAGAGGAGCGAAGATGGGATAGACAGAGAGACGGGGGGACGGGGAGGAGGAGGATGAGGTGGTCACAGAGAGAGAGAGGGGAGGGGGAGAAATGTGCAATAATTGTGTGAAACACGCACGTGAACGAAGCCATACTGAGAGGGCTAGTATACCCAGAGTGAGTCACGTAACACCCCTTCTATTTCGTGAACGGTTCCACGTATCGAAACGCGCTTTTCGGCAAATATTAGAACATCGAGAGGGACGTATTTTTTGATTGGTTAATGTTTTTGGCTCCGGTATCAACGGAGATATTGAAGCAAATACGTTTTTATAAATGAAACTGCATACTTTTTATAATAGGATTCGATAGCTATTGAGAAGACGATTACAGTGATATAGTGTTTGTAGATGCTAACTTTGAAACCTGTCGTAAAAACAAATTCGAGAAATTTTCTAGAATGTGAGAGTACGGTGTCCGGAAAAAGCATTAGAGGTGCAAACACCGTCAAGCAGACCTCTCGTGCTACCTTGTATCAGAATGTCAACATATTTGCCCTCGACCTGTTTGTGCTCCAGGCAGCTCATTCTTGCTTCAACATTCGTAGCGTGCAAACATGTACACCTATGAGGAGAAGTTGGATATACTACTTTTATATGGTGAATGCACAAGAAATGCCGTATAAAACAGTACACCGGTATAGAGTTATCCATACGGATCGCCAATGTCAGATGCGCCAGGCAATTGCATGAATTATTAAGACGCTTGTGAGGACAGGATGCTTGAACGTCAAAAGGAGGACAAGAAAGAAGACTGCAACTGACAGAGAACACTCAGAGGTTGTAAATGTAAATTCGTAAGCACACTTTCTGACGATTATTCTTCCGATTCTTCAAGAAGAGGTACCACGCGATATTCGACAATGCATGTGGCTGCAACGCGACGGTTTTCCAGCTCACTCGTCTCATGCTGCAACGTAAATACTGAATGAAAATTTTCCTGGTCGTTGCATAGGACGAAATTCTGTTCTCAAATGGCGTGCGAGGCCCCCGGATTTGACACCTCTTGATTTCTTGATTTGGAGAGCACTTAAAGATGCAGTCTATGACGGAGCCAGAACAGCGCTAGACGATATGTGACATCTAATCGATAGTGCATACTGTACCACATCTACTGTATTCACATCTGTTCATCGTTCTTTCGAATGGCGTTTGCAGATGTGCCTTTCAGCCCATGGTCCACAGTTTGAACACATGCTTAAATAAAGGACAAAATTATTTTTTTGGAAGACAAAATTTATGTTATGTGGTTTGGGTGGTTACCAAATCATTGTTAGTAAATTGTTTATTTCATTTACGTGTGTGCGAAATTGCTTTGTAATGTCAATTAAGTCGACAGTGTGTATGACACGTTGCTGGTAACACTGTCATTACGCGCTTACGTACAGCACGAAACGACATTTCGTTAAGAAGAATATTTATTTTTCCGTGTACAGGTGGTCTCCAAAGTATTTTTACTAAAGTTTTAGTTTACCGAATGTATGCCATATGATATAATTTAGAACAGTGTAGGTAGAGACAGTTGTCCGACAACATGTATTTTACCTCTAAGAAGCACGAAGTCACGTACAGGAAAAGATAGGTCAAATCTTCATTCTATCACTTAGATATTAAATACAGTAGTTGCTTTTTGCAGAGTATAAGACATCTTTATTTTTGAAGAATGAACAGCTGATTTCTCTGTTTCAGCTCACGTACAGCTGGGAAGACACACAAATTTGAAACAGTATTCCTAAGCTCTTTGTGATACGCTAGGTTCTAGCTTACATCTTATTTCCATATACAACATTCATAGGTGACCATGCATATAGCTCGTATGTTGATTCAATGAGAAATAAGACCTTATTTTCTTGCGCAGGCCTACCTTACGGCATACAACTTCGCAGCCTGATCCGAGACGCCTGTTTGGCAGTGCTTGCACCCCAAATGCCGTTTCCGGCCACCGTGCTCTCACGTTCTAGGACATTTCTCGAATTTCTCACGACAGGATTCAACGACAACATTAACAAACCCTGTATCATTATACTTGTATTCTCGAGAGCTATCGAACGTAGTTATAAAAGTATACGGTTCCGTTTGAAAAAACATGCTTGCTTCAATATCTCCGTTGATGCCAGCGCTAGAAACATTAACCAAACTCGACACTCTAACATTTGAGAAAAACCGCTTTTCGATATGTGTAACCGTTCACCAGATGAAAGGAGTGGTATGTCTTACGTGACTCATCTTGTATGTGTATCTCAGTCTGTAACACATCTGCCTGTTGGCTGTGTTTGCTTTGCGTCGAACAGTCTTCCCACGAACACGTTACAAACTTTACGACCTTCTGTTTTCTGTATGGTTGTACTGCATCACTAATTGGATCCACCCATCAGTAGAGACAGAATGTTTTGCGACCACGCGTCCACACTTCAAAATCAGACCAGCTGCCCAGAGTAAATAAGCGTTAATGGCCACATTTACTTGGAGCTACTAACCAACATATGGTGGTAGGAAACAGTCTTAAAAGCTGGTAAGGGTGTTTCAGAGTAGGTTGTGCTGAGAAATAATTGTTAAGAAAAAATTGATACTTCACAAGGTTTCCGAGTTAATCAGCATTGAAGTTAGCCAATCTGGTAGTTGCAGGAAATTTAGTGGCCGGCCTGATATAATTAGTGTGCTATTCTAATAGCTTAGATGATAGAACGAAATTCTTACTACTATCTATGAAGGGCCGCTTAAATATGCAGGCGAAACGCCCTGATTGGGTAGCTTCAGTGCTAATTAACTCGGAAACGACTCAACGGATCGAATTTCTTTCTTAACAAATATTTCTGAGCACAACCTTAGAAACTTATCGGACTGTTTCAGACCATCGTGTATATGTATATAGCAATGTTTGATCGTGATGTCATAAATAATAACTATTAGAATGACGAAAGAGTTCACGGGTGAATAGCTGGGTGTTAGTGTCCAAAGGGCGCAATATTTCGGCAAGCGACCATGTTGCCATTCGTTCTCCTTTTAATCAGATTCAGTGCTGGTTCCCAGGCCTTACTAAGGATGTAACCGCTTACTCGATTGATCAGCGGTTCCCGTATTCGAGTCTCGACTGATTCTTTCATTACAAAATCCCAGTATTTGGACGTCTGTGTCATAACCTTGATCTGGTCGTAATTAGTTCTGTGTAATTCCGAGGGCAGTGTTCAGCAACCGTCGACTCATTAGGCTGCTGCAGCCTGGCGTGCCGTGATGTTCTTGGCAACGATCTTCGATATCACGTGCCGTTTGACCTATGTAAGTCATGCCACGTTCGCAGGGGATCCGGTAGACTCCGGATTTCCGTAGTCCTAGATCGTCCTTGACATTACCAAGCAGTGCCTGTGTCTTAATTGGCGGACGGACGACAGTCTTTACCTGATATTTTTGAAGAATTCGACCTATCTTTACAGATAAAACGTCACAGAACGGTATAAATAGTATGCCCACATCCAGCTGCGGTTCCTCCTCTATTTCCTCCGGTTGTACAGTCGGTGTGGGACTCAGAACTCTTGTTTCTCTGTATAGCCGTTTTTCCAGAAAACCGACCTCAGATGTTCAAGTTCTTGGTTAAGGCTCTCATTCTCAGACAGGGTACCGGCCCTGTGAACCAGTGTTTTGAGGACGCCGTTTCTCTGCGCTGGATGGTGGCAGCTATTTGCATGTAAGTAAAGGTCGATGTGCGTCTTCTTACGGTGCACGCTGTGGCCTAATGTACCGTCTGCACTTTCTTTTAACCAGGACATGGAGAAAGAGGAGCACTCCATCCGCTTCGACTTCCATGGCGAACTTGATGTTCTGGTGTACGGAATTGAGATGCATGAGAAAACCATTCAGCTTGTCTCTACTATGTGGCTGTATGACGAAGGTGTCGTCAACATTGCGGAAGAAATCGGTGGAACACATGCACTCTCTCGTAGCTTCTTCACAACATCGTCTGGTAAGCAGGATTCCCTGAGAAGAGCCATGGTCTTCTTCGTCACTCTCTTGGCTGGGTCAGTGTTGATCTTTCGATACACACTGTCTTCTAGCAAGCCCCGCATTTTCTCAGTGTAATCCTGATGAGATAAGATCACAGCTGAATTGCCTTTGTCGGCTGCTAAGACCACCATACCTGGATCTTCTCGTAACTCCCGTATGGCCGCCCTCTCCCTGCTAGAGATGTTCCGTTTCACAGGTTTAGTTTGCGTGAGAGCACGGCAGGTTCCGCGACGTACTTCTCCCGCTGCTTCAGGCGGAAGTAGTGCAGCAGCCTGTTCCACTGTACTGATGATGTCCGTGATAGCTGCGGATTTAGGAGTTGGTGCAAAGTTGAGTCCTCTCTTAAGAACTGAGAGCGCGTCCTCATCCAGTTGATTGGCCTTGAGGTTGATGATAGTCTCGCAGGGAGCCACAGAACATTATCGTTCCCCAAACCCTCGAATTTTGACATCTGACGTCCATTGACTTTTCTTTGTGCAGAGTCCGTTGTGGCCCATGCGACACCATGAGTCTATTCTCACATACAGGAGTTGACCTGATTGGCCAGCTGTAGATGTAGTCTGAGATGTTCTCTGTTAGTCGAGTCTAGGCACCAGCGAGTAAAACGTACTCTTTCACGAACCATGGATAGGCTGGCATGTTTCTTGATTTTTCGAGCTGCCGCTGAATCAGTGTGATGCGTCACAATGGAATCTCATAAGAAATGCAAATGCACTCAGAAAACGGCTTCTCCTGTGGCACAGCTTGACAAGTATGTTCGAGCTGCGATACATCTTCTCCCCGTAAAGGTATGTGATGTGATTCTTCAATTTATCCCGGTGTACTTCATGTCGGAAGAGTTCACGGCTGAACAGCCGGGTGTTAGTGTCCAGTGGGATCAATATTTAAGCAAGCGACCACGTTGTCATCATCAGACGCGCTGACGAAATGTCCGCCTACCCACCGAGCTTTTATCTGCTCACCCCTCCAGGTGTTCAGAACGAGTTCCGGAAATGAAGATTGTCTTCTGCCAACCAGTTAAGACACAGGTACTTGGTAATGTCAAGGACGATCTCGGACTACGGAAATCCGGAGTCTGCCAGATACCATGCGAATGTGGCATGACTTACATAGGTCAAACGGTGCGTGATATCGAAGATCGTTGCCAAGACCATCACGGCATGCCAGGCTGCAGCAGCCTAACGAGTCGACGGTTGCTGAACATTGCCCTCGGGATTACACAGAATAAATTACGACCAGACCAAGGTTAAGACACAGACACCAAATACTGGGACTGTGTCATTAGAGAGTCTGTCGAGACTCGAGTACGGGAACCGCTGATCAATCGAGTAAGCGGTTACATCCTTAGTAAGGCCTGCCGAAATATTGTGCCCGTTGGATACAAACACCCGGCTTTTCACCCGCGAACTCTTTCATCATGAGGTAAAGCTGGAGAAATCGAAGAATAACAACTATTAAGATAATTGGAAATCTGGTAACCACGTAGGTTATGCTCATATTCACAACCAACAGGACAATACCCATTTAAATTTTCCTCCATTTATACCTGACCCAATACGACTGGAGTAGTTGTGGTTGGGGGAGGGAAGGGAGGTTTGTTTTCATAAGGATGTCTGTCAACAAACCAGACTGCACTCGGAAAGGCTCTCCCCCCACACTCAGATTATACCGACACAATGGAATGCTTACAAGGAATCCAGTTTGCAGCGTGGTATGATGGACAGACTCAAGCCCGCCATGATCAGTCCCAATTGCTCCAACTTATCACCAGCTGTTCTCTTGCCTCCTGAGTATGAAGTCACCATCGTCGTACATGAATGTATTTTCGACGTTCTGATCCTGTCCCGGGCGTGGGAAGCGGGAACGCTACCGCACGACGACGAACTGCGGACTTACGTGTCTCTTCTCCAGGCAGAAGCTTCCTTTATTGTCGTACTCTCCTATTCGCTTTTTCTAACTATGTTTCTGGACAACGTCTTGGTTGTCACGGAACGCTGTACAACGAATAAAATATTTTGCCCTATTCAAATACTGTATTAGTATACTGACAGGCCCATATCGTCTACTTCAATTTTGCGACAAATTAAGCTACTTCTGACAGCAACAAAGACGCCACCGCCAACCGTGTTTAGCCTATCCTTTCGGAACACACTTAGGTTCTCTAGGTTCTTCGCAAAAATTTCGACTGAGCTTATATTCGGCTTTAGCAAGCTTTCAGTGCCTATAACGATTTGAGCATCAGTGCTTTCTATTAGCACTTGGAGCTCTGATACTTTCCCAACACAGCTACGACAATTTACAACTGTTATACCAATGGATCCTGTATCTATGTTTTTTCTGTGTTCAGCCTGCACCCTTTGTGACTGAAGCCCTTTTTGTGTTTTCCCGAGGCCCTCTAACCTAAAAAACCGCCCAGTCCACGCCACACAGCCCCTGCTACCCGTGTAGCCGCCTCCTGCGTATAGTGGACACGTGACCTATTCAGCGGAACCCGAAACCCAGCCACCCTTTGGCGCAAGTCGAGGAATCTGCAGCCTACACGGTCGCAGAACTGTCTGAGCCTCTGATTCAGACCCTCCACTCGGCTCTGTACCAGAGGTCCGCAATCGGTCCTGCCGACTATGCTGCAAATGGTCAGCTCTGCTTTCATCTTGCAAACAAAACTGGCAGCCTTTACCACTTGTGTTAGCCGCTCGAAACCGGAGAGAATCTCTTCTGATCCAAAGTGACACACATCATTGGCACCGACGTGAGCTACCACCTGCAGTTGGTTGCACCCTGTGCTCTTCATGGCATCCGGGAGGACCCTTTCCACATGTGGAGTGACTCCATCCGGTGTGCACACGGAGTGCACATTGGATTTCTTACCCTCCTTGTCGGCCAAGCCTCTAAGGCTCCCCATAACACGCCTAACGTTGGAGCTCCCAACTACCAATAATCCCACCCTCTGCGATTGCCCGGTTCTTGCAGGCTGAGTGGTTTCCTCGGAAAAAGGACCGGCGACAGCATCTGGCTCATTGACAGTGTCAGCCATAGACAGCACCTGGGACCTGTTTGTCAGGCAAACCGGGGAGCCCTTACATTTTGATAAATCCACACGGCCGACCGTTGTGGCTGAGCGGTTCTAGGCGCTTCAGTCCGGAACCGCGCTGCTGCTACGGTCGCAGGTTCGAATCCTGCCTCGGGCATGGATGTGTGTGTTGTCCTTAGGTTAGTTAGGTTTAAGTAGTTCTAAGTCTAGGGGACTGATGACCTCAGATGTTAAGTCCCACAGCGCTTAGAGGCATTTGAACCAAATCCACACGGCATGTGCGGCCCGGCTCTTTAGAGATATACCACACGCTAGTGGAAAGTATCAAGGTTGGTACAGGTCAGAGCATTCTGCGTACTTTCATTCGGAATGGTATACGTTTTTTACTAAATTTTTGACCCATTTCGGGTTGACATGATGTTATTGCATCATGGTAGTCATGTTCCCTTTACCCATCATTATGGTTCCACTAGCAGTTCTTTTGGCGGAAGTGGTCTACACAAGTATTCGCGTTTTTAGTCTTCCGCCCGAGGTAGATGACAGTTTTCTGAGGTTCATCCTGCTTCCTTACGAAGATACACGACATATTCGAGGGAAACGCAGGTCTTCTCAGCACCGTTTACAGGTCTATAGTGGTGTCCGATCGGTAGTAATGGCGATTAAAATAATAAATTCCCTCTCCCTTGCACGTATGTGATTATCGGGTTCATATTACGTATACGGGGATAGGAAGGAACCTGATTTTTTTGTAAACAGGGCGGCCATCTCAGTACTAATTGTGCGGGTCGTGTGATAGTATTAAAAACGTTTTTACATTATCGGAACTTTTCCTACAGGATTTTGTAGCTGTGCCAACCCTGGTGATTGAGCATCGAAGTGAACCTATGAGAGATTTCCACCGCTGCCCACGTGTATGTACATTAACGCCGTCACTCGTCCGCTGCCGGCCCCGGCCATTCAAAACAAGCGTCGCAGAACACAAGGCGATGATGCAGTTGAGTGGCCTTTTCCTTTGGCTCACTCTTCAGATAGCCCTCCACTGAAGGATTCTCTTCTCTGGCATGAGTTTGTGGACAGGGAAGCCCTGGGTGCTTGTGCATCAGATCAGGTACTTACTGGTAAGCCATCTGGCGGTTCTCCCGTCGTCCAGGCGCCTCGCCAGCGCCTCCTGTTAAGGAATCTGTTTCACGAGCCCACTGGTCTCCCCCTGCTCTATCGGATACCCCTCTGTTGTCTTAGCTTCCCAAAATACTTCTGCGCCGTCTGTCTGGCCTCCACGTCACAGCCTCTTGATAAGCATAACTTGATTGATTTCCAAGGCCAGGAGGACTCCGTCGTTACCAAACAAATCTCCATACTTGAGCCCCTGTCCGTCGACGAGTGGGTGCGGAGGTCTCTCCCTCTCATTCTGAAGCTGATTTTTTGCATGACCCACCCACACAACTGCATGCGGTAGCGGAAATCCCGAGGAGCCGCAGGAAGCAACGTTTCCATCCTGAGAGAGTCGCATCACGGAAGAAGAAAAACCAATTGGAAGACTGAGGAGAAAAAATGGTTCAAATGTCTCTGAGCACTATGGGACTTAACATCTATGGTCATCAGTCCCATAGAACTTAGAACTACTTAAACCTAACTAACCTAAGGACATCACACAACACCCAATCATCACGAGACAGAAAAAATCCCTGACCTCGCCGGGAATCGAACCCGGGAACCGGTGCGCGGGAAGCGAGAACGCTACCGCACGACCACATTTTTTTTTTTTTTTACCACGAGCTGCGGACAAGACTGAGGAAATATTCACACTTCTTATCCCTTCAATCCCTTCGTTTCGTCCATTGGCTCTGCCATGGATACCGGTACAGAGCTCCGTTGGATGATGGTTTTCTACGTTTGTAGTTTATCTTCCGGTTCAGATGTCTGTACAATTATATACGTTCCTGACTTTGAATACTGACAGGATTGGTTCTGAACTCTGGCTGGCCGATTTTTGATATTTTATGTACGACTCGGATGCAGACATAATTTTACATGGGAAATTTTATTTGACCAGTTTTCAATTCCTGGGCTCTCTACCTTTTTCAATGTGGCTACGGAACTTCCTAGGGCACTGTGTTGTTTTATAGCGAAGGAATTCCATTACGAGATTTCGAAGTTCTCAATGATGGTAAGAGTATAGAATGCACCTTTTGTGATCTCACGTCACTTCTTCTCTATGCACCATCTGGCTCTGGCCGTTCTATGTAACGTTCGTGTTTCTGCAAAGAGGAAATCATTTACCCACCTCGTTAATTCCCTACAAATATTCTAATGAATGGTGATTTTAATTGTGGTCTGCAGCCGGTAGATGAGTCTCCTGATTTTAGTTTCATTGTATAACTCGAAGACATCGTACGTTCCTTGCACCTACGTCACACATCGGTTTGTCGGTATCCTACAGTTCCGCGCGGGATTAGCCGAGCGGTCTAACGCGCTGCAGTCATCGGCTGTGCGGCTGGTCTCGGCGGAGGTTCGAATCCTCCCTCGGGCATGGGTGTGTGTGTTTGTCCATACGATAATTTAGGTTAAGTAGTGTGTAAGCTTAGGGACTGATGACCTTAACAGTTAAGTCCCATAAGATTTCACATACATCTGAACATTTTTGTATTCTACAGGTGTCCGATACACTTATTTTGCTGCCATCTCCAGCAGTCGACTTCATGAAAATGGTTCAAATGGCTCTGAGCACTATGGGACTTAACTTCTAAGGTCATCAGTCCCCTAGAACTTAGAACTACTTAAACCTAACTAACCTAAGGACATCACACACATCCATGCCCGAGGCAGGATTCGACTTGATCGCTTTTACCTTTCTGGTTTCTTGTGCGGGCAGCTTTCGGACGTTGGCCTAACACCCGCTGTTTATGCAGTAACCGTCACATTTAATTATGTGCAGTGCCCTGTAAAACAGTAACGTCTTCCCTGGATGCTCATATATACTCATGCTCATAAATTAAGAATAATTGCAAAATGTGGTGCCACACAACGTGGCACTACACAAAACTGGCGCTAATGGCATAGGCGCATAGGGAACACACACGACACAGATCTGTAAGTCCACGGTATTGGTGATAAGTTGAGAAAACCGCCCCGAAACATATGCGCTACAAAACGCCATTGTTTCCTGCGCATGTACCCCGACATCAATATGGGATATGATCACCTTGAACACGGACACAGGCCGCTGAACGTGTTGGCATACTCTGGATAAGGTGGTCGAGCAGCCTCTGGGGTATAGCATCCCATTCTTGTACTATTGCCTGTGGGAGCTCCTGAAGTGTCGTAGGGGTATGAAGACGGCTAGCGATACGTCGACCGAGAGCATCCCAGACGTTCTCGATGGGGCTTAGGTCTGGAGAACAGGAAGGCCACTCCATTCGCCTGATATCTCTCTGTTTCAAGGTACTCCTCCACGATGGCAGCTCGGTGGGGCCGTGCGTTATCATACATCAGGAGGAAGGTGGGACGCATTGCACCCCTAGAAAGGCGGACATACTGGTGCAAAATAACGTCCCGATACACCTGACCTGTTACAGTTCCTCTGTCAAAGACATGCGGGGGTGCACGTGCACCAATTATAATCCCACCCCACACCATCAAACCACGACCTACATACAGGTCCCTTTGAAGGACGAAAATAAGGGGTTGGTATCTGGTTCCTGGTTCACACCAGATGAAAACCCGGCGAGAATCACTGTTCGGACGATACCTGGATTCGTCCGTGAACATAACTTGGGACCACTGTTCCAATGACCATGTACTGTATTCTTGACACCAGGCTTTATGGGCTCTCCTGCGACCAGTGGTCAGTGGACTGCACCTTGCAGGTTTCCGGGTGAATAAACCATGTCTGTTCAGTCGTCTGTAGACTCTGTGTCTCGAGAGAACTGTTCCAGGGGCTGCGGTAAGGTCCCGAGCAAGGCTTACTGCGGTACTCCGTGGCCGCCTGCGGGCACTGATGGTGAGGTATCGGTCTTCTTGTGGTGTTGTACACTGTGGACGTCCCGTACTGTAGCTCCTGAACACTTTTACTGTCTGCTGGAATCGTTGCCATAATCTTTAGATCACACTTTGTGGCACACGGAGGGCCCGTGCTACGACCTGCTGTGTTTGACTAGCCTACAGTCACCGTCGTATTCTACCCCTCATAACATCATCAATATGTGTTCTTTGAGCCATTTTCAACACACAGTCACCATTAGCGCGTCTGAAAACGTCTGCACACTTACTCGCTGCATCTACTCTGACATGCACCAACACACCTCTGCGTATGTGGACTGCTGCCAGCGCCACCGTGCCACGACCGCAGGTCAAATGCATCGCATGGTCATATCCCAAAGTGAATAAACCCTCAAACTGCCCACCAGTGCGTTGTTTCACCATGTGTCACCATTATCCTTAATTTATGAGAATGAGTATAGTTTATCAGTGAGGCCTTTACCTTGGTGTTGTCATCCAGAAAGTATGGGTCCGTTGCCCTGGTGCTACAGACCAGTACTCTTCCCTTGTGGATTACTGGGTACCGTAACGACGGCAGACGCCGGCAAACCCAAGAACTTTATTACTCCGTATTACGTCAACTTTACGATAGGCAATCTCCTCTATGGATTATGAATATACGGCGAATTAAAGCTAAATTTCTACAGTTGAAACAGTTTCATATGGAAGGAATCCGGACAAAATTTCAACCACGGTTCATTTTACAAGATGAACTGATTTCACTATATCACCTTATCCTTATGCGGCCGCGCAGGAAACATATTTGCATTGCATCCTTCGCTAACGTCGATGGTCGTGTGTCAACGTCCCATTTTGACATTTTCAATTTAATTTTTAACGACTTTACTGCAATGTGTGATACTCAGGTTCTGGTTGAAATTTTTTCTGACGACTTTTCCTATTTGCTGGATTGCGTCGTCAAATGTGAATTAAATGACTTTTTTGTGGAATTTCCACAAGGACAATATACGGGGTGGTCCATTGATCGTGCCATGGCCAAATATCTCACGAAATAAGCGTCAAACGAAAAAACTACAAAGAACGAAACTTGTGTAGCTTGAAGGGGGATACCAGATGGCGCTATGGTTGGCCCGCTAGATGGCGCTGCCATAGGTCAAACGGATATCAACCGTTTTTTTTTAAATAGGAACCCTCATTTTTTAGTACATATTCGTGTAATACGTAAAGAAATATGAATGTTTTAGTTGGATCACTTTTTTGATTTTTTCACTTGTTAGGTCTGTCTTACCTCGTCGTAGGTGTAGGGCAAGTTCGTGTTTTTGTTTTATTATGTGAATTCACGCCACATCAGTTGAAACCCAAGTACTCCGTCGCATATTGTTGTGAGATGACGAAAAAGCGCGGCTAGACGAGCGGTTGTTTGACACGGGCGGGCAGAGCACGTGGGTAGGTGGTGAACGAAACTGCCTGACCAGCACACGGCAGCTGAGTCTCTGCTACTGGTGTAAGGTCGGACCACAAAGTAAGCCGGCAGATGGACACCAGGTAAGCTTAAGGGTTACTGCATGTACTTTTCTATTCGCAGTGGCTACTGCGGGTCCGCTAGTGGCGTGACAGTACCGTCGTGGCGAAAAATCAGAGGCAAGAAAATGTTTCACAGTCGCCGCATAAGGCTAGTCCATAATAAAACATGCAGAATAGGCAATGGCATTACATGAAAGAGAGAAACGTTGCAGAGGGAGGGGGAGGGGGGAGGGACGAGAGGGGGAGCATATGTAAAATGATAAAATGATATGCACGCAGACGGCGGCACTAAAAATATCCAGGTAGCAATGACTGAATAAGTTTCTTTATCAAAATTAATAGCGCGTCTTCTCCTACATGGACTTAAATAAAACATAAAATAAGTCAGTTCCTGAAACAGAACGTCAGTACTTCTTGCAGCTGAAAGCCGGTTAGATTCTCACTGACTCTAAGTTCATTAAACGCACACTGTATAAAAGTCAGGGTCCCTTTTGACGCTCAGAGTTAAGGAACAAACTGAATTAACGAAGTCTGCATCATGAAGGAAGAAAAACTGTCTACGTCGAGCATATATCTGTTTGAAAGTTAGCACGAATAAATTTACGAGTCCACAGGTCTGCCACGATCGCTAAGTCTCCCTCTTCTTTGGAGAGGAGGCCACAAACACTTCAAGTCTACAGGTGGCAGCTTTCGGCGTCGTGAATGGCAGCGTCGTTGTGGAGGCTCTCGAGTGAAACTCCTGATTGATGCAATCCTTACGGAATCAGCGTCTGGCTCAGAAAACTCACTCGGAGTGAACTTGTGTAGTCTCTTCCTAGCGATATCCTAAATATCTCACGGCCCTAGACTACAGATGCACCTATTTTCGATTATGTGTCTTGCAGAAAGGAATAGTTATGTGCAGCCCACGATTTGTTGGTTGGTTGGTTGGTTGTTTTGGGGAAGGAGACCAGACAGCGTGGTCATCGGTCTCATCGGATTAGGGAAGGATGGGGAAGGAAGTCGGCCGTGCCCTTTCAGAGGAACCATCCCGGCATTTGCCTGGAGTGATTTAGGGAAATCACGGAAAACCTAAATCAGGATGGCCGGACGCGGGATTGAACCGTCGTCCTCCCGAATGCGAGTCCTGTGTTTAACCACTGCGCCACGATTTGTAGCAGCGCTTAGGTTGCCTTTGGTGGACAGTAGGTGCATGGCTGTTTGTCTTCCAGATAATTTTCACCCATTTGTTAGGCTTCTTCTGAGCATCGATGTGATGTTGGTTGCGGACACTGCAGGCGTTAAGTCTTGGTACAGCTCCCTACCCGTTTTCCCGAGGAGGGTGGGAGATGGAAAGTTCATCTCATTGTCCCTGGAGGAGGCATATACTGCACTGACGGCTGAGACAGTCGGGTAGATGACGTTCACATTCATGGTGTAGGTCCTGTCGCGGTGTTTGGAGAAGGTAAAGGCCCCTTCAGTGAGCTGTCCACCAGCAGTGCTGGGATTATCTGGTGGAAATGGAGGCGGAGTTTCATCTCTGGAACAAAAGAAGTGGTAGTTTCTCAGTGTCAGGAAAAGGACCACGGTGTGGTCGTAATTGTTTGACATGCAGTGTCACCTCAGCCCTGCCTAGTAACTAGGAAATTGTTGTTAGAAACGAATGTCAGCATTCCTTAACAAAAACAAGAGTTCAAAATGGGGCTGTAAGTCAAAAACCTTGCTGTCTAGATTTATGAGTATGGAGACAAGGAACTATGGGGTGAAGTATAGAATGTTGCTGCCGATAACATCGGCAATGAAGTTTCTCAACAGGATACAAGCCGTCCTATGGTGCTCACCGGTAGGATGCCAGAAAAAGGATGATGTTTTACGTCGAGAAGCAACAAAACGCCTTATAGGAGAGATGCAGGGATGGCCATCTGGTTGTGGCTATTTTATCCTTGAAGCAGCAGTACGTCGTTCAGTGTAGAGAAACTAGTCCAACAGTGCCAGTAGGCACTTGACAGGAACATTCATGGCGGCATGCAGTTTCGGTGGGAACGTTGGCAGAAGGCTTGGAAAGAGGAAGCAAAGGTTTATGGTCAGTGAATAATGTAAAATTACAACCATATACAATCGTGGACTTTTGTAAGATAAAATTGGATGACTAATGCTTCTTGCTTAATGTGACTATAATTTTGTTAAGAAGTGGTGCAGGTTGTGGACACAAAAGCAGTTGGGCATTCCACGTCTTCATTCACGTGGGAGAGGACTGCCCTCACCCCATAATCTGACGCATCTTCTGCCAGAAGGGATCGTATGCTGTGAGGCACAAGTGGCAGGGAAGGGCCTGTGTTATGTCTCTGAAAGCTTTGTCACATGCTAGTGTTCATTGCCAATGGACGTTTTTCTACAGTAGGTAGTGTAGTGGTTTGGCAATTACAGCTGTATGGGGAATAAATTTTCAATAGCAATTCAGTTGTCCCAACAATGATTTCAGCTGGCTGGTATTGATGGGAGCTGGAAATTTTTGCACTGTCTTAATGTACTGAGGTGTGGGGCGGATGCCAGTAGCACTTAAAATTAGTCCAAGATATTCAACTTGATAAAGAAAGAAACAACAATTGTCCCTGTTACATTTTAGATGGATCTATTGGAGGAACGTGAATAGAACGTCCAAGTCAATGAGCAGCTCCTGGCCATCTTTGCCTGCGCCGAGAATGTCGTCTGATTTGCTTTCCCTGGTACACTGCGAGTGAGATGCTCCAGGTATCATTGAAATATCGCCAGGACGCTGACTATACGAAAGTGAAGTCTATTGTACTAGAACAACACGAACGGAGTCTTGATGACTACGATACAATGGGATTCTTTGTACACCTTCAGTTGCAGGTATGCGTCCCTCAGGTCAATTTTTGCAAATAATTTTCCACCGCTTGAGACGCCTTGAGGTCCTCTATCTTAGGTAGCAGGTATGCATCAGTGACTGATTATGCATAGATGGTCATCTTGAAATTTCCACAAATTCTTGCGGCAGTATTAGGTTTTTCAGTAGTGTCAATGGACGTGGCCCATTGACTGTTTGGGAATGGAGTGAGGAAGCCGTCCTCTTTTAGACGCTGCAATTCCCCCTGAAGTTTGTCGCTGAGCGCGAAAGGAACATTTGTAGCCTCGAAAAGCTTCACCATTGCCGATGGAAAGAGGGCCACGTGGGCTTCAAAGTCTCTAAAATTTGAAGAGATTTGTGGAAATAGTCTGCTGAATTTTGAAAAAGAATTCTTTGTACACGGAGAGTTGACTAATTCAAGTGCATTCAAAAGGTCCGTGCCTGAGAGACTGACAGTTCTCGGAACATCCACCACCAAAATCCTGCAGTGATGTAGGACCAATACTGTATTAGGGTCATGAATTGCCCATTAAGTTTTATTAGGACATAGTTATAGCTACACACTGGGATACCAGAGGTTGGAAAGGAGGGGATACGACTCTGTAATATGATTCCCAGTCCATAACGGTCACTGCGGATCCCATGTCAATCACCAAAATATGGCTATGTTATTAGTTTTGACAGATAATTAGTGACTTTCTGTAGAGTGTGGGAAAATTGATTGAATAAATGCGATGTTTGGGAACAGTTTATCCATGTTGCCTGCCCCCACGTCTGAAGGGCCCATATGGCTGCAGTCCACTCACATCCTGAAAGCGGACTGGCATACTTTGGCTCAGTGTCCAGATTTCCTACAAGAAGTGCTCTTTGTTCGCAGATAACAGCACTGGTGTTACTGATGAGTGATAAAAAACTAACTGCAGGAAGAAAGCCGTTCGAGATGGCGCTGGGCTCTACTGTCTTTGCCTGAACTTTGTCAATCCTACCACGCAGGTGTTCGTTAATCGGTTTATGGACGATGTGTAGTGAGTTGCAAACACCTGTTTGGTAGACGAGGACTGAAGAGTTTGCTGGAATGCACTGATGACGTCGAAACAAGTTTCTAGAGATGGGTCCTTAAGTTTCAGGAACTCAGTTCTAAGATCGTGATCCTGAGGATGCGCTAGTCGGGCACACAGTTTTAATCTGCCAGGAAGTTACATGGCATGTGATTGTACTCGGGGTTACTGCATTGAAAACGATAGTTGCTAGATAAACCCTGTAAGTGGGCAATCCATTCCTTGTATGACTGTCCCTGGAGTTCATGATAAGCAAAAACTAGAGGGCGGACTGCCACCATATGCACTGGAGAGTTTAAGTATCCAAATAAACTGGTCTTCAGCTTCCGTAATTAGTTGTTGTAATAGAAGATAAATGTCCAGGATTATGTATGCCAAGAAGAAAGCATACCGATGGTCGTCACATGAGATGCCGTGAGGCGGGAAATGTTGCTCCATACGTGCAACGTAGTATTCTCAAGGTTCGACCTTCCTGTGGAACGGCTAGAGAGCTGGTGGCGTCAATCGGAAACTCTTGATTGTGGAGGCGACGTATGAGAGGTAGGAGGAGATTGCCGGAGATGATGTGCAGATGGCCGCCAGACCTCCAATCACGTTTTCGTGGGTGCGCTGCATCTGCTGGAGCAGTATCGACACCTTGGCAGAGGGATCCACCGATTGTGTCCTGCTGTTGTAATGAGTATACTGACAGAGTCAGAGTCCATGCATGAGCCAGATGTATTAGAAACCTCGTTACAAAATGGTATGTCCACTGACGGCACTGACGGTAGAAAAAAAAATCCAGGTAACAATGATTGAACCAGTTTGTTTATCAAAGATTAATAGCACTTCTACTCCGATGTGGACTGGAGAAAAAAGAACATAAAATAAGTTCAAAAAATGGTTCAAATGGCTCTGAGCACTATGGGACTTAACATCTGAGGTCATCAGTCCCCTAGACCTTAGAACTATTTAAACCTAACTAACCTAAGGACATCACACACATCCATGCCCGAGGCAGAATTCGAACCTTCGACCGTAGCGGTCGCGCGATTCCAGACTGAAGCACCTAGAATCGCTCGGCAACACCGGCCGGCCATAAAATAAGTCACTACTACTTGAAATAGAATAGTAGTAATTCTGGTGGCTGGAGGCCATTTAGATTGCCAATGAGTCTATCTTCAATAAATACACAGTTAATAAAAGTCAAAGTGGCACAGGACACTCAGTGTTAAAGTATAAACTGAATTAACAAATTTTCCATCCCACAGGGAGCAAAATTGTCTATGTTCGGCTTGTAGCAGTTTGAGAGTTTAACAGAAATAAATTTACAAGTCTTAAAGTCTGCCACGACGACAGGATCCCCGTCTTATTGGTGAAGGGGCCATGAACACTCCAAGTCCACAGCTGGCAGCACCCGGGGTCGCGAATTCAGACTTGTACGGCGGCGATGCCGTGCAGAGTGAGAATCATGGTTGATGTAATCCTTGCAGAATCAGCGCCTGGCCGAGGAGCGAACTGTATCGGTCTGCTCTGGCCTATGTGCTGCCCTACATATCACTCAGTGCTAGCATACAGCCGGGCCTTCTGGAGGCGCATGGTGGACGTTCGGTTACGGCCGTCTGTCTTCCATAAATGCGCTGCTTTTACTGCAAGCGCTAAGTCCCAGTGCAGAATTAACACACACTATGTAGATGCAATAGAGCTTCACATATTGGCGATTGATGTATGTAATTTATTTCATTATTAATAAATTCTAAATGTCTTAAGTGATCTTAACCAACAAAATGTCATAGCGATTGACCAGCACTAATGAAATCAGCTTTAAAGTTTCTGTCGAAGCAGTTAAATTGACGTTATGAACCGGAATGTCCGTTCTGAGGCTTAAAAAACTCATTTCACTACAAAATAAATATGAAAACAGTACGTGTGGCGGCAGTATTAGGTGATAGACTGCAATTTTTAACTGTATAGTATTACTGCCAATTTTAACCATTTCACTGAGTAAGATGCATGTAACAAAACAAAGCACCCCATAAAAAGTGTAATATAACCACAGAAAAACTACTGAAATTTCATTCCTAATACATGCGCAGTAATTATGGTAGCGATACGGTCCATCTAATTTCATTCGTTACGAAGTTCTTGCTTAAACAACGGGACATTGTTAGATTTACTGATGCAAAGACTGTCATACTAGCATTTTTAACACCTCAAACGGCTCAGAGAGAAAGCGCGAGTGATGTAAAGAGTTAAGATTTGTAGATTTTATGGTAATACGTACCGTTTGTGTAAATTTTTGGGGTTTTCGAAGACAGATTGAGCCAATATATAGACAGAGGTCATGATGGCCGGGATCAGTTGGCTGTGGGACAGTCAAGATGTGCGCTTATGAGTGGACTGTAAGTCACGATTAAAGTGCTTTGAAATTTTCGTGTGATAAATCTTTCAGGAACACCCAATGGCGTTGGTGACTTTAAGAGGCCGGCGAGAGTGCAACTGCAGTTCATAGCCCACGTAAGAAATGTTGCTAAGATCCATGTATCAAGACTAGTAATGCTGTGCACTCACAGTAACATTCACCTCTTCCTAACAACATGCCAAAAGGTTAACAACTTGGTATTTGGACTGGGCTTAAACATTCACAATGCTGGTTTCTGATTCTGTCGTAAGAAGCACTGATGGTAAACAACATTTTGATTACTTAACCAGTAATGTTCTATAAATCTATGTGGCTTAGATAAATCTTCAGTAAATAATTCTGCTCAGAGACGAATATGCCAAGACGCAATGAAACCTACATCTGTAAGTCAATGGAGAAAGTAGCGCACCTTGGGTGTTTTAAATTGTTATATATTTAAGGCGTGATTTAACTCGTTGCAACGAGCCTACATGCCCATATTGCTTCACGGAACATTCACCTGTCGAGTGTCGGGATCGTTGGGCACACTGCACTCGTAGAAAAGACGTTCATCTCCGAATACTCTACCGCAAACCGTCACTACAATCGAATCGAGGCTCGCGTATTCGTCATGGGGCACTGCGTAAACTTCAGGCAATAGTACCCCTATGCGATCCATTAGCTAACAAGCTCTTTATAGACCTCACAAATAGGAACAGAAACGTACGTTTGCAAGTTAACGGGCTACAGTTTCCTTAGTAAAGCTACATGTATATGTCTGTCTAGTTTCACAGATTCAGCACCAGTCACATATAATTTGGTAGCAAGGAGTAACAGTTCTGTTCCTCTAAGACCGTCACAGCCTGCGAGAGGTTTGCAAGGCCGATAAGCCTATTTGTAATAGATCGTCAGTCAGCCAGAATCATTTTAAGCCTGGATACCTTCTTGTTTGGATTTTTCTTCAATGCGCAAGTCCAGCTCTTCTCTGACACGGTTTCAGTTCAGGAAGTTGACAAACTTTGTGCAGCATTTGCACCTATATTCGAAATTGCCCTGCGGTGCTCCACTGATATCAGAGCTCCTAACTCTTTGCGACCGGACGCGGTGCCTCATTTATGCCGACTGCTGCCATGACTTCGTTCTGGGCAGGCATAGTTTACCATCTTTCGGGTCCGGATGTGCTCTCCCCAGGTTCGCATCATCTTGCAATGAGGACGAGAAGCTCCGGGATTGCGGAAGCCGCCGCCCGTCAAGGGCGGGGAAGCTCAATCCTCTCTCGGAGCACTGAGAGTTATTCATCTCTTCCTCACCAACAGTTTTTATTTCTGCAATTAAGAATGAAATAGTGATACAGTTATCTTTTTTAGTCAGTTCATTAGTTAGTGGTGGGTCTGGTATTCCTAGAGCAGTCTTCAAGCAGGAGACTGATGGGATCCAAGAGGCTGGGGCGATCTAGTCAGTCAAATTATGCACTTGGTTTGAGAAGCTGGTGACATATATATAATTGAGAAGAAGACAGATTTATATAGTGACACAGAGACGAATTTATTGTTATTAACAAATATATCTGTTATGGTGTTTACAGAGCTAAAAATAAGCACACCAGACAAACGCTAATACTGCGTAACGTCACCTCCACCGTTGATAACGCGTTCACTTCGGTAAGGAGGGAAGTCCAAAAGTTTCATCGGGCATGCCGTATCCATAAGTGGCCACGTATTGGTGATTAAATCGGATTGCGGTCACGTTGATTGCTTCCTTCCACTGCTATGCCAAATAGTGCTAAACATTTTAAGGGATTCAGTTGAAGCAGCTTCCTGGGTCAGTCGAGAAGCGATCGGTTTCCTGAATATTCGTCGAACGAAGAACAAATGCGTGCGGCCCTGTGATCACAGCTGATATCACCTTGAAAGACAGGAGTATCCACAGGTTAACCATCTTGAACATGTAGAAAAAAAGGCAAACTTAATGACTGAAAATGTTGAAATAGACACCCTGTTTCATGTTTACGCTAGCCAGAATGAGATGGCCTAAGTTACGGTACGAAAACTACCCCAAAAATGACAGAACTACCTCCGGCCTGAATTACTCTCATCTCACGTTGCGGCTTAAGCACTTCAGTGGGCCGTCGGTGCACTCGATACCTTGCGGCATTAGAAAAGAAGCAAAACAGCGACTCGCTTAGCCACAGTACACACCTGCAGTCATCTACTTTCCAGTTTCTCTGTTGCGTGGCCCAAGTTTGTGTGTTGTTTGGCCCACTGGAGACGTAGAGATTTATGTCCCGCTGTGAGCTATGGCCTTGTACGAGCCAACCGACAGTTAATGTTCATCGTTTGCGGTTCCCTTCGGTTTGGTAGGAAACTGTTTGAGATGAAGCCTCATTCACTGACAGCACTACGTTATGTTGGGTTTCAATCCGATTGTCACTGACAGTGCGTAATACTCGTATCAGGATTTGTCACTTAAAATCTTTTTACGAAGGCTGTTGTTATGCCTAGTTACACGGCTACGAGTAGTACACTGGAAACTGGAGGGTTCGCTTAGATACACAAACACATCAGGCATATTTTATGCGTCGTAGGTTCTTGAGCACGTCCAAATACGATAGATCGTATCCGCCATTATGTTTTGTCCCCGCATCGACTCATTTTATTGTGGTGACTCCATACAACTGACTAACGTAACACACAACTTCACTGCCAGCAATGGCGGGTCAAATGGCCGCCTGGTACCAGCCGTACCCCATCTACAGTGCTCCAAAGCGGCCAGTGAGCTCTTTTAAGCGGGTCACAAATATTTTTGTCTGTGACAATAAAAAAGAGGAAGAGCACTGGTTGAACAGATGGTAGAGCAAACAGAATCTACGCTCTGCATTTAGTCGTGACTACACTGAGATGACGTTCACAGCATAGCGATAAGCACATATACAGATGGCAGCTGTGTCACGCACCTAAGGTATAAAAGGGCAGTACACTGGCGGAGCTGTCATTCGTACTCATGTGATTCATGCTCATGGCAGCACGAGGGGTATTAATAGTCTTTGAACGCGGAATTGTAGATGGAAGTCGAGTCATGGGACATTAAATTTTCGAAATCGTTAGGGAATTCGGTATTCCCCGATCCAGTGTGTCAAGAGTGTGCGGAAAAATACCACATTTCAGGCATTACCTCTCACCACGGACAAGGCAGTGGCTGCCGGCCTTCACTTAATAACCGAGAGCAGCGGCGTTTACGTAGAATTGTGAGTGCTAATAGACGAACAACACTGTGTGAAATAACCGCAGAAAACAATGTGAAACGTACGACAAACGTATCTGTGAGGACAGTGGACTATGGCACCAGAAGACCGAAGCGAGTACCTTTGCTAACTGCACGAAATCTCCTGCTGCGCCAGTCCTGGGTTCGTGACCATATCGAGTGGACCCTACGCTAATGAAAAACCGTCGCCTTGTCATATTAGACCCCATTTTATTTGGTAAGAGCTACTGGTAGGTTTCGAGTGTGGCGGAGACCCCTACGAAACCGTGGACCGAAGTTGTCAACAAGGCGTAGTGAAAGTTGGTGGTGGCACCATCATGGTGTGGGCCATTTTTATAAAGAAATGACTGGGCCCTCTGCGTGTTCGGCTACTTGAAGCCATTCGTGGACAACAATATTCCCGAACATCGATGGAGAGTTTATGATGACAGTGCGTTTTGTCACTGGACAACAGTTGTTCGCGATTGGTTTGAAGAACATTTTAGACAATTCGAGCGAATGGTTGGCCACTCAGATCAACCAAAATGAATCCCGTCAAACATTTATGGGACATAATGGAGAGGTCAGATTGTGCAAAAAATCCTGTACCGGCAAAAATTTGCCATTTATGGACGGCTGTAGAGACAGAATGGCTCAATATTTCTGCAAGGGACATACGACGACTTTTTTTGTCCGTACCACCTGGAGTTGCTGCACGATGACGGGAAAAAGGATGTCTGACAGGATAGGAGGTATGCAACAGCTTTTGTCGCCTCAGTGTATTGTTAGCAGGCAGAAGGGGTATTCGCGAAATAACTGACTTCACGAATGAGTCGCACACACGCGTCATCTCCAGTTCCATCCGGCATGAGGTGTCATTGAATAATCGTTGAAGGGTAGAATAACTGCAATCAATAATTGGCAATACTAGGGATTTCACAATTTTCTTTGTACTCTCAAGAGGAAACACTTTTTTATACTTCTTAGTGCTTGGAAACGCACTGATGCCAACTTACAGATGACAGAAGAGCGTCCACTCCAGTCTATGTGATGGTCCAGAATTATCCCCATGGTTCTTGCAGAGGAAGAAAACGCCATTTCTCTATCGTTTGGAAATAGGGGTGGATTGCTTTATCTCTTTTTAATTTTTTTAATGAATAGTAATAAATCTTTTGTGAGTGATCAAAAGCAACTGAGATTTAGATATACTAACTTTTTCTGTGCCCTCTGTGATACAGCAAGTTAGTCAGCTTTACATGCTGGATAGCTGCCAACAGGTTTGCTGGAATTGGACTTAGTTTAAATGAAGATAGGCAGCGAATGCATGGTACGAGAACCGGGATAGAAACGTTGAAGAGTTCACTGCAAGAGGCGGTGCGGTGGTGTGCACTTGCTCCGGTAACTGATATATAGCTCTTCAGCTATACCCTTTAATAATGTTATCACATGAATGTAGCCACTGTTAATAGAAACTGATGAGAGGATCTATTACTGTAATTCCAACAGTAGCTGAAGCATCAGATTTGTTGCACCTGAAAGCAGTTGGTTGTAGTAATGGAGAAGCCTTACGAAGTTTTGGCGTCAGGTGAGTTGGTGCAGGAAGGAGAGAGCGAACTGCGGCAGTTGTGGAGTGTGTGTGGTCCTGCCGTGGACTCGACGCATCAGTTATTAATGACACCCTGAACGAGCGTGGCCAATGTGGCCAATGCGCGTCTCGTACACCGCCAATCAATGTAGCTCTGAAATGCGCATTAAGAGAGAATGGGTGAACTAATTACCAGCTAATAGGAAATCGGAAGACAGCCTGAGAACTCATCAAGCAGATTGGAGGTTGTAGCCGAACCCTCGACTGCATGTAACTATTAACTTGCCACTCTATAGCAATGAATCACGTGTGACCGACCCTACTGTACGCAAAAGTAGCGGTAATTCTGCTGCATTATGATACGTACGACTAGTGTTTCCAACAGTTAATGTGAGCTCCCCACCAGTTTCAAGTCCAAAAACCACCAGAAAACCACTAACAAAAATGCCCCTACTCTTATAATCGCTAAAATTTCCATTAATTTTTTTAAATTACGAGTAATATGAAAGAAAACACTAAGTATATTAGTAATTAGTTTCCTTTATTATTAAGAAATAAAATATTCACAATCATTAAATGAACATACAATAAATAAATCAGCAAGTCATGGTCAAGAACTAACGAAAAGTTCTATAACAACAGCTAATTATTTAAATGAATTCGTCTTCTTCAGATGAATCGTTTTTGTCTGCATCATCATCATCGTCGGCTTCAGATTGATATGATTCATTGGCACCGATTTGTTTTACAACGTGAAAATGCCTCACTTCCAGTACTGGAATCCTTCGCCAATCGAGATGTCATCGCCTACAAGATGTGGTATCGTCGCAGCATTTTCCTTCCAACCTCAAACCACGGCGTATTCTTAATATAGCAGATTTAACTTCATTCTATTCTTCTGCTTGTTTTTTATTACATTCATAATGCTAAACAGTCACTCAGCTTCGGCATTGGAATGAGGCAATATTAGGAGAGTAATCGCAAAAGTCGTTAATTCCTGAAATCTGGATTCCCTATGAGCATCTTTGAAATTCAATACTTCATTCAATTTTTTTCTTTTTTTTTGGCGTCTTTGGTCTCGTTACAGTTCAACAAATGAATTCGTCGCCACTGATCATCCACTCTTGCTATAAATTGTACACTTTTATTGAACTGAGCCATTTTATCAATTAGATTGTCTTTGTTGTGATGGAGTGCTAGTTCAACACTTATTCTGGAAATGTTTTAATGATCGTCAAATTTTCTGGTAAACTGGTAATCAGACTTACTGTAAATGTTATGAACCGATTACGCAACATTTCTTCGTCTTCTTTTTCTCTGATTTCAAGCAACTGCTTTTCAAAGCGGACTCCCACATAACATCTTCGCTCCAAGAAATCACGAATATTTTGAGTAAAAATATTAACTTTATTTGCAGGTAACGTAACTTTGCTTACAAGCATATCTATCAGGTTGGTCAGCTCATCAAAGCGTTTGGTGTGATGATCTGTATCTTTTGGTTCGAACATTTTATTTAGTCTGTTTATCTGTATTAACATTGGATATAGAAACGAAATATATGGATAATTAATCTCGTTCGTATACATAGCGTGCAATAACTCTGCCTTTCGTGCACTTTAGCTACGAAAAAATGTGTTTTCAGCTCTGGCCATTGCGTGTATATTCTTGACACAGCGAATTCTGTTGATAACCACCTTCTCTGGCACGCTTGAACTATTTCTAACAGTTTCTGTCCATCGTTGATGGTTTTGTGCAGTACCTTACAAAGAGATTGTCTGCAAGAGAAGCGACTAAACCAATCATAGGCCTGTGTCTCTTCAATTAAAAACTCCAAATTGCTCGGTAAAAATTCTTTTGCAGCAGCTGAAACAGCGAGTTGCAAGGAATGGCACAAGAAACGTACTAAAATCAGGTGTTGTACCTATTCTTTCAATTTCGTAAATACTCCGTTATTTACTCCAAGCATGACAGAAGCATTATCTATACCAATACCCATTAAATTTTGAAGGTGCAAATCGGATCGTTGAAGTGTCTTCTTTACCATGAAGTCGTGAAATAATACCATACATTGAGAATCACAATTGTATAGTGCACACCACGAACGACGACAGTCGAGTTACTTTTTCTGCGCATATGACGTGAGGCACCCTGCGTGAGCCAAGAAGCGCTCTGTGGTTATTGGAAATGACAGTGAAATAAGTGAGAATCCATTGTTTGAAACCGACTGCTGCACTTCCTGCACCTGTGCAAGCTGCCTTCGCTCATGAAATGAACTATAACTAGGTGCTGCTAAATATTATCATTCTACAGGGAATCCCTGAATGAAGTCTATCGAGTGTGATGGTTCGTCTGACGTCACATTGTAATGTATCAGCGTTGCCTTCGCAGTAAAAGTTCAACATTCCTGAAATCAAATAAACCAGAAATAACATATTTCGAAACATATAAATAGCTTAGTGGTTGAGAGATCGCATTTTCAGTAACTGAAACTGAATTCTACTAAACCACTATAAAATCCATCAGCCACTAGAAGCCACATTTCGCCACTAAAAGGAGGGTAGAAACTACCAGTTTTAGTGGAAAATCCACTAAGTTGGCAACACTACGTACGATACTGTCTACATTTTGTTTAGTCAGTACTAGTATCGTACGTAAATGCCACGTGCAGCAAAAACGTTTATAATAAGCTCCATGAAGCATAGATTTTTCTTTTAAGCTGTTACGCTACAAAACGGTTGTTTCTACATCCGGACGCACGATCTCCGCCTGTGTCCTTGAATGCGACACGTTGAGCAAGCAGTAAAGGAAACAAAAGGAAAATTAAGTTTGGAGTAGGAATTAAAGTCCAGGGAGAAGCAATAAAAACTTTGAGGTTTGCCGATGACATTGTAAAAAAATGTGTGTGCAATCTTATGGGACTTAACTGCTAAGGCCATCAGTCCCTAAACTTACACACTACTTAACCTAAATTATCCTAAGGACAAACACACACACTCATGCCCGAGGGAGGACTCCAACCTCCGCCGGGACCAGCCGCACAGTCCATGACTGCAGTGCCTTATACCGCTCGGGTAATACCGCGCGGCGATGACATTGTAATCTGTCAGAGACAGCAAAGGACTTGGAAGAGCAGATGAACCGAATGGACAGTATCTTGAAAGGAGAATATGACACCAACATGAACAAAAGCAAAACGAGGATAATAGGATGTAGTTGAATTAAATCAGGTGATGCTGAGGGAATTAGATTAGGAAATTGGACACTTAAAGTAATAAATGAGTTTTCTTTGCTATTTGTGAAGCATAATAACTGATGATGGCCTGAAGGGATCACCAGTTTAGTACTGGAGTGTACCACAGTAACAAAACAACATCGTAAGCTTCCATTCTCGCAACAAACCGTTAGTTGAAATTCGTTTTCACACTCATTTCAGCATAAGTGTTGTTATTACACTGGGTAAGCACATTTTTAATAGCAATTTTGGTAAGTTTTTACGGTGTGTAACCTAAGTTTGAAGGTGATCGGTTAATAAATTCCAAAGGAGAAGGTGAACATACGGTTCGAATGTAAACCTAACACACGTATGTAAAGAACGCGTTATTGTATGATAACGCTTCCTATCTGCGTTATCCTTCTGGAAATTTGACCGTATCCACCAAACCAACTGTGGTTATTTTCAGCAACAGGATGAGAGCTGCATTTAACTTACTGTAAGAGAATCTGTATGAAATAAATACTAAAGTATGGAAAACGGTCATCAGTCTCTAAAGGAGCTGCTCCTGAAATTTAATGAATATCTTTGAAGCAGAATTTCTTTTTTCAATATAGTTATACTTGAAAAGATACAGCAGTGCTGTTTCTTACGTAGCAATTTGGCTATGAAAAATGAAATGAATAATTACTGCAAATCATTTATATTAAACTTAAGAAACAAGTGAAAAGGCAACTTAATATACAATTTTGTCTGATATAGTCTTAAGCACTTTGCTATTTGTACGACTATGAGACATTGTTGTATTATGCAAGTACGATTATGAAATTGTAGTTTTAACACAAAGCATTATTCAAAACTTGACAAAGGAAATAGAATCATCAAACATCCATGGGCCAAATGAAATTTAGAGCGAATGAGAATATAAAAGACTAGCAATAAATCAATGTTCAAAAACTCTTAGATGAGATAACTGTAATTTCCTGCACATGACTAATTAAAAAGTACAATCAACTTCCAGCCTTGTAGTTGATGTGCTCTCCTAATTTGTGGTGGCAGTCATCTCTACACATTTACTTTACGTCTCTGACAATGTGAATTAATACGATTCACCAAGAAAGCCCTACAGAGCCGTTCTTCCATCTGTATCGGGGGTTAAAATAGTTCGATACATTATTTGTCTAGAAAATGTTCCTTCCGCAACAAACAAATTTCAGAGGCGGTTTATAAAGATGTAAATTATAGCCACACCGCGTTCAAATTTCTGTTCACAATTAAGCGCTTTTTAAACTTACATCTTCAGTCATCGACAACAGTTCCACACACGGTACGGTTTCGCCGCCTATTGACCGCGCTGCTCGGAGTATCAAGGTAATCCAAAAAAGGCTCAATGGAATACTGACTCTTACCGTTCCTATAGCGCGGCTTAATATACTTTCGATGCCTACTGCTTATATGTGTTGTCTGACTAGGTGTGTGAATGAAGTATGAAAGTACTGTCAAGCAAGGAATCGAGTGAACGAGTGTATCATTCTTGATTGTTCAGTGTCCAAGTCTACTATTTGAGTATAGTATTACTATGCATTGTGCCTATTGCTACCGTAATTTATTTATTTTGTGTCATATATTCATGATGATACTTGGTATGTGGGGCGCTCAACTGCGCTGTTATCAGCGCCCGTACAAATGCCCAGTCTGTACACAGTCCAGTTGCGCCACTTCTCCGAGTGATTACGAAATGATGAGAACAACAAGACCACCCAGAGCCCTGACGGGGAAAATCCCCAACCCGACCGTGAATCGAACCCGGGACCCCGCGATCCAGAGGCAGCAACGCTAGCCACTAGACCACGAGCTGCCGATGTGATATCTTGAGAGTGGGGTGTTAGTAACATTGCATTTTGTTGTTATGTAAATTTAAGTTGGATGGGGAGAAAGGGTGTGGACTATTGGTATCAGCTGCATCGAGTCTTTATGCAGAATCAGCGGCGACGAGTGAAAATGTGTGCCGGACTGGGATTCGAACGCGGGATCACCTCCTTACTAGGCAGTTCCGTTAACCACTGTGCCATCTACACCCGCTGTTTGTCGCTATTGCACGGCCTAGCTCGGCACGCCTCTCGGCCGACCCACTCTGCCACATAGCACCACCTGCCCGCAGTCCTCGTCAGCGTCCTCACTGACTTTCGCCTGTTGTACAGGGATGTGTCAGCTCTTCTAATATTCAGTCCAAAGGCATGCTGATGCTTGTACCAGCGCTAAGTGAAGGCACTTTTATAATTTAATTTATTTGCATTATAGTATGCTAGACTGGTACATTTTGTTCATGTGTGTTTCACGTACCTGTAGTTAATGAGCAATGAAGAGTAGCAGAAATGGAATTCTGTTTGAGAATAAACCGAATTCGTACCTATGTTCACATAATATAGTCTTATATCTTTGCGTTCAATAGCGTAAGTCATGGACATTGCGGGCGGTAACTACTCCCCGCAAGTTGATCACCTGGAAAACTGCGAACGCAGCCATATAATGGACGGAAGGCAGCCGCCTCAAGCAGGCGATCATTGTAGGCAAAACCACCCCTTCCTTCCGTCTCCTCTATATCTGTCTCACTGTCTACGCCCGTCCTATCAATCTCATCCCCACCCTCAAGTACCTTGGTGTCACACTTGACCGTCACCGCTCCTGGACCCTCATCTCCGGACGATCCAAGCCGAGGCATGCTCCCGACTCTGCCTCCTCAAGCTTCTTTCTGGCCGCACATGGGGTCTGGACCCCTCCACCGTCCTCCACACCTATAGTTCCCTCATCCGCCCTATGCTCTGCTATGACAATCCCGCCTGCATCGCCGCGCCTCCTACCTTCTACAAATCCCTTCAAATCCTGGATCCTGGAACGCCATGCGCTCCGCCTCGCCTATCGCATCCGCCTCCCCTCCCCCATGCGGATCCTCTACGACTTAATTCCGTTCCCACACCTCCTCCTTTTCCTCGAACGGATACGGATTCTTTACAGCTCCCACAAACTTGATCCCCCTCACCCACTTGTCTCTCCCATCCTTTTCCACCCCTGTCTGCTGCCGTGCCTGTACTCCCACATCCCACCCGCTCTCCATTTCTCCATACCCTTGCGCAAGGTGGCTTCTGTCAACTCCCCCTCCCTGATTATGCCCACATCCCCTCCATCTACCCCTCCTACCGACTTTGATTGTCCACTTCCTCCCTCTGTGTTTTTCCTCCAGGGCACCCTCTTTCCCTTCTCTCCCTCCCTCCCCTTCCCCCAGGCTTCCACATCCACCCTACCTTCTCCCCTCCCCCTCTCTTCTCCTCTCCCACTGGCATCAACACCTTCCCCCTCTCCCTCCTACCTGCACCTCTTCCCTTTGGCAGGTCCCCGGCTTTGTGCATGAACAGTGCATCTTCGTGCACCAGAGATCGTCGCCAGTACTCGTGTGTGTCTTCGCGCCAGTGCTTCAGTGCGAGGCCTACGAGAAAGACAGGCCGCGGCGCATACGTCACGAAGGTAGCCTTGCACTCGCTCGCTCAAATCAACAGACAAACTACGTTTCTACACTTGTTAACTCGTAACTAGGCGTGTCCGTACAAACTAAAACTGAATCTTCTACTGGAATCCACTATTATAGAATCTTACTGTTATTAGTCCTATAATGATGGGAAGTCCATGGGCCTATGTATAATTTGTTACGGCTGTGCTGGCGTGCAATACAATAAAACCGTGCTAAAATGATTATCAGTTGCATATGGCATCACTTCCAGTATGTAATGAGTGTGTTAAGCAGAAGAAACTAAATGCTAGGCGCTTCAGTCTGGAACCGCGCAACCACTACGGTCGCAGGTTCGAATCCTGCCTCGGGCATGGATGTGTGTGATGCCCTTAGTTAGGTTTAATTAGTTCTAAGTTCTAGGGGACTGATGACCTAAGATGTTAAGTCCCATAGTGCTCAGAGCCATCTGAACCATTTTTGAACTAAATGCTTTAAACAAGCCGTTATACCATTTATATCGAGTATTGATCTTAAATTAAATTTTGCTGTAGTACTGTTAATCAGTAAGACTTCATAATAGCAGATTCCAGTGGAAGATGCAATTCTCGTTAGTACTTATTTTGTCTGCTGAGCTGAGCGAGCGAGCGAGTTCAGGACTACCTTCGTGACGTACGCGCCGCGGCCCGTCTTTCTCGTGGGCCTCGTTCAGTGTTTCTCCGTTTGTGCTCCTCCGCTCACGTGTGTAAATTCATTCTTCCCCGTTGTGTACAGTGATAAACGTTTTTTATCCTAACAGTGCGCCCGCGAACGGCTTCATTTATTTTACTATGTCTGTCTCCCGTTTTTGTCCACCATGTTTTGTTTGTTTTTCTGTCGCTCTGTTTCCTGTATGTGTTCACTGTGGCCGAAGAGCGGCGTAGATAGGCCGCTACCAGCCTACCTTTATTGTAAAGGTTTTAAAATAACAATAAAGAAAAGACCACCTCAAGCAGATCATCAGCAGTTACGCTAAGCCGCTGTTTTCTCACTGCCACTGCTGCCAGACTCAGAGCACGATATCGCTTCACGCTGCTGGACTCCAAAGTCGTCTTCTCGCCCTGCTGTACATGCGTTGGAGTTCGACTCTGTCAGCAGTGCTCGACTACAGGTGCCAGACTTACAAACATTTCCTCTGGGTCTGTGGCTACCGTGGGCTATGTCGTGTGGCTCATTGTGAACTTTCTCACGATACCGCCAGGTGATGTAACTGGTCAGTCACGCGTCCCTAAGCGAATATAAATAAATTCGTTGCTGCTGTATACTCCTACACTTCTTGGATGGAGGAATAGGGCTTGTGATATATAGAATATGAGCTTGTTAAATTTCTTATTGCTGGAACTTGATGAGAAACGCCAGTGACAGACGTGAGTGATCGAGTTGCGGATTTTCGGGGGTTTCCCTAAATTCCTCCAAGGATGGTAGAGCAGTGCGAATTACGAATGGTTATGGGGGTATAGCCAGAAATGTCCACGGACTTTCCGAGAAGCATTTTCAGATAATGATCCACCGCCATTGTAGTATACACAGCGGTGGAAATGAGCTACGTGAGGGCCCATCCAGTCCCCAGTTCTAGTCAGATTATAGAAATGCAAATTCATGTTAGAAGCTGTGGAGAAATTCTCGATTGTCACGGTGGCAAAACCGCGAATCCTCCCCTCCAAGCCGTGGCGTTTAGCAGCAGGGTGCAAGGCAGACAGGAGTACACACTTCGTGTTTATCGCAGGGGACGTTTCGTCGAGGAGACATCGAGACGTGTCCGGCCCAGCCTAGCGCTTCCTTCGCTGCTTTTTCAGTAAGGGTCGCATTCAGCATTTTCACTGCTTTTCATCTGAACAGCTCACAATCCGTGAATTTATTCATCAACTTGAATTCGCTTTTTGTAGTAAATTTGTTGTACTGGGATCATAAGACAATCTTCTCTTGTATTATTGCATTTCCGAGATGCCCATAACTTGAAAAGTCAATTACTTGTTGAGAAGCAATGTTCACCACAGCATTAAGTTCAAAATGGACAGGAATTTTGATTCATTAGTGAATAATGTTTTTGTTTGTAATTCCATACTTATTAATTTTTATCCTTGGCATTCTGAATTGTCACAGTAGTTTATCCCCATCTGTGAATCATTTTTTATGTAGCAATAATTTAACCTATTGGCTTATACAGACTGCTCAGAGCCTGCTGCAGGTTTCAAGCCCGTTGTCACATTGCCGGCTGCGAGACGGGACGAGCAGCTATGGCTTCTTCTAATTGTTTCTTCTTAATTATTAATAGATGTCATGGCATTTTACATACCATTGGAAAGCTTAGAAACCGATCTATTTAGTAGTGTATAACACGCTCGATTTGTTTCGATACTTTGTAAGAGTTTTCAGGTTTTGTTAGGTTTATTCCCCGCCAATCCATAAAAAAAAGTGATGCAGGGTATGAGTGCTAGAAATGTCTAGTGGCGTTGCACATGCCTGTGTGTTTACGGATGTAACACACCAACAAAAACTTATAAAACAGTATTATCTTCACGTCTCATCCCTTTAGTAAATAGTAAGGATAGATTTATAAAGAATTTCTATCAAAAATTATATAATTTTGAGGAAAGTGTGTAAGACAAAATATGCTGAGTTTCGAAAATTTAAATAGTAAATATAAGGTCGACTACGGGAAAAATCTTAGTAAGTCAGTGTGTTCGTGGCTAGTTTTAACGAATGTTACAACTATCTGAAGAGGCAACCCTTCTTCTCTTAATAAATATCATCATTCAGTCCTGTATGACTGAATTGTGCACTCGCTTTGTCGGTGTTCCGTTGTAAAACAGGTGCCATTATTAGAAACGTGTTAGATTAACCAGGAAATTTAATTGTTTCATTTACGTTTAATGATTTTTTTGACTTTACTTTTTGGTAATTAAACTTCACATACACCAAGCAGCGTGGGTGATTAACATGTCCCACGGAATTCTGTGGTATTGTAAGCGGACAGGGTGCATAAATAGCTTGTAGAGTTAATCATATTTTGATTCAGAAAGTGTGGCAGGCAGCTTGCACTCACTACTGTCGAACCCCAGTGGACTCACACGAACCGCAAAGAAAAGTACGCATAGGCCCACCAGTGACAGACGCCGAACTCCTGTAACTTCAGATGTCAGTTCTTCGTCGTTTCTTTCCTTGTGGCCTTTATTATCTTCTGTATGCAAAGGTCCGCTGATTTAAGTATTATTAATATCTGATGATCAGTAAATGTGTGGGAAGCTTTTTTAAGGATGCTCACAATTTCCATTTGCTCTTAAATTCATGGACACCATCATTAAGATCATCATACATCGCAGTGTGCGATTTATTGCTTTGGGTATCATCAATCTGCGTACAGACGTGAACTGAGCTGACACATTATTTTAAACATCACCACTCTCGGATTAATAGTTAGGCCTGTCCCCCCGGCCGACTGCTGCCTATGAGGTAGTTCGAAGAGCTATCTATGGTCGTGGATCACGTGGTCAGCATGTATCATATCCCTACAGCCTTCGTTGCCAATGGATGAATACTGGAGGATGCCGCAGTATTTTCATCTAAGCAGCTCTGTAGGCGGTCCAGTGACCCCGGTCGTCTACGGTGGACTGGAGGCCGAGCGGTCACCTCTCCTGTTGTCAGGATGCTAGGAAATGGCTGTGGAAGCGTCAGAAACGCCAAAGAAACATTATTAATTCATAACACCGTTATTCCTGCCGAGTACATTGTGTCTTGGTAATATCAACGACCTTCCCAAGTCCTCGCTGACTCGTAGCGATGACACCAGCTCCGGGGCGCACAGCCTTGCTATCGCAGCGCCACGTGCTGTGTCCTTACTTCGTACTTCGACCGCGCATGGCTGTTGGCGCCCGGCTGGCCGGCCGGCTCGGCTGCGGACAGCAAGCCGCTGCGCGTAGGAGGCTCCGGGTTGGAGTCCCGGCGCTGTGGGCACGAGAGGCGTTCTCGTAGTGTGGAGTGTACTCTACCGCACCCCGTCTTCTTCCCTGCTCCTCCTGGTGGCTCGTCCGTGGTGGACGGGCGAAACGGGCTGCAGTCCCCCAGCGTCGTCAACTCACCTGGTTGTGATGGCGGATGCACAGGGCCTAGGCCCCGCACGATCTCGATGACAGCTCACTGATATGGTCAGCATTGGCGGCGAGCGAGTGTGCCGCGATGTCCGCTAATCCTGGGTTGATGATTGACAGCGGCAGCAGAGAGGACCAGAGCTGGTACTGTCCCCTCACGTCTGCTGCTGGATGGGCCGCCATTACTACAACATCTCCTTAATAAAGATTAACATGTCGATCACCGAGCTGAGTGCTACGCAGCGACCCAGTACACATCTAACTGCAAGTCTAACTGCGAGTGCAAGTGCCTTGTTGCTATCAAAGCTGGCGTATTGAAAGGAAGCACGAGCGACGTCCTGACATCATGCTCGTTTGTAATGAACGCATTCGTTCCACTTATACTGCTGATTCATCTGTCGTACTCGCCCCTTAGGTGTTCTTGCGACAGAGTTACGTGTTGTTACGGCAGACTTACGCGAAATTGTGAAATGCAGTACAGCTGAGGCTATACCTCTGTCTTCCACTCTACGAAAGTCTCTGTTTAACACAAACCCGCGTGCTAAGCAATTCTTTCTCGCCTGTTGTGTGTAACCAGGCCATTGCCCCTGCGTGACGACACATTCTGATATATGTGCAAACCTCTTACTTCTTGGCTAAGCTACTGCCTCTGGCTCTCGGCATAGGCTACGAAACTTTGACAATATTCCACGTTTCCAACTCTTTACTATTCCGCGACACTACAGCTCTTCATTTGCCCTCACAATGCTGAGTAGACTCCGTTCCAGACATCCCTACCAAGAAAAAAACGTGCACATAAATGACAACTACGCTATCTTACTCTGTAAAATCAAAATCTCGACAATATTGACATGGAAATAGAGATTGGCACAGAGCATCGTATGGTATATTTCAGGCGTAGACAACGTTTTCTACGATAAGGAAGCTGTAGTTTCAGTCACCATTCTGTTCAGACATGGTGCGACGAAGTTCATGAACATGTGTTTATCACTCAGAGTCTGGACTTGAATATTATCGTGAATCTGTGTCAGTGCTAAGAAAAAATCATCTTTCATCTATAAGTAAATAAACTTCATCCTAAATTTCAGATCAAACAATCCTGAAGATGTGTTCTCATACTGTTGGACGAGTAACAGCTTTGCAGGTGAAGAGAAGTACTACAACACCGCACAGCAGGCACTCGCAAAGTTCAAACGCATTTGTACGGCCTTTTCCAAAGCTTTCCTTTATATTAATTTTCGTAGCATTTAAAAACACACACTAGACATTTATTATTGTATTGTAGTCACTCTGACTATAGGAGTTGTTTATCTGTAAAATGTCGTCGTCATTTCGGCCGTAACCTCACTTACAACAAACTTGAAGAAGTTACAATTTTCGGTACTGAAAGCAATTTACTTTAGAGCTTTGAAGCCCATTCAGACTAACAAGTAAAAATGTCTCAGCGATATGCTGGAACATTGTCGTGTGAAAGAACCACATGCCAGTTCCTTCATTGATAGATGGTTTCACTCGCTCCTGCGACTTGATACGGGCATTCTTTTGTGTACTACTCCCTAGGTGCAGGATTTTAATGACATACGACACAAGGCTTCATCTTTGAGCAGATAATGTCTGCTATGATAGATATTCATTTCCGGTCAGTGGTAGGTGCTACCTCACCTTTAACCTCTTACATCTTGTTTTGCAACTACTCTGGGTGACGCTAATAATAAATCCAGCTTTCGTCACCTCTTAAAATACTGTTACCGAAACTAGAAGAAATAGTTCACAATTTTTGGGCGTATTTTACACCATGGGGAACTATACCTGCTGCACTCTGTTCGCGGATCAAGAAACACGAATGCAGAGTGGTGCGACTAGGAAATGCTGAGAGGCCCAGATAACAAGTTACTAATGGTATGAAACAAATCTGTAATCCTTCATTAATTTCAGATACAGAACTGTAGAAACATTCTTTAAGATATGACGAAGAAAGGTGTTTATAACGCGGGATGCCCTTAACTTTCCTAAACAGACAGCGAGATGTGAAAAATATTATTAAAACAATGGAGACCCTTCCTTTAAAGCAATGGTTCATTGTTGAATTCGCGCTTCCGAATACAGTAAACCCTCCATTACCCTCAAATTCTTATATAGATAAATTAACGATATTTTCTTCACTTGTGCGCCTTGTGCCTCCCATCTTAATGAAATCAAAAACATGTAAAAAGGACACGATCGCTTACGCACATCTAAGCGCGGACTTTATTGTCAGTCTGAAAAGTTTGAAGACTGGATTAAAAAATATAGAGAAAAGTTAAGATGGTGTTTTTAGTGTTTCAGGGGTTGTTCGTAGTCTCCCCTCACTTGAGTGCAACGCACAGAACGTTAATGCAATCAGATGAAACTCTCAGAGAAGTCCTTCTTTGGAAAGTTGTTGAACTTGTACGTCACACTGGCTGAATGTCGCAAAGGCCTTGACCCATTGTGTGAATTCCTGCACTTTGTCATTCTGTGGTAGGTTCGTATTGATAACTCCAAGTCTCGTCACTCGAGAAGATTTTCTTTCGAGAAGAGTATTGCCCACATTTTCCTTTTCAATACAGATGCGCCTGGCTTCCCATAGTCGTTATTTTTTTTCAGAAGTCAAGGTGTCTGGGACACATTTTGCACACAGTTTTCTCTTCTTCAGAACATTCTGTTGGTTTTCAACACTTGATTTAGAGATATTGCTCCATTGCTATTTGTGACACGACGTTGAGGTACCACGGCCGCACCTCCACTACTTGACACAGCCTGCTCTCAAATCACTGATCGAATGCATATCTGTTGTTTGCAGTCGTTGGTTCGGGCTACCAGCCTAGTTACTGTACTGTCGTCGCTTATAGACCAGGAATGAAACCAGTTTTCGCACTTTTTGAATGGTAGGTAGATATACCAGCAACTTGTACTGTCTGACGGACAGAGGTGTTACTACATGATGGACTACGTACGAGAGCAGGCAAGGTGATAAAAAGTACCAAGAAGATTGTAAGACGTCATATAAGCGGATAATTGGAGCGGAAAGTGTTAATGTTAGGATATTTTGCAAATAATTCTTTAAGAAGGACTAATCAGTCTTTAAAGTTACTTCACGAGTAAACCTACATTCTTCATTCGTGAAGCCAAGATGTGAGACACAAAAGTACACCAACATAGACATTTTCTTCAAAATGCAGTAGAGCTTAAGAGTGCATGAAATAAGTTGGGTATTCGGTTTTCTCCATTCACAATTGTTTTCACAGGCAATAGTAGGCAAGATTTTTGCTTTTAATAACCCCTATGACAGCCCTTATGTTCTTTCACTCAGTTAATACTCGGCAGGAATCAAACCTGGGTTTGGATCGAGCTTCCTTGAATCTTGTGGAGAAAGGTGTGCAGTATACTGCTGCATCCATTTTCATTAAGATACCAGTCGAATTAAAAAATCTTAGCAGCAATCCATGCGCTTTCAAATCGAAACTGAAAAGTTTCCTCATGGGTCACTCTTTCTATTCTGTCGAGGATTTTCTTCAGAAATTAAGCTGATTCTTCTAGTTTTGTTGTTTGCGTTTACTTAAACTTATAGATGGACTTTTTCGGGTTCATAAACATTTTATTTTTATCTGTTATTACTTTTATGTTGTTATTTCACGTACTGACACGTTCCATGACCTTGGAGATTTGCTCCTCAATTTGGCCCTACGGAGCTTGACGTGTAAATGAAAAAAATAAATAAATGAAAAAATAAAAAATATTTCATAAGTTGAGATAATATTTCATATGGATCTTTGACTTATTGTCACACTTCGGGGATTCCCCTCTATTAAATCTCTGGAACATTTTCATGTAAAGTAATTTAATTTCAAAACATTAACACGAATCCTTTACAGAAGAATGGAAAAACTGGTAGAAGCCGACCTCGGGGAAAATTTGTTTGGATTCCGGTGATATGTAGGAACGCGTGAAACAATACTGAACCTACGACTTCTCACAGAAAATGGGCTCACGGAAGGCAAACCTGCGTTTATAGCATTCGTAGACTTAGAAAAATCATTTGGTAATGTTTTCTGGGATATTCTCCTTCAAATTCTAAAGGTGGAAGGGGTAAAATACACTGAGTGAAAGCCTATGTACAATTTTTACAGAAAGCAGATGGCAGTTACAAGAGTCGAGGGGCATGAAAGGGCAGCAGCGGTTGAGAAGGGAGTGAGGCAGGATCCACGATTTTATTCAGCAGTAAAGGAAGCAAAAGAAAAATTTGGAGTATGAATTGAAGTCCAGGGAGAAGAAATAAAAACTTTTGAGGTTTGCCGATGACATCGTTATTCTGTCAGAGACAGTAAAGGACTAGGAAGAGCAGTTGAATGGAATGGACAGTATCTTGAAAGGAGGATATAATATGAACATCAACAAAAGCAAAACGACGATAATGGATGGTAATAAAATTAAATCAAGTGATGCCGAGGGAATTAGATTGGGAAATGAGGCACTTAAAGTAGTATGTGAGTTTTTCTATTTGGGAAGCGAAATAACTGATGATGGTCGAAGTAGGGAGGATATAAAATGTAGACTGGCAATGGCAAGAAAAGCGTATCTGAAGATGTTAACATCGAGTAATGATTTCAGTGTCAGGAAGTCCTTCCTGAAAAAAAAAGTGTGGAGTGTAGCCATGTATGGAAAGTTAAACATGTACGATAAACAGTTTAGACAAGAAGAGAATAGAAGCTTTTGACATGTGGTGCTACAGAACAATGCTGAAGACTAGATGGGTAGATAACTTAACTAATGAGGAGGTGCTGAATAGACTTGGGGAGAAGAGAAATTTGTGGTACAACCTGACTAAAAAACGGGATCGGTTGGTAGGACACATTCTGAGGCATGGGAGGATTATCAATTTAGTACTGGAGTGAAGTGTAGAGGGTAAAAGTTGTAGAGGGTGACCAAGATATGAATGCAGTAAGCCGAATCAAAGGAATGTAGGTTGCAGTAGTTACTCGGAGATGAAGAGGCTTGCATAGGATAGAGTAGCATCGAGAGCTGTATCAATCCAGTCTTCGCACTGAGGACCACAACAATTTAATTTATCCGGCAGCAGTCGGGACAAGTAGTATTACAAAACTGACAGTCACTCTTCTTTCGCACGCTGCAGTATGTTTTCGGAATTGAGCTGTTGTCAACTATGGCAGATCTCATGCGAGCAAACGAGCTCTCGGCTACAGACCAAGACTTAACGTGCGCAGAATCTGTTTATCGTCCCCCAAGTCACATATCACAAAGGATTTTCGGCAGCCTTTACATCAGTCATACTGGTACAGGAGCTTCCATTATTTTGATAAATATCTCTATATCACAAATCCACGGCGTCCATCGCTGCCAGCTGCGGCGCACACACTTTTGTTTTGTCCATTCACTGGTAAATGAGTTTCCTAAATTATCAGTTCATCAGTTAGATGCTCAATAAATAATAAAGCGAGATAAACGAATTGCGAAAGCGTTCGAATAGCGGTGTGTGATCTTACAAAGAACTGATTAGGAAACTAACTGTGATAGTAGCGGGCAGCAGGCGTGTTAGTGAGACGAAATATGAGGACACGCGGAAAATGGTGTATCGACCGGCGAGGGCTGTAATAAATCTCACTTGGGCTGTCGGCGCGACAAACGTCTTTCATTACGGCCTCCTCCTCCCTTACTCTGTTGTCCGGCCGGCTGCCGCCATCCAACACCCAGACTCTGGTTCCGATTTGCACAATATTGAATATGAGGTTCTCTCTGCACTGGACTGATACCTTTTGAGTATCCCAGCTATGTTCACATCAGACAAATTCACCTGGTATAGCTCTAAACCCGTTCCTGAAGAAAATACGACAAATAAAGTTACATGTACAAGAATACAATCGATATTTATTGATAGGAAGTTCTGACGTGTGAGCCGTTGCTAATTGGGGCTGGAACTGGTTTCTCAAGCTTCCTCAAGCTACTATGTCGCCGCAAGTCAGGGAAGGAAACTCACGACTATGTCTATTACTGGTCTGAATTTTCTGCGGTGCGTTGTCGTATCATACTCGTATTTGGCTGTTTCTGTATATCGTTTCCAATACAAGACTGGGGGGTCACTTGGCGCTCTAACCACAGAAAAGCCGACCAGAGTTTTATTAGTTGAAGCTCTGCTATGGTAACACGAGCTTGTTGAATTGCGCAATTTATAAACATAAACGTACACGTTCTATGGAAGTTAAAACGCTCCAGAGCGCACAAAGCCCCGCTCGACTAAAGGAAATACTGCCCGAAAACACGCCAAATCTGCTCCGAGCAATAGGCCCTAGATAATTTATTTTTGAAGAACGACGTTTTTCAGCAAACTGTGCATTATTTTTTTTAATTTTTCACAATACCGGTTTCGGGCACTGTCGATTCTCAAGTCTGTCTCTAGTAATATCTGTCACTACATTATCGTCGTCAATTTAAAAATCTCTTATTATGCATAACTATGCAAAGCACAGCCGTCAAATTCCTCATCTTCAATAGCAGACCCTAGATCTAACACGACACAGAGTCATACAAGCACAAGTGACACCACCAGCTGTCCATCACGGGTCCTGGCCTTGTGAACTACAAAGACCATGGCGCTGAATCTAGCTTGTGTCCTAGATCTCTAGCAGTTCAGGTGATTCTGCTTCGAAGTCACACCAGGATTTAATCAAATGGCTCTGAGCACTATGGGACTTAATATCTGTGGTCGTCAGTCCCCGAGAACTTAGAACTACTTAAACCTAACTAACCTAAGGACATCACACACATCCATGCCCGAGGCAGGATTCGAACCTGCGACCGTAGCGGTCGCGCGGTTAGGGACTATAGCGCCTAGAACCGCTCGGCCACTCCATCTGGCCACACACCAAAACTAATACACACTGATCAAAAATCTTCCTCTGTGAAAACTTTCTTCTGTATTGTTGCGCAGTATCCATTTCTACTGGTTCATGCAATACTCGTTGTCATGTTTAGTCGTCAGTACTTTTTCCCCTTCGGCTGTCTCCACTACTATAGTGCTTAAGGCTTTCTCGTAACTGTGTTGTCCAGCTAGTCCATTTGCTTTTTACTTTCCTCTGAGTTTGATCTGAAACATGCTCACACACAAACATCATAAACATATTTAATAATTTTGACTATATATCCTAATCAGGATCTGAAAAGAGTTACATAAAAAACTGGCAGACTAAAATGTATAAAACATGGAATTAGGAAACTTATGAAACCCTGAAAGAACGGATAGAACACCTCGTGAGAGATATAAAAAATCTGAAAATTTCTTCACAAATAAAATTGAAAGCAAACATTGTTGTCCCTAGCTGCCATGATAAATTCCTCACGTGCCTCAACCGGATTCAGATCTGTGGACCTTAATGGCCACTCCCTGATGGAGATACGTTAACCTGTGAGTAAGGCTACCAGGGGTTTGTTTCCGTAAAGACTGGTTTAATTTTCATTATTTTTCATGTAAAGGATAACGGGGCCGACTACTTTTCCGAAAAGTCTCACTCGTCATTAAATCGCCTCATTTGCGCTTTACCGAAATTAATCCAGCTACGAACAAAATGGTGAGGTTCTGCATAACCTTCCAAAATAATGCCTACTTATGTAACGTTCCTTCCTCCCTACATAAGTATTAACCAACTCCTTGTACTCGTCATCAAATGTAGCGTACTAGTTATTACACGCCGACAAATGTGACTTAATTCTGCTAAATATCAACAATTCCAATGTATCAATTTTAGAATGTGAACGTGGATCTGTTGAATACTGTACTGGATGGGGCTTGCATAGTTTTATCGCGACACACAAGGATCAAGAGTTGTAAATGTAAACTGTACAACTGTGGTGCTAGGGCGGTGGACTGTTATAGACTGTATTAAATATAAATGTTCGCCATTCCACGACGGCACACACTCTTTTGATTCAACCGGTTATAAGAGTAAAATATATCACATCTAATGCGAGGATCGTTGTCTGAGCTAAAATTTTCAGTGAAAAAGTCCTTTAATTTTTCTATATCGCTGAAATAACACAATATATGTCATAATAACTGAGATTTCCGATTGGTTTTGAACTTTATGTAACTAGAAATGGCAAGCAAGGAGAAACTAATCGTCAGGAAATGTTAAAATGTACCAAGCGATGTTACATTGCTTTGATATATACTGAAGACGCAAAGAACCTGGTACACCTGCCTAATATCGTGGAAGGCCCCCGCTAGCACGCAGAAGTGCCGCAACACGACGTGACATGGACTCGACTAATGTCTGAAGTATTGCTGGAGGGAATCCTGCAGGGATGTCCATGAATCTTTAAGAGTGCGAGGGGGTGGAGATCTCTTTTGAACAGTACCTCGCAACGCATCCCAGATATGCTCAATAATGTTCATGTCTGAGGAGTTTGGTGGCCAGCGAAAGTGTTTAAGCTCAGAAGAGTGTTCCTGGAGCCACTCAGTAGCAATTCTCAACGTGTGGGGTGCCGCATTGTCCTGCTGGATTTGCACAAGTCCGTCGTAATGCACGATAGACATTAATAGTTTAAATGGCTCTGAGCACCATGGGACTTAACTTCTAATGTCATCAGTCCCCTAGAACTTAGAACTACTTAAATCTAACTAACCTAAGGACATCACACACATCCATGCCCAAGGCAGGATTCGAACCTGCGACCGCAGCGGTCGCGCGGATCCAGACTGTAGCGCCTAGAACCGCTCGGCCACCCTGGCCGGCAGATATTAATGGATGTAGGTGATCAGACAGGATGCTTACGTACGTGTCACCTGTCACAGTCGTATCTAGACGTATCAGGGGTCCCATTCACTCCAAATCCACAAGTCCCACACCATTACAAGCCTCCTCCAGCTTGAACAGTCCCCTGTTGACATGCAGGATCCATGGATTCATGAGGTTGTCCCGATACCCGCATACGTCCATCCGCTCGATACGATTTAAAATGAGACTCGTCCGACCAGGCAACATGTTTCCAGTCATCAACAGTCAAATGTCGGCGTTGACGGCCCCAGGCGAGGCGTACAGCTTTGTCTCGTGCAGACATCAAGGATAGATGAGTAGGCCTTCGGCCCCGAAAGCCCATATCGATTATGCTTCGTTGAATGGTTGTCACGCTGACAGTTGTTGCTGGCCCGGCATTGAAATCTGTAGCAATTTGCGGAAGGGTTGCACTTCTGTCACGTTGAACGATTCTCTTTAGTCTTCGTTGGTTCCGTTCTTGCGGGATCTTTTTCCGGCCATAGCGGCGTCGGAGATTTGATGCTTTACCGGATTCCTGATATTCACGGTACATCCGTGAAATGGTAGTACGGGAAAATCCCCACTTCATCGCTAACTCGGAGATGCTGTGTGCTGTCCCTCGTGCGCCGACTATAACACAACGTTCAAATTAAATTAAGTGTTGATAACCTGCCATTGTAGCAACAGTAACCGATCTAGCAATGCGACAGACACTTGTTGTCTTATATAGACGTTGGCGACCGCAGCGCCGTATTCTGCCTGATTAAATATCTCTGTATTTTAATACGCATGCCTGTACCAGTTTCTTTGGCGCTCCAATCTATATTTCAGTTAATGTGACACAAACGTTAGCTCGGAGCTAATCACACCCTTGCCAAAAACCTTGGCTAGTAAGATTTCAGTACAATTTTTTCTCACTTTGGTACAAAGGAACACTGAAGTTACAACCCCATTTACTATAACACAGGACAAGAAAGAATTGCTACATGTCCACATATAGGCAACTGCAGTGAAATATTACACTTGAATGAAAAAAGTTTGAAATCTGCATAAATTTTATAATGATATTGAAGTTAAGTCGTAATCAACGAACTGTTTTATACCATAGTGTTCAGAAACTGAAATTGTAGTTTACTAAGTTCACTGCCTTTCAATACATAATGAACAACGTACGGAAGCCTATTATAAATTCAGTGCGTCAGGGTAATGCAAATATAAAACAGTTCACTTTTAGCAACCATATTCGCATCATGAATTCATCTCAGTTTATCAGCCGAGTGGTGGCGTCGTCTTGTCGCAATGTTTCGATGAGTTTCGTACCCATAAACTTCACCAGAAGATGATGGGTACGAAACTCATCTAAACGTAGCGACAAGACAACGCCACCACTTGGCTGATAACCGATAAGAATTCGTCATTGGAATACGCCGAGAAAGACTGTAATCGCGTACATATTCACATGTTTAATGATTTAATTTGTCTCTGTGCTAATACTGTAATTACCGGAAGTGTATATATTGGCTTACGGTGATGACGATGTGCAGGAGATCGTGAACTTGCGCTGCTTCTGAAACACAGCTGCTCCTTCCCACATATCGATCAGAAATGGTTGGTAACTGGAACATAAGTGAGCGTGAAAGAAATACACTGATCTGTTAAACCTTGGGACGATGTAGATAAAGCAAAAAAGGTATTAAAAAGTCGGTGGAAATGAACGAATATGCAAGAGCATGTTGTCAGAGAAGTCCCAGTCGTACACAGAAAACTGGACGTCACATGGGGTGATGTCATTGGAACTATAGCGCCAGACGGGACTCGTCCCACAACACGAGACATTTGAAGGAATGGGAAAAGACAAAATAAGTGGTTCAAATGGCTCTGAGCACTATGGGATTTAACATCTGAGGTCATCAGTCCCCTAGAACTTAGAACTACTTAAAGCTAACTAACCTAAGGACATCACACACATCCATGCCCGAGGCAGGATTCGAACCTGCGACGTAGCGGTTGCGCGGTTCCAGACTGAAGCACCTAGAACCGCTCGGTCACCCAGGGCGGCGGGAAAAGACAGTTTCTTTTGTTCAGCGAGCTGTGAAGGTGGGCTGTAGGGATGGCCTTCAATAGCAGACGTCCCTGGACAACATTTCGATGACTTCACATGAGGGAGAATCATCGGGAAACTGGAAGGACGAAGTGTGACGAGTGTAGCACAGGAGATGGTAGTGCTCACAATATTTTTCCATGTGCATGGGAAGCGTTCCAGACCACGTTAACTGTTATCCGAAGGAGAGGATGCTGTGGAGCACGGTCAATTACAGCAGCAGATCGCCGCTAGCAAGCAGTTTCATACTCCTAAGTGGCATGGCGACTGCATGGCGGTGGTCTGTTTGCCCAACGACTTGTACCTCATGTTGCGTTGGCCTCGCACATAGGCGGCACCGTTTACGATGGCGTCCGAAAACATAGGAACTGCAGGTTCACGTGCTCTTCTCAGATGAAAGCAAATTCAGTCAGAGTAGTCAATCTAGACGTACCCTCGCATGGAGTGCACCCAGGAGCATTGTTGAACACAATTATTCTGGTAGTCCATATGTTATGGTATGGGGAGGCGTATTGTTGCATGGGCGTACTGAGATCCAAGTCTTTGAACACGGTACGATCATCGGTCACGTTATTGTGACACTGTACTCCTTCAGTACATGCGTCTTTTCAAGGGTGCTTTCAGCTATAACTTCATTTTTATGGATGACGATGCACAACCGCATCGAACAGCACAGGAAGAGGAGCTCTTGGAATGAGAGGATACTCGGTGAATTGACTGTCTTGCCTCTTTCCCCGACATAAATCCCATCGAGCACGTTTAGGATGCTTTGGGGAGACGTATAGCAGCTCATTCACACGCACCAACGACCATCCTGCAGTTCTCAAACCCGCTGGTCGAGGAACGGAGCGTCCTACCACAAGAAGTGCTTACCGACCTTGTGGCCGAGATGGCAGCACTTTTTATAGCGTGCTGACGCTAAGTGCTTACGGAGACCGAACAGCCAAGGTCACCAGTCTCCTACTCACCCCACGGGACGAAGCGGTGTACCCAGTCTACGTGTAGAGCAAGTTCTATGTGCAAGTGTGAGAATGTGTCCTAAATGCTTGTGTAGCGAGTATCTGAGGCGAAACATGGGAAATACACCTAGCGGGATGTGAAAATCCGCCTAAAAACCAGATCCAGGCTGACTGGCACACCAATCACTCATCGTTAATCCGCCGGGCAGATTCGATACGGGGCCGACATAGCTCCCAGTCGTGGAGGCGTTCGCACTGACACACGCGGCTACCTGTGCGGGTATTACTGAGAGCGCCGTCCGTGATGATCACACACCCTATTAAGAATCACGTTCCACCATTGAAAATTTCGAGGGCTCCATCAGAAATCGCAGTGACTTAAGTGTACTTATTATCTTTTAATAAAAATGCCATCCCTTATTTCTTGTAGCGGTTCTTTCTATTTATGATCCAAGTTTCATGCGGCTGTGTTACTTTGCAGTGACACATAATCCGAAAGCTAATTTCGTCCTTAAGTTTTACAGATCAGTATGTTATAGCTTTTCTCATAGAGCCGATATGTCTACAGCTATCAGTAATGCGACGTTTCAGATCAATTAATAGACTTCAGTATATATGTTCATAAGCTCACGGCATCAGATATGATGCGTTTCACGACTGTCCTGCGTGACTGCTTGTGCCCGACTCTCGTACGTTAACGCGCTCAGCTCACTCGCAGTGGCATTTTACTACACTACTGGCCATTAAAATTGCTACACAACGAAAATTACGTGCTACAGATGCGAAATTTAACCGACAGGAAGAAGATGCTGTGATATGCAATTGATTAGCTTTTCAGAGCATTCGCACGAGGTTGGCGCCGGTGGTGATACCTACAACGTGCTGACATGAGGAAAGTTTCCAACCGATTTCTCATACACAAACAGCAGTTGACCGGCGTTGCCTGGTGAAACGTTGTTGTGATGCCTCGTTTAAGGAGAAGAAATGCGTACCATCACGTTTCCAACTCGGATAAAGGTCGGACTTCAGCCCATCGCGATTGCGGTTCATCGTATTGCGACATTGCTGCTCGCGTTGAAGGAGATCCAATGACTGTTAGCAGAATATGGAATCGGTGGGTTCAGGAGGGTAATACTGAACAGCGTGCTGGATCCCAACGGCCTCGTATGACTAGCAGTCGAGATGACAGGCATCTTATCCGGAAGACTGTAACGGATCTTGCAGCCACGTCTCGATCCCTGTTTGCAAGACAACAACCATCTGCACGAACAGTTCGACGACGTTTGCAGCACCATGGACTATCAGCTCGGAGACCATGGCTGTGGTTACCCTTGACGCTGCATCACAGACAGGAGCGCCTGCGATAGTGCACTCAACGACGAACCTGGGTGCACGAATGGCAAAACGTCATTTTTTTCGGATGAATCCAGGTTCTGTTTACAGCATCATGATGGTCGCATCCGTGTTTGGCGACATCGCAGTGAATGCACAATGGAAGCGTGTATTCGTCATCGCCATACTGGCGTATCACTCGGCGTCATGGAATAGAGTGCCACTGGTTACACGTCTCGGTCACCTCTTGTTCGCACTGACGGCACTTCGAACAGTGGACGTTACATTTCAGATGTGTTACGGCCCGTGGCTATACCCTTCATTCGATCCCTGCGAAACCCTACATTTCAGCAGGATAATGCACGACCGCATGTTGCAGGTGCTGTATGGGCCTTTCTGGATACAGAAAATGTTCAGCTCCTGCCCTGGCCAGCACATTCTCCAGATCTCTCATCAATTGAAAATGTCTGGTCAATGGTGGCCGAGGAACTGGCTTGTCACAATACACGAGTCACTACTCTTGATAAACTGTGGTATCGTGTTGAAACTGCATGGGCAGCTGAACCTGTACACACCATCCAAGCTCTGTTTGACTCAATGCCCATGCGTATCAAGGCCGTTATTACGGCCAGAGGTGGTTGTTCTGGGTAATGGTTTCTCAGGATCTATGCACCCAAATTGCGTGAAAATGTTATCACATGTCAGTTCTATTATATTTGCCCAATGAATACCCATTCATGCATTTCTTCTTGGTGTAACAATTTTAAGGGCCAGTAGTGTACACACCACAGCAAATACATGTTACAGCCACTCCAGACTGACTTTTTACGGCTGGCCGTAGTGGCCAAGCGGTTCTAGGCGCTTCAGTCTAGAACCGCGCGACCACTACGGTCGCAGGTTCGCATCCTTAGGTTAGTTAGGTTTAAGTAGTTCTAAGTTCTAGGGGACTGATGACCTAAGGTGTTAAGTCCCATAGTGCTCAGAGCCATTTGAACATTTTTTTTTTTTTTTTTACTTTTTACCGCATTATTTCTGTCATTCTATCGGCTGCAACACTCCCTCCACTCGACTTACGACATCAATCACTCTGCGACATTAATCAATGATATTACACTTGAGAAGTCAATTGAAGGTCAACCTCGATGTTGATCACTTAGTAACAAAGACTCTTCTGAAATGAATCTTGGTAGAACTTGCACATTTAGAAGTATTATAATTGTATGGGTTTTATTCCACGGTTACGACCAGCTATCGAACCTGCTGTGGAGTGTTTACCCTTGGGCGACTTCTACTGACGCATGACAAAATAGTTCCTCTGCCTCGAACCACTGTCAAAGCCTTCAAATAACCCGTAGTGATACATCCAACGCTGCTGAAAATGTAGTCTGTGTCAGACCTCGCTAATGAACTTCGAGGATTCTAGTATAAAAACCAGGTTTCAAACTGTTATTATTTTAGAACTACTTTGTAAATTTCTCCAGTATTCTGTACCCTGTTGTCAAAGGAAGACCAGACACAACTGAGACGCAGTGGATCTAAGGTCATCAGTTCCCTAGAACTTAGAACTACTTAAACCTAACTAACCTAAGGACATCACACACATCCATGCCCGAAGCAGGATGCGAACCTGCGACCGTAGTGGTCGCGCGGTTCCAGACTGAAGCGCCTAGAACCGCTTGGCCACTTCGGCCAGCCGTACAAAGTCAGTCTGGAGTGGCTGTAACATGTATTTGCTGTGGTGTGTACACTACTGGCCCTTAAAATTGTTACACCAAGAAGAAATGCATGAATGGGTATTCATTGGGCAAATATATTATAATAGAACTGACATGTGATTACATTTTCACGCAATTTGGGTGCATAGATCCTGAGAAACCATTACCCAGAACAACCACCTCGGGCCGTAATAACGGCCTTGATACGCATGGGCATTGAGTCAAACAGAGCTTGGAAGGCGTGTACAGGTACAGCTGCCCATGCAGCTTCAACACGATACCACAGTTCATCAAGAGTAGTGACTCGCGTATTGTGACAAGCCAGTTGCTCGGCCACCATTGACCAGACGTTTTCAATTGATGAGAGAGCTGGAGAATGTGCTGGCCAGGGCAGCAGTCGAACATTTTCTGTATCCAGAAAGGCCCATACAGCACCTGCAACATGCGGCAGTGCATTCTCCTGCTGAAATGTAGGGTTTCACAAGGATCGAATGAAGGATATAGCCACGGGTCGTAACACATCTGAAATGTAACGTCCACTGTTAAAAGTGCCGTAAATGCGAACAAGAGGTGACCGAGACGCGTTACCAATGCACCCCATACCATCACGACAGGTGATACGCCAGTATGGCGATGACGAATATACGCTTCCAATGTGCGTTCATCGCAATGTCGCCAAATACGGATGCGACCATCATGATGCTGGAAACAGAACCTGGATTCATCCGAAAAACTGACGTTTTGCCGTTCGTGCGCCCAGGTTCGTGGTTGAGTACACAATCGCAGGCGCTCCTGTCTGTGATGCAGCGTCAAGGGTAACCGCAGCCATGGTCTCCGAGCTGATAGTCCATGGTGCTGCAAACGTCGTCGAACTGTTCGTGCAGATGGTTGTTGTCTTGCAAACGTCCCCATCTGTTGATTCTGGGATCGAGACGTGGCTGCACGATCCGTTACAGCCATGCGTATAAGATGCCTGTCATCTCGACTGCTAGTGATACGAGGCCGTTGGGATCCAGCACGCCGTTCCGTATTACCCTCCTGAACCACCGATTCCATATTCTGCTAACAGTCATTGGATCTCGACCAACGCGAGCAGCAGTGTCGCAATACGATAAACCGAATCGCGATAGGCTACAATCCGACCTTTATCAAAGTCTGAAACGTGATGGTACGCATTTCTCCTCCTTACACGAGGCATCACAACAACGTTTCATCAGGCAACAGCGGTCAACTGCTGTTTGAGTATGAGAAATCGATTGGTTCAAATGGTTCAAATGGCTCTGAGCACTATGGGACTCAACTACTGTGGTCATAAGTCCCCTAGAACTTAGAACTACTTAAACCTAACTAACCTAAGGACATCACACACATCCATGCCTGAGGCAGGATTCGAACCTGCGACCGTAGCGGTCGTGCGGTTCCAGACTGTAGCGCCTTTAACCGCTCGGCCACTCCGGCCAGCAGAAATCGATTGGAAACTTTCCTCATGTCAGCACGTTGTAGGTGTCGCCACCGGCGCCAACCTTGTGTGAATGCTCTGAAAAGCAAATCAGTTGCATATCACAGCATCTTCTTCCTGTCGTTTAAATCTCACGACTGTAGCACGTCATATTCGTAGTGTAGCAAATTTAATGGCCAGTAGTGTATTGAATTTTGTACTGGGTTACGTTTTGCCTAGAGGCCACAGTTGTCATGTTATTCAAGAGAAACGTAAAAAAGTGACCTCCAAATGCAGCTCCACCAGCACACTTTTCTCACGATACACGATTTATAGTATGTTGTTCATGGCACTCGCTCCCACTACACAAACATTTCGTTTACACGAATTACAATGATCAGCCACAAGTGTATCAAATCTACCGGTTTCCATCCCATTCGTATAATTCTATCGTCGTGCTCAATTTTTTTTTGTTGTGGTGTGTATTTGATCTCTGCTAAATACATGCACACAGCTTCGATTGACAAACCAGCAAGTTCACGTTTAATGTTATTCACAGCGTTTGAAAGCGTTCTCTAGCGCCATGAGCCATTGCGCGTGTCAAGATATGTTTTGTCAGATTCTCTACCGGCGATGCATATTGCTACACCTGACACAGATAACCTCATTTTATTGATAATCGTAACTGTAGTCGTTGACTGGGAGCTTATCCGATGATCTGAAACATACTTTTCTTTGTACGCTATGCTAGAGCGATTGACATTAGTTTTTCTAATTGATGTAACTGAAACAAGTTAGTTTGTTCGCATGGTGGGGAGGAGCGGCAGGATAGTTCCCATCTAAAGCTACAGAATCTAAGAGGACGCTTTGCTTAACAGCACAACGGGGGACAAAATTAACGCGATTCGCTGCCACCTCAGCTGAAAACCACGACGCAAAGGAGAATCTTTGAGAACAGACGATTTCACCAGCCATACAACGAACGATAGCTGTATGTTTGAAATTGTATAACTTTGTAATTTTGCCGTGAAACACGCCGGGATTAGCCTTTAACCCGTGGAAACTAATTTCATAGAATTCTCTTTGAAAGTGAACAGCGGTAGGTAATGCGTTAGCAGCAGTTTGTGGCTAAGTGGATTAGACCTGAGTAACGGCACTTCTGGCGCGACAACAGCGACACAGTTGCCGACTGTTAACGCTGCGTGGCTACTGTGCGGAATATAATTTTGCCGTTTCGCGTTAGATCAACAGCCAGGGATTACCTGCTCACGGATTACGCTGTCAAACTAATTTCATTAACTCTCTTTCAAACGAGTCACCGACTATGAATACCCAGCAATTTATTTCTGAGGATATCGCCGCAGTGTAACATTACTTTTGAGGCAATGTTTTTACGGTTCTTGCTGAAACCAGATTTTCAGTTTTGCGTTGGGACTTGTAGATCGTTCTCGGTCACTACAAATTTGACTGCTCATAACCCGTCATAGCCAATCTATGAAATATAAGTGGTGAATCGGAACCCATCCGACAAAATTTCCATGGCTTCTTCTGTGAGTATTATGGTGGAGGATTCTGCGGTGTAACGACGTATTAAGGTTTTCGTTTGATATATGTATGACCATGTACAGACTTCGTCACCTACGTCAGTTACAACCCACTTCAAAAAATGATTTATATGCCTTTTTTATTGTCATAGAATGGTTCTTGAACGAAACTGTAAAACATCAGTTGAGTCGTGTGCAGAGAATTACATCACTTGGGCCAACTGGTTTTTGTAACTTTTTCCCAATTTAAATTTCGTTTGTTTCTCCTCAGAAAATTATATCGACACACGTTATCTTGATCTAATCGATATCAGAATCACACATTAAATAAACTTTTTTTTAGACTCAAAGTTTCGGCCAACGCTGTCTGAATCAATAATCTTGTCAAAATATATTATTAATCCGTTCACATAACTCTTCATAAATAAATCTTCAAGACACGTGTTTCAATTTTAATAGCATACACTATTTTATTAGCTTCCTACACATACAGATGTGAACTTGAGCGTTGACAGACAGTGACTAACATTTCAATAAGACTAAGATCTATTTGATGTCATTGTTGTACAAAAAGAGTATAAAAATTCATTTTTAATTTTTTTAGAAACACGACGCAACAACTCGGTTCCAGGATCTTCTGTTGCTCCTTGGCTGTCGACCCGCGACGTATAGCGGCCAGCAATTTCCTCTCTGGTCGCGGCAACGAAGATGTTGTCCCCGTTCGTTGCGCCGATCTCTCCGTACATGAAACACATAAAAAAAATACAAACTTTTAGATAATTCACATCTATTATAAATAATAAGAAAACACATAAGCAAAACTAAATTAAACTTATAGTCACCTGCAAACTGGGCTGACTTTGGTGGATGGGTGACGCTTAATTTCGTCCCACTACATACCCCACCCACAAGCTCAGTTTGTCAGGTTTTAACCGAAATTAAAACTTTTCAATATACAATATTTAACTGTTAATACATTTTCCTCACATTTTACGTAACCTAGAGTCCTTGCTATTAGATAGATTTAATCCTTTTAATACGATATTGTTGTGACTGTTTATCATTTCCTCTTAATTGTGCTATTATGGTAATTCGTAACCGAATATAGGGAGATTGCTCCTCTTCAGTTAATAGTTGCTAATAAATACTAATTTAGTACGTTCTTTAACGTTGTACATTAGGACAGAGCATTCAAATTGTGATAGATTAGTTATAGTTTCATTTATTTACTAGAGTTATTCTTTTCAAGAATGTATATTACTAATAAGTTTCTCACAATATCTAATAGTACTATTTACTTTACGTCATTCTCTTCCCTAATGCCTTATTTATGCCTGAGGTCAAGAAGAAATCAAGCAAAACTTTCTTTAGAATCTCGGCACGGCTTTCTTTACCTTCGGACACCTTGTTGGGTAATGGCCATTTATTTAGGAGAAACAAGCGAGAGAGCCCCGTTTGGTGTGTTCTATATTAACACTATTACAAACCTCTATTAAAGGCACTCTGCTATGTTCTCGTGAGCCATATAGCTCTGGACGCCCATGGTCCCTAAAACTATTAACCATCCCCTTTGGTTCCTACTATCCGAGTAAATTTAAAATACGCAAAATTCCTTTAGACCTAAGAGCAAAGTTTCCTCCATATAAATCCCCCTTTTGGTTATCTTTCTCTTTTTGAAGTACCAGTAGATTATTGTAGAACACATGTTTAAGCTTTCTGTCATTTATTTAAAATAACACGTAACTATCACGAAAAACTTCACATGAATAAACTATGAACGCTCTTCCGTGTGTAACATATACTAAATATTAACTTATTTAGGAATGAAGAATTTCATTTGATCAACACTATATAATCCTTTAATTACACCTGATGAAGGTTCCATAAGAAGTAATGCTTTGGGATGTACAATCCTATGTACAACATATGGACCTTCAAAGATCAAGAAGAATTTTCTACATTCCTTATCGATCTTAGAACTTTTAGGATGAGATCGTACTAACACAAGATCTCCTACCTGAAATGAGGGTTCTATAGCCTGTTGATTATAACTTTTAATTCTCCGTTCGGCATTTTTTACAATCTGTTCGCAAACTTTTTCGTCTGGAATATCTTGTTGTATCTCATTTACTGGTGGCCAAGGTAAAGCAGCTAGTAAAGGCTCACCTATAATTCGTTTGCCTAAAATTTCTATAGGTGATAATCCCGTCGTTAGGTGAGGCAATTCATTTAATATCTTTTCGAATTCAGGCATTAGTTTGGCCCACCGAGTATGTTTATGTGCACAATAAGTTCTACATAATCGTCCTAATTCTTTCATGACTCTTTCTACTAAATTACTTTGAGGGTGATATTTCGAAATTAAGACATGTTTGATTCCATGTTGTCTTATCATATCTTGAAATCTTTGACTAATAAAGGCACTACCGTTGTCAGACATAAGTCGTTTAGGAATGCCCCAGTTAACAAAGTAATTTCGGGTGAGGCAGCGTATAACGCTTGCTGTATTCGCTCGTTTCAAAGTATATAGTTTCACCTGTTTGGACCAACATTCCATTACAACAAACACATATGTTAATCCTCCTGAACTCCGAGGCAGAGGGCCGAAAAAATCTAATGATAGTAGATCCCACAAACCTCGAGGAATTACAGCATATAATTTATAACGCTTGGATTTGTTATTAACTTTAACCTTTTGACAGGTTTCACAAGCCCTAATAATACTTCTCACAATACGGGACATATTTTTGAAATAATAATACTTCATTAGATGTTTAATACATTTATGAATTCCAAAATGCCCGTAACCTTCATGAATATAAGTAATTAACTCGTCCACAACAGTTTCCGGAATGCAGATTTTCCATCTCTGGTGTTCCCTCTGTGCTTTCCAATACAACAAGTCGTTAAAATATAACCACACACCCCGGGTGTTAACTGTTTCGTCCCCATTATTAAGGTTTTGTATAATTCGTAGAATAACATTTTTCTTTCCTTTATGTAATACGGTAATCCACTAATTAGTACTCGTATTAAATGACTTTCAATAATTGGTTCTTCAATTAATTTAGCACGGTTTAAATTCCATTCAAAATAATTCCTATAACCTCCCCACCGTTTAGAATATGGAGGAGGGGCTAACAACTTTAAAGTTAAGTGTTGTTGTTTTCGTCTTGACCAATAATTTTGTTTAAACTGCTTAACAAAATCATCCCAATCCCTGAACTCAGTTCTATGCAGTACTGCCCATTCTGCAGCTTCGGCTTCTAAATGTCCTATTACAAATTGAATGCGTTTTTCATTACTCCATTTAGGAGATAATGATGTTTCAAAAGCTTTTATAAAGATTATAGGGTGCAGTTCGCCTCCTGGTTTGAATACAGAAAATCGACTTGCTACGTTTGAATTTGTTGTTATGTCATCCAGACATTCTGCGAGAGAAATAGTCGGATTTTGTTTAGCTTGCCGAGACGGAGTTGCATCGGATTGGCTTGCCGTGATTGCCTTATTCATATTGTTGTTGTCCGTGCTAGCAAATTCGATGCGACTGTTGTCTCTGATTATGTTATTACCTCTGCTACCTGAAATGTTCTCGTTATTATCTAATTCCGATAACCGTTTAGTAATTTCCTGTATCCGCATTTCTGTATTGGATACGCGACTAGCTAATATCGATTCTTCACTGTGTTCACGATGTGAACGCTCTGTACCTTCATCAATGTTATTATCTTTGGCAGTCTCAAGGTTACTGCATATTTCAGTAATTAAAAATTTCATGTTTCCGATTTCGGTATGGTCCTTTTCTACTTGATGAGTTAATGTCTCTAATTCTACATTATCTATTGAAGAAATCTCTACAGGTTTGGTAGAGACCTCTTTAATAGATTTCAATAATTCTCTGCGAACAGTTTCTGTTTGCATAGAAGATTCATCTCGTAACCTATCGTTATTTTTCTGTATTTCATTTACAACTAAGATATTGACACTATCTAGTCTCTCGGATAAGTCAGTAATATCGTGTCGCATGCGAGCTTTTTCCTCGCGCGATTCCTGGATATGTTCTTCTAACCTTTTACAATTATCAGCAATCTTATTACTAAGTCCTACTAATTTTTCCTGCATTTCAACTTTAGAAGACTCTATTTTATCACTTAATTCTCGACTGGTTTCATTAAGATATTCCTGCAACCTGTCTGTTGATTTTGTTAGCTCCCCTTTAAGTCTAGCAGTATATTCCTCGTTAGACTGTCTTAATTTAGCCATAAATTCTTCGTTAGACTGTTTTACTTCAGCTAGAAAATCCCCGTTAGATTGTTTTAATTTAGCGATCGCCCTAAAAAGGGATCTCATGCTCCTATCGGACATAGATTGCTCTTCGTCTGACATTTCACTTCCCGACATTATTGTAAAATATTAACTATTTACACACGCAGACTTGTAATCAACAATCCTGTAAAAGCACACTTCCTATGTACAACACTCCACTTCCAACTTGAAACAAACTCACCGGACACTAATATTGTAATTTGTAGTTCTCGATGATCAGTGTGCTGCTATGGGCTGCAGATGTAACAGCCGTCGATGCAGCCACTGAGATGCTGCGACCCCGCTTCCGCAACCGGCAGGACGCTGAGTCGAACACCGGAAACGTCGCTGGCTGCAACCACGCCCGGCACCGCCGTAGACAGGCGAAGCCCTCAGCAACACCTCTAATACCAGCCGGAGGAACGCCCCGCAGCTGACGTACTGGGCCTATTAGTTTAGGGAGAAAAAAGGTTGTCGGGGTTTGCAGCGTTCAGCTGCTGCCCAACAGATGCGCCTTCTCGTGGAACAACTGCGTGACCGTACTGCTTGGCTGCGGCTCCGTCAGATGCCCACACCCACGAAGTCGCCGCTGGCTGGTGCAGGCTCCACGAAAACTCGCGTTGACTTCCGAAGGACTCTTGATGTTTTGTTTCGTACCTGTGTGCCTTAGTTGCACACAAGTCCTGTTTCTAAGGTCGCCACGGTGCGGTGTAACGACGCGTATTTGGGTTTGCGTTTGGTATATGACCATGTGCAGACTTCGTCACCTACGTCAGTTACAACCCACTTCAAAAAATGATTTATATGCCTTTTTTATTGTCATAGAATGGTTCTTGAACGAAACTGTAAAACATCAGTTGAGTCGTGTGCAGAGAATTACATCACTTGGGCCAACTGGTTTTTGTAACTTTTTCCCAATTTAAATTTCGTTTGTTTCTCCTCAGAAAATTATATCGACACACGTTATCTTGATCTAATCGATATCAGAATCACACATTAAATAAACTTTTTTTTAGACTCAAAGTTTCGGCCAACGCTGTCTGAATCAATAATCTTGTCAAAATATATTATTAATCCGTTCACATAACTCTTCATAAATAAATCTTCAAGACACGTGTTTCAATTTTAATAGCATACACTATTTTATTAGCTTCCTACACATACAGATGTGAACTTGAGCGTTGACAGACAGTGACTAACATTTCAATAAGACTAAGATCTATTTGATGTCATTGTTGTACAAAAAGAGTATAAAAATTCATTTTTAATTTTTTTAGAAACACGACGCAACAACTCGGTTCCAGGATCTTCTGTTGCTCCTTGGCTGTCGACCCGCGACGTATAGCGGCCAGCAATTTCCTCTCTGGTCGCGGCAACGAAGATGTTGTCCCCGTTCGTTGCGCCGATCTCTCCGTACATGAAACACATAAAAAAAATACAAACTTTTAGATAATTCACATCTATTATAAATAATAAGAAAACACATAAGCAAAACTAAATTAAACTTATAGTCACCTGCAAACTGGGCTGACTTTGGTGGATGGGTGACGCTTAATTTCGTCCCACTACAATTCCCGAGGTTTCTGGTGGCTTATTACAGAGTAATAATGTAATTATGGTTTATTCGATTTAGTTAGCTTTGTTTATGTGAAAATAATCTCACAGTAGTAATAATTTCAGTGATGCGCCATCATAGAAAGCTAAAACGCAAAAGACAAACCGAAAGAGATGGCGCAGTGGTTAGCATACTGCACTCGCATTCTGGAGGTCGACGTCTCAAACCCACGTCCAGTCATCCTGATTTAAGTTTTCCGTGAGTTCCCTAAATCGCTTCAAGCGAATGCCGGGATGGTTCCTTTTACAGGGCACGGCCGACTTCCTTCCCTATTCTTCCCTAATCCGCTGTTACATTGATGTACAGTACCGCACGCTACCAATGAAGAACTGTTCTGTTTCAAGTACTTTTCAAAAAGACACCCACCGTGATCACTGAAGTGTGTACAGCTAGGCACCGTCGACTGTCGTACATGTTCGAGAATCATAGGAGTTGTGCGACAATCCAAGCGTGTGTATTCTGACCAGGGCGTCACAAACAAAGCTATTCACATGCTCCCAGCAGATGAAGTCAGTTGGTGCGATTTGGTGTGATGTCTGGTGACCATGGAATAGGTCCACCACGACCACCCTCAAAATGAAATGAAATTAGTCTGGAGCGAGGCAATGGAGAACACCACCCAGGATACCAAAACACTCAGAAATTATCTCTGAAAAAACTCCGAAATTTTGTTGATGGAGTTCAGGTTCACTCAATATGTTTGAATTTAATGCATATAACATCAATACCGATCACCCTTGTTGCTGTCAATATATTCTTTCAAGTAGGGCAGCTAAAAGGTAAACAGTTTTTTTATAGAATGTAATTAAAGAAAAATATGTAACCTTTATTAATGATGTTATGAAAACCGATAATGAGAATTCCGAAGGTGAAGTCCGTGACACTGATGTTGCACTTAATGATACTGGTGCTGCTGAAATTTGGCTGGAGGATGATATTGGGACCTTAGTCCCGATGTAGATAGACAGGTGGCCATAGGTTGAACATAAAGTGAAGGCCATATCTTCTTCTCTTTCAAGATATGAATGTCCTGTAACTGTGAAAGTCACACGAATAGATTCAAAAAGGCTTTGCGTGAGGGACAATACAGTGGATTAATCTGAAAAGGGTGTAGTTTTTTCTCTGACCCCATCTGAGCCACAGAATATTTCCAAATTTTATCCTCTGCATGCAAAACCGTAGTAACGTTCACTATGTGATCAAAAGTATACGGACACCCCCATAGACATACATTTTTCATATTACGTGCATTGTGCTGCCACCTGCTGCCAGGTACTCCCTATCAACGACCTCAGTAGTCATTAGACATCGTGAGAGCAGAATGGGGCCCTCCGCGAAACTCACGGACTTCGAACGTGATTGGGTGTCATACGTCTGTAAGCGAGATTTCCACTCTCCTTAACATCCCGAGGTCCACTGTTTCCAATGTGATAGTGAAGTGGAAAGGAACACGTACAGCACAAAAGCGTACAGGCCACCTGGTCTGTGCCGGCCGGAGTGGCCGAGCGGTTCTAGGCGCTACAGTCTGGAACCGCGCGACCGCTACGGTCGCAGGTTCGAATCCTGCCTCGGGCATGGATGTGTGTGATGTCCTTAGGTTAGTTAGGTTTAAGTAGTTCTAATTTCTAGGGGACTGATGACCTCAGAAGTTAAGTCCCATAATGCTCACAGCCATTTGAACCATTTTTTCGACTGGTCTGTTGACTGACAGAGACCACAGACATTTGAAGAGGGTCGTAATGTTTAATGGGCGGACATCTATCCAGACCATGACACAGGAATTCCAAACTGCATCAGGAACCACTGCGAGTACTATGACAGTTAGGCGGGAGGTGAGAACGGTACACAATGTGGCAATCCGATGGCAGGGTGTGAGTATGGCGATTGAACGTATGCCTGCGAGAGTGGAAGCTGTCATGAATGCTAAGGGTGGGTGAACACCATATTGAATTCCAGTATTACCGATGGAGGGCGCCACGAACTTGTAAGTCATTTTCAGCTAGGAGTCCAGATACTTTTGATCACATAGTGTATTAATGCAGGAAAGATACTACTTTATTTGAACCTTTCTTCCCTGTTATTACAGGATAAGAATCAAATACTGAGTTACATACTGAGAGACGGCATACGGTAAGTAGTTACAGAGAAAGCTGGTGTTAATAATAGACAACATTGATGTTGATGTTTGTACACGGAAGATTTCTTTGGCAATTGATACACATCGATTCAGTTTTTATAAGCTTTCTCCTCCTCTGTCGAGACTGTTTTTTACCTTGATTCAATGCACCAGCTTTCCGGCGGTGTAGTTCATATTCATGCTTAGCTTTCTTAATGTTAGTCTGAGCGTCTGATTTTTCCTTTCCATCTGTTACATGCGTGAATTATGTCCATAGAGCTTTGAAAGTTACGTCGCAAGTATTGCATGTATCACTTCGATGGAAACGGAACGAGATACTAAATTTTGTGTTAAATATTTTTCGATAGGGTTCATACAATGCTGAACAGGAAGGATGTGTCTCTTCAAATATTTTAAACATCCTCTTGGTATTTATTGCTTCAGTCAGGTACAGTTTCTGTGATTTATTTCTGCTAGAATGACTGGACCCTCCTTTAAATGACCTAATAGGAGTGGAAATGTTTTGCTCTATTTCTGCTGAAGGTTTAAGAGCTTCGTTTCTGTGTTTCCCTCGTTTGTCAATTGGAGACATGCCTTAATTTGCTAAGGAATTCCTAATAGTTTCTGATCTTTTCTTGAAAACCTCATGCGGTGACATAAAGACGTTTTGACAGGCAGTCAGTTCTGTCGTAGTTTTATCTCTCATTACACTTACTTTACAATCATCAGAGCCTTCGGCTTTGAACTTTATCAGTAAGCATCAGTCCTGTTACTCCAGTCCTTCAGTAGACTGAAATTAAATATGAGTGTAGACTTTTCTGCGTTAATTGGGATATCAGTACAATTATTCTTGAAGTTGTAATGCTCTTCTGTTTCGTATGACATAGTTCTTAGTTGTTTAGATACTTGAGATTGTCTATCATAATTATGCCTTTTTTTAAAGACTTACCACTTCTACTTCATTTTGGTTATTCCATTATCAATTAAAATACAGACCGCAACTGCCTGTTACACGAAATTCAATTCCACCACACCACAAAGCAAAGAAGCTAATCTCAACTCTGTCCTGTCTTAGCAGAAACAAAGAAACTTCGACAGTACAAAAGGAAAATCAACAATGACTGCGTTCGACAATGTCAATAATGAAACTTTTATGAAACCATACAAAAGTCTATACAACACAGAAATCCTCACGTTGCAGGATTTACTCACTCTGCCCGTGATTTGGATGAACTTGACCCATGTTCTCAGTGTACACCATATTTTTATCTGCGATAACTCGGAGACTAAACCTATTACATTCAGCCAACTTGACGTAGGTCAAGGAATGTCTGATGAAATACATAATGATGCTAATAACTCATTTTCGTCACATTTGGACTTAACCTCTTCTTTCCGTGTACTCTTCAATTTTTCAGTGGAGCGAAGAGCGTCGGTTGTTACTATTGGATTGGATGTTTCTTATATGCTACGCATTTTTGGCAATGGCACACCTGGGAGTGGGATCGGGGAGGTTTTACGTCGGAGTAAGATGGTTAATAAGACCAACATGGGTAACGAGATTAGCAACAGTTAAGTGGAACCCTGAGAAAAATAGATGAATAACATGGAACAGCATCGTTGTGGATACAGAAAGCATTCCGGCACTTTAAGAGGGCGTGCAGGAGAAAGACTCCAACGATGCTGATCAGCAATTTTAACACGAACACATCTCTCTTGGTCTTTCAGTTTTATGTTTACCTGATGGCTCTTTTACTACTCATCTTTCACTATAGCACATACCCATTTTCTGAGAATTTGAAACATATTCTTCTAGGTCGATAGTACCTATGAATGCACCTTGACTTTTCTTAAGTCTCGCTTTCATTATAAAATTTTATGTCAGAATTGCCTCTCTGGTGCCTTTACCTTTCCTAAAGCCGAACTGAATACTATCTAATAAATACTCAATTACATTTACCAATATTCTGTACATAATTCTGGTCATGAACTTGGACGAGGTATCTGTCTATATGAATAAACAATAGTTATTGACTGTATCTTTGCCGGCCGAAGTGGCCGTGCGGTTAAAGGCCCTGCAGTCTGGAACCGCAAGACCGCTACGGTCGCAGGTTCGAATCCTGCCTCGGGCATGGATGTTTGTGATGTCCTTAGGTTAGTTAGGTTTAACTAGTTCTAAGTTCTAGGGGACTAATGACCTCAGCAGTTGAGTCCCATAGTGCTCAGAGCCATTTGAACCATTTGACTGTATCTTTCCTTGCTACCTCGAGAGTATATGGATGATATTCGTCCAAATGTCCGATGGTGTGTACCAGTGTTATAGAGCCTATATAAAAACTAGAATAAAAATTTTGCTGCCACTTCTCCCCAATGATTTGAAAAATTCTGAGAGGATGGTGCCTAATTGTTCCATCTTGTTTGTTCGAAACTCTTCCAAAACTCTGTCAAACACTGACTCTATTAATGGGGTCGCCCTGACCTCCAATACGAATCATTGTTTCTTCTATGTCGTGTAAAACCTCAATTTACGTTTTCAACTATCCACTCTGTCTTCTGAATCTAATAGTGAAATTCTCTTTCCACTTTTGATGTTAGAGCCTTTGTTTTTAGTAATTGCGAAAATTATTTTAATGTACTGAACCTGTCATTCCATCGATTACTTCTTATTTGATAGATTCATTTTGTTGTTCCAGCCATATCGCTTTATCTTCAATAATTTGCTATTGGTCCTTTATCTTAGTGACTTATTCCAATCTTTTGCTGAAAAATTTTGCATTTCCTTCGTTCAACGATCAACTGAAGTATTTCTTTTGTTAGCAACAATTTCTTCGCAATGAACTTTCTTATACATTATGTGATCAAAAGTATCCGGACACGCCGAAATACGTACGTTTTTAGTATTAGGTGCATTGTACTGCTCCTACTGTCAGGTACTCCATATCAGCGACCTCAGTAGTCATTAGACATCGTGAGAGAGCAGAATGGGGCGCTCCGCGGAACACACTGACTTCGAAAGTAGTCGGGTGATTGGGTGTCATCTGTGTCATACGTCTGTACGCGAGATTTCCACACTCCTAAATATCCCTAAGTCCACTGTTTCCCATATGATAGTGAAGTGGAAACGTGAAGGGACACGTACAGCACAAAAACGCACAGGCTGACCTCGTCTGTTGACTGGCAGAGACCTCAGGCAGTTGAAGAGGGTCGTAATGTGTAATAGACAGACATCTATCCAGACCACAGCACAGGAATTCCAAACTGCGTCAGGATCCACTGCAAGTTCTATGACAGATAGATGGGAGATGAGAAAACTTGGATTTCATGGTCGAGCGGCTGCTCATAAGCCACACATCACGCTGGTAAATGCCAAACGACGTCTAGCTTGGCGTAAGGGGCTTAAACAATGGATGATTGAAGAGTATAAAAATGTGTGGAGTGACGAATCACTGTACACAATGTGGCGATCCAATGGCAGGGTGTGGGTATGGCGAATGCCAGGTGAACGTCATCTGCCAGCGTGTGTAGTGCCAACAGTAGAATTCGGTGGCGATGGTGTAATGGTGTGGTCGTGTTTTCCATGGAGGGGGCTTGCCCCTTCTGTTGTCTTGCGTGGCACTATCACAGCACATGCCTACATTAATGTTTTCAGCACCTCCTGCTTCGCACTGTTGAACAGCAATTCGGGGATGACGACTGCAGCCGGCCGGAGTGGCCGAGCGGTTAAAGGCGCAACAGTCTGGAACCGCACGACCGCTACGGTCGCAGGTTCGAATCCTGCCTCGGGCATGGATGTGTGTGATGTCCTTAGGTTAGTTAGGTTTAAGTAGTTCTAAGTTCTAGGGGACTTATGACCACAGCAGTTGAGTCCCATAGCGCTCAGAGCCATTTGAACCATGACGATTGCATCTTTCAACATGATCGAGCACCTGCTCATAATGCACAGCCTGTTGTGGAGTGGTTACACGACAATAACATCCCTGTAATGGACTGGCCTGCACAGAGTCCTGACCTGAATCCTATAGAACACCTTTGGGATGTTTTGGAACGCCGACTTCGTGCCAGACCGCATCGACCGACATCGGTACCTCTCCTCAGTGCAGCACTCCGTGAACAGTGGGCTGCCATTCCCCAAGAAACCTTCCAGCACCTGATTGAACGTATGACTGGGAGAGTGGAAGCTGTCATGAAGGCTAAGGGTGGGCCAACACCATATTGAATTCCAGCATTACCGATGGAGGACGCAACGAACTTGTAAGTCATTTTCAGTCAGGAGTCCGGATACGTTTGATCACATAGTGTATGTATATATCCCTCTCGGACCAACGGCCCTCGCCGTAGTGGTAACACCGGTTCCCGTCAGATCACCGAAGTTAAGCGCTGTCGGGCTTGGCTACCACTTGAATTAGTCACCATCTGGCTCTGCCGAGAGCTGTTGGCAAGTTGGGTGCACTCAGCCCTTGTGAGGCCAGTTGAGGAGCTACTTGATTGAGAAGTAGCGGTACCGGTCACGAAAATTGACAACGGCCAGGAGAGAGGTGTGATGGCCACATGTCCCTGCTTCCTGTGACGCCTAAGGGCTGGGGATGACATGGCGGCCGATCGGTACGATGGAACTTCAAGGCCTGCTCAGACGTTGTTTATTTTATATTTTCCTCTCCAACATTCGTCATTACACTTTCCAGATATGTCCATTGGTCATCACGTCACATACGTGCTCATCACCATACTATCTGCAGCGTAAGAGCACATCGAACGCAACACATCATTCCAACTAATTTCCTTTTATGTCGAATCTCTTCAACTTCTGCATTATTTGCGTCATTAATAAATTATGAGCTGAGTCTTTATCGAATACTCGGTCTGCCTTACAATACCACGTTTTGGGATATCTATCATGACATCGTGTACAGTGCAAATGCGTAGGAGAATTCCATCTCAACTACAACACAGTTTAAAACCGAAACGTAATTAAGGACGTGCTTCACATCGCAAACTATACATGTATAAATATCCAGCGTAAGAGTAGTCAAAAGGACGCTGGTAACGTCTCGTTGATAAGTTTAGTTAAACACTGGACCTGAATAACCTTAACTGGTAATGGAACAAAGGCTTTCATTACTGATTCATGTATTGTGATGTCACATCATAGTCTCTCATTGTGTTCCTATTAAGCTTCTGTGATGTAATTCACAGTATTCTACCACATTCTGTGTTGGTAGATTAGAAAGCACAAACTCGGTAGCCTATCGGTTGGTTCGGAACAAGAGGTCTTTGGTTTTCCCACCAAAATTTACACATAATGAAGATTTTATGTGATATAGTATCACATACGTTTTCGAATAAAGTATACGATTGCTTGTGATTTCTTGATTATTTTAATAGAAAATTTTTTATCAATATTTACTGTAACAGATGTTAGCATGAAAATGAAAGTTTAGCTTTTGATTTCTCGTGATGATATGGTACTTAAAATTACTCTTATAGGCCGGCGGCAGAACAGTATGTTATTCACAGTTCGGAACAGTTTTTCGGGGAACTGCCATCATGAGAACCCCCACCCCCCCACCCCCCCAAAAAAAATCAATACTCATCGTCTTTAAACCAGATACATATTGGGCCTGGAGGCTGAAATACGTAGTCATTGTGGAATTTTGAAGACACAGTCCACAGTCATTGGAGATTATCGTTCACATTTAAAGAGGATACCAGTGATTGACTTGGCATGGTATTTCTTATTTCATTTTATTTATTTTTTACGGTTAGATTTTAACATCCCAACCACGTCAGTCTTCTTACATGCAAGGAGAGTATAAACGTATCGAATTCTATTAAACTCTTAACCACACACCTAAAACTGCGAGTTTCTCTCATGTTTTAGAGAAATTTGAATAGAGTGCTTAGTATAGGAAACTGTGCTGTACAATATCAGTGAAATACGTAATCAGGCAAAATATCCTTTATCAGCAACAGTACTGTTAGCGTGAGCTTTAAAGTGTTATTCCAATGCAAGTCACCATTGCTCGATGATAAGTCCAAAAACTTTTAAGGCCTGGGAAGAGTCTTAATTTCATACTTCTGCTCATCACACAAATGTTGAATATTTATAACCTTGCTGGTGGGAGTACCAACATGGAGGCTGCCGTAAACGTTTCTGCACGGCTGAGTTAACGTGGTCCCCTATGATGGTTTCATAACCGTACGTGTTGCTTTTCCTTTCAGAGTGAGCGTGGCGTTATCACCGTCGTTTTGGTTATGCAGTTCGCGTAGCACGATTTTCTTTGACGCTTTTCTGTGAAGCGCAAAAAGCTCAGCAGGCTCTTTGTGGCAATGCCTTTCTTATTACGGTTGACAGTCTATAACGGGGCAATATTTCCCAATATATACATATGTATATACTTCGTTTCGTAAATACCGGCCAATACTTCGTTTGGTAAATACCGGTTTTATAAAACATCTATGAATTTATTGTTATGTGGATATTGTTTATTATATTTCATTATTTATAATATTTGAGGAATATGAAGTGCTGTCTGTTGATTCCGTCTACTGGTCCACATTTGTGGTAGCAGGGAAAAAGAGAACTTGATATAACTTAGCAGAGTGTGGCTAATCTATTATCACTGACCATTGAATACCGCAGAGGAGATAACTGGCAATCCCAATGGAACTGTTCTAGGCCCTCTGCTCTTCCTAATCTATATAAACGATTTAGGAGGCAATTTGAGCAGCCCTCGTAGACTTTTTGCAGACGATGCTGTTGTTTAACGGCCATTAATGTCATCACAAGATCAAACGCCACTGAAAATGATTTAGACTAGATGTCTCTGTGGAGTGAAAAGTGGCAGTTGACTCTAATCAATAAAAAGTGTGATACTGTCCTCATGGGTTCAAAAATGAATCAGTTAAATTTCGATTACTTGATAAATTGAACGTTTCAAATAAATACCTAGGGATTACAATTACGAACTTAAATTAGAACGAACACACAGGAAACGTAGTGAGAATGGCTAACCAAAGACAGTCTTTTCTTGGTAGAACGTTTAGAAGATGCAACAGATCTAAGACAGAGACATCCTACACTACGTTTATCTGGTTCTCTTCGGGAATACTGCGGCGCGGTATGGGATCCTTTGCACATACAGTTAACGGAGGTCATAGGAAAAGTTCAAATAAAGACAGCTCGTTTTGTATAATAACCAAACAGGGGACGGTATTGTCACGGATATGGTACGTGATTTCTAGTGAAAATCACTAAAACAAATGCGGTTTTCGTTGTGGTGAGATTGCTCTACGAAATTTCCATCACCAACTCTTTCCTTCGAATGGGAAATTATTTTGTTGACTTCCACCTATGGAGGGAGAAATGATCATCGTAATAAAATATGGGAAATCAGAGCTCATAAGTGAAGACTGAAATGTTCGTAGTTCCCATGTACAGTTCAAGTGTGTAACGATAGATAAATAATCTGACGGTCGTTCATTGAGCCATCTGCCAAGCAACTAAGTGTGACTTGCCGAGTAGTGATGTAGATGCAGACGTAGAGGACGGAGCAAGCAATGAAAGCGCAGGAAGCAACAAGGTCTTTGATTAGGACATATTCTCGTCCTCCTTCCTTTTATCCTACTATCTTCTTTTTCCGAACTAGGAAGCGAAGTCACGTGAAAGTTAATCCATGGTTTCGCATTGTTTTTGTTATTATTGTTGTTGTGGTCTTTAGTCCTGAGACTGGTTTGATGCAGCTCTCCATGCTACTCTATCCTGTACGAGCTTCTTCATCTCCCAATACCTACTGCAGCCTACATCCTTCTGAATCTGCATAGTGTATTCATCTCTTGGTCTCCCTCTATGATTTTTACCATCCATCCCGCCCTCCAGTATTAAATTGGTGATCCCTTGATGCCTCAGAACATGTCCTACCAACAGACCCCTTCTTCTAGTCAAGTTGCGCCACAAACTCTTCTTCTCCCCAATTCTATTCAATACCTCCTCATTAGTTATGTGATTTACCCATCTAATCTTCAGCATTCTTCTGTAGCACCACATTTCGAAAGGTTCTATTCTCTTCTTTATCGTCCATGTTTCGCTTCCATACATGGCTACACTCCATACATTTTTTACTTTCACAAACGACTTCCTGACACTTAAATCAATACTCGATGTTAACAACTTTGTCGTCTTCAGAAACGCTTTCCTTGCCATTGCCAGTCTACATTTTATATCCTCTCTACATCGACCATCATCAGTTATTTTTCTCCCCAAATAGCAAAACTCCTTTACTACTTTAAGTGTCTCATTTCCTAATCTAATTCCCTCAGCATCATCCGACTTAATTCGACTGCATTCCATTATCCTCGTTTTGCTTTTGTTGGTGTTCATCTTATACCCTCCTTTCAAGACACTGTCCATTCCGTTCAGCTGCTCTTCCAAGTCCTTTGCTGTCTCTGACAGAATTACAATGTCATCGGCGAACCTCAAAGTTTTTATTTTTTCTCCATGGATTTTAATACCTACTCCGAACTTTTCTTTTGTTTCCTTTACTGCTTGCTCAATATACAGATTGAATAACATCGGGGATAGGCTACAACCCTGTCTCACTCCCTTCCCAACCACTGCTTGCCTTTCATGTCCCTCGACTCTTATAACTGCCATCTGGTTTCTGTACAAATTGTAAATAGCTTTTCGCTCCCTGTATTTTACCCCTGCCACCTTCAGAATTTGAAAGAGAGTATTCCAGTCAACATTGTCAAAAGCTTTCTCTAAGTCTACAGATGTTGGAAACGTGGGTTTGCCTTTCCTTAACCTTTATTGTAAGACATGTAATAGGGTCAGTATTGTCTCACGTGTTCCAACATTTCTACGGAATCCAAACTGATCTTCCCCGAGGTCGGCTTCTACCAGTTTTTCCATTCGTCTGTAAAGAATTCGCGTTAGTATTTTGCAGCCGTGAATCTGATAGTTCGGTAATTTTCACATCCGTCAACACCTGCTTTCTTTGGGATTGGAATTATTATATTCTTCTTGAAGTTTGAGGGTATTTCGCCTGTCTCATACATCTTGCTCACCAGATGGTAGAGTTTTGTCAGGACTGGCTGTCAGTAGTTGTGATGGAATGTTGTCTACTCCGGGGTCCTTGTTTCGACTCAGGTCTTTCAGTGCTCTGTCAAACTCTTCACGCAGTATCTTATCTCCCATTTCATTTCATCTACATCCTCTTCCATTTCGATAATATTGTCCTCAAGAACATCGCCCCTGTATAGACCCTACATATACTCATTCCACCTTTCTGCTTTCCCTTCTTTGCTTAGAACTGGGTTTCCATCTGAGCTTTTGATATTCATGCAAGTGGTTATCTTTTCTCCAAAGGTCTCTTTAATTTTCCTGTAGGCAGTATCTACCTTACCCCTCGTGAGATAAGCCTCTACATCCTTGCATTTGTCCTCTAGCTATCCCTGCTTAGCCATTTTGCACTTCCTGTCGCTCTCATTTTTGAGACGTTTGTATTCCTTTTTGCCTGCTTCATTTACTGCATTTTTGTATTTTCTCCTTTCGTCAACTAAACTCAGTATCTCTTCTGTTACCCAAGGATTTCTACTAGCCCTCGTCTTTTTACCTACTTGATCCTCTGCTGCCTTCACTATTTCATCCCTCAAAGCTACCCAGTCTTCTTCTACAGTATTTCTTTCCCCCATTCCTGTCAATTGTTCTCTTATGCTCTCCCTGAAACTCTGTACAACCTCTGGTTTAGTCAGTTTATCCGGGTCCCATCTCCTTAAATTCACACCTTTTTGCAGTTTCTTCAGTTTTAATCTGCAGTTCATAACCAATAGATTTTGTTCAGAGTCCACATCTGCCCCTGGAAATGTCTTACAGTTTAAAACCGGGTTCCTAAATCTCTGTCTTACCATTACATAATCTATCTGATACCTTCTAGTATCTCCAGGGTTTTTCCATGTATACAACCTTCTTTTATGATTCTTGAACCAAGTGTTAGCTGTGATTAAGTTATGCTCTGTGCAAAATTCTACCAGGCGGCTTCCTCTTTCATTTCTTACCCCCAGTCCATATTCACCTACATGTTTCCTTCTCTCCCTTTTCCTACTCTCGAATTCCAGTCACCTATTACTATTAAATTTTCGTCTCCCTTCACTACCTGAATAATTTCTTTTATCTCATCAGACATTTCATCAATTTCTTCATCATCTGCAGAGCTAGTTGGCATATAAACTTGTACTACTGTAGTAGGCGTGGGCTTCGTGTCTATCTTGGCCACAATAATGCGTTCACTATGCTGTTTGTAGTAGCTTACCCGAACTCCTATTTTCATATTCATTATTAAAGCTACTCCTGCATTACCCCTATTTGATTTTGTATTTATAACCCTGTATTTACCTGACCAAATGTCTTGTTCCTCCTGCCACCGTACTTCACTAATTCCCACCATATCTAACTTTAACCTATCCATTTCCCTTTTTAAATTTTCTAACCTACCTGCCCGATTAAGGGATCAGACATTACACGCTCCGATCCCTAGAACGTGTTTTCTTTCTCCTGATAACGACATCCTCTTGAGTAGTCCCCGCCCGGAGATCTGAATCGGGGACTATTTTACCTCCGGAATATTTTACCCAAGAGGACGCCATCATCATTTAATCATACAGTGCAGCTGCATGCCCTAGGGAAAAATTACGGCTGTAGTTTCCCCTTGCTTTCAGCTGTTCGCAGTACCAGTACAGCAAGGCCGTTTTGGTTAGTGTTACGAGGCCAGATCAGTCAATCATCCAGACTGTTGCCCCTGCAACTACTGAAAAAGATGCTGCCCCGCTTCAGAAACCACACGTTTGCCTGGCCTCTCAACAGATACCCCTCCGTTGTGGTTGTATCTACGGTACGGCTATCTGTATCGTTGAGGCATGCAAGCCTCCCCACCGACGGCAAGGTCCATCGTTCATTTTATTATTATTTATGAGAAGTGCAGCAAGCACGCTACACATTTAAATTCCATGGTAGACTGACCGAAAATCTCATACAGGCTACATCGTGCATCAAACCTACTGACGCTCTGCAGACTTTCGGAAGTGTTTCGTGTCCTGGTAGATAGGCTGTCGAGCCCATGCAAGGTCAGTTGTCTGCAGCAGATGGATGAAAGGACATGGTACAACAACGGAGTTTAGATTAATTGATAATGTAACGTTGTATTATCATTGTTAATGAACTGATCCACCTATCTATCCCCACTATTTAATTAAAAACATTAATCACAATAGTCAGTAGTTACGCGCAGGCTAGATTGCGTAACCACACACAGCTGCAAATGTATGAGAAGGGGATCGATCACACACATATGCGTATAATTCATTCTTACGACTGAGGTTAAAGGTACATGAAATATAACATTATGGGATACAGAATGAGCTATGGTAATAGTTCTATTTCGGGGGGTTCAACCGACTGAGTGATTCATCTAAGCTGTTCATCTCAAAATTTCCGGAACCGTTTAAGGTACTGCAGTTCTATTTTTACTCAGACGAATTGTGATGAAGTCCTCACGAAACAATGCAAAACCTTCTTACATACCTGTATTAATTATTGAGATGAGGGCATCAGTTTTGACTTCTCAGGTGGAACTATAGTAATTTCTGTGGAATGAACCGCATGGTGCCAGTAGCAGTAGCGCACAGTCAACAGCCATTGCCGACACAGAGAGCCGCTCCAGTGCTCAGACCTACTTCCGTGAGGCAATGAATAAGTCCTCGGACATGGAACACCTTTCGAGAAGCTTCTGCGCGACGGAAAGCTGAAGCTATGTTAGTTCTTCCGTACAACCGGCCTCCAGACAGCTGTACTAACCCCCTCCCTCCCCTTCCCCCTCTGTGATCAGCCAGTCATCATCGGCCAGCTGGGCTATGTTATGAAGCCCATCCAATGTCCTATTCCGCCTTGACGACAACCATGTAACTATGACACAGAATCCAACATCCTCACCGGGCCTCGAAACGCCGATTGCTGCCTGCCTATTCAGAACGTTGGTAGCCACGCGCTCTGCCGGCACCGCGGATCTAATCGCCGGAATCCATCGGCGTTCCAATATTCTAGGGCTTGAACTAAGGTCCACGCATCCCTGGTCAACTTGGACCTCACGCAGGCATCCGTAGCCATCTATCCTTTGTTGTGGTTTTTGGAGCCATTGGTCACCCCGCCGTAACTTGGTCGCGTCCCCGGGACAACATTAGACACTGCGGCCGGGTCTGTTACGGGCTCGGTTACGTGAGACATCCACGGCGGCTGGTGCAGCATCATCGGGCAAGTGGTATATGCTGCGAGGACAACTGCGGTGTAAGATGCTGTGGTATTCGCCAAGGTCCCAAGAACAAAACTCAGCGCCATGGGCTGCCTTCTTCTGGTGCACCACATCCTTTCGCAGGCAGAGAATTTCTCGTCCGCTCCAGGCCATCCCCACATCCTGTCCATTTGTTGTCAGGGATCGAATCGAAGATCGACCTGATGCAGATAAGATGCATCACGAGAAAAGAGGTCAACTGGACGACATGAATGAAGACAGGTTACTGAAGACTCGTAGTGGACAACAACCTCATCTGTAAGTAGCAGCTTGGTCTTTAATTTAAAATCACTAGTCGGATTGCCTAAATCCTTCGGCTTGACCACTCCCTACTTTTCCTGTAATGCCGCGATTAGGTACTGTTTTAATATTCGGTAAAGGACCGAGAGGTGAATCGTTAACACCTGTAAAATGCTCCAAGTGCAGTTGTTCAAATTCTTTATTCTTAACGTCTATGATGATACAATGGTAACCCACCACCTAAGTGATTGGTGGGTCCCATGTTCTACAATTATCATTTACTATGAAGCTGTTTACAAGTATAGGCGTAACAATTAATTCTAGTGGGCGAGCTACTTCTATCTTTGCTACTAACTGTACAGAAACTACTTAGTTTTGCTGTTTAATTCTACTGTGCTACACTATCTGCAGCATCAAAGATGTGCCAGAAATCGATAAAACTACTATTCTGACCATTCCCACCGAGCTAACCCCAGTGGGCGTGGTCCTGGCTCTGGGCAGGCCCAAAAACATTAACCTTCGCTGCAGTTTACTATACTACTAACTCCAGTTAACTACTCCTACTTTTAGCTAATCTATTTCTAACTTAATCTGGTGCAACCTTCCTCATCACTTGTTAAACAGGGGGGAGAAATCCCTGTTCCACGGCGTGGCACATTCCGACCGTAAAGGCGGTCGGCCAGTCCACGCCTCGGCGGTACGGTGTAGGTGCGAAGGTGATTCACGTTTTATTTGTTGCTGTTAGTTATTATGCCTCAGGAATTCCCTCAGAGTCTTAGCTGATACCTTGTTTGCCAGGTTGCTAAGTATTTAAAAGGTGTTTTGCTGTCTTATCAGGTGGTAAGTGTCATGACTGTGTGGTTTCTGTCTTAAATCGGCTCCCACGTCGTTATGTGTAGGGCGCTCGCAGACCACGTGGTCAGGGGTGGCCTCCAAGGCTCCACAGTCACACGAGGGTGTAGCCCGCTTCCCAAACCGGCACAGATATGTCGGGTATGGCCCATGGCCCGGGAGAAAGTGCAACAGACTGAAAGTACTTGCCACACGGGATTAGCCGAGCGGTCTAAGGCGCAGCAGTCATGGACTGTACGGCTGATCCCGGCGTAGGTTCGAGTCCTCCCTCGGGCATGGGTGTGTGTGTTTGTCCTTAGGGTAATTTAGGTTAAGTAGTGTGTAAGCTTAGGGACTGTAGACCTTCGCAGTTAAGTCTCGTAAGATTTCACACACATTTGATAGTACTTCAGTTCAGGCGCTCTCTAATGCTTGGCAGTGGTTGGTATGTTCTTCGACCCGTATCATCAGTCTCACAGGACCCCTGATACAGATACCCCCCCCCCCCCCCCACACCTTTTAATGGTAATCTTATCCCCCGCCTGAACCCCAAGATTTCAGCTGCTCTCTCAACTGTGTCCTTCTTCACCCAGTGCCAAACTGCTTGCTCTCTTATTTTGATGTCAAGGGGACAAAGCCCCATTAACACCAACAAGACCCCACCGGGACGTGTCCTGTGTGCTACTACAGAACGTAATAACATGGTCCGTTGCACTCTTCGCATGATCATGGCAGGTATGACTTTCGTGAGCCTGTGTGCCCAGACTCCCTAACTATAGCCCACAACTGAAGTGAGAAAACTGAATATTTTATCAAGTTTACTGGCAAATAGAATGCCCAATCCCGATAAGGTTATTGAGAACCTCTAGCGATCTCTGGGTCGTGGTCTCATTGTGTGTGGCAGAGTTCCAACTCTCCTCTATAACGTCTCCCACGTATTGGGCCTCGCGACGCCGAAGAACAAGTGATCCATCGATCCTCATGGACAGATTGCTGACTAATTGTCCTTTTAGTAGCAAGTATGTCGATTTATAATGGGCAATCCTCATTTTAGATTTACAGCACCATTTTGATAGTAAGCTCATGGCCCATTCTACTTTTGAATCTAGATCATCACGGCTATGGCCGCCAACCAGCAGTCAGAGGTCGTCTGCGTAGGTTATCGCCTCTAGCACATCGTCGCTGTACCACAGACTATCCAACAATGGCTCCAGATTGATGTCCCAAAAGCACGGCCGCAGGGCCGAGCCCTGTGGACACCCAAATGTTATCTTCTTGTTAACTCGCCCGCTAGGAGACGATAGGCAGAACTCCCCTCCCTCACAATAGCTCCTGAGGCAAGCGTATAGTGGTACTACACGCTCTTTCACCGGTAAACAGGAAAAGAGTGAAGGCCACAACAGATGGCCAAAGGTGCCACTGATGTCCACCATGATGCCGACTATGTGTATGTGCGGAGCTTAGTCAGTGATCTCGGCCGCCAGGGCGATAGCGTCAGACGCCAATCGCCCCTGCCGTAAGCCGAACTGCTTGTCACTCATCCCGCACAGCACACAGTGTGCCACCAGTCTATCAGCCATCAACTTCTCGAAGACCTTCCCCAGTAGGTCTAAAAAACAAATTATGCTATACGATTTTACCTCTGTCGGGTCATTGTCTGGACCTCTCTTTATAATTACCACTTTGGCTTTCTCTCAGATAGCAGGAAATCTTTGCAGGCTAAGGCACTCATTATACAGTCTCGTGAGAGGCGGAGTTAGCTGGGTGACGAGGAACTGCACCACCTCAGCTACAATGCCGCATGGCTCTGGGGATTTACCTCTCTTCAGGAACTTTATCTGGGCAGCTACCTTCTCCTCTGAAAACAGGTAAACCATTGTATTGTTTACGTATTCTTATTCTACCCCGTCCTCTTCTCTTATGCAGCGATGCTCGTCTGTATCCATTCTTTCATCATCGTCAGGCAACAACGGCTGGAGAAGGAACTCAGCAGTTTCCGATAAAGATTCTGTCTTCTGGTCCCCGTCGCTGATGGTGGATAATACCATAGGATATCTTTATTTGCAATTACTAGCTTACACGGAACACCCCAGGTGTCAGTTGCCAGCTGGTCCAGCATGCACCCCTCCAGCTATGGAGTATAACCTCTCTTAACCCGCTCTGAAAGAGGTCCTTGGCTTCTCGGTATTGTGTAGCCAGTACTGTTTATGCTCCCAGACGACCCTTTACTGGTAGTACCTCCTCGCCCCTCTAACAGACTGACGCATCTGTCCTAATATGGCAGACCATGGTAATGGAGAGGCCACTACGGATCTCCTCCTGGTTGGTACAGCTGCTTTCACCACCATTGTAAGTGCCTTTACTAACTAGCTCTTCGGTAAACTCATCCACGTTGTCATCACCCTCTGGTGATGTTGGAATATCACACTACCCTGCCAGGCATTCCCAAGCGGCCTTGTTATAGTTAAGCTGGATCTTCCACCCTAAGTCCTAATGATTGTCTCTGTCACTCAGCGAAAAAGTAATCAGACTGTGATCGCTTGTGGTGACCCTGTCTTGTACCATCCAGTTCTTTACGCTCTCTGCGGCTCCTGGAGTCACCAGGGGAGATCTATATTCGTGCCTTCACCACTCCACGAGTGTAGGTGGGAGAGGGGGCAGGGGGGGGGGTGCTATCCGGCCTACTAGCCACCACAAATTGCAAGGCCATTATCGCTTCTTCTGCCTTGGTTCCATACGATTTCTGCAGTACTTGTTATGGCCGTTTGCTACTTGTTGGCAGCAGATATAGTGGCTGCGCCAAAGACTGAGACGGCGTGGAGTTTTACAATTATTTATTGAACTTTCTTTACCATTTCTCCGTCGTCATCGCTACGCAGCCCTGCGGATCCCTCCGCCTAGCTGCTGCTGTGTAGATTGTCGGACAACGCGCGCCACGCGCGCGGCTGATCGCACTCGGAGCCTCAGTGCTCCGCTGAAGCCAGGATGCCCTGTGGTTGAGATGAACTCGTCGCCGTTCGCGCCCTAGTACGGCACGCCCACGGAGCCGCGTCGCCGTGAGGTCAGGCGCCGACCCCTGCTGCACCGGCAGCTGGGAAGCTGTCAGTTGCGATGTCAGCGAGGTTCCGTCATAGACGGACCACGCGCCATGGGGCCAGGTTGCCGTGAAGTCCGGGCGTCAGTCCCCAGTGGCGCCTGTGACCAAGACCGCGCTGCAGCCGGTCCTGCTGGAAGTTCTCGCTCAAGGAGCTGAAGTTGACATCTGGCGGTGAACTGATGACTCCTGCGAGCTGGAACAGACTTCCGGAATCGTCACCTACGAAGATTGAACATTCAGACACGGACCACGTCCGTCCTCAGATCCGAACTGTTTCCTAATGGCTTCTGTCTGTTGCTGCCTGCACTCCACTATTTATATCTGGCAGGAGGACGTTTTTTAAACCTCGGTGGTAGCTTTTTGTTATTACTCCCGCAGTATATTGCAGCGTAACTTAGAGTGCTGGCCTCACTTCCCCTTACTCAGTACTCTCCAGGCTTCGCTCGGCGCTCGGTCTGTGTGCGTCCTTGCGTCAGCCTGTTGGTAGCTGCTGCTGTCAGCAAGGCTATCTGTGCTAGCTTACTTCGCAACGCCTCGATCGCCGGCGTGTCTCTGTTTTGCCATTCTCCACTGTGTGAACCAACGCTTACCACATGTGGCCGCAACAATACACACCCCTTGTGCCACTGAATCATAAGGGGGGGGGGGGGGGGCGCTTCCACCTGCACCGCCGTGATCAAACCAGTAAGATGATCGAGGTGTGCTCCTACGTTTCCTCCATACTGAAAGTATATGTTAACTATGTAAAGCATTCCCAGAGGTGACTGAAGCTCTACGACGTTGCAATGGCTGTTCGATAGTTGCAATACAATCCTGACCCTCAGCGCTTTATTAATCGCATTTAATGCAGCCTTTGGCTCTTCACCAATACTAATAATTTGCCATGTGGAGACCAAGAAAGGAATTCACCCAGATAGGGACAGACAGAGCACATCCAGTCTCCTCTACCAATCACTTTTCGTAGCTTCTGCATTACTGATTAGCTATTGTGTGTATTTATCTGTCCAACATCCATTATAATGGAATGTAAGTGTGGACGTTACAATCAGGCCATGTCTTTTTCCAACCCAGCACGATGCACCCATTGCCTAGAACTGATTGGATGTAAATGTCATCTAGAACGAAATTCTCATTTCTCCTTTCTGAAACGTTTTTAATTAGATCCTGCAGGGCTCCGAAGTCAATGAGAAGATTCATTGACTATAGCTGTATTCTGTCTACCGAGAAGGTGACGTTCCTACCGTATTTACGCTCCACACGCATTACATGCAGCAAGGCAGTGGTCAGGACGGCCGGCTGCTGCAACCGTGCAAGCAGCAAGGCGAATTCTAAGTTGAGATCTACCCGTATTGGGTCTGTTCCCAGCCCTCTAGTAAGAGAAGAGTCTTACATGGGATTTGTTATGTTAGCACAGCTCCCAGTGCTGTCCTGCAGCTGACTGCTTTTCACCTCCTTTCCTTGCACCAGCACCGGCCGGTCAACCATCACAGGACGCCCTACTTGCCGCTCACGGTCATCTGTAGGCCTGTGGGCGCGGCCAGGGGAGGAGAGAGCTCCACCTGGAATGTAGGGCTCTGTTTGAATACCAACGTCCACCATATCTACTCTTCAGTTTAGAGATTCTGAAGTCATCCTCAGGAGCTATTTAAATTTGTTCGCCCTTTCAACTTCTCTCTTCTTGGCTCAGTTGTGTTTTCAGCCATAATACATTCTGGAGATCAAACGCTGTTCAAATATCTTGTATGTGGGGCAGGTCCTACCTGTGGCGCTAAACGATTTTTTGCCTCTCCTTGTACGAGATACGCGTATTCTTCTTTTGTTACAGTTCTTCCTCGAGTGGTCTTCTGCTCCGCACATTGAGCAAGCCAGCTTCCTGTCAAAGTGCTTGTGGGTGTGCTCTATGTCTCAGAAATTGTGGCAACGAGGTACCACTAGGACTAGGTAGTTTCTCAAATTAATTGCGTGGAAACCCACATATAGCTGGCCCATAGAGGTTAATTTCCTCCATATTTTGCCAGCCGGGGTGGCCGAGCGGTTCTAGGCGCTACAGTCTGGAACCGCGGGACCGCTACGGTCGCAGGTTCGAATCCTGCCTCGGGCATGGATGTGTGTGGTGTCCTTTCGTTAGTTAGGTTTAATTAGTTCTAAGTTCTAGGGGACTGATGACCTCAGAAGTCCCATAGTGCTCAGAGCCACTTGGACCATTTTTTCCTCCACATTTTCCCTGGTGCACAACATCACATTTCCGGGGCCCAGTTTTAAAACGGAGTTTGAACGTCTCCATATCTGGATCATGCCATTGCAATTTATGTGGACACTCCGCTCCGTGTACTGAGCTGCACGCCGTAGTGTGTTGCCTATGCCACTAAAAACGGCATTTCGGCAGCCACTGCTGAAGGAGCGTCTGACTCAGACGAGGTAAATGTTGACTTCCCCGAAACGTTTGATAATGTTTAAGGTGTGATGTCTCGGCCTTCGATGTATCGGTAAGGGGTTATTCAGCCTCGGTGAAGGTTCTTTTTTGTATGCACTGGACAGTGATAAAGTGCAATAGTAATGCAGGGGGGTGGTTGGCGAAACAGGAAAAACTCTTCGTGACCCGTTTTCTTGAAATATCTCTCTCTATACCAAAACCTTTCTCTTGCAAGTGGTCTACAAAGTTTAAAGCACGTCATAATCTCAATATTATTTTTCGCTGTAGTCAAGATGGCCATCGATCCAGTGTTTTACTTTGTACCAATCGATTTCTTCATTTCCTTCAAACAGATGACTGTACAACTGTTTAAACAAGATGAACCTTAATAATATTCTGTCTCCCTTCACAGTTCCGTAAAAAAATCATTAGTTAACTCCCTGACTCACCAGAAATGCATTATATTTGCATTAGAAAGCAGAAACTGGAACTTGCATAACTATTTATTTCAGAACAGAAACCACACAAAACAATTTATGAACCATATCAAAAGTTCCGTGTGTAGCAACAACATTCCACTCACTTTCTTAAGACTTCGAAGTCAACAAAAGTAACAAAAAATATCTCTGAGACTACTTTGGAGAAACCGGACTCGCCCAAGAGCTGCGAAAGCATGGCCAGACACCAGCAGCCCTGTTCGCTCCGGCGATGCACCACGCCTTGTCGCGCACTCTGTAAGGTGTCAGGCAAACCCGACACCTTCCATGAAACCCCGGCATTATAGACAAATCCGGCAGTATGTCACACAGCTCCGAATAAATCCTGACATAAAATTAACTAAAGTAATACGATCAAAGAGTGAGCAAATAGAATACCACAGACTAACACAAGAACGCCTAAATGCATGTCATACCTTCCCACCGTGAAACAGACGCTGTTCCGCGGGAACAAACGAGAACAGAAGCCGAGAGCAGAACCGTGTTAAGCTAGAAGGCCGTACGACGACGATCTTTTCCTCACAGTCAGAAAGTTTCAACACTTTCGAGAAGGAAACTCATTACAACCACGAACATTTATTGATCAATTCCGAGTAGGATTAATAGAACACTGGACGCTAGCACACAAATTAGACTTTATATATGCACACAAGTCAGGAACAGTCGCAGAAACCATGCAGAATGTTGCAGCGACATGCCGATCGTACGAAGATTCAAAGAGAAGTTTCTCTCACGCTATTGGTCCAGCGAAGCACAGAACAGAGTGAAATACGAATTATTACAGAACCCATATTTTGAAAATTCAGGAGAGAAGAGTCCCGTGACATTTTTTGAACTAATGGCAAAGAAAAATCAATGCTTAGATGTACCATACAGTGACGGAGAGTTGATTAAATTATGAGCGATGAAGTTACCATTGAAATCCCAGCAATCATTAGTAGGTCGCGGAGGCAATGACGTCGAAGTATTTAAAGGTATTCTAAGGGAACTAGAGTTCATATTTTCGGAAGATGACGCAAGAAAAAGACGAAGCGCACGTGAAAACGAAAGCAAAAAGCAGTGGAATCCACAAGACACAGTACGAAGAAACAATAATTACGAACCACGTGATAACTTCGCACCAAGAAACGACAATAGATTCCAACAAAGAACCGGTTATGGATTTAGAAGAGAATATGGCAATAACTATAATTCACCCAGAAACGGCAACAACTATTACAGAGGGAATAACGACAACCGGAACGGGTATTGGAGTGCCAATAGACCGACAAATTATCTACAAAGAAACCAATATCAACAAGCGGAGCAAGAAAAGAGAATACAGATAGAAGAGGCGGAGGTAAGACCATCAAACCCTGAAAAACGTTCGAATTGACAGCTAAGCGCCCATGCCAAAGGGAATGACGCACCGACCCAGGTCAATTGCAGCACCTTGAACAGAGACGTGAATGCCTTATCACGAGAAGAGAAGAAGGAAGAAACAAATCCGCAGGGACCAGATGAAAACGAAGACAGAAAAATAACAATATCGTGTTGGGATGAAATTAATTGGGAGAATACTGACGAGGAAGATGAATTACCAGAGGCATGCACAACGAATGTAAGAGGAAAGGACGAAGTAATGAGTATTGCAGAGGTATTTGAGATGGAAACCAGGGAAAGCGAATCCATTGAGGGTAATGCGCAGTCGGCAAAAGTTGAAAATAAGTTACTAGTGGGCACACAATCCAACGTATATAATGAAGGAAGATATGAAGCGATAATTTGAGCATTTAGATGCGATTATGTGAAAGTAGCGACGAAGAAGGAGAAGATAGATGAGGATGAGGAAAAAGTAGAAGATGTTGAAGAAAGCGTAAATGAAGGGAGAAATAAAGAAGAGGAAATAAAAGAGAGAGAAGTAGCAGTCGAAGCTTATCCTACAGAAAGTTCGAATTCACAAGGGAAATTCCTGAAAAGACTCATGTATGATTCAGTGGAGGATTCGTTGATGCAAGAAGAAGAAGAACAGAACCAACCCTTTCAAATTCAACCAATTGTGAAGGCCATGGTAAAGCATATCCCAGTCAATATTGTAATTGATAGCGGAAGTGAACTGACTGGGATCTCAGAAAAATTATTCATGCAGAGTAATGCCAATGAGGAATTGCCAGTTCTGAAAACACGTAAGATTATAGTAAGAGGTCCTATTAGAAACAATGCTGCGGAAGTTACGAGACAAACAAGGTTAACTCTTTCGTGTCAAGGTCAAAAGATCGAAGCCAACTTCGCGATTATACCTAAACTTACTGTAGATTTGATTATAGGTGCAGATTTTTTAAATGAGAGACGAGCAATAATAGATATGGGGAAATGTAGCGTAACATTCGGGAATGTCACACTTCTCTTTGAGCAAAAGCTAAAATTAGAAGAAATACCAGTTATAAACAAACAATTAAGAACGACGCGGGATAAAGAGGATGAAGAATTAGATTGGTATGCAGAAAAGGGGGAACCACCTCAACTCATGTTAGAAGTCCATAAAGAAATCGACGAAAAATTGCAAGAATTTCAAGGTATTTCGGAACACAGGAATAGAGAATTAGAGGGTATTTTACGACATAAAGCAGAGGTATTTTTACCTAAGATTGGCAGTATTAAACACTTTCAGTACAAGTTTGAAGTAAAACAGCACAAACCATTTAGAGTGCCACCCTATCAAATCCCATTAAGGTACAGGAATAAAGTATTCCAGGAGATATCTAAAATGTTAGATGATGATATTATTGAACCAGCTGTCTCCACATATAACAGCCCGCTCCATATTGTACAAAAACGAGATGGAAGCATCAGGTTAGTGCTTTATTCCAGACAGATCAACACAATCATAATCACTGAGACAGATCGCCCAGAAAAATTAGAGCAATTGATACAAAACTTCCACGGTGCTAAGATATTTTCATCAACTGATTTATGGAGTAGTTTTTGGCAAACAGAATTGGCCCCAGAATGTAGAAAATTTACAGCATTTATCGTATTCGGTAGATGTTACCAGTTTAAACGATTGCCATTTGGTTTAAACATATCATCAGCAGCGTTTATTGGGGAATTTAATACTATACTCAGTCCTGAAATTTTACAAAAAAATACTTGTTATGTTGATGATGTGATTATAGCAGAACCCTCTTGGGAACATCACAATGACACATTAAATCAGTTTTTACAGATCATGAAAGAATATGGGGTCACAGTAAATATAACAAAATCCAAATTTGGAAGGCGAGAGGTCAAATTTCTAGGACACATAATTTCAGAGAAAGGGGTAATGCCCGACCCAGAAAAACTAACGGCAATCAAAGAATTCTGTACTCCATATAATAAGAAAACTCTCAGAGGATTTCTAGGTATCACCGGATTCTATAAAAAATTTATTTGGATCGACTCTCTCGCAACACCACGCCTATGTGCATTGACTGGAAAAAACACGCCATGGGTATAAGATCAACAAGCCAATGAAGAATTTTTAAAAGTGAAAAACGCACTAACAACAGCACCAATTTTAGCACATCCTGATCTAACACAAAATTTTTGTATGGCCACTGATAGCGCGAAAATAGGTTTAGGAGTTGTTTTATTCCAAGAATACGAACAGGCAGGGCTAAGATCATATAGAACAATTGCATTTGCCAGTCGTCTACTCACAAAAAGCGAGGAAAATTATTCAGTCACGGAGCTGGAAGCATTGGCCTTTGTATGGGGCTTCCAACGTTTTCGATACTTCCTATTCAGAAGAAAAACAAAAGTATGCACCGACCACAAAGCATTAGAATTTCTGTTATCCACCAAACTAACTCATGGGAGGTTAGCCAGATGGATGTTAATACTACAAGAATTTGACTTCACCATTACATACATACCAGGACCAACGAATGTATTAGCAGATGCTTTATCACGATGTCCACAGGGTGCATCCAATAACATAGGTTTGCAAGCAGCAGAAGACCAGTTTACAATGTACTATATGAAACAAGTACCTTTCGAAAACTACATTACGACAGCATTGAAAAACATAGGCAAAGAACAGGACAAGGATACCGAAATACTAGGAATCAAACACAAGTGGAGAAGTAAAGATTTTCCAGACACTCGACAGCACTATCTTGCTAAAAGCAATGTTTTATTTTTTAGACGAAATGTTGCAACGAATGAATGGTTAATCTATACCCCAGATGAACTAATTAGTATGTACATATTGTTACACATTTAGGTAATTGCCACTTTGGACCAAAGAAATGCTTTTTAAAAATAAAACAAAGAAACCATTTTCCTAATATGGAAAGACGAATTAGAACAGTATTAATCAAATGCAAAAAATGTATGAGGGCTAAACACGTCACTTTCCAAACCAAACCACCTATGTTCCCAATAATCCCTAAAAAATTAAAACAAATAGCTGCAACAGATTTGATGGGGCCCCTCCCACGCACAAAAAATGGATATATTTTCATATTTGTCGTTTTGGAACTTACTTCTAAATATGTTACCTTGACACCATTAAAACGGGCAACAGGTCTTGCTATAAGTAAAGCATTTACACAAGATTTTCCCAGACAAGTAGGTCTAGTGGAACGAATAATTTCGGATAATGGCCCACAATACAAATCAGTGCAATGGCAGAACACGTTAAAACAACACAAAATAAAACCCATCTACATATCTAAGTACAAACCTAGCGTAAATCAAGCAGTACGATCTATGAAGGACATAGGCACTTTATGCCAATTATATGCAGGCAAAAGACACAACACTTGGGATATATACCTCAAAGATGTTCAAGAAGTAATAACTGAAATGCCACATAGCACTACACTACTACCTCCAGTTACTGTACTTAAAAATATTGAACCCCCAAACATAACCAGAGAAAATGTTAGATTTCCTATTGTACCATGAAGACAGCACAAACAAGTCATAGCAACACCACTCTCCAACATCAGAAAGGCAGCCATTAAAAGAAAAGAAAGAGGAGATAGAACAGCAATTAAAAGAACATTCTCAGTAGGCCAGAAAGTATTTGTAAAAACACACCATCTCTCCAGCAAACAGAAACACAAAATACATAAGTTTTACGCTGCATACAAAGGACCTGTCATAATTAGCCAAATTGTTCATGATAATGCTGTGGAACTAATGAACCCAAAAACAGGCAAAACCTTAGGACTTTACCATGTGAGCCATATCAAAAACTTTGAAGATTAATTTTATTACTGGTAAATAATTAGCACAATATTTCAAGTTTATGTTGCAGATAAGATCGTCAGGAGAAAGAAGAATGAAGAGAGAGGAAGGTGGAAAAAAGAAAGTAGTTTCAATAAAAACAAAAACAAAAATAACACCAATAGTAGCATAGATTAAGGTGAAGGGATAAAGCATAGACAGTCTAATAGCATGAAATACTAAAATGCTATACACCACGACACTACACAAAAATAAAAAACGAATTTGAGGATTCTTGTAGAAGTTAAGACTCAAAATATCTTAGAATTGTAACACGGAAAGGGCGCCGAAATTTGTAAAGCTTTTTAAAAAGGCGTAAAACAATGTAGATACTAGACATATGTTAGATGAATATAAGTAAAACTTTTTGTAAGAACCATTGTAAAAACTCCAGCAAGGACCAGATGCAATGACCCACAAGTTGCAATGTGAGAAGTATCAAGAAAGAAAAGGATGTAATTAGCAAGACACGATTCCTACAAGGCAGAAGCATCGAGAGAAGGGAAGGACAGTGACCGGTGCAGGGACAGACAAGCAAACACCGGACTTTCACCGCTCGTAAACCCCCGAGCGCCCCCACTCAGCGGAGCAAGCAAAAACCGGCCCAACGAGAAGACCGCTTGGGCAAGCCACCACTGGCACAAAACTGAAGAATACTTCCACAAGGTAAAAATGACACGCCCAAACAATTTATCAAACTGTTACTAAGAGGAGAACTTCAAAGTGACTAGTTATCAATAAATATTTCCATATCCTGCCCAGAGAAGAGCCAAGAAGCAAGTGAGAAGCCGAGAAAAAGCATGAAAAACAGAAGTTGATGATTCGCAAGATTGAGACCAAGAGAGAAGATGGCTGAAGAATAGATGACATACCTTCCCGAATCCCTATCCTATTGTAAACTAGTCGTCTGCGAAGTATTACAACGAAAAACGACCGCTTTCAGCGACACATAACGATGGCTTTCACACGTACAAAGCCAGTTAACCACGAGATTCTGCACTAACAGCCCATTCCATTATGGGACCTCCACAACAGCAACACACACTTGCAAAGCCAACAACGAATGACGAATGAAGCTGTACATCAAATACTTGCCCACATCCATCTCGCTCAAGTCCATCACCTTCGTGCAAAAACATTCGCCAACCTCATGCTTAAACATTCATAGGATTGTGTGAATGTGTGAAATCAAATTATGAGATGTAGGAATTGTGCAAAAGAAACGTGTGAAAAAGTAAATAAGTTAAGCACACCAGACAGCTAATAAACTACAAAATAACAGTCATTGACTATGGACTTAAGTAAAAAATAGACTATCGATAAAAATAAGTCATTAGTTCTGAAATGGACAGTATATAAAGAACAAAAGTAAGGCATAATAGATACTAAAACTGTATGCCACTTATTTTCTCCTCGTAAAAATAAAAGAATAACTATATTTTACTTATTTCCTCCTTATAAAAACAAAGAAGAAAAAATTATCTTGTTGGATGTCTTCCCCTTTTTTTTAAATATTTGTACCATTTGTTAGGATAATATCTCAATACTTGTGTATGCAACTTTCTTTTTCAAAGCAATTCTTCGAAATAATTCTTATTTGTTAGTGTAACAATGTTGAAATAAGTGTCTAGAAACAAAAACATTTCACTTGTACATGATATTTAGAAAATGTGTTAGAGCTAGATTTTACTTAATTACTACACCTATTAAAAAAAATATTTCTAAGAAAGTCGATGTGAAAGACTCTTCACTTTCGATAACAACCTTCTTAAAAAACAAACTTCACACTTAAACAAAGAAATAAAATAATTAAAAAATAATAATTATAATAGCATAAAAATATTCTTCTCTTGTCAATATAAAAATTTTTTGAGAATAATGTGGAAGAATATAAAAATATAAATTAGTAATACAAACTAGCATAGGACCAGGATAATGTGGCTGAACAGTAGGCAACAAAATTTAGATAAAGGAATAATTTTTGACTGACTTAGACAACGATTCAATCATTGCCCAACTTCAGTGCAAAAATTGAGTTCGAAGGGTGGTGATATGTAAGGTGTCAGGCAAATCCAACACCTTCCATGAAATCCCTAACATGATAAGCAAATCCAGCAGTATGTCACATAGCTCCGAATAAATTCTGACATTAAAGTAACCAAAGTAATACGATCAACGAGTGAGCAAATGGAATACCACAGACTAACACAAGAATGTCTAAATGCATGTCATACCTTCCCACCGTGAAACAGACGCTGTTCCGCCGGAAAAAACGAGAACAGATGCCGAGAGCAGAACCGTGTTAAGCTAGAAGGCCGTACGATAAGGGACGGACACCCACGTCGCCACCCAACCACCAGGACCACCCGCCCGCCCATGTTAAAAGATAGAGCCCTCCAGAAGAACAGTATAGAACTTACGATAACACTAAAAGGGCCACACCAGCTGCAAGTTTTAGCGCGAGACTTTTTCGCGTCTCTTTTACGTTGCAAACGTTAAATACATTGCCCCACCACGAAAAGTATAACGTTTCTCATTGGATAGACAGAATTTTTGTAGGCGGAGCTTAAGGTTAACATTGAGACCCTGATTGGTCAGATGAAAACATAGCCAGATAGTTTTTTTTAAACCAACTTCGGTAAATTGTAGTAAGGAGAAGTTAGGAGGGAGTTGCTTCCGAGACGGCGAGGTGTGTGGAGCTGTGCCGCCTGCTGCCCCCTGACGAACACAGACAAGGTAATGAACGCACGCGATGCCGCATTTTTGAGCGCATAAGGCTTCACTCAGAGCTGCAGAAGTCTCATCTGTTACATCCCCTTTTTATGTAATACTAGTGTCGATCGTCAATTGAAGCTCATGGTATTCACATTTGCTACGTAAGTTAAAATCTGAAACGCGATAATTTTTCTGTTATATAATTATTGAGAAGCCATATCAGCCACTGTAATTTATGACAAGTTAGATAAGTAATTAAAGATAATTGAGGGTCACTGTAGACCATTTTGATAGTTTTCTCTTTTGTGAAACTTAATTTAAACCTAGATTACAGATGTGATATGGCATAGGTCATCCTTCGATCCATTATAGAACTTGGAAATCCTCTCAGGGAATATTTGTTCACATTTTTGTCGAAAGCGGTTGGTTTTTATCATCCTGTATTAAAATATTTCCTTTTATCAATAGTGTAATTTATTAACAATGTTTTGTGAGTAGAATAAAATTTCCAATGGTGAACTTAACTGCTTTTTCGACGTTATTTTACCAGCTAACTAAAAATAGGAAAGCCTCGAACTCCTTCCACTAAATTTAGTTAGTATTAAGATTCTTTTACAGGGAGTGCTGTGGAGCTGACGCTGAAATAATTAAGTATTTGGTTATATCATAGCTAGTCTCACTGAACTCTTCTGAAGTCTACATGTCATGTGTGGTCTGGCGTCTCCTTACCAGCAACAGGTCCCAGGTTGAAACTAGTCAATTCCCTAAAAAACACGCTCAGAGCGTCGTTGCGCGAAAGTGGTAGGGAGACACGACTTAGAACAAACAGACACCACTCAGAATGTTAGAACTCTAGTGGCATGTAACATAAATTTTCACTCGCTAAGGTAGTGTGATGCAAGAAAACAAAACAACAACAAAAAGGTCACGCACTCAGCCAGTACCAAAGTCAGCAACAAACTACAGCACATCGGCACGTTTCGTGATTTCTTCTTCACATAGTTAAAACGACATATTACTGCGGCGGAAAGTAATAGAGTTCCACAGCCTAAAATGGATGACTGCCCACGACGGGAAAGAAAAGCTATAGGTTCGCTGTAAAATAGGAATTTTACTGGACAGAGTGAATTTTATACGATAGTTAAGAAGGATACGAGTACCATGTATGTCAGTAATGAAGGATCGACGTAGTATAGGGTTTGAGGTCATAGCTGCTAAGTATAAGTCAGGAACAGTAGGTATGTAGTATGGGGACAATGTAACCCCCAGGGAAATAGTTAACATGTACTATTTCGTCCGTTAAGATAAGTTTAAGCTGTGGCACAGCGCTACTAATATAGAACAATAATCGCCTCAAAATAGCAATACGCTGAGGCAGTACAGAATGCGACGTGAGTCACCGGCCATGACGTCATAAACTGAACTGCTCCAGCTCCAGGTCTGTCTAGAAGCCATGCTCATGACAGGAGTAGACCCACCAACAACACCCGACGAAGCGAAAGATGTTGAAAGGGCGCAGAAACTTTGAGACTTGAAATCCTGAGATACGCACCAGTTGTGTAACTGAGTCTGAAAATAAAGTAATTTGTTGACAAGACCTTCAGTCTACCGATTTAAGTAAAGTGGCTAAATAACTGTTTTGTATTGTTTAATACGGTTCGAGACCAGCACGCGAGTACTGCGCGATTGGCACGGCCACTATTGGGAGCAGTATCAGTAACACAACGTGATGTAGCAGGAAACACTATCAGATGTTAGGAATATGTGTGGAAGTAAGGAATTAAACGGATCTGAACGCAGCACAGTTGGAATTGGTATACTGCATGTAACTGGGGGAGAATGAAGGAGAACTATAGGAATATTGGAAAGCACAGTTGAAGCTGGTGTGGCACCTGTAATTGCGTCAGTGTTATTGGAGAGCACTTGAAGCGCGCTACACTGGATAAATCTCTTGGAGCGACAGACTTTAATAAGGAGTAATAATAGTAGTAGTGAATGGAAGTCCTGATAGTTTCCCAAATGACGAAATCTTGGTCTTGAGAACGCGGCCAAAGGAAAGCTACCGTGAGTTTCTTACTGTGGTGAATAAATTTTTTATAACTGCTTGAATACAAAATAGGACAGTGTGACAACTGCAAAGTTCACGTAGGCCAGTATCGCGAAACGATAGGGCAGTGCACGTACAATTCAGTGCACATAAGTCTGTTCAGTTCCCAGAGGTTAATGAAAGGCCTAGCCCACAGTACATTTATCCGGGCTGATAGTCATTAGAGATATGTGTAAGATGATTCACGAAGGAGTAGATAAAATTTAATTCGGTTATAGGGCAATGAAACTACACTTCTACCTACTCGTGCGCATGTGATGGAGATAGCTGCTCACCAATGAAAAATTGACTCACATCGCACAGTACGAATCACGAATTAAATAGTCTGTATTGGTGCCTGGTACAAGTGAAACAACAGTAAACATCTGAATAGAGAAAAGAACAGCAACACTGATAGTAAACTTTATCACCAGGAATACTCTCAGATATCAAGTAGGACGACACAGATTATATATAAATACTTGTATTCCAGTGCTTCTGCTGCAGTTAACTTTCAAACAGAAGATTAAGAGGGCCGAATTAAACTAAGAAGGGAAGAATGCAATGCATAAAACAATGCCTGTAGCCGCAATACCGTATACTGGGCAGCCAACGTCCCATGGTGACACGGCACCCTTAGCAGTGAGTAACTTCGCCGATTTGACCTACTTCGGCGACGCGATGACAAAGTTCTCAAACACTGACCACGCTTCGAGAAGCTTCGCATTATGAAAGAATGCGGCAGTAATACAATGAGTCTCCTGACAGCACTACTTATATCCCCCAAGTATCATCTGGCTGCTGTGTTATGACGCCCACGCTGTGTCGGACGCTGCCGTGGCGACAGCTGTCTCTTTGGTGCAACTGTCAACCTGTCACTGGGTGCCGAACCCTGGACTGCTGCCTGACCGCCCAGGTTCTTGGCAGCCCTGCGCTATGTTGCCACCGCGTTCCAGTTCATCGGGATCCAGACGCCTTCACATTCTAAATCGGGAATGAGCTTCGAATATTCACTTTAAACTCGACAAGAGGTTATATAACGTCATGTTCGAACTCGCCGTCTGCCTGTGCTCGGAGAGACGACTCGCGAAGCTCCGCCATTGCCCATTTTACTGGAAACTTGTCACTTGAGTTGTTGTCGGGTACAAGTTGATTATACCAACGTATACATGAAATCGGTGTTTTAGCCGTTTGTAAAGTACCCCATGTGAGGTAACGGGCGAGTTGTGGCGCCCTGGAAATATTTTATGTTCGGAATTTGGGCGGCCGCACAGGACGCTCGTCAAAGCCGGGGCCCAGCAGCAAACACGTGGTGGCAAACGTTAGCCGGACGAGAGGGGTAGCCCCAGCGCATGGTCCAGCCGCGTGGCTGGGAATTCCGCTACGAGGACGGTGCTTTATGTCCATGAAGGAGACACGCCGGGAGTGCCAAAGATGGCGGACTTTATGAAGCCTTAATGGGAGACATTTCACATTTCGTAAAGAAATTAATAGTAGCCAGATGAATCATGGTACCCCATAAAGAAACATGTACATTACTATTACTTGTGGCGGTGGCTGAGCGGTTCTGGGCGCTGCAGTCCGGAACCGCGCGACTGCTACGGTCGCAGGTTCGAATCCTGCCTCGGGCATGGATGTGTGTGATGTCCTTAGGTTAGTTAGGTTTACGTAGTTCTAAGTTCTAGGGGACTGATGATCTCAGATGTTAAGTCCTATAGTGCTCAGAGCCATTTGAATCACTTTTGAACCATTATTTGCACGTCGATTCTGATGGTGTAATCAGGTTTTCAATATCTTTATTAGTTTAAAGTTTAGTATCTGACGGTACATTATATAAGAAACACCCAGCAACGAATTTCCAAAATATAAACGCTTCATCCGATTTTGCCGATCGCCGTGTCTTTAGAAAACTGTTAGTATAAACCTAAATTGGTATGAATTACAGCCATGTAACTTAAATAGTACATTAGTACATTCGTTATTGGAGGTCAAAGAGGCCGATTAAAAATCGATCGAGTCAGGCCATAAGTACTCCACAGTTACACGAAAAAACGGTAGCAGGATGCTTATAAATATATTGATTCATCTACGTCTTTGTTTATATCCGATATATACTACTCATGAAGAAATTGGTTAAATATTTACTGTGTGTTGGAAAGCACAGAGACATTAGGCTCCTAGCCTACCTTTAGCTTCTTGTCTTTTGATATATGTTTATTTAATTGTTTATGTATTTAATAATGTGTGTTAGAGCGTGTTTATGGTGCAGCCGTAGGAATATTTATTTAATTTCAAGTATTTAAATGCAACTCCAGTATTTCGTGTGTGTTTAAATAAATTTGTGAGTGTACGTTGGCGTAGAGACACGGAAGGAGCGCTCTAGCCAATCACAGCGCTCGTTACTAACAAGGGAGCCTCCCCATCGCACCCCCCTCAGATTTAGTTATAAGTTGGCACAGTGGATAGGCATTGATAAACTGAACACAGATCTATTGAGAAAACAGGAAGAAGTTGTGTGGAACTGTGAAAAAATAAGCAAAATATACAAACTGAGTAGTCCATGGGCAGCATAAGCAACATCATGGAAAAACTGTGCTTAGAAGCGCCGTGGTCCCGTGGTAGCGTGAGCAGCTGCTGCACAAGAGATCCTTGGTTCAAGACTTCCCTCGACTGAAAATTTTACTTTCTTTATTTTTGCATAGTTATTATCTGTCCGTTCGTTCATTGACATCTCTGTTCACTGTAATAAGGTTAGTGCCTGTGTTTTGCGACCGCACTGCAAAACCGTGCGATTAGTAGACGAAAGGACGTGCCTCTCCAATGGGAACAGAAAACATTTGATCGTAAGGTCATAGGTCAACCGATTCCTCCACAGGAAAACACATCTGATATATTCTATACGACAATGGTGACGGCATGTGCATCACATGACAGGAATATGTTGTCGACCCACTTAACTTGTACACTTGACGAATGGGTAAAAAGATTCTTCTACCTTGCCCGATATAGGTTTTCTTGTGGATGTGATAATCACTCCCAAAAAAGTGATGAAAACATAAGAGTTTGTCACATAAACTGAAAATAAAAAATTAAAATTTACACTCGATGGAAGATTTGAACCTAGGACCTTTCGCTTCGCAGCTGCTCACGTTACCACGAGACCACAGCACTCCTGCGTTCCTACTGTCCTTATTGTTGCTTATCTTCCTTTGAACTACTCAGTTTGTATATTTTGCTTATTTTTTCACAGTTCTACACAACTTCTTCCTGTTTTCTTAATTGATCTGTGTTCAGTTTTTCAAGGCCTATCCACTGTGCCAACTTATAACTAAATCTGAGGGGGGTGCGATGGGGAGGTTCCCTTGTAAGAGAGACGTATGGAGGATGGAGAGGAGCATCGTTTCCGGAAGGGAGACGAGGCAGTTCTGGGAGTGCTGGGCAGTACGGCACAGGACACGGACGTGCTGGACGCGACGGCGCGGCCGACGGGCAGTCGGCGGAAAGACTTGAACAATGGAGCAGTTTGCGCGTGGTCGCGGAGGATAGAAATATTTCGGATTGCCGACCTGTACTCTTGTGTGATTTCCGTCGCTTCTGCAGTAAAGACGTAGTGTGCGTTTAGAAGTGAATGTCTCGCGAGCTATGTTGTTGTTTATAACCAATTACGTGCAGTAGTAATCCACTGTTTCCCTATTATTCGGCTTATATTTTATTTAATTGCTGGACCATCGACACTAATAAGTGTTTTGCAGAAATATACAGCATTCTGAAAAGTAATTCTACTATCGTACTCATCATTTAAAGTCGTTAAGATAGTATCTGCAGATCTTATTTAATTGCAATCTTTCTTTTATAAATTTACATGTTATATTCATAATTCGCAATTGCCGAGTGATAGAAAGCTTCGACCATTCGATTCAAGTGTGTATTCTTATCGTATGCTGTAGACTCAGCGGTATTTCGCCTGTAATGCGGCAACTACGTACCCCAGCCCCTAGACTACGAAATCAGCCAAAACTTTTAATATTTCAAGTCTGAGTCGGAGGGTGCGTAGTTTTTTGAAAGCCCGCACCCTTATTTTCATATAAGAGACCATTTTTCTTCATTCACAGTTTTACTATTTCACATACGTGAAGTGAATGTATCAGCGCTGCAGTAGTACGTAGAGAGTAAGCTAGCAGAGACTTGTGAACAGATAGAGTGGAAGCAGCGGTTCTGTATTGATATTTGTGCTTCTGAAATGTCTCGTATGTAACACCCACATACAAGATAGTTCATGTGCGAGACTTCCACAGACACCAATTTTGAGTGCTTGGAGGCTAGAAGATCGTGTGGGCTACGAGAGGCTGGTGGAAGCAGCTGGTGGCAGCGGTCGTGGTCGGCGCCAGTGTACTGAATAGCGATAGCCCACAGCCACTTCAATGGCCAGTGGTCACCGTGGCCACCCCTCTAACGAGTGCAGCTCCCTGTAGCTGCCTATTCCCACCGTGAGTCGTAGCTGTGCATGCTTATGGCTGTTCTTCTTTGTTGACTGCGACGAATAATGAAGTATGTAGCTACTGTTCCAGGGTCCGGCATTTCCTAGGAATACGTTTGATTTCTGCTGACTTGAAATAGTATGTCATTGCGAGCGCAACACTGACCAAACCAGGGCATGGCCAGCAAACGGATCTCTTTGTGTACCATCAGCAACATGTTAGAACAGACCTTGGGAGCCAATATCTTTACCTTCGGTGGATGAGAGGGTGGGAGGTGGGGAGGTAGCATGGAAGGTTAGAGATCAGTTCTAAGCTTCTTAGTGTCTGTCCATACACTGAAGTGAAAACACATGCACTTTTCCGATGGTTTTTTTTTTATATTTCTGGGATGTTATTAAGTTATTTCGCCTTACTGTAGAATCAAAGGCAGGATGCATTCGTAGTGTACCATAGTCGTTGCTATTGCGTTTCTTTTAAGGGGACCCAGAACGTCCTATACCTCCAGTGTTAATTGTAAGGAACATTTTCTTATGAACTATTAACACCAGAATGATGAAACTTTTAAAGTATAATATTACATATATTTAATACCATGTACCATACGGATTTTAATTTATTGGTATTCTGTTACTCAAAATAATTGACATTTTTTGGCATAGTATCTTTGAAATAAAATCTGTTATCAATTATGTATCACAAAAAGGCTATGATACAAGGTGTACATTGGCACTGTTTACATTCCTTGAAAATTTTAAGTCTTTATCTGCAATAGTTTAGCAGAAAATGTTCCTTATATGGCAAAAAAAGTGAACCTGTGGAAAACGAGTTTCAAAGTTTCACTAACATTTTAGTGGAGTCCAGCGCCATAAGAGGGGTTTTCACTGTCACTAGACATCTCCCCATCTAGCCTTCTTTTCACACCTTTCATTCTTTGTCCGACTTGCCCCTCACACTCCTTTTCTTTCCTTTAATCATCCCTTTTCATCTCATTGTCTATCGACATCATTGCACTCACCATGTACTTTCCGGGCATCACATCCAACTTCTGCAGCACATTGTACTTTATAATGTTACCTTTGTTGTACGTAGCAATGGCATCATATACTCGAAAATGAAGAGTATGAATTTCCACAAACATATTTTTTGGGCTTCTGGTCCAAATTACATTATTCACACTCTCATTTTGATTTTGTGTACGTCCATGGAGACATTTCTTCAAAAGTTCAGTTGCAGAAAGTGTGGTGTCACCGCCAGACACCACACTTGCTAGGTGGTAGATTAAATCGGCCGCGGTCCATTTAGTACATGTCGGACCCGCGTGTCGCCACTGTGTGATCGCAGACCTAGCGCCACCACAAGGCAGGTCTCGTGATACGATAGAGCACTCGTCCCAGTTGTACGGACGACCTAGCTAGCGACTAGATGTACGAAGCCTTTCTCTCTCATTAGCCGAGAGACAGAATAGCCTTCAGCTAAGTTAATGGCTACGAACTAGCAAGGCGCCATTAGCCTTACAGTGATTGTAATTAAAGTCTCCTGTGTATAGTCAAGAGCGATGTACCACAATGATTGATTAAAGATAAGTATTAATCCAGCTACGTACTTTTCTTCATAGCATTAATTACGTAGCCTGTTCCAGTACTTCACGCCCGTCTGCGTTAGTCTAGCGTGCATTTTCAGCCATCTCTGTCTACAAGGTGTTGGCCCAGCTGCCGACACATCACATGGCGACGAGTCTACAAAGGATCTTGTGTTTTACTTTGCCCTAATTTATTTGTGTCATGGCTTCGCCACATTCTCCAGATGTACTCTCCGAATTTTATCGCTTGCAGAATCAGCAGACGCAGGCGTTATTGGATGCCCTTGGACAGCTCGTCCAGGGTCAACGTGCCATTCAAACCGATGCGGCCGCCGCCGCTTCACCGCTACCGCAGCCACAACTCGCCGTTGCACCGCCTTTTAGGCACTCCGACCCGAACCACGAGACTTGGCAGGAATGGTCCCGCCAGTTTGCCTTCCACCTCGCCGCCTACAGAATTCAAGGTAATGAGCGGCAGCCGTTTTTGCTTTCTTGTGTCGGTGTGTCCACCTACCGTGTGATAGTGAAATTGTTTCCCCGACGCGACGTAGCAACTCTGTCCTACGAGGAAATTTTGTCTGCTTTAGATGCCTATTTCAAAGAAACAGTTAATGTGGTTGCAAAACGGTATACGTTTTTTCGTACAAAACGTACGGCCGGTCAAACTAATAGGGCGTGGGTAGCAACATTGCAAGGACTTACTAGGGACTGTGCCTTTGACTGTGACTGTGGTCTTTCTTATTCAGATACAATGGTGCGTGATGCAATTGCACAGAACGTTTCTGATGTTCGCATACGGGAGCAAATTTTGAAACTAGTTAATCCCTCCCTTCAACAAGTGATAGACATTTTGGATAGACAAGACACACTTGACTGTGCTCAGGAATCTTTTGAAACTTCGCCAGCAGTGTGTAACATTTACCGGCCCGCCAGGCGAGCTGCGCGGCCCGGTCAACTGCCCTCGCACAAACAAACGCCGCTGCCGCCGCGCTCTAAGCCACGTGTGCCGCGCCAGCCCACAAATGCAGTGAAATCATGCCCGCGGTGTGCTACTAGACATTCGCGTGAACATTGCCCGTCACGCCAAGCTATTTGCTTTTTCTGCAATAGGAAAGGACATGTTCAAAGTGTTTGCCAGAAAAAGCTCCGATCAGACAATCACAATCATTCCAGGCCCTTTGCTTCGCGCCGGAATCGAACCAAGGACACTCAGGATCGTGGACCTTCGCCCATGGACATTCATGTAGTTAATTCCGATTCGTCCAGTGCCACTTTCTCTACCAGTGACTGTGTTCGTCCCACAAAAACTGCGCGTCGACGTCGCCGGAAATCACGTCAATTAGCAAGTGATTCTGTACCAGTGTCTATTCAAATTGCACAAAACAGTTGCTCTTGTCGTCAGCAAGACAATAACCTTTTTGTGGACTTAGACTTTGAAGGCAAAATGATACCATTCCAGCTCGATACCGGAGCTGCAGTTTCATTGCTCAATCACGACACGTACAAACAACTGGGCGCACCTCCGTTGCGTGCCGCAAATGTTCAGTTAAAAAGTTATTCCGGACAGAAAATTCCTGTGTTAGGACAGTGCAGCCTTCTTGCAACATACAAGGGACAAACAAAACTTGTGTCGTTTTACGTTCTTCGTTCTTCTTCTGCAGTGAACTTGTTTGGCTTAGACTTATTTCAGTTGTTTCACATGTCTATTGTAAATCAGGTGCTATCAGTGAATCAAACTGTGCCTTCAGACAGTGTTTCTCGCTTATGTGACGAATTTGCAGACATTTTTGCACCGGGCTTAGGTTGCGCTAAAAACTATGAAGCACATTTGGAACTGAAAGTAAACGCGCAACCGAAATTTTTCAGAGCGCGGAATGTTCCTCACGCGTTGCGAGATGAGGTCGCAAGAACATTAAACGATCTAGAATCACAGGGTGTAATTGAACGTGTGCAAGCTTCTCTCTGGGCGTCACCCTTAGTAATTTTGCCAAAACCTTCCGGACAATTGAGACTTTGCGTGGACTTCAAGGCCACAGTGAATCCACAACTAGTGTCTGCTACTTTTCCTTTGCCCCGCCCGGAAGATCTTTTTGCTAAACTGTGCCCGGGAAAATATTTTTCAAAGTTGGACCTAGCCGATGCGTACTTGCAAATACCGGTGAACGGCGAATCCCAGCGCGTATTGGTGGTTAACACGCATCTTGGATTGTACAGGTTCAAAAGACTGTCGTTCGGGTGTGCATCCGCCCCTGCATTGTTTCAGCAGTATTTACAAACTATTTGTGCGTCGGTCCCTACTGCAGCAAACTATCTGGACGATATAGTGATCTCCGGACAGACAGAAGAAGATCATCTTGCGAACCTACGAACGTTATTTCAGGTCTTGCGACAAAATGTTCTTCGCTTGAGGAAGGACAAATGTGTGTTTTTTGCTCGTGACTTACCATACCTGGGCCATGTCATCAATGCCCAAGGCATACATCCGAGTCCAGAGCACCTCCGTGCCATACAAGATTTACCTTCCCCTCGCAATGTGAAACAGCTACAGAGTGTGTTGGGTAAAATTAACTATTATCACAAATATATGCGCAATGCCTCTTCCATTTCAGCTCCGCTTCATCGCTTACGCCGTAAAGGTGTTCCGTTCGTCTGGACGACGGAATGCGAACGCGCCTTTCGCCAGTTGAAATCGGCGTTGCTTTCTAATACTTGCCTCAAGCCTTTCGATCCCCAGAAACCCCTTTTGTTGATGGTAGATGCATCGGATTTCGGGATCGGTGCTGTCCTTGCGCATAAAGTTGGCTCGCATGATCGCCCTATTGCCTTTGCGTCCAAATTGCTCTCGTCTGCGCAAAGAAATTATTCCCAGATAGAGAAAGAAGCTTTGGCTCTCGTGTTTGGTGTTACTAAGTTCCATGATTTCTTGTATGGTCGTCACTTCACCATCATCACAGACCACAAACCTTTGACATCGCTTTTTCATCCGACCAAGCCTGTACCTCCACGTACAGCGCAGAAATTCATTCGCTGGTCTATTTTCCTCTCGCAGTACCGCTACGATATATTGTATCGGTCCACTGCTAAGCACGGCAACGCTGATGCGTTGTCCCGTTTGCCTGTTGCTGAGGATAAAGCATTCGATTCTTCCGAACTTGCTTGCATGTTCATTGATTCGGAAACGGATGAAGTGGTCGAATCGTTTCCGATTGATTTTCGTCGTGTAGCTACAGCCACAGCTGCTGACCCTGTCCTTGCTACTGTTTTGCGTGTTGTTGCTACGCAATGGCCTTTGTCAAAGTCTCGGATCGAGGATCCGTTGGTTCGCCGATTTTTTGCTCACAAGGAGAGACTTTTTGTTCGACGTGGTGTTTTGTTGTTGCGTTCTGATAATGATCAGTCCCGCGTCGTGGTCCCACGTTCGTTCCAGTCCTCTGTTTTACGGCTTCTTCACCAAGGACATTGGGGTATAGTGCGAACGAAACAACTTGCTCGTCAGCACTGTAGTTGGTTCGGAATCGATGCTGCGATTACGAATATGTGTTCTTCTTGCATGGCGTGTGCCGAACAACAATCCGCACCGCCGCGGAAAGTCTTTGCATGGCCAAAAGCCACTTCCCCTTGGCAACGCTTGCACATTGATTTTGCTGGTCCATTCTGGAATGCTCGATGGTTGGTTCTGGTCGACGCCTTCAGTAATTTTCCTTTTGTTGTCCGGATGTCTTCCACGACGTCCTCCGCCACCATCCAAGCGTTGTCTGCTATCTTTTGCATTGTAGGTCTTCCGCAGACTATTGTTTCCGACAATGGCCCACAATTCAGGTCCACAGAATTTCAGTCATTCTGCCAGGCCAATGGTATTCAACATCTGACGTCCGCGCCGTTTTCGCCTCAGTCCAACGGTGCCGCTGAACGATTGGTCCGGACTTTCAAGTCACAGATGTTGAAATTGAAAGAGTCGCATTCTCGGGAGGACGCATTGTTGCTCTTTTTGTCTTCGTATCGCTCTCAGCCCCGAGAGGGTCGCTCGCCGGCTGAGTTGCTCCATGGTCGTCCTCATCGCACCTTGATGTCTTTGCTGCATCCGCCGCATCAGGTTCCTGTGCAGCGGCAGACTCCTGCTTTTGCTCCAGGCGACGTTGTATTTTATCGCAACTATCGAGGTTCACGGCGTTGGCTCGCAGGGCGCATTCTTCGCTGCCTCGGCCGCGCGATGTATTTGGTTTTGGGGGCCTCTGGTGAGATGCGTCGGCATCTCAATCAGCTGCGCCTCTGTCGTCGCACGGGTTCTGCCGCTCCCCGTCTGCTTTCAGCGACGGTGCCGTCCGGTCAGCGCCCTGGGGACCCATCTACTGGCTCGCCTCATCCCCAGGTGTTACCGACGCTGCCTTCCATTTTGCCCCATGGCGACGCGCAGTCGCAGCCGCCGCCGCCGCCGCCGCCGCCGCCTGTTCTCCCACCGGCGCCGCCCGCATTCGACGCTTCGCTGCAGCCGCCAAGCGCCTCCCAGGGTCACGCGCCGCCGGTCGCGTCCCGTGACCAGCTGTCCTCCGCCATGGAACGCTTGCCCGCTCCGGACCACATGATGTCATCGCGCGTCGGCTACCCCGACGCAATGGAGGTCGACCCTTCGGCCCCTCCTGTTTCTTTACGGGCGCATACACCGCATGTTGACGTGCACCCGGGACTAGGTTTTCAGGCGTTTCCTAGCTCCCCTCGGACCGAATGGCCGGGTGCGGGTGGCACAGCCTCGCCTGTTGTTAGGCTCCCCACCTCATCGCATACGTCAACATGGGGTCCTCTCCACGGCGGGCGGAAGCCTTATCTCACGACCGTTCGCCGATTTGCGGGGGAGGAATGTGGTGTCACCGCCAGACACCACACTTGCTAGGTGGTAGATTAAATCGGCCGCGGTCCATTTAGTACATGTCGGACCCGCGTGTCGCCACTGTGTGATCGCAGACCTAGCCCCACCACAAGGCAGGTCTCGTGATACGATAGAGCACTCGTCCCAGTTGTACGGACGACCTAGCTAGCGACTAGATGTACGAAGCCTTTCTCTCTCATTAGCCGAGAGACAGAATAGCCTTCAGCTAAGTTAATGGCTACGAACTAGCAAGGCGCCATTAGCCTTACAGTGATTGTAATTAAAGTCTCCTGTGTATAGTCAAGAGCGATGTACCACAATGATTGATTAAAGATAAGTATTAATCCAGCTACGTACTTTTCTTCATAGCATTAATTACGTAGCCTGTTCCAGTACTTCACGCCCGTCTGCGTTAGTCTAGCGCGCATTTTCAGCCATCTCTGTCTACAAGGTGTTGGCCCAGCTGCCGACACATCAGAAAGATCTCTGAAAATTGGTTTTATAGCCTTCATGACAGTTTCTGGTAGACTGTGATGATGCTTGTATACACGTTCAGATCCCTGATATTTGTTGTACTTGCACCAGGAATTGTGTCCCTGTGGGCATAGTACATGTAGTTCCTCGTCAGTCGATAAGGTGTGGTAGTAAAGTGCCATTACAGCCTTTTCCATTGCATCAACATTTTCCATCACTGAGTACTTGGCCTTTCATTGTTGTCTTCAGTCGACGCAGCCTTGTTCCCATGCGTTTCTGAACGTGACCTATGCACTCCTGTTTAGTAATGGTAACATCATTTCCATAAGGTTTCAGCTCAGATACAGCAGAAAAAGACTTCGAATCACCATCACCCAGGAACTGTAGGTATCTGACCTTGTACCACAGAAGAGAGCGACTGAAAATGTCTTTCACACCGGAAACTGCCATGGCCGCACTAGACCCACTGTAATTCCTTCGACAGTTTTCTGCATGCTCATCCTTCACTCTTTTAGGACACCTACAGTGCTTGGATTTAATTACAACATCTGTAACTTTTGTAGTATCAGCACTTGTTGCCGTTATTACCCCATTATGTGCAGTGTGCCCGCGCTTCTGCCACGTACCATCTAGTGCGACAGTCAGGTCCCGAGGATTCTGAACATCTGGGATTTCTTCATTCACCACCACAGCCTCCTCCACTGCTTCTTTAATGGATTCTTGGGCAATATCTTCAACACAGTATCCAACAACCGAGTTATATTTTGAGAATTTCGTTGGCGGTGGTGGTAGATTCATTACACCACAAAACATTTGACCAGCGGAGTATCCCTTACCGATTGACCTTAGAGCATAAATACATCTAATATTTACACCATAGTACTTGCTTGTCTCACTATCAGCTTCACCTTGGCCTGTTTCGACAAATTCTGAGTTCCAAAATGAAACACTGTAATGACAACTAGTACAATGAAGACAGATTTCTGCTGCAAGTCCTATGTTTCGCTTGACATTTACTGACATACTCAATTTGCAACATTCCTTACACAGTACTGAACTCTCAGTCACCTTTGAGAGCAATGAAATGTTAATTATTCCGTTCACATTATCCTCACTACACTTCTCCAATAAACTGCAGTATTTTTCAGTTGATCAATGCAACTTCTTGCTTGTGCTAGAGACAGGAGTAGATTTCACTTCATGAATAACCTCACTGTTTTCAGAATCATTTCCCAAGGTCGGAGAAATTGTCACAGTTCCACTAGTGTACCTCGGAGGAGGCTTCTTCCTCTTGTAAACTCTGTTACTAAATCGAGGCATATTTGATAAGTTCCAGTTACGCAATAGAAATACAACACAAATCGTGCAATAACCACCAAATGCTCAATGTAAACAACGGTATCCAAAGACTACAATACGTTCAAATGGCTCTGAGCACTATGGGACTCAACTGCTGTGGTCGTAAGTCCCCTAGAACTTAGAACTACTTAAACCTAACTAACCTAAGGACATCACACACATCCATGACCGAGGCAGGATTCGAACCTGCGACCGTAGCGATCGTGCGGTTCCAGACTGTAGCGCCTTTAACCGCTCGGCCACTCCGGCCGGCTACTACAATACGCAGACAAAACAATTGCCTATCAAATCGTGTTGCCAACGTAATGTAAACTCTTTGGAAAGACAGGAAGTTTTGAAAAACGATGTTTTCAATGAACATGTATCCATGGAAATTCAATGTCGCGACATGCCCGCTACAGCACGTTATTGAAAATAATATTTTCAATACTTGGAGTTGAACTACAGGTAAGATTCATATGTCATTTTAAAGAGGAAGATATGTAGTATTTTATTTCACAATAAACTGAAAACCTAAAATTTCATCATTTTTAGGTTCCGGGTTCCTTTAATAGCTGCTCGGTTATATGAGGATTATGTCGCTCTCCTCCTTATGCTCACTAATACCACTCACAACGAAAATACGTCTATTCATCCCAGAATGTTTTCTCTATATTGGTTATCATGTTGTTTTTGATCCTATCAGCATTATATTATTGGTGAAGGCCCTTATTCACCATAGTTCGTGGAATGTGCTAATTGTATGTATGTCTAAGGACTGTTGGATGGTGTTAGGTACTTATTTTTTACATATTAAACGGAAGGTTCAATACTGATTGTAGCAAACGCAAGATCATACCAAGCGAGTGAGTGTACACTCATTTTCCTCGAGATTTAATTGATTTTAGTACTATATTCACTATTTCCACTACAACTGACATAGTGTTCGTTTTAGAAGCGTTTCATGAGGTCTGTTGTTACAATATCCGTTGTTGTAAGAATCATGCATGGAGGGTGAGTTTACACTTATTTAACTGTAAATTTCATTGATTTTTAATACTAAAGCCACTATTTGCAGTGTCACAGTATTCGTTGTAAAAGCGTTAGTCTCTACCCTCAACAAGAAGTGAGTTGAGGTCTGTCGGTAGAATGTTCATTGTAGCAAACATAAGAATCACACCACATATAATGGTTATACTTCATGCAACAAATGAGTGTTCATGTTTATTCAGTCACTGTTTTTAAATAAACTAGCTGGCAGTACAGCAGGTGTGCTCTTGAGAATGGCAACAATGGCAACACTTTAGGCAGACACGCAGTGTGTAACTCCACAAGGAGCATTTGACCCGCGTACAATTCATCCACCATCTGCTCCTCCACCACCTGTACAGCAGGAATCTCATCTTCCGCAGTATATGAAAATACACACACACACACACACACACATTATATATATATATATGTATATATATATATATATGTATATATATATATATATATATATGTAGAGAGAGAGAGAGAGAGAGAGAGAGAGAGCTGTTATCAGTACCGAGGAGCGTCTGGAACCACCAGACAGCCTTCGGAAAGTTTACGTGAAGAAGTACCCAGAAGAGACAAAGAAACGAACACCTACCTAATACCGTGTAGGGCCCCCTCGAGCACGCAGAAGTGCCGCAACACGGCGTGGAATGGACTCGACTAATGTCAGAAGTGGTGCTGGAGGGAACTGACACCATGAACCCGGCAGGACTGTCCATGAATCCGTAAGAGTACTAGGAGATGCAGATCTCTTCTGAGCAGTTGCAAGGTATCGCAGATATGCTCAATAATGTTCATGTCCGGGGAGTTTGGTGGCAAGCAGAAGAGTGTTTCTGGAGCCATTCTGTAGCAATTCTGGACGTCTGGGGTGTCGAATTGTTGTGCTGGAATTTCCCAAGTCCATCAGAATGCACAATGAACATAAATGGATGCAGGTGATGAGACAGGATGCTTACGTACGTGTCACCTGTCAGAGTCGTATCTAGACGTATCAGGGATCCGATATCACACCAACTGCACAAGCACCACACCATTACAGAGCCTCCACCAGCTTGAATTGTCCACTGCTGACACGCAGGATCCATGGATTCATGAGGTCATACCCGTACACGTCCATCCGCTCGATACAACTTGAAACGAGACTCGTCCGGCAAGGCAACACGTTTCCAGTCATCAACAGTCGAATGTTGGTGTTGACGGGCCCAGGCGAGACGTAAAGCTTTGTGTTGTGCAGTCACCAAGGGTACACGAGTGGGCCCTCGGCTCCGAAAGCCCATCTCGACGATGTTTCGTTGAATGGTTTGCAGGCTGACACTTGTTGATGGCCTAGCACTGAAATCTGCAGCAATTTGCGGAAGGGTTGCACTTCTGACGCGTTGAACGATTCTCTTCAGTCGTAACTGGACCCGTTCTTGTAGCATCTTTTTCCGGCCGCAGTGATGTCGGAGGTTTGATGTTTAGCGGATTCCTGATATTCACGGTACGCTGGTGAAATGGTCGTTCGGAAAAATCCCCACGTCGTCGTTACCTCCGAGATGCTGCGTCCCACCGCTCGTGCGCCGACTATAACACCACTTTCAAACTCACTTAAATCTTGATAACCTGCCATTTTAGCACCAGTAACCCATCTAAAAATTGCGCCAGACACTTGTGTTATATAGGCATTGCCAACCGCAGCATCTTTCTCTGGCGCTTCGGTGTATATTATATAACTGAATCGATAGTGGTGTCAGCCTTTTTCTTTGTTTTTTGTTTTCGCATGCTACCCAATATCCCAACAAGATACGTAAAACGTGACAGTAGCCTTGAAAGGTAGGAGTAATCCGTTGGCGAGGGGGGTTCAGGGAAGGGTGAGGGGAATAAGAGCTTGTAAATAACTTGAGCACTGCCAATTGGAAACTGCAGTGTTTAGACCTAGCAAAACGTTATGGGGGCGGGGAGTGTTAGGAGGAGGATGCGGTGAATACGTGATGTGGCGCAGGGGTGATAGAGGGGGGAGGGGGGGGTGCGAGGTTATAACGTGGGTTTGGTGAGAGTCTATACCGCAAGGTTATCTGACGCTAGGGGGTCCATCACCTTGCGTAACTATGGGTGTCCATAGACACAACATTCCACTGACGCTTGTTGATTATTGAACTGCGTAACGGTGCAAATTTGTGCACATGTTTTCATTTACACGACGAGTGAAATACATCATAGATCCACATCCTTCGAAGTATTCAGTTCAACTGGCTGACAGTAAGGCACAGGAAACTCACGCAAATAATTGCCACCACTAGATAGCTATCACATAGGTATATGATGACCAGAATGCACATTTTTTCATTTAATTTAAAATGCCAAAATTTCTTTGAGAGTAATTCAAATGTGTGTGAATTCCTGAGGGACCAAACTGCTAAGGTCATCGGTCCCTAGACTTACACACTACTTAAACTAACTTATGCTAAGAACAACACAAACACTCATGCCCGAGGGAAGACTCCAACCTCTGGTGGGAGGGGCCGCGCAATCCGTAACATGGCGCCCTAAACCACACGTCTGAGAGGAACTCTTTAACATTTGAAATTTATATTTATTTTTACGTAATAATTGTTTATACACTTTTACAAAAAGTTCTTAAAGTTCTTTTTTAGAATATGCTTCACATACACAGTTTTAGTACTCATTTCATTGTGTTATATGGCTGCACACTTGCAATCGGTACGTAAATCAGCCATTTATATTTCTTTCTGTTTTGTTTTCGCATGCTATCTAATATCCTCACAAGACACGTAACGCACGACACAAGGTGATGCCTTTAGTGATCTAAAAGGTAATCTCTGTTGGCTATAGCGCTTTTTGCCAAATATTATAAGGCTGCTGGAAACCGACAACCAAGTCTTTTTTTTTGGAATCTATGGATACAATGGCTCCACATTTCTTTTGCAGTAAGTCTAATATCTTCAGCCCATTCCTTTTTGTTTGAAAGCATCTGAACATGCCTGCTCACTGCTTCTAATCTGTATGCTTACACTAACATAGCTTACGTCTCTGTCACCGAACTGTGTTACTTATACGAAAATAAATGTTGATACGCTTCAGTCCTTCAGCACAATGTGATCGCTCTCTCCACCTACCCGCAAGCAGGCAATTTTATTCCAGCCTAGTGTGTTCTACGCTGTATTGTGTGTCTCGTCATGTCTCCAGGGACCAAAAACATAAATTCGTTTTCTAACGCACGGTGGCATTTAGGTGTCAACCCGTTCACCAATCATCCGTTAAGTTTTATTTGGATGGTGATTTAGAAAGTTCGCCTGCAATAAATTAATTTTTTGTGTCATTCACTAGCTAGTATGTGACATACACGTTCAGTGGATTATACCAATTAAGTAATAGATTACTGTACCTAATTTTATGATCAAGAAATTTAATAGTACATGTATTAAACAAGAGTCGCGGTACATTATTTTTAGTGTATTTGTAGAGCAGTATTCCAGTACCAAAATCCGCAATGGTCGCACTATCCAGATGTTTGTCACAGACTATTCCTTTCCGCTATGGTTTAACCGCGTCAGTGGAACTGCACATTTCCACTTCGATGGCGGATAAGGAAAGGACACAACAACTTGACTTGAGGTAACATGAATGTGGGTACCGCATATGTTACGATAATATATATTTTTCAGACAAGTATTTAGCATTTAGCCAACAATGTCTCGTTTATGAATCCTGTGGATCGTGTGGTCATTATTGTTTGCTATGCAATATGTTTATTTGAGCTACTTTTGCGCCTGTAGTCTTTAGATTTGATATACTTCGATGTTAGATTAGATACTAACACTGTTTTATGGATAAACGTTGATTGATGGCAGGACAGAGAATTGATCGTATGTTAAAATCTGTTTTATTAAGTTTTAGCATTTAAAATTAGAACAATTTTCATTTAGTGACTTCACAGTGAATATTGACTGGCTGGGAAGTAAACACGTCGTAGAAATGTCTTCCTGAATCAGTGGGATACATAGATCTTCCTTCGTCTGACATCAATAGACGAGATAACTGGCTCCATAACTCGGAACGATTATGGCATCAATACATGTAAGAACTCTATGCCCTCTTGTAAGAATAACTCTATTAATTTAGTCTTTCGTTTAGAACTAACTCAAGAAAATTTTATATGCATATTATGTCACACTAGGACACTATGCAGAGGATTGGAAGGCAGTATGTTGCTTGATGTTTTATTTTAGTACATAAACTTATATCGGCTTAATTGCCTTCATCAATATATGTGCTGACGTTGTAGTTGGCCACATGTCAACTTTGAATAAACCATTATTACTAACTGTAGCTGCTGAGTTTAACATCTTTTTCATCAACGTTTTAAAGTTGTTCCATAATTTGCTGTTGCAACTGTATTACGTTACCTTTTCACTATCTGAAAGTTGTGGAGATTCAAGTTTGACAGCAATGCGTACAACAGCAAATTATAGAACTAAAATGTTTCTGAAAAAAGTTACATCCAGCAACTACAGACAGCAATAATGGTTTATTCAAAGTTGACATATGTCCCTATACAGTATACAGTGTCAGGACATGTACATCAAAAAATGGCTCCAAGCACTATGGGACTTAACATCTGAGGTCATCAGTCCTCTGGACTTACAACTACTTAAACTTAACTCACCTAAGGACATCACACACATCCATGCCCTAGGCAGGATTCGAACCTGCGACCGTAGCAGCAGCGCGGTTCCCGACTGAAGCGCCTAGAATTCTCGGCCACAGCGGCCGGCTAGGACATGTACTGATGAAGGAAATAAACCCGAAATAAGGTTATATGCTTGAGCCGTGTGTGGGCTCTCAACATATATCGCGCTGTAAAGATAGTTCTGAGTCCTTCCATTCCAATGTTAATCGATTCTTTCATATTTATTGTTATGCTGCGTACTATTCTGTTGAGATTCTCTCTGGTGGCGTGTCTGGTCTTATCGATCTTGGAGTCGTTGCTTCCTGTTAGCCTTGTGTAAGGGAATAAGATCTTTGGGGGGATGGCCGGTTGGTTGCCTAGCGGTGACGAGTCGGTCGGTCGGTTTTTAAAATCGGGAATTAGAGAATGTCGTACGATGAGACCGCGGCGTGACGTGGCGTGGCGGTGGAGAGTTGCCAGTTGTTCCGAGAAGCCGCGTGGTCTATCCTGGCGGTGCGAGACGAGTGGGACGAGTTGAGGGGACAAGGCTGTCGGCTCTTGCCGTGAGCACCCGGGGGCCACGGCTGTGGTTCCGAGTCACTGCTTGGTGGGAGCGGCAACGGATGTCTTTAAATTTTCCGTCTGGAGGTGGGAATGATGGACTAGTAACTCGCCTAACCTGAGGAGTGGTATTTCGCCGCCGTGGGTGCAGAGAAGACGAGGGCTCCGGTGACGGAGGGCGTGGCTGCGTGACTGTGCCCAGTTGGGTACGCTGGCGACTTGTACACGGTCGGGTGTGAGGAACCTTTGCATCGGAGTTCACCTGCTGTTTCTCTGATAAACTGCAAGTTAATTTGATTAAAGGTTTAGATGTTAACTGAAGAATTTTGGTTTGTGCCACCAGCGTCTTTTATGCCTTGTGGCCTCCTGCGTTCGGGTTTCCTGTCCCTGTCGCCGGTGAATTTATAGGCGGTGATCTTTTCCGCTTCTTATTAGTACTGCCCGGTAGGAAGTGTATTTTTGGGCAGTGATTATTGTTTTAGATTACATTTTTTCTGCCCTGTGGACTCCTGCGTTCGGATTTCCTGTCCCTGTCGCCGGTGTAATTATAGACACTAATCTTTTGGCTTCTTATTAGTACTGCCTGGGAGGAAGTGTATTTTTGGGCAGGGATTATGGTTCCTGATTTGATTCCTCCTCCTCCCCTGGCCTCGCGTGAGGTCGATGTGATTGCTGAATGTGAGGCGTTGTGGGTCTGTTAGTCCGCTTCTAGCCTGAGAATCCTTTGGGAGACAATTGTGGCCGTCCTTACACCCGGTCGGTTAATTATTTGTATCCCAGGACATTTTGGTGGCAGGACATGGTATTAAAGTTGTTAGTTATTGTAAAATGTTAAATGGTTGTATGTTACTTTGATTGTTTTTGGCCACTGTTTAAAAAGGTTAAGTTTGCCTTTCATTGGTGGTTTTTTAAAATTACGTGGCTTTAAAATTGTTTGTTATTGTAAAAGGTGAATGACTTTATCTTTACTTTGATTGTTTTAATCTACTTGGCATCCTTTGAACATGCTAGTTCTGCCTCCCTGTTAACGAGACCTTGTAATTTAATATCTTCTTGTGCCAAAGTTTAAAAGAAGTTGGCTCACTACATGTTCGACAGAGAAATTATATGCAAATTGGTTTTTTTGTTTCATTACTTGGAAAGATTTAATTTTGTTATTAAATGTTTTATCAAAGTCTGTTTCAAGTAAAATGGCTTGGCTATTAACGGTAAAGTAAAGTTTTAATTTCACTACTTGGAAAATTTTGATTTGTTATCAAATGTTTTATCAAAGTCGGTTTTAAGTAAAATGGCTTGGCCGTTAACTGTAAGGTAAATTGTTTTGAAAAGGCACTCACGCGTACTAGCTTTTTTGGGTCTGTTCCTGGTCAAGTGATAATGAAATGACTTTTCATGATTGAACTAATCAATAAAGAAATTGTAAATTGCAACTCGACAGTAACCAACTAATTTTGGCCCCGTTTCCCAATTGGGGATTTTTCTTGATTAATCGTAACACCCGTTTCAATGATAAAATAAAATATCAAGCAGCATAATGTCTTCCAGTTCTCTGCCTTTAATTTAGTTGCAAAGAAAGAACATACCTCCAGTAATTTTGAAGCAACAAAGGAACAATGGAAAAAGTGACGAACTTCTTAATGGTTTGTCCGCAAATGTGCCTATGTAACCCAATGGCTTAAATTCCAGATTACAAAAATACAGGCTTAGGGCTCGATTCCAGGGTAGTCCTACGATCTTCTCTGCTAGTTATCGCTTCTTTCATCAACAATAATGACAATAATGCTAATTGAAGTTGCATCATATTTTGGAATACGTGTTGAATTGTAGATCCCCGTCGAATTGGCTGCATAAGTCTGTTCAGAGGTGGGAAGAAGCCAAGGGTACACCATCATGCCCAGTAAAGCACTACAGTACCAAACCACCGAGTTGAGCGCAGTTTTAATTGTTTTACAGCGTAACAAATGCAACATAAAAATACTTATAGGCCGAAGACCACAGCAGTTTGGGCTCTAACGCAACAGGTAACCGCAATGTTGAGCAGCCAATCTACTCAGCCAGCTGACGATCGGTAGTGAATGATTTTTCCGTCGATTTACTTGCTTTATGCACTGTGGATTATAAATTCGCCTACATAGATAATGGTTCATACGGGAAGTATAGTGACTGATCAAGCACACGGAAAATATAGCGCCTCATCCATTTTCAGGCCATCAGTATTGCATGGAAAACTCGTCCGTAAAAATTTACGAATATTATAGAAAAACCACATATAAAACAATGGAGTACCTATGACGTGCATCATTGTCGCAGACGAGGCGTTTGGTATATCTGAAAAATGCCTCCTTACGGAGGAAGGAGTTTAACAAACAATAAATGAACTTCCAGTTACCGGCTGTCTCGTACTAGGCGGTTTATACAATATACTTTTAGCACTGTGTCAGATAAATGGAGAATGGTGAATTTTTCATTCCTCAGTAGATTTTCGAAAAGAATTTGCAGTTGCCGAAATGAATGCATCCTGTATCTTACAAAATAATGTGCCTGAAAGAGGTGGCTATAAATTTGAAGATTATTGCAAGTCCCTCCGTAATTGAAGATTTCCCTAAATCCTACACGCTGTCGTAAGTCATCGTGAAATTAGTTTCGGGATACAAGCAAGGTCTGGCTGCTTCGACAAGTGGAAGTGGACTGAAGACAGCCACATGCGTTCACCACGAAACAGCCTGCACACAACTGGCAGTACGGAGCCAGGAAATCTCAGCGGCCCGTTGAGAGGGATACAACGCACGCCATTGTCTTATTGGCTGCAGCAGCCTGGCTCCCCCGTCGTTACAGCTGTTACTCTACCGACTCGGCCTTGTTCATCTGTCTCAGCACCTGCCGATACGTTTCCCCTTCCCACTGCTAAACGTGTCTGCTATGCGTGTCTCCGTGATGTAATTACGCAATTCGTTCGTGTTGGTAGTGTTACTAAATGAGTCATTCCTAACGATGAACACCACAAGACTTTTAATCTAAAGTCTCCTAAAACGTTTGTGGAATGCTGCCGGTCGTACAGAGTCATCCAAAGTGTTTTAAGATTATCTATGAGTAAGCTTGCCGTTAGAATATGGAATAATTTTGCAATCTGACATGCGTCTGTGCAGTTACATAGAGCTTTGAGGTCCAAAAATTTCGGAAGAGACTGGGTTCGAGTATATAAAAGATTTCTTAATATTGCAGCACACACTCAACTCGTGAAAGCGTCAAATTGGAAGACTTTTTCACCTTTCTACACCAACTGCAATTATTGCAGCAGGGTCTCGACCAGGATTTAAAAACAGTAGTTCACCGGTACTGCTGTCCATGACCAAGGGAGTCTTACAACAAACTTCACATATATAATAGCCAGAAAAGTGCCGAAGAAATTGGGTCACGAGTTTAGAATGACATTACGATGCAAAAAGAAAAAAAGAAATTTTTTTCTGAAAACTAACTTAAAACAAACACAAAGTGCATTCGATTAATATATAACAAAGAACTGTAGTAATAAATGGCTTTGGATCTCAAATTTATCTGCTATTCTTAATACTTGTTATTCACCTCGACGTTGAGCACTCGTAAGATCGTTCGCAGATGACAAAAGAATAGTTGTAATTGTGTACGTGAATAATGTTTCGAATAATATTTGTTATTAACGAATAAAAAATAATAATTTATATCTGTATTTGTTATTCGCATAAACTTCGCCTAAATCTAGTGCTAAGCGAAGCGCATCGCACATGCATATACTGCAGATTCGCTGCTTATGTGCAAGCGAGTGCAGACGCCTGATATCCGCGTGGCTGCAAACAAATACTCACGTGGTTGTGTCAGCTGCTTGGCTGGACGTACATGCGCTCACGCGGCAATCGTTACAATCAGTAATCTTCGGCAACTTCCGCCAACGTTCACGAAGCGTATTCGCGCTCTCAGTCGCACACTGGAGACGCGTGCGGGAAAGCATCTATATATCAGATGTTTTTTTTAGATTTGGGATGTGCTAGAGCACAATTGTGCACTATTCCATTTAATAATTACCACATGACTGAATTTGCTGTTTTGTTATGTCATGTTATGTTAACCGGGGACCTAGAAACGACGGAGAGGCTCTGTCCCCGCCGCAGCCGCAGTAGTCCGCAACCCCACGACGACTATCGCAGTCCACTTCACCCTCTGCCGCCCCACACCGAACCCAGCGTTATTGTGCGGTTCGGCCCCCGCTGGACCCCCCCAGGGAACGTCTCAAACCAGACAAGTGTAGCCCCTATGTTTGCGTGGTAGCGTAATGGTGGTGTACACGTACGTGGAGAACTTCTTTGCGCAGCAATCGCCGACATAGTCTAGCTGAGGCGGAATAAGGGGAACCAGCCCGCATTCGCCGAGGCAGATGGAAAACCGCCTAAAAACATCCACAGACTGGCCGGCTCACCGGGCCTCGACACAAACCCGCCGGGCGGATTCGTGCCGGGGACCGGCGCTCCTTCCCGCCCGGAAAGTAGTGCGTTAGACCGCACGGCCAACCGGGCGGACGAATTTGCTGTAGTGGGCTATATAAATGATTAACTAACTTTACAACCAACAAAGGCGACCATGATGTCATTAAAAAAAATTACATGGCTGTGAACCTGAGGTACGGAAGTTAATCAAAGAAACAAACATTTGCTTGAAACAATATATCTTACAAGGGAACCTCCCCATCGCACCCACCTCAGATTTAGTTATAAGTTGGCACAGTGGATAGGCCTTGAAAAACTGAACACAGATAAATCGAGAAAACAGGAAGAAGTTGTGTAGAACTATGAAAAAAATAAGCAAAATATACACACTGAGTTGTCCATGTGCAAGATAGGCAACATAAAGGATAATGTGAGCTCAGGAGCGCTGTGGTCCCGTGGTTAGTGTGAGCAGCTGCGGAACGCGATGTCCTTGGTTCAATTCTTCCCTCGAGTGAAAACTTTAATTTTTTATTTTCAGACAATTATTATCTGTCCGTCCGATGCGAGGTAACTCCGCCGTAGTATGGGGACGCTACACCTAAACAAACATCGAAACACACGACGTCAGTCGACTACAGCGCACGGAAGAGAGAGTATTTCTGCTAACGAGGCTCCCTGGCTGGCAGTTGACTGTTCGCTACTTTGGACGAGAGTGCAGTACATACGTGAGATGTAATCCGTGGGCAATATGAATCCAGCAAATATAGCTCGAGACTTCAATAACAAGGCACGTCTTTCGTCTACTGATCGCACGGTTTTGCGGTGCGGTCGCAAAACACAGACACTAGTGAGCAGAGACGTTAATGAACTTACGGACAAATCATAACTTCGCGAAAATAAAGAAAGCAAACTTTTCACTCGAGGGACGATTTGAACCAAGGACCTCCCGCTCCGCAGCTGCTCACGCTAACCACGGGAGCACGGCGCTCCTGAGCTTCCACTATCCTTGATGTTGCTCATCTTGCGTATGAACTACTCAGTTTATATATTTTGCTTATTTTTTCGTAGTTCCACACAACATCTTCCTGTTTTCTCGCTTTATCCGTGTTCAGTTTTTCAAGGCCTATCCGCTGTGCCAACTTATAACTAAATCTGAGGAGGGTGCGATGGGGAGGTTCCCTTGTTAGTACAAAGGGTAATTATTGTTGTGTTCAGTCGCAAGACTGGTCTGAAGCAGCTCTCTACGCTAGTGTATGCAAACTAATCTGTGCAAGCCTCTTTGTCTCTGAGCAAATACTGCAACTGATATTGACTTGAACCTGTCTGCTATAAATAATTCTTCGTCTGCTTCCACAATTCCTCCCCACCACCCCTCCACATACACACGTACTCCTCTCCATATTGTCTGACGCCTCTGGCAGTGAACTAGGAACCCATCTCATCCATTAGTCGATTATGTCTTCTCTTCTTTGATAGCACTGGGTAGCGCTCTGAGCTTTTAATTGTTCAAATGGCTCTGAGCACTATGGGACTCAACTTCTGAGGTCATCAGTCCCCTAGAAATTAGAACTACTTTAGCCTAACTAACCTAGGGACATCACACACATCCATGCGCGAGGCAGGATTCGAACCTGCGACCGCAGTGGTCTCGCGGTGCCAGACTGTAGCGCCTAGAACCGCTCGGCAACTCCGGCCGGCGAGCTTTTAATAATCTTGTTCTCATACACCTGCTTTCTCTTTTCAGTAAAGGTTTCTTGAATTTTCCTATACATAGCATTTACATGCGGTGGACGACAATATGGAGCTTCCAGCCGTTTCGGAATGTCTCAGTACAAGTTGTGTATGTTTTTCAAGGGATGTCACACCATTCTTCCTGCGATGTTCAAGTAACGATTATGGAAGTGGGTAGTGATCACGCACCCTTCCCTCAAAAGCAGATAACGAAGGCTCAATAATATAGAGATCTGGTGACTCTGGTGGCCATGGCAGGTGCGAAAATACATCCCTATGCTCACAAAACCACTTCTGGACGATGCAAGCTGTGTAAATAGGGGCCCTGTCGTCTTGTAACACAGCACCACCATTGGGGAGCAGACATTGTAGTATGGGATGGGTCTAATGAGCTAAAAGGTCATATAATCCTTGGCAGTAAGGCTACCCTTCAGATTAACCATGGGACCCATGGAATACCACGGTACTCCCACCATGTTCCACTCTTAGGACGTAAAGTGGGCCGAAACCTGTGAACAATGACAAACAAATCTCATCTGACCAGATGACATTCTTAAATTTCTCCATAGTCTAGGTTTTATGGATTCGATATTACGTTTCCATGTCATGAGCTGTTGCATCATTGATGAGTAGTTTTGGAATTCCACCTCGCCCTGCATTTCCCTGCTTATCGAGCTTCCTTCGAGTTGTTTTAATTCTGATAGAGGTTGCGAGTGCGACATTTAGTCTGCAGTGACTTTTGCAGCTGTCGTCTACTTATTCTTGTCCCAATTCTCTTCAACGACCGTCTCTCACAATCACTCAACACTCACTATCGTTCTCATTGTTGGTTCAAATAGTTCAAATGGCTCTGAGCACTATGGGACTCAACATCTGTGATCATCAGTCCCATAGAACTTAGAACTACTTAAACCTAACTAACCTAAGGACATCACACACATCCATGCCCGAGGCAGGATTCGAACCTGCGACCGTAGTGGTCACGCGGATCAAGACTGACGCGCCTAGAACCGCACGGCCACACCGGCCGGCTCACATTGTTACTTAGAGGATGATATTTTCCCACATTCCCTTTATACAGTGTAACTCTTAGATACGGTACATCTTGAAACAACAATCACCTCGGCTAACTTGGTTGCAGAAACACCCACCACACTAGCAGCAACAACTTGGCTACGTTGGAATGCACTCACAAGTACACAGAACACTGCCCAGACCGCGACTGACACTTGAAACGTATTGAGGACACTCCATAGCTGCATTTCGTGGTAAAATACAACAGCGCAAACAGCGGGTTTGGCTAGGATCTGTATTTATGTTCAGACACTTCTCACGGTGTTTTCATATTTTTATCCATCTCCGTGTTTTTGCTATAATCATGAGTGCTCCTAATACTTATATTACGGTCGCAGGTTCGAATCCTGCCTCGGGCATGGATGTGTGTGATGTCCTTAGGTTAGTTAGGTTTAATTAGCTCTAAGTTCTAGGCGACTGATGACCTCAGAAGTTAAGTCGCATAGTGCTCAGAGCCATTTGATCCATTTGAATACTTATATTTTTCATGTAGGTATTCTGGTGTTGCCATTTTACACAGTCTGTGAATGACATTTCTTAGATATCTTTTGCGTTCTTCATTTATGCATTTTTGTCCTCTCCTTTCGTCAATAAGATTCAGTATCTCACGAGTTACCCAATGATTTCTACTCGGCCTTGTCTTTGCCTATTTGATCCTGTATTGTCTCCACTATTTAGTTTCTGAAATCTACCCATTTATCTCTAAGTCTACTTTACCTCTGTTTCAGTATGTCGTTGCCAATTGCTTTCTCAAGAACCAATGCTTCATTCAATTTATCCAAGTCAAATCTTTGTAATATCCTACTTTTATGCATTTTTTCAGTTTCAATCTGCAGTTTATCACCAATAAATAATGACCTAAGCCCACATCTGTCCCTGGAAGTACTTTGCAGTTTAAAATTCCTTTCTGTAACTCTGACATGTAGCTATATAATTTATCTAATAACTTCCACAGTTCTTAAGCAAAGAATTAACAATCATTAAATAGTTCTGTATATAAAATTCTACCAGGTGACTCCTACTTTCATTCCTCCCAGTCCATGTTTTATTAGTATTTTTCCGTCTCCTGCTTTTCCTACTGCCGAATTCCAGATCGACATCACAGTTACTTTATCGTTTTCCTTAAAGATGTAAATTATTAGGTTTTATCTCATCGTAAAGTCTTTCAATCACTACATAATCTGTGGAGCTAGCAGGCATACAAACTTGTGCTGTTGTATTGTGTGTTCGCTTTGTTTACCATGGCTATAATAATGCTTTCACTATCCCGTCCACAGTAAGTCGCTCGCTTTCCTATTCTCTTATTCGTTACTAAACCTACTCATACATTATCTCTGTTTGATTTGGTGTTGATAATCCCGTATTTATCTAACCAGAAATCACAGAAATCACGGTTTTCCCACCTTTGCAGTTCACTAATTTCTGTTTCATCGAACTTCAGCCAACCCAGTTCGCTTTTTAAATTTTCTAAGCTTCCTACTTGATCTTAAATTACACGCTACGACTCGTAGACTGCCAGATTTACTTATCCTAATTATAGTGTCCTCCTGATTAATCCTCACACAGAGATGTCAATGGGGGAGTATTTTACTTCGACAATGTTTTACTCAAGAGGATGCCGTCAACATTAGATCATAGAACACAGCTTCATGGTGTCCAGAAATACAGCAGCTGTAGTTTTCCATTGCTTTCAGCCGTTTGCAGTACCGAAACTGCAAGGCCATAACAGTCAGTGATCTCGAATGTTGCTCCAGCCGCTATTCGTATGGCTGAGGCTGTCTTCAGGAACCTCTCCACAAATATCCTTCTGATGTTATGGCGCCAGCGGTCGCTGTGGCATGACTAATGGATTGTGTAGGTGGATGCAGTTATTACACATCCAACAGAAGTTGCTGTGTTGTGTTGTGTTCTTCCCTAATCCATCACTGAAGCGAATACTGCAGTTTCAAGGAAGTGAGTAAATCACAACAGAATGGAAAAATATGTGCATTTTACATGATTGGGGATCACCGAAGACTGCTTGGCCCCTGTGTAGAAGTTCATTCTCATTGTGAGAGCTGCTCGAGTTCACTTCTCCGTTCCAAAGGGGCATCTACCACAGTTCGTTGTCGCCTGCTGAGCTGTGTACTACTTTCGTTATGACTAAAACATTCTCTGCACGTTTCAGCGTGGGTGGTTGCCATATCGCTACATTATGGAAATGGAGCTGTGCACAAATTGCTGTTCTGCAGTGTTTGTCGAAAGATTTTAAAGAAACTAGTCGGTAAAATATTTGATTCTCTCGCATCTCCTTGCGTCAAACATCAGATTCAGGATGAACTGCCAATCCTTTCCTTAACGCTCATAGTTATTGTGATACTTCGACATTAAGTAAGTTATTGCATGAAATTCATGAAGTTTACAGTGAGAAATAGGAGTTGCTACGCATTTTCGTTTAGCGCATGTAATATCATACATTGCTGCATATGAAATGTAGCAGACATACTGGTTTTCTCATTCTACTTGAGATGAAATCTGTATCTATCTCTAGGCTTGAGAAAATAGATTTATATAGTGTGTGGGGTGGCGGTTAGAAAATTTACTGTTGTATAAATGTTTGAATGTAGAAACACTTCACGGCCGATGCACCATATGTGGGGCGGCTGGTTGGATATTTATTGTTGTTATTCAATAAAAATGTTTTGTTTGTAATGTAGAAAAGCTGCAATTCCCTGCCTATTAACCATATGTGGGACGGTGGGTGAAATTAATTGTTTATATAAATGTTCCTGAATGCAAAACCAGTTCCTATTATTTATGCTGTCTTTTGCCGTTCTCAACACTGGCTCTCTAACTACAATATTGGCAACCAGAAAGTGATTAGCAAAACGTGAAGCCTGTAATTAGAATTCCTAGTGCCCACTTCATCTCAGAAATACACTTATAGCTACAACTTATAGCTCTGAGAAATTAGGAAATTGTATGGGATTCATAATCAAAAACGATTTTGATTAAAAATAGTTCAGTATGTTCTGAAAGTCACAGATGAAAAAAAGAAGAATCCACACAATCTGACTAACAGAGCAGTTCAGAGTCTAATGGTAGAATGTCTGTCCCGCGACGGCACGTGAAAATACGACATACGCAAACTGAAGATGGATAATTAAAATCATCCCAGAATTAACACTTCACTCGAAAATGATTTCATGGTTACTCGTATCCCGATTAACTTAATACGGCATCCGAGGCTGTTTATAGCAATGATACCGACGCGACGCGACTCCCGACACAGATGGCGAGCTATTCAGCGTCTGGAGAGAACTGGGGCCTTCCTTCCTTGTGCAGCGTTCTTATATATAAAGCCGCGGTGCGGACGGCTAAGGGAACGCCTGATCAAATCGGCTCTCCCGACTAGCCGCTGGCTAGTAATGCACCACATTAAGTTACCTAATAAATCATAGCTTCTTTTGCTGATGGCCGATGAAGCTCTCAATTTAAATGTGCAATCAGCACACAGGTAAGTAATCATAATAAAAATCTGACGTGGCTAAGTCAATTATTTAGGGCGAGAGAATTAATTTAATTACACTACACGCAGTAGACGAGCTCTGACCTTGCTCTTTGGAGATACGCTATCGCTATAGTTTTATAGTCATTCAGTTGAAATTTCTCACATCTTTATGATTATAGCGTATCTCCATTATACTAAAATGTAAACATCCACCAGAAAATTATGAATTTCAACTAAAATCTTAATTTGTGAGATCCAAAGTACTGTTTCTATTAAATAATTATGAAAAAGGAATCTAAATATAAATTTTTAAGTCTCTAGCTCTTTTCTATTGCGCCAATGATTTTTACAGAAAAACGTCCAAATTTCAAAATTGGTTAAAGTTATCGAACTGATATTCAATACATATTACTTTAGTATTACTCCTGACATGCTAGAACCGTTTCAGCTTATTTGCTTGATTTTTAAAGTATTGCGCATCATTTATGACGTCAGAGCTAGTTACAGTGGACTGGCTGGCACACAGTGGAAAGACTGATGTGAATTTATTACGGCGTGAGTAGGCTGCTTCCCTACAAGTGCACTCACTTCTGCTCATGCACGTAAACGCTGAGTAAAAGGAAAATATTCATAAGATACCTCATATCTCATTAATAGTCTGAGATACTGAAACGAGATTTGGCAAATGACAGTTCACAAAAGAGAGAGTATTTTGTGAAGCAGTTGACAAGCGAAGGTTTCTTATCTGTCCACAAATTTTTTCAATGAGATAATATAATTACATTACGTTTTATCGATAGTTGGTGAAATGAGAATTTGCAAAAACTTAAGCGAAGGAAATACACGTTAATTTTTATTGCAAGCATGTGGCTTTCATAAGCTATGGACGTCACCTGTCCTCAAATGTTTGTTTAATGAAAGAATGTTTCAGAATTCCGTCACAGTCGCAACTGCGTTAGCGTGTTAGTGAAATGAAATTGTGTAAACACCCACAGTGTTTTGGCAAAATAAGCTAATTTTAACATGGAAACAAGAGAAAGAAAGGAAGGTATACAAGACAGGCGAAAATAAAACGCTCTAGTTGCAAAGTCGGCGTAATCCTGTAACATATTGTGTTTTTAATAACAGTCGATTAATTTGTCGAATTATTGATCATAACTGGAACAAACAGTTAATACTCTCGTTTACACTGTCCTTAGCTGTACTTTACAAGTACTGCTTGTGAGCTGCTGCACTGCATCTCGCATCCTGTGCTGGCCGCCGACCACTAGCAATGCAAACCCCATGACTATCGTTGTTCCTTCCCCTATTGTGAAGTCTGAGCAAGAAGGAGCCAAGTTAGTTTGTGCATATTCTAACATACGGACATGCTATATTATTTTCGGTGTATACTCCTGTATCGGTGTGTACTCCCGTATCATATGCCACATTATCAAGATTTTTTCAAAAAAATGGTTCAAATGGCTCTAAGCACTATAGGACTTAACATCTGAGGTCATCAGTCCCCTAGACGTAGGACTACTTAAACCTAACTAACCTAAGGACATCACACGCATCCATGCCCGAGGCAGGATTCGAACCTGCGACCGTAACAACCGCGTGATTCCGGACTGAAGCGCCTAGAACTGCTAGGCCACCGCGGCCGGCCCATATGTTTTCTACGAGCTGTTTCACTGCATTGTGTTTTAATCTCTTCACTGACACTCCACAATTGCATTTCGATGACGAATACGAGAAGAACGTACAACAACGTAGCAACGTATATGTTGCGAAACATGTCGCAGCAAGTACAGCATGTAAGTACTAGAAAGCGAAAGGGCTTAAAAGACTCCTTTCAGTTTTTATTTCACTATAATGAATTCAGTTCTTCACATCTTCCCACCAAGCTTCATATTTTATAATAATGATAGACGCATTGTCTGTAATATTTTCAGCTGGACATTGTATCGTAAATTTTCCGTCATATGGCTTGTGTTGTTGTTTCTCACCTCGTCACTTAGCGGTTTTTTAGCAGTAACAGGCAGCGTGACCTTGCTGTTTGTGAAGAGTACAGGTATAAATGAGACTTAGACCCAGCAGTGCAGCGCCAGGACGGAATCAGGCCACAGCCTGTGTCGGTCGCTGGCCAGTGGAGTGCGCGGTCAGCAGCTTCGCAACCGTGTCAGTCACGAGTGGCCGCCTCTACCATCGCTGAGCCAGCCTGCAGGGACTGGGTCGTCACCGCTGGTCCGGAAGATCTGGCGCGACCCACAGACACCGACTTTACCCTGAAATCAGCATGGAACAGTAGTCTTTAAAGGTGGTCGAACCAGCTTCTCATCGTCAAACATCTGGGCAGTTATGTAACGTCGAGCCTGTGCTTTTTAGCACTGTACCAAAGATGTGGACGCATCTACCACCGCCGGAACGCGAACCTCTGCCTAACGCTTAAGCCAGGGCAGCTCCACACTTTGCCGCAGCCGCCGTCCCGAGAGCTAGATGTGATGGTCCTGTCATCCCTGTCCCGGCAATGGTATCAACATAAGACTACAACGCTGCGGACCCCGGAGCGTGACATAGCCCGATGTCGTCGCGGCATCCTCCGCCCCGCGCCGCTGAAAGCCACGAAAGGTGGTTGCCGTCACTGTCAGCACAGCTCCCGGCATACCAGAGATGCCAGCTCAGCCCGCTCTCTCCCGGGCAGCGCGTACCCACCGTATACAGCGTCGCCAGCAGCCACAGTCCCGGAATATTACGAGGGAACACCGAAACGCGCCACAAACTGGAGCGCCCTCAAAACATCCTCTAAGCTGAATACATTACTAAAAAGCTGTTGTACGATCACCGCAGGTTTGTCTGGAGCTACCGGACATGCTACACTTTTCTCCAAAACCCTCTACGGACCCTACAACGCTCACAGAAGAACCGAGCACATTTTGACTAACAATACTGCTTATGTTCTTCCTGTCTGCCCCGTTTTACTAATGAAGTGACTTTGTGTGCTCTGGAGAAATCATATATTGAAACAGAAAGTGACTTACAATATTCAGATGGTGATACTATGCCAGAGGCAGCTGACGATGAAGATAGCAAGACTGAGGAGATGTTAACAGCAATTGATGTCTCCACATTTTTATTCTTCCCACAACAGTTTCAGGAGTAAACTCGCGCCATAGTGACGAGGCAATTAGAGATGGAATGAAATAGAAGACCGTTAGCACGCCGTCTCCTGGACAAAGACAGGAGAGGCCACTGAATATTGCTGCCTCTGAATGGGTGATTCAATTATCAGTGCCTACCGACGTCTTTTTGATGAATCAGTGATGTGCATCATAATGCACGCAGACACACACACACACACACACACACACACACACACACACACACACACATGCACGCACGCACATAGACAGAAACAAATGAGTGGAATGAAATGAAAAACACCCCTTGGACCTAACGTTGAAGGAATTAACGATTGCTTTCATGAACGTCAGACGTGCTGTTTGTGCTAAAGATGTTCCCATGGATGATCTTTGGTCATATAGTTGGGGCCCATTTTTATCAGGGATAATTTAAAAATGTAAATGTCGCGTAACTAGGGCGTTCCGTCGGGCAGACCATTCGCCGGGTGCAAGTCTTTCGATTTGACGCCACTTCGGTGACTTGCGTGTCGATGGGGATGGAATTATGATGATTAGGACAACACAACACCCAGTTCCTGAGCGGAGAAAATCTCCGACCCAGTCGGGAATCCAACCCGGGCCCTTAGGATTAATAGTCTCTCGCGCTGACCACTCAGCTACCGGGGGCGGACTGGGGATAAGATGACAAGCTGCCAAACAAGCTACTAGCAGATGCTGACCCCTCACACGACCAGCATCACCGCCGCGTTGACCTACGGAGGCAAATGGACATTAACTACATAAGGGCTAGAAACATTACTCCTTTTCTGTGAGGAGGCTGCGCTGGAAATTACGAAACTTAGACAGAATAGCTCCAGCCTTAGGCGGAGTCCACTCAGAAACTGTTAAAATTGCTGCCCCCCAGATTGTCCCCTACCTGACGGACGTACTTAATGACTATTTACAGTAAGGGATAATACCCGCCTGTGGGAAGACGGCCAACGCAGTAGTTATCAAAACATCAAAGACTCTGTTGTTGTTGTGGTCTTCAGTCCTGAGACTGGTTTGATGCAGCTCTCCACGCTACTCTATCCTGTGCAAGCTTCTTCATCTCTCAGTACCTACTGCAGCCTACATCCATCTGAATCTGCTTAGTGTATTCATCTCTTGTTCTCCCTCTACGATTTTTACCCTCCACGCTTCCCTCCAGTACTAAATTGGTGATCCCTTGATGCCTCAGAACATGTCCTACCAACGGATCCCTTCTTCTGGTCAAGTTGTGCCACAAACTCCTCTTCTCCCCAATCCTATTCAATACCTCCTCATTAGTTATGTGGTCTACCAATCTAATCTTCAGCATTCTTCTGTAGCACCACATTTCGAAAGCTTCTATTCCCTTTTTGTCCAAACTGTTTATCGTCCATGTTTCACTTTCATACATGGCTACACTCCATACAAATACTTCCAGAAACGACTTCCTGACACTTAAATCTATACTCGATGTTAACAAATTTTATCTTCTTCAGAAACGCTTTCCTTGCCATTGCCAGTCTACATTTTATATCCTCTCTACTTTGACCATCATCAGTTATTTTACTCCCCAAATAGCAAAACTCCTTTTCTACTTTGTCTCATTTCCTAAACTAATTCCCTCAGCATCACCCGACTTAATTCGACTGCATTCCATTATCCTTGTTTTGCTTTTGTTGATGTTCATCTTATATCCTCCTTTCAAGACACGGTCCATCCCGTTGAACTGCTCTTCCAAGTCCTTTGCTGTCTGTGACAGAATTACAATGTCATCGGCGAACCTCAAAGTTTTTATTTTTTCTCCATGGATTTTAATACCTACTCCGAACTTTTCTTTTGTTTCCTTTACTGTTTGCTCAATATACAGATTGAATAGCATCGGGAGAGGCTACAACACTGTCTCACTCCCTTCCCAACCACTGCTTCCCTTTGATGTCCTTCGACTCTTATAACTGCCATCTGGTTTCTGTACAAATTGTAAATAGCCTTTCGCTCCCTGTATTTTACCCCTGCCACCTTCAGAATTTGAAAGAGAGTATTCCAGTCAACATTGTCAAAAGCTTTCTCTAAGCCTACAAATGCTAGAAACATAGGTTTCCTTTCCTTAATCTTTCTTCTAAGATAAGTCGTAGGGTCAGTATTGCCTCACGCGTTCGAACATTTCTACGGAATCCAAACTGAACAAAGTCTCTACATTCAAAAAAACTGTGGTATCACCGCCAGACACCACACTTGCTAGGTGGTAGCCTTTAAATCGGCCGCTGTCCATTAGTATTCGCCGGACCCGCGTGTCGCCACTGTCAGTAATTGCAGACCGAGCGCCACGACACGTCAGGTCTAGAGAGACGTCCTGGCACTCGCCCCAGTTGTACAGCCGACGTTCATAGCAATGGTTCACTGACAAATACGCTCTCATTTGCCGAGACGATAGTTAGCATAGCCTTCAGCTACGTCATTTGCTACGACCTAGCAAGGCGCCATAGCAGTTGATAATTAATATTATGAAGCATGTACCGTAACGAGAGATGTTCTACAATTGTGGATTAAAGTTAAGTATTACATCATCTACGTACTTTATTTGCAATTCTCAAGATATTGTCCTGTTCCAGACCTCACGCCAGTCAGCGTGTAATTAAACGCGTGCATTTCGGCCTCCTCTAGAAAAACAGTGTTGGCTCTTCTGCCAACACAACAAAAACCATATAGACCGATATGTCTACTTAATGTAGTAGGCAAAGTCCAGGAGAGGCTACTATGTGGCAGACTACAGTCACACTGATAGCTTCTGCTACATCAGTCTGGGGTCTGGCCACACAAGTCTGACGACGATGCAGTAAATAGGGCTTTACATGTAACCCAGATGACACAGGACAAATATGTGAAGTCAATATTAATTGATAAATCTGCGCTTTTGACAACCTTTGGTGCCCTGCGCTATTCCCAGTGTTAAGACAAGTGCAGATCCAAACAACCTTATGGCACAGCTTCCTTGACTACTGCAGACACAGAGTTGTAGAACGGCGAGAGGACCCCCAACGGATTGTCAGGAAAAATTACCAAAGGGTACCCACATTGGTTTATAAATAGTCACATATTCTGGAGCATTTCAGTTGAACCAGTGACAGACAACTTTAACAGAGATGACAGAGCAAATGGAGCAGTAGAGTGCGCTGAATATTTACAGGTGGTGGTATTGCGAAATTCAAGACGACACTTCCAACAAAAGGCTACGCAGCTCCTTGTAGACCTTAATGAAGCAGTGAACTAACAACTGCAGCTAATAAAAGGCGAAATTGAAAGAAATCCGAGCATCAAACCAAACAACACAATCTTGAAACTCCAAAGAGTACTATATATCTAGTTTTACACACTGACGACAAACTGAAGTTCACTGAACATATCAGAGTTACAACGAGCAAAGTAATAAAAATAATTAGTAAATTAGCACGACTAAATACTACAAAATACAAACTACCCATAAATACAATACGTACATATCATATAGTATTATTCGAATCCTTAGTATGCTTTGCAGCGAGTGCCTGGGTGCATCGGCTAGGCCTTGCAATTCATAGAATCATATTGAGACGTGGCCAAAGGCTTCTGCTATGGATGTGGGGTGCCTTCGGCACTACATCGACGAAGGCACTATAGGTGATGAGTGGAGTGTGCCCCATTGACATCACCATCCATAGAGGAGCAGCAGCGTACTGAAATTTCCTCGCAGATTAAAACTGAGAGGCGGACCGAGTCTCGAACTCACCATCTTCGCCTTTCGCGGGCAAGTGCTCCACCAACTGAACTGCCCAAGCACGACACACGACCCGTACTCACAGCTTAACTTCCGCCTGTAACTTATCTTCTACCTTCCAAACTTTACTGAAACTCTCCTGTTAACCTTGAAAGACTAGCACTCCAGGAAGAAAGGATGTTGCGGAGATATGGCTTAGCTACAACCTGGGGGATTTTTTTCAAAACGAATTTTCACTCTCCAGCACGATACGAAACTTCTCACAAGGGAACCTCCCCATCGCACTCCCCTCAGATTTAGTTATAAGTGGGCACAGTGGATAGGCCTTGAAAAACTGAACACAGATCAATCGAGAAAACAGGAAGAAGTTGTGTGGAACTATGAGAAAATAAGCAAAATATAGAAACTGAGTAGTGCATGCACACGATAGGCAACAAGAAGGATGATGTGACTTGAGGAGCACAGTGGTCTCGTGGTTAGCGCGAGCACCTGTGGACCGAGAGGTTCTCGGTTCAATTCTACCCTCGAGTGAAAAGTTTAATTTTTTGTTTTCAGACAATTATCAAAGTTCAGGCACTCACACATCAATTTCGCTCTCCAAAATTCCAGGACATGTTCAGATTTGCTTGGAAATATGCAGGATTTGACGGTCTACACAAGGAAAAATTTGAAAACGTTAAAAACATATGTTTTGACAGAGCACAGGGAAAACTGTACGACTGTGAAACTGTTGCATTCATTTGTTGCAGTTTGTGTGACAAACTCTTATGTTTTCATCACTTTTTTGGGAGTGATTATCACATCCACAAGAAAACCTAAATCGGGCAAGGTAGAAGAATCTTTTTACCCATTCGGCAAGTGTGCATGTTAGGTGGGTCGACAACATATTCCTGTCATGTGACGCACATGCCGTCACCAGTGTCGTATAGAATATATCAGACGTGTTTTCCTGTGGAGGAATCGGTTGACCTATGACCTTGCGATCAAATGTTTTCGGTTCCTATTGGAGAGGCACGTCCTTTCGTCTACTAATCGCACGGTTTTGCGGTGCGGTCGCAAAACACAGACACTAAACTTATAACAGTGAACAGAAACGTCAATGAACGAACGGACAGATCATAACTTTGCGAAAATAAAGAAATTAAAATTTTCACTCGCGGGAAGATCTGAATTACGGACCTCTTGTTCCGCAGCTGCGCACGCTGACCACTGGACCACGGCGCTCCTGAGCTAAAAAGCGTCCTTGATGTTACCTATCTTTCGTATGGACTACTCAGTTTGTATATTTTGCTTTTTTTTCATAGTTCCACACAACTTTTTCCTGTTTTCTCGATTGATCTGTGTTCAGTTTTTCAAGGCCTATCTACTGTGCCAACTTATCACTAAATCTGAGGGGGGTGTGTGGGGAGGTTCCCTTGTGAGGTGGTCGAGCACTTTCTCGCGAAAGACACAGGTCCTGAGTTCTAGTCTCGGTCCAGCACACAGTTTCAATCTGTCAGGAAGTTTCATAATAGCGCACAATCCTCTGCAGAGTGATAATTCATTCTGAAAACAATCTCCCCCCAGGCTATGGTTAAACCATATCTCTCCAGTATCTTTTCATCCAGGAGTGCTAGTCTGTCAAGGTTCTCAGGAGAGCTTCAGTGAATTTTGGAAGATAGGAGTGGCGAAAGTAAAGCTGTGAGTACTGGTCGTGAGAAGTATTTGGGCAGCTCAGTTGGCAGAGCACTTGCCGGTGAAAGACAAAAAGGTCACGAGTTCGAGTCTCGGTCCGGCACACAGCTTTAATCTGCCAGGAAGTTTCATATCAGCGCACACTCCGCTACAGAGTGAAACTTCATTCTGGAAGCAGCGTACTAGTTGAAGAAAGGCAGCCGCAGCAAGGTATTTGAAATTATAGGAGAGGACATCACAGAAAGGTGCCAACTAAACCATAGGCGAGATGATACCTGGCCGAGAGTAGAGGATTAGACAAAAAGGTGAGTCACGTCTGTACCTTTTCCCCAAATACCAAGGAGCGAATGAGATCCCGCACGTGGCGTGCTCCATTTCCTCACTGGCCATTGTCTGTACCCACAACACCTCCATTGGGTTGGTCTCAGCCGAACACCCGTGTACACTTGCGGAGAACTAAAAACCTCTCAACATATGACTTTACACAGTGACAGACTCACACAAATACAACCCTAAACTGAGTAATACAACATAGGGCAAATTCTGCGACAGCTGGACTATTGGTGGGTAGTGAATGACATAACCGATAATGTGCCACGTACCTTACACGAAAGTACAAATAAGATCAATCACATACACAAATAGGAACAAACACACAAACACGGAAACAGGGTACATGGAATGACACAGACATAAACGCAGAAACAGATTCAGATGCTGAAACAGATACAAACAGTGAGATTAATATTCAGACCTAGGTGTAAGATAAGACCAAATAAAGGAACACAGAAATGGATAAACTGTCATAAAATATTTTAATATATGTATAAACGTCTAGAGTAATAGGCGAATTTAAGTGATATAATTGATTAAGCTTAGATAATATAGTATCTGTAACTGCGAGATGATACGAAAAGCTGAGCCTTTCTCTCAGGTGGCATCTTTTTATCTTTTTCAGTAATCATGTTTTGGAATCTCCAGATGAGTGGCTCCGAATTTAACAGAAGTCGATGGAATACGTTATGCATTGTTTTCTCAAAGGAGTATCTGTGCGCAAAATCTTCTCGGAAACGCCGTATGTCTTTATTCCGAGTTACCTGCACATCTTCAGATAACGGATCGATCGGCAACGAAGTAACTTCGGTTATGGCATATCCATGCATCAAAACTATGTGGTACCAATGTCGGTATCCCGTATTAATGAAGAATATTGTTCACTATTGCACAATAATTGTCTACCTGACCGCCCACTAAAAACCAGCAAATATGCACATGCAATTATGTTTCAACTCGTTAATTACACCGTTGAGGCAACAGGATGGTTCAAATGGCTCTGAGCACTACGGGACTTAACTTCTAAGGCCATCAGTGGCCAAGAACTTAGAACTACTTAAACCTAACTAACCTAAGGACATCACACACATCCATGCCCGAGGCAGGATTCGAACCTGCGACCGTAGCGGTCGCGCGATCCAGACATAGCGCCTAGAACCGCTCGGCCACTTCGGCCGGCTAAGGCAACAGGAGAGTCATTTAAAAAAGTGGAGCCACGTAGAGGAAATTTTGTAGCGAACGATTTCGGATAGTATCGATAGTGGTAAAGTTAAATTTAAAGCCGATATACGTCACTACAACTGTTAAACATGTCACAAACATAACTTTTGGGATGCTATCCATTTTATCCCTGCCCGTCGCGGAGCCGCCCTAGCTCTGCTAGCGGCCTCGGGCTGTGTAACTCGTGATGCCGGATGTCCTTGCGGGTAGATAAGAACCGGCGCTATATAAGCGGCGGGACGCCTGGTCCCTAGCCAGGCTGGACCGGGCTGCCGCACAGGCAACTGCATTGAACAGAGCCACTGAGCTATGCCGTGCTACGGGCGTCGTAGGCGTCAAAGTCATCGCGCTACTGTGTTAAAGGCAATAAAAAATATATTGAAGCGAGAAGTGGCACTGTAGTGGGTGCCGCAAAAAATAAACTGAAAGGAGTTGTATCTAATTCTATTCTTGATATCTCTTGTGTATTCGTAGGCCGTAATTTTAAGTTTAATGTTGTTAATAACGATACCTACAGTCATGGTAACGGTTGGCGCACTCCTGTTGTTGCAAGAGCTGGCAGCACTAGTAATAGCCTGTTTATGTGTTTGTATGTTGGCAGCGCTATGCAGCTCTATAGACTGCATTAATATCACTGTAAGAGACTCTGTGGCTGGTCGGACTCGTAGCTGAAATGGCTCTGAGCACTATGGGACTTAACATCTGATGTCATCAGTCCCCTAGAACTTAGAACTACTTAAACCTAACTAACCTAAGGACATCACACACATCCATGCCCGAGGCAGGATTCGAACCTGCGACCGTAGCGGTCACGCGGTTCCAGACTGTAGCGCCTAGAACCGCTCGGCCACCCCGGCCGGCTCGGACTCGTAGTTAGGAAGTTAATAGTTAACAGTGACGGAGGTTTGAAGCATTAGCGCGAGCGGACGGTTTGGACATGTGTCCGTCATGGAGATTTAGTGTTGGTTGGAAATGGATAGTAAAATGATGATTGATGTGTTTGCTAATGTTTGAGAAATTGAATTATTGACGATTATATAATTTTTGAAACTGGATGTCACATCATTAATGTAAAATGTTCTAAGTATATTGTTTGCTCTTGAACAAAAAAAACTTTCTTTTCCTAACCACATGCCTATTAGTAGTTAAGAGCCTATAGTAGTTAGAATCTTTTTATTTAGCTGTCTGTAGTTGCTGATTGCTGTATTTGCTGTAGTTCGTGTCATGAAGATTTTCTAGGAGGTAAGTGACTTATGAAATGTATGGGTTATTGTTAGGATTTCTCCTAATTCAAGCCCATTCTTTTGAGTTAATTATTTGCAGTAGAATTGCGTTGCGTTTGTACATTGTCGGCAATAAATGAATACATCTATATCTACATCTACATGGATACTCTGCAAACCACATTTAAGTGCCTGTCAGAGGGTTCATTGAACCACCTTCACAGTTCTGTATTATTCCAATCTCGTATAACGCCCGGGAAGAATGAACACCTTTATCTTTCCGTAGGAGCTCTGATTTCCCTTATTTTATCTTTGTGATCGTTCCTCCTTATGTAAGTCGGTGCCAACAAAGTATTTTAGCATTCGGAGGAGAAAGTTGGTGATTGAAATATCTTGAGAAAATTCCGTCGCAACAAAAACGCCTTTCTTTTAATGATGTTCATCACAAATCCTGTATCATTTCTGTGACATTCTCTCCCATATTTCGCGATAATACTAAACGTACTGCCTTTCTCTGATCTTTTTCGATGTACTCAGTCAATCCTATCTGGTAAGGATCCCACACCGCGCAACAGTATTCTATAAGAGGACGGCCAAGCGTAGTGTAGGCAGTCTCCTTAGTAGGTCTGTTACATTTTATAAGTGTCCTGCCAATGAAAAGCAGTCTTTGGTTAGGCTTCCCCACCACATTTTCTATGTGTTCCTTCCAATTTAAATTGTTTGTAATTGTAATTCCTAGGTATTTACTAGAATTTACGGCTTTTAGATTAGACTCATTTATCGTGTAACCGAAGTTTAACGCGTTCTTTTTAGCACTCATGTGGATGACCTCACACGTTTCGTTATTTAAGGTCAACTGTCACTTTTCGCACGATTTCGATATCTGTTATAAATCGATTTGCAGTTTGTTTTCATCTTCTGATGACTTTATTAGCCGATAAACGACAGCGTCATCCGCAAACAACGGATGACGGCTGCTCAGATTGTCTCCCATATCGTTTATATAGATAAGGGACAGCAAAGGGCCTATAACACTACCTTGGGGAACCCCAGAAACCACTTCTGTTTTACTCGATGACTTTCCGTCAGTTACAACGAACTGTGACCTCTCTGACAGGAAATCAGAGATCCAGTCATATAACTGAGACGATATTCCATAAGCACGCAATTTCCCTACGAGCCGCTTGTGTGGTACAGTGTCAAAAGCCATCCAGAAATACGGAATCGATCTGAAATCCCTTGTCAATAGCACTCAGCACTTTATGTGAATAAGAGCTAGTTCTCTTTCACAAGAACGATGTTTTCTAAACCCATGTTTTCCGTGTGTCAGTAGACCGTTTTCTTCTAGGTAATTCGTTACGTTCGAACACAATATATAGGATAAGTTGGAGTTGTATTTATCAGGGAAAATTCTGTAGGCCAGTGTTGAAATGATATAAAACAAGTAAATAGACAGTACGTTCAGTTGCAATCAGCAATTTCATTTCGTAGTAAAGACTGATAAGTTTCACTCAGTTGCACTCAGCAATTTAAGTAAAAACGTAGAAGTTTTACAGTGTTCCTGCTGCTGGTTTGGGAAGTTTTTAATCACATATCACATCGCTTTGCAACTGGAATGTCCCCGCAGCGTTGGTCACCTATTCCTCAGTGTAATCTACTCAAGATTTCATGGGACCATAGAGAGAAAGTCCACGTTCTACTATTTCGATTTTGTCCAGATTTTGAAGCGAATTGGGTCACTTTGCGCCGTTGTGACAGACAGTGATTTCTACGCCCCTGAGCTGAGTGACACTATGTCGCTGAACTAGCGCCTGCTGGTCACATGCGAAATTTAAGGGGTGTCGAAAGGCATACCTGTCATACTTGTGCCTAGGAATCAGTGAGTGTCTCTCTCTGTACGGGTACATTTTTAAATCGTCCAAGTGAAATGCGTAATGGCACAGATGGTGTTGCCGAGCAGGTCGTAAGGGACCCTTTGACATTTTATTCACACATGTGTCATTGTCGCACTGTTCTCTCCCCACTCCCTCTCGTCTCGCTGTAATCGTACCATAAGTGGGGGAAAACAATAGGGCTGGAAGAGCATAAAGACACTTTACTGCTTCTAATCACTTTCAGATTTCACTGATGCCCTTTACGCCACCTCCTGAGAACGTTTCATGTCGATTCTCAGCGGCGATGTGATTTAAATGTTTCCCACGTCCACCCAAAAGAAAACAGTATGATTTCTAAGCTGGATGTTGCTATTTTGTCCACCGAAGAGGCGTCAAAGGAAGGGTGAAATACGGGTAAGAAGAGGCGTGACGAGGTTGCCATCGTGTGACAAGTCCACGATGACGTTGGGCAGAATTGTGGTTGTATTTGGCTCCAATGTGTCATCATTAAAACATCTTACACCTCAGACGAAATTCTGAGCTCTGGCATTGTTTTCACATGTGCCAACACCTTTCTGTTTGAAGTGCAGCAAAGCTCGTATGTGACGTCGCACTGTGTCACGCTTTTGCACCATTTTACAGGAACGTTGTACTCACCTTCGAGCCAAATTTCAAACTTCGTGCCGGTCGCGTTGGCCGAGCGGTTCTACGCGCTTCAGTCCGGAACCGCGAGACTGCTACGGTCGCAGGTTCGAATCCTGCTCGGGCATGGATGTGTGTGATGACCTTAGATTAGTTAGGTTTAAGTCGTTCTACGAGGTGCATTCAAGTTCTAAGGCCTCCGATTTTTTTTCTAATTAACTACTCACCCGAAATCGATGAAACTGGCGTTACTTCTCGACGTAATCGCCCTGCAGACGTACACATTTTTCACAACGCTGACGCCATGATTTCATGGCAGCGCGAAGGCTTCTTTAGGGGTCTGTTATGACGACTGGAAAATCGCTGAGGCAATAGCAGCACGGCTGGTGAATGTGCGGCCACGGAGAGTGTCTTTCATTGTTGGAAAAAGCCAAAAGTCACTAGGAGCCAGGTCAGGTGAGTAGGGAGCATGAGGAATCACTTCAAAGTTGTTATCACGAAGAAACTGTTGCGTAACGTTAGCTCGATGTGCGGGTGTGTTGTCTTGGTGAAACAGCAGACTCGCAGCCCTTCCCGGACGTTTTTGTTGCTGTGCAGGAAGGAATTTGTTCTTCAAAACATTTTCATAGGATGCACCTGTTACCGTAGTGCCCTTTGGAACTCAATGGGAAAGTCCCATTCATGCTGTCGTTGCGCGTCAACATTGCTTGGCAACATGCCACACGGGCAGCCATGTGGTCGTCCGTCAGCATTCGTGGCACCCACCTGGATGACACTTTTCGCATTTTCAGGTCGTCATGCAGGATTGTGTGCACAGAACCCACAAAAATGCCAACTCTGGAGGCGATCTGTTCAACAGTCATTCGGCGATCCCCCAAAACAATTCTCTCCACTTTCTCGATCATGTCGTCAGACCGGCTTGTGCGAGCCCGAGGTTGTTTCAGTTTGTTGTCACACGATGTTCTGCCTTCATTAAACTGTCGCACCCATGAACGCACTTTCGACACATCCATAACCCCATCACCACGTGTCTCCTTCAACTGTCGATGAATTTCAATTGGTTTCACACCACGCAAATTCAGAAAACGAATGTTTGCACGCTGTTCAAGTAAGGAAAACGTCGCCATTTTAAGTATTTAAAACATTTCTCATTCTCGCCGCTGGCGGTAAAATTCCATCTGCCATACGGTGCTGCCATCTCTGGGACGTATTGACAATGAACGCGGCCTCATTTTAAAACAATGCGCATGTTTCTATCTCTTTCCAGTCCGGAGAAAAAAAATCGGAGGCCTTAGATCTTGAATGCACCTCGTAAGTTCTAGGGGACTGATGACCTCAGATGTTAAGTCCCATAGTGCTCAGAGCCATTTCTTCAAACTTCGTCGCAACTGCAGACAATTACGGGGTTCGAAGAAAGTGACCCTTAATTTTCTTGTGCAGTGTACGTAAGGTTAAAAGCGTTTAGTAAAATACATAATATAAGAGGTTGGGAGGGGGGGGGGGGGAAATGTTCCACTGCTCCATCCGACCTTCCCTTCTCCTCACTCCCTGGATTAGCGTCTGACCTGTTCTTTTGGTATGGAGTGTTGCCTACACTGTGATATACTCTCGATTACTAAAGAAAAGTCGATCATAAATAACAGCAACGGAATCTCTGAAGCTAGTCTAAATTTATGTTATGTAAATTGTGTTTTTGTACATAAAATACGTTTATAACAACCACTGAGCATTGTCGATTGGCTGCTGATCCAAAGACATCACACAATACTTCTCAAATCGTATTTTAGGTTTCATGTAAGAAGTCCATATAACGAATGTTGAAACCAGTTTAATTCGGCACCCCATCTTTTGTTATCATGCACAGAGAATCTATAACGACTAAATATTTTACTAGTGTGGTAGATTGCATAGAGGACCTATTAATTTGTCTGATTCCAAAATCGTATCATGTATTAACAAAAGAGTTATGATGTAATAATTAAATTTAATTAAACGTCCGTTTTCAGAAGTGACTCGTCTGGTGCTAGAGAAGAAAGGATCATGCTTTAAGCATAACTGTAAGCTAAATGCATGAGATGAATTGCTATTTTCCCTCCTTCAACCACTTGGGTCAATATGGCCACATAAACATATTGGAAATACATATCTCCCTTGTTTCCATAACTATTATTTTAAAAATATATCACTTGATCCCTCTGAGTCAATTGTATCCAATGACACGTTGCTCATTTTTATATTTATAGCACATCAAAATTTATCCTTGGTTTTTGCATGGAGTACCACTGTCGTCAGCATGTCCACAACATAAAAAATTTGTTTGCTTCTTGTATCTAACACTTAAGAAAATAGAATGGTGATCCTTCCATTGAATACCTGTTATACTAAACACCCACAACAATGAAAATAATATTTTCCTTTTATATTTGTACCTAATGTTAGGGATTCTTGCCTCAGCTATTGTTGTACCCTCCCTAGTGCCACTGGGGTTTATATGACCCCATAAACACATTGGAAATATACATTTCCCTTGATTTAAGAGCTATATTTTCCAAATGTATGACTTTCTGGGTATGAGTCAATTCCACCCACTGATATTTTCTTCAGTTTTTTACTTATAAACCCATTAAAATTTATATATGGTTTATTGCACTGTGTAACACTAGGGTGAATACGATCCCAATTTTAATTTCTTTTTGTTTCTTGATTGCAACATTCATGAAACTAGAATAATGACTGCTACGCTGAACAGTTGTAATGTATGGTGTATTTATTTTACTACACTGAATTACTGCCAGTAATTTCAATGTAATCTATATGATTTCAATGGTTCTCAGTGAAACAAAAAATCCTAGCGGTAGTAGGGTAAATGAAATATTAATTACAATGTTAAATTCTCTATAACTTTGGAAATTTTACAGATTCGCAAAATCTAAGACCAGTTTTGCAATCAGCAAAGAAATTACTTTAATATGAGACACTTAACACACCTTTTCACTGATATTTCAAATTTCGCGAAAATTACATCTATTTTATTTCATAAAGATGATAGAACGAGTTTTGGAAGGAACAGTTGACTCCACTATAGTTCGTACGACGCTAATATACATTATGATTAACTTAGTATGCAAAGGACAAACTCTTTTATTCTAAAACTAACATTAATTAAAATATTGCTACTTCTGAAGGTGCTTAATTCTACTACGAAGTACGTATTTGTACATAGTTTTTGTGACCATGCAGCCCTTAGGTTAGTCTGAGAGACATGACTCCATATAGATTTTTAAGAGGCGCCCCAGGCAGTTCGAGATGAGTTAATATTAAGGTAGGTCGTTGGGACCGGAAATACCTGTATTTTTGCGACTGCCTTCCAAAGTCAGGTTGGTATTGGTGGAGAAACATGGACGATGTATGTTGATATAGCCACGGTGTTTGCGCACTGTGTTTACGTAATAAATGTGCTTCGGCGGAGACATATTCTGACTCATTGCTCTTCAGCTGGAACATAGCGCGAGAACCCTGGGAACAATCTCCTGTGATGCACTGCAGCCGACGTAACATCATTGTTTGTCGATGAAATACAAATAGAAGGGGGTTCAGAATTTAATTCTTTATTGACCTCGAATTTATAAGACGCCACAACATGCCATGAAGAGTACGATGGCTGAGTGAACTTATCAATCTAGCTGAAGAGAAGAAGACTGATATGGCAAGTGAACAGCAATCATATACCAGAAATGAGAAAATTCTAAATCTACTGAATAGTGCAAGGGCGACGCTGGAAGGTCAGTACATAAAATATTCCATAATTGTGTTTAATGGGAATTTGATCGTTTCAAGGCTGTGTCATGTTTGCCACGAGAACATACTCAGTGTGAAAGTTATTGGCACATGTACGGAATTGGTGAAATAAAATACCTACCTTCATTATAAGAATTCCATAAGTGAATATTTAGATCGTGTGAAGGGTGTAGTTCCGGTGGCAGGCAGTAGAAAACATGTAGTGATTGTAGGCGCCATTGCGCACTTCATGCTGTGGTGAAGTGACTGCACTGATGTTTCGCCAGTAGACCTAATGGACCCAATCAGTTGTCCCAATTTAGTGCTGATAAACTGGCCTAATATTCCACCGATACATAAAAACATTCCTGAAAAGATACTCCAGAGGATTTCAAACTAATCATAAAACAGTCTAGATCGCAAAGGCACGTTTATTAGAAGGTGCCCTGTTTCAGTCATCACATGATCATCCCCAATCCTTCAACGATTGAAGACAATGGCTGCGCATGAAGCAGGAACCGCTTAATGAGGATAGTCAACTGTAGTTGACTATCGTCATTCAGAGGTTCCTGCTTCATGCACAGCTATTATCCATCAATACGGCAGAAGGTCTGAAGATGATCATGTGATGATCGAAACTGGACATCTTTTAATAAACGTGCTTTTGCGGTCTAGAGTGTTTCATAATCAACTTCAAATACTACATTGTGGTCACTGACTTTCTCCAGCATTGTTTTCAAAAACAACTTTTGAGGAGTGATCTGAGGTTTCCCGGCGTACAGAAATCTTGAAAATTTCTCAGGTATTCAGCCGGCTGAATACCCTAGAAATTTTCAAGGTTCAACTTTTGAGGATACTGTGGACCAGGGAGGAGATAATGCAGTACCTACAAGCGATTACAACAAGATATATTCAACTGTGGATTATAAATAGGACGTAAGAGCACAAGCGAATGTTATGCATCCCTAGAGAAACTAAGAACCTCACTGATCGCTTTTAATAGATGGATTTATCTTGGCAGAAAGACGAAAGCGTAGTGTAGGCAGTCTCCTTAGTAGGTCTGATACATTTTCTAAGTTTCCTGCCAATAAAACGCAGTCTTTGATTAGCCTTCCACACAACATTTTCTTTGTGTTCTTTCCAATTTAAATTGTTCGTAATAGTAGTAATACCTAGGTATTTAGTTGAATTTACGGCGAGTTCCTTTTAGTACTCATGTTGATGACCTCACACTTTTCATTATTTAGTGCTAACTGCCATTTTTCGCACCATTTAGATATTTTTTCTAAATCGTTTTGCAGTTTGTTTTCATCTTCTGATAAATAAATAATATAATGTAACCGACCCTACCTATCTGCAACGCAAAGCGGAAGACCTTACTCTCTATTGGGATAATCTCTAGACGACAGAGGGGGCATTAGAATCAACAGATTACTAGTTTCCCATGTAGAAAGAAAGCGCCGCCCTAATGGTTAGCGTGTTGGCCATAGTAGTACTATTCATCACAGCGAATCCTCCGCTAAAGAGACGAGAATGTCATCTCATCCACACAGTCTCTCTGAAATCTGTTCCCGTCAGCAAGAGCGCGTAGTGAAAGCCCAGTTCACTGCTACAATTCACTAAACAGCCAAAATAGAGCGAGAATGAGGTATGAGATAAGAGGCAGTGCAGCGGGAATTTTCTTCTGCTGTGGGCACGTACCTCCGGTGACACTGTCCACACAGCTGACTTCCTGGCTTCCAGAGGGTCATCTAAAATATTCCCAGAGCGGACAAGGCTCACCGTCACCATTACTTCACCCACTGCTAAGACCGTTCTTCCTGTTTTAATATTCTTGAGACTGCTGATGACCTTTCCAGTTTCCATCGCGAATGACAGGTGGTAGTTCGACAGACATCTGGTTGGGTGACCTAACGATAGTTCCTGTTTTGGTTAGCCACATCTAGGTAACTTTTTAAAATAACGAACCCAGGCACTACACTGTGTCGATAAGGTTTAGTTCACTTTTATGGTGTCACACGCTATATGAATGAGTCTGATATTTTTCCAAATTCAATTCAGAAGCAAGAGTGGCCGTGCATGTCACCCTTCCCGTATTTCTTATTAGTCACATGAATTTGGAGTTTTAATAACTTTAAGTCTCGAAACGTTTTGGCGGTGTTACAAAATAAATCAAAATTTTTCTGTTCCTTAGTGAAATTAAACTCTACCTTCGTTCTATGGACCAATGCGTGGCCTTAGACGTTACTCAACAAAGTTATAATTTCCGCGTTGTTGGAAATGTTTTATTTAGATTTTAGAGGCTTTTTCAGTACATATTTTGTAATAAAAAGTCAGTTAACCGAAGTGCATCTACAAATGGCAATGATTTTATGTGCAGCATTTAGCCGGAAGAAGTTCATCGTTATACTTTGACGTTGTCATTTCCTTTATTGTCCCCCATGGGATTGCCATATGATCCACTTATTTATCTTCATTCCAGTCTCAAGGCTGTTCTCTCGTCGTTCTTTTACTTGGTTGTGTATACTGAGTGTGGTCAGTGCCTGAAGACAGAATGACTGTTCAGCTTTTGGTCTCCTTGTAAGCAGGTATCCCTCGGAAGCTGATACGTATCGTAATTCGGTCTTTGGTTGCACGTAGTAGACACACAGTAAAATCGCAATATTTTAATCTGACATTTCTCCAGAAAATCTAAATGATCTTATACATTTTTAAGTATTAATTTACTGTCCTCAGAGATGGGTGTGTGATTATTAATGATGTATACCTATCGTTGTCATATTAAAGCGTCTGAGGAACAGTTCCCCTAAAGGAACTAGAAAAACTATACCACTCATCCAGTAGTCTTCATATTAACAGCGAAAGTTGTCCCAAATATTCGTAGGCTTTCAGTAATTTAATTTCTCTCATTCATTCATACGTCATGCACATACGTGAACAATTCTGTTAGAGCGATGTGCAAGTAAGAAGGGGAGTAGGCGATGCTTTCCGTGCAGAGAGAGGTGGAGTAGATTTTGCGGCAGCCCCAGCCGTTGATTACATGTTAACTGCCACCGCTGGGTTAAGAACCACTCTGCTTCTGACTCTCCCTAGGAATATTCACAAACACAGAAAACAGTCGCTGTCGCTTGTTAATGAAATACATGTCATGACGCGACTATAATGGCTAAATAGCCCTACAAAACCTTAATAACGATAATAGTAATAATAATCGCGTGTGGCTCAGTAGCCTAGAGCAAGTCTTTAAACTGGATGCCTCTTCGACATTTAGCGTGGTATCCGCATCACGTGTCATTTTTGGCGATTCACGACATCTTTGGGAGGTGAAGGCTAGGTTGAAACGCACACTAAGAAATTCGTGATCCGACCGAGATCGATCCCTCGACCTTTCGGTTTCCAGGCACACGCCACGCGCTTTACCACGTTTTTCCCCCCCGTCTCCCCCTAGAATCCATCCATTCTTCCTCCTTCACTTTCTTTAGCTTGTTTGCTTCATTGTCTCTTTGTCTTTTTAATGTAAACTTGGAAATAAACGAAACCCCTCCCTCTATTAAACTGAATGTTCGTCCTTACGTAAAATAATGATAAATATCTGTTCTTATAAAACAGATATTGTTCTTGAAATTAAAATTTCGCTTTGTATGAACAAATAAATCTGAATTCACTGCCGTTGTGGATCTGCTCTTCAGCTAGGAAAGCCGAAAAGTTAAACTCTTCTTTCTTTAAAATAACAACTTAGATAAACTTATTTCTAAAAGTCAAAATTCTGTCGTCAGTAATGTGCAGTATGGTATTCAGAAACTGAATGGTTTCCTAGAAAACGGATAGAAGTTCTGCTCTAGGGAATTAAGTATATTATGTTTACGATCTAAGTATTCATATTTCATTCTGGCCGACGCTTCTTGTAGTGTCTTTCTTGGTAATTACTCTATCGTACTGAACTGGATTATCTGTTACATGTGTGCTTCATCTTGTGATGTGCGTTATCCACGATTATATAGGTAACGTGTAATATGAGTATTCTGAACAGATTCTCAAAGACATCCTTGTGGTTTGGATCTTCTTGTATCTTCCAGAATTCAAGAAGGATATGCTAGTCATTCACATTCGCTTGTCAGTTTCCTGTTATATACGTTGGTATGTGTCCAATCATTCCTACGGAAATGTTTTCTCCTGATGGAAATCTGAGTTCGTCTGGTAGAAGCAGTTCTCGAGTGGTTATACGACTGCTGATCGTCCAGTGAGGGAGTGCTAGATTCCACATGAGACAGTCCATATCTCCATCGCATTGCCACATATGTATTCGTCTGTCGAGGGGTTAATCTTTCACAAAACTCATAAGCTGTGATCACACTGAGGTGAATCTTATGTAGTAAGTCATACATCGAGATCTCGTCATTGACGAGGAGATACCATCGAGAGCATATGTGCGTTGATAAAGGAGGGAACAATAAATATAGCACCATAGTGTGTTCCCCTCAGCCTGCGGGTCCTTGATCTCAATGAGATTACATGCAGTTGTCGCCATCTCGAGCGCACAAATGATTTTAGTGCACGGTTTCTTCGGTCGCTCCGGGCTGGCGCGCAGGTAGCTGAAGTCCAAAAGGTACTGGCGGACATGTCGGTATGTGAGTGTGGTGCCAGTATTGCTGATCGGCGCAGTCCGGCTTTGCGATTCCAGTGTTTCAATTGAGTGCTGGACAAGGCAAGAACGCCGGCCGTTGTGGCCGAGTGGTTCTAGGCGCTTCAGTCTGCAACCGCGCTGCTGCTACGGTCGCAGGTTCGAATCCTGCCTCGGGCATGGATGAGTGTGATGTCCTTAGGTTAGTTAGGTTTAAGTAATTGTAAGCTCTAGGGGGCTGATGACCTCAGATGTTAAGTACCATAGTGCTTAGAGCCATTTGAACAAGGCAAGAACCCAGTCTCTGCGATTCCTGGTGCATACGGTTGAGAAAAAACGGTCGACACTGATGCTTCATATCAGGAACGTCGAGCCCACCACGTGTAGATGGTAAAGTTGGCGTTTTGAAGCTGACCTTGACGATGTGTCTAAGGAGGAAGCACCAGCTGAGTGTGTTTTGAGTGCTCATTGCTGGGGGATTATGTATTGGTATATTACTAGCCTTACTACTTGTTTAAATTAATACAACTCGAACCTTTTGCAGTATCTCTGGCATAACATGTTCGCTCCGGAGCCGCGGGACTGCTACGGTCGCAGCTTCGAATACTGCCGCGGGCGTGGATGTGTGTGATGTCCTTAGATTAGTTGGGTTTGAGTAGTTCTAAGTTCTAGGGGACTGATGACCTCAGATGTTAAGTCCCATAGTGCTGAGAGCCATTTGGACCATAACATGTCCGCAATGTGGCTTAAATAAGGCACTGTAAGTCCGCCCAGTTCTTGTTAAGCTTGCAGTCAGGGTTTGCCTTGAACCGTTCGTGAAGTGGCCGATGGAACTACCCAGTCTGGCACCAGCTGATGTAGATGGTGTCTCCTACACCTCTTGCAATATAGAGCAGTGATTCTTATCCCTTGTTGGGTTGAGCATCGGTAGCAGTAGTATGTTCCTCCAGATCGTCACCCAGCTTCCCGAGATCAGCAGCGTCTGACATTTGCCATCGGTATACCTGTCACCTATTGTTCAATTTTAACTAGGAGTGGTTCGGCAGGAACTGCTTAGAGGGCCACCAATAATGGGCAACCCTGCCGTATTGATTGGCCGATGGCAAGCTCTTTTATAACATGATTATTTAATAATATCGTGAATGATGCTCCTGTTATAAGGTTGGCAAGATTTTGATAAAACGCTGCCCAAAGACCATCTGGCGTAGCACTTGCAGGGGGTATTCGTGATATACCCTATCGAAGGCCTTTGGAAAATCAATAAAAAGAAGTACGCTGACTGTGCCATTAGGTGCAGAACAACGGATAAGGAACCTGAAGCTACACACAGCAAATATCACGCTGCGACTGGAAGCGACGCGGTGTTGACAGATCCCCAGCCACTTCTGTAGCACAGGCTGTATGAGGATCTTAAGCGCTGTCGTTACTGTCTGAAGGTCGGCGTTAAGGAGTCTGAAAGATCATAATTCTGCAACCGTCTGGCGCCCTCCTTTCTTCGGGATAATGACCACGAGTCACCTTTTGAATTCAGGTGGCACAGAAGCTGCGTCGCGTATTTCATTACTGTCTCCTACAAAGTGCCTTTCAAAATGGACGAATAAGTTTAATAAAACTCGGCGTGAGGTCCACGGGGGCTTGGAGATTTCTCTTTCGCAGCCTTGAGAACAGCAGTTTTTAATTCTGCTTCACTGGACGGTGTTTCGAGACACTGCCTATCTCCTACTGTACTTTGATATGCAGAGTGTTAAGGAAGACTGTAAAGGTCTGGACTGTGGTTATGTGCGGTTTATGAAGTTCACTGCAGTAGTCATGAACACGCCTGAGAACATATCTGAGAATCGGTTGCTGTGCTTGAAGTTATCTGCCCATTGCATCAGGAGTTCCGTGAGCATCATCCATTTTCTATGGAGCGCAAGACGTAAAATATGAGAAAGGGTCGCATGCTTGCCTGAGGCCACATTTTTCAGTTTGGACTTCAATAAGAAGGTATTCAGTTGTTTCCTCCATATGTAAGTTATTTTTATTTTAAAACATTTTGTTTTGGTGAGTGTTACATTATTAGAAATGGTATTCCTTTGAGGAAATGATAATAAAGCTCTATCGTACGATGTTGTCATAATCTTATGTCTCTTCGATATCTGTAGCAAATCATTTTCAGTCACGGTGTAGCAAAATGAACCCATCGATCCTCATTTTGCCATTTCGAAAGGCACTTTTGTGGAGACAGGGAATGAAATAGGGGTGGGGTTACATCCTTCTTTCCAACTAGATCCTCCTCTTTTCCCAGTGTTCTTAGCTGGTGCTGTCTCCTTAAATTTTCTTTCCCCAGAACTCGCTTTATCAGGAAACATTTGTCTTGAACACCCATAAGTTTTTTATTTGCCACTGTCATTATTATTATTGTTATTATTATTATTACTATTAATGAGAGCAGCTGCAATTATCCAGATACTGCCAGTATTTTCATCACGCCATAGTCACTGTTATTTCCTCACATTACCATTTCAGGCACTCAGATCATTTGAACACTATTTTCATACTAAAATTCTTATTTTTTAGGAAACTGTGTTTTCAAAAGAAAGGCGCTGTATGTGTGGAATATTGGTCCGATTCAAGAGACGGCCTGATGGTCCTTATCAAAGCAAGTTAAATGGTTCAAATGGCTCTGAGCACTATGGGACTTAACATCTATGGTCATCAGTCCCCTAGAACTTAGAACTACTTAAACCTAACTAACCTAAGGGCATCACACAACACCCAGTCCTCACGAGGCAGAGAAAATCCCTGACCCCGCTGGGAATCGAACCCGGGAACCCGGGCGCGGCAAGCGAGAACGCTACCGCACGACCACGAGCTGCGGACTTAAAGCAAGTTAAATAAATAAATAAATGTAGTATAGTTGCATGTGTGTGAGTATTTGCGTCCATCGTAGACATGTTTCTTGGGCGAGTTTACTGCCATGCAGAAGACTAGTTTTCAATTTCCAGTACTCTGTTCTGCTTGTAACTTGGTGCGCCCGTAGGTTGACACGGCAGGAGTAGGCACAACTATCAGAGGTTGCCACCGGAGCAATGTCACAGATTACTAAAGAAGCCCTTCCAGCATCGGATACACATGTCATCGTAGGAATTTCGCTTTTGAAGAAAAGAACCGCTCGGCAATCCTGGCTTTTTCGACACAAAAGCAAATCCAAATGCAAATAACTTTACCTCAATAAAGCAAAACGCGTCTGGTGAAAAAAATCACGCATTTTTGTAGTTACAACGACAGAAACAAAAATACCCTCAAGAAGTACATCTCTCTTAAACACTTGAGGTAGCAAGTGAACGCTGTGGTGAGAGACCATGCAACAGCGGTATCAATTGTTTAGGTAACAGAAAATTGTCGATTTCATTCAAACGTCTTTTTGTAAGCTTCTATTAAGTTTCAAACTGCAGCTTACACATTCAGGAATATTTCGCTCCAGAATCGATAAAAAAAGAAATCTGGACTTAATAGATTTCTTGAGCACACTGGCATTGCACAGTTGCCATTTTCGTTTATTAACGATTTCATAGATGTGTTCAAAGTACAGACAAGCGCTTACATGTTCAAACATTGAACTAAGCATTCACTGCCCTCACACAAGTTGACATCGAGTACGATTCCCTTGTATTTATCAGGTTTGGCACTAAGCATCATAACCTCATTCATCTTCGACAATTTCTTGAGTACACTGGCATTGTACAGTTGCCATTTTCGTTTATTAACGATTTAATAGATGTGTTCAAAGTACAGACAAGTGCTTACATGTTCAAACCTTGAACTAAGCATTCACTGCCCTCACACAAGTTGACGTCGACTACGATTCCCTTGTATTTATCAGGTTTGGTACTAAGCATCATAACCTCATTCATCTTCGACAATACGTGTGACAGGTGTTAACCATGAACTGGCTGCAATGTCCAGCGGATTTTTCTTTTATACCACAAAGCAAAGATTATATCTAACTTTATATTTTGTTTTTTCCAGACACTATGATGAATGTCACACACTGACACACCCTGAAGAATCGTTTTCTCCCATTCATGTGAGAAATCTCAAAGGGAGAAGATGTCGGAACATGTAGCAGCAGTATCACTCTCGTCGTCCTCAGTGCATTCAGCATGTAAGTATTAGCGATGATGGTGGTATTAGAATTCAGTTGTAAATATTGAAACTCATTTACCTATTTTTCTTATTCGCGCTGATGAGGTCAACGTGTTATCATCAGTAACATTCAACATACAGTTTAAACAATAGTGCAAGTAAAAGCATTAATGTGGGTAAAATATCGAATTGTAAGATCTACCCAGTGCCTGTTTTCGAAAATCCTTGATACGGCGACACAAGAGTGACATTATCCACGGATGAGTGGGATTATCTATGTAGTACTTCGGTGCAAATTTTCGCCAAGTTCAGTGGAGTTGCTCAAGCTCTCTCAGTGATATTAGGTGATTATATGGCACATGCAGGTGATTTTTCATGAACAGTTAGACCTCTTAATGCAAGAGAGTTCACTTACATACAAGGTCATTCATTTAAAAACATAAGGTAAATTAGTTACGCGATATAGAATGCCCTAGTGTTTAGACAAACAACTAAGCAGTTAACAACACGTGAAGATTCTACGAGAATATACAGACCATATTGCTGGAGTTTACTGGTTAACATCTACATCTACATCCATACCCCACAAGCGATCTGGCGGTGTGTGGCGGAGGGTACCTTGAGTACCTCTATCGGTTCTCCCTTCTATTCCAGTCTCGTATTGTTAGTGGAAAGAAAGATTGTCGGTATGCCTCTGTGTGGGCTCTAATCTCACAGATTTTATCCTCATGGTCTCTTCGCGAGATATACGTAGGAGGGAGCAATATACTGCTTGACTCCTCCGTGAAGGTATGTTCTCGAATCTTCAACAAAAGCCCGTACCGAGCTACTGAGCGTCTCTCTTGCAGAGTCTTCCACTGGAGTTTATCTATCATCTCCGTAACGCTTTCGCGATTACTAAATGATCCTGTAACGAAGCACGCTGCTCTCCGTTGGATCTGCTCTATCTCTTGTATCAACCCTATCTGGTACGGATCCCACACCGGTGAGCAGTATTCAAGCAGTGCGCGAACAAGTGTACTGTAACCTACTTCCTTTGTTTTCGGACTGCATTTCCTTAGGATTCTTCCAATGAATTTCAGTCTGGCATCTGCTTTTCCGGCGATTAATTTTATGTGGTCACTCCATTTTAAATCACTCCTAATGCCTACTCCCACATAATTTATGGAATTAACTGCTTCCAGTTGCTGACCTGCTATATTGTAGCTAAATGTTAAAGGATCTTTCTTTCTATGTATTCGCAGCACATTACACTTGTCTACAGTGAGATTCAATCGCCATTCCCTGCACCATGCGTCAATTCGTTGCAGATCCTCCTGTATTTCAGCACAATTTTCCATTGTTACAACCTCTCAATGTACCACAGCATCATCCGCAAAAAGCGTCAGTGAACTTCCGATGTTATCCACAAGGTCATTAATATATATTGTGAATAGCAACGGTCCTACGACACTCCCCTGCGGCACGCCTGAAATCACTCTTACTTCGGAAGACTTCTCCCCATTGAGAATGACATGCTGCGTTCTGTTATCTAGGAACTCTTCAATCCAATCAGAGAATTGGTCTGACTGTCCATATGCTCTTACTTTGTTCATTAAACGACTGCGGGGAACTGTATCCAACACCTTGCGGAAGTCAAGAAACACGGCATCTACCTGGGAACAGGTGTCTATGGCCCTCAGAGGCCCGTGGACGAATAGCGCGAGCTAGGTTTCACACGATCGTCTTTTTCGAAACCCATGCTGATTCCTACAGAGTAGATTTCTAGTCTCCGGGAAAGTCATTATACTCGAACATAATACGTGTTCCAAAATTCTACAACTGATCGACGTTAAAGATATGGGTCTATAGTTCTGCACATCTGTTCGACGTCCCTTCATGAAAACGGGGATGACTTGTGCCCTTTTCCAATCCTTTGGAACGCTACGCTCTTCTAGAGACCTACGGTACACCGCTGCAAGAAGGGGGACAAGTTCCTTCGCCTACTCCGTGTAAAATCCAACTGGTATTCCATCAGGTCCAGCGGCTTTTCCTCTTTTGAGCGATTGTAATTGTTTTTCTATCCCTTTGTCATCTGTTTCGATATCTACCATTTTGTCATCTGTGCGTCAATCTAGAGAAGGAACTACAGTGCAGTCTTCCTCTGTGAAACAGCTTTGGAGAAAGACACTTAGTATTTCGGCCTTTAGTCTGTCGTCCTCTGTTTCAGTACCATTTTGGTCACAGAGTGTCTGGACATTTTGTTTTGATACACCTACCGCGTTTACACAAGACCAAAATTTCTTAGGATTTTCTGCCAAGTCAGTACATAGAACTTCAGTGGACGGCTCTCGCATAGCCCTCCTCACACTACATTTCGCTTCGTGTAATTTTTGCTTGTCTGCAAGGCTTTGGCTATGTTTATGTTTGCTGTGATGTTCCCTTTGCTTCCGTAGCAGTTTCCTAACTCGGTTGTTGTACCACCGTGGCTCATTTCCATCTTGCTTGGCACATATACATCTAATGCATATTGAACGATGGTTTTGAACTTTGTCCATTGGTTCTCCACACTATCTACTTGAGTTAAAACTTTTGTGTTGAACCGTCAAGTACTCTGAAATCTGATTTTTGTCACTTTTGCTAAACAGAAAAGTCTTCCTTTTCCCTTTTTTAATATTTCTATTTACGGCTGAAATCATCGATGCAGTAACAGCTTTATGATCGCTGGTTTCCGGTTCTGTGTTAACTGTTTCAAATAGTTCGTGTCTGTTGGTCACCAGAAGGTCTAATACGTTATCGCCACGAGTCGGTTCTCTAGTTAACTGCTGAAGGTAGTTTTCAGATAATGCACTTAAAAAAATTTCACTGGATTCTTTGTCACTGCCATCCGTTATAAGCGTTTGAGTCTCCCAGTTTATATCTGGTAAATTAAAATCTCCACCCAGAACCATAACATGGTCGGGAAATCTACTCGAAATATTTTCCACATTCCACGCTGTCACACTATGCCGTGCCACACTGCAAATGGCTACTGCCCCGAAGCTGTTTGCTGTCATATCACAAGAGTCTAGATGGTCTATAATCTGCAAAACTTGCTGCAAAGAAGAGTCAGCGTATTTAAGAATCTGCTCGTGAATCCTAGACTCAGCACATTGTGCGTTACAGTTTTACGTATCATTGCATCACCGTAAATCTCTGCAGCCACACTTATATCTGTATTGTCTTGTCAATCCAAGCAAGTGTGTCACTCACTGTCTATATGTCTGGCCCTACTGTTTCCGCAGTCGGAAAAATTTATAAGGTCCAGCCGCCAGCCACGTTTATCAACCTGACTAATTCCTCGTCATTTTCAGGGCAAAAAGTAGGAAAGAATTTACAGGTAGATTGACACCCCTGCTGTGGTCAAAAAATGAAAAGTTTTTGAAGTACGTTGCACTAGTTGCGCCGCAAAATGAGCCTTCAAATGGGCGAGATAATTAGACCAGTCTTCTTTCGTGTCTTCGAACTCCAAAAACGACAATACAAATAACGGTTTCGTAGGCTCCTGAGCTGCCGGAGCTGCTGGCGATGCGTTCGGTGCCATCTGTGCTGCCAGGAAGCGTTTCGTAGTGTCCATCAGTTGAGCCATTTATTGATTCTGAAACTGAGTATATCGCGTTAGGTGAAATGCAGACTGAGGAGCAGGTATTTACGACGCTGGCATTTAGGGCTCAACCAGAATAGTCCAAGCGTAGCAGGAAAATGCACAATGGTAAAGAAATAATAAATAAGAGGGTACGAAAGTGGGACTAGGCACCGAGCAAGGAAATAAAATGCAGCACAGGAGCCACAAATAAATGCAAAATAGGTAAAACAACAAACGGCAGGCATGTGACCGACAATTAAGTAGCATAACCTACTCAATTACCAGTGATGCAAAAAATAAATAAGTAAAATAAAATAAAATTGCGCCAGAAATCACTAAATTTGTGAATCAAGAACAACGTAATAGACGACAGCAGAGGCGTAGAGCACAAGAATCGTAGTCGCCAGTTGTGATGTCCCTCCATGGTATACCAACATAGGAAGATAGCTGGCCAGGAGTAGCAGAGCAGCAAACTGTCGTCATAAGGGTATGGATAAGAGCATAATTAACCCACATAAATAAGCAGTGACTGAATCTTTCCTTAACTTTGATTGTGTCCAGTAGTACAATCCCACAATAGAGTCCAAGGTTCACAGAAATACACTAAAACATCAACACACCTATAGGCTCAAAGAGATGTAATCTCTTCTTCTCTAGCCCTAAAACATCAACACACCTATAGGCTCAACGAGATGTAGTGTCTTCTTCTCTATCCCACGGCCATTAGCACTGCCTTCTGGCCACCGCATGGCTGAACTTTATAGAGTCTGCAGAGTTTCCTCTTACTGGCAGCCGGACCCGGCGGGAGTGCATCACTGGCTGTGGCGTCGTGTTGTGCAACCGCTATCTGCGGAATACTTGTGTGGCGCCAACTATCGCCACGCGCCGCCTCCGGTGGAATCCACTGCAACGACACAATAGTACAAAGAAGAAAAGGCAGCCAGTGTGGAAACTGTAAATAAGAGTGCGAGAAAGTCTAAACTGTACTATATCATTGTACATAATTCGCATGTTTAGCAGCAGTTTTGAATCTGATGGAGCAAATCATCCTAAGTGGGTGGAGTTTTGTGACAACACTCCACTATACAGACTTTACAATCCGTGGAGACGAGTATAAGTGAGCATCATATGAAATACTGCTGCCAGTGCTGGAATATTTTTGACACAGCCTGGTGCAACACCTCAGTCCTCACAGTGGCTCCCCCAATGCTGCACCGCCTTGGTCACGATGAAAGGTGAGGCTCTGTCACAACAGAGATCGGGAGATCATCTATAAACACTCGTCACTCAGACTCTAACAGTACCTTGTCATCTAATACTCCTGATACCGAGATATACTCCACAACAGCTGTCGGTCCCATGTAAGCCAGTTGGTTTTGACTACGTCTATCCATATAACTGCTAGCTGATGGTCTATGAGTTGCTGCTAGACCTAACGGTAGAGGACTTCGAACTGGTGCCATGAAGATGGGACCACCTCTACAGTCACTTCATCAGATTTTTGGGACTCTCCAAAGGGTTATGGGTTTGGCGCCTGAAGACCATCATGACGCGTGCCTCACCAGTCACAAGGAAAGGCTGCCTATCCAGCATGCGTGTCTGCCGCTTGTCAGGCATCTAACATCAGTCAAAAGTCCAAAAGACCACTCTAAGTGCTGCCGCTACGCTGAGACCCCAGGGGCTACAGTGACATAGCAATGGCTGCCTCGAGATCTACAAACGCCAACGAGTCGCCGCCATAAGCCTCTGTATGACTGTCTTACTGACTATAGAATGCTATTGATAACAGAGTTCTGATGGTTCCACGGCACCTGGGAAGCAGGGAGAATGCGACCTGTCGTCGTGCAGATATCACCGTGAGACGACCATCCTAGCGTTTAATGGTATCTGCACCCCTGACACAATAACACACGATACACTGTGCAGTGGAGTGTAGAGAATAAGGACAGGCAATATAAAAGGAAAAGAAAGTGTTAATAATGTGCTGGTTGGCACGTCTATCGATAGTTTTGTGGCGGCTGATTGGCTACATGTCGTGGATTGCTGGGACGGCTGCAATGGCAATGAGGACGGTTGTTACGTGGGGGACCGCGGAGCGACAAGAAGCAAGAGTGGACCGTATATGGGGCAGTACGTAGCGCAACGTGTGTGTAGCAAGTGGGGCAACGGAAGTCGGTGTTCAGTGACTGACGTTGAAACTTGCAGTGATTACTGTGGTTAAGTCTTCGGAGACTTTGAGTCGCTGCCTTCAGAGAGGAAGGAGGCTCGTATAGCGAGGACATGATTGTTTGTTTATTTCATGGAACGTGGTAGATGGAAGCAACTTCCTGTTCTGTAGTATGGATGGGTCGAGTCAAGGGACTGTTATGTGATAGGCCTTCTGAGTAATTCTGTAGCACTCCGTCTTCAGGCCACGAGTGGCCTACCGGGACCATCCGACCGCCGTGTCGTCCTCTGTAAAGGATGCGGATAGGAGGGGCGTGGCGTCATCACACGGCTCTCCCGGTCGTTATGATGGTATTCTTGACCGAAGCCGCTACTATTCGGTCGAGTAGTTCCTCAATTGGCATCACGAGGCTGAGTGCACCCCGAAAAGAGTAATTCTGTATGGAAGGAAATTTGATGCTCTGAACTGACATCATTCATTAAAGGCTGCATTTTGACGACGACATGTACTCATGTCAGATAGTTTTATATTCTGACAGCATGTAACTTTGCAGTGTTACTTGAAAATGGCCATAAGGCCGAAATTGCAATAGTAACAATAAATATTTTATACAGTCAACGGCGACTATGATGTCTTTTAAGAAATATTATATGACTGCGAATCCCAACCATGAGAAGTTAATGACATCATTCACTTGCTTGTTGTCTGCGGTCCCCCATGTAACAACTGAACTTACTGCCGTCACCACCCTCCCAGCCATCCAAATGCAGACCATCGACCGCCACAAATCTGTCGATTGGCAAAGGTATGCCTACTGGGACACTAACAATGTAAGACGCATGACAGGAGCAAGAGAAAAATGTACAGCCTGAAAGGACTGAATGAATTCTCCTTGGGAGGTAGGGGGAGCGAAGGGGGAGGAAAAATTGTGGCATCAGCTGCAGAAAGAGACTTCGCAAACAGTCGAGGAGCACGCAGGCATGCCACCTCTGAAACCCTGTCACTGAGTGCTAAAATAATGTTAGAGTAACTTTATGCAATGCAGCAGTCTCAATAGCAGTGGACTTGATTTCCACATGTCATGGCACAGCACTGTGCTTCCGCAGCCACCTACGTCACAGGCGGCTCGCACCTCTCACAACTTAGCTAGGGAGGGTGATCCTAAACTCTCCCCGATAAACCATGAGCAGCATTTGTTCCTTAACATCCTACTCTAGCGGACACTATGACAGTCTCCACACCAGCAAAATTTCCAATGTGGAGGCGAGCAACTTTATCTCTCCAAGCAGGGTCATAAGCTACGCAAGCCGACCGGTTTACGAGCCACCAGCTTCATCTGACGGTTCTAGTCCTCCAGCTGGTGTCATCGAGAGGACGCCACTTCCACAGTGGCGCTTCGAGCGACTCTCAGGGTCATGGGTCGGCGTCTGCACACCTACCCAGCTGTAAGGAACTGCTAGCAGTCCAACAATTGCTTGCTGATTGCTGGGCTTTGTAACATTTTTGGATTAGCTTTTTGGATTAGCTTGGCCGCTTTACCAACTCCTGCCATTTCGCTGTGACACATTCAGCTACCTCTCCGTACACACGCACCGCCTTGGGAACACGTGCACTGCCAGTGTTATGCTGAGGTAGTTTGCCACTGCCTCAGTGCCAACACCTGTGGAAGGGTCGCAGATATCGTACTATTGTACGGAAGTCATACTGCATAAAGAGTTACGATACTGACTGAGCTTTCTTGACTCTGCGCTTGATGTCGTTTTGGTTGTACACAATCCTCTGTTCCTCCCACAAGCCATTCTGGAGCAGATGCGGTCTGTCTGTCTGGTACCGGTGTTAGTATTTTCTGCACTTCTGCTGCGTAATGTATTGAGGTGCTGTCCGAAGGTGACTTGGCAGACCCAAGACTATTAAATGTGTTAAGATCATTCATCATTCTCACAGTTTGTCTTTGTTTACCAACTATTAATATCGAGCTTGTGTTCAGCGTTGTAAAGTATTATAGCTGTCTCTAGACTAAGACGTCTAGTTACGTAGTTCTCACTTTTCTACAGCTGCTTATAGGTGTAGACTCCTCAGGATCCGGTGGTCTGGTTACAAATGCTGCTTCAGTACACAACTAAAATGTGATGTAAAGCCTTTTATTGACAACATTTTGTGGTATTTGATTTTTTGTCGTGGTCTGAGTCATCGAGGTTATTGTTATTATTATTATTATTATTATTATTATTATTCAATCAGTGAAATCATTCATTCTTAATTTAATGTAGTGACGTGTTCCGTGGTGCTCTGGTAATTTAACATAGGACTTACGGACAGAAAAATAAAATCAAAAAGGCTTTGCTGACGAATGACATGAAATGGAATCAGGTGTATCTTCTTATGCTTACCTCCAACGGTTAAATTTTATTTTAACACGCTATGTTGATTCATCAATTTTTGCTCTGAAAGTGGAATTTTGTTCTGTGGTTTATGTATCTGAAATTATTGTGGTTTAAAATCTTAAATAATGTTAATTAATCATCATAGAAACGCCAAAGACATTTTAATGTTACATGTGACTAATACTGAAATACGCTACTTTTCGTTACTGTCCGTGATTTATTGTGACGACAGCAGTTGCGACTAGGCAGCTTTTTCTTCTAATATTTCGGTGTAAAAACTCGTTCTTACACCCTCGGACATTAATAAACTGGCAATGTAACAAAATCTTACCTCCAATATCTGTAATTGTGATCGGTTGGCAAATCTATTGAGAAATCTCCTGTTCTATGTACAACAGATACTTATCCAACTATGATTGTGCTTTAGCAAAGGAAAAAGATTTCCAATCTCCACGCATATTTTCTGGTCCAAACAAACTAAACTCTCGTTTAGATAATCTATATTTTTTTTACATTTCTCCCTTAATGCAGATACAGTGGTAGCACACGGATTACAACTAGGCTGCTTCTAGCGAAAATTAGCTTCCAAAACGTCATATACTAAATTCACAATGCGACAAACACAGTGCACAATATACTACAGTTCACAGATTTTATTTCTCATCTTGTAAATGCTGACATTTATTTCAGGTAGCTGACTTAAATTACTGTAATTTAGGCCATATTATCAAGAAAATAAAGAAACACAATTGCGAATTTTCTCTAGGAAAATTACTACGCCTCGAGGTGCCCGGGCTTCGTGTCTTTGAACACTCCGCGCACTTGATGCAGCGGCTTCACCAGTCAAATACTGAAAGGGAAACTTTCAGAAGTGAAACCGAAAAATATAAAATCCCTCACAGCGAAGGTATTAATGGAATAAAAATTCTCTTGAGTTGTAAGTAATTTCTCTTTTTTATTGCAAGGCCGGTTTCGGAAGCTTATAGCTGCATCATCAGGTACCGCCAACTGAGAACAATAGAAGGAGGATCTGACATACAATAACTATGGGACTGACGTTCAAAGCATAAGCTTTGAAAAATGGTATTACTCACATCATTTAAAAAATCATGGAAGTTTGTCGGTGGGGACCGTCAGTCACGAGGGATCAAGCCCACGTCAAACGACGCATAGGACATAAACAAAGAAGCTAACGTAGATGGAAGGATCAGTGTAAAAATAGCAAAAACAATAATACGTAAGTAACATCGCTCACGAGTAGTTACATCCACCTTGGCGCTCGCCTCGACAGCAGGCAAGGAACTGTCTAGGGTAACCTGCCAGCATTACAGGTGAACGTAGCCACTAACGTAGGAAGCAGTGGGATGGGAAGTATAAAAGAGTGTCTAAGATCTACGGGAAACAGGGCTGACTGGTCTTCCCACATATATTTGTGGGGGTTACAAAACATGAGAAATACAACGACAGATCTATATCTACATGGATACTCTGCAAATCACATTTAAGTGCCTGGCAGAGGGTTAATCGAACCACATTCACAATTCTTTATTATTCCAATTTCGTATAGCTTGCGGAAAGAACGAACACCTATATCTTCCCGCACGAACTCTGATTTCTCATATTTTATCATGGTGATGGTTTCTCCCGATGTAGGTTCAAAATGGTTCAAATGGCTCTGAGCACTGTGGGACTCAACTGCTGAGGTCATTAGTCCCCTAGAACTTAGAACTAGTTAAACCCAACTAACCTACGGACATCACAAACATCCATGCCCGAGGCAGGATTCGAACCTGCGACCGTAGCGGTCTTGCGGTTCCAGACTGCAGCGCCTTTAACCGCACGGCCACTTCGGCCGGCCGATGTAGGTCGGTGTTAACGAAATATTTTCGCATTTGGAGAAGAAAGCTGGTGATTGGAATTTCGTGAGAAGATCCCGTCGCAACGAAAAACGCATTTCTTTTAATGATGTCCAGCAGAAATCCTATATCATTCCAGTGACCCTTTCTCATATTTCGCGATAATACAAAACGTGCTGCCCTTCTTTGAACTTTTTAGATGTACTCCGTCAGTCCTATCTGGTAAGGATCCCACACCGCGAAGCAGTATTCTAAAAGAGGACGGACAAGCGTAGTGTAGGCAGTCCCCTTAGTAGATCTGTTACATTTTCTTAAGTATCCTGCCAATAAAACGCGATCTTTGGTTAGCCTTCCCGACAACATTTTCTGTGTGTTCCTTCCAATTTAAATTGTTCGTAATTGTAATTCCTATGTATTTAGTTGAATTTACGGCCTTTAGATTTGACTGATTTATCGTGTAACCGAAGTATGTTGATGTTGTTATGGTCTTCAGTCCTGAGACTGGTTTGATGCAGCTCTCCATGCTACTCTACCCTGTGCAAGCTTCTTCATCTCCCAGTACCTACTGCAGCCTACATCCTTCTGAATCTGCTTAGTGTATTCATCTCTTGGTCTCCCTCTTCGGTTTTTACCCTCCACGCTGCCCTCCAATGATAAAATTGGTGATCCTTCGATGTCTCAGAACATGTGCTACCAACCGATCCCTTCTTCTAGTCAAGTTGTGCCACAAGCTCCTCTTCTCCCCAATTCTATTCAATACCTCCTCATTAGTTATGCGATCTACCCATCTAATCTTCAGCTTTCAGTATTCTGCTAGATACCCCGTCTCATGGATATGACGGGGTATCTAGCAGAATACTGAAGTATTGTTCTATGTATATTAGCCCAGTTCTCAGCCATATCTGTAACTTTTCCTTTAGGAGTGGTCGGTTTCCTGACCGATTAAAGTACTCGGTAGTGAAGCCACTTTATAAAAAGGGAGACATTGATAATGTTGACAATTTTAGACCTATTTCTATGCCATCGGTGTTTGCTAAAGTTATCGAGAAGGTTGTATATACAAGGTTACTGGAGCATTTAAATTCACATAATTTGCTGTCAAATGTTCAGTTTGGTTTTAGAAATGGTTTAACAACTGAAAATGCAATATTCTCTTTTCTCTGTGAGGTTTTGGATGGATTAAATAAAAGGTTGCGAACGCTAGGTGTTTTCTTTGATTTAACGAAGGCTTTTGACTGTGTTGACCACAAAATATTACTGCAGAAGTTGGACCATTATGGAGTAAGGGGAGTAGCTTACAATTGGTTCGCCTCTTACTTTAAGAACAGAAAGCAGAGGGTAATTCTCCACAATATTGAGAGTGGTAGTGATGTTCAGTCCACTGCTGTTTCTTATTTATATAAATGATATGCCTTCTAGTATTACAAGTGATTCAAAAATATTTCTGTTTGCTGATGACACCAGCTTGATAGTGAAGGATCTTGTGTGTAATATTGAAACAGTAACAAATAATGTAGTTCATGAAATAAGTCCGTGGCTTGTGGAAAATAATTTGATGCTAAATCACAGTAAGACTCAGTTTTTACAGTTTCTAACTCACAATTCAACAAGAACCGATATTTTGCTCAGACAGAATGGGCATATTATAAGCGAGACGGAACAGTTCAAGTTCCTAGGCGTTCGGATAGATAGTAAGCTGTTGTGAAAAGCCCATGTCCAGGATCTTATTCAGAAACTAAATGCTGCTTTTTTTACCATTAGAACAGTATCTGAAATAAGTGACACTTCAACACGAAAAGTAGTCTACTTCACATATTTTCATACGCTTATGTCGTATGGTATTATTTTTTGGGCTAATTCTTCTGATTCAAAAAGGGTATTTTTGGCTCAAAAACGGACTGTTCGAGCTATATGTGGTGTAAGTTCGAGAACCTCTTGTCGATCCCTATTCAATAGTCTGGGAATTCTGACATTGCCCTCACAGTATATATTTTCTTTAATGTCGTTTGTTGTTAGCAATATTAGGCTATTTCCAAGAGTTAGCAGCTTTCACTCAGTTAATACTAGGCAGAAATCAAATCTGCATGTGGAATGCACTTCCTTGACTCTTGTGCAGAAGGGAGTGCAGTATTCTGCTGCATCCATTTTCAATAAGCTACCACAAGAACTCAAAAATCTTAGCAGTAGCCCAAACTCTTTTAAGTCTAAACTGAAGAGTTTCCTCATGGCTCACTCCTTCAATTCTGTCAAGGAGCTCCTGGAAGAGCTAAAAAATTAAGCGAATTCCAGTGCTACATTGTTGATTTTCTTCATTTAAGCTTACGACTTGTCACCTGAATATGTTTTTTTATATTTCATTTTATCTGTTTCTAATATCGTGTTATAATTTCATGTATTGACTCGTTCCATGACCATGGAGACTTCTCCACGGAACAATAAATAAATAAATAAATAAGCATTCTTCAGTAGCACCACATTTCGAAAGCTTCTACTCTCTTCTTGTCTAAACTATTTATCGTCCATGTTTCACTTCCATACATGGCTACACTCCATACAAGTACTTTCAGAAACGACTTCCTGACATTTAAATCTATACTCGATGTTAACAAATTTTTCTTCTTCAGAAACGCTTTCCTTGCCATTGCCGGTCTACATTTTATATCCTCTCTACTTCGACCATCATCAGTTATTTTGCTCCCCAAATAGCAAAACTGCTTTACTACTTTAAGTGTCTCATTTCCTAATGTAATTCCCTCAGCATCTACCGACTTAATTCGACTACATTCCATCATCCTTGTTTTGCTTTTGTTGATGTTCATCTTATATCCTCCTTTCAAGACACTGTCCATTCCATTCAACTGCTCTTCCAAGTCCTTTGCTGTCTCTGACAGAATTACAATGTCATCGGCGAACCTCAAAGTTTTTATTTCTTCTCCATGGATTTTAATACCAACTCCGAACTTTTCTTTTGTTCCCTTCACTGCTTGCCCAATATACAGATGGAATAACATCGGGGATATGCTACAACCCTGTCTCACTCCCTTCCCAACCACTGCTTCACTTTCATACTCCTCGACTCTTATAACTGCCATCTGGTTTCTGTACAAATTGACAAATTGTAAACAGCCATTCGCTCCCTGTATTTTACCCCTGCCACCTTCAGGATTTAAAAAGAGAGTATTCCAGTCAACATTGTCAAAAGCTTTCTCTAAGTCTACAAATGCTAGAAACGTAGGTTTGCCTTTCCTTAATCTATTTTTTAAGATAAGTCGTAGGGTCCGTATTGCCTCACGTGTTCCAACATTTCTACGGAATCCAAACTGGTCTATCAGTTTTTCCATTCGTCTGCAAAGTATTCGCGTTAGTATTTTGCAGTCGTGACTTAATAAACTGATAGTTCGGTAATTTTCACATCTGTCAGCACCTGCTTTCTTTGGGATTGGAATTATTATATTTTTCTTGAAGTCTGAGGGTATTTCGCCTGTCTCATACATCTTGATCACCAGATGGTAGAGTTTTGTCAGGACTGGCTCTCCCAAGGCTGTCAGTAGTTGTAATGAAATGTTGTCTACTCCGGGGTCATTGTTTCGACTCAGGTCTTTCAGTGCTCTGTCAAACTCTTCACGCAGTATCATATCTCCCATTTCATCTTCATCTACATCCTCTTCCATTTCCATAATATTGTCTTCAAGTACATCGCCCTTGTATAGACCCTCTATATACTCCTTCCACCTTTCTGCTTTCCCTTCTTTGCTAAGAACTGGGTTTCCATCAAAGCTCTTGATATTCATGCAAGTGTTTCTCCTTTCCCCAAAGGTCTCTTTAATTTTGCTGTAGGGAGTATCTGTCTTACCCCTAGTGAGATAAGCCTCTACATCCTCTCCCTGCCGCCGTTGGGTAAGCAGCTGCAGCAGCAAGTCGTGTACTCCTAGCTCACTCATTTGTTACATAGTTAAATTCTTAATTTCTTTGCGTGTTTTTGGTACTTGCATTGTATAATTCATAAATTTCGGGCGTATTATAGTATTTGAGACTTGTAGCATCGCGTTTTAGTACCTGAATAGTGTAAATTCGCGTAGTCGTTTGTCTTCTGTTTTTGTTTTGAACGGCCAGTGTCGGTTGGTCAGTCAGTGTGCTCCCTGCTGCCGTTGGATAAGCAGCTGCAGCAGCAAGTCGTATACTCCTAGCTCACTCATTTGTTACATAGTTTAATTCTTAATTTCTTTGCGTGTTTTTGGTACTTGCATTGTTTAATTCATAAATTTCGGGCGTATTATAGTATTTGAGAGTTGTAGCATCGCGTTTTAGTACCTGAATAGTGTAAGTTCGCGTAGTCTCCTTCCGCCGCCGAACAGTGTCAGCGGTGCGCAAGTAGCAGCATTACTGCATTTACTAGGCAATCTTGTATTTTAATAACCGTTTAAATTTTGTCGATTTGTTTGCGCTCTCTGTAGATTAGTTCAGACGTTCTTTGCAAAACAGTTTTTAGCATGGATAGGGACTGCAACTGCTGTGTTCGGATGCAGGCTGAGTTGGCATCCCTTCGCTCCCAGCTTCAGGCAGTGTTGGCTTCGGTCACACAGCTTGAGGCTGTTGCCAATGGGCATCACTGTGGGGGCCCGAATGGGGGTTTGTCGGGGACGGCCAGCTCGTCCCACGCATCCCCCGATCGGACTACGACTGTGGTTTCCCGGGATACTGCCCGCATTGAGGCTGATCCCTCACCTGTGGTAGAGTGGGAGGTCGTCTCAAGGTGTGGCAGGGGCGAAAGACATTCCGGAGGGCTGAACAGAAGGCCTCTCCAGTTTGTCTGACGAACCGGTTTCAGGCTCTGTCTCAGGCTGATACTGATCTTCGGCCTGACATGGCTGCTTGTCCTGTTCCAGAGGTTGCCCCTCAGTCTGCAAGATCCGGGTGGTCGCAGAGGGTGGGCTTACTGGTAGTTGGGAGCTCCAACGTCAGGCGCGTAATGGGACCCATTAGGGAAATGGCAGCAAGAGAGGGGAAGAAAACCAATGTGCACTCCGTGTGCATACCGGGGGGAGTCATTCCAGATGTGGAAAGGGTCCTTCCGGATGCCATGAAGGGTACAGGGTGCACCCATCTGCAGGTGGTCGCTCATGTCGGCACCAATGATGTGCGTCGCTATGGATCGGAGGAAATCCTCTCTGGCTTCCGGCGGCTATCTGATTTGGTGAAGACTGCCAGTCTCACTAGCGGGATGAAAGCAGAGCTCACCATCTACAGCATCGTCGACAGGACTGACTGCGGACCTTTGGTACAGAGCCGAGTGGAGGGTCTGAATCAGAGGCTGAGACGGTTCTGCGACCATGTGGGCTGCAGATTCCTCGACTTGCGCCATAGGGTGGTGGGGTTTCGGGTTCCGCTGGATAGGTCAGGAGTCCACTACACGCAACAAGCGGCTACACGGGTAGCAGGGGTTGTGTGGCGTGGGCTGGGCGGTTTTTTAGCTTAGATGGCCTTGGGCAAGTACAGAAAGGGCAACAGCCTCAACGGGTGCTGGACAAAGTCAGGACATGCGGGGACCAAGCAGCAATCGGTATTGTAATTGTCAACTGTCGAAGCTGCGTTGGTAAAGTACCAGAACTTCAAGCGCTGATAGAAAGCACCGAAGCTGAAATCGTTATAGGTACAGAAAGCTGGCTTAATCCAGAGATAAATTCTGCCGAAATTTTTACAAAGGTACAGACGGTGTTTAGAAAGGATAGATTGCATGCAACCGGTGGTGGAGTGTTCGTCGCTGTTAGTAGTAGTTTATCCTGTAGTGAAGTAGAAGTGGATAGTTCCTGTGAATTATTATGGGTGGAGGTTACACTCAACAACCGAGCTACGTTAATAATTGTCTCCTTTTACCGACCTCCCGACTCAGCAGCATTAGTGGCAGAACAACTGAGAGAAAATTTGGAATACATTTCACATAAATTTTCTCAGCATGTTATAGTCTTAGGTGGAGATTTCAATTTACCAGATATAGACTGGGACACTCAGATGTTTAGGACGGGTGGTAGGGACAGAGCATCGAGTGACATTATACTGAGTGCACTATCCGAAACTTACCTCGAGCAATTAAACAGAGAACCGACTCGTGGAGATAACATCTTGGACCTACTGATAACAAACAGACCCGAACTTTTCGACTCTTTAAGTGCAGAACAGGGAATCAGTGATCATAAGGCCGTTGCAGCATCCCTGAATATGGAAGTTAATAGGAATATAAAAAAAGGGAGGAAGGTTTATCTGTTTAGCAAGAGTAATAGAAGGCAGATTTCAGACTACCTAACAGATCAAAACGAAAATTTCTGTTCCGACACTGACAATGTTGAGTGTTTATGGAAAAAGTTCAAGGCAATCGTAAAATGCGTTTTAGACAGGTACGTGCCGAGTAAAACTGTGAGGGACGGGAAAAACCCACCGTGGTACAACAACAAAGTTAGGAAACTACTGCGAAAGCAAAGAGAGCTTCACTCCAAGTTTAAACGCAGCCAAAACCTCTCAGACAAACAGAAGCTAAACGATGTCAAAGTTAGCGTAAGGAGGGCTATGCGTGAAGCGTTCAGTGAATTCGAAAGTAAAATTCTATGTACCGACTTGACAGAAAATCCTACGAAGTTCTGGTCTTACGTTAAATCAGTAAGTGGCTCGAAACAGCATATCCAGACACTCCGGGATGATGATGGCATTGAAACAGAGGATGACACGCGTAAAGCTGAAATACTAAACACCTTTTTCCAAAGCTGTTTCACAGAGGAAGACCGCACTGCAGTTCCTTCTCTAAATCCTCGCACAAACGAAAAAGTGGCTGACATCGAAATAAGTGTCCAAGGAATAGAAAAGCAACTGGAATCACTCAATAGAGGAAAGTCCACTGGACCTGACGGGATACCAATTCGATTCTACACAGAGTACGCGAAAGAACTTGCCCCCCTTCTAACAGCCGTGTACCGCAAGTCTCTAGAGGAACGGAGGGTTCCAAATGATTGGAAAAGAGCACAGGTAGTCCCAGTCTTCAAGAAGGGTCGTCGAGCAGGTGCGCAAAACTATAGACCTATATCTCTGACGTCGATCTGTTGTAGAATTTTAGAACATGTTTTTTGCTCGAGTATCATGTCATTTTTGGAAACCCAGAATCTACTATGTAGGAATCAACATGGATTCCGGAAACAGCGATCGTGTGAGACCCAACTCGCTTTATTTGTTCATGAGACCCAGAAAATATTAGATACAGGCTCCCAGGTAGATGGTATTTTTCTTGACTTCCAGAAGGCGTTCGATACAGTTCCGCACTGTCGCCTGATAAACAAAGTAAGAGGCTACGGAATATCAGACCAGCTGTGTGGCTGGATTGAAGAGTTTTTAGCAAACAGAACACAGCATGTTGTTATCAATGGAGAGACGTCTACAGACGTTAAAGTAACCTCTGGCGTGCCACAGGGGAGTGTTATGGGATCATTGCTTTTCACAATATATATAAATGACCTAGTAGATAGTGTCGGAAGTTCTATGCGGCTTTTCGCGGATGATGCTGTAGTATACAGAGAAGTTGCAGCATTAGAAAATTGTAGCGAAATGCAGGAAGATCTGCAGCGGATAGGCACTTGGTGCAGGGAGTGGCAACTGTCCCTTAACATAGACAAATGTAATGTATTGCGAATACATAGAAAGAAGGATCCTTTATTGTATGATTATATGATAGCGGAACAAACTCTGGTAGCAGTTACTTGTGTAAAATATCTGGGAATATACGTACAGAACGATTTGAAGTGGAACGATCATATAAAATTAATTGTTGGTAAGGCGGGTACCAGGTTGAGATTCATAGAGAGAGTGCTTAGAAAATGTAGTCCATCAACAAAGGAGGTGGCTTACAAAACACTCGTTCGACCTATACTTGAGTATTGCTCATCAGTGTGGGATCCGTACCAGATCGGTTTGACGGAGGAGATAGAGAAGATCCAAAGAAGAGCGGCGCGTTTCGTCACAGGGTTATTTGGTAACCGTGATAGCGTTACGGAGATGTTTAATAAAGAGAGGCGCTCTGCATCGCGGTGTAGATTGCTCGCCAGGTTTCGAGAGGGTGCGTTTCTGGATGAGGTATCGAATATATTGCTTCCCCCTACTTATACCTCCCGAGGAGATCACGAATGTAAAATTAGAGAGATTAGAGCGCGCACGGAGGCTTTCAGACAGTCGTTCTTCCCGCGAACCATACGCGACTGGAAGAGGAAAGGGAGGTAATGACATTGGCACGTGAAGTGCCCTCCGCCACTCATCGTTGGGTGGCTTGCGGAGTATAAATGTAGATATAGATGTAGGTCTGCAGAGCTAGTTGGCATATAAATTTTTACTACTGTGATAGGCGTGGGCTTCGTGTCTATCTTGGCCACAACAATGCGTTCACTAAGCTGTTTCTAGTAGCTTACCCGTACTCCTAGTTTTATTATTCATTATTAAACCTACTCCTGCATTACCCCTATTTGGTTTTGTATTTATAACCGTGTATTCACCTGACCGTAAGTCTTGTTCCTCCTGCCACCGAACGTCACTAATTCCCACTATATCTAACTTTAACCTATTTATTTCCCTTTTTAAATTTTCTAACCTACCTGCCCGATTCCACGCTCCGATCCGTAGAAGGCCAGTTTTCTTTCTCTTCATAACGACGTCCTCTTGAGTAATCCCCGCCCGGAGATCCGAATGGGGGACTATTTTAACTCCGGAATATTTTACCCAAGAGGACGCCATCATCATTTAATCATAAAGTAAAGCTGCATGCCCTCGGGAAAAATTACGGCTGTAGTTGCCGCTTGCTTTCAGCCGTTCCCAGTACCAGAACAACAATGCCATTTTGGTTAGTGTTACAAGGCCAGATCAATCAATCATCCAGACTGTTGCCCCTGCAACTACTGAAAAGGCTACTGCCCCTCTTCAGGAACAACACGTTGGTCTGGCCTCTCAACAGATACCCCACCGTTGTGGTTGCACCTACGGTACGGCTATCTGTATCGTTGATGCACGCAAGCCTCCCCACCGACGGCAAAGTCCATGGTTCATGGGGGGAACCGAATTCCTTTTAGCACTCTTGTGGATGACCTCACACTTTTCGGTATTTAGGATCAACTGCCAATTTTCGCACCATTCAGATATCTTTTCCGATCCGTTTTGCAATTTTTTGATCTTCTGATGACTTTATTAGTCGATAAACGACAGCGTCATCTGCAAATAACCTAAGACGGCTGCTCAGATTGTCTCTCAATTCGTTTTTATTGATAAGGAACTTTAAAGGGCTTATAACATTACCTTGGGGAACGCCAGAAATCACATTAGTTTTACTCTATGACTTTCTGTTAATTGCTACGAACTGTGACCTCTCTGACAGGAAATCACAAATCCAGACACATAACTGAGGCAATAATACATAAGCACGCAATTTCACTAAAACTCGCTTGTGTGGTACAGTGTCAAAAGCCTTCCGGAAATCCAGAAATACGGAATCGATCTGAAATACATTGCCAATAGCACTCAACACTTCATGCGAATAAAGAGCTAGTTGTGTTTCACAAGAACGATGTTTTCCAAACCCATGTTGACTGTGTTTCAATAGACCGTTTTCGTCGACGTAATTCACAATGTTCGAACACAATATATGTTCCAAAATCCAGCTGCATATTGACGTTAATGATATGGGCCTGTAATTATGTGAATTACTCCTACTACCTTTCTTGAACATTGTGTGACCTGTGCAACTTTACATTCTTTGGGTACGGATCTTTCGTCGAGCGAACGGTTGTATATGATTGTTTAGTATAGAGCATAGTCTGAAAGGTACGTAATTGGTATACAGTCTGGACCAGAAGACTTGTTAGTATTAAGTGATTTAAGTTGCTTCACTAATCCGGAGCATATTTACTTCTATGTTACTTATGTTGGCGGCTGTTCTTGATTCGAATTCTGGTATGTTTACTTCATCTTATTTTGCGAAGGCATTTCGGAAGGCTGTATTTTGTGACTGTACTTCGGCATTCTCTTCATTGGTATCGCGCAGGGAAGGCATTGATTGTTTCTTGTCGCTAACATACTTCACATGCAACCAGAATCTCCTTGGAGTTTCAGCCAGGTTTCGAGACAAAGTTTCGTTGTGCAAACTGTTATTAGCATCTCGAATTGAAGGCCGCGCTAAATTCGAGCTTCTGTAAAACATCGTCAATCTTGGGGATTTTGCGTCTGTTTAAACTTGGCATGTTTGTTTCGTTGTTTCTGCAACAGTTTTCTGACCCGTATTGTGTACCAAGGAGGATCAGCTGTATAAATCTTTCAGTTGCTGCCGATACTATTTCTTTGAATTCAAGCCACATCTGGTCTACACTTATGTTATTAATTTGGAAGGAGTGGATATTGTCTCTCAGGAACGCGTCAAGTGAATTTTTATCTTCGTTTTTGAAAAGGTGTATTTTCCGTTTATTTTTTGGAGGATTTATTGGTTACAATGTTCAGTATCGCTACGACAACCCTCTGTTTACTAATTCCTGTATCCGTTTTGGTGCTCGTTATTAACTCAGAATTATTTGTTGCTAAGTGGCCAAGTGTATTTTCACAACTGTTTACTACTCGTGTGGGCTCATGAACTAACTGTTCGAAATAATTTTTAGAGAATGCGTTTAGCACAATTTCGGATGATGTTTTATGCATACCTCCCGATTTAAATATGTATTTTCGCCAACATATCGAGGGTAAATTGAAGTCACCACCAACTATAATCGTATTTGTCGGTTACGTGTCTGAAATCAAACGAAAGTTTTCTTTGAACCTTTCAGCAACTGTATCATCTGAATTGGGAGGTCGGTAAAAGGATGAAATATTTTATTCCGGTTGCCAACAAGGACCTCTGCCCATACTACCTCACAGGAATTATCTACTTCAATTTTACGACAAGATAAATTACTTCTAACAGAAACAATCTCGCCACCGCCGTCTATCCCTTCGAAACACCGTTAGGTTCTTCTCAAAAATATCGGCTGAGCTTATATCCGGCTTTAGACAGCTTTCAGCGCCTATAACGATCTGAGCATCAGTGCTTTCTATTAACGCTTGGGGCTCTGGTACTTTCCTAACACAGCAACGACAATTTACAACTGTTATACCGATGGCTCCTGTATCTACGTTCTTTCTGTGTTCGGCCTGCACCCTTTGTGACTGAAGCCCTTCTTGTGTTTTCCCGAGACCCTCTAACCTAAAAAACCACCCAGTTCTTGCTGCACAGCCCCTGCTACCCGTGTAGCTGCCTCCTGCGTATAGTGGACACCTGACCTATTCTGCGGAACCCGAAACCCAACCACCCTTTGGCACAAGTCGAGGAACATGCAACCTACACGGTCACAGAACCGTCTGAGCCTCTGATTCAGACCCTCCACTCGGCTCTGTACCAGAGGCCCGCAATCGGTCCTGTCTACTATGCTGCAAATGGACAGCTGTGCTTTCATCTTGCAAGCAAGACTGGCAGCCTTTACCGTTTCTGTTAACCGTTCGAAACTAGAGAGAATCTCTTCTGATCCAAAGTGACACACGTCGCTGGTACCGACATGAGCAACCACCTGCTGCTGGCTGTGCTCTTCATGGCATCCGGGAGGACCCGTTCCACATCTGGAGTGACTCCACCCGGTATGCACACGGAGTGCACATTGGTTCTCTTTCCCTTCTTGGCAGCCCTGTCCCTAGGGGCCCCATAACGCACTTAACGTTGGAGTTCCCAACTGTCAATAATTCTACCCTCTGTCAGTCACAGACAGCAGCTGGAACCTGTTTGGCAGACAAACCAGGGAGACCTTACGATCAGCCGCCTGGGAAGTCTTTCGCCGCCTGCTACGCCCCGGGGCGACCTCCCGCTCGACCACAGGTGAGGCTTCAACCTCAGTGCGAGCAGTAACTGGGCTGTCCACCGGTGAGGACCGATCGGAGGACTCGGCCGTGCTGGACGTCCGTTGGATCCCCACGGCCGGCCCACAACAGTGGTGCACACCCACTGCAACCTCAAGCTGTGTAACCGAAGTCATCACAGCCTGAAGCTGAGAGCGACGTGTCACCAACTCGGCTCGCAGCCGCACACAATAATCTCAGCCCCTGTCCATACCGTGGAAAACTAAACTATGCAGATAAACGGACTATCGGCACGTGCTGCGCAACTCTACTGCAGACCCTGACGAAAACGCAGGAACTGTGTCTAATAAATTTGATTACTACGTAGAGTTTCAAAAACCTAACTATCGAAGCAATCAGGTGAAACCAAACAATTCACCCCTGATTAGGACTTTGTAATATGTCACAAATTCTGTTTACTTTCCGACGCATACGAAAACGCGGGTACTGTGGCTATTAGTTATTAAATTAACACGCAGAGACTCAAGAAACTAAACTACTAAAGCACATAGATGATATTATAAAAATTGTTTTTGGCTAGGAACTGGTAAAAGTCACTATATCGATTACTTACAAGTTGCTGCTTGTGTCTCGGCCGGCTACTGCTGCCTCACAAATATACAATGCTAAGCAAAACTGAATGGACGAAAGTAACTAATGCATGATGTGTCACTGCCAAGTAACATAGCTGATGCATCTTGGACCACACATAGAAATAACTGATGCAATATAGTTCAGAATTTAACTGAAAGAAACACGCAATGAGACGATCAGAAATTACACTTTTATTCAAAGACAAAAATTACACCGAAATTTCTGACATTTAGATGATCCCCTGGTCATTAAAAAGCGAGAAAAGATGCTTAATAGGGTGTGTGATCAACGCGGGCGCAGTGCACGATCATCAGCGTGTTCTCATGCTGGCGTCGAGATTTGTAAGGATTTCATGTCGTTAGGCTTTCCATTCGTCCACTGGTGCGGTTGACAACTGCTTGATGGTGGTTCGTACATGTGGCCGTGTTGCAGTACGTCTCCCCAACTCATCCCACACATGTCAGATGGGATTTAAGTCGGGAGAAGGGAAGGCTAGTCTGTTCGAGGAATATCTTCTCGTCCCAAGAGCTCCTCCGCTTGTGCTGCTTAATGCGGTCACGTATTGTGATCTATAAAAATGAAGTCAAGGCCGAATGCACCACTCAAAATACGCAATTGGGAAGTAATATATTGTTAGAAACAGGCTGACTGATGAGTGTGCCGTGTTCAGAACTTCTGAGTTCAGTATGTTCAGGTAACATTATGCCTTCCCACATCATAATACCTGGACCACCAAGCCAACCATATTGGACTATATGCCTGGGTGCATTGCGTCTTCCCACGTCTCGCCATATGAGAGTACGTAATGCCATCCGTGGACATCACAACCCAATTGTGAACTACGTACCCAGCATTTTTGTGACCAGGAAACCATCATTAACCGCGGTGACTTCGGTGCAATTACTGTCTTTTCTTCAGTTACCATCTGCACTACACTGTATCATTTCTTTCTACACTACTGGCCATTAAAATTGCTACACCACGAAGATGACGTGCTACAGATGCGAAACTTAACCGACAGTAAGAAGATGCTGTGCATGCAAATGATTAGCTTTTCAGAGGATTCACACAAGGTTGGCGCCGGTGCCGACACCTACAACGTGCTGACATGAGGAAAGATTCCAACCGATTTCTCATACACAAACAGCAGTTGACCGGCGTTGCCTGGTGAAACGTTGTTGTGCTGCCTCGGGTAAGGAGAAGAAATGCGTACCATCACGTTTCCGACTTTGATAAAGGTCGGATTGTAGCCTATCGCTATTGCGGTTTATCGAATCGCGACATTGCTGCTCGCGTTGGTCGAGATCCAATGACTGTTAGCAGAATATGGAATCGGTGAGTTCAGGAGGGTAATACGGAACGCCGTGCTGGATCCCAACTGCCTCGTATCACTAGCAGTCGAGATGAAAGGCATCTTATCCCCACGGCTGTTAAGGATCGTGAAGCCACGTCTCGATCCCTCAGTCAACAGATGGGGACGTTTGCAAGACAACAACCATCTGCACGAACAGTTCGACGGCGTTTGCAGCAGCATGGACTATCAGCTCGGAGACCATGGCTGCGGTTACCCTTGACGCTGCATCACAGACAGGAGCGCCTGCGATGGTGTACTCAACGACGAAGCTGTGTGCACGACTGGCGAAACGTCATTTTTTCGGACGAATGCAGGTTCTGTTTACAGCATCATGATGGTCGCATCCGTGTTTGGCGACGTCGCGGTGAACTCACATTGGAAGCGTGCACTCGTCATCGCCATACTGGCGTATCACCCAGCGTGATGGTATGGAGTGCCATTGGTTACACGCCGCGACCGAGGCATTGACGGCACTTTGAACAGTGGACGTTACATTTCAGATGTGTTACGACCCGTGGCTCTACTCTTCCTTCGATCCCTGCGAAACCCTACATTTCAGCAGGACAATGCTCGAGCGCATGTTGCAGGTCCTGTACGGGCCGTTTTGGATATAGAAAATGTTCGACTGCTGCCCTGGGCAGCACATTCTCCAGATCTTTCACCAATTGAAAATGTTTGGTCAATGGTGGCCGAGCAACTGGCTCGTTACAATACACCAGTCACTATTCTTGATGAACTGTGGTATCATGTTGAAGCTGTATGGGCAGCTCTATCTGTATACGCCATCCAAGCTCAGTTTGAGTCAATGCCCAGGCGTATCAAGGCCGTTATTACGACCAGAAGTGGTTGTTCTGGGTACTGATTTCTCAGTATCTATCCACCCAAATTGCGTGAAAATGTAATCACATGTCAGTTCTAGTATAATATATTTGTCCAATGAATACCCGTTTATCATCTGTGTTGTGGATTGGCAAGAGAGCCAACCCACTATGAGAGGAAGCCGAAAGGCACGCGTTTTAGCTCACGCAGGCTGGCGTGAGGTCTGGAACAGGTCAGGGAAATGAGACTAGCAAAAAAGGACGTAGCTGTGGAATACTTAACTTTGATCTATAAATGGTGACCATCGCTCTCGACGGTACATGTTTTACAGCATCAATAGTAACTGGTAATGGCGTCTTGCTAGGTCGTAGCAAATGACGTAGCTGAAGGCTATGCTAACTATCGTCTCGGCAAATGAGAGCGCATTTTGTCAGTGAACCATCGCTAGCAAAGTCGTCTGTACAACTGGGGCGAGTGCTAGGAAGACTCTCTAGACCTGCCGTGTGGCGGCGCTCGGTCTGCAATCACTGATAGTGGCGACACGCGGGTCCGACGTATACTAACGGACCGCGGCCTATTTAAAGGCTACCACCTAGCAAGTGTGGTGTCTGGCGGTGACACCCACCTGCATTTCCTCTTGGTGTTGCAGTTTTAATGGCCAGTAGTGTATGTATAGGTTTCATCGAGCTATCTTCGCAGTGACACGTTCTGCGAAAGTTACTCTTATCCTCATGTTTGGCACACCACTGTACAAGGGCTGTTCAATAAAGAATGACCATAAATTTTTTGACAATATACCTTTACTCATCCTCATAATTTTGATGGTCCTTCCCAAGGTAGTTTCCCATGAATGCGATGCACTTGTCCCAGCGTTTCTGCCAATCTTCAAATACATGCTGGAAACCAATTTTTGAGAGGTCATTCAAAATCGCCTCTGCAGCCTTCAGCATTGCTTCTGATTATTGATAAATAGAAAAAAAATTGCACGTGGTACTAAATTAGGACTATAGAGAGGGTTATGGATGCACTTCACGTAGATTTTTGAAAGATATTCAGCAACAACATTGGCAATGTGCGGCCGCCCATTATCGTGGTGCAGTATCCAGCCTGTTTCATGGAAATGTGGTCTTTTGCGCCTGATATGGACTTGCAATGTTTTCACGACATCCCAGTGGTATTGTCCAGTTACCGATGTGTGTGAAGATACAACATGCTGATAAACCATTCCATGAATATCAAAGAATGAGATGACCGTAACTCTCCCAGCAGAAGCAACCAATTTTGCTTCTTTGGGGGATGGTGATGAAGGAAATTTCCATACTGAGCTTTGCTGTTTGGTCTCAGGATCAAAATGATGTAGCCAAGATTCATCAGCTGTGATTAAATTTGAAAAAAAACCTCCGTATCTTCCTCTAATATAAACTTTAACTGCATGCAGACCTGCACACGAATGTCCTTTTGTCCGGGAATCAACAGTCTTGGAACCCATCACGCATAAACAAGTGTCACGTGTAATTTTTCTGTCACCAACGTGTGAGTGGCACCCAATGAAATGTTCAGTACTCGAGAAAGTGATTTTAAGGTAATTCGGCGATCCTCTCTCACAATGACAGCAGCAGTGTTGATGTTTTCTTCCGTAAGAACAGCAACTGGACCACTAGGTCCACCTTCCTTTGAAATTGATTGTCTCCCCTTTTCAAACATTTTAAACCACCTTCGAGCTGTGCTGTAGGGAAGAACAGACTCTCAATAGGTTGCCTGTAACATTGTATAGGCCTCAGACGAAGATTTGTTGAGATGAAAGCAGAATTTCAAAGCCGCATATTGTTCCTTGTGTGTTGCCTCCATTGCAGTGGTAGGCGATACTGAACATGTCTGACGTTACCTGCCTCTCACAGGCGGGAACCAGGAGTTCCAACAGCGTGTTTGTTGCACTTTATGCTTACAGAATATCATCAGATTAAATTTTAGCGGGAGGAATTATGACCATAAAAATTATGATAATTCTTCACTGAACAGCCCTCATAATATACACTCCTGGAAATGGAAAAAAGAACACATTGACACCGGTGTGTCAGACCCACCATACTTGCTCCGGACACTGCGAGAGGGCTGTACAAGCAATGATCACACGCACGGCACAGCGGACACACCAGGAACCGCGGTGTTGGCCGTCGCAGCATTTCTGCACATTGCAGTTGACGGACTTTGAGCGAGGGCGTATAGTGGGCATGCGGGAGGCCGGGTGGACGTACCGCCGAATTGCTCAACACGTGGGGCGTGAGGTCTCCACAGTACATCGATGTTGTCGCCAGTGGTTGGCGGAAGGTGCACGTGCCCGTCGACCTGGGACCGGACCGCAGCGACGCACGGATGCACGCCAAGACCGTAGGATCCTACGCAGTGCCGTAGGGGACCGCACCGCCACTTCCCAGCAAATTAGGGACACTGTTGCTCCTGGGGTATCGGCGAGAACCATTCGCAACCGTCTCCATGAAGCTGGGCTACGGTCCCGCACACCGTTAGGCCGTCTTCCACTCACGCCCCAACATCGTGCAGCCCGCCTCCAGTGGTGTCGCGACAGGCGTGAATGGAGGGACGAATGGAGACGTGTCGTCTTCAGCGATGAGAGTCGCTTCTGCCTTGGTGCCAATGATGGTCGTATGCGTGTTTGGCGCCGTGCAGGTGAGCGCCACAATCAGGACTGCATACGACCGAGGCACACAGGGCCAACACCCGGCATCATGGTGTGGGGAGCGATCTCCTACACTGGCCGTACACCACTGGTGATCGTCGAGGGGACACTGAATAGTGCACGGTACATCCAAACCGTCATCGAACCCATCGTTCTACCATTCCTAGACCGGCAAGGGAACTTGCTGTTCCAACAGGACAATGCACGTCCGCATGTATCCCGTGCCACCCAACGTGCTCTAGAAGGTGTAAGTCAACTACCCTGGCCAGCAAGATCTCCGGATCTGTCCCCCATTGAGCATGTTTGGGACTGGATGAAGCGTCGTCTCACGCGGTCTGCACATCCAGCACGAACGCTGGTCCAACTGAGGCGCCAGGTGGAAATGGCATGGCAAGCCGTTCCACAGGACTACATCCAGCATCTCTACGATCGTCTCCATGGGAGAATAGCAGCCTGCATTGCTGCGAAAGGTGGATATACACTGTACTAGTGCCGACATTGTGCATGCTCTGTTGCCTGTGTCTATGTGCCTGTGGTTCTGTCAGTGTGATCATGTGATGTATCTGACCCCAGGAATGTGTCAATAAAGTTTCCCCTTCCTGGGACAATGAATTCACGGTGTTCTTATTTCAATTTCCAGGAGTGTATATATAATGGTAAGATCTGTGTTAAGCAAAAATACCTAAGAGACTAAATGGCAGTGAGCGTAACAACTCAAATTCAAATAAAAGGGAGTGTGTATACGGATAATAAACAAAAAGCTTATCACATAATTACGCAATTAAACGACGATAGGTAAAGAACGGGAAAAAATGATTCCAAATGATATACTCGGTAATCGTATATAGACAAAACAAAATATAAGCATAAATAGCCAAGGCAGGATTAAAATGATGATAGGCAAAAGGAAAAACACGAAAAGTAATAAAAAATAAGATATAAGCCAAAGGGCCCAAATGGAACAAGGGAAGCCCACGTGTAGTGGATGAGAACACTAAGCTTCGGATACAGTAGAGTTAATGAAGTAGATGAGGCATTAAGATAAAATTAAATGTATGTAGGCTATGTGGGTATCATCGTTAATGCAGTTTATAAATTGCTGAAGAAAATGGAAGCTTCGAAGTGTTAGAGATGTGTGAAACATTTAGTGCTTACGGAACTCACAGTTACCTAAAATAAACTTGTGTTTAAGCGCGGTTTGTTGATCTAACGTAAACTCTGGGATCTGGTTCAGATTGTGCGAAATATCTATTTCTTTAAGAAGCCGAAGGACACGTCCTTTAGTATGAAAGAGGAGGATGCTAAATGTCAGGTATTTAATGATTAAAATCCTTGGTATTATTGGTTAGGGCACCTTTGAATTACTTTCATTCTGATGCTCTATAAATCTGATAGCAAAAGTACGTCCTGTGTGGTCTATGTATTTACAGGTATACTCCTCACACTTGATTTTATAGTGGTGGGTGGGGTGATTTGGATGAGAGGACCAAACAGCGAGGTCATAGGTCCTATCGGATTAGGGAAGGACAATGAAGAAATTCGGCCGTGGTCTTTTAAAGGAACCATCCCGGCATTTGCCGGCCGAAGTGGCCGTGCGGTTAAAAGCGCTGCAGTCTGGAACCGCAAGACCGCTACGGTCGCAGGTTCGAATCCTGCCTAGGGCATGGATGTTTGTGATGTCCTCAGGTTAGTTAGGTTTAACTAGTTCTAAGTTCTAGGAGACTAATGACCTCAGCAGTTGAGTCCCATAGTGCTCAGAGCCATTTGAGCCATTTGAACCATCCCGGCATTTGCCTGAATCGATTTAGGGAAATCACAGATAACCTAAATCATGATGGCTAGACGCGGGTTTGAACCGTCGTCATCCCGAATGAGAGTCTAGTGTGCCTTGATTCTATAAATTCCCGACTGTGTGTATGGGCTTTGTTACGAGTTTCATGCCGCCTGTTTGGTTTCGGATATCGAAAGATGGTATAATGCCAGCGTTCCTTTACCATCTTTCTCAAATGCAGGCCGTAGATGTGAAGCAGTGTAGTACTTCTTAAGAACCTTCTCGTGGTTATCACCCGTGTGCTTCTTATATTGTCTCTGTAGATCGAGAGAAGCGATCACTTGCGCTGAGAAGCCGTTAGTGTGGGCAATATATTAGTAGTCTGGAGTTCTTTGAGATGATTTTTGTATGTGCAGAGGTACTGCACTATGGCGAGCAATGTGGCCATCTCGTACTACAATGTAGCGCTAAAGAAACTGGTATAGGGATGCCTATTCAAATACAGAGATATTTAAACAGGCAGAATACTGCTGGTCCATCAAGAAGTCTCAGCGTGCGAAAAATTCGACGAAACATCATCGATATGGGCATTCGGGACCGAAGACCCACTCGTGTACCCTTGATGACTGCACAACACAAAGCTTTACGTCCCGCCTGGGCCCGTCAACACCGACATTGGACTGTTAATGACTGGAAACATGTTGCCTGGTCGGACGAGTCTCGTTTAAAATTGTATCGAGCGGATGGACGTGTACGGGTATGGAGATAACCTCTTGGATCCATGGATCCTGCATGTTAGCAGTGGACTGTTCAAGCTGGTGGAGGCTCTGTAATGGTGTGGGGCGTATACGGTTGGAGTGATATCGGGTCGCTGATGCGTGTAGATACGACTCTGACAGGTGACACGTACGTAAGCATCCTGTCTGATTATCTGCATCCATTCATGACTTGGGCAATTCCAGCAGGACAATGCGACACCCACATGTCCAGAATCGCTACAGAGTGGCTCCAGGAACACTCTTCTGAGTTTAAGCACTTTTGCCGGCCACTATACACCGCAGACATGAAAATTATTCAGCATGTCTGGGATGCCTTACAATGTCCTATTCAGAAGTTATGGTTCAAATAGTTCTGAGCACTATGCGACTTAACTTCTGAGGTCATCAGTCGCCTAGAACTTAGAACTAATTAAACCTAACTTACCTAAGGACATCACACACATCCATGCCCGAGGCAGGATTCGAACCTGCGACCGTAGCGGTCACGCGGTTCCAGACTGAAGCGTCTAAACCGCACGGCCACACCGGCCGGCCTTAAGAAGTTTTCTCCACCCTCTAGTATTATTACGGATTTATGGACAGTCCTGCAGGATTCATGGTGGCAATTCCTCCAGCACTACTTAAGACATTAGTCGAGTCCATTCTACGCCGTGTTGCGGCACTTGTGCGTGCTAGGGGGGGCCTACACGATATCAGGCAGGTGTACCAGTCTCTTTGGCTCTTCCGTGTAGTACGGATGATTAGATGAATTCCCACAAATTATAAAAGCAGATGTACGTATATATGTATGTATGCTCCAGCTCTTCTTCTAAACCACTGCACAAATTTCAACGAAACTTGGTACACGTATTACTTACTGACTGGAAAGAATCGCTGTGGCGATATTAACTATTGGGGGCCTGCAACAAACCTTATACATAATTTCAAACCTTTAAGAAACTTTTCCTCGCTGACGACTTGCACAAAATTATGGACCAAATATATTATCGCTTACTACATTTTCGCTGTTCATGCAAACCTACCTCGCGAAGCATGACGTTTTAATTTACTACTTCTTTACTACTAACTCCACTCGTGACAGATTATGCAGACAATATACACATGCCACTGAACGTACCAGAAACGTTATATCATTTTACGACACTTAGTTCACGAGCTGTGACGTCATAAACACAGAGACGCGTAAAAAACTACCGTATCATCCATGACGTTCAAATTTATTACTTCGTTATTACTAACTCTGATCGCAGCATTTTTCGGAGACGGTATCCACATTTGCCGCTGAATGTTCCTACAAAAATATATCATGATGCGACACACGGTTTAGGCGGTGTGATGTCAAATACAGAGTGCGTGACACGCTGCCGCATCATGCAAAACGTTTTAATTCATTATTTCTTTGTAACTAGTCTGTTTACAACAATTTCCGCACCCGGTATCCACGTACGTCACTGTGAGGGTGGGCGGCCTGCCACAGTCGACTTCAAACACTATTAAGACACACATAAATGTCTGACATTAGCTGCTAGCGATCATTGACTGAAATCATTGGGGAAAGCAGACAATTTTTGCCAGACCCGAACCCGAAACCAGGTCTCCTGCTTACTAGGTTAATACGCTGACCACTCCACCTTCCGGACTGAGTGGTTAGTGCGACTCCACTAGCACGCCTCTCGTCAGACTCAATTGGACCCTACACGATATTAGGCAGGTGTGCCGATCTCTTTGGCTCCTCCGTGTAGTACGGATGATTATATGAATTCACACAATTATAAAAACGGATTTACGTATATATGTATGTATGCGCCAGCTCTTCTTCTAAACCACTGCACAAATTTCAACGAAACTTGGTACACATATCGGACATGTCCAAAAGAACAGACACATTCTGTTAACACCGGCATTATGAATCACGGCACAAAGAAATGACTGACTAGCTCCTAGTGGACATTGATTTAAATCAATGGGGAAAGTTGAATATATTTCCTGGACCAGGATTCGAGCCCAGGGCTCCTGCTTAGTAGGCACATGCGCTGACACCTACGCCATCCAGACACTTACTAACTGGAAAGAATCCAGACACACTGATCATCCCAACTGCACGGATTACCCTAGCAGCCCTCCCACCACCCCCAAATTCGCAACTTATCCAAATATTACAGACGTTGTGCACATTTCAAAAAATGGTTCAAATGGCTCTGAGCACTATGGGACTTAACTTCTGAGGTCATCAGTCCCATAGAACTTAGAACTACTAAAACCTAACTACCCTAAGGACAACACACACATCCATGCCCTGCGACAGTAGCGGTCGCGCGGTTCCAGATTGTAGCGCCTAGAACCGCTCGGCCACTCCGGCCGTAGTGCACATTGCCCAATACCAAAATTATTTCGTTGCTTGCCGAGAGAGTTAGAGCGTGGTGTGCATCTTCTCTGAAGTGATGAGTTGGTCGTCCACACATTAATTATTTGTGTGGTGTCTGTTCTTTCGGACAGAATAGACATCAGATATATAATTAACGTGAGATCGATAAATTGATCACTTCAGTGCAGATGCACACCACGATCGAACTCTTATGGGAACCTGCGAAATTCCATGAGTAATGAGATTAATGGGCAAGGGGCACTGGCAAAAATTGTCTGCTTTCCAGAATGATTTCAGTCAATGATCGCGAGCAGCTAATTTCAGGCATTTATTTGTGTCTTAATAGTGTCTGAAGTTGACTGTGGCAGGCTGCCCACCGTCACACCTTAGATCTGGCAGAGAACCGTAGAAAATTATGGTCTTATATACAATCGCTAAGCGAGTGTGAGGCTGTTACCAGTCTGGTGTAGCAGTTGAAGATAGAAAAACGAAAGGCAAAGTTTTAAATTGCACGTTCAAGAGATCGCTCACACAGAAGAATCGTAAAAACGTACCATCTGAAACACGTATGTATGCAGGGTATTCATTACCAGCGATGGCGAGCCATGAGAGAATCTCTGACCAGAGAGTTATTTATCGTTGCTAGTCTGCGCTTGACCGCGCGAGTGTTCAGTTGGAGAGTAGTAGCGCGTGCGAGATGATTCAGTTGCGAGAAAGATGTTGTACGTAGCGGGTCGCGAGAGCATGTAGTTCGTCAGTGCTAGTTGCGCGCGAGAGACAGTCGGAGTTGTGTGTGAGGAGTCGGCGGGCGTCGACATGGGACTCTGGTCAAGATTCAGGACGAGGTATTTTTTTAAATAAGGTAATGAAGCAGCATTGCGCTCATCTGATAATGTAATGCATCTTAAGTGTAATTAATTTGTTCAAGAATTGCCCCAATAATAATTTTGTTTTCAAAGCAATTTTTTAAGAAAACCATCATTCGAATTGAAAGAACATTTCCCATGCATTTCCTTAAAGAAAAAATTCACTTAAATTCAAAGAATATTTGCGATGCATTTCCTCCAAGCTATGGCGAAGAATAAGAGCAGAATTTAGACATGCAGTTTTACTGAGGTAAGAATTTCAGTTTAATTAAGATCGACATTTCGGTCTATTTGCGTTTTCATTGTCACTGAGATTTCATTTTTTTTATTGAATTGACTTTAATTTTTGTGGGGAGCTTACACTTGGCTCAGATTGCAAGTTCTCACATTTATTGTCATTGACAAACATTATTTGCTGGGAAGTTACACTTGGCGACCCTGCCAGGATCGTATTTCTTTGAGAATCTTCTAAGAAACAGTCAGACATCTGCTCTTATTTGCTTAAATATAATTAGGAATTGGCGCAACGCTTTTACTAATTTTGTGACTTTCTTTCCACAGATCAACGGCAATTCGTTGCTCTCTGTTGTACTTGTATTTGTTGAATTTTTGCATTGTTTTTGTTTCATTCGTGAATAATTGTGATTTGTGTTAAAATGCCGCGAAAGACTATTAATAGTACATCGCAAGGTGTAGTGAATGAAATCACCGATTCAAACAACTTTACCGATAGGACATGTGACACGCAGTGTAATGATGACAATCCTGCGTTCACTGACAATCAGTGCGTTCCAACCACTAATGATGACTTTTACCTTAATGATGAACAGGCGAACTCAATTGTCTCCTGTGTTAATTTGACGACAATTGATGACGCGGAGCGCTCTATTGTAATGAGCGCTGCCCAGCTTAACACACCCGGTTCGGAAAATTCAAGTGACGTACAGACAAATTGTTCTCATGAAAATAATCAAGACATTCAAAGTAGGACGGATTTATTTAATTCCGAAATAGTGACTGACAGTGTACAATTGACTGGCAAACCTTTTAGTAAATCTCAGAATAACCAAATGGTTACAGAAAACGAGACAATTCCAGATCCACCATTAAATAGCACAGAGAATAGAAATGCTAATTTTGTGTCGGATCCAATTCTGACATTGTTGCTACAAAATTTCAAACAACTTAGCGTAGATATCAAACAACAAAGTGAGAAAATAGACAACAATTCCAAACAACAGGGTGAAGATAACAAACAATTCAAAGAAAATTTCAAACAACTTAGTGAACAGAACAAACACCTTAATGAAAAATTAGACGACAGTTCCAGACAGTTAAATGAAAAATTAGACGACAGTTCCAAGCAGCTTAGTGAACAAATTAGAGCCGTTGCCGCGCAGTGTCATGACACTAAGGAACAGTTACACCAGGAAATTGAGACTTGTTCAAAGAAAAATAGCGAAGAAATTAGATCTGTTGCTCAAGAATTAAGGGAAATGCAAACAGCCACAACAGAAACACTTAGAGCGGAAATTAGTACAGTCGCTAAACAATGCTCTGAAAAAGCTACACAATTACGCGACGAGTTTAAAGCAATGACAGCAGAACTTTCGAGCACTATGGATGAAAAGATTGACGCGAAATTCGACCAACAGAATAGTCAAATTGACGAACGTTTTAATCACCACATACAAAACAGTGATACGCGTTTCCGCAAATTTATTCAGAATCAAAATAAAGTAAAACGTCAAGTATTGGAAACAATCACTGCACAAAGACAGGAAGACAAACGTAAATTGTTCACGAAAGCGAAGACATACGTAGACAACAATATTGCTACAGTGTCCGACAAAATTAATACCATCGAACAGTTGAACGCAGAATTACATGATGAGATTTCTGACCTTAAATCAAAAACATATGCACACTCGGTGGATTTTCAAACGGTGACCGACAGGCTCGAGCAGTTGGAACTAGCACAGGATTCAGATGTCGTCGAAGCTGACGTTAAAAAATTGAACGAAACCACATGTAAATTACAAAAACAGATTAATACTTCTGACACTAAAAGCGATGATCAGGTAAAAATACTGACTGAAATATGTGATGAATTGGCCAGTCGAATTGACGCTATTGAAAGTAATAATGTCAGCAAATCAGACGATACTGCACCGGTTTCATTTAACCAAACACTCGAATTTCAAATTTTACAGCAGACAATTAATGAGATCCATTCATCTAATAACACCTTACGGAGAAAATTGTCATGTTTACAGCAAGAGGTAACTGAGATGAAAATTATTTCAGTTAATAACACATCACAGCAGACGCCACTTTTCGAACATTTGTCAGACTCACGCAGCGCGTATAATTTGGGTAATCTACAAAGATTACGGGACTTAGATTCAGAGCGGACACAAACAAATAGATTCTCACACAAACCTGAACGGGTTCTCAAATTCAGTGACGAGAACGTTGATTACGAACAGTTTTTATCCGTAATAAAATCTAGGGAATTTAATAATGACAGAGCACAGATACACGATTTGCACTGTATAAGACAATTTATTTTTGTACCTTCACCGCTATTGGCTGTAATGCGGAAGCTGGCTTTGAACCCGATAAGTCAATTTGCTATTGTACTTTCAACAGCATTACCTGTAATGCAGAAATTGGAATTAGCAAGAATGCAGCAATTTGTGTTTGGAATTTTACCGCTATTGCCTGTAACGCAAAAACTAAAATTTATTCTCAGTGCGTAATAGACCTCAGGGGATTCATTACGCTTTAATGAATATGTGCCGTAGCGTGCATAGGGCCCCGAGCTGTAGTAGTGCTCTTTCATCTTTAGTTTTCTGCACTGCTGCTTTCTCTTCTACTATCCTTTATATCTATCAAAACAGCTCTTTAACTATTGCCCTATCTAGAATTAAGAATATGTACTGAAAACCCGATGTGACAAATTTTTACCGAAAGTGACAATTTTCATTAGGCACTCCCGTAATGACAACTACCGCCGTAATTTTGATAACAGATAAAATCATAATCATCAGTATGTGTAAAATTATTAGTAACAGGGACCACATTTTTGTAACAATAGATGTTTTTCACCGCAACAGCATGAAAGTCAGCCGCTTAGCATACCTAACCAACAATGCAGTCTACAAGGTCAACCAAACTTTAATGTTTCGCCGCGTGCACGTATAGTCTCAGCTACAACAAATAGTAACGCACAGCAGTAAGGAAATAACTACGTATAGAAAACACAGTATTTAAATTCCTATCGCAATGCACCGTGTAGAAGTGACTATCATGACCAACGTAAATATAATGAGCACAATTTTCAGCGTACATTTAATAACAGTCGGTCTTTTCAGCAGCAAGAACATCAGCAACAACACATTATCATGAATGATCCAGACAATAGGCGTCATCCATAGCGTAATACGTCAGGAAGAGTTAACAGAACAGTTCAAATAGTGGATATGCCACAGCATCCTCCCGTAAAATAAATAACAGCACGTACGATAGAATTTGACCGCATACAGTACAGGTTGCATATTCCAGTAACATAAGCAATAATTTTGACACGCAGAATCTTGTTCACGAAAAATGTTATTAATTTTGACGCCATCCGACACACGTTTGCATGAAAAATATTATCACGACGTACGTAGACGACATTCTTATTGCAGAAGCTAACTGGTCTGAACACAATATGAGTCTTGAACATCTGTTACAAACTTTTCATGCACAAGGACTTAGAGTTAATCTTAGTAAATCGCACTTTGGCAAAACTTCTATAAAATTTCTTGGACACGTAATTTGAGCAGAAGGCATTGCGCCTGATCCGGAAAAACTTCAAGCTCTACGTGACATTACAATTCCCACAACGAAGAATGCAATTACGCAGTTTTTTTGGCTTAATTAACTTTTTTCGTAAATTTATTCATCACTCTGCTTTAGACACACCTAGATTATGCCAATTAACAGGTAAAAACAGTATTTGGTCCTGGGATAAGCAAGCACATTCTGAATACATGAACCTGAAAGAAGCCTTGTTGAATGCTCCACTTTTATCGCACCCAGATCTTACCAGAAATTTTTCTATTGCCACCGACAGTTCTAACAAGGCTCTAGGCGTACATATTTTCCAGGAAATTGAAGAAGATGGCTCTACAGTAATTAAAATCATCGCATTTGCAAGTCGCATTCTGTCACCTGCTGAACGAAATTATTCCGTTACAGAATTGGAAACATTATGTGTTGTATGGGCTTTTACGAGATTTCGGCACGTTCTTTATGGCAGACATACCACCGTTTACACAGATCACAGAGCGATACAATTTTTACTTTCGGCTAAATTCACTCACGACAGATTAAGCAGATGGAAACTTTATTTACAGGAATTTAATTTTACGATTGTTCACACTCCCGGCACACAAAATGTTATAGCAGACGCACTATCGCGTTCTCTCAGCAACAATCAGGAAGACGTCGCAACCAACTTCTGCAAAGCAAATTTCAGCGTTATGTACATTCAACAAGTTGCATTTGAAAATTTTATTTCGTCGTCATTACAGGATATAGCAAAAGAGCAAAATAAAGACAACGTGTGGAAAGAAATTAAACACCTTTGGCAAGATAAGAATAATGTTACGATTAGGAACCATTACACTGTACGCAATGACATTCTGCTTCGCCGCTCTCACCCTGACGGCAATAACTGGTTACTATGCATTCCTGACGAACTGGTGAACAAATTAATATGGTATACTCATTTAAGTTACACACATTACGGAGCCAGAAAATGTTTTCTTATACTGAGACAGAACTGTTATTTTACCAACATGGAGAAACGTATACGACGAGTTTTAGCGTCATGTAAAATTTGACAGAAAGCTAAATCAGACACGACTTCACATATTCCTCCATTATATCCCATTGTACCTGTTAAATTGAGACATATGGCCGCTATAGACATTTTTGGTCCAATTCCGAGAACTAATAGAGGTTTTTGCTACATATTTGTCGCTGTTGAGCTCACTTCAAAATTTGTTACTTTCACTCCATTACGCAAAGCTACTGCTAAAACTGTTTCGAAAGCATTTGTAAAGCATTTTCTATTTCATGTAGGGTATGTGATGAAAGTAATTTCTGACAATGGATCACAATTTCGTTCTGCTATATGGACACGCATGTTACGAGCTAGAAACATTTCTCCGATTTATATATCCAAGTACCATGCTTCTTCGAACCCTTGTGAACGATTAATGAAAGAAATTGGTAAACTGTGTAGAATATACTGCCACAAAAGACATATTGATTGGGACACACACATATTCTCATTCCAAGATGTAATTAATTCCATACCAAATTAATCTACTATGCTATCTCCGTCTGTTATACTGAAAAACGTTGAACCACAAAACAAAATTAAAGAATTAGTAAACTTTCCTACATCTCGTCGACTACGACACCATGAAATAATTGACATTGCGCTGAACAACATCAGAGGTGCCGCTGAGCGCCGGAGAAGACAGCAAAAACAGGTTTGTACACGCCGAGACTTTCACATTGGACAGAAGATATTAGTACGTACACACTATTTATCCAGCAGAGTAAAAGGTAAGTGCAGTAAATTTGAACTTCTATACGCAGGTCCATATCGGATTCGCAGCATTCCTCACCCCAATGTTGTACACGTCGAAACTTTGAGAACCAGAAAAAGTAAGGGGAACCACCATGTATACAATGTTAAACCCTTTATTGAATGAAACCACTGTATGATGTAACATGCTATGATGCCATTTCCTAATCTTTATGACCACTTATGCAATTATATTCACATGACTAATTACTGATGGTTATCGTATTTTTCTTGGCAAGTGCCCGGCAAGGTAAGGTTAGCAGGTCGCTTTTCTTGTCGTTACATATCAGACTGTGCACATTTTCCAGAGACACTTACGTATTTTATGAATAATTGTGCAATGTTATCTAATGACATGTTAATTTTGTTACATTTTTTCTCCATTAAAGTACTTAATTCTAACCTCTATTAACTACACTACATACAAGCTGAATAAAACGAACGTCACATTTTTTTTTTTTTTTGTCTTTCTTATGCATATACGATTGTTTCATGTTTTGTTGTATGCACTGTGAAATAGTTAAGATATAACACACACCAGTTGACTTTGACATTTTTTGCCCTATGACATCTCAAGATCGTGACTGTTTTACATTTTTTGCTGCTGCATTGTGATATTCTGTGCACATTTTTGCATCTGAACACTGTCAATGTCTTTGACATATTACGTTTTCTGTCATGTTATGCTGTATGGTTAATTATGTTACCATAAACCAGTCATTATTTAGTGAGTATATGATGTAAATGCACGATATTAATCTTTGTTCATCATTTTCAGAAAGAAATAGCGTGTAAAAGAAATAAATTAACAGAAATGGGAATTTCACCTTCGAAGTGATAACAAGAAGATGCAAACCTAGTGAGGAAGAGTAAATGGATCAGGATTAACAAGCATTAACAAGAATATACTATTCACATCGTAAAATAGCAGTCTTAACTAATTTTTTCTTTCAGAATACAAGGCGATTAATGCAAGCTGCCAGACAGAACTACACATCTTAGTTTTAGTGATGAAATATGCTAGAGATAAGGAATAGTTGTGTAATGAGTAATGAAGTGATTTTTTGCAGATGATAATGAATGCTGATGAATAATGATGAAGAATATGGTACTATGAATAATGAAGTTTTTCCTTACAGGTGATGATAATAATGAAGTTATGATAATGTAAGTAATGAAGTGATGGATAATGAAGTTTTTTCTTTACAGATGAGGATATTGTTGCAGTTATGTATTTATGCTATGTAGTTATTTAAATATATGTTGCAGTTCGCTTTGACAGCATGTGTTATATTGCATAGTATAATGACTGAAGGTTTTGGAAAGGACAGCTATGGAACACATTTTTTATTCACATTTCACTACCTGTTAATTCGAAGTTCACTACTTTTCAGCACAAAATGCATTTCTTCTTTCAGCTTAATAATCCATTTTTTATATATTTTTTGCAGGAGAAATAATTTATGAGATTAATGGGCTATAAGCAGTTGTTCATTAAATCTATGTCATTATATATACTCTACTTGTTTCATAACCTTGTTACCGCTGACTCATGACGAATGACGTTACACATTTTCATTTACAGGAACAAACCAGAAGCAATTTTTTTTTTCTTTTTCTCTTCTTGCTTTCCCCTATAATTACCCCAAGCAATGCATTGCTAACATTTTGAACACAATATATGTCACTGGAAGAATTAAAAATGTTTTGTACTATTCAATACTTGCTGGCCAATTAGTGCCAATAATTTGTATAACTAAATGAATTATGTTAATACTTTGCCATTCATTAGCTCCTGTTTTCAATGATGACTTTTGATGTCTGTAAGTGGCCAATTAGTGCCTATAATTTGTATAACTAAATGAATTATGTTAATACTATGCCATTCATTAGCTCCTGTTTTCAATGATGACTTTTGATGTCTGTAACTGGCCAATTAGTGCCAATAATTAGTATACCTAGATGAATTATGTTAATACTATGCCATTCATTAGCTCCTGTTTGATGACTTTTGATGTCTGTAACCGGCCAATTAGTGCCAATAATTTGTATAACTAAATGAATTATGTTAATACTATGCCATTCATTAGCTCCTGTTTTCAATGATGACTTTTGACGTTTGTAACTGGCCGATAAGTGGCAATATTGATTGTAATCAGATGATTTATGAACACTATTCTGTAATACTAAATACATGGTACAGAAATGTTCAATAACTGGGTTATAAATGCCGCAAACTACTAATGTAATTCTCAATGAAGACTAGTATGTGACTTAATGTCCTTGAACTACTGACCTAACTACCATGAATTACTGCAATATCCATTTGTCCTGTCTATCCTCATGATCATGGAGCACTATATTTGGTTTTTGCACTAATTCTACGTTGGTGTGCCTTGTAAGAGCGTGGTGTTGACATGACATGCTGTCCACCACCGCGAGCGATGGAGACGTTATTATGGTCCCACTGTTTGGTGTACCTAATGTACTGCCAAAATGAAAACATGGAATATTACTACGACATTTCAGTGTCTTGGATGCACTGATAAATACTTCTGGGAAAAGAACTGCAAATTGTCTCACTTGGTGTTGTATTTCTGTGGAAAGATATGGACTTTCAGCGCAGCTGCGTGCAACCTAAGTGCTACAACCATGACGCAATCCTTCCTATTCCTTCCCTAATTCTTGTAAAATGAAAAAGTCATATACAGTGCGTGTGCACTTCCTTTCATTTGTTAATAAAATCAGTTATCCTGAATTTACTAAAGACTTCTATAGTGCATGTGCACTTTATTACACTCCTTGATTTGTTTGTTTGTTGTAGAAAAATACTAGAGAGTACTACAGTGCGTGTGCACTTTTGTCATTTGTCAATATGATTTGTACTCATTAGGTTTATTTGTTGTAAAAATATTAGAGAGTTTTTCAGTGCGTGTGCACTTTATGCAATTTGTACTCATTACGTATATATTTTGTGGTTTTCTGATATGTTCTGTACTACAGTGCGTGTGCACTTTTGCCATTTATTAATACATTTTGTGATTTGCTGATATATTCTCAACTGCAGTGCATGTGCACTTATGTCACTTGTCAACATGATTTTTTACCATTGCGTTTATTTGTTATGAAAATGCTAAAGAGTTTTTCAGTGGATGTACACTTATGTCATGTGTTAATATGTTTTGTGCTGAACGTCAGTAACTATGCACTTATGGCATATGTTCTGTACTCATTGTCATTGTCTGATATGTTATGTACTCGGTGCATGTGCACCATATTTGCTACATCAGTATATTCTCTGTAATTGTAAAGTTAATTAGTTAAGAAAAAATTTGTTGCTCATGGCAAGTCCAAATGACTCACCATCACTGCCAAATTTTTGCCCCCCCCCCCCCCCCCCAGTGGAGGGTTATGAAACACGTATGTATGCAGGGTATTCATTACCAGCGATGGCGAGCCATGAGAGAATCTCTGACCAGAGAGTTATTTATCGTTGCTAGTCTGCGCTTGACCGCGCGAGTGTTCAGTTGGAGAGTAGTAGCGCGTGCGAGATGATTCAGTTGCGAGAAAGATGTTGTACGTAGCGGGTCGCGAGAGCATGTAGTTCGTCAGTGCTAGTTGCGCGCGAGAGACAGTCGGAGTTGTGTGTGAGGAGTCGGCGGGCGTCGACATGGGACTCTGGTCAAGATTCAGGACGAGGTATATTTTTTAAATAAGGTAATGAAGCAGCATTGCGCTCATCTGATAATGTAATGCATCTTAAGTGTAATTAATTTGTTCAAGAATTGCCCCAATAATAATTTTGTTTTCAAAGCAATTTTTTAAGAAAACCATCATTTGAATTGAAAGAACATTTCCCATGCATTTACTTAAAGAAAAAATTCACTTAAATACAAAGAATATTTGCGATGCATTTCCTCCAAGCTATGGCGAAGAATAAGAGCAGAATTTAGACATGCAGTTTTACTGAGGTAAGAATTTCAGTTTAATTAAGATCGACATTTCGGTCTATTTGCGTTTTCATTGTCACTAAGATTTCATTTTTTTTATTGAATTGACTTTCATTTTTGTGGGGAGCTTACACTTGGCTCAGATTGCAAGTTCTCACATTTATTGTCATTGACGAACATTATTTGCTGGGAGGTTACACATCGTTTGACCATCGGACAGACTCCCGCATCGATGACATGGTAGTAAGTGTCCCTGGCGTAGAGAAACGGCTGAAAAATCTGAAAGCAAATAAATCACCAGTTTCGGATGGAATCTCAGTTCGATTTTAGAAAGAGTACTCTAAACCATTGGTCCCATACCTATCTCGTATTTATCGTGAGTCTCTCGCCAAGCACAAAGTGCCAAGTGACTGGAAAAAGGCGCAGGTGACTCCAGTATACAGAAAGGGTAAAAAAACGGACGTGTAAAATTACAGACCAGTATCCTAACTTCTGTATGCCGCAGAATCCTTAAACATATTCTCAGTTCGAATACAAAAAAACTTTGTTGAGACTGAGAAGCTTCTGTAGGGAAGCAGCCTACTCGCGCTGTAGTAAATTCGCATCAGTTTCCATTGTGTGCCAGCCAGTCTGCTGTAACTCTGTAACTAGCTCTGACGTCATAAATGTTGCGCAATACCTTAAAAATCAAGCAAATGAACTAAAACTTTTCTAGCATGTCAGAAATAATACTACATTAATGTGTGTTAAATATCAGTTCGATAACTTCAGCCATTTTCGAAATTTGGACGTTTTTCTGAAAAAATCATTGGCGCAACAGAAAAGGGCTAGAGACTTCAACATTTATATTTAGATTCATCTTTCATAATGATTTATTAAAAACAGTACTTTGGATTTCACAAATTAAGACTTTAGTGGAAATTCATGATTTTCTGGTTTTCATCTCAAAACTGAAGGAAGCAAGATAGATTAAGTAGGCTAGTAAATAAGGCTAGGATGTTTAGATTTAAATAGGTTGGAGGTCCGCTATGATTATGAAGATGTGTAAAGTTTCTTTTTAATACCTATAAAATTATAGCGATAGCGGATCTCAAAAGGGACAGTTCAGAGCTCATCTGCTGCGTGCTGTGTAATTTAATTAATTCTCTCGCCCAAAATATTTAACTTAGCCACGTCAAAATTCTATTATCAATACTTACCTGCGTGCTGAATGCACGTTTAAATTAAGAGCTTCCTCGGCCATAAGCAAAAGAAGCTATAAATTATTATGTAACTTGAAGTGGTGCGTTACTAGCCCAGCGGCTAGTCGAGAGAGCCGAAAAGATCAGGCGTTCCCTTCGCCGTCCGCACCGCGGCTTTATATATAAGGACGCTACGCGAGGAAGCAAGGCCCCAGTTCTCTCCAGACGCTGAATGACACGCCATCTGTGTCGGTAGTCGCGTCGCATCAGTGTATCTGCTACAAACAGCCTCGGGTGCCGTATTAAGTTACTAGAGATACGCGGAACCATGAAAACATTTCATGTGAAGTGTTAATTCTGGAATGATTTTCATTATCTAGCTTCAGTTGGCGTATTGTCGTATTTTTCACGTGCCGTCGCGGGACAGACATTCTACCAAATATTTAGCGTGGCGTTTGATGAAATATTTTCATCAAATTATGGCGAGCATTCTTTTTAACATTTAATTCGGACAATTATAGTTGCATCAGCGCATTAGACTCTGAACTGCTCTGTTAGTTAGGTTGTAGGGATACTTGTGTTTTTTATCAGTGAATTTCAGAATATACTCAACTATTTTGGAAAACCGTTTTTGATTAGAAATCCCGGACAATCTCCTAATTCCTCAGAGCTATAAGCTGCAGCTATAATGGTATCTCAATTGAAGTGGGCACTAGGATCTCTAATTACTGGCTCCATGTTTTATTAAATCACTTTCTGGGTGCCAAGAAGTAAATAGAGAGCCAGTGTTGAGAACGGCGAAAGACAGCATTAACAACATTCTAAAAGCCAGAAACTGATTCTACATGCAAGCAATTATACAGCAAACATAATTGTTTTTACAAACCTATCCGCCGCCCCACACTTCTGTTATTGAAGCAGCGTGGTTTTAGAAAGCCTCGCTCATTCGCAACTCAGATTGTCCTTTTCTTACGTGATATATTGCGAACTATGAATGAAGGACAACAGAGAGATTCAATTTTTATGGATTTCCGGAAAGCATTTGACATGTGCCCCATTGCAGGCTACATAGGTACGAACATACTGAATAAGTTCACAGATATGTGTCTCGAAGACATCTTAAATAATAGAACCGAGTGTGTTGTCCTCGACGGCGAATGTTTATCAGAAACAATGGTATCTTCAGGAGTGCCCCAAGGAAGTGTGATAGTATCGCAGTTGTTCTCTATATACATAAATGATTTGGCGGACGGGATGGGCAGCTATCTGCGGTTTTTTGCTGATGATGCCATGGTGTACGGTAAGGTGTCGAAGTTGAGTCTTTATTGGAAGATACAAGACGGCTTAGATAAAATTTCAAGTTGGTGTGATGAATGACAGATAGCCCCAAATGAGGAAAAATGTAAATAATTCGGATGAGTACTGCAACGTTCTTCCACTAGCGAATGGGGAAACAATAGGAAGGCCTGGACCCCTTTTGTTATCACTCGTTTTATTTAAGATTCATATCAACAAATTCTTTTGAAACAACAATAATTTAATCCTGATTACTTTAGGTAATAAGAATAGGAAGTCACAAGAATTTAGTGAATCTGCTACCAATGTCCTTTTATGAAACAAAGTCTATCTCATATATGAGAAAATCTTAAAACCACTGACAATTAGGCTCCTGACGGTTTAAATTAGGACTCACAATGTTTCTGACTAGTCTTCGTACACTGAGAACTGATGTTCTCAAAAAAATGTACCTAAATAACAACCTGCCAGAGATGCACCCAATAAATAGCAGGATAAAGTTAATACAACGGCACTTGTTTCACACTCAAGAATCAGTCAATATCACTAAGGCTTACGAAGGTTTCAAACTTCGGTTCCAAGGCCCAGTAACACAATTAGTCAACGCAAGGTCTTACTAAGAATAGCACAGCAACAACCTTTCACAATTGTATGTTGCTCTTGATACAAGGTTTAATAAATATAATAAATGTAGTAAACACCCAAGTAAACACGATTAGCGCCAGAATTAATTAGCGAGGAGTGAAGCCAGGTCGCTCGAAGGCAGAACTAGAACTTAACTCAGAGAAGCTAAGTTCGTACAAGACCCACTTCTGGAGCTTCGACCCAGAGTCACCTCCCGCTACCCAGGATATCACATCCCCAGTACCCATAGGCGGAAAGGTAGCGCTTACGCCAAAACACCAGCCAGCCAGCTGTAACATTTAACAAGCGCACAGAACAGGTGCGAAGGGATAATGTAAAAAACCATCAAAAGATATTAAATAACAGGTTAAATTATTCGCTAATAAAACGTCACACTGCCTTTGCCCCACTACGAATGAACTACACAGGCAAGGTACAACCAACAGCGAGAATCTTATCAATAACCTTAAGGAGAATTGCCTGCTATTAAGATATTTTAAAAAAAACTTACAATTACCAGCAAGGCCAGCGGGCACTCCAATCTTAGTCACAATTAAATTACGTAAACTCTTACGCCCCACTGTTCAGTGAAAACCGTAACGAGCACAATTCTGAAAATTTCATTATAAGCTTTACTGGGGCTCACTGGGCTAAGACTATCAAATACTCGAATGCAGTATATTTGATAAACAGATTACGGCCTTGCAATGATTACATATTACATCAAACAACAATCTCCCACGAGCTGGAAGAAGCACGCTCGTGCATTATATTAATATTTAACACCTGTCTTAAACACCATGAACTCTTCATAGACACACCGTTACTTCCATGGTAACACGCATGCGCTTACAGTTACCAGAAGTCAGGTAGCAGCCCTCAACACCTTCACACACATGCCCAAAGTACAGGGTGATTCAAAAAGAATACCACAACTTTAGGAATTTAAAACTCTGCAACGACAAAAGGCAGAGCTAAGCACTATCTGTCGGCGAATTAAGGGAGCTATAAAGTTTTATTTAGTTGTACATTTGTTCGCTTGAGGCGCTGTTGACTAGGCGTCAGCGTCAGTTGATGCTAAAATGGCGACAGCTCAACAGAAAGCTTTTTGTGTTATTGAGTACGGCAGAAGTGAATCGACGACAGTTGTTCAGCGTGCATTTCGAACGAAGTATGGTGTTAAACCTCCTGATCAGCGGTGTATTAAACGTTGGTATAAACGGTTTACAGAGAATGGGTGTTTGTGCAAAGGGAAAAGTTCTGGACGGCCGAGAACGAGTGATGAAAATGTAGCACACATCCAGCAAGCATTTGTTCGCAGCCCAGGAAAATCGACTCGCAGAGCTAGCAGCGAGCTGCAAATTCCACAATCAACTGTATGGAGAGTCCTACGAAAAAGGTTAGTTATGAAACCTGAACGTCAACTAACCGAGGCGATGGATCGGCCGCCAGGCAGCCCGTGACAGAGCACTTCATCACTGGCCTCCAAGACGCCCCGATCTTACCCCCTGCGATTTTTTCTTATGGGGGTATGTTAAGGATATGGTGTTTCGGCCACCTCTCCCAGCCACCATTGATGATTTGAAACGAGAAATAACAGCAGCTATCCAAACTGTTACGCCTGATATGCTACAGAGAGTGTGGAACGAGTTGGAGTATCGGGTTGATATTGCTCGAGTGTCTGGAGGGGGCCATATTGAACATCTCTGAACTTGTTTTTGAGTGAAAAAAAACCTTTATAAATACTCTTTGTAATGATGTACAACAGAAGGTTATATTATGTTTCTTTCATTAAATACACATTTTTAAAGTTGTGGTATTCTTTTTGAATCACCCTGTACAATCTGACTTAACTTTTCGCTGGACGTCCGATATGGCTTGCGCCCTGTACAGCAGGCGGCAATAAGGCAGCGGGCGACCGTAGACAGCCGTGTCCGAAACTAGCAGCACGCAACCCAAGGCAGCAACAAGCATCCTCACAGGTGACAGGAAAGGCTCTCCACCAAGCTGCGCCACACGCGTGGTCGGTTACCGCTCCACTACAAGGGCACTGCGGCCTCAGGTAACATCTAACGCCAATTGTCCACGTTCTTGGCGAGAGCCTCCAGTTAACTCCTCCGGCAGAGATAAGGGAGCCAGGACTCAGTACGCGCCACAGGCAAAGATGAGAGCGCGAAGGCGAGGTACTTGCAAAAATGCTGGCGCGTCAGCAAAGCGCCACGGCTCAACCTTCCGCGCTAAAGCCTGACCAACGGGACAGGAAAGAGCCAAAGAGAGAAGGCCACTTAACTGGCTTCACCCGACTTACATGGATCCGAGACACCTTCCCGGTAGCCACTTCCTTAACTAACAGATTTACCGGGCCCAACACCTTGGTGATAACATATGGTCCCAGATAGTGGTTTACCAATTTACCGGAGGCAACTTGTCAAGGTTCCGACCTCCAAAGTGTTTCACAAACAGCCTGTCGCCTAGCTTAACATTAAAAGGCCACCTAGCCATGTTATAACGACTAGATTGTCGCTGGTGGGCTACTTGAATGTTGTACCGGCCCGCCGCCTGTTCTCACCAAGAGTCTGCGGTGTAATAGAGACGGATAATAGGCCATTAATCCCCAAAGGTTGGAAAGGGGCGAATTAATCGAATAGGCTAACATTAACTGTGAAGCTTCGTGCTGGGCCATATTAAAGGTGGAGTTCAACCAAGGAATGGTGGTATCCCAGCGACGCGAGGAATTGGCATGATAAATGATTAGGGCCGCCTTCAGATTACGATTAACCCTTTCCGCAAGTTAAGCTTGCGGATAATAAGGCGTGGTGGTCAAATGGTGAATGCCATTACGAAAACAATAATGCATAATTTCCCAGGACACAAAGGCAGGAGCATTGTCACTAACCAACTGTTTAGGTGGACCAAACCCAGAGAATATAGCCGTGAGATCGCGGATGGTTATCCTCCCCGTAATCCCGCTACTCGGAAGAAACCAGACGACCGCCACAAACACGTAACGGTGCCCTCCTTTTGTTGGGGGCAAGGGACCCACAAAATCTACAAACGCTTGTCCATGTGTCGCTGCTCCAGACGAGACTGCAATAATCCCAAGGAGGTGTTCAAACCACCCTTACCTCTCTAGCATTCCTCACATTCACCAACCAGACGACGCACATCGCGGTTAGCGACGCCCAGACAACATGTGACCTCACCTTGGCCAAGGTCTTGTTAAGTCCGAGGTGCCCTCCTAACACAGAATGATGGGAATATCTAAAAACCGGATCAATCAAATCTAGGGGTAAGCATATCCTAAACTCGCCGGGCTTCCCAATCTCCTTACAAAGACACCTTTTCTCAATGAATAACCAGGTAACTCTTCTCCGGTCGTAAGTCTTTCCTTAAGGGGACCCCAATGCGGATCATGATCCTGCTTAGTGCGAAGGTTGGCGAAGATCTCAGTAATATCCGTGAGAATACTGTTAGCTAAACGACACTGCGACTCAGGTTTTTCACTCAATTGAGAATCGCAATCTTCACCAAACATTCGACTAAGTGCGTCCGCCACCTGATTATCCGTTCCTTTGATGTGGTGCACTTTGAATGGAAAGGCAGAAATGTGGACTGCCCCCCTAGCGATCCTCCCTGTTTTGCGAGGACGAGCCATTGTAGGGAAGCAGCCTACTCACGCTATAGTAAATTCACATCAGTTTCCATTATGTGCAAGTCAGTCTGCTGTAACTAGCTCTGACGTCATAAATGTTGCGCAATACCTTAAAAATCAAGCAAATGAACTAAAACTTTTCTAGCATGTTAGAAATAATACTAAATTAATGTGTGTTAAATATCAGTTCGATAACTTCAGCCATTTCCGAAATTTGGACGTTTTTCTGGAAAAATCATTGGCGCAACAGAAAAGAGCTAGAGACTTCAAAATTTATATTTAGATTCATCTTTCATAATGATTTAATAAAAACGGTACTTTGGATGTCACAAATTAAGACTTTAGTGGAAATTCATGATTTTCTGGTTTTCGTCTCAAAACTGAAGGAAGCAAGATAGATTAAGTAGGCTAGTAAATAAGGCTAGGATGTTTAGATTTAAATAGGTTGGAGGTCCGCTATGATTATGAAGATGTGTAAAGTTTCTTTTTAATACCTATAAAATTATAGCGATAGCGGATCTCAAAAGGGACAGTTCAGAGCTCATCTGCTGCGTGCTGTGTAATTTAATTAATTCTCTCGCCTAAAGTATTTAACTTAGTCACGTCAAAATTTTATTATCAATACTTACCTGCGTGCTGAATGCACGTTTAAATTAAGAACTTCTTCGGCCATCAGCCAAAGAAGCTATAAATTATTATGTATCTTGAAGTGGTGCGTTACTAGCCCAGCGGCTAGTCGGGAGAGCGGATTTGATCAGGCGATCCCTCAGCCGTCCGCACCGCGGCTTTATATATAAGAACACTGCGCGAGGAAGCAAGGCCCCAGTTCTCTCCAGACGCTGAATGACATGCCATCTGTGTCGGTAGTCGCGTCGCATCAGTGTATCTGCTACAAACAGCCTCGGGTGCCGTATTAAGTTACTAGAGATACGCGGAACCATGAAAACATTTCATGTGAAGTGTTAATTCTGGAATGATTTTCATTATCTAGCTTCAGTTTGCGTTTTGTCGTATTTTCACGTGCCGTCGCGGGACAGTCATTCTACCAAATATTTAGCGTGGCGTTTGATGAAGTATTTTCATCAAATTATGGCGAGCATTCTTTTTAACATTTGAGTCGGACATTTATAGTTGCATCAGCGTATTAGACTCTGGACTGTTCTGTTAGTTAGGTTGTAGGGATACTTGTGTTTTTTATCAGTGAATTTCAGAATATACTCAACTATTTTGGAAAACCGTTTTTGATTAGAAATCCCGGACAATCTCCTAATTCCTCAGAGCTATAAGCTGCAGCTATAAGAACATTCTCAGGTAAAGTGGGCACTAGGATATCTATTTACTGGCTCCAAGTTTTATTAAATCACTTTCTGGGGGTCACGGAGTAAATAGAGAGCCAGTGTTGAGAACGGCAAAAGACAGCAATAACAACATTCTAAAAGCCAGAAACTGATTCAATATGCAAGCATTTATACAGAAAATTATACTTTTACAAACTTTTATCCGCCGCCCCACATATGGTGCATCGGCCGGGAATCGACTAAGTGAAAGTGATTTTAACTATTCGGATTCGCGAGTGAAATGCGACACGCAACTGAGAATAGAACAGTGAATGTGTTACGTGTGTATGTGGACGACGCAATTGGATTAACAACGCATCTGGATTGACGGAGCTGGCACTGAGTCTAGCGGTGCTGCCGGCATCGCGAGAAGCCAGTCTCGCCGCACCGCAGTCGTTCGCTGGAGCAGCCGGCGCAGAGCCTGCAATTGCGGGCCACGCTAACACACAACAGCCGTCGGAGAGCCGTCTGCAGTTCAACGTGCCACGTCGCATCAGGAATCCTGGTACGCCGCGCCGGCAACGCCATACGTCGTGCAGAAGGAACTAAGTTAAGTGAAAAGCTGTTAAAAATTTTACTAACCTGCACTAAAAGACTGTCGGCGATGGAACCGCCAAAAGAAACTGAGGTTAAACTTACATCAGAACCCATGTCTGTTGAAGGAACTGTAAATCCAGACAACGGTTCAAGTGTAAATATACATGAAAGTAGTAATGTTAGAGTGAAAAATGAAGTATTGTCTCCTGACAGTAGTGTGCGAAGGGGCAATGATTCAATAATAGAGACCCCTGTAGTGAAGCGGAAAGTAGAAATTGTAAATTTATGGGATGATAGTTTCTCTAATGAATTAAAAATGAAACAGTCATCAGAGATGGTAGAGTTTAAGAAGGAGAAGTTAGATATGACTAATCAATCAGAAGTTTCATTTAGTTTTGATGATTCTGGTGTTGGAGCTAGTTTTTCGTCACCTGAGTGTGATAAAAAGTCAGCTAGTGAGCAACCCAAAGATGCTGGGGCTGTTGATCTAAATGTTATATTACAAGCAATAGCTGCCAGTAATGCTAGAATGACAGCTGATTTAAAATCTGATATAATTGAAGTAAATAACAGGATTGTGGCCAGCCAAACAAATTTTAATATGCAGTTTGAGGCAATGAACAATAAATTAGAATCCAATAATGCTGAAATGTCAGCCAGTAATGCTAGGATGAACGCTGAATTAAAGTCTGAAATTTTGGCCAGCCAAACAAATTTTAATAAACGATTGGAGGTAATGGACGATACCTTCAAGGCTGGTTGCAATAAGTTGAAAGAGGATCTAGACAGTTTGAATTACAAAATTGATTGCAATCATGAGGATATTAAGAAAAAGGTTGCTCAACAGTTTTCTGAAATGTATAAAACAGTTAAATCCGAAGTTGCTGAGGTTCGCAAAGACTTCCAAATGGAAGATGCGAAGCTGGAGCACAAGTTAACAGAAAAGATCGAGGCGGAGTCTGAACTGTGCTCAGATAGATTTAAAGATGTTAATATAAAAGTAAACATATGTCAAGCAGAAGTAGAAGCAATCAAAACTGACACTACTCATATTGTACAAAGAGTAGATAATGTTGAAATGAAAGTAGAAAATATAAGTACTAACATTGCTAACATTGAGAGTAAAGTAGCTTCAGTAACTTCTGGTAATGGTAACATACAACAAGTGGTAGCTGCAAACGCCGCTTTTATCGGGTGTCGGCAGTTCTTGCGGTTCGATCCAGATAAAAATATCCACCCGCTAGATTTCTGGAACGATTTTGAAGATGTGATTCCACCAACTTGGTCTGAGCGAGAGAAAATCTCATTTATTAGAAGCCATTTAGCAGGTGACGCCATGCGTTGGTCAGCTGATGTTATGTTGAAATGTAAAACATTAGCGGAATTTAAAACAGCTTTTATTAATGAGTATTGGTCTAGCAATAAGCAAAATGAAGTATTGAGAGAATTTTGGAGTGGGAAACGCTTCAATGCAGGCAAGGAATCTATTAAAGAGTTTGCTAGGTCATGGATTTCACGTTTGTCACATTTGGCGGAAAAGCTAAAACCAGAAATGATTATACTAGGTCTGGAAGCCAAACTGCCATGGTACTGGCAAACTAGAATTATATCAGCCCCTAGAGACAATCTGGATCGTTTCATTGAATATTTGGAACGTGTAGAACGTGTTGCTGCCAATGAGGAGCAAGCACGTAATAACCGTAATGCCAATAATAATAATAGTAATTTTAGGAACGAGCAAAATGGCAATGTAAACATCAGAACAGTAGGTGTTCGTCATCCTAAGAGAGATAGGAATTGGGGAAATAATTATCAGAACCAACAATGGCGTCCAAGGGATAATAATTTTGTTCCAAACAGAAATATGCATGTAAACAACAGTACGGAAAGTAAGGCTATGCCAGCTAACTATAATGAAAATAAAGGAAACAGTAGTAGACCTAGGCAGGAAAACTAGTTCCCGTCTATGAGGACACTGGCGCTCACCAGGCGGTTACTTTTCCGAAGCCAGTAGTTAAGGGAATTGGTAAGACAGATCAGAATACTCAAACTGAACAGATGGATGAAATGTCGGTAGCACCTAAGGATACAACAGAAATATTAGATCACTCACAGTATTTGATAGATACCGTGTTAGAGACGCTTTCTAAGTGGGAAGAGAAAGAGAAGGCGCAGCAGTGTAACAGTAGGGATGAGCTACAAAATACTGAATTGTCAGGTGAAGAAGCAGAAGAAATTCATGCTTATATTTACGATGAGGATGATGTGCTCTTATCTAAAGTGCCTGTGCGGGATGTTGATAATGTACTAATAGATTTAGGACAGGAGATAAGTGGGAATGTAGAGGGTAGGCTGTTTGGGGTCGATGAGCCCAGTAGCTGTGACCAGTTGTCACTTGAGAAGGAAACCGACGATAATGGTGAAAGTGGTTTAGCTGTAACTAATGTTATGCCCGGTCTGGAGGCGCAGAATCGCTCAGACTACAGTAATTTGGGTCATGTTCAGCAAACTAAATGTAATGAAGTCGTGCGGTGTTTCGATTTAAAATTAATAGACCGACTGGAAAAAGCAGCTGAGAATGTAATTCAGGAAACCCCTACTCACTGTGACCTAAATGTAATGAAGACAGATGTTGATCACTTTAGTTGGAGACAAATCCAAAAGGAACTATTAGATGAATTTGAGGAACCACCTGTACAACCTAGAATAAGCCACCCTATAATAATAGTGAATATGTTGGGTATCAATGTACGATGTCTCTTAGATAGTGGAAGTGAGGTGAGTGCAATATCTCAGTCCTTCTTTGATGCATTACCTGGTAAAGACAAGCTTACAGTAATGAGGGTATCAGGACTAAGAATAATTGGTGCTACTGGCAAGGTTTCAAAAACGGTAAAGCAAGAAGCTTTACTACCCTTTAACATTAATGGTAATTTAATTGATCATCCATGTTTAATTGTAAATAATCTCAGTATTGAGGTTTTAGTTGGCATAGATTTCTTGTCAAAATATCAGAGTGTTGTTGACTTTGAAAGAAGCCAGTTAAAAATGGTCTTGCCAATAACCGGAGTAATTATAGTACCTTTTAGTGATAAACATGTAGTAACTGATCATGAAACTTGGGAGCTGCCTATACGAGTTCTGAAAAATAGGAGGTATTGGGACGAAGGTGTTAATCTTAATAACAATAAGCTGAATACAGAAGAAGAAGAAGAAGCAATTATTTTAGACAAAATAGAAACTAAATTGCAGGAAATCGATAGGATTTCAGCCAATCAAAAGGAAGAACTGAGACAGGTTCTAAAAAGGCATCATAAAGTATTTTCAGATCGACGTGGCAGATTCATAGTTAGCCAATGAATGCTGTAGGGAGGAGGTTGTTCTGTAACCTCTACACAGTGTGGCAGCTGTGCAGTCCCAGCTGTGTGAGATCTTCTTTCCCTTTCAGGTCTCACTCATTCTTCCTCTTTCCTGTCCACCAAAAATTTCGACCTCTTCTTTCACACATTAAATTTTCCGGTATGGTTATCAATACAGCATTAAACTAATGAATGCTGTAGGGAGGAGGTTGTTCTGTAACCTCTACACAGTGTGGCAGCTGTGCAGTCCCAGCTGTGTGAGATCTTCTTTCCTTTTCAGGTCTCACTCACTCTTCATCTTTTCTATCCACCTAAAATTTCTAACTCTTCTTTACAGCATTAAACTAATAAATGCTGTAGGGAGGAGGTTGTTCTGTAACCTCTACACAGTGTGGCAGCTGTGCAGTCCCAGCTGTGTGAGATCTTCTTTCCCTTTCAGGTCTCACTCATTCTTCATCTTTCCTGTCCTCAAAAATTTCGACCTTTTCTTTCCAAATACTAAAATTTTCCGTTATGACTATCAAGCCATGAGTTATGTAACCATTCTATCCACCGATTACTGAAAAAAGAAAAATACCTAATGTGACAAACCTAATAGTGACAAACAATAAAGAAGTATGACGTAATTAAGATATAAAATGTATTTGAGTAACAATTATGTATAGTACCCTGGTAATATAGTAAGTACAAAGTGTTGTTTTATTGGAAATGGTCCACCAACAGTAATTTAAAAAGATATATGAATTCATGTACAAGCAGGATCTGAAGTGGTAGTGAAACCTAGTGTATGCATTAGAGCTAACTAATAAATAGTAAGAAGAGATTGCTTAGTGGTATGAAAAATATGCAGATAAGTTGTAAGGACAAACTCACCTGGTGTAGCAAGGAAAGGCAGTGTAATAGAATTGAGCAGTGTTTGTGGTTGAGACGTGAAGGACACGTCCCTGAAGTATTTATTAGATTGGAGCTGGCCATTATTTTCGTGTAGTATGTGACAGGATACACCTACACGTATTGAGGTTATGAGTTGGAGGCGTGAATGCGACCATAGGTTCCCTTATGTTAGATGAGATAGAGCAGCTCATGGTGTCCTATAGGTTTAAGGAATTTAGCATTACGCTCGTCCATAATTACTTGATGCAGTTTAGTGGTAGGTCCGAGAGAGACTACCTGAGGTTTCAGCATCCGATCGAGTGGAAATGGATTGCCACGTAAGCAAACTAATCAGCTGCAATACACTATGACTATGAAATAAATGTGCTATCCTATGCTTTAAATGTTAATACAGTGAGTGTTAAATAAGTTCATACACTAGAAAATTAAATATGTAACATAATGACAGACGTGGAACATTATTTTTAGCTCCGCATAAATACACTTCAAAGTAAGTAAGTACGTAATTGCAGATGTGGAACTGACAACAGCAGAGGACCAATAAGTGGATTTAGTAGTCAACTAAACGTAGTGTGTTTTGAACACTCAAAACTGTACTATTACCAAAAGTTACTCACATGTACATGGAAGCTGAGAAAACAACCACTAATCATACTCTTACTATCTCTAAGAATAAATTAATCAAAGATGAGTCAGTTAAGTAAATAAGATGCAGATTTGTCAGGAATGTACCGAGCATTGGTTCAGTGTTCCGGCCCAGAAATAATAAATTCAGATTAAATATGATTCATGACTGTATGCCTTGAGCATAGATTTTCTCTAGTACATGACTAAAGGCGTTTTGAGCCATTTGTTTAACGATTTTATGACAGTTAAGTAACCGCGAGAGTAATACTGAAAAAGTTCTGTTAACTTTGTTCCAGTAACATATTGGAAGATAAAATGTATATATCCCCATTTCATTGTGACCCACCCTTAGATATTAAGTGAACAGAGTCTGAGGCACTCTTTTTGTTTGTTCTACAGGACAAACCAGATAACGGCAGCCTGGTAGCTGCGTGAAAGCGTGGAGTGACTTGGACACAACTCACAGTGACCCCTCCCCTTTCCCCCATGTAATTTAGAGAGAACGTGAAGGACGCACACCATAGCAACTTCCCCTCCTCTACCCTTGTGCATGGAAGTGTAGGACGCCAGCCAAAGCGGCTACAACCACGTGTGTAAAAATTATTTGTGAACTTTTTCTTTCAGGTTTAGAAAAGACTGCTAAGAGATAATCATCTGTTTATGTATCATGTTATTTTCTTTGAATTTGTGTATGTAAAAATGTATTTAATGTAGTTAAAATTTTCATAATTTTTCAATTTGTATGTGTTTGTTTGTCTAAGGCAATATGTATGCCAAAATATTTCATTGACTTTGCTTAAAATTTTGAGTAATGACATTGGTTAAAAGGCAGTGAACATGCCTACAATTTAAATAATTAATGTAGGTAATCAGTTTTCTTTAATGTTTATACAGGTTTATATTTCAATTTTGATGTTTCATAGGAAGTTAAACTGTACTCTTGCTTCCCTTTTTGTAATTAAATTTTTTTTTCATTCATTAACATTCATAAACAAAAAATTTAAGTAGAGGGTGATGTAGGGAAGCAGCCTACTCACGCTATAGTAAATTCACATCAGTTTCCATTATGTGCAAGTCAGTCTGCTGTAACTAGCTCTGACGTCATAAATGTTGCGCAATACCTTAAAAATCAAGCAAATGAACTAAAACTTTTCTAGCATGTTAGAAATAATACTAAATTAATGTGTGTTAAATATCAGTTCGATAACTTCAGCCATTTCCGAAATTTGGACGTTTTTCTGGAAAAATCATTGGCGCAACAGAAAAGAGCTAGAGACTTCAAAATTTATATTTAGATTCATCTTTCATAATGATTTAATAAAAACGGTACTTTGGATGTCACAAATTAAGACTTTAGTGGAAATTCATGATTTTCTGGTTTTCGTCTCAAAACTGAAGGAAGCAAGATAGATTAAGTAGGCTAGTAAATAAGGCTAGGATGTTTAGATTTAAATAGGTTGGAGGTCCGCTATGATTATGAAGATGTGTAAAGTTTCTTTTTAATACCTATAAAATTATAGCGATAGCGGATCTCAAAAGGGACAGTTCAGAGCTCATCTGCTGCGTGCTGTGTAATTTAATTAATTCTCTCGCCTAAAGTATTTAACTTAGTCACGTCAAAATTTTATTATCAATACTTACCTGCGTGCTGAATGCACGTTTAAATTAAGAACTTCTTCGGCCATCAGCCAAAGAAGCTATAAATTATTATATATCTTGAAGTGGTGCGTTACTAGCCCAGCGGCTAGTCGGGAGAGCGGATTTGATCAGGCGATCCCTCAGCCGTCCGCACCGCGGCTTTATATATAAGAACACTGCGCGAGGAAGCAAGGCCCCAGTTCTCTCCAGACGCTGAATGACACGCCATCTGTGTCGGTAGTCGCGTCGCATCAGTGTATCTGCTACAAACAGCCTCGGGTGCCGTATTAAGTTACTAGAGATACGCGGAACCATGAAAACATTTCATGTGAAGTGTTAATTCTGGAATGATTTTCATTATCTAGCTTCAGTTTGCGTTTTGTCGTATTTTCACGTGCCGTCGCGGGACAGTCATTCTACCAAATATTTAGCGTGGCGTTTGATGAAGTATTTTCATCAAATTATGGCGAGCATTCTTTTTAACATTTGAGTCGGACATTTATAGTTGCATCAGCGTATTAGACTCTGGACTGTTCTGTTAGTTAGGTTGTAGGGATACTTGTGTTTTTTATCAGTGAATTTCAGAATATACTCAACTATTTTGGAAAACCGTTTTTGATTAGAAATCCCGGACAATCTCCTAATTCCTCAGAGCTATAAGCTGCAGCTATAAGAACATTCTCAGGTAAAGTGGGCACTAGGATATCTATTTACTGGCTCCAAGTTTTATTAAATCACTTTCTGGGGGTCACGGAGTAAATAGAGAGCCAGTGTTGAGAACGGCAAAAGACAGCAATAACAACATTCTAAAAGCTAGAAACTGATTCAATATGCAAGCATTTATACAGAAAATTATATTTTTACAAACTTTTATCCGCCGCCCCACACCATGATCCAACTTACGGCCTGATTATCGGTCTCCAGGTCAAACTCTCTATGCTCTTAGTAGAACCTGAATTTTTCTAACGCAAAGAGTACGGCAACTGCTTCACATTCATAATTTAGCTCTGTTCTACTGAGCCTCCTTGAAGCATACACCAACGGCCGTTTAACGCCCTGATCTTCCTGAAGTAGTACAGCTGCAATTCCTGCATTAGACACGTCCGTCTGGACAATAATGCGCTTCTCGAAATCCGGAACTCCCAACACCGGGAGGTTGAAGGTAGCAGTCTTAATCGCTTCAGATGCAGCCTGATGATTATCTCCCCAATTAAAGTCCTGTCCCTTCCTACGTAGATCATTCAGAGGACCGGCCAAATGCGCGAAATTGGGCACGAATCTTCGAAAATAACTGGCCATGCTGATAAAACGTGCCACCTCATTTTTGTTTCTCTGGTACTTCTTGAGGGCACTTGTGCACTCTTGGTCGATTGTGACTCCGTCCCCAGAAATAAGATGACCCAAGAATGAGACTTGCAGCTTAACCAGAGTAATCTTAGTTGGTTTGACATTTAATCCAGCAGCACGAAACCTATCGAGCACCTGCCTAAGATGGAGGAGGTGGTCCTCGAAGGTTCGACTATATACGACCATGTCGTCCAAATAATCCTATACGAATTTAAACTTCAGATCTTCGAAAACGTGGTCTAACAAGCGCGCAACACTGCGGCACCAGTGGCCAAACCAAAAGGAACTCTGTTGAACTCATAGGGATTCCTATCACCACAAAACGCAGTGACCCGCTTAGACTCTTCCCTCAGATGAATTTGAAAATAAGCCTGGTTCAGATCTAGAACAGTAGACCACCTGAAGGCCGAGGCAGTTGCGAATATCTGGTAGAAGTACAGTTTCCAGAATAAACTTTTTATTTAACACACGGTAGTGTACCACTGGTCGAAAATCCTTGCCATTAACCTTAGGGACAAGGAACATGGGGGAAGCATAAGCAGAGGTTGATGGTCTAATAACGCCGTTTTTTAACATGCCCTCTAACGTAGTGGAGCGGGAACCGACGACGTGTCTGGGGCAGCTTGGTGGGGAGCCTTTCCTGTCGCCTGTGAGAATGTTTGTTGCTGCCTTGGGTTGCCTGCTGCCAATTCCGGACACGGTTGTCTACGGTCGTCCGCTGCTTTATTGCCGCCTGCTGTACCCGACGCAAGCCATATCGGACGACAAGCGCCTGAGAAGAAAACAAAATGTTAAGTGAGAACTTACAATAACAATATTACAATCCCAAATCCAAAATAAACGAGAGATTAAGAAAAGGAAAGGGAAGACAATTCTACTACCCCACCCCTGCCAACAGAACGAAACACACGCTCTGTTAGCATTGAAACGCCAACAGTCCACGTCCTTGGCGAGAGCTTCCATTTAACTCCTCCGGCAAAGATAAGGGAGCCAGGACTTCGTTGGCGGCACAGGCAAAGATAAGAACGCGAAGGAGAGGTACTTGCAAATGAGCTGGCTCAAGTACTAAGATCAAACCTGTAACTTTCGGGTACAGCATTACTGGTGTCTTGCTTGACATAGTCAAGTCGTTTAAATATCTGGGCGTAACGTTGCAAAGCGATATGAAATGGAACGAGCATGTGAAAACTGTAGAAGGGAAGGCGAATGGTCGATTTCCGTTTATTGGGAGAATTTTATGAAAGAGAGGTTTACCTGTAAAGGAGACCGCATATAGGACGCTGGTGCAACCTTTTATTGAATACTGCTCGAGCGTTTGGGACCCGTATTAGGTCGGATTAAAGGAAGACATCGAAGCAGTTCGGAGGTGGGATGCTAGATTTGTTATCGGTAGGTTCGAAAGAAGGAAAAGTATTACGGAAATGCTTCGGGAACTCAAATGGGAATCCCTGGAGGGAAGTGACGTTCTTTCCGAGAAACAATATTGAGAAAATTTGCGGAACTGGTATTTAGAGCTGACTACCGAACGATTCCGCTGCTGCCAACGTATACTGCGCGTAAGGACCACGAAGATAAGATACGATAAATTAGGGCTCATATGTATGCATATAGACAGTCGTTACTCTCTCGCTCTACTTGCGAGTTGAACAGGAAAGGAAATGGGTAGTAGTGGTACAGGGTACCCACCGCCACGCACCGTACGGCGGATTGCTGAATATCTACGTAGATGTAGATGTCGTCTCCTTCCTTGTGAGCCACACACATGTTAGCAGGAAGAAGAAAGGCCAGACAGTCCTGTTTTATGCCAGTTTTGGGCTCTGTCCTACTTCCCCCGTCTCGTTGCTTCGTATATTAACCACTACTTCCAGCTGGTTTGCCGGCAGGCTGCCATAGTCAGTTCCTTGTCGACTGTCGTGGCAGGCGTCTCGGTTTTTGTAGCTACGCTTGACTGAGAGTAAAACTAAACTAAACTCCGTCCGAACAGGCCTTGGAAGACCCAACGGCACCAACTGGTCGCCGTGTCATCTTTAGCCCACAGGCGTCACTCGATGTGGATATGGAGTGGCATGTGTTCAGAACACCGCTCTCCCGGCCGTATGTCACTTTCCACCGGAGCCGCTACTTCTCAATCAAGTAGCTCCTCAGTTTGTTTCACAAGGGCTGAGTGCACCCCGCTTGCCAACATGGCTCAGCAGACTGGATCGTCACCCACCCATGTGCTAGAGCATCCCGACAGCACTTAACTTCGGTGATCTGACGGGAACCTGTTTTACCACTGCGGCAAGGCCATTGCCTCACTGAGATTACTTATTTATTGCTGTTTTCTGTTTTTACTCGTATCCCTCCCGATAGCTTAGCGTCTATGTCTCAGTCTCCCTCGTGACCAACTGACCTGCCGGCAAACATTTATGACTCTTTAATTATGTGAGTAATACCACTTCTCACCCCTTTATCCTGCTTTTCGGATGTCAGTCCAATGGTTCTAGTGAGCTAATTCCTCCTCCTCATGTTTGCAGTTGGCGCCACATGACGATGAACCTTTAAGCTTCCTAAACAGGTCGTACAGTAAAAATATAAGTTACTTACTACCCTCCCAACATTATTTGTGCTATTCAGCACAACATTTTGCTTTCTGTTCATTAAGTATGATTCAGACCAGCTTTGTGCATTGCCTTCAATTCCGTAAAACCTGAGTTTTTCTAAGAGTGTGACATGATACACACAGTTTTTATTTCATTAATACGAGGGATATTCGGAAAGTAAGTTCCGATCGTTCAATAAATGGAAACCACTGTGGAAATCTAATAAAGTTTTGCACATATGTGTTCGACAGTGTCTCTGGTATGCCTGTCGGTTGTATCATTTCCCTCTTTTCAGTTCTGAGCGCATCGTGAGCTCATAGAGATACGTAGGAAATAGTGTCTCCCGCCAAGTATGAGGTCGTGGTGAGAGATTTCGCCTGATGTTATGCAGCCCACATTACACAACTGTCATACGGTTCCTACTTCGTGACAATTCTCGGTCGCAATCTGCAGGGGCAATGAAAATGCCCCTGCAGCGTTTTCGATGGGAAGTGTTTGATCACCCGCACTACAGCCGGTAATTGACTCCCTCTCTGTTTCATCTCTGCTTACATTGACTACTGGCTATGAAGACAACATTTATGCACAGACAACAAGCTATAGATGAGCGTACAGAATTGACAGGAAGCACAGGCGGCTGCCTTCTATGACAAAGGCATTGGAAAATTCGTACAACGCTACGACAAATGTCTAAGTCGGAGTGGTGATTATGTACAGCAGTGGCTGAAAGCTGTAGCTAACTGTTGCATATAAAATATTTCTGATTATCATAGTGGTTTCCATTTCGCGATCAATCGGAGCTTACTTTCCTAATACCCCTTGTATGTTCCTTATTTGCGGATGTTCTTCTTATCAGACATTTTGTCACCGCTAAGTATTTTGAAATCCAAAACTTTTCACTTTTATTAATCTCCCGCCAGACGTGCTTGTTAACCACGAAATGGCTACAAAACTTAATTCCACCACATTCTTGCGGAATGACAAATTTTCAGTCACGTAACGGAACTGCGAGAAGAGAAACTGAGAACCAATACCAGAAAACTACATTGCAGTTCCTAGTAAAAGCCCGTATTTTCAGTGAAACGTCCACTGTCCGTTCTTCTCTTTAATTGCTTTGATTCTGCCGACGGACATCAGAAGAGAACAAATATTGTTAGCTCTTTCCCGTTCGCAACTAATCCCGCTGTGAAAGGATAGAGAATGTGTTCACAAACCGGCCTTCTGTGACACTCGTGGTTCTTTGTTCAACTCTTCCCAAAGCAAATTAGGTTTCTTCCCCAAAGAGTGTTCCGTACCGGCTATCTTGTCACCCTTTGCAACAGCGAACTGTGTGAGTGGACAACATACGCCGTTAATTGGCGTTTCACGTATATTTGCCCGGCAAACGTGATTGCCGCAAAGCATCGGAAATTTACCGTTTTTCGGCGATGTGGTAACTGGAAGTACGAGTTTTGGAAATGATTTTAATGTGTAGCTCGAGTATTCCTCTCCTCCTTCGACTTCTGATAGCACTTGTAAGAATCTACAATAATTTAAGGCGGACATGCACTCTCTTACATTTAACCCAACGTCTTTACTGAGTGGATAACAGAACATTCGTATCCTGTGAACTGTACATAGTAATAATAATAAGAATTTTGTTTAATCTCCAAGTTTGTCTCTAACGCTGACAGATATTATAGAGGTATTTTTTGTGTGACATATCGTAGTAACGTGTTACAATCTACTAATTTAAATAACATTTGTACGTTCCCACACTTTTTACATGAATATGTATAACAATGAACAATGGAACATACTTGATTTTAACACATTTAGATAGTGCGATAATATATTGTACAATACAACTTATGCTACATGTTTCCAAACTAGAACACCGTTATGAAACAGAAGGCGTCGTCAGGATGAAACATAATAAGTCAGGCTTCGAGTGATCAGTACTCTTAATGTACCACAACCCATGGCGTTTCACAATGCTTAGAATTATAGGAATGATATCGATGTTCTCATCTAACGTCTGACGTATAGAATCAATATTTAGTTTTAATTATGGAGACGTATTCAAACTCAGTTTTGTTTCTGGGTTTTTGTAGGTTATTAGGAATTTGCAAACAAAGTGTGTAGCTTGTTAAAGAGGTTATCTGCAATATCGTAGTAAACAGAATAACAGATGCGATGTAAGTTTCATTGGAAAAAGTACTAGAACATGTCACTGATCTGCGATGGAATCTGCCTACGCTGCTCTTGATCAAGCATTCTCGATTATTATTTATCCATTTGAAACCATTATGTGGGGTCCTGCCCTCTCGTCTCTCATAGGGTACCTAAAGGGTGCTGCGTTTCGGATAGCTATTTAACAATTCCAGCAAATCACATTAATAGTTTTTATTACAGTGAAGAAGATTGACAATACTTAACTTTGAATTTATAACGGTGTCGCAAAGCGATGGGCGACATGTCAACAGTCAATGACTTTCGTCACAGACAATGTTCATACAAGCAATTGATATGGATCACTAATAATGGCTATCGCAGTGCTCTTTGCGAGGCCGCGTCTAGCACTGCGCGAATACTGTGCGGCAGAAGCTGCCAGGAACGGCGCTTATATTCTCTTCTGGTAGAGGCCGCTGCTGTCATGGTGCGGTCCTAGTCCGAGGGCTGTTGGCTTACGTGGTCTCACTGCCTTCTCTGCTCTTGTGTTCCTCATCTTCGTGCCGGCGCTTGTCCATACGCCGGAACACGTTACCAAAGAGAATTAACAGCCAAGAGATAGGAGAAAACAATAAGAACTGCAAGAATTGTTAAGGGGTTACCTAGCTATTACGAAATTATAACGGACATACAGAAAAACTGCGGTGGGGAAACAACTGTCTTTGAAAATTGCTGACAAATAAAATATTGTTTTGTGGAAGTTGTCTTAATATTTGTGTTGGGCAGTTGAATGTCCATAATATCATCTAGAGAGAATCCTAGGCACACGATATGGCAGAAGTTCATCATGAACAATCAAAGGAAAATTAAGAAGCAGAGCTGTGGCATCAGAGCATTATCACACAATGACAGGAAATCATATGTACACTCCAATAGTGAAGTGAGTTCTGTATGTAACACGGACATCAATAAACCGTCTGTTGCCTTGTGTGTCGTTAGACGTGTGTGACAAAAGAGTAGTCTTGCGTCGATAATATGAGTGTCATTTTCCATCTTCAGACGACATGTGGATGAGCCAAGTAATGGGTTCACGAAAGTACAGAGAGGATAATACATGACTCGTTAACTTTATCTGCACTGTTAACCATTAAAATTGCTCCACAACGAAAGACAGTAAATGATGAATTTGTGTTTAGTTTTAGTTTAGTTTTAATTATGCCATGTTTCGTAGATCATTTTATCGATTATATTATCGATATTATGTAGAACGAGTCAGATTACAAGATATATCTACACATAAATAGTGCTAATATCAATATTACTGAAATTTTTAGTTCTACACATGCAACTACATTTAGAGGTACTTTTTTTTACCATTTCTGAAACAGAAACTCGTCCATAGAGTAGGAGGAGTTGTCCAAAAGAAATGATTTAAGCTAGATTTGAAACCTGATCTGCTACCTGCCAGACACTTTATGTTGTTGGGCAAATGATCAAAGATTTTTGTTGCCTAATAATGTACTCGTTTTTGAGCAACTGACAGCTTCAATAACGGATAGGAAAGATCATTTTTCCCTCTAGTGTTGTACGTATGAACATCAATGTTCTTCGTGAATTGAGATGGATTATTTGTAACGAATTTCATTAGCGAATATATGTACTATGATGGTGCAGTTAAAATACCTAACTCCTTGAAAAGGTGCCTACATGACGTCCTTGGGTTAACACCACTAATTATTCTCACTGCTCTCTTTTGTGCAATCAATACTTTATGTCTAAGTGGTGAGATACCCCAGAAACCTATTCTATAAGATATTATTGAGTGGAAATATGCAAAGTACGTTAGGAGGCTGATCTGTTTATTACCAGGAGTAGCGATTATACGGAGAGCGAAAGAAGCTGAACTTAGTTGTTTGAGAAGCTCAGTAATATGCTTCTTCTAGTTCAAGGTGTCATCAATGTGAACACCCAAAAATTAGGAGAAATCTACCCTGTTAGCTGAGACCTGTTCATATGCTACATCAATTGTCGGTATGACTCTATTCGGTGTACAGAACTGGATATAGTGAGTTTTTTTCAAAATTAAGGGAGAGTACATTTTCTGAGAACCACTTAATAATTCTTTGAAAGACATCCTTAACAATATCTTCAGCTGCTTCTTCTGGAATGCGATTTATTATAACACTTGTGTCATCTGCAAAAAGTACTAGTTCTGCTTGCTGAACGTTGAGTGGGAGTCATTCACATGAATAAGAAACAGCAGAGAACCTAAAATTGAACCCTGTGGAACTCCCTTTGTGATAACTCCCCATTCACTAGAATTTACCACCCTCCGAAATTATTTGTGCTATTCAGCACAATTTTTGCTTTCTGTTCATTAAGTATGATTCAAACCAGCTGTCTGTGCAGCCTTCAATTCCATAAAACTGAGTTTTTCTAAGAGTGTGACATATTCACACAGTCAAATGCCCTGGAGAGATCACAAAAATACCAACTGGCGATAATTTGTTATTTAGGGCTTGTACTATTTGAATGGTAAATGTGTAGATAGCATTCTTAGTCGAGTAACCCTTCCGGAATCCGAACTGCGACATTCTGCGTAAATTATTTTCACTTAAACGTGAGACTACTCTTGAATACATAACTTTTTCGAATATTTTAGAAAATGAAGTCAGCAACGAGATTGGTCTATAATTATTTAAGTCACTCTTGTCCCCTTTCTTATGAAGAGGTTTGACAATTGCGTATTTCAATCCTTCTGGAAAAATTCCCTGTGCCAGCGAAGCATTGCATATATCGGTAAGGACTCTGCTTATTAAATTAGAACAACACTTCAAAATTCTGTTAGAGACTCCACCAATACCACATGAGCACTTGTTTTTCAGTACATTTATAATTCCCTTAATTTCAGTGGGGGACGTTGGTGCTATTTCTAAAGGCCTGAAGTCCTGGGGAATGACATTTTTAACGTACTTTTTTGCTTCTTCAACTGAACCTTTTAACCCTATTATTGCTGCTACATTCAGAAAGGGACTATTAAAAATACTTGAAACTTGTGAATTATCACTCACAACATCATCATTTAGCTTTATTACTATGGTGCACTGTCAGGCTGCCCCGTGTCCCGTTTGACAATAATCCATGTATTTTTAATCTTATTATCCGCACTATTAATTTCTGTCAGAACACATAAGCTTCTCGACTTCTTAATGACTTTCCTTAAAACATTACAGTATCTTTTGTAGTAAGCAATTAACGTCGGATTCTGACTTATTCTGGGCTGTCCTTATATTTCCCTCTTCCTCTTACACGATATCTTAATTCCCTTAGTAATCCATGCCTTACTTGACTTTGTAATGGCTTTTTGGATAAAGTTTCAGGAAAGCAACTCTCAAATATTGAGAGAAATTTCCGGTGGAATAAACTGAATTTGGCATCAGCATCATTTTCTGTGTATACTTCATCCCATTCTACCTCTTCTAGGCTGCACTTGAAGCTCTGTATCCTGTTCGCTTTAATAAGCCTCCCTTCCTTCTATTAACCTACCTGAATCCTGTAAGGTGCTATATGTGTTATTTCCATTAACTGTGCATCGTGATCAGATAGCCCATTAACGACTGGGTACACATTAATTGTTTCTGCCTGAGCACTGTCTATGAAAATATTATCGATAAGTGAGCTACTTTCCTGCTGCACAAGAGTTGGAAAATTTACAACAGATACTAGATTGAAACAACCAAACAAAGATTCTAGCTCATTTTTCCTATCCGTATCTTTTAAGAAATCTACATTAAAATCACCACAAACCACTAACTGCTTCTTTTTGTCTGACAGGTAGCTCAATAATGTCACAAGATTTTTCATGAATAGCTGAAAGTTACCTTGTGGGGATCTGTAGATCGTTACAATTACTATAGAAGTATATTGCAGCAGCAACTCACAAGCACATGCTTCAAGGATCTGATCCACACAAAAACTATTTGTTTCAATATTTTTGACTCTGTGTCCAGTTTTTGTATATATAGGAACTCCTCCTTTTTCCATGTTGACTCTACATGAATAAGATGCTAATCTGTAATCCCTTAAATTTAACTTCTCCATCCCTGCGGTTACATGGTGTTCAGAGAGACACAAAACATCTATACCTTCAGAATTTATCCCATTTTCTAGGCATACAAGAAGCTCATCTATCTTATTTGTCGGTCCTCTAATGCTCTGATGAAACACACAAACTTTATTTCTTTCGATACTGCTACAGACATTATGGAACTGCTCTGTTTTACTCTCTTTCAATACTCTCTGTCTGTAACCTGACTCTAACCTAAAAAATGGTCCCTCTGATTCCAGTAATCACAGGTATTTTGTCTTGTGTGCATGTGGCCCCCATACATTTTCTGCAAGAAGATCAACTAATCTATCCTTCCCCCTCCTATTCAGGTGCAGTCCATGATTAGTGTAACCCCACCTCCCAATTTCATCAACAGGTAGAGCACAGATATGAGATTTAGTTTCTGCCAACAGTCCGAATTGCTAGCCAGACTGTTTCCTGCTCCTTCTATTATAAGAACATGGTCCTCGCCATCAAAATCTTTGCACAAGGCCCTTAGGTTTTCTGTAACCTGGCTAAGCTTAGCATTAGGTTTCACAGTCCTTGTGACCTGGTACTCGACTCCTGGCCTATCCTGTAGCAACTGACCTAAACCTCTGCCCTGACTGCTACCTAACAGCAGGACTCTTTTCTTTCTGCTTGACTTTACTCCAGACCTAGCAATACAATTGTTACTACTAGTCCGCTGCACTCTACTATGCTCAAAAACTGTTTGAGACTCTTCTCCTTCAGGTAACAAGTCAAACGGATTGCTCACTGGAATCTGAAAAGTGATTTCTGAGGTTTTCTCCTTCTGACTACGACTTGTTACCCGTTCCCAGCTCCCACTGTCTCTTTCCTCCTTCAACCTGCCTAATTCAAAGTTCACCATTTCTAGTTCAGCCTGAAGGGCACAAATCTTTTTTTCCTGTTCCACGATTTTCTTGTCACGGCTGCATAATCTACAACTCCATTGGCGAGCCTCATCTGGCACTACAACCTCCCCAGTGAAACACCAACCCCCTACGACATTTGTCACACATGACGACGGATTAAACAATACAAATTACACTACAAACGAACAACACAAATACAAACAATACAAATTACACTACAAACAATTCCTCTACACCAATTAATAATTAGCAGAAAGTAACTTAGCTTGCCGTGAGATGAGCAGAGAACTTCTGGACGTGTGGGTACACAGTGTAGTAGGAAGAATAGACGATTAAATTTATAGATGAATTGGGACGATGTACAGGATGCAAAATTCAGTATACATAGCTGCCGCCTTGAGACACATAGCTGAAATTAGGTTGTATGACAGTTACAGATACGTGTTTCCATGCTGCTTCAGCTCTATGCCAGAATTTATGAATCGTGGTTGCTGGAGAGTGGTGAAATGGCAGTCTATCGGCAACATCTGACAATTTATCTTTCAATCTGTGGGAGATAGAGATCTGGAGGATGAGCTGACCAGGTCATCAACCCAATTCCCAATGTGTCGAGGTAGGTCAGGACATCCCCAAAAACGTACAGTCTTGTCTTATCTTGTTGAAAGGTTCCGTGAGGTGGACCTTGAATATAGAGCATAGACGCCACAGGACTCCACACGTGAGGAACGAAAAAACTGCGTAAGAAATTACGGGATATATGAAAGAAACATGTTCGTTCTGTGTACCCATTGGCGTCCTACACTACCATGCCAAGTGACTAATGCAACATGGCAGCAATCATTCTCCTTGCAGACTTCATACATGGATATTCCCATGGTGTTGTTGTAAGTACAAATACGACGTAGTGGCATTCGTCTGGCCAGTGTTATAGTTGGATGGACAATTATCAGTGCAACACTCTCTCCATCGTCACGGGAAACCACAACAGCTGTTGCTTTGCTAACAGTCATCAGGGCTCGGGGCTCCAAATGTTATTGCACTGTCCACGTGAATATTTGCGTAGCGTCCTGGGGGTAGGAGCCTGACCCGCAATGAACCCCCCCCCCGCCCCCCCCCCCCCCCCCCCGCCCAATAACAAGATACGTGGGTTCATCGACTCAGAGGGTAGATGCCAGGCTGAAGACTAGATGTGTTAGTGAAACATTATTTCAATAATAAACGGTTTTGCCTACAAAAAACTGATGATGGTGCTTCGACGTTCAGCCAGACCGTGAGGGGAAGGCTGGTGCTAGCGTCCTGCCATGGAATAAGCCGGCCAGAAATCGTCATGTAGACGATGGCGTGTCGACTCAGTAGCTGCGATGTCACGAGACCGGTCACCTCGCCTGAGTTAGTAGTCAGCAGAGTCCGCGCCAAGTGAGGCTGCACACAGCATCCGGGAGACGACGGCAGGGGTAGCAATGACCCTGTCGTAGACTGCCCATAGGGCAGGCATGTATCAGTTCTGACGTGAAGTCGTGCAGAGAAGTGCTGCGGCCTCTCATCAACAGGAAGAGTCTGGCACCATTGCAGTCTGTCACAGGAATGGAGGTGGACAGCAGTAGTGGCTCGCCCACACGATGGCGGATTACAAGCTGCTCACAGGCCCTGCTGGTTAGGCCTCTAGAAAGCCTCCTGGACTGTCAGAGCTATGGTTTCCCACCAATCTCGACTCAGTGGTTGGCGCTGCAACTCACAGCGACTGTCTCCAGACAGAATTTGCTGCTCCATAGAAGATCGATGGCGACTAGATGGGCAGAGGTTCGACTGGCAAAGGAGCTCATTCTCGATAGGACTGCTGAAAACTGAATAAAACTCCACCAGAACAAAAGCAGTGTTTAAACAAGACGAGCTTGTGCAGTCTGCTATGGTGATACAGCAACGACACAGGTAGTTTTGGTTTTCTCGTTTGGTCTGCTGTCTTGATCACTTCGGTATCTCACAACTTCGTCTTTCAGACACTGAATATTTACTCTTGTGTCCAACCTAAACTTCATGGTGACAGTTTGTGTGGTCACCATTATGATGATATCTCTCTATCGTCATGTTGCCATTGTGCTACATTGCTTCGTTGGTTGCTCAGCCCATTCAGGATGTCGCTATAGATTACGTGCTTGCTGTCTATCAGCGATTGTTCCTTGAGGAAAAAGTTCATGGCTACTGACCTGTTCTTCTCTCCCTCTGGCGTTGGCAGGGAACAAACTTGAAGTTTTTCTGGCTGTAAGAAATATAGTTTTCTGCTGTGCAACATTGGTATTGCCGCAAACGAAGCCATTTCCGGACTCAAGGTGTGTGATGTGGCTGCACTGCTGAGCCAATAATAGGACTATACTCCAGACAAACTGGGTCGCTGAGCTTGTGCATTCCAGTAAATAAGGCTTTACTAAATCCATCAGTTCCGTATTTTGTATCACAGTCGAGAATTATGATTAACCCAAGCAAAAAAATCGTGAAGTGGTAAACCACTGTCTCGGTAGGATACGATCTTGCTTTTGTCGAATTCCAACATGCGACCGTAGACGTTTCTCCTTTTTACACGAGGCATAATAAGATCTTCTCACAAATAATCAGTATCGAAATGCAATTAAAAATGTGGGACGCGCTGCATATTCTTTCATTATATACAGATTGTTGGTGGTGTTGCTCCTACCTACATAGTGCAGATGTGTAGAAGCATGTCGTTTCACGTTTGCTGGGTGCCGCCTTCGTAGTGTAATAATTTTAATGATTTACATTTTGTAATGTAGGGACTAAATGCGAAAATGAAAGTTAGACTAATTACCATATATAACGGTAGTTCACGACATGCATGCAATGCTGTACAGAAAACCAGCTTACTCTTCACTATCCATGGATATAGCGCCCCATTGCAAATAGATACCTAGCAGGGTAGTACATTTTCCTGACGACACTGCAATGCTCTTCGAGTTGTAAGTAGGCTGTTTAGGTTTTCTTATTGGCAACGTTACGTAGCGCTCTGTATGAAAATCACTGGCTGTGCTGTGTGCAGTCAGTGGCTGGTTGGCATTGTTGTAATACTCGCCATTGTAGTGTTGGGCAGCTGGATGTTAACAGCGCGTAGCGTTGCGCAGTTGGAGGTGAGCCGCCAGCAGTGGTGGATGTGGGGAGAGAGATGGCGGAGTTTTGAAATTTGTAAGACTGGATGTCATGAACTGCTATGTATATTATGATTTTTCAACACTAATAAGGCAAATACATTGTTTGTTCTCTATTAAAATCTTTCATTTGCTAACCATGCCTATCAGTAGTTAGTGCCTTCCGTAGTTGAATCTTTTATTTAGCTGGCAGTAGTGGCGCTCGCTGTATTGCAGTAGTTCGAGTAACGAAGATTTTTGTGAGGTAAGTGATTTGTGAAAGGTATAGGTTAATGTTAGTCAGGGCCAACCTTTTGTAGGGATTATTGAAAGTCAGATTGCGTTGCGCTAAAAATATTGTATGTCAGTTTAAGGACAACACTACTTCTTCAAGACTGCATGGAAATCCACTACTTCCGTGTGCATTTTCTTTTACTGCTCAGACTTTGAGAAAAACACTGCAATTTTACTGTGATGAATGATCAGGACTGTCTTTATGGACTGTGAGAAAATTTTAGCTTTCGACCAACATTGTATTAATAAGTGTGTGCATTTGATATCTTTCTTACTGTAGTTATGAAAATTTTTTTCAAATCTGTATTGGCCAGTGCCCAAAATAATTTGTAAAATTTTTTGTGGGGAGCATGGGGGCTATGTAAGTAGGCTGTTTATGTTTTCTTATTGGCAACGTTACGTAGCGCTCTGTATGAAAATCAGTGGCTGTGCTGTGTGCAATCAGTGGCTGGTTGGCATTGTTGTAATACTCGCCATTGTAGTGTTGGGCAGATGGATGTTAACAGCGCGTAGCGTTGCGCAGTTGGAGTTGAGCCGCCAGCAGTGGTGGATGTGGGGAGAGAGATGGCGGAATTTTGAAATTTGTGAGACTGGATGTCATGAACTGCTATGTATATTATGATTTTTCAACACTATTAAGGTAAATACATTGTTTGTTCGCTATTAAAATCTTTTATTTGCTAACTATTCCTATCAGTAGTTAGTGCCTTCCGTAGTTGAATCTTTTATTTAGCTGGCAGTAGTGGCGCTCGCTGTATTGCAGTAGTTCGAGTAACGAAGATTTTTGTGAGGTAAGTGATTTGTGAAAGGTATAGGTTAATGTTAGTCAGAGCCATTCTCTTGTAGGGATTATTGAAATTCAGATTGCGTTGCGCTAAAAATATTGTGTGTCAGTTTAAGCACAGTCATGTATAATTGTTCTAAGTAAGGGGACGTTTCAGAGTTTAGGGGGAATACCAAGTGGGGTGGGTCGTGAATGGGAATATTTGGATTGACGAAGGAGGCATACCAGGGCAGCCCGTGCAGAGCCACTGTGCCAGGGTGGTGTAGTGGTTAGCGCATCTGCCCACTGAGTGTCAGACTAGCTTCGGATTCCCGTCTGTGTACAAATCCCCATTCATCGCTTCAGTCTGCGTATATAGATCATAGGTATTTAAGACTTGATATCTCTCTGGAACCACATAGTTTCATCTGACGAAACATGAACATTATGGATATAATTTCTTTTTTTTTTACGTTTTCATACAGTAAATTACGTTTTCACACATAACTAAAATGAAAGTTCACTTCATCTTGGCACTTAAATCTTTTGATGTTATACACTATAAGTGTAAACAACACATTTGAGACGATCATGTATTGTGCGCAGCAGGTGTCACAATGTCACATGTCGCGAGAGCCTTGTGTTGCGTACATCCAGATAATGGACGTAACTTAAATCGTCAGGCGACCTGTACTCCTCCCCATTCACTCACGGGTTATCTACCTTGGCGTACCTGTGCAAGCATGGGCAAAGCACCGGCGAATCCTTGTTTCGAAGAAGAGCAGCGTGTCGACATCGGTCAGCACTTCGATGTTGATATACATCTTCATTAGCATCGTGTCCCACGAAAGCCTAGGCTTGGTAATATACACTCCTGGAAATTGAAATAAGAACACCATGAATTCATTGTCCCAGGAAGGGGAAACTTTATTGACACATTCCTGGGGTCAGATACATCACATGATCACACTGACAGAACCACAGGTACATAGACACAGGCAACAGAGCATGCACAATGTCGGCACTAGTACAGTGTATATCCACCTTTCGCAGCAATGCAGGCTGCTATTCTCCCATGGAGACGATCGTAGAGATGCTGGATGTAGTCCTGTGGAACGGCTTGCCATGCCATTTCCACCTGGCGCCTCAGTTGGACCAGCGTTCGTGCTGGACGTGCAGACCGCGTGAGACGACGCTTCATCCAGTCCCAAACATGCTCAATGGGGGACAGATCCGGAGATCTTGCTGGCCAGGGTAGTTGACTTACACCTTCTAGAGCACGTTGGGTGGCACGGGATACATGCGGACGTGCACTGTCCTGTTGGAACAGCAAGTTCCCTTGCCGGTCTAGGAATGGTAGAACGATGGGTTCGATGACGGTTTGGATGTACCGTGCACTATTCAGTGTCCCCTCGACGATCACCAGTGGTGTACGGCCAGTGTAGGAGATCGCTCCCCACACCATGATGCCGGGTGTTGGCCCTGTGTGCCTCGGTCGTATGCAGTCCTGATTGTGGCGCTCACCTGCACGGCGCCAAACACGCATACGACCATCATTGGCACCAAGGCAGAAGCGACTCTCATCGCTGAAGACGACACGTCTCCATTCGTCCCTCCATTCACGCCTGTCGCGACACCACTGGAGGCGGGCTGCACGATGTTGGAGCGTGAGCGGAAGACGGCCTAACGGTGTGCGGGACCGTAGCCCAGCTTCATGGAGACGGTTGCGAATGGTCCTCGCCGATACCCCAGGAGCAACAGTGTCCCTAATTTGCTGGGAAGTGGCGGTGCGGTCCCCTACGGCACTGCATAGGATCCTACGGTCTTGGCGTGCATCCGTGCGTCGCTGCGGTCCGGTCCCAGGTCGACGGGCACGTGCACCTTCCGCCGACCACTGGCGACAACATCGATGTACTGTGGAGACCTCACGCCCCACGTGTTGAGCAATTCGGCGGTACGTCCACCCGGCCTCCCGCATGCCCACTATACGCCCTCGCTCAAAGTCCGTCAACTGCACATACGGTTCACGTCCACGCTGTCGCGGCATGCTACCAGTGTTAAAGACTGCGATGGAGCTCCGTATGCCACGGCAAACTGGCTGACACTGACGGCGGCCGTGCACAAATGCTGCGCAGCTAGCGCCATTCGACGGCCAACACCGCGGTTCCTGGTGTGTCCGCTGTGCCGTGCGTGTGATCATTGCTTGTACAGCCCTCTCGCAGTGTCCGGAGCAAGTATGGTGGGTCTGACACACCGGTGTCAATGTGTTCTTTTTTCCATTTCCAGGAGTGTAGAAGGTAGGATCCAGAGAGTAAGTGCCCAGTCATACACTCCGCAATTTCTCGAAAATGTTCGCGAACAGGTGGGCGTCGATATTCACGTATAACATTACTTATTTGCGTAAATTAGTGATACCGAACTGCAGCAAAACATCAAATATTCATAGTGTGCTCATACTCCGCATCCGCTATGGCAGTGCCTGTTAATTTACTGGGGAATGCGCTTATGTCGGGCAATGTGGTATCGTTGAATCTCCCCATTGAATGAAGGAATTGTTAGGGAAAGACCTCCTCCTTCGTCACTAGCTGAAACTTTGCCTCTCCGGAATGTGCAGCTGTGGTGATACGCATGTCGTCCTTACGCATCGTCTGAGCAAGTTTGTGCATGAAGAGAAGTGAAGCCAAGAAATGGTAAGTTAATCTTAGCGTCAGTCTCTTTGAGAATGATCTGTACTTATCAACGATGGCAGGAATGACACTTACGTTATTATCCTTCAATCCAGAATCACCGAAATATTGAACTAGAAAGTGGGCATTGTTCCCACTCGAATTGTGAAAGAGTTCAGGTATGTGTTGTGCCAGTTGACACTTCAAGTTGCATGCATTGTGGGCTGCGCTGCGAAATTTCCTCTTATACGATATTGATTTCTATGAGTAGTTTCCACATCGCTATCACTTTAGGCACGGTAGGCACTGCCATACGAACCGATTGTTGGTTCGAGCAGTCAGTGAGGTGCCTTTCAAAATGCTCTCTCCTGGTAAATGCGCTGAGATATCTATGGCAAAAATGTCTTGTACAAGGTGTTCACTCAACTGGCATGAAACTAAGTGGGACATGTTTTTGATCCACACGTGATGATGTACATTGCCCTCAGAGATTAGCAACAGGTCTACATCGTTTACCTGCTAATTTGTAAAAGCAGACGCGTCCAACTACCTTATGCTTAACTTCTTTTCCTTGCACAGGGTGTTCTTGGTCTTCTTCTGTCTTATCGACTCCTAGATTGTATACGTGAATCGAATAATCAGTATTCTGCCTTTCGAATTTTGGTAAGTCCTAAAGTTTTATGGGGAATGAGATGCTCGTGGGCATCAGATGTTCCGTATTTATTTGCACATTCGGGATGAACACTGTAATTTTTGCCACTATCCAGGAGCGACATTATGAAGCAATATACACCCCTCTCATCTATATTCTGGACGTTACTGTTCTGTCGGCTACTGTGGAAGTATCGGTTTCAGGAATGCAAAACGATCTGAACACACACTTTGAGATTAGTGAAACACTTTATTTCTAAAACAGGAAACAAACGCAACTTAAGATCCCGTTATGGGGTGGCTTCCTTTGTTTCCTACGTGAAATTACATTTATAGACTATTACTATTCGCAGAACGCAAGTACCATCTTCCTATTACTCAGTAATGATGCTCTCGAAGTCCGTCACTGACCTGGGCCCGATCAGTGATGGGCGGCTGGTTAAGACAGCGTTGACAGGAGGCGCTGAACTCTGTCTTCCTGGAGGCGCGGATCAGCGCTTTCTTGATGCTGTTTCGCAGCGCTGGGCTGGTCGGTGTGCTGTCCTTCGGGAGAAGGATGAAACTTGACCCCCCCATTGAGCGGACATTAGGCATGCGTGTAAATATTGTGATGGAGTACACGACTGAGAGCCTTTCCTAATACTTTCTTCTGCATGTTGGAAAAACGACGGAGTATGACACTCTTGATAAAAGTTCCGAACCACTCCGCGAATGACTAGCCCAGCGATATCACGCCAGTTCTTCCCGAAATTTCGACGATACTTTTCTCTTCGCCAGCATCTCTGCCCTCTTTGGAGGGATACATGAGCTCACGGTATAGAATTGTGTTACACTTAATGGCAAGATGCCATTGTTCGGTGACAATTTTGGGGCACATTCTTTCCAAAACGCCTTGGCAGTACCGAGAAAAGTGGCAGGATCTCGGTACCTCGCATTCAAGTTATTGATACGGGCAAGTGAGACCCTGTCCTCAAATGAGGAAGCAACCACAAAACAGTCCGATGCTGCTGAGCGACTTACTTGGTGGTTCATAACAGAGCAGGCAGCTGCTGTGCTGGTGCTAGGTCCAAAGAGATGTCAAAGCGATGTCCGATGCCATGTAGTTCAATGACGACGGTTGGGAGACTGTCGAGGGCTGCGGGTGCGTCGGCACAGGGGCTGGCATCATCAGCCGCATTGGTGATGATGATGACAGACCCGGCGGCCACAGTATTTCTAGGCACGGTGGATACATCCTCGACGAGACGAAACGGGCTGGGGTGATGAACTCAACATAATCACGTCAGCTGCTGTAGGTGCCAGCCCTCGTCAGGATACGGTCTCCATCTCAGCCATATCGTCTGTGCAGAAAGGAGGAGGAAAAATACTAAATATCATGTGTAATTTAAAAATGAAGTATATGTAGAGGTCTATAGTAGTTTACTCACCTTCTAAAAGTCGTCTGAATATGCCCATGAGCCCTTCTTCACATCGTTGTTTGCCGTGATGTACTGTAATATCATATCTTCCTATCCACCTCAGTAATAGTATTTGACGAGTTTAGGAACGATGGTTCAGGGCACCGTTGCGTTTGTAGGGTGTAAAATAATTATGTATAATAATTATGTGTTATTTATGGTGGTTCAAAGCAGAAAAATACGTAAAGACTTATTACAGGTTAAGTGAACATTTTAGAGACTTTGACATGTTAAGCCACAATACTCGGAAGCGGCAGCAGTCGGCACGTGTATTGACATTGGTCACGTTTCTACCCAACGTGAGAAGGCGGATGACCAGCGGAGTTTGCGCAGCAGTGGTCAGCACTTCAACCGATCAACGACCGAGGAGACAGGCAATGCTTCCAAGGAGAATAACAACCAGCGCAGTTCGCACATCAGCGGGCAATGCTTCAGGACGTGTCAGCATATTGAACTCACGTGCGTGACGTATCTGGCATGCAGAGGAGGACAACAGGGAAATGCCCGACCACGCCAGCATAGAGGTAAAACAAGGAGAGACGTGTGTCTACAGCAGTCACGTTTCTGCCCAACGTGAGAAGCATAGATCAACTACCGAAGAGTCGGTAGCCACCTCAGAAACTTTGCAACGTTGGCGAAAACACTGAATAAATACCTCCGACAAACTGGCATGAAGAGTTCCTTTGAAGTCCTTCGAGCGGAGAAAGAAAACAGGAAGAAACGTCGCCTGAATGGATGGACCGATGGTTAGTCAGCGAACGTCAAACTTCGCTACAACCACTTAGCCACTACGCTGCTCGACAGAAGAAGATGTTGGTACCGTGCCAATAGGTCAACGCAGAAGATGCCATCCCAGATGTTACCAGAAAGAAGTTCGTATGGTACGTCTCCAGGTGGCAGGTGAGGACGAAGGGACTGCGGCCGCATCAAATGGGTCACCTATGAGCCTAGAGGTTTATGAACTCCGCCAGAAGACGACGAAATTGAGGGTCGCTGGTTCAATTCCGGGACGGATCTCTCCGCGCCACGCCGCTTGTTAATAATGTAACTAGCGAATTGACCGGGAGAAGACCGCGCCGCCGCCGCAGTGAGTCTCGGCCACGGTACTGAGGGAAGAATACGACGCCTGGCGCGCCGCTGCAAAACGAGCCGTCGCCACATCAGCGGCATCAGCATCAAACTCATTGTATTAGTCTGTTTGTTCAAAGGGTCTTATGTCTCAATAAATGATTGTTAGTGGAGCCACCAATGTTTCTCTCAGACCCGACCCACTGATCCAAGGAAAGAGCCCACTCCACAGCCCACAAAGTGTCGCTTTCCCTCCCGCCATCCCTGAAAAATAATGACCTTTGCTCCTCTCTGTCACTGACGCCCAATATCTAGTGTCACTAAACCGCCACACATTGGCACACATTGGCACACATTGGCAGATGGGCAGGTGTCATCAGACCGTAACAGGATGGTGTTTGTAGGCACGGCGTATACATCGTAGACGATCCAGTCTGGGGTGATGAAAGTATCTTCGTCTTGTTAGGTCGTGGAGTAGTAGCACGCACACCTCCGAGTCCGCAGTTATCCATCACATCCTCAACAGAGGAAGAAGAAGTTAATCATCTGGATACACAAACATACGAAAAACAAAAGCAATCATTACAGGTGTAGGATCACGGGAATCAAATCGTAGTCGCTCATTAGCCCCTAATGAGCAATCATTACCATTATAGCGTTTCATCTCTGCTGATTCAGAAGATACTGTTGATGCTGTTACTAGCAAGTCTCAGACTGTAATGACTAATCATATCGAAAAGACTTGTGTTTATAATCGAAAACCACAGTCCTCTGCTTATTTAAACCAATGAGAAACAATTTTTTTTTTATCCTGGGTCACGTAATTTGCTTGCAGCAGTCCATAGGCTCTGACATCGTGCAGCGCTTCCGCCGGTGTTTTAGTAGTAGGACTGTATTCCAATGCATGCAGTATCACGTGTCACCCGTTTCCTCTATTCAAAAAGAGAGAAGAAATTTATAGACATTTAGAGACCGCTGCGCACAGTAATCTGCTTCAGCAGCTCGCTCCTTAGACATCAACGCCCCTGTTAAAAAATACCACGCACATCTTTTAGTAACAAAACACCTGCGGACATCCACTAGCGCGGAAGGCATCGATGTAAGCATCAGGTGTTGCTCAGAGTCCGCTACACACCGCTTCCGCAATAATCTACAGCTACATGCATACTCTGCAAATTACATTTAAGTGCCTGGCAGAGGGTTCATCGAACCACCTTCACAATTCTCTATTATTCCAATCTGGTATAGTGCGCGGAAAGAATGAACACCTATATCTTTCCGTACGAGCTCTGATTTCCCTTAGTTTATCGTGGTGATCGTTCCGCCCTATGTAGGTCGGTGTCAACAAAATACACTACTGGCCATTAAAATTGCTACACCAAGAAGAAATGGAGATTATAAAAAGGTATTCATTGGACAAATATATTATACTAGAACTGACATGTGATTGCATTTTCATGCAGTTTGGGTGCATAGATCCTGAGAAATCAGTACCCAGAACAACCACCTCTGGCCATAATAACGGACTTGATACGCTTGGGCATTGAGTCAAACAGAGTTTGGATGGTGTGTACAGGTACAGCTGTCCATGCAGCTTCAACACGGGCAGGGATCGAATGAAGGGTAGGGCCACGGGTGTAACACATCTGAAATGTAACGTCCAATGTTCAAAGTGCCGTCAATGCGTACAAGAGGTGACCGAGACGTGTAACCACTGACACCCCATACCATCACGCCGGGTGATACGCCAGTATGGCGATGACGAATACACGCTTCCAATGTGCGTTCAACGCGATGTCGCCAAACACTGATGCGACCTTCATGATGCTGTAAACCGAACCTGGATTCATCCAAAAATATGACGTTTTGCCATTCGTGCATCCAGATTCGTCGTTGAGTACACCATTGCAGGCGCTGCTGCCTGTGATGCAGAGTCAAGGGTAACCGCAGCCATGGTCTCTGAGCTGATAGTCCATGCTGCTGCAAACGTCGTCGAACTGTTCGTGCAGATGGTTGTCGTCTTGCAAACGTCCCCATCTGTTGACTCTGGGATCGAGACGTGGCTACACGATCCGCGACAGCCATGCGCATAAGATGCCTGTCATCTCTACTGCTAGTGACACGAGGCCGTTGGGATCCAGCACGGCGTTCCGTATTTCCCTCCCATATTCTGCTAACGTCGCGATACGATAAACCGCAATCGCGATAGGCTACAATCCGACCTTTATCAAAGTCGGAAACGTGATGATACGCATTGCTCCTCTTTACACGAGGCATCACAACAACGTTTCACCAGGCAATGCTGGTCAACTGCTGTTTGAGTATGAGAAATCGGTAGGAAACTTTCCTCATGTCAGCACGTTGTAGGTGTCGCCACCGGCGCCAACCTTGTGTGAATACTCTGAAAAGCTAATCATTTGCATATCACAGCATCTTCTTCCTGTCAGTTAAATTTCGCGTCTGTAGCACGTCATCTTCGTGGTGTAGCAATTTTAATGGCCAATAGTGTGATTTCGCATTCGGAGGAGAGAGTTAGTGATTGGAATTTCGTGGGAAGATTCGGTCGCAACGAAAAACGCCTTTCTTCTAATGATTTCCAGCCCAAATCCCGTATCATTTCTGTGACACTCTCTCCCATATTTCGCGAAAATACAAAACGTGCTGCCTTTCTTTGAACTTTTGCGATGTACTCCGTCAGTCCTATATGGTAATGATCCCACACCGCACAGCAGTATTATAAAAGAGGACGGACAAGGTTAGTGTAGGCAGTCTCCTTAGTAGGTCTGTTACATTTTCTAAGTGTCCTTCCAATAAAACGCAGCCTTTGGTTGTGTTCTTTCCAATTCACGTTGTTCGTAATTGTAATGCCTAGGTATTTAGTTGAATTTACGGCTTTTAAGTTAGACTGATTTATCGTGTAACTCATATGGATGACCTCACACTTTTCGTTATTTAGGGTCAACTGCCACTTTTCGCACCATTCAGATATTTTTCTAAATCGTTTTGCAGTTTGTTTTGGTCTCCTGATGACTTTACTAGTCAATAAACGACAGCGTCATCTGCAAACAAACGAAAACGGCTGCTCAGATTGTCTCCCAAATCGTTTATATAGATAAGGAACAGCAAAGGGCCTATAACACTACCATGGGGAACGCCTGAAATCACTTCTGTTTTGCTCGATGACTTTCCGTCGGTTACTACGAACTGTGACCTCTCTGACAAAAAAACGCAAATCCAGTCACATAACCGAGACGATATCCCATAAGCACGCAATTTTACTAGGAGCCTCTTGTGTGGTACTGTGTCAAAAGCCTTCTGGAAATCCAGGTATACGGAATCGATCTGCAATCCCTTGTCAATAGCACTCAGCACTTCATGTGAATAAAGAGCTAGTTGTGTTTCACAGGAACGATGTTTTCTAAACCCATGTTGACTATGTGTCAATAGACCGTTTCCTTCTAGGTAATTCATAATGTTCGAACACAATATATGTTCTAAAATCCTGCTACATATCGACGTTTACGATATGGGCCTGTAATTTTGTGGCTTACTCCTACTAACTCTCTTGAATATTGGTGTGATCTGTGCAACTTTCCAGTCTTTGGGTACGGATCTTCCGTCGAGCGAACTGTTGTAATGATTGTTAAGTATGGAGCTAATGCATCAGCATACTGCGAAAGGAACCTAACTGGTATACAGTCTGGACCAGAAGACCTGCTTTTATTAAGCGATTTGAGTTGCTTCACTACTCCGAGGATATTTACTTCTACGTTACTCACGTTGACAGCTGTTCTCGATTCGATTCCTGGAATATTTACTTGGTCTTCTTTTGTGAAGGCATTTCGGAAGGCTGTGTTTAGTAAATTTGTTTTGGCAGCAGTGTCTTCGATAGTATCTCCATTGTTATCGAGCAGAGAAGGCATTGATTGTTTCTTGCCGCTAACATACTTCACATACGATCAGAATCTCTTTGGATTTTCTGCCAGGTTTCGAGACAAAGATTCATTGTAGAAACTGTTATAGGCGTCTCGCATTGAACTCTGCGCTAAGTTTCGAGCTTCTATAAAGGATCACCAATCTTGGGGATTTTGGGTCTGTTTAAATTTGGCATGTTTGTTTCGTTGTTTCTGAAACAGCGTTCTAATCTGATTTGTGTACCAAGGAGGATCAGATCCGTCCTTTGTTTGTTTATTTGGTATAAATCTCTCAATTGCTGCCGATGCTATTTCTTTGAATTTAAGCTACATCTGGTCTATACGTATATTATTAATTTGAAATGATTTTGGCTCTCAGGAAGGCGTCAAGTGAATTTTTATCTGCTTTTTTGAATAGGTATATTTTTGGCTTATTTTTCTAGGATTTGGGGATTACAATATTCATTCTCGATACGGCAACCCTGTGTTCACTAATCTCTATATCGGTTTTGATGCTGGTTATTAACTCAGGATTATTTGTTGCTAAGAGGGCAAGTGTGTTTTCACAACTGTTTACTGTTCGCGTAGGCTCATGAACTAACTGCTCGAAATAATTGTCGGAGAATGCGTTTAGCACAATTTCAGATGATGTTTTATGCGTACCTCCGGAATTAAACATGTATTTTCGCCAACATATCGAGGGTAAATTAAAGTCACTATCAACTATTATCGTATTAGTCGGGTACGTGTTTGAAATCAAATTCAAGTTTTCTTTGAACCTTTCAGCAACTATATCATCTGAACTGGGAGGTAGGTAAAAGGATCCAATTATTATTTTATTCCGGTTGCCAACAGTGACCTCTGCCCATACTAACTCACAGGAAGTATCTACTTCAATTTCTCGACAAGTTAAACTACTTCTAACAACAACAAACACGCCACCACCAATCGTGTTTAGCCTATCTTTTCGGAACACCGTTAGGTTCTTCGCAAAAATTTCGGCTGAGCTTATATCTGGCTTTAGCCAGCTTTCAGTGCCTATAACGATTTGAGCATCAGCTTGGAGCTCTGGTACTATCCCAACACAGCTACGACAATTTACAATTGTTATACCAATGATTCCTGTTTCTATGTTCTTTCTGTGTTCAGCCTGCACCCTTTGTGACTGAAGCCCATCTTGTGTTTTCCCGAGACCCTCTAACCTAAAAAACCGCCCAGTCCACGTCACACAGCCCCTGCTTCCCGTGTAGCCGCCTGCTGCGTATAGTGGACACCTGATCTATTCAGTAGAACCCGAAACCCAACCACCTTTCGGCCCAAGACGAGGAATCTGCACCATACATGGTCGCAGAACCGTCTGAGCCTCTGATTCAGACCCTCCACTCGGCTCCGTACCAGAAGTCTGTAATCGGTCTTGTCGACTATGCTGCAAATGGTCAGCTGTGCTTTCATCTTGCAAGCAAGACTGGCAGTCTTTACCACATTTGTTAGCCGCTTGAAACCAGAGACAATCTCTTCTGATCCAAAGTAACACACATCATTGGTACCGACTTGAGCAACCACCTACAGTTGGCTGCACCCTGTGCTCTTCATGGCATCCGGGATGACCCTTTCCACATCTGGAATGATCCCACCCGGTATGCACACGGAGTGCACATTGGTTTTCTTACCCTCCATCTCAGCTAAGTCCCTAAGGGGCCCCATAACGCGCCTAACGTTGGAGCCCTCAACTACCAATAGTCCCACCCTGGGGTTGTCCGGATCTTGCAGGCTGAGTGGTTTCCTCTGAAACAGGACAGGCGACAGCATCCGGCTCAGTGACAGTGTCAGCCACAGACAGCACGTGGAACCTTTTTGTCAGTGAAACCGGGGACCTTACTTGCGGCCGCCTGGGAACTCTTTCGACGCCTGCTTCGCTCCGGGGCGACCTCCCACTCGACCACAGGTGAGGGAGGGGTCAGCTTCAGTACGAGCAGTAACTGGGTTGGCCATCGGCGAGGACCGATCGGAGGACTCTGATGTGCTGGACGTCAGTTGGATCCCCACGGCCGGCCCACAATAGTGGTGCCCGTACACTGCAGCCTAAAGCTGTGTAACCGAAGTCGTTCCAGCCTGAAGCTGAGAGGGAAGTGTCATCAACTCGGCTCGCATCCGCACACAACAATCGCAGTCCCTGTCCTTACCAAAGAATGTGGAAAACTAAACTATGCAGATAAACGGACTATCGGCACGTGCTGCGCAACTCTAATGTAGACCCTGACGAAAACGCACTAACTATGCCTAGTAATACGCATATATTCAAGAACCTAACTACCTAAGCACTCAGGTGAAACTAAATAATTTGCCCCTGATAAGGAACTTGTAATATATCACAAAATTGCTTTACTTTCTTATGCAAACGAAAACGCGAGAACTGTGGCTATTAGATTTTAAATTTACACGCAGAAACTCAAGAAACTTAACTATTAAAGCACACACAAGATACAATAAAATTTGCTTCTAGTTAGAACCTGTAAATGTCACAAAAGCAGTTTACTTATCTGTTGCTGCGTCTGTCGCAGTAGGCTACTGCTGCCTGGCTATTAGTAATAATAACGGAAGCTAGCGAGAATAATATTTAATCTCCAGCTATGACCTTGCATAACGCCCTGTAGCAGCTTTGGATGGTCGTTATGACCAGTGAACAAGCTGTCGTTTTCGGACGATAAAGGAATGAGGATATTACCGAAACGCTACCAGCTCCTGACGTGTTTCGCACTCAGCGAAGTGGATTTATACGATCACGAGCTTACGTGATCGATTTCCGAGTTACATTTTTAAAAATTATAGACAAAGAGACGATGATCTGCATTAGACTCCCAAATGTCAAACACTGTTTAGTTGATGATTCGTATAAAACATGCGGGTAAAAGCTCCTGATGACGACACTTTTTGCTCATACCTTCAAGATTTTGTCGTAGTTACACTACGTTATGCACGTACTGCAACATTAATGCTCTAGGATTAGCATGGGTAGGGTGGATTTAATTTTTTCTGTATGCATGACGTTATCCAAAACGTCTACCAATGGAGAAAATTCACTTTAAAATGACCCAGACCAGTTCAGAGCAAGAGACAGTGCAACTGTTTATTTAAATTGTAATAACGTACAACGGTAAAATATTAAACAGAGGATGGATACAGGAGGTGGAAGGCATGCAGATACAGCTATCTGGACAACCCTGACGATTACGTTCAGACTAACCTACGGCACAGCGCTATAGAGATGAGATAAGAAGCAGTATCAACTCTGGCGTAGGCCATCCAGCGACAACTGTGTTCGCTCTCCACCGAAGCATTCCATGTACAAGGAGCCATAAGCATTAAATTTGCCACAACTGATACAACCGTAGAGAACATTCGAAAATAAGGTTAAATGTACGATAAATTTGGTTAAAAGCTAGACAAACGCTAAACAATATAACAAGGAGCTAATCTAAGTCACGTAGATAAGAATTATGCTATCTATTTTGCCCACAGAGCAACTTTTTACCCTCTGTCAGCACACTTCTCAGGAATGTCATTATGCAATCAGTGCGTTTCTCTTCATTCGGTTCTCAAATGATACCACCCTACACTGCATTCACATATGTTTTACGGTTACAAATACATATGACTTGTAACTATGATATATTGGGTTTGAGATTGCCAAGCATTCAGAATAAAATGACATTACCACTTTCTGTCTCTCTCTCTCTCTCTCTCTCTCTCATACACACACACACACACACACACACACACACACACACACACACACACACACAGAGAGAGAGAGAGAGAGAGAGAGAGAGAGAGAACTAATGGGAGTATCACAAATTCGTCTTGTCTCTCTAAACTGCACCACCGCTCCACTAGCAAAGCCAACGTGCTGTCACTCCCTATCTTGTACCTACTTGTTACAGCTCCTCTCGACCGACTACCCCACCTGTATAATGATTTTTTTTCTAAGTATATCTGTTGTCATATCTATCAGTCCCTCTGCATAATTAACAAAATCCTAATTTTTTTTCCAAAGTGTCTACGATGAGCTCTCTCTCTCTCTGACGCTGTAGCTGAGACTTCCGTCAGTTTGGAGGTACTTGGTCTGTGATTCTAGGAATGTTTCGAAGAGATCTCTCCAGACTCTCTGAGCTAGTGCTGATGTCATATTACAACTAGAATCTAAGTGGAAATGCAGATATCCGGTGTCAGCAAATCATTTCCAGACTTTTACCCATTTTTTTACATTTTCAACATTGTTCGATATTTAACCATTTCTTCCAAATGTAAATGGACAGGTGTATATCTGCTCGAATTGCTTACATAACGAGGTGAAGCTTGCTATTTTTTTATACTATTCAACTTTGAAGTAGAGTCCCAACTCAGACAGGGTAGTTCCTTAATATTCTAAATGTTAACAGTAAGCGCCTACACCGATGCTAAAACACATGGATTGCTGTTGAGGCAGAGTGTTTATATCATTCGGTTGTAAACACACTTTTTCGTATGTTGGTTTCCAGCAGGGCTTCCTACTCCCTTCCTCCTCCGACGATAGAGCAGCGGGAGCGGTAGGAGCGTCGGCGCGGAGGCAATGTTTTAACCTAACATAGGAGGATTGATCTTGCTATCCCAGATCTATGCCGAAAATTATGCTAGAGTTTTCAGTGAGTAGATGGATCCATCCCATACGACACGCAGGTCGTTCTGCCCCAAATAGGCAGCGAAGACAATGTTGCGCATGTCCACCTCGGCCAGCTAGCACAGGGTACCAGCTGCTGCTGGTGCCCAGCCGGCTGGCCGGACGAGTGGCAGCAGCGTACAGTTCCTCAATGGGCATAGGCAGTGTCGCACTAGTGTGAGGGCAGTAGTCTTCAGGTAGTGTCCAGCCCAAGCAGTAGGACGTCAGCCACAGTGGCCGGGTGAGATTCAACACTTCGGCGTTGTCTGACACTTCGCATATACGGCAGCAGCAGTGACAGCTCAACCGCAGGGCCGTTACCGACATGTGACGACTGCTTGCTGGTGATTGCCAGCATGGAAGTGCTCGTAACATTAACACCAGCATTATAGTGCTGCCACAAACCTAGAGGACTGTGCCTAACACAGTAAGATTCACCTTTCGGATGTAACTCCTATAGCCATCGGTACCGCCCCCACTGCCCCCACTGTTCCCACTGCCCATGCCGCTGCCGCTCTTTTGGCGACAGCATCTCACCGCCCGCCCGCTTGCACTGATACTTCGAATTTAGGCTTTTGAGATACTGCCAGGGCATTTTGGAAAGGATACTCCAAAAAACTGTCGACAACCGACGGTATTCTGGTGTTAAGTGTAACACAGTTTTGTACTGTGAGCTTGTGCAGTCCCTAAAATTTTACAGTGATGCTTGCGAGGAGAACAACTTCGTCCAAATTTGAGGGAGAAATGGCTTGACATTTTAAGATAATTTAGTGGAAGAGTGGTTCGGAACTTCCGTCAGGCGTGTTTTTCTTGGCAATTTTTCCATCAGGCAGGAAAGAGGGTCATGTAAGGCACTCAGTCATGTACGCAACCTCGATATATCCTCATATGTCCATGAAATTCATAATGGAGGTTCAATTTCATCCCTCTTCAAGCATGCATTAATGTCCAAAATCTAGATGAGGGGAATGTATATTGCTTCAAATAGTCGCTTCTAGCTAGCGATGAAAATTGTAGTATTAATCCTGAGTGTACAAGTAAATATGACGTATCTAATATCCGCGGGCATTATCATTTAGAAGTCATGTCATTCCTCAGGAAACTCAAGAGTTTACTAAAATTCGGAAGCAGAACCCTGATTATTCGATTCACGTACACATCCTATGAGCACCCTGAGCAGAACAAAGAAGTCAGGCGTAAGATAGTTGGAACCCTATGCTTTTACAAATTTGCCGTTAAATACCCCAAATGTAGAGCTATTGCTAATCTCAGAGGGCAAACATCGCGTGTGGAAAAGCATTGTACAAGACATTTCAACGATAGTGATATCAGTGCTTTTACCAAGAGATAGCATGTTGAAAGGGACCTCATTGACTGCTCGAATCAGAACTGGTACTTGTGGAAATGCCTAAAGAGGACAAAATGTTCTTAAGTTTAAGGATGCCCACCACCATGAGCGACGTCCCTTCATCGTCTACGCCGGCTTCGAGTGCCTCCTACCTCTTGTGGTATCTTGTGAATGTGTCCACTCTACCTCCTAAACCACTTTCATGGAACGACATGTACCGTACACAGCTGCATATAAAGATGATACTAGTTGCAACACATTCGAATCTTATGTCGGCTATAAGCTTGTGAGATTGTCGCTCTCTAAGCACAAAAAACGCGTTTATAGTGACAACGTCCCCATGAACGACTGGAAGGAGAATGGTACGAGCTGGCTGTTGATTTTCATATTTACAAGCTGCTGTTGGATAGAGACGCAGAAACTCTACATCTACATCTACATCTACATTGATACTCCGCAAGCCACCCAACGGTGTGTGGCGGAGGGCACTTTACGTGCCACTGTCATTACCTCCCTTTCCTATTCCAGTCGCGTATGGTTCGCGGGAAGAACGACTGTCTGAAAGCCTCCGTGCGCGCTCTAATCTCTCTAATTTTACATTCGTGATCTCCTCGGGAGGTATAAGTAGGGGGAAGCAATATATTCGATACCTCATCCAGAAACGCACCCTCTCGAAACCTGGCGAGCAAGCTACACCGCGATGCAGAGCGCCTCTCTTGCAGAGTCTGCCACTTGAGTTTATTAAACATCTCCGTAACGCTATCACGGTTACCAAATAACCCTGTGACGAAACGCGCCGCTCTTCTTTGGATCTTCTCTATCTCTTCCGTCAGACCGATCTGGTACGGATCCCACACTGATGAGCAATACTCAAGTATAGGTCGAACGAGTGTTTTGTAAGCCACCTCCTTTGTTGATGGACTACATTTTCTAAGCACTCTCCCAATGAATCTCAACCTGGTACCCGCCTTACCAACAATTAATTTTATATGATCATTCCACTTCAAATCGTTCCGCACGCATACTCCCAGATATTTTACAGAAGTAACTGCTACCAGTGTTTGTTCCGCTATCATATAATCATACAATAAAGGATCCTTCTTTCTATGTATTCCTTTTTGAAATCAGTATCATAGAACAAGGTCATTCCACAGCACAGCTCACAATGCATGTATCTTGAAACACCATCTGCGGCGTATGATGCCCACTTTGTGGTTCAACACTTGAGTGATACTGGTTTGAAGGACAATAAGGTGTCACTTCTGGCGCCGTTTAGAAGTACATCTCATTCTGAAAGATAATCACGCCAAGAATAACACACCATTTCCTGGATGCGCTTCGCTTCATGCCGACATCTCTTCAGAAACTTGCTGAATCATTCATAAGGACGACATGCACGTCTCCAAAGCTACATATCCTGATGATGTACTTTACAGCTTGTGACGAAGAAGTGGGTCTCTCCATACGAATACCTGGATTCGATGAAGAGACATCATTTCCCGACGTAATTGCTTCTCCAGTAAACTAATAGGCACTACCATAACGGATGTAGTGTATGAGCATGCTATAAATATTTGGCAGTAATTCGGTATCACTAATTGCTATGATAATGCAATATTATATTTGAATACTGTCACTCACCTGCTCGAACACGTTTTTCCGGATGTTACGGAGTATATGCCTGGGCATATACTTTCTGGATCTTATTTTCTGTTTCACCGCCCGTGAGCTTTCGTGTGACGCAATGCTAAGGAAGACGCTAGTCAACATATACTTGCTGACGGATGTTGACATGTTGCTCCTCTTCCAACCCAGAATTCGTGAGGGACTTCCCCAGTGCATGCACATGTACACCGGGGCAAATAACGCGTCAATGAATGAGGAAGAGCACAGACCATCTCACGATTTGGGTTATCTCCTTTATCTGGATGTAAATAATCTCAACAGATATGCCATGCAACAAAGTCTGTCATCTCGAGGCCTCCAATGGCTGTCCAAGAGTGAAGTCGCCAGGTTGAAGGAGAACATCTATGTTGTGGCCGTGGATGTTGGTGAGGGATATGATCTGGAAGTAAATATCCGACCCATCTGCATCACGAGCACGACGACTTGCAGCTACGTTTGGAGCGCATTTTTTGTGTGAAATGGTTCCATCACGTAGCTGTTAATAACGCTGGGAAAATAACTACGTTATATAATTCACTGTAGAAACCTACAGCAATGTCTAAGGTAGGGAATGAAAGTTGTTGATGTTACTTGCGGAAATTTCTTCAGCCAGTTTGACTGGTTGAAGGAGTACGTTGACTTAAATAACGAACAGAGGGCTCTCGTGACGTGTCATTGTCATTTCTAAACGGATTTTACAAATTAAAGAATAATTCAGTTTTCGGAAAAACTATGGAGATCGTTAGAGAATACCATGAAGTTCATTTAGTTAACAAGTGGGATGAGCGTTAAAATGGAAGAGATCACATCGCCAGACCAAATTTCAGAAAGGTCAGTATCTTCAATGAAGGACTATTCGCTGTGGAGATGACCCAGATTTCGGTGCAGTTCACGAAACATGTCTATATCCGTATGTGTATTTCATATCTCTCCAGACTCCACATGTACCCACTCCACTATCAGACTGTGATGCCAAACTTCGCCGGTCTCAAATTACTTTATGTGGATACGGGTGGTTTCATCTACAGGGTGAAAGGCTGCGTTCCATATGAAGTACGCGCAATTGGGTACAGTTATGAAGAAATTGACACATCTGGATATTTGGTCAATAATCCTTTTGGACTAACACAAGAAAACAAGAATTTCACTATCCTGACGAAAGAATAGGCGAATGGTTTGCAGGTTGTGGAGTTTGTGGGGCTTAACTTGGAAATGTACGCATACTGCATAGATGCAGCTGGCACCCAGAGGCGGGTTAAGTGTGTGCATTGTGTTACCTCAAAGGCTATGTCAATAGAGGATTACAAGAGCTGCAAGCTGAATGAATTCCGCACCGCCCGACATATGGTACCTCAAATAGTCTATCTGAAAATAAGGCTATCCCATCATGACGATAAACATTTCATCTGTGGGGATGGGATCGAGTCCATTCCACACTCACACTATTCATCACAGTGATTCAGTGTATCTATTTATAAAATAATTGACGTGTATATGCGGAATACTTTGATCAGTGTTTGTTACGGTTTTGTGTGTGGCAAAGGGAATGAATGTCTTATTGAAAATACGTGTGCGTATAGAGTCTTCGTACGCTATGTGTGCTTGTAAGAATATTGTATACATATTTGTGTGTATGTGTGGATGGATGGGTTTTTTCTTCACCTGCTGCTGCTAGTCCCCTTTTCCAATATAAGTATTGTATATACAAGGTGCTCAGAAATACCGGTTACAGACTCCTAAGGCTTGTACAGGGGAGTCAGAAGATAATATTCTGAATAGGAATCCATATCATAACGTACCGTTTCCGTTCTACGAATGTTTCAGTTCAGATGTTTAACTCATCCACTTCTTCCTGAAGCACTGAATTAGGCGTGACACAGTATAAGTATCAGGTAACAATTCGATAGGAAAATTAACGAAACATCCCTTTATCACGTAAACACAGTTGTTTGTATTAACACTTAAAACTGACGTGTTTACATTATTTCAAAACAAAAAAGAACCCAGCATAGAGTGTGTACAGAAAGCAATGTTTAAGTATTAATACATACAAATGTGCTTCAGTGTTAAATGTATGTTTCCTTATGTTCCTTCCAAATTGTTACCAAATAATTGTACTGCCAGACGCCTAATTCAATTCCTCAAGCAGAAGTGGATGAGTTAAACATCTGAAATGAAACCGTCATAGAACGGTAACGGTATGTTTCTGGGCACGGTTTACTATTAAAAATATTATGCGCTCACTGTCCTCTACAAGTCCTAGAACTCCGTAACTGGTATTTCTGAACAGCCTGTAGAAATAAATGATAAAATAGAAGTACAAGGAAATAATTAAGGTATGTAAGTAGTGTATATAGAATGATGAGAAAGCAAAAAATGTCCTATTACATAATGATGAAATCAATGAGTATGCAAATGTTAATATTACATAAGAGTGCATATTGAAACCAACTGCATAAGAAGAAGAAAATATCTTTGCAAGTAAAACTTCTGTTTAAAATAAAAAAGTAGCTTTCTACATACATCAACAAAAACTTGTAAAAAAATAATTTTGTAAATTATGGGACTTACGAAAAAGTAGCTTTCTATAAAAAGACGTTGTGTGATATGACGTAAAAGAAGTATTGTAAATAATATAAAATTTGTTAATAAACAGCAAAAAATTATTGTATTGCAAAAGAGATGTTTTTAATAATAAACCATAAGGTTAATTTGTTATATAAGTGCTGCTGTCTCCAAAACCTGTCACTATAGAATTATTGTTTGTAACAGACGTGAATTTCTCTCCATGACGCACGGTTCTCGACTGAAGAGACCTACGCAGTTGAGCTAGCTATAAAGGATGATAAGGCCTAGTGGGAGGGCTGCCTGAGCCTCATTGCCCCATTGAGGATTCCGCCATTTTTATGTGGCGTGATCAGTACCGAGTCCGCTTGCATAAGACTTGTGGATAGCACCAGTTGACCACTATCGAATTCCGTGGTGATCTCGAATATAAGTCACACACGAGCCTGGGTGACTCCGCTGGGTGGCCTGACGAACAAGCCTCTACTTACGCTCTCATTTCTCTCTGTGTACCTCTTCTTCGTGTCCCTTTCATGCTCCGGCCCCTGCATTAAACCACTGCAATCTCTATTCAGTCGAATGCATTTGACCATCTATGTAATCTTAGTCCTAATCTACAATGACCGAAAGTGAATAGGTTTGGAAAAATGCATTTTGTCATGGTTATAGTGATACGTGATGAACAAACGCTCTGATGATGGTCAATAACGACCGATACTGGTGAACGATATCTCGAAGAAAATATTAACTGCCCAGTGGAAAATGTTACGTCTTGGAGATACGTTAATTACAATGTCATCCACAGACGAGCTTATTTTCAGTGGTTTTAGTACAGAAAAGAGCCGTTCCTAAGGAAGAAGAATGATGTGAAATTAGTAATAGAGACAGCACCATTCCAGTAGTTTACACAGAAAGTTGTGTAGAGTGCATTGACTGCAGCAATATTGGTGACAAGATAGACTGGTAGGGTACAGATATCGATCCTGTACATGAAGGATGGAATCCACCGTTACATGCCTTCGCTACAGTGCAACGGAAACGCAGACGGGGATGCCCAATTTTTCTAGAAAGGACATATTGCCGCCTGGAGCTCGTTATCGCCAAGGAGTGAATCAGTCTCGCCGTTTCCACCACGCGAGTAGGACGTGTATGTATGTGTGAGAGAAGAGACCGTGGTCAGTATACTGTTATGAAGATCAAGATTAGTTTCATGTTGGGGAAGTTTTTATACAACTGAAAGGTGATCGCGCGGTAAGAAATCGGCAGTGGTACACCCATATAAACTCGTGAAAGATGAGAGAATATAATTGTAGTGAGTATGAACAGAACAAGTAAGGACATAATACTTGCCTCTAGAGCAAAATAAATTAACTATGTCGTAAAAAAGTGTTTACATACTGCATCCTATTCATTATTGTTAGAAATTTTGAAGGGAATGGATTATAGAATATTGTGGGAGAATAGATGGGGCATGCATGATAGGCCAATGGTAAGAACTTTAGTTATTGGCGTACCTACCATGGGAGTAAGTCTGCACTCCAGAGCTGGCTACTTATGAATGTCTGGTGCACAATTTTCCACCCGGCTAGACTATAGCAAGTATTAATAGAGTGTAAATCAATAAATGGTTCGGAGTGGCGTCTTATATTTGGCGACACGTTACAAAACGAACTCCTTAAGTCTTCGGAGGGAATCGTCGGAAGAGTGCAACGAGTACAAGAATAGTTTGCAAAAATTTGGATATGACGGATGAACCGCTAAAAGAAAAAAGTCGGAGCCGGACACAGAACGAGACAAAGGATTAACCAGATACTACATCACAACGAACAGCGACGAGCAGTACAGCAGCCAGCGGATGCAGAAAATATAGTACGTAAGAGTTGCGATTTACTGTTGCTCATTAACAAAAATTATTGCCGTAGAAACAGCTTCTCAGTGCAGCGGAAGCTATGAAGTTAAAAAAATTGTAAGTAACCAAAAGTGATATTTAATGAATTTCAGTATTTATGGAAGTTGTGCAATATTCAGGAAATGTAACAGTAAACTTAGAATTTCAAGAATCAAGTCAAAATTGACGATAGATGCTATGAAAAAAGAAAGTGTAAAATATGAGGACAATTATCCGTCGAATGTAGAGGAAGAGGAACAACTTTGACGAGAAAGTGAAGTTAAACGGGAAAATGAGTACAATGAGGAAGAATGTCTGAGTGTGACCTGGCAGAATTCTCCCTTGAGAACAGCATAGCACAGGAAAGCGTAGGAAACGTAGCCACCCTCCGTATGATAATCACGGGAAACGTGAACACAGTCAGAACAGAAATGCTTGAAACAATAGCAGCGAGCAAAGACAGTTGCTATGACACGGTCTCGAACAATTTATGGGAGCGTTGGAAGATATGCAGAGGGGACAAAAGGAAGATATTAAAGAAATCAAAGCACCAGTAATAGAGAAAATTGATAAAAAATTGAAGAAACAAGGCGTAAATATCAAGGAAGTCTTAAAAATTTGAAAGGAAAGGATGGATGTGGAAATAAAGAAAGGAAGGGAAGAACAAAAGAAAATGAACGAAGAAGTAAAACCACAACAAGGGTACCACGAAGCAGCAATTAAGGGAATAAAGGAACATCGAAGACAGCAGCACGATAACGTAACGAAAGAGGTAGATGGAACAGCTGTTCTTGCAAATATGACTACCCAAAGGCAAGAGGTCATTGATAAACGCATAAAGAACACCGACCATAAAGTAGAAGTCACGACAATGTGGTAGGAGAAGTGCAAAAAGTGCAATCACTAAAGGGCTACTGCACTGGCTTCGAGCCCTTTCCATATCTCTTGAATTCAGCATTTTTTGCAATTCCTTTTTCAGCGCTTCTTTGCAAAATCCTTCCTGAACTCAATTAACAGGCATAGTTACCCAACTGGTACACTTCTATATTAGGAATATCACTTATTTTGTAGTTAATTTATTTCCATGCAAGCTCATTTACTTCTGAGTCACTATTTGAGGATACACTGATAAGCTAAAACATTATGACCACTGTCTACCGCCACGTAGGATGCCGCCCGGTGGCGTTGCGGGCACGTCATTCGGTTACAAGCAGACACGGACAGCGGATCACACTAGCGAATATGTGGGCTGCGAATTTGGAAAACCATTGAGATAAGCGACTTTGACGAAGGGCAGATCATTATTACGCAGATCCTGTGAACGAGTATTTCTACCGAAAGAGCACAATCCTAGTCCACGCACAAGTGTTCGGAGCACACCGTTCAAATGACTCTGAGCACTATGGGACTTAACTTCTGAGGTCATCAGTCCCCTAGAACTTAGAACTGCTTAAACCTAACTAACGTAAGGACATCACACACATCCATGCCCGAGGCAGCATTCGAACCTGCGACCGTAGCGGTCGCGCCGGTGCAGACTATAGCGCCTAGAACCGCTCGGCCACTGCGGCCGGCGCACATTGTTCATCGTACATTGTCGACCATGGAGCTCTGCAGCAGACCACCCTATAATTGTCCTTGTCTCGGAGCCAGAACCGTACTTCAGTGCTTTGAGGAGCATTATAGTGAACTCAAGTTGATGTCCCGGAGACCAAATTCGCCCGATGTAAATCCTATGGAACCCATCTGGGTCGCTATCGGGCGCCATCACCCCGTACGCAGATCAGTGGCCCGCTATTTACGCGAAGTACATGGCCTGTACGTAGGCATCTAATGTCTATCAACAAACTGTAGGATTCCTGATACGCAGAATCAGTGCTGTACTTCGTTCCAAAGACGGACAATGAATCTGTTGGGCAGGTGATCATAAAGTTTTGGATCATCAGTGTATACCACGTTTGTTACGACCTATTAATGTTTCCTCTTCTACTGTGTCTTCAAAAATAGCTAATCAGCATTTGAGAAAAAGCCTTATTTCTTATCTACTGGTGTTTTCTCATTAAATTTTTCTTTATTCTCCTTTTCTCCACCGTAGAACCTCATTGGATCTCTTCTATAATCTATCTGTGCATTGTGCTCTGTCAACCAGTCGGAGCCAACAATGACTGCCTCTTGGAAATTAAGCACGACTGTAGTGACCATTCGATATGATTCACCTTCTATTTCAACCTGCAATATCAGCTGACAGTTAACGGTTTTCCGATATTCACCTACAGCTCGATTTATTTTGAATCTAGTGATGGGTAAACCCAGTTATTCCTCCCCTGATTCCGGTAATTTGTTATACACGTGGTTTGTGATTGTACGCAGTTGACTCCCTAAGTCGAAAAATGACTTAGTCACAAGCCCAAATATTTTAACCTCATGTATAGGGGCGATTACTGCCTTATTTTTCTAGACAAGATCTTATTCAAACAGGTCATCTTGCTCGTGAATTAATTTTTCTACCTTTGTTACGCAAATGTTTCACTCTGTTTCCCTAGTTCTTCGAGATCCCTCCATATACGTTTCAGGTCGTACCAACACGGAAACTTATATATGTTTCCGACGCTCTTATTCTCGGCTGGTTCCGTGCCAGTCCCCTGTCTCCTTCCTTCGTTTCTATCTTCGCGTGAACAGCACTGTCCTTCTGTTCGTCTGCCTGTCCCTCACCCTTTCTTGGTATGCAAAAGCATAACCATGACTTCCTCGACCTCATCTATTCCTGTGTTAATTTCTCCACTCTTGTTCATGGCGCGCCCTGCGCTGCAATGCTGTATTACTTAAGTTATTTCCTTGCACTTCTGACTGCCTGTCAAATGGCTCTGAGCATTATGGGACATAACATCTGAGGTTGTAAGTCCCCTAGAACTTAGAACTACTTAAACCTAACTAACCTATGGACATCACACACATCCATGCCCGAGGCAGGATTCGAATCTGCGACCGTAGCGATCGCGCGGTTCCAGACTGAAGCGCATAGATTCGCTCGGCCACACCGGCTGGCGACTGCCTGTCCTCACTGTGGTGTCACCGCCAGACACCACACTTGCTAGGTGGTAGTTTAAATCGGCCGCGGTCCATGTAGTACATGTCGGACCCGCGTGTCGCCACTGTGTGATCGCAGACCGAGCGCCACCACTAAGGCAGGTCTCGTGATACGAGAGTGGACTCGAGCCCAGTTGTACGAGAACCAAGCTATCGCCCAGTTGTACGCGAACCTAGCTATCGCCCAGTTGTACGAAGCCTTTCTCTCTCATTAGCCGAGAGACAGAATAGCCATCAGCTAAGTTAATGGCTACGAACTAGCAAGGAGCCATTTGTATCAGTGCCTATAGCTTACGAGTAATCAAGAGAGATGTATTCCAAGGAATTATTAAAAGTTAAGTAAAAAGCATCTACATACTTTTCTTCTTATTCATTCATAAGTTTTTATGTTCCAGACTTCACGCCCGTATGCTTATTGCCGTGCGTGCACTATCGGCCACAGCGTTAGTTTAGCATTCCTTTTCAGCAATCCACATCACGGTGTCGGTCCAGCTACCGACACTACAATTATGGCGACGAGGGAAAAGTGACCTTTTTTTCTGCTTGCTTACATTTATTTCTGATTGCTTACATTTCATTGTGTCATGGCTTCGCCACATTCTCCAGATGTACTGTCCGAATTTTATCGCTTGCAGAATCAGCAGACGCAGGCGTTACTGGATGCCCTTGGACAGCTCGTCCAGGGTCAACGTGCGCTGCACACCGATGCGGCCGCAGCCGCTTCACCGCTGCCGCAGCCACAGCCTGCCGTTGCACCGCCTTTTAGGCACTACGACCCGAACCACGAGACCTGGCAAGAGTGGTCTCGTCAGTTCGCCTTCCACCTTGCTGCCTACAGAATTCAAGGTAATGAGCGGCAGCCGTTTTTGCTTTCTTGTGTCGGTGTGTCCACATACCGTGTGATAGTGAAATTGTTTCCCCGCCGCGACGTAGCAACTTTGTCATACGAGGAAATTTTGTCTGCCTTAGATGCCTATTTCAAAGAAACCGTTAATGTGGTTGCAAAACGGTATACGTTTTTTCGTACAAAACGTACGGCCGGTCAAACTAATAGGGAGTGGGTAGCAACATTGCAAGGACTTACTAGGGACTGTGCCTTTGAATGTGACTGTGGTCTTTCTTATTCAGATACAATGGTGCGTGATGCAATTGCACAGAACGTTTCTGATGTTCGCATACGGGAGCAAATTTTGAAACTAGTTAATCCCTCCCTTCAACAAGTGATAGACATATTGGATAGACAGGACACACTGGACTGTGCTCAGGAATCTTTTGAAACTTCGCCAGCCGTGTGTAACATTAACCGGCCCGCTGGACGCGCTGCGCGGCCCGGTAACCGGGCCTCGCGCACGGACGCACAGCGACCGCCGCGTGCTCAGCCAGGTGTGCCGCGCCAGCCCGCAAATGCAGTGAAATCATGCCCGCGGTGTGCTACTAGACATTCGCGTGAACATTGCCCGTCACGCCAAGCTATTTGCTTTTTCTGCAATAAGAAAGGACATGTTCAAAGTGTTTGCCAGAAAAAGCTCAGATCAGACAATCACAATCATTCCAGGCCCTTTGCTTCGCGCCGGAATCGAACCAAGGACACTCAGGCTCGTGGACCTTCGCCTATGGACATTCATGTCGTTAATTCCGCTTCGTCCCGTGACACTTTCTCTAACAGTAACAGTGATCGTCCCACAAAAACTGTGCGTCGACGTCGCCGGAAATCACGTCAATTAGCAAGTGATTCTGTACCAGTGTCTGTTCCAATTGCACAAAACAGTCGCTCTTGTCGTCAGCAGGACAATAAACTTTTTGTGGACTTAGACTTTGAAGGCAAAGTGATACCATTCCAGCTCGATACCGGAGCTGCAGTTTCATTGCTCAATCACGACACGTACAAACAACTGGGCGCACCTCCGTTGCGTGCCGCAAATGTTAAGCTAACTACATATTCCGGACAGAAAATTCCTGTGTTAGGACAGTGCAGCCTTCTTGCAACATTCAAGGGACAAACAAAACTTGTGTCATTTTACGTTCTTCGTTCTTCTTCTGCAGTGAACTTATTTGGTCTAGATTTATTTAAGTTGTTTAACATGTCTATTGTAAATCAGGTCCTATCTGTGAATCAGACTGTGCCTACAGACAGTGTTTCTCGGCTGTGTGACGAATTTGCAGACATTTTTGCACCGGGCTTAGGTTGCGCTAAAAACTATGCAGCACATTTAGAACTGAAGGTAAACGCGCAACCGAAATTTTTCAGGGCGCGCAATGTTCCCCACGCATTGCGTGATGAGGTCGCAAGAACGTTACACGATCTCGAATCACAGGGTGTAATTGAACGTGTGCAAGCTTCTCTCTGGGCCTCACCCTTAGTAATTTTGCCAAAACCTTCCGGAAAATTGAGACTTTGCGTGGACTTCAAGGCCACAGTGAATCCACAGCTAGTGACTGCTACTTTTCCTTTGCCGCGCCCGGAAGATCTTTTTGCTAAACTGTGCCCGGGAAAATATTTTTCAAAGTTGGACCTAGCCGATGCGTACTTGCAAATACCGGTGGACGACGAATCCCAGCGCGTATTAGTGGTTAACACGCATCTTGGATTGTACCGCTTCAAAAGACTGCCATTCGGGTGTGCATCCGCCCCTGCCTTGTTTCAGCAATATTTACAAACTATTTGTGCGTCGGTCCCTACTGCAGCAAACTATCTGGACGATATAGTGATCTCCGGACAGACAGAAGAAGATCATCTTGCGAATTTACGAACATTATTTCAGGTCTTGCGGCAAAATGGTCTTCGCTTGAGGAAGGACAAATGTGTGTTTTTTGCTCGTGACTTACCATACCTGGGACATGTCATTAATGCCCAAGGCATACATCCGAGTCCAGAGCACCTCCGTGCCATACAAGACTTGCCGTCCCCTAAAAATCTGAAACAGCTACAGAGTGTGTTGGGTAAAATTAATTATTACCATAAATATGTGCGCAATGCCTCTTCCATTTCAGCTCCGCTTCATCGCTTACGCCGTAAAGGTGTTCCGTTCGTCTGGACGACGGAATGCGAACGCGCCTTTCGCCAGTTGAAATCGGCGTTGCTTTCTAATACTTGCCTTACGCCTTTCGATCCCCAGAAACCCCTTTTGTTGATGGTCGATGCATCGGATTTCGGGATCGGTGCTGTACTTGCGCACAAAGTTGGCTCCCATGATCGCCCTATTGCCTTTGCGTCCAAATTGCTCTCGTCTGCGCAAAGAAATTATTCACAGATAGAGAAAGAAGCTTTGGCTCTCGTGTTTGGTGTTACTAAGTTCCATGATTTCTTGTATGGTCGTCACTTTACCATCATCACAGACCACAAACCTTTGACATCGCTTTTTCATCCGACCAAGCCTGTACCTCCACGTACAGCGCAGAAATTCATTCGCTGGTCTATTTTCCTCTCGCAGTACCGCTACGATATCTTGTATCGGTCCACTGCTAAGCACGGAAACGCCGATGCGTTGTCCCGTTTGCCTATTGCTGAGGATAAAGCATTCGATTCTTCCGAACTTGCTTGCATGTTCATTGCTTCGGAAACCGATGACGTGGTCGAATCGTTTCCGATTGATTTTCGTCGTGTCGCTACAGCCACAGCTGCTGACCCTGTCCTTGCTACTGTTTTACGTTTTCTTGTTCCGACAATGGCCCACAATTCATGTCCGCAGAATTTCAGTCATTCTGCCAGGCCAATGGTATTCAACATCTGACATCCGCGCCGTTTTCGCCTCAGTCCAACGGTGCCGCTGAACGATTGGTCCGGACTTTCAAGTCACAGATGTTGAAATTGAAAGAGTCGCATTCTCGGGAGGACGCATTGTTGCTCTTTTTGTCTTCGTATCGCTCTCAGCCCCGAGATGGTCGCTCGCCGGCTGAGTTGCTCCACGGTCGTCCTCATCGCACCTTGATGTCTTTGCTGCATCCGCCGCATCAGGTTCCTGTGCAGCGGCAGACTCCTGCTTTTGCTCCAGGCGACGTTGTATTTTATCGCAACTATCGCGGTTCACGGCGTTGGCTCGCAGGGCGCATTCTTAGCTGCCTCGGCCGCGCGATGTATTTGGTTTTGGGGGCCTCTGGTGAGGTGCGTCGGCATCTCAATCAGCTGCGCCTCTGTCGTCGCTCGGGTTCTGCCGCTCCCCGTCTGCTTTCAGCGACGGTGCCGTCCGGTCAGCGCCCTGGGGACCCATCTACTGGCTCGCCTCATCCCCAGGTGTTACCGGCGATGCCTTCCATTTTGCCCCATGGCGACGCGCCGCCGCCGCCGCAGCAGCAGCAGCCGCCGCCGCCGCCGCTTGTTCTCCCGCCGGCGCCGCCCGCATTCGACGCTTCTATGCAGCCGCCAAGCGCCTCCCAGGGTCACGCGCCGCCGATCGCTTCCCGTGACCAGCTGTCCTCCGCCATGGAACTCCCGCCCGCTCCGGACCACATGACGTCATCGCGCGTCGGCTACCCCGACGCTATGGAGGTTGACCCTTCGGTCCCTCCTGTCTCTTTACGGGCGCATACACCGCATGTTGACGTGCACCCTGGACTAGTTTTGCAGGCGTTTCCTAGCTCCCCTCGGACCGGATGGCCGGGTGCGGGTGGCACAGCCTCGCCTGTTGTTAGGCTCCCCACCTCATCGCATACGTCAACATGTGGTCCTCCCCACGGCGGGCGGAAGCCTTATTACACGACCGTTCGCCGATTTGCGGGGGAGGAATGTGGTGTCACCGCCAGACACCACACTTGCTAGGTGGTAGTTTAAATCGGCCGCGGTCCATGTAGTACATGTCGGACCCGCGTGTCGCCACTGTGTGATCGCAGACCGAGCGCCACCACTAAGGCAGGTCTCGTGATACGAGAGTGGACTCGAGCCCAGTTGTACGAGAACCAAGCTATCGCCCAGTTGTACGCGAACCTAGCTATCGCCCAGTTGTACGAAGCCTTTCTCTCTCATTAGCCGAGAGACAGAATAGCCATCAGCTAAGTTAATGGCTACGAACTAGCAAGGAGCCATTTGTATCAGTGCCTATAGCTTACGAGTAATCAAGAGAGATGTATTCCAAGGAATTATTAAAAGTTAAGTAAAAAGCATCTACATACTTTTCTTCTTATTCATTCATAAGTTTTTATGTTCCAGACTTCACGCCCGTATGCTTATTGCCGTGCGTGCACTATCGGCCACAGCGTTAGTTTAGCATTCCTTTTCAGCAATCCACATCACGGTGTCGGTCCAGCTACCGACACTACACTCACGTTGTAATTGCGCAAATATGATCCTGGCCTACTCCACTCAATTAATAGTTGTTCCAATTACGTACCTCACGGGGTAATCTTTGTACCATCCAAACTACCACATTTCTCACATCGTAGGGTTTATACTATACCGATTTCACTTCAAATCCTTCTACAAGAACACACCACAAGTTTCGTCCGTTCACACAGACATTAGAATATCGTCTTGTTGGCCCTTGGACCAATAATTGTAAAAGAACATTTTTTTAAAATTATTTGTACTTTAAAGGTTCCTCTCCTAACCACCTACCCCAGTTATACATTGAGGCTTACGGTTGGAGCTTACGTGTTCGGCCCACGTACCTTTGAAGTAAATTTGTACTCCAAATGTCCGATGCCTAATTTTCCAACCAATCAGAGTATATATAAAGAAATAATCTTGTATGAATCAACAAATAGTTCAGATTGGCGGCTTGTAAGACCGAGGACAATAGTGAGCCAAGAAGAGCAGACTCACGTGCTTTCGGGACAACACCACAAGAAGATCGTAGGATCTTTCAGCTGGCCGAGAAAATTACACCGGTGACAAGAGCTGAAATCCAGGCAGAGGTTACTGTCAGAGTGGCACCACGAACCGTCTGGAATCTGGACTGAGTTGCCATGCGTGCTTCATCGCTGATGCGATACTACAGACAACAAAGTCTGATGAGTTGTAGAGATAGATTAATGGGATATTTGTTGGCATTCTACGGTGTTCAGTGATGTTTCTCGCTACTGTCGCGGTTGGATGATCGCTAACTTGTCAGTAGACAACGTAGTTAAAATTTCATAAAACAGTAATTCTCCCGACTCAGTCTCCCAAATTTCTCTAACAGTAGTCTGGAGAACTATTGTATATGACAAAACTATTGATTTAGTAAATGTTGAATGGAGACAAAGCGCGCGTCTGCATCTGGCTAGAATGGTCGTCGTGTGACTAGGGTCTCCCGTCGGGTAGACCGTTCGCCGGGTGCAAGTCTTTCGCTTTGACACCACTTCGGCGACTTGGGCGTCGATGGGGATGAAATGATGATGAGGACAACACAACACCCAGCCCCTGAGAGGAGAAAACCTCCGACCTAGCCGGAAATTGAACCTGGGCCCTTAGGATTGACAGTCTGTCGCGCTGACCACTCAGCTACCGGGGGCGGACACTAGAATGGTAAATCCTATTGTCATGTCCTTCATGAACAGGGTACTACGTGGCATCTCCAGCAGGATAATGTAAGACGTCATATAACACTAGCGTATATGTCACTCTTCCCTAACACCCGAACCTTTAGTCCCGTCACAGGAAAAGCCACATACAACACAATATGTATATAACTCTAACGTGAAACACACAGATGGTACCCTCTGAGAGGATTTCGAAAACTGACTGCGCGTGTATCTAATGGACAAAGGTATCGGACTATAATTTTGAACTTGATGAAATTAACACAAAAACCAAACGTACTTTAACCTCTGGAGTTAATGAAAGTGGTAAAATCACAAATGAAGGAAAAAAATGAACGGTCGCCAGCCCATTTAGGCGCATTAATTTGCAAATATATGTTTAAGAAAACTTAATATTGGTTGTTGAAGTTGCTGTCGTTAAGATTTCCCTTTGAATAACAAACAGGATACAAACTGACACAGTGCACTCTGAACTGTGTGTTGGAGCAGTTTCCAATGATCCACACATCAGTAAATTATAGGAAGTAATTTTGCACCAAGCTCACACTAATGACAGCTATACTCAAGCGCATTACTTAATCAAACACTGAAATGTTATTGCATGTAGTGCAGAACTAAATTAGGACATGAGGGTCTTTCATCTTAACTGACACGAAAAAAACCCAAATAAAGATGAATATCATCGTAAATACACTGTTTAAACTCCACTACATATATATCAGTTTTCCTTAGCAACAATAGTAGTTCAATTGTTTCCTAGTAGGTGGAGAATATGATGGAGACCCATAAACTAGTATAGTTTCACTAATCAATGCTGTTTGATTATTACAGTAGAAAAGACTAATTAAAAAATGTAATCATTCACTTCACTTGGAGTAGTTCATAATTTACTTTGCAAGACAATAAAATACAACACTGGGCTTAATTAATTTAAAAAAAGGAGCGAATCATGATAGAATTCGAAAAACCACTATTTTTGAAAATTAGTATAACTTATTTGCCTTTTATCAACTGTGAAGCAGGGATTCTAGACAATAATATTTACACAATCTTTCACTGTAATAATACAAAACTATACTTTTTAAGAAGCTAAGAATGCTTTAGCAAAAACCTATCCAACTTCACTTTTGTGGTTGTAGCTTTTACTTTTACTACTCCTTTTACATTAGACAAAAAATTAGTTTTAAACATTTGAATTCAAGAATTGTTCATTTAAATCAGGATACTAGGTTTTAGTAGCACTTAGGTGAGGACCCTGCATAGTTTCGTGATCAGGATAGAAAACATGGTGCCGGCCGCGGTGGTCTCGCGGTTAAGGCGCTCAGTCCGGAACCGCGCGACAGCTACGGTCGCAGGTTCGAATCCTGCCTCGGGCATGGATGTGTGTGATGTCCTTAGGTTAGTTAGGTTTAAGTAGTTCTACGTTCTAGGGGACTGATGACCACAGAAGTTAAGTCCCATAGTGCTCAGAGCCATTTGAACCATTTTGAAAACATGGTTCTGGACACGAATTTATGTTTATGTGATTATTATTAAAACAACACACAAATTAACTGGTACATGCCCATATACATTACTGAATGTATGAAGTTTGAGAAGCAGTGGCGAATATTGGTGGCAAGCGACATGGTTCCTAACTGTACTCACGGCTCTTGTTATTCGAATGCTCTACAAAATCTCTTCTTGGCGTCGGATTTTGAGCATATTAGTGCCATTTCTTTATACCGAGAATACCAAATAATAGCCAGATCCACATCCGGGGCAAATCCTTTGTAAAGCAGCTTCCAGTTGCCTCTCTTACCACCGTCGAAGTGTACCGCGCTACGGCTAGCCACATACTGCGTGCCGTTCACACAGAAGAGCAGCTTAGTTTGACCGTGAAAACCACCTTTTACATAGCGCCATGCCACTTCCGTTGGGGAGAGACTTCCTTACAGCATTTGCATGTTACACATACAAGTACCGTAAGCATGAACCAGCTTTCGACAAACATTTTCTTTTTATGAATACACACATATTATAATAGTGTATCATTTCAACATATCCTTTTGCTGTTTCTCATACATACATTACAAAACTCTAATTTTCTTGCCACAGATCAAGGAATTTAAATACCACAGAATACACACTTCATAATTGCAGATACACAGTTACGTAATGTAAACCTATTTCTAATCTATATATGCGTTACAATCATACTACAGCTCACATCACAAAGGCATTGAGAAATTTACATATCCTCGACTGACTTGTCGGTACCCTGATTTGTCACTCATAGAGCATGTCAGAAATGCGAGAGAAAGATGTATACTTTCATAGCAGTTTCCAAGCAGAAATCTTCATAAACTGACATAGTATGTGTTTCAGGCATCGCATGAAGCATTTAATGCTGACGTATTTTTGCAAGCCACAAAGATTAAACGTGAGATTTCATGCCTATAGGACATTCCGAATGGAATGAAATAGTAATCATTTTATAGCTGTTATGTGATGAAAATATACATAAAGTTTATTTTTGTGTCTGACAAATGACTCTTTGTGTAACGTATGCCATTTCAGTTAGTGAATATGCAGTTGATTGGCTACCCTGAATGCAGTCAGCAATATCTGATGGAGATATTTGGGTTAGTAGTCGAACTACTGGTAATAGAATGGCAGGAAATCTGAAACTATATGTCCATTCAAAATCCTGAGATATCATATTAATAAGTACTTAATATCGAAAGAGAGTGGACTGACGATAGATCCAAACGAAAAACTAGAGCTGAGAAGAGCAGCCCATTAAGCGAGAAGGTGCAGTCCGTTGCGGAGTCCAAATAGTATTGGCTAAATGATGGAAGGAAGATAACAGTCTACATCCCATCAACTACGGAATCGTTAAAAATGGAGCCCAATCTCGGCTAGGACATGAATGGGAAAGGTAACGGATGATCATTTTTTCCTAGAATTGCCCAGTGATCACAGGTCTCGCTGAGAAAGGAACAGGAGGAGATGATTTGGCAGCTTTTTTTGTGTTAACTTGGTAGCTGTATGACATTCTTGTTGGACAGCTGCCAATTGACATAAGAGAGTGAAATTGTTTGTGCCATTCGTCTGTGAATCCTGTAAACATTGTCATTTACGAGGGCAGTTCAATAAGTAATGCAACACTTTTTTTTTTCTCGGCCAATTTCGTTAGAAAAGACCGGAAATTTCTTGTGGAATATTTTCAAACATTCCCGCTTCGTCTCGTATAGTTTAATTGACTTCCGACAGGTGGCAGCGCTGTACGGAGCTGTTAAAATGGCGTCTGTAACGGATGTGCGTTGCAAACAACGGGCAGTGATCGAGTTTCTTTTGGCGGAAAACCAGGGCATCTCAGATATTCATAGGCCCTTGCAGAATGTCTACGGTGATCTGGCAGTGGACAAAAGCACGGTGATTCGTTGGGCAAAGCGTGTGTCATCATCGCCGTAAGGTCAAGCAAGACTGTCTGATCTCCCGCGTGCGGGCCGGCCGTGCACAGCTGTGACTCCTGCAATGGCGGAGCGTGCGAACACTCTCGTTCGAGATGATCGACGGATCACCATCAAACAACTCAGTGCTCAACTTGACATCTCTGTTGGTAGTGCTGTCACAATTGTTCACCAGTTGGGATATTCAAAGGTTTGTTCCCGCTGGGTCCCTCGTTGTCTAACTGAACACCATAAAGAGCAAAGGAGAACCATCTGTGCGGAATTGCTTGCTCGTCATGTGGCTGAGGGTGACAATTTCTTGTCAAAGATTGTTACAGGCGATGGAACATGGGTTCATCACTTCGAACCTGAAACAAAACGACAATCAATGGAGTGGCGCCACACCCACTCCCCTACCAAGAAAAAGTTTAAAGCCATACGCTCAGCCGATAAAGTCATGGTTACAGTCTTCTGGGACGCTGAAGGGGTTATTCTGTTCGATGTCCTTCCCCATGGTCAAACGATCAACTCTGAAGTGTGTTGTGCTACTCTTCAGAATTGAAGAAACGACTTCAGCGTGTTCGTAGGCACAAAAATCTGAACGAACTTCTCCTTTATGACAACGCAAGACCTCACACAAGTCTTCGCACCCGACAGGAGCTCACAAAACTTCAGTGGACTGTTCTTCCTCATGCACCCTACAGCCCCGATCTCGCACCGTCGGATTTCCATATGTTTGGCCCAATGAAGGACGCAATCCGTGGGAGGCACTACGCGGGTGATGAAGAAGTTATTGATGCAGTACGACGTTGGCTCCGACATCGACCAGTGGAATGGTACCGTGCAGGCATACAGGCCCTCATTTCAAGGTGGCGTAAGGCCGTAGCATTGAATGGAGATTACGTTGAAAAATAGTGTTGTGTAGCTAAAAGATTGGGGAATAACCTGGTGTATTTCAATGCTGAATAAAACAACCCCTGTTTCAGAAAAAAAATGTGTTTCATTACTTATTGAACTGCCCTCGTACATTACAGTGTTTTACGTTAGTGTATCGCGCTTCCTGGACGTGAGGTTAGGAACTTCACAAGAGTTTTCCAATGTGAGGGTGGGGAACGGTTTTAAGGCAACACTAGGACTGGACAGTGTGGCAGGTCAACGACTGCTAAACTAAATTAACAAGTCCCAGAAATTTAGTAGAACCGTTGCCAGCTGAGCGACCAAGCAAGGCATTCGCCGTAACTGACTTACGGAAATCACGGAGAATCTACATCGGGGCAACCAAATGAGTATTTGAATCTCACTACGTCCGAATGAAAGGTCCGCGCTTTTACCCCATCCCACCTGCACCGACACGTATGCTGGGGTGAAAAAAGTTATGGGATACCTCTTAATACAGTGCGGGACCTCCTTTTGCCGGCTTAGCGCTTAAACTCGACGTGATATTACTCAACAAGGCGTTGGAACTCCCATGCAGAAATACTGACCCATGCTACCTCTACAGCCGTCCGTAAATGGTGAATCGTTGCCGTGCAGGCTGTTGTGCATGAAGTGACCTCTGGATTATGTCTCGCAAATGTTCAATGGGATTCTTGTCGGGCGATGTGGGTGGCCTAATCATTCCAGAACGTTCTTCAAACCATTCGCCAACAATTGTGGCCCAGCGACATGTTTGGGAACATGAAGTGTATATATGGCTGCAAATAGTCTCCATGTATCCAAACATTACGATTTACATTCAATGATCGCTTCAGCTAGACCCGAGGCTCTACCATTATGGAGCCACTGCCAGCTATCATAGTGCCTTGTTGACAACTTTGTCCATGGCTTCATGGGGACTGCGTCACACTCGAACCCTACCATCAGCTCTTGTCAACTGAAATTCTGACTGATCTGACGAGGTCATCGTTTTCAAGTTGCCTGGTGTCCAATCGATTATGTCACGAGGCCAGGAGAGGCGCTGCAGGCGATGTGGTGCTGTTAACAAAGACACTCGAGTCGGTCGTCTGCTGCCATAGCCCATTAACGGATAGGTTCGTTGTATGTTCCACACTGATTTCTATTGTTATTTCACACAGTGTTGCTTGTCTGTCAAAACTGAAAACTCTAAGCAAAGGCCGCTGCTCTCGGCCTTTAAATGAAGACCGTCGGCCATTGCGTTGTCAGTGGTGAGACGTAATGCCTGAAATTTGGTATTTTCGTCACACTCTTGACACCGAGGCTCCCAGAATTCCAAAATGCAATGTCCCATGCGTCTAGCTCGAACTACTGTTCTACGTTCAAAGTCTGTTACTTTCCGTCGTGCGGCCATAATCACGTCGGAAACGTTTTCACATGCATCAAACGAATACGAATGACAGCTCCAGGGAGACGGTCTGATGGGTATTGAACCCCTGTCTTCAAAGGATCGGATCTGATGTGATCCCTGCCTTCTGTCTGCTGATGATGGTATCGAAATGATGGGATAGGAATGTAGTGATTGTGCGTATATATTTTGTGTTGGACTATGAGTGTTGTGGTGTTTGTATTTAATGTGCAATATTTATAATGGTATGTTAAAGTTTCTGGTATTGGTCATGATGGGGAATTTAGTTCTGCGTTTGGGTGAATTTTGTCCCAGGTTCCTGATGAGCAGGTGGCTGGAGTCAGAGGTTTGGTGGAAAAGTTTTATCGATTTTCTTTGGATGATTTCCGGGATTTGAGATATGTTATGATTTGTGTAGATTTATCTGTTTGATTGGCACTGGCTAGCATAAGCAGCAGTTCTGAAGTATTTGTTTTCTGCTCTTTGTATTTTTGCTATATTGGTGTCTGCTGCCATTGACCAGATTTCAGAACTGTAGGTGATGGCTGTTTCGATGATGGTTTTGAAAATCTTCTTTATGGCTTGCATGTTTATTCTATCGCGCTTAATAATAGGGTAGAGTCTGAGTATCGTTCCTGTAGCCTTGTTGTAGATGTCTGTGATGCGGTCTCGAAATGTCATCCTCTTATCTAGTTTGATTCCAAGGTATTTTACTCTTTCTTAAAAGTTAATCAAGTATTTTACTGTGTCTGACCATGAGGGTTTTTTGTCGCTGAACCGGCTGTGGAGGTTAAGGGGTATCCTTTTATATGTAAAAAGTATGGGCTTTGTCTTCTCTGCATTAATGGTCATTTTCCACTGGTTTGCCCATTGCTGGATGGTTTGAAGGTGTTGCTCTATTTTTCTTACTATGTATTGTGGGTTCGAACTACTGTGGTACACCACAGTGTCATCAGCAAATAGGGATAAGTGACCTCCTAGTTGTTTGGGGATATCATTTGTATAAGTCGAGTAGAGAATAGGTCCCAGCACTGATCCTTGTGGGACTCCAGCCTCTATTGATCTGGTGTTACTAGTCGCTCTTGGGACATGAACATAGAACAACCTGTTGTGGAGAAATGAAGCTATGGTATGGATGAGATGATTGAGGCAGTTGTACTAATGCAGCCTGAAGATGAGTGCTGTGTCTTTATGTTGCTAGTTTGACATACGTGCTCGACGAGTCTGGTCACCTGGTGGATTGTGCTGTGTTCTTCTCGGATGCCGAATTGTTGTGAAATGATTATGATGTTGTCCTTGAGGAATTTTTTCAATTCAGCTTGAATGAGTTTTTCTGGGATCTTTCCTAAAAAGTTTAACAGTGTAATTGAACTGTAATTTTGTAGAAATAGTAGGTCCTTTGTTTGGCTTTAGTAGAGTGATGATGCGGGCCTACTTCCAAGGTTTGAAAAAGTAGTGAGTCTTAGGCAGGCATTATATATGGACATTAAGAAATTGATTGTTACTGGAGGTAAGTGATGTAGAAGTTGCGGTTGGATGAATTCTGGGCCTGCTGCCTTCTTCGGATGTATGTTTTTGATATGGTGACACATGATGTCTGGATTTACTGGATTGAAGGATCTTCTGATAGGAGCGCCTAGGATGTGGTTCACCTCCCTGAGTACCATTTCCTGGTGATCATCACTTTCACTGTCCATAACTTCTGGTGCTTGGAATTGCTTTTCCAGCAAATCCGCCAGTGCTTCGGCTCGATCTGTGGGGTCATAGACTATTCCACGTTCCCCATGGAGTGGCTGTATAGATGTTTCGTTCATTTTTCTAGTTTTAAGGATTTTCCAGAATTTTTCTTCCTTTGTTTCAGCTTTTGTAAGGTTGCCTCCCAGGTCTCACTGCGCTGATTTTGTAGTTCCGTTTTGATCCTCCTGGCCAGTTGCTCAGTTTTTCGGCGGTCGGCTGGGTCTCTGTAACTTTGACACCTCTTTCTGGTGTTCCTTTTTTCAATTATTAGGCTGCGGATGTGAGTTCTCTTTGTTGTGGATTTTTTGCCACAGTCTTTTATGATTGTGGTAATTTCATCTATGGCTCTGTTGATTTGGGCTTTTGATTGAAGGGGAGGTAGTTCTGGGGTGTGTGCTGTAAGTAGTTGGTTGTATTTTATACAGTTCGTGGTGACGTCCTTGATAGTTCTATTGTCATGAAAGTTGTCCAGGTTGCCATTTATCTCAAGGATTACGGGGTTTTGGTCCGAGTCTAACTAGTTGACCACCTTCGTTGCTGTGTTCCACGTGATATTTTTAGATAAAAAGACATCCAGTACATCTGGGTGGCATCTTGTCCGCTAATGCATTGGCCTTTTATACCTCTTGTACGCGATACTACAACGATCCGTATATGCGCATATCGCTTTCCCACGACTTTTGTCACTTCGCTGTAGTGATTTACTTTCCACAGACGGTTCATCCATCGAATTCACTGTTCTCATTATAAATTGCATTTCGGATGTTATATATTGTTACCATATTGTGAACAACGTGGAAAGTGGTTTACAGTTGCCTTTCAAAATCTTGAGCTTCTAGTATCGGATCATGTAGTAGCGGTTAACTGAATTTGTGTTGATGCAACGAAATACTTCATTTGTATTATAATGAAGAAATATACAATGAAGTCATGAGATAAAATACAAGCAGCAATGATAATGGCAAACTCTATCATCAACATCTTTGTCTATCAGCACGTAATACGGCACAAAATCATTTAAAATTTAATGCAGAACATTGGCACATATCCTGGTGATCCACAGCTATATGTCACCAGCTATGTGTCTCTTCCCCTCAAAATTCTACTGACGAAAATTATTTCATTGTTCGATTATAACGGACTTCAGTGCTCATGATATCTCCTCAAGCGGATGATGCATTTCACCGAAAAAATCATTATTTAAGATAAACATTTAATTTCGATAATAATCAGACTGGTATGGAACACGGCTCTAAATCTTCATGAATTATTATTTCAAAACCGTTCGAAGAATTTTCAACCCCATATTAGAGTCTTCAGGGCAGAAATGAAAGAGACTATTTTGCTTTATAGCTGTGCGTATATTTTGTGCTGGTTACTGGCATTGCATAATGAATAAAAATTTGCAAGTAAAATTTTATGTAGTGTGTCCGCATATGTGTAATGCATATATTCTGTGACGTTTGGCGAAGTCAAAAGAATTTTATGTAGAAGTTATTTCGCAAGGCACTACTGAAACGTTCTCTCGTCAACACATTTACGGTAGGCGGTCAGTGCACTTCCTGGCAGCGTGGTCTAATCCTACGGCTTGTTCCACTGCCACAGTGGTTACGGAAACGAGAAAACAGTATAACAGTTGACTACAGCTCGCCTATATAGACTAGTATTCAGGTAAGGAGGATGGGAGAGAATTCAATGGCTGACAGTTAACCATCAATCGTTTAGATGAAATTCAGACAACAATTAAGTGACATGCATCGCAGTTGAAATCATCATCCCGCCAACTAGATTTGGTTTTCCTGTGGTTTCCATAAATCGATTAAGGTGAATACTGCAACGGTTGCATTGAAACGGACCCGATTACATTTGTTCTACGTCACTAATGACCATTCGTAAAGTAACACTGACCATTTTATATTAGAATTCAATTCAGAAAACGGGCCCTCTGCTAACTTTGAAAAACATATTACATTCTGGTTCGCAGAATAGTGAGACAGGGCATACAACATCCATAACAATAGAGAACGGCCAGGAATTGATAAATAGACCTGATTGGTCGAAAATTTTATGATTTTATTTTACAGAGAATTTGAGAACGACGAAACATATTCCAGGACGTATTAAAAGCACAAGTTCAGCAATTATTAGACTTTATATCATTACAAAAGTTGAATGAACCATAAGGCACCGTACACAGCACAGTTTCTTTCTCTAATGTTTTATAAAATAATAGACCGGGTAACTCATAGATTTCAAAGAAAATTTACATAATACCAAAGCGTGTAACAGTAATCTCTAACGCCCATCAAAGATAATAACGTAAACGAATTTTTAAGGAATTCGGCAAGTTAACTACAGATTCACAGAACATGTGATGTCTTACAAAGTTACGTTGTGACTAATGCATCACATATCGAAGGGAATATTACTGCCCACAATTAAGATAGTAAAAGCGTAATTTACCTTCATTAATTTTGTTTAAAGTTGAGTTTGGTAGGGTGCATTGCACTGAAACAAAACTGTAGATTCCAGGTTCATAGATGCCCCAAAATGGCGGGATATCAGTCGCAACCAAACTCTGTTTCCTGCTAACATTTAGGCTGTCAACTGATAAGCCTTCTTCCAAGCGAGCTGTAAGGGCTTCCAAAATAGCATTTCCGCCTAACTTATATACGTGGACTGGAGGACATAGTGGAAGAAATACCACACAGGAGTAGTAATGTACAGTCGCGCTCAAAAGTATCCGAACGACCTGAATTGCATTTCGCCTGATTCGCATGCAACCCACATAACGGAGCTGTCTAGCAGGTCCTCTAATCGCTCCCTGGTACAGTCGTTTGACTATTGAAAATGGCTCCAACAAGTCACCTCTAGAAAACACGGCTCTGTAACGCAATAACTCAAAATGTAAAGTAATACCACGATACTATAAATATCAGGGAACACCTTATCACAGATATGACTGTCCGTTAAGGCTTGTAAGCTCACATTTATTGCAATAAATGACATACCTGAAATGTTACCACTCTCATTATTACGTCAGATAGGTTATGCATCTAGTAAGTTCGTCGTATTCATGGTTTCTTCTTCAAAGTAACATACCGTACATGTTATTTAACACAAAATGACATTAAAAATTTGAGTTATTCATGAGCAGCTTGTTGAGAATATGTATGAACTTCAAATGACACGACGAACCGTCTCGTTCTGCATATGGATTCAAACCCTGGTCATGCAGACTAATATTTCGTGACTAACGGAATCTAACAGTCATCCCTGACTAGGCATACAGAGAGTGATATACCTCGATTTTAGACAGTATCAGTTAGCAAATATCAACTTCAAACTACATAACGTAAACATTTTTAACGGACGCGAATTCCTACCCAGCATCTATTGTCCCTGTTAACGAACTACGAGAGATGATAAATACTGCTCCTTCACAGGTAACTTACTTGAAATTTCGCGAGGTAAAGCTTTGTGTTGGACAGGGATTCGAACCCAGAACCTAATCGAATTGTTATCGAAGCGCAATCAGCTGTGACATATCGGATTTTCTCGGCAGTAGCTAGATGTTTTAACTGAAATGACGAGAAAAAACATTAATTTTTGCTTCCCAGGACTCCAACCCGGAACCTATCGCTGTTATATTCTAGAGAAAACGAACGTTAAATATGGGTTTGTTACTTCAGCAGCGACATGTGAGCATGTTTGAACTAGAAAGAATATGACGAAGAGTTCAGTGCTGACTGGGAATCGAACCCCACACATACCGTTGTTGACTAAAAACAAAGGGACGTCAGCTACCCAATTTTTCTCCAGCAACAGCTCGGAAAAACATCATTGAACTTACAGTGATCTCTCAAATAGTCCTGTGTCTCACTGGGAGTCAAAATCGTCAGATATCGTTAGTGTTGACAACGAATGAAAATGCATTAAAAATCAAAATTATTATCCACCAGCAGACAAGTGTTCTCATGCTAGAGCTTGATAATACATAATAAAAACTTTAGTGCCAGGCCAGCATCTGAACCCATTCACGCACAACATGTGGAGATGTTGAGGAATCTGCAGTTTTGAACAAACAAGAAATTGTAGTCGAGCTGTACTGTCACGAAGGGATCAAATTCCGCGTTAAGGGCGGTCTGAGTTGCATTCCAAGTTCAGAACCAATTTTATCGACATACAGAAGCTCAAATAAAAGATGGAATAAGGGTCCTGTGACCCTACATAGCGTTTGTTGCGTCACTAGAAATCAATAACTAGTATAAGAAAGGTTACTGGTGATAGAGTCCCCACATTTCGTCACTTCCCACTTAATTGTGGTTCAACCTTACGTCTACTTGGCAGAGAAGGAATATCATGTTTAATGTGAATTTCAGACCACAATGCCATTATAATTTCATCACTTGGCGTAGCCAGAAAAGATTAGAATCTGTCTCTCCCTATTAAAAATCATCAGCAGAAGTTGGAATCGAAACCAGACCATCATCATAGAAACCTCACACCAACCCGACAGACCACCAACGCCTCTCCTGCATGATTCATTTTGTATCATAACACCACTGCGGCACACTCGATAAGAATTCTGACACACAGGCTCCCTGTAGTGGTTTGCAGCATGTTCAGTACGTTCATTTACTTGGTTGACCGAATCCCCATGAACTAGCTGCCTCGGCTACCCAGTGCATACATTCGACTCTATTTTGTAATCAACGAAATAAAATCTCGTAACTGCAACCTACACAGAACCTCTAACAGTGTAGGATGCAGGAATTTAAATAGGAAGTGTTCCTTTCCAGTTGAGCTACTCTACTGCGCTATCTGTTTGTTGAAAACGTCCTGTAGTGCAAAAGAAAAGCTGTAACTGCCTGTCTCTCAGAAGTCTAGATCCGGCCATATGGATTATATCACAGCACTGTGGAATGCGGAAGTTCTGGAGGAACTGTTGTCGACTTCTGGAGGCGCTCTATCTAGATGACAGATAGTAGCATCACGGTAAGTGTCGCGCGCCATAGATAAGACGTCGCGAGTTCTACTGCATTCGCTGATACATCTTTTACAACGCAATTCTGCTGTCTGCTGAAGTTACTAATTTGAAGGAACTTTGAACATAATTCCCTTCATTTCTCAACCCAAAATAGCCGCAGGTGGAAAAAGGCCTAACTTCTGCGACATTTTGTTCTTTTCAGGTTTAATAGACGGCCAGGCAGCTGATGCATCTCGAAGCTTTTGCACTATGTATGGGGAGAGCGCATCGTGTCAAAATAGTCAGAAAAGTGTTTTCTACATTAGCTGTCGTCTAGTAGTGGCATTTTATTCTTCTTCAAACCTTGGTTGACAACTTTAACTCAGAACAAGCTTTCTACATGCATGTAATCAATAAACTGCATGTGCATTGTCAGACTGTCATAGATAACATCAGGGAATTCTCATATATCGTTGATGATTAATTTTTCTCTCATGTTTAGAACTGTTTTAACAACACTAAACGAAACCTTACGAAAATTGTGCACTGCATTATAAGAAATGAAATAAAACTACCCACGATAACCTTACATAACCTTGCGTCAGAAGTCTCTTGGATAAAACTGAGTATCTGTACACAAGCGTGTCTCTATCGGCGCGAATTAGTAAAATACTACTCACTTAGATTTCGATTGGGTCTGTGTTTAGTTGGTATCCTGTGTCATACTCAACAGGTATGCAAATGTGGCATTTCATAAATAAAGTTATGTATTCCTAGAGGCCCAAAATATGCTTGTCAGCAGCGGAACGAGGCGTTACCTGTTGTGCAGCATTGTAAGTTTTTCACCGTTGCGCTATGAGCTGAAAGAATTTTCTTGCGATTTCCTTATCGGTGTTTGATCTGACTGCTTGTAGCTCTTTCACAGAAGGGATAAAAACTTCACATTCAGCGGGAATGGAACCACGAACCATAACAGACGCTTTTTCAGAGGCCAGCACGTCACCACAGAGCTAGCGAATGGGGACATGTTGTGCATTCCTCTTACGAAGCGAATAGTGGCTAGAGCTCGTAAACTGCTATTTAAAGGACGAGTTTAGTTGCAATTTCTACATGCAACGACTTTCGTGGGCTGAAAACCGTAAATTTACAATCTTTTTTTGCACCTCAAGCGATAATAACTCAGATCTTTCAATGGAAATGACAGGAATAATCAAGTGAACTTTGAGGCTTAATTCCGTGCACACCAGGAAGTAACTCGTCGATCACAGAGTTGCCAAATATACCTTGCCTTGTTGCCAAATCCCAGTTACAGTAGTAGCAGGAAGAAGACGAACCGATGTGATCCTACAGCGGGCTGGGAAGTGACCATACCTGGCCTCTCAAAGACGCGGCTGCTACGACCTGGAATACTTAATGGGTCTGATTCGCATTTCTGTAACCAGGTTTAGGTACTGGAGCGTAGTTACTAATAATACTCAGAACTAACTGCAAACTAAGCATCATAAATCAGTAACTCTCATAGTTGTTTTTATATTTCTTTCGTAAGTGTACTCAAAACTAAGAAATTCATTCACGGACGTTTTCGTGCCTCGCCGATAGTCGAGCACACCAAACAAATAAAAATAAAAAAGTATGTGTGTGTGTGTGTGTGTGTGTGTGTGTGTGTGTGTGTGAGAGAGAGAGAGAGAGAGAGAGAGAGAGAGAGAGAGACAGACAGACAGACAGAACTAAAGATAAACAAGAATGAGAGACACAGTAAAAAAAAATTGTAAAGAAACAAAACAGCAGTATGTAAAGAAATCTTTCATTAAAGTAACACATTCCACATCATTACGAAATGTTGTATTCGCGATCTATGTAACAAGTAATCTAATCTAATCATATTGCTGACTAACTGTGAAGAGTCATGAATTACCGAAATTTTCGCTTGTATCAGTAACCAAATCTAAACTTGAAAATAAAAGACGAAAGTTTTTGTAATAAACCGGGACTCCTATCAAGACCCTTTCATCCCTGTTAACTAACCACGAAAGATGTCTGATTAACTCCACTCAGAAATAACAAAGTGTGTATGCATTTAAAGATGAAGTGCATGATGTGAAGTTCTGTGACGGAGGTATGAACCCAACACGTAGTCGGATTGTTAACTAAGAAAATCAAATGTTCCGTATAGGTTTTTCTTACCAGCTGCTAGATGTTTGAATCTAAGATAAGGATACTAATTTTTGTGCCTGAGCGACAATCGAACGGCACTCCTATCGTTCTTCTTTGTCATCCACGAATATACCTTAAGTATCAATTGCTTACTCACCAACAGTAAGACGTGCGCGTGTTTGACCAGAAATTGTTGGCAACACACGAATAGACGTTAAAAATACACGTTAATTTTCACTAACAGGCCGGTGTGCACGTGATAGGGCTTGAAATGAAATTATGAATATTTTTGTACTGGATCAGGAATCGGACCCACATACTTACGTTTGGAGGAGACCGAGAGAAGGTTGCAGTCTTGGACAAAGGAACGAAATGATTGAACTATATTGTTCCGAGAGATTCAGATCGAATCACAGTCCAGCGCCAAATTGTTCAACGTTTCTAGTTCAATCAAGTACAAGTAAAATAAGAGCCCTGTTCCTTTAAATGGCTATCGGTTCATCAAATAAAATAAGATTTTGTAATGTAAGTAAGTTTACTGGCGACAGTATTTCTGTTTACAATGACCTCCGCCTATTTCATTTCCTAAAACAAACCGGCTCTGTCCAGTTGGGAATGAAGGAACGTGATGTTTAATGCGGATTCTGGATTATAACGTCTTTCTCGAGGTTACCAGAGGTATAGTAAATCTGTTTGTGCCTCTTAAAAGTAAATGCCTGAACCCACGCATTATACTTGTGATAGTTCGTTCCACCACACCATTGTGGCCACATTTGGTTGGTTAGGTTGTTTTGGGGGAAGAGACCAAACAGCGAGGTCATCGGTCTCATTGGGTTAGGAAAGGATGGGGAAGAAAGTCGGCCGTGCCCTTTCAAAGGAACCATCACGGCATTTGCCTGGAGCGATTTAGGGAAATCACGGAAAACCTAAATCAGGATGGCCGGACGTGGGATTGAACCGTCGTCCTCCCGAATGGGAGTCCAGTGTGCTAACCACTGCGTCACCTCGCTCGGTTGTGGCCACATTTCCCAGCCCCAGGAGTGTGCTGTAACGTATGATGTTCTTAGCTTACAAAATTAGTCACGGCGGAAAATAATGCGAGTCTATTAAATGGTTAAGTAGAAGCAAGCTTCTGACGCGGAGATTATGCTGTCCTTGCGTCAACAGGACGTAAAGACCCTTGTAGGCATCATAGCCTCGATGTGAAATCATTTTGAAATTTTCACTAATTCAGGAAATCTCTTAGTTCGACAAAATCCACGGTGAAGTGTGAAGTTACCGGATAAATCGATTATTACCGTCATTGTTACTATCATTTTCTTCATAGCGCTGCTGGAACACATGTGCTTGATCATTTAAGGCCTTTTGGACATTATAGAGGTAGTTGTCCAAGAACAGGTTCTTTCCCTGTCTACTGAATCCTTCTCATGTTAATAGCAGCAATTACTCGTAGATTACATTAAAAGTAAAGTAATTGATGAAGACGTTACTTGTTAACAAAAACGCGCTGCCTTTCTTCATTTAATTGCGCCTAGAAATGGCTGTCGAATCCTGCCAAACCAAAAGTCGACGTGATCTGTTTCAAGTTTTGTATGACAGAGAATGGTTTAGATGGTTCAAATGGCTCTGAGCACTATGGAACTTGACATCTATGGTCATAAGTCCCCTAGAACTTAGAACTACTTAAACCTAACTAACCTAAGGACATCACACAACACCCAGTCATCACCATGCAGAGAAAATACATGACCCCGCCGGGAATCGAACCCGAATGTTTTAGAAAATCGATTGTTTTCCTTTGCAATAAACAGAAAGATCTTCAATCTAAGCTATCCAAGTTCAAAATTTTCGCTATATTAGTTCAAATTTAATATTCGCTCCTTTAATATAGGAAAGTATTTCACTGTTACAAAAGCTGCATCAGACTCATTGTCCTTACACTTCGCCGCTGACCTTAAATTCTACCCCAGAGTGACACCAGTTTAAGTAACCTAATGTAGTGAAGACTGTTTCCTAGTGCTATTTCTCACTGGAAAATATGCAATTCACTCATTGGGCTCCATTAGTATACTGTAACAGTAATTTCTGTGTGTATGCAATGCATACGGATTGTAGAATTCAGTGGTGCTCTCTCTTCCACTTCTGTATACAACACGCTTGACCTAAACGGGCGCTGGCCGTGGTGGCCGTG